>NC_062548.1:61625313-62825313 GCF_016906955.1 Phacochoerus africanus
ATGAAACACCTGATCGGTTTTTTCTGCTTAAGAATATAAAGTACTTTAGAAATGAGGAAAAGAAATTTTATGGCAAATGAAATGAACACTTCAATGTGTCTATTCCATTAGGTCTAAAGTTGTATAGAGAAATATCCATAGGAATAAGCAGACTGGAGCCCTCATGTTGTGAAACCTAAGGCACTTATTCAATTATTTGCTAACACTAATGCCTTGTTGAGATGCAGAGTTTCTGGAAGGTCCCTGGGAGAAGGCAAGTGAAAGTGGTAAAACTGGGGACTGAGTGATGCCGTGGTCATCTGAGCCCCAAGTGAGTGACTATCTAGTGACCTGGAGCTTCCTCTTTGGGTGAGAGGAGACATAAACCAAAGGTACAGGAGCATCAGCAGGCCAGATCCTGGTGAAGATGACTGGAGCTACAAAACAATGGACATGCATATGATATATAATACATGTGTATGTAAATACAAATACAAATACACAGGCGTTCTTCCATGAAGGAGAAGGAAATCCTCCCCTTCGGGACAGCAGGATGGCCCTTGAGGGCACTATGTGAAGTGAGTGATGTCAGAGAGTGAAAGTAAACACTGCCAGAGATCACTTCTATGTGGAACCCAAAACAGCCCAGCTTGTGACCAGGGCCTATGGGGTCCTGTTGATTAAGGGCAAAAGCCTGGACCTTGTAGACTCATAATTCTGGGGAGGGAATGCCCAGCAGAGGGGTCATAGTCAACAGTACTGGCTTAGGAGGTTCACAGCTGCCAAGAGACCAGATCTTCATTGTTTCCTCCACAAAACGGAAATGACAACTACGTCATGGGATAGAGGAGTCTGGTTATGCTACAGTGATAACCATATTGGGACATATAACTCTATCAAATGAAATGTTTGGCACCTTAAACTCGACAATTATGATATGTCAATTCCTTCAGCTCCCCCCTTGCCAACATGCAGTCGGTTCTCAATCCATAACAGAGAGATGTTTCAAAATGGGTCATGTTTCCCCTTTGCTCAAAACTTGCTCTAGATTCCACTTCACACAGACCAAAAGCCCAAGTCCTCGCAGTGCCCATGGGACTGCCCCTGATTTGGACACTCCCTGGCATGCCCTGACCCCTCTGCTCGGCACCAGCCTCTGACTCCCCGGCATCCAGCCTCCCTGGTGTCCTGGCTCTGCCTGGAAGGAGCCACACCATCTGGACATGCCAGCTTTGCTCCTGATGGTCTGTCTCTCAGCAGGCAGAGCTTGTCTGCAGGTGCCCAGTGGGGTGACTCTCAGCCCATCAAGTCAGCTCCAAGGTCCTCTGTTCAGTCCCTTCAGTCTATTCAACTAAACCCAGAGACTGGGCAGTCGATAAACTCCAGTCATTTACTTCTCAGGATTGTTGGAGGCTGTAGTTTGTGGATCATTCTGACAGTGAGTGTGGTTGGTGAGGGGCACCGTTCCCATCCTCACATGGGGGAAGGGACCAGGGACACCTAGAGGTGTCTTTTTAAGAGCATGAATCCCAATGCAAAGGAGGGCCCCACTCCCATGACCTAAGCACCTGCCTCTATAACATCTCTACCTTGAGTCATTGAATTTCAGTGTATGGCAGAATTGGCACAACATTGGAAACCAACCATTCTTTAATAAAAATAAATTTTAATCTGTCGGTAAAGACTTTCAACACCAAAATTAAAAAAAACTTCAGTGTATGAGTTTTGGGGGTACCCAAGCACACGGGCTCTGGCACCTGCTCTGTGGTCATGCCATCCTGCATTCATAGCACACTCTGCTCCACACTCTTGTTCCAGGGAGTCCTCATCTTCCAATGTACTAGAAAACATACTGCTTCATGATGTTCACACTTCTAGTCTGACTCCCTCTCATTGAACTGAAACTCCACAGGGTGAAGGACCTTTCCTTTGTCAGCTGTCTGCACTGATGTATCTCTGTGCAATTGAAGAGAACATAGTGAAAACTGCTGCTAAATGCACATGGTTGTATGAGTGTTGTTCCTTCTAATTAGGAAAGAAAATAACTACACACAAGGTCAAATTAAGATACAGTTGGGGCATTAAATTGTGTTCTGCTACCACCCTACAGTAAGTAGACAAGGGCATGAAGGGCTAAGGAAGAGATCCCAGATCTGACAGCAGGAACCTGGTATGTCCAGAATCAGCTGGAGTGGAGACCAGAAGTGAAAGAAAACCACACAACACCCCCTTTTATGTGGCGGGTGCAGGTACCACTTGACTGCCTTCTTCCTCCCACGGGGAAATGTGTGATCACAAGCTACAGGGGAAGTAAGGCAGTTTGGCTCCTTAGGTACCTGGGAAACCAGTGAATAGCAGACCCCTCACTGGTGACTTGGATCATCCATCACTAGCAGGGACCAGGGAAGATAACAAGAGGCCATTCATGTGCACAGGGTGTAGGTGAGGCAGGAACTGGTGTGGGAGGAGTTGGACGGAGAGCAGGAGAACAGCCACCTTGAGGGGCCTGTCCACACAATCCACCCATGCCTGCCCTGTAAGACCCTTGCAATCTTGGTCTGTCCTTCTTCTGCGACTCTCCTGAGGTCAGATATGCAGGTCGCATGGAAACCAGTACCACAAATGCAGTAGAGACAGAAGGGAAGGCCACCCCTGGTTTCCCAAACCCAGAGCCACCCCTGTGGGTGGGAGGAAACTTCTGGTTTATTTTCCAGTACTCTGCTCCTGTAATCTGTTACTTTTTACACTGGACATTAGAATGTTAAGGGACCTCCCAGAGACCCCTCAGTGCCAAGTCTCTTTGTCCTCATTACCAGTTTCAGGACAAACACCCAAATGGCTCATGTCCTTCTTGGGCTGTTGGTTTAGTGACATGAGCATCCCTGAGTAGCTAAGGGAAAGATTTCTCTCCCAGGTCCATAGAACCATGACTGTGCCCATAACCTGAGCATGCCTTCTTGGAGAACAAAGATGTCTGCAATTAAGAGATCAAGTTCAAGGACAGTAAGAAAGGTTTTGCAAGGGTGATATTCATATGAGATACTCCTATTTCTGCATTTTGGTTCTTGAAGCTTTGTATTCCAGTAATAATAAAAACCGTACCAAAAAACAGCTAGTTAATACCAACTCTGACTGTAACCAATTCTCTAAGAAGATATTCCAGTGTTCAGGCTGGTTGTATCTGGTGGAGGTAAAATCTATGCACAATGTAAGCAGAGAACCAAGGCTTCTCTGGAGCAAGAGGATGACTATAGCCTGGGGGCAGCATTTCAGGGAGCTCTGGAAAAGCACTCCTGGATGGAGAGGAAATGTCAGTAGACATGTGATTTTGGTGATGGGGGGAGGAACATGCAACCGTGCACACGTGTTTAGAGAAGGTTGCTGCTGGTCTCATGAAGGCTTCTGCTAATCACAAGGAGCAGACGTTACCATGAAGGATTTAAGTGCCTTTCTAGATATGAGGAGATGCAAGAATTGGGCTCATAAAAATTTCCCCTCTAAATATCCAACTATCTGAAGACCTGTTCTGGTAGTTTTCCCGGAGTGCAGATTGGCTCACTCCTGATCTCCACTCAGAGCACGGTTCAGGGGGATTCAGGGTCTGCAGCTGCAGTGGCTCATGATTCAGCCCATGGAGAGGCAGATGGCAAGTGCCCATCTCCAGTTCACCGATTGTAGAAAAGGACCAATGAATTCTCTCCCATCCCTGTTGTTGAGATACCATGATGCCGAATAGGGGTTTTGTGAGCACAGGCGTGGGTGCTGGCAGAACATGGCAGACAAGAGAGGCAAGTGGACCCAGACAAGGAGCCCAGGGCAGTGACCACAAATGACCTTCCCTTCCTGATGGAGGGAGTGCATGTCCTAAAGCTGCCACCAGGTGGCCAGATGGTGCCCCAGGCTCTGAAGCCAGGGTGACAGTTTAGGGACCAGATGAGTCCCTGCCTTTGTCCTGTGGAGCAATTCCCTGAGGGAAAAGCCATACAGGTTGAGGTGAGGGCACATCCAGGTTGTGGAGCTCCTTTCTGGCCACCTGGGACAGGTGATGCGTGACCTCATTGAACAAGCACTGGGGTGTTCAGGAAACTGACATCCACAGAGCTGGTCACCTTGGCTCTCTGATCACTGAGCGCTTCCAGCCAAGGAGACATCAGTGACTGACCATGTTCATAGAGCACAGAGGTCCTTACACTAAGCCCAGTCCCAGAGATCCACTCCATACAATCAGCTTGGGATTCTTCAGCACCAATCGCCCAGGTTTATCCAGTCTCCTGAGCCTTTCACCAAACCATTACCCATTGCCCTTGAGTCAGTGAAGATCTCTGGCTCAGGTTGTCTCTCTGTGTGTTAAAGTGGGTTGGACACAGGACTCCATGTCCTGCCACTGAAAATACTTTCCTCTCAGGTGTACTAGATCCACTACTCTTAAAAGGGATTTAAGGCCTTGAACATCTACTTTGAAGGGATGGTAACATATCCTACATGAATTAAAGTTTCATTAGTTTCTCTCCATGGTCAGGAGGCTATGGAGCATCCACAGGACTCTAGAGATGGAGGAGCAGGAAAAGGCAGCCTTGCAGCAAGGTTAGATTCCATGTGATTCTGAGTAGCCTCTGTATGTTAGGGCATCTGTATGTTACGGCTCAGGACATCTGGGCCTTGGGAACTTCATCAAGGTCCAGCCTGTGTGTCCCCTTCTACCCGATGACGAAGGCTGCTGTGCATACATATAGTTATGTCCTGGTGCTTCACATGCCATTCAGCTCATAACAGCAGCTCAGGTCACATGCCCAGCTCATGACACCTAGACAGCATGTAGTCTCTGCTAGGGGTTAATGACAACCCAGGAGCACTATGTGTCTTCTGCTGAGCAGTTACTCTGTTCTTGCTCCAATACCCCTGGTGGTCTGTCTCCATGGGGCTTTCTGGAGCCTCCATGCACTCTCCTCACCTGGGACAGGAACTTGAAAGGTCATTGTACCCCTAGGACATATGTTCAAATGCAGGTTGACTCACTGCATAGCCTTTTTCTCTTCTAGAACTCTTGCTGAAAAGGCCTCCTTCAGGTCAGTTAATACATGATTCCGATAACCCACTCTAAAATGTGTATATATTGACTTCTGAATCTGCATAGAAATATGTGCTGTAATTATGTTAAATTATGTCTTCAATTTGGAGATTATTGTATCATTCCTCAGACCAGATGAATTCCAGAATAATTTTCCAGCACCATGCTAGAAACCATTGCTAAAAATAGATATTTTGGGCCTCTATATTCAGCCACTGAACACAAGGTTTCAAGGGGAATTTGAATTTGAATTATGCAAGATCTAGTTAATGATTTCTTAAATCAAGAACAATGTTAAGCAATATATATTTTAAAATGTTCTGTAACTTTCTCCTCACCTTTTCTCTTCAGGGCTCTAATTATACATAATGTTGGAAGCCGTTCCCCGGCTCATTGATGCATGTTAATTTTTTTGTTTTTCTTTGAAAGGCTGCACTCAGGGCATATGGAGGACCCCAGACTAGGGGTCTAATCAAAGCCGTAGCTGCCAGCCTACACAACAGCCACAGCAGCATCAGATCTGAGCCGTGTCTGCAACCTACATAGCAGCTCACAGCAATGCCAATCTTTAGCCAACTGAGCAAGACCAGGGATCCAACCTGTATCCTCATGGATGCTAGTCAGATTTGTTAACTTATTACCCATGACCAGAACTCTGAATGTTCATTTTTTTAATATTTTTATCACTGTTTTTGATTTTGCCTATTTTCTCTAATCTGTGACATTAATCTATACTTCTGCATTAATTAAATTTTTGACAGCACCCGAGGCAAATGAAGTTCCCAGACCATGGACTGAATGTGCCGCAATGACCTGAGAAACTGTAGTGACAACACTGGATCATTACCCCTCTGTTGCCCAAGAGAACTCCAGCATCATCTATGATCTTCATCTGAAGCTCTTAACTCTATGGAGTCCTGCTTGTATACACTTTGTGTGAAAAGAGCAAACAGCATTGAGTGTGGGGCTACTTTGCTCCATTCCTGAGGCAAAGCCATTCCGAACACCCAGCCTGTGCCCATAAATGATGCGGGGTCTGCTTTGGCTGGTGGAGCCCCAGATAACCCTAGTCTGTGTGAGCACGGAATGCTGTGAATTTTCCTGCCAGACTTTCAGACAGACATTTCCCCAACCCTGCTAGGCTCTTCCCACATGTGCACTGCTCAGTCCAGCAGGAATCTGGAGGGAAATTCTGCAGATATCCTGGTTCTGTGTTTGGGCAAAGAATGTGTCACACCAAGGACATCAGATTATCAGATCGCAGAGGAATGGTCTTGAGCCTCAATTAGATCTCCAGGTACACAATGCAGGGAGTTTATTAAATTCCCTGCAGTATTTTGAAATGCGTCAGCCCCAACATTCCTGCTTTTTGATGGAGATGGAGCAAGAAATGGGGAACCTTGAATGGAGGAAAACAAATCCTCTCCCAAAAGGACAGTGCACTGAGTCCATCCTATGGTCTCCAGGGAGAAACCTGTTTTCTGCAGCACATGTGTGCTGCCTGCTCTGACCTGAGTCCCCAGGGCACAGCCCCTGGGTTGTCACTGGGACCAGCCAGCCCTGCAGCTGTGCCCAGCCCTCCCCTCCCCCTGCTGATTTGCATGTTCCCAGAGCACAGCCTAACACCCTGGACACTTACTAAGAGTCTGGGCCCACCCTGGGAAGGAGGCAGTGGCAGTCAGAACCCAGCATGGACATGAGGGTCCCCATGCAGCTCCTCAGCCTCCTGCTGCTCTGGCTCCCAGGTGAGGAGGGAGACCCTGTGAAAGACTCCCACTGCTTACACCTGCCCCTCTGCCCTGCTCACTGTCAGACCCCTGAGTGCCTATGTGTCCAGGACATGGGAGCATCCCCTCGGCCACTGGGCTCAGTAACTCTGGGCTCTTCAAGGAAGTCCTCGGATAACAGGAATATGTGGTTTTTGTTTCCCCTCTTAGGTGCCAGGTGTGCCATCCAGATGACCCAGTCTCCAGCCTCCAGCCTCCCTGGCTGCATCTCTCGGAGACACAGTCTCCATCACTTGCCGGGCCCGTCAGAGCATTAGCAGTTATTTATCCTGGTATCAACAACAACCAGGGAAGGCTCCTTAACTCCTGATCTATGCTGCATCCACTTTGCAAAGTGGGGTCCCTTCCCGGTTCAAGGGCAGTGGATCTGGCATTGATTTCACCCTCACCATAAGTGGGCTGCAGCCTGAAGATTTTTCAACTTATTACTGTCAGAAGCATAATAGTGCACCTCCCACAGTGTTACAGGCAAGCACAAAAACACCCCAGTGAAGCAGATGTTGAGGCTGGGCGGCCCCAGCTGCTCCTGGTGCCTCCATCTGCTGAGAGCATTTCTCAGACCACCTTATGAAGTTCACTGCAAGCTTTTGGTAGAAGGGCCAGGGACCCTCCTAGATGCCCTAACTTTCTCTCCCACTCTTCAGCCCTCACAGCACAGATGTGACAATGCCTCTCCTGAGAAATAAATTCAGAGATGATTACCTTTGAGTCACCTTGCTTGTGATTCACGGTGACTTGGTTCACATAACAGGTGAAGATATTCTTGAGAGTCCAAGAAGGAGTTTCTTAAGAGATACTATTTTTGAGAGAAATCCTGATTTCCAATCAAAACTCAGAAAATATACAGTGTGTGCAGATTTCATCTGGATACTATTTTCAAGTTTGGGGGAAAACCATGGCAAGACCCTCCATTGTAAGACTGTTTTCTGTAAGAAACCACCAGCTTGTCTCCACAGGGGCTGTACCATGTTGCATCCCCATGAGCAATGAATGAGGGTTTCTGTTGTTCCACATCCTTGCAGCATTGAGTGTGGTCACTGTTTTGGATTTAGGCCATGCTGAAAGGTGTGCAGTGGTATCTATTTTTTTTTAAATATTCATTTCCTGATGACATAGGATGTGAAACATCTCTTCTGTGCTTACTTATCCCTTGTCTGCCTCTTGGGTGAACTGCCCAATATGCTCTTTGGCTCAATTGTGGGCAGGTTGTTTATTCCCCTATTCTTCAGTTTTTACAAGGTTTGCTTTGTGAGTGTGTTTTGGATTATCAGTCTTTTATCGCTTGGGTATTTTGTGATTTGTCTCTGTTGGTGTTTCTTGTCAGGTCTTGTTTTAAAACAGTGAAGAAAAGTTTAAACTACCTGGGGGTAAGTTCATCTGGGAAGCAAAGCCTAGAAATGAGGTCTTCTCTTCTCGCCCCAGAAGCCAGAGCATATCTGAGTGCAGGTGCCGGCTGCCTACACTTCTGTGCACTCTACCCCCCCAGAATAATGGCTGCCTTTGCCTCCTTTTACTGTAGCAGACAGCAGTGGATCAGACTCACTGGGGGACTGTGGATGACAGTGATTCTAATCCAACCTGAGGAAGGCAGTGACTGTTCCCTGTATTTGCAGTTGCCTTACTTGCTGGCCAGAAATATCTCTGGAGTTTTCCTTAGGGCTTTATCCAGATGCAGGAGATTCCACATAATAAAGCATTTGGCCCCCACATGGAGTACAAGTAGAGGCCATAGGAGAACTTTGTAAAAAACAATAAACAATATTGCTAAAAATTTGCAACCCATTAAGAGACAAATTCTAAGAAATATCTATCACTTCCTGAAACTGAAAAACATTAGGAAACTAGCACATCAGGATATGAGCAGAAAATTCTTCAACATAGTCCTTAAAAATATTTCCACAAAAGAAGTAACAAGGTCAGACAGCCTAATAGATGAACACTAGCTTATATAAAATTAATGCCTTTTCTGAATTATACACACTGTGAGAAAATACAAAAGAAACACATGCTTCTTAATTTGTTCTGTGAACCTCAACTGCAAAATCAGACAAAGACCTAGCAAAGTGGGAAAAGTATGCTCCCATCTGCCTTTGAACTTAAGTGTAGACATCTGAAAGAAAATACGGGCAAACCAAAACTGGAAATACATAAGTGTGACAATACATTGTGAAAATCAGCTTTAATTTAAAAACTCAAGTTGGGTTTTATAATATGGTTATGTAATTTCCCAAATTGAAAGATGAACGGCAAAAAAAATGATTCCCTCAATAGATACATTACAAAGTATAGAGTAGTGAGTTCCCGTCATGGCTCAGTGAAAACAAAACTTACTGCTATCCATGAGGATGCATGTTCAATCCCTGGCCTAGCTCAGTGGTTAAGGATCGAGTATTGTCATGATGTCACAGAGACAGCTCAGAACCTGCGTTGCCATGGCTGTGGTATAAGTCAGCTGCTGTATCTCCAATTTGACCCCAGCCTTGGAACTTCCATACGCTGTAGGCACAGACCTAAAAAGAAAAAAAAATTTATAGAGTAAAATTCAGTATCTGCTAGTGATAAAAATACTGAGAAAGGGAGGAATAAGAAGCAATGCATACCTTAATAAAGGATCTGGAAAATAATACACTAACCATCATGCCACTCAAGGGATGGAAAAAAAATTTCTTAGGCTTGCCTTAGTCATATAGGCATAAATTCCCATAGAAGAACTTAGCTGTGTAAATCAGAATTCATAAAAAAATCCTCAGTAGACCATAAAAAATGGACAATAAAGTAAAGGAAATTACTCACAGCACAACTTTACAGAATCACTAGAAGCAGAGGATACTCTGACTTCATGCTCTATGTCAATGGAGAAAAGAACAACCCAGATTGACAATGTGGACAGCCCGACTCAGAGGAAGGGAGCATCCTGGGGGAGTATGGGAAGAGAGTTCATCCCAGCAGTGACAGAGAAGGCTATGGAGCCAGGAGGGGGAGCAAGAGGCTGCACCCTAGGAGGCAATGGTCACTTCCCAGAGGGAAGCACCAAGGACACACACGAAACCTGTAGAAAAGCCTGCATGCAGTCCCCCAGAGAAAGGACAGCTGGGGCCTGGGGAAACAGGGGGCTCTGGAGAGCGAAGTTGTGGAAATCAGCTCCAGATATGCATCCTCTGGAAACCATAGAGCACCAAAGAGTCAGAAGACACAGCACCAAATGGTTTAAATGATGCACATTCTTGTAGTGGATACAGACTAGGTGTTGTTTTAAAGCAACCACCTCAGCCACCTAAAGAAAGTTCCTCCTGCTCCTAAAGAAACATCTCCTGCTGATCAGGAAATAGTTACTCCAACACATCATCGAATGAACAAATGCATTCCTTCTCAAGGGTTGGCTCCTATAAAGGAGAAAATGAAAGTTGAGTACTGAAATTCTTTGGGTCACAGAATACTTGTAAAAAGCTAAAGAGGTCTTCCCACTGTGGTGCAGTGGGTTAATAACCAGACTTGTCTCTGTGGAGGTGCTGGTTTAATCCCCTGCCTGGTGCAGTGGGTTAAAGATCCAGCATTGCTCCAGCTCCTACTCCATCCCTGGCCTGGAAAATTCCATATGCCACTGAGGAGCCCCAACAAAGGAAATTAAAAAAAATCTACAGAAAAGAAAAACTGTCACACCGTTCTTTTAGAATGAGTAATGTATAACTAACCAAGTAAATGCAGATACAAAATAACACCCAGAAATCCAAAATCTACATGTTCAGAAAGGACATGTTCAAATAGGTGTAGAGTGTAAAAGGGCAGCAACACAAACTCAAGAAAAAAAAGTTAATGTGAAACCACCACCCTGAAAATATAAACAAAATGAGGAGTTGCCCAAGGAGTATAGAAATGACTGAGGGAAGAGGATGCAAGAATGATTGGGAGGAAGAGAGCCAGGATCATTCACATCCAACAGGTAAGGTGAGATCAGGTGCCATGAATACTAACGCAGAAGGTAGGAGTGGGCAGCGAAGTATTCCTAGAAAGTCTCAGTGGAACAGACAGGACCGCTCCTTAGGCCGTACTTCTATACACTCTCCTTGACGTTAAAAATTCCCTAAATGGATGTACTGAAAGGCCCATCACACTCCTTTGAAAACAGAAAGAGAATGTCAACTTAGAGATGTATGATGGAAACATAATAGACCACAAATAAAAGTATTAGGTTATAAAGATAAAATACTAGCAAAATGTACTACCCAAAATGTTCAAGATAAGTCTATTGGATTTGACAACAACATACAAAGTACATGTGCATGCTTTTATGTTAATATTTCCTGTAGTCATTAAAAATTTCCTTTAGACATTAGCACTCTGAGTGTTAGGAAGTAGGAGAAAAACAAAGGGAAAATATTCTTAAGAAGTTACGGAAAGAAAATGGTAACATTGTGTTGTATAACTCCTATTCAGCAGTTATAGCTATTAATTTGAGTTTGACACATAAAACCAAGAATATTCATTGGCATGTCTGTTCATGTACTTTTTCAATTGGTGTTAATTTTGTTTTAAACTGAATCTGCTTTTCCATCACTAGATTAGAGGTCCTGTCTTTTATTGGACCCAGATGAAAATTAAATAAAAACATCTGGTATAGCTTCTAACTTTTTAGGACACTCTAAAATCTATATTTTCAATCCTATGTATATATTTTGTATACCTCAATTTATCCCCACGCTATTATGCTGTCATTATTGAAATGAAAAGTTAAAGAAACAAAAAAAGAGTTTAATAAGGAAAATAAGACTCTGATATGTGTTACATATTTCTTTTTATTCATAGTTTATGGCCCCACCTGGAGCACATGGAAATGCTTGGGCCAGGGATGGAACCCATGCCTCCACAGGGACCCAGTGCAGCCAGATTCTTAACCCACTAACCCACAGCCAGAAATCCTACGTATTTCTAATCTAATGAATAATGAGTTATGACTTTAAAATGAGTGTTTCATGGCTATAGGTCTGTATCAAAATGCCAGTTCTCTGGTATGACTGGATTCCCTTAAGAGCTGTGTCTGGACCTTAAGGACAAAGACAGACACCTCCTAGTGGCTAAAAGAGGAACAACAGAGCAGCCTCTGGACCTGCCAATAGGAAGAGGAGGGATGCGAGATGAGGGCTTATGCTCTATTATCTAAGAAGAGAAAGAGAGGACACATTCCAAAATAGGAAGATGTCATAACTCTATGCCTTAAATTTAAAAAAAATCACTAGGTCTGGTCCTCAGGGTTGATGGTAATTTACAGTCAAGCTGCTTCCCCCATGGGCAGCTCTCCAGATTTCTACTAAGAGCAGCTCTGGGGGCTCATATGTGTCATCACGCTGACAATGATCCTCATGAGGTCCAGTGAGTCCAGAGGGTTTATTAATG
This sequence comes from Phacochoerus africanus, assembly GCF_016906955.1. NCBI lineage: Eukaryota > Metazoa > Chordata > Mammalia > Artiodactyla > Suidae > Phacochoerus > Phacochoerus africanus. Next base: position 61,637,539 of record NC_062548.1, read on the forward strand.
TAGCTGATTAGAAATGATTTCCAGAAGAAAAGCTTTTTGATCACATTGATGGCTGATTTAAATGTTTTATACATTATTTAAGTATCATTCATTACTATTTCTAATGTTAAAAATCTTACTTAAGACTAGAAAGATTCAGTGAATAAGATGTAATAGAGCTTCTCATTCAAAAAGGATTACCTGTGAACACAAGCAGGGGAGCAATGAAAGATCTTCCTGAGACTGTAAGGGAGTAAAGAGAAGTGACAGCTGCTCTCATGAATGTCAGGATAATGAGTGAAAATGATGAGAAAAATGAGACCATGATATCTCTTGGCTCAAAGCTGAGTCCCACCCAACCTCCCCCACTGGCTCTTTCCCCTCTGCTGCCCCCACCAGGAGATTTGCATGCTGTCCCCTAAGGAGGACCTTCCCTGGCCAGTCCGACATAAAAGGGCAGCTCTAGCCTGGCTTGGACTGATCAGGGCTCCTCCGTTCACAGCTGACCATGAGGTTCCCTGCCCAGCTCCTGGGGCTCCTCCTGCTCTGGGTCCCAGGTGAGGATGGAGGGGAGATGGGAAGGGCAAGGGGGGGCTGTGGGGAGCAGCACTGCTTTTCATGTGTATTGGCCCACATGGATGTGCACATCTCTCACCCTCTGCCAAGGGCAGGAGATGTTTGGATCTGTGAGCATGAGGACGATCGATCCATATGAACTCCAAGTCCCTGTCCTCTGCTGAAGGTGGTGATGCAGAATGGGGGTGAAGTGTAGGCAGATTTCAGACACACTTTGTGCTTCAGAAATCCTGGGTTCTTTTAGAAGTTGATTCTTTAGGATGTCAATTGAAATAAAAAATGACGTAGATTGAGATAAGGTAAAGGGAACTTCGAGAATTGGCTTATCAATTGTTGAGAATCTTTGACTTCACTCTTTCCTTTAGGATCCGATGGGGCCATCGTGCTGACCCAGACTCCACTCTCCCTGTCAGTCAGCCCTGGAGAGCCGGCCTCCATCTCCTGCAGGTCCAGTCAGAGCCTCCTACACAGTGATGGAAAGAATTATTTGAATTGGTACCTTCAGAAACCAGGCCAGTCTCCACAGCTCCTGATATATTATGCTATCAACAGGGCCTCTGGGGTCCCAGACAGGTTCAGTGGCAGTGGGTCAGGCACAGATTTCACCCTGAAAATCAGCAGGGTGGAGGCTGAGGATGCAGGCGTTTATTACTGCCAGCAATATAAAGAATCTCCTCCCACAGTGATACAGCCCTTAACACAAACCCCTCTCCTGGGGGCCCAGCTGCACACATGGGTGTGCATGTTGTGTGGGGAGCAGAGGGGCAGATGCTCTGAGGCTGTGTAAGAGGAAGAAGTGGGAGAATCAGGAGCAGAGGGCGCAGCTGAGGCCTGTGGACCAGCAGAGCCTCAGCGCCTCCTCAGACACCAGATGTTAAGGCCTGAGAGCTGCCCGGCCTTGGTGTGATGCCCCCTTCGAAACAGGCCAGTGAGAGAAGTTGGCCTGTGGGACAACCACAGCTCAGCTGAATTCCCTTTTTTCAGTTCAGGTTTTCTGCTTGAAACTCTTCTGAGCTTTTTTCCAGATGCAGTCTTGGGAGTGATATAGAAAAGCATAATATCTGGTTAAAAATACTAATAATTGGTGCCACTGGATAGGGATACATGTAGTTGGCATTTTAGTTTGTATTATTCCATTTTCCATCACACTCTCATCTAATGAAAATACAATGTCTCCAATTTACCCTTTTATGTTTTGGACTTGTTGCAATGTTGACTTTCCAAACCCTTTAATGTTGTACCTCGAGATGAATGTTAATTGCCTTTTGGCAACTTAAAAAAAAATTATTTGAGATACAATCATGATAGCATATTGTCATAAAAAGAAAACAATCAGAAAAGAATACATGTGGCTTTTCATATGACATGTTTATTTCATGTTTATATTAGACACTAAGTTTCTAGTTATAATTTTAGAAAATGGACACATCAAATAGATCCCATTTGTTAAAATGCCCTAAAAATACGTCTGAACAAAAATGGGCATGCTGGTTGCATGCAATGACATGGTATGATCAGAGGAAAATAATTTAAGATGTCCAGGATAATAGAATCCAGTTTTTGATCAATAAATCCAATGAGAGGTTATTTCATATCCAGCAGAAGAGATTCCATAGCAAGTGCAGGTAAACTTGGATTTACTAGAAAGTAAAAAGAAGAAAAAGAAAGCGGCTTATGGTAGGAAGTTTAGAACACACACAAAGAATGACAGGTCTTCAGAGCGTGTTTCTACACATAATCACAGTGGGCACAATTTGATCCAAAATGCAAATGGCTTGCTGCTCTGATGCCCAGTGTGGAGCCTGGGGACACTGCACATCCTCCTGTGAGCAGGACGCTCCCTGGACCCTGCACAGAGTCACAGGTCCTAACACAGGCCTCCCAAGGGGGCTCCATCCTCAGGGCACAGGAGCAGCTATGGGGCCCAGAGGATGCAGAGCTTCCAACCAGGGCTCTGGGGAAATGTCTGGAGAGCCTGGAGGGAGAGGCCTGGAGGCTTCAGTCCCAGCCTGGGTCCCCTTCTGTGTAGACAGGGGGTATGGACCCACCAGGACAACCTCCCAGAGCCTCTTCCCTCCTCCCCACACAGGGGGCTCCTCCCATACCTCATCCAGGGAATGGCTGCCAGGGCCTCCCAGGAGCAGCCACTAGGCTCATTATCCTTCAGCCCAGTGGTCACTCTATGTCAGTTGGGTCCAGAGGGCCAATGTCTTTGAGCAAGTCCCCTGTGCCCTCACAGATCCATTTTGTGGTCCCTCTTCCATCTGGCAGATTCCATGGCCCCTGGTTCCTGAGCCAGACCAGCCCTCCTGTTGGTGGAATGTGTGGTCTCCAGAATCAGAGAAGCTGTCAGCTGATCTGTTTCTTTAAGGAAAAGACACACATTCAACACTCTGGATGGGAATGGAAATCTCAACCTGTGGCGGGGGAGGCACACTTGAGAGCTCACTTGCCTTTGGGGGAACATTTTCTTCAGAAGTTGCTGCCAGCTGTTGGGTGCCTGGGAATAGAATGTGGATGGCACTCCTTCTAAGGGACTTCAGCCAGCCGACAACCACCAGGAAGTTACCAGGCAGCATAGAAGGAGGTCCTGGGTCAGTTTCAGCTGGTTTCCTTTCAATTCAGACAATTTCTGGGCTGGGGCTCAAGTTCCAAATTATAAAATTGAGTTGTCATTTTCATGTTGTACTATTTCCTCCCCACCTTGGACACAATTCTTAGGAATTCCCATACCCCGTTTCCCCAGAACTCCTCATGCTTCCTCTTCCAATCATGTATTTCCAAGCCCTTGAGGAACAAGATCTCCAGAAATCTGTAAACATTCTTGTCTGTAGTCATGACTCTGGACAAAGTTGGTGACCATGTGTGCTGCTCAGCAGTTCTTTACAGGAGTGGGGCTGTAGGGCAGGAGCTCTGCATTCTTACTCGCACCAACATATGATGACAGTGTGTCCAGGACAAACCTGAACTCTTCTCTCTCAAGTCAGCTGCTTGAGCACCCCTCTGATGCCAAGCTCTAAGCTGATGAAGACATGTTAGGCCCAGGGGGGTGACAGCTGTGGGGACTGAGGTCCTTCCCATGGAGATGGAGTCTGCCTGCTGAATTTGCTTAGACCCAGTCCTCAAAGACCCAGTGCTCTGCTAAGATTCACTGTTGCTGAGACCCAGATGTACTGATAACTTGCTGGGTTTAAGTAACAGATTACAATGGGCAGTTCAATCACACAGCTGCTTCTTGTCCTACAGACAAATCTAGCAGTGGTCCTTGACCTTCGGGGAGATTACTTCTTTTAACAAAGTATAGTTTTGGTTTGTTTTTAAGCATGGCGTGGCTTTCCACTACAAGCCTAGAAATCTAGGAAGTGACTTTACATCCGAGCTTTTCAGAGTGTGCACACAGAATCCTATCTAATCCAGCTGTAACCAGCACCGTATGCTGTACTGATCACATGACCCAAGTATAGGAGCCACTCCTCTTGCTCCTTGAACTGGAGGCAGAGTCCTCTCCTTCCCTGAGTCTTCACAGATGTAGCCAACATCCAAAGCAGCTGACTGACTCCTATCATATATTACACTGATGTGAGGGTGTCATATACACAGTGGTGAAATAGTTGTCTCGACAAATGGGGAAACCTGGAGAGATCCACGAAAAGAATGAAAATGGAAGATTCTCACACACAATATAAAAAATAAACTCAATATGGATGGAGGACCTTAATGTGAGGCATAGTACTCTGAAAGAAAAGGAAATGTCAAATCCTTTTGATTGTTGATTGACTCCCAGATGAATACTTATGGCCAGCCTCATCTCACTGTATGTATTATACATGTGCCCTGCCTTAGATATCAGTGAAGCTGTGTTCCCCACACAATATGACCTGGGGTGGATGGAATCCTATCAGTTGAATTCATGACTGACCACGAAAACCTCAAGGTCTAGACTCTTGGGCCACAGCATCCAACATCCTGTAAGTTTCCTTGTCACCAAACTGCCATTAGATGGCAGACAAACACCACCATCCACAAAGGTCCTAGGCCTGATCTTGGAAATTCTGGGGAAGTAGGAGGGAGACTGTCCCATTTTCAAGAGGGACCCCCTTTGAATTTAAGGTCTCAGGTGTGGTGAGGACACTGGAGAAGGAGCTGCCGTCAGGGTGGGTGGTGGAGAAACCCTCTCTGGGTCCTGGGCTCTGGGGCTGGAAGCCTGGCCTGCCCCGCTCCTCTCTGACATGGCTGTGTCCACACAGCCCGTCTCTACCCTTGCTGAGCAGGATCCATCTCAGGCGGCCACCCTTCCCCACCTGCTGAAGCTGACACCGTCAGCTCAAAGATTAGAGACCTGATGTCATTGGCATCCTCAGGCCCTCTTAGGTCACCACCGCCTTGCAAAGGTCCCTTTGGGGACTCCCCTTGCCCTCCACCTTAACGTCCATGCACAGCAAAATCCAACATGTGGAAGAATCTCTGAGCCATGGGCACAGCAGGCCTTCCCCTTCTGCTCAGGGTTCGAGACCCCAGCTCTGCCCCGGTGTGCATTGTGCCCTGCATGTGCTTGGGGTGTGGGTGGCGGTGTGAAAGCTTTCCTTGAGCCCACACTCTGGACTCTTCCTCTACTCAGGGAGATAATGCGATTTAGTGGGACTATTTCTAGTCACTCTTTAATGCAATGGAAATTGAGGTTTCTGGTCATCTGACCTTAAACTTTACCAAATGCTTCTATAACCCTGAATGACCTTGTATTGGTGGTGGATTTGGAAACAGTGTATTTTTCATCCTAAACTTTCAAATTACACGAAATATAAAAGAACCACAGTTTAGAATAAATGTCTTTCTACGCCATTTCACTTTTTGTTTGGTTTTGTTTCATTTACTTTATTTATTTATTTATTTATTTATTTATTTATTTATTTATTTTTGTCATTTGTCTTTTTAGGGCCTCACCTGCCACATGTGGAGGTTCCCAGGCTAGGTGTCAAATCGGAGCTGTAGCCACCGGCCTACACCACAGCCACAGCAGTGCCTGACCCAAGCCGTGTCTGCGACCTACACCACAGCTCACGGCAATGCCGGATCCTTAACCCACTGAGCAAGGCCAGGGATCTAGCCCACAACCTCATGCTTCCTAGTCAGATTCATTTCCACTGCACCATGACGGGAACTCTCATTTTATTTTTTGGGTAAACTTAAAACTTGTAGGCCTCAAGTTATATATGTCAGTGCAATTCTCGCCTGAACATGCATTATTTCCTAACATGTGGAGAAACAATCTTTAAATTGATCCTTTGAAAAGCCATATGCTGAGGTATAAATTTAATTTCGTAAAAAGCTTTGTATAGAGCTTGAGATAGAACATGATGTTGATCAGGAATAGGGACAGAAGAAGAAAGTGATCAGAAAATACACATAGGTAAACACACTTACACACACATGCACACTTCAAGGAAAAGTATATATGAAAACACATGCAGTGAGATCCTGCTGAGTAGCACAGGGGACTGTATCTAATCACTTGGGATGGAGCGAGATGGAGGATAACGTGAGAAAAAGAAAGGCTACTCGTGTGTGACTGGGTCACTTGGCTGTTCAGTAGAACATGACAGAACGCTGTAAACCAACTATAACGGAAAAAATAAAATCATTTTATTTTCTGTCGTAGCACAGTGGAAATGAATCCGACTAGGAACCATGAGGGTGTGGTTTTGATCCCTGGCCTTGCTCAGTGGATGCAGGATCTGGCACTGCCGTGAGCTGTGGTGTAGGTTGCAGATGTGGCTCGGATCCCGCGTTGCTGTGGCTATAGTGTAGGCCGGTGCCTACAGCTCCGATTAGACCCCTAGCCTGGGAACCCCCATATGCTGTGGGAGCAGCCCTAGAAAAGGCAAAAAGACAAAGAAAAATAAAATAAATTAAAATAAAATAAAATTAAGTTAAATTAAATTAAATCAAAATCGCTAGGTCTGTTCCTCAGGGATGAAGGACTTACAGTCAAGCTGCTTCCCACGTGGGCACCTCTCCACATTTCTTCCAAGAAGAGCAGCTCTGGGGGATCGTGTGGTAATCATGGTGACGCTGATCCTCATGAGGTCCAGTGAGTCCAGCCGGTTTACTAACGTAGCTGAACAGAAGTGATTTCCAGAAGAAAACCTTTTTGGTCACGTTGATTGATGGTTTCAGGGTTTGATAAATTCTAAGTAGCATTTGTTACTATTTTTAATTCTAAAAAGTCTTACTAAACTAGGACTAGAAAGATTCAGTACATAAGATGTCCTAGAGCTTCTCATTCAAAAGGATTATGTGTGAGCACAAGCAGGGGAGCAATGAGAGATCTTCCTGAGACTGTAAGGGAGTAAGGAGAAGTGACAGCTGCTCCCATGAATGTCAAGATAACGGGTGAAAATGATGAGAAAAATGAGACCGTGATTTCTCTTGGCTCGAAGTTGAGTTCCTCCCCCTTCCCCCCACAAGCTACTTCCCCTCTGCTGCCCCCACCAGGGGATTTGCATTTGTGTGCTGTCCCCTAGGGAGGACCTGCCCTGGCCAGCCTGACATAAAAGGGCAGCTCTAGTCTGGCTTGGACTGATCAGGGCTCATCTGTCCACAGCTGACCATGAGGTTCCCTGCTCAGCTCCTGGGGCTCCTCCTGCTCTGGGTCCCAGGTGAGGATGGAGGGGAGATGAGAAGGGGAAGGGGGTGCTGTGGGGGCAGGGCTGCTTTTCATGTGTAATTGCCCACAAGTTAGCTTCACACCTTAGCCTCAGCAAAGGGAATGTGATGTTTAACAAAATAGGAATAAGGAAAAATATGGAAGAAGAAATATCCATCCTGTGGTGAAGAGGGAGGCATAGGAAGTGTAGGAAGTGGACTTGACCTCTAGAGGGCTCCTTATACATTGAACATCTCTGGTTCTTGCGAAATTGAGTATTTTGTGTATAAATCAGAATCAAAAAATAACCTAGCATGAAGTAAATAACAAGTAGAGAATTGTGAAAATTACTCATGATATTTGCTCAAAATGCTCTTCTTTTCTCTCATTATTTCAGGATCCAGTGGGGCCATCGTGCTGACCCAGACGCCACTCTCCCTGTCAGTCAGCCCTGGAGAGCCGGCCTCCATCTCCTGCAGGTCCAGTGAGAGCCTTGAGAGTTTTGGATACAATTTGTTGAGTTGGTACCAGCAGAAACCAGGCCAGTCGCCAAGGCTCCTGATCTATGAGGCTACCAACAGGGCCTCTGGGGTCCCAGACAGGTTCAGTGGCAGTGGGTCAGGCACAGATTTCACCCTGAAAATCAGCAGGGTGGAGGCTGAGGATGCAGGCGTTTATTACTGCCAGCAATATAAAGAACCTCCTCCCACAGTGATACAGCCCTTGACACAAACCCCTCTCCTGGGGGCCCAGCTGCACACATGGGTGTGTGTTGTCTGGGGGAGCAGAGGGGCAGATGCTCTGAGGCTGTGTAAGAGGAAGAGGTGGGAGAACCAGGGGCAGAGGGTGCAGCTGAGGCCTGTGGACCAGCAGAGCCTCAGCTCCTCCTCAGACACCACATGTCAAGGCCCCTCAGCTTCATGGCCTTGGCGTGATGCCCCCTTCGAAACAGGCCAGTGAGCGAAGTTGGCCTCCGGGACAACCACAGCTCAGCTGAGTTCCCCTTTTACAGCTCAGGTTTTCGGCCTGGACCGAGTGAGAACTTTATCAGATGCAGCTTTGGAAATGGTAAAGAATAGCTGACGGTCAGGTGAAAACAAAAGATAGTACAACAAAAAGTGGACCTTTAATTACAGAATTTTAGGCTCTATTATTATATTTTCCATTAAACTCTAATGCAATGAGAATACAGTGTCTCCAATTTACCCTTTTATTTTATTTTATTTTATTTTGTCTTTTGCAACATTGGTTTTCCAAGCCCTCTAACACAATCCCGTGAAATGGATATTCTTGTCTTTTTTCAACTTAAGTAATGTTTTGGAGATTATGCTTTGGGACATCAATTGTCCTAAAAGCCAACCAATCAGACAATAAACAAACGTAGTGTTTCACATGGCATGCTCATGTCATGAGTCTAAATCTGGATCCTATTTTCTAGATCTAAGTGTAGACAGTGGATACATTGACTAGATCCCCTTTTTCAAAATTCTTATGTATTTGTTTTGCTTTTCTTAGGGCTTCACCTGAAGCTTTTGGCTTTCCCAGGCTAGGGGTCAAACGGAGCTGCAGCCACTGGCCTTTTTCACAGCCACAGCATCGCGGCATCGGAGCTGTGTCTGCGACCCACACCACAGCTCACGGCGACACCAGCTCCCTAACCCACGGAGCGAGGCCAGGGATCCAGTCCACATCCTCATGGATACTAGTCAGGTTCGTAACCCGCTGAGCCCCAACAGGAACCCCTGACCCCAGTTTTTAAAAGCTTTTAAAACTACGTCTGAAGAAATAATGGGCATGCTGGGTTCATGTTGTGGCATGATGTGATTCACGGTGAAATACTTCCAGGCAGTTCCTGTTGTGGCTCAGTGGGTTATGCACCCAACTAGGACCCATGAGGATGAGGGTTTGATCCCTGGTCTCACTAAGTGGGATAAGGATCTGGCATTGCCACAAGCTACGTAGCTCACAGGTACGGCATGGATCTGCCTTTGCAGGGGCTGTGGTGGACTTCCCTGACCTGGGAACTTGCATACATCACAGGTGTGGCCATAAAAAGAAGAAAAGAGTAAATAACTTCAGATCACTAGGATGATATAATCCTGGTTGTGATTAAGGGATTCAAAGTACATTTTGCATGGCAAGTGTGCAGTCGAACTTGGATGAACAAGTTCATAAAGACAAATTAAATTAAAAAATAACGGCTTCTACTAAGAAGCTTAGAGCCCAGAGAAGAAGTTTTCAGAGGGTGTTTCTACACAAATTCCCAGTGGGCACCGTTTCATCCAAAATGCACATGGCGGGTTGCTCCGATGCCCAGTGTGGAGCCAGGGGATGCTGCTTGTCCTCCTGTGAGCAGGACGCTCCCTGGACCCGACACAGAGTCACAGCCCCTCACACAGGCCCCTTGGCTTTCTGGCCCCTCTCGCGTCTGGCAGATTCCACAGCCCCTGATCCCTGAGCCAGACCCTCCCTCCTGCTGGTGGAAGGTGTGGTCTCCAGAAGGCAGAGAAGCTGTCACGTGATCCCTTTCTTTAAGGAAAAGACACATTCAACACTCTGGATGGGAATGGAAATCTCAACCTGTGTGGGGGGCACACTTGAGAGCTCACTTGCCCTTGGGGAGCATTTTCTTGGTCCGTTGCTGCCAGCCGTTGGGTGCCTGGGAATAGAATGTGGACAGCACTCCATCCAAGGGACATCGGCCACCTGACAACCACCAGGACGTCACCAGGCAGCCCAGAAGGAGGTCCTGGGTCCTTTGCCGTTGGTTTCTTTTCAATCCCGACAATTTCTGGGCCGAGGCTCTGGTTCAAAGGCGATAAAACTGAGTTGGAACTTGTACCTGGTAGCCTTTTCTCCTCACCTTGGACACAAATCTTAGGTATTCCCAGAGCCCTTTCCCCAGAACTCCTAACCTTTCACCTCCTAATTATGTCGTTCCAGGCCCTTGAGGAACCAGCTCTCCAGAAATCTCTGAACATCCTGGTCTCTAGTCACGTCCCTGCTAAGACCAAGGTGGTGGTGACCATGTGCGCTGCTCCAGCATCTGCTGACTCAGCAGTTCATTTCAGAGCCCAGCAAGAGCTGGGCTGTAGGGCGGGAGTGCGGCGTTCTTACTCGCATCCACGTATGATGCTGGTGTGCCCAGGACAAACCTGAAGTCTTCTCTCCCAAGTCACCTGCTTGAGCGCCCCTCGGATGCCAATCTCTAAGCTGAGGAAGAGATGTTAGGCCCAGGGGGGTGACTGCTGTGGGGACTGAGGTCCTTCCCGTGGAGAAGGAGTCTGCCTGCTGGATTTGTTTAGACCCAGTCCTCAAAGAGCCACCGCTCTGCTAAGACTCACTGCCGCTGAGACCCAGACCTACTGATAACTTGCCGGCTTTAAAATGAACAGATCCCACTGGGCAGTTCAGCCACATAGCTGCTTCTTGTCCTACAGACAAATCTAGCAGCGGTCCTTGACCTTCGGGGAGATTGCTTTTTTATTTAACAACGTATAGTTTTTGTTTGTTTATTGAGAAAGGCGTGGCTTTCCACCACAAGCCTAGAAATCTAGGAAGTGCCTTTATATCTGAGCTTTTCAGAGCGTGCACACAGAATCCTATGTCATCCAGCTGTAACCAGCACCATGTGCTGTGCTGATCACATGGCCCAAGTAGAGGAGCCAGTCCTCTTGCTCCTTGAACTGGAGGCAGAGTCCTCTCCTTCCCTGAGTCTTCACAGATGTAGCCAAGATCCAAAGCAGCTGACTGACTCCTATCATATATTACACTGATGTGAGGGTGTCGTGTACACGGTGGTGAAATAGTTGTCTCGACCAATGGGGAAACCTGGAGAGATACACGTAAAAGAATGAAAATGGAACATTTTCACACACCATGTGAAAAATAAACTCAATATGGATGGAGGACCTTAATGTGAGGCATAGTACTCTGAAAGAAAAGGAAATGTCAAATCCTCTTGATTGTTGATTGACTCCCTGATGTACACATATGGCCAGCCTCACCTCACTGTATGTATCATATACGTGCCCTGCCTTAGATATCGGTGAAGCTGTGTTCCCCACACAATATGACCTGGGGTGGATGGAATCCTATCAGTTGAATTCATGACTGACAACGAAAACCTCAAGGTCTAGACTCTTGGGCCACAGCATCCAACATCCTATAAGTTTCCTTGCCACCAAACTGCCATTAGATGGCAGACAAACACCACCATCCACAAAGGTCCTAGACCTGATCTTGGAAGTTCTGGGGAAGTAGGAGGGAGACTGTCCCATTTTCAAGAGGGAGCCCCTTCGAATTTAAGGTCTCAGGTGTGGTGAGGACACTGGAGAAGGAGCTGCCGTCAGGGTGAATAGTGGAGAAACCCTCTCTGGGTCCTGGGCTCTGGGGCTGGAAGCCTGGCCTGCCCCCCTCCTCTCTGACATGGCTGTGTCCACACAGCCCGTCTCTACCCTTGCTGAGCAGGATCCATCTCAGGCGGCCACCCTTCCCCACCTGCTGAAGCTGACACCGTCAGCTCAAAGATTAGAGACCTGATGTCATTGGCATCCTCAGGCCCTCTTAGGTCACTACCGCCTTGCAAAGGTCCCTTTGGGGACTCCCCTTGCCCTCCACCTTAACGTCCATGCACAGCAAAATCCAACATGTGGAAGAATCTCTGAGCCATGGGCACAGCAGGCCTTCCCCTTCTGCTCAGGGTTCGAGACCCCAGCTCTGCCCTGGTGTGCATTGTGCCCTGCATGTGCTCGGTGTGTGGGTGGCGGTGTGAAAGTTTCCTTGAGCCCACACTCTGGCCTCTTCCTCTACTCAGGGCGATAATGCGATTTAGTGGGACTATTTCTAGTCACTCTTTAATGCAATGGAAATTGAGGTTTCTGGTCATCTGACCTTAAACTTTACCAAATGCTTCTATAACCTTGAATGACCTTGTATTGGTGGTGGATTTGGAAACAGTTTATTTTTCATCCTAAACTTTCAAATTACACGAAATATAAAAGAACCACAGTTTAGAATAAATCTCTTCCTAAGCCATTTCACATTTTGTTTGGTTTTGTTTTGTTTTTATTTTGTTTATTTTTATTTATTTTTGTCATTTTTCTGTTTAGGGCCTCACCCGCCACATGTGGAGGTTCCCAGGCTAGGTGTCAAATCGGAGCTGTAGCCACCGGCCTACACCACAGCCACAGCAGTGCCTGACCCAAGCTGTGTCTGCGACCTACACCACAGTTCTCGGCAAAGCCACATCCTTAAGCACTGAGCAAGGCCGGGGATTGAGCCCACAACCTCATGCTTCCTAGTCAGATTCATTTCCACTGCACCACGACGGAACTCTCATTTTATTTTTTGGGTAAACTTAAAACTTTTAGGCCTCAAATTGTATATGTCAGTGCTATTCTGTCCTGAACATGCATTATTTCATAACATGTGGAAAAAATATCTTTAAATTGATCCTTTGAAAAGCCATATGCTGAGGTATAAATTTAATTTCAGAAAAACCTTTGTAATGAGCTTCAGATAGAACATGATCTTGATGAATAGGGACAGAAGAAGAAAGTGATCAGAAAACACACATAGGTAAACACACTTACACACACATGCACACTTCAAGGAAAAGTATATATGAAAACACATGCAGTGAGATCCTGCTGAGTAGCACAGGGGACTATATCTAATCACTTGGGATGGAGCGAGATGGAGGATAACTTGAGAAGAAGAAAGGCTATTCATGTGTGACTGGGTCACTTGGCTGTTCAGTAGAACATGACAGAATGCTGTAAACCAAGTATAACGGAAAAAATAAAATCATCTAAACATTTTTTAAAAATAGGCGTTTCTGTTATAGCACAGTGGAAACTAATCTAGTAACCATGAGGTCACAGGTTTGATCCCTGGCCTCGATCAGTGGGATAAGGATCCGGTGTTGCCATGAGCTATGGCGCAGGCTGCAGATGCAGCTTGGATCTGGTGTTGCTGTGGCTGTTGTGTAGGCTACTGGCTACAACACTGATTTGACTGCTATCCTGGGAATTTCCATAGGCTGTGGGTATGGGCCTAAAAAGAAACAGAAAAGGATAATAATAGTCCCCATTGTGGCACAGTGGAAATGAAGCTGACTAGGAACCAGGAGCTTGCCGGTTTGAGCCCTGGCCGTGCTCAGTGGGTTAAGCATCTGGCACTGCTGTGAGCAGTGGTGTAGGCAGGCAGCTGTAGGTCCCATTTGACCCCTAGCCTGAGAACCTCCATATGCCATGGGTGGAGGCCTAAAAAATGAAACAAAAGAAAAAATTCTAAAACTACTGCACACACACACACACACACAAACACACACCCACACACCCACACACCCACACACACACACACACACACACACATACACACAAATGCAGTAAGACTCAGCTAGCACTTGCCTAGATAACCGCTGCTCCAGGAGTCCTCACGGACAAGGATGACACAGGGACCCCTGGGTGCACACAGGCTTTCCCACTGTGTGTGGGGATGCAGCTTCTCTCCTTTGCAGCCACACCCTGAAGGCCTGGGGCTCCCTGGTCTGGTGACACTGACAGCAGGCCGGCTTTCTCTCCAGCCCCATGGCTCCTCCTCCCTGGCCTCTCTGCAGCTCACAGCAACTCCACAGGCTGTGGTCTCGGTCCTCACCCTGCTTCAGAGAGAAAGGATCAGACTGGATTGGGGCTGGCTTCATTTTCTCCAAGTCCAGGGCCTTCCTCTCTGACTGGACGAAGAAGCAGTGGTGGTTGGGGAGATGACCAGCACTGGCCACGATGGGTACACCAATGCCTTCCTCATCTCCCTCCAGCTCCACTCCTGGCACTGTGCCAGCAGCGGCAGCACCCCCTTGAGGGGACACCCTCCTGTCTCCCCTGTGGCTTCCATACCACAGGCTGGGCTCCCTTCCTGTCTGTGCTGGTGCCCTGTCCACACCGTGTGGGCTGCAGCCCAGCTACGGGCTCCTAACCTCACCTGCCTCCATGGTCCGCACCTCCCCCGCTTGAGCCCCAGCTCCCTGCCACCCACCCCTGAGAACTGGCATCTCTTAGGAGATCTGGTGATGCAGGAATCCGATGCAGGTGCAGGAAACACAGTTAGTTCAGGGAGACACAGTGGGTGGTTGGTCTGAGGAGGATCAAAGAATGTATCTCACCCAAGACGTCTGAGAAGCAGACCATAATGGGAAATTCTCCAGCTTCAAGAATAGCTCCAGGTACACAATGAAGTGGTATTATATAATTCCCTGCAGTATTTTGAAGGATTTCATCCCTGATATTCCTGCTCTTAGATGGAGATGGAGCAAGAAAGACAATGGGGAGCCTTGAATGGAGGAAACCAAACACTCTCCCAACAGGACGGTGTGCTGAGTCCGTCCTAGGGTCTCCAGGGAGAAAGGTGTTTTGGGCAGCAAGGGTGTGCTGCCTGCTCTGACCGGAGTCCCCAGGGCACAGCCCCTGGGCTGTCACTGAGACCAGCCAGCCCTGCAGCTGTGCCCAGCCCTCCCCTCCCCCGGCTGATCTGCTTGTTCCCAGAGCACAGCCCACCACCCTGGACACTTACTAAGAGTCTGGGCCCACCCTGGGCAGGAGGCAGGGGTGGTCAGGAGCCAGTGTGGACATGAGGGCCCCCGTGCAGCTCCTCGGCCTCCTGCTGCTCTGGCTCCCAGGGGAGGAGGGAGACCCCCTGAATGACTCCCACGGCTGACACCTGCCCCTCATCCCTGCTCCCTGTCAGACCCCTGAGTGTCTCTGTGTGTCTGGGACATGGGAGCATCCCCTCGGACTCTGGGCTCAGTACCTCTGGGCTCTTCAAGGAAGTCCTCTGACAACAGGAATATGTGTGGTTTTTTTGTTTGCCCTCTCAGGTGCCAGGAGTGCCATCCAGCTGACCCAGTCTCCAGCCTCCCTGGCTGCATCTCTAGGAGACACAGTCTCCATCACTTGCCGGGCCCATCAGAGCATTAGCAGTTATTTAGCCTGGTATCAACAACAACCAGGGAAGCCTCCTAAACTCCTTATATGGGATGCATGCACTTTGCAAAGAGGGGTCCCATGCGGGTTCAAGGGCAGTGGATCTGGCACCCGATTCACCCTCACCATCAGCGGCCTGCAGGCTGAAGATGTTGCAACTTATTATTCTCAGCAGCTTAACAATGCACCTCCCAGAGTGTGACAGGCCAGCACCTAACCCCCACCCCCACCCCCACCCCCCACCCCCCACCGCCCGGGAAGAAGATGTGTGAGGCTGGGCTGCCCCAGCTGCCCCTGGTGCCTCCATCTGCTGAGAGCATTTCTCAGACCACACGTTGAAGGTCATGGCAAGTTTTTGCTAGAAGGGCCAGGGAGCATTGTGTGCTGAATTCATGCGGATATGGTTTTCAAGATTGGGAGGAAAACATGATAGGACTGTTTTCTGTCAGAAACCACCAGCCTGTCTCCCCAGTGGCTGTACCACGTTGCATCCCCACCAGCAATGAATAAGAGTTTCTATTGCTCCACATCCTAGCCAGCATTGAGTGTCGTCACTGTTATGGCTTTAGGCCATCCTGACAGGTGTACAGGGTGTCTATTGTTTTAATTTGCATCTTCCGGTGACACAGAGTGTGGAATAACTTTTCGTGTGCTTACTTGTCATCGGGCTGTCTCTTCCATGAACTGTCTAGTATGGTCTTTGCCTCAATTATGGACCAGTTGTTCATTCCCATATCATTCAGTGTTTATAAGTTCTTGCCTTTTGTGTGTGAGTTCTGGATTATCCATCTTTTATCCCATGTGGATTTTGAGATTTGTTTCTCTCGATGTTTCTTGCCAGGTCTTGTTTTAATACAGGGAAGAAGTGTTTAATCCGCCTCGGGGTAAGTTCATCTGGGAAGCAGAGGCTATACATGAGGCCCTCTCTGCCCTCCCCCAAAAGCCAGAGCATGTCTGACTGCAGGTGCTGTCTGCCTCCACTTCTGCCCACTCTCCTCACCCTGAATAATGGCTGCCTTTGCCTCCTTACACTGTATCGGACACCAGTGGGTCAGACTCCCTGGGGGACTGTGGATGACAACGACCTGTTCCACCATGGGGAAGGCACTGATTGTTCCTTGTATTTGCCTTTTCCTTACTTGCTGGCCAGAAATAGTCTTGGAGATTCCACATAACAAAGCATTTGGACCATGCGTGCAGCACAAGTAGAAGCCATAGGAGAACCTTGTGAAAAACCATAAACATTATGCCTCAAAATTTGCAAGTGGTTAAGAGACAAATTCTAAGAAAGATATATCACTTCCCCAAACTGACAAACATTAGGAAACTTGCCCGTCAGGATGACCAGGAAATAATTGGATGGCGTCCTTGCAAATATTCCCCCAAAGGAACTTCTGGAGTCAGACAGTCTAAGAGATGGACACTAGCTTCTAGGAAAAGTCATGCCTCTTCCGAAGTAGGCCAAATTTGAGAAACTACAAGAGCAGAAAATGATCCTTCATTTGTTGCATGAACCTCAACTGCAAAATCAGACAAGGACCGAGCAAAGTGGGAGAAGGATGCTCCCATCGGCCTTTGAACTTAGGTGTGGACATCTGAAAGAAAATGCTGGCAAACCCAAACTGGAAATATACAAGTGAAGTAAGACATTATGAGCATCCACAGCTCTGATTAAAAAACTCAAGTGGGGTTTTAAAACCTGTTTATGTCATTTCCCAAATTAAAGGTGAAAGATTTATGTGATCTGAAGGGAAACCAGAGTTTGTCATTTCCCAAATTAAAAGATTAAAAGATAAATAATGAGCACCTCCATAGATACTTTAAAAAGTACACATAGAAGTCAGTACCTACTGGTGATAAAAGTACTTGGAAAGAGTGGAGTAAGAGGTAGTGCACAACTTCATATACGATGTAGAAAAACCCACACTAATCCTCATGCTCCTCAAGGGAATGGATGGAAATACGTTCTCACGCTTACCGTGTTCACGCAGGCCTAAGTTCCCATAGGAGAACAAGAGCTTGATAAAGGGGAGTTCATAAAAGAGCCTCAGGAGACAGTACAAACGGACAATAAGGTAAAGGAAAATCCTCAAAGCCCAGACTTACTCAAGCACTAGAAGCAGAGCATACTCTGACCTCATGCTCTGTGTCAATGGAGACAAGAACAACCCAGATTGACAATGTGGACAGCCCGACTCAGAGGAAGGGAGCATCCTGGGGGAGTATGGGAAGAGAGTTCATCCCAGCAGTGACAGAGAAGGCTGTGGAGCCAGGAGGGGGAGCAATAGGCTGCACCCTAGGAGGCAATGGTCACTTCCCAGAGGGAAGCACCAAGGACACACACGAAACCCTGCATGCAGTCCCCCAGAGAAAGGACAGCCGGGGCCTGGGGAAACAGGGGCCTCCGGAGAGTGAAGTTGTGGAAATCAGCTCCAGATATGCATCCTCTGGCAACCATAGAGCACCAAAGAGTCAGAAGACACAGCACCAAAGGGTTTAAAGGATGCACTTTCTTGTAGTGGATACAGACGAGGTGTTGGTGTAAAGCAACCACCTCAGCCACCTAAAGAAAGTTCCTCCTGCTCCTAAAGAAACATGTCTTGCGGATCAGGAAATAGCTACTCCAACACATCCTTGAGGGAACACGGTTCTCAAGGGTAGGCTCCAATACGGAGATAGGAATGTTGAAAACCGAAATCCTTTGGGAGGCAGCAATCCTTTTGTTGGTTTGTTTGTTTGTTCTTGTTTTATCTCTTTTTATTTTTTTATTTTTTTTAATTTATTGAAGTATAGTTGATTCACAAAGTTGTGATAATTTCTGCTGTACAACAAAGACATTCAGTTATACATGTACGTATATCTATTCCCTTTCACATTCTTTTCCCACGTGGATTATCACAGAACATTATTTTTTTAACAGAATAAAATACATATATTTAAACACAATTACATTCAGACAGATTCTTATATCATGGATCTTAAGAAACAGATAAAGTGTCTCCCTCTGCAGAAATGGAATGGAAAATATGCTGAGAGAAATAGGAAATTCATTCTAGGCTTTATCCCATTTTGTATGGCTTCCTCTTTACTATTTAGTATTATCTATTACGTTTCAATTTTTCTTTAAAAACTGGCATTATATTAACATTGTGTCTATTATGCAACTAAAATGTATAAAGAAGAAAGCCTTATATACCATTAAATATTTTATATAGCATAGTAAAAAGAATACCTTAACTGGTAAGAATAACAAAAATAATACACCCTCTGAAAAGAAGTAAAATATAAAATGCGTAAATGGGTTAAAAAACAGGGTAACTATATAAATATGTCCTCACAAGTTGTTACACCTCATTGATTCTTCAATAAAGGCATTACACCATTCTAGGTGATGTGATAAACAAGACATTATAGACCTTACATCGTACCATGGAGAGAAACGGTTATTAATAACACGATTGCAGAACTGTTTTATTTAATTGTACAGTTGCATTATTTAATTGTAATTATCATAAATTCTTTGATGGAGAGGAAACCAGAGTCAGATCTAAGAAGACGTCAGCATTCCAAGAATGATGTCAAATAACCCCCTTCATGGTGGATTATGCACTGGTTTACTATGAGATATATTTCTTCTCCAGAGATTCCTTGTTTGTGTATCAGTTGCAGAGTTTTGGTTTGAGGTAAGAGTCGACATGGATATGAGATTGTTTTGTTGTTCTCTTACTTGCAAGTTCATCTCCAGAGTCCTGCATTTGTACCCACCTCTTCTCATGATTTCTGATTTTGGTGGTATAATTGTGCATGGATGATTTCATGTCTTTCCTGTATATATACCTTTACTGGTGAGCCTTGTCACTTGTGGCATTTTTGTTTCCTGTTGCTGCCTTTTCTTTTCTGCCTAGAGAAGTTCCTTTAGGATTTGTTGTAAGGCTGGTTTAGTGTTGCTGAATCCTCTCAACTTTTGCTTACCTGTGAAGGCTTTGATTTCTCCTTCAAATCTGAATGAGAGCCTTGCTGGGTAAAGTCATCTTGGTTGGAGGCTCTTTCCTTTCATCACGTGAAGTATATCATGCCACTCCCTTCTGGCCTGCCGAGTTTCAGGTGAAAAATCTGCCAATAACCTTATTGGGGTTCCCTTGTGTGTTACTTGTTTCTTTTCCCTAGCTGCTCTCAAGATGTTCTCTTTGTCTTTAATTTTGGTCAGTTGGGTTGATATTCCTCCTTGGGTTTATTTTATGTGGTACTCGTTGTGCTTGCCGGATTTGAGTGAGTGGTTCCTTTCCCATGTTAGGGGAGTTTTCGGCTATTATCTCTTGAAATATTTTTTCTGTCCCCTTCTCTCTCTCTTCTCCTTCTGGCACCCCTATAATACGGATGTTGGTGCGTTGATCGTTGTCCCAGAGTTCTCTGAGACTCTCTTCATTTGTTTTCAGTCTTTTTTATCTTTTCTGTCCCGCATCCCTAATTTCCACTACTCTGTCCTCCACCTCGCTTATTCGATCTTCTGCCTCCTGCATTCTGCTGTTAGCTGCTTCTAGTGCCTTTTTTATTTCCGTTATTGTATTTTGCATCTCTTCTTGTTTAAGTTTGATATCTTGTATCTCGTTGCTCAGTGTTTCCTGTAAGTTATCCATCTTTGCCTCCAGTTTATTTCCAATGTCTTGCATCATCTTTAGCATCAACAGTCTAAAAGTCTTTTTCCTGGAGGCTGACAATCTCCTGATCACTTAGCTGATTTTCTGGGGTTTCTCCTTTCTCCCTCGTCTGAGTTATAGTTCTCTGTCTTTTCATTTTTATAGGTGTTTGGCGTGGTGCCCTTTTTACAGATACAAGGGTTGTAGCCTCTCTTACCTCTGGTGTCTGCCCCCCTTGTGGCTGAAGTCGGTATGGGGGGGCTTGCTGTAGGCTTCCTGATGGGAGGGGCTGATGCCTGCCCCCTGGCAGGTGGAGCTGATTCTAATCCCTCTCATCCCTCTGGTGGGTGGGGCTGAGTCTCTGGATGGGATTAGAGGCAGTTGTGTGCCCTTTGATGGGTCTTTAGGCAGCCTGTTTACTGAGGGGTGGGGCTGTGATCCCACCTGGATTGTTGTTTGCCCTGGGGCTTCTCAGTGCTGACAGATGGGTGGGGCCAGATTTCCCCAAAAAGCCCACCTCCAGAGAAAGGCAACTGCTGAATCTTCCCAGAGCTTTGCCTTCAATGGCCCTCCCTCACAACAAGCCACATTCACGCCTGTTTTCCCAGGATGACCTCCAAGAACTGCAGTCAGGTTTGACCCAGATTCCTATGGAGACCTTGCTCTGCCCTGGGATCCAGTGCACCTGAAAGTCCGTGTGTGCCTTTTAAGAATGGGGTCTCCGTTTCCGCCCAGTCCCATGGAGTTCCTGCGCACAAGCCCCACTGGCCTTCAATGCCAGATGCTCCAGGGGCTCTTTCTCCCACTACCAGATCCCAGCACCTGAGAGTTTGATGTGGAGCTCAGAACTCTCACTCCTGTAGGTGAGTCTCTGTGAACCAGTTAGTTTTCAGTCTGAGGAGCGTCCCACCCGGGAGGTATGGGGTTGTTTATATC
The DNA here is from genome assembly GCF_016906955.1 of Phacochoerus africanus. NCBI lineage: Eukaryota > Metazoa > Chordata > Mammalia > Artiodactyla > Suidae > Phacochoerus > Phacochoerus africanus. The sequence goes on from NC_062548.1 coordinate 61,658,292, forward strand.
ACAAAGTCACCCTTCCTACTTCTTGATGAGTCCTCCTCTTTTTCTTCTGGAGTAGGGTATCTTTTTTAAGGTTTCCGGTCCATTCGGGTGGAGATTGCTCAGCTTCTGGTTGTGAATTTTGCTGTTTTTAGGAGAGAAGTTGAGCTCCAGTCCTCCTATTCTGCCATCTTAATCCTCCGAAGCCATACTTTTAAAATGCTACGGAGGACTTCCCATTGTGGCTCAGTGGCTTAAAAATCAGGCTTGTCTCTGTGAAGCTGATGGTTCAATCCCCTGCCTGATGCAGTGGGTTAATGGTCCTGAGTTGCTCTGGCTCCGACTTTATCAGTGGGATAAAACTGGGAACTTCCATATGCCACTGAGGAGCCTGAAGAAGGGAAATTTTAAAATGTTGCGAAAAAGAAGAAAAGGTCCCACCATTCCTTCAGAATGAATATGGAATGATTACCCAAGTAAGTGAAGACATGAAATAACACCAAAAATACAAAATCTGCATGTTCAGAATGGACATGGTCAAAGAAGTGTAGCATGTGGAGAATGGCAGCAACACAAACGCAAAAAAAAAGAAATAAATAAAGTGAAAATGCCACCCTGGAAGTGTAGACAAAATGAGGAGGTGCCCAAGGAGAATAGAAATGACTGAGGGAAGAGGATGCAAGAATGGTTGGGAGGAAGAGAGCCAGGGTCCTTCACATCCAGGAGGTAAGGTGAGATCTTGTGCCATGAAGAATAATGCACTCAGAATCCACGTTGCTGTGGCTGTGGTGTAGGCCATTGGCTACAGCTCCGATTAGACCCCTAGCCTGGGAACCTCCATGTGCCACGGGAGCGGCACAAGAAATGGAAAAAAAAAAAAAAAAAAACAAGGGAGTTCCCGTCGTGGCGCAGTGGTTAACGAATCCGACTAGGAACCATGAGGTTGGGGGTTCGGTCCCTGCCCTTGCTCAGTGGGTTAACGATCCGGTGTTGCCGTGAGCTGTGGTGTAGGTTGCAGACGCAGCTCGGATCCCGCGTTGCTGTGGCTCTGGCGTAGGCCAGTGGCTACAGCTCCGATTCAACCCCTAGCCTGGGAACCTCCATATGCCGTGGGATCAGCCCAAGAAATAGCAACAACAACAACAACAACAAAAAAGGAATAATGCAGACGGCAGGAGTGGGCAGCGCAGCATTCCTAGATAGTCTCATGGAACAGACAGGACCTCTCCTTAGGCTGTACTTCTATACACTCTCCTTGACATTTAAAGCATTAGAGTATAAAGATAAAATAGTCCCAAAATATACGACACTAAATGTTCAAGAAAAGTCAGTTGGATTTGACAGCATCATACAAAGCATATGTGCATGCTTTTATGTTCTGTTTTTCTTTCTACTCATTACGATTTTCCCTTAGAAACTAGCACGCTGTGTGTTAGGAAGTAGAGAAAAAAGTGAAAATGTTCTTTAAGAATTTACACAAAGAACGTGGTCACATTGTGATGTATAAATGCTATTCGGAATTAGAGCTACGAAGTCTGAGTCTGAAACGTAAAATCAACAAAATTCATTGACATGTGTGTTCATGTACTTTTTCAATTGGTATAAATTCTGTTTTAAACTAGATCTGCTTTTCAATGACTGAATTAGAGGTTCTTTATTTTATTGGACCCGGAGGAACATTAAACTAAAATCTCTAGGATACGCTTTAACTGTCTAGAAAGTTTAAATATCTATATTTTCACACTGACATTGTAAATGAGAGGTACACATTTCGTATATCTTAATTTACACCTCACCACACTATTAAGTTTTGCTATGAAATGCAAGTTAAATGGAGCAAAAACAAAGACTTTAATAAATGAACTAAGACTCTGTGATTTGTTACATATTCCTTTTTAAATGTTTTTTTATGGCCGCAGCAACAGCACTTGGAAATTCCTGGGCCAGGGATGGAACATGTACCCCCAAAGCGACCCAAGGCATGGCTGTCGGATTCTTAACCCACTATCCAACAGCCAGAAATCCAACCTGTTTCTTAACCAATGAAAAATTAGTTACTATTTAAAAATGAGTGTTTTGGAGTTCCTGTCATGGCACAGTGGAAAAAAATCCAACTAGGAACCCGGCCTCGCTCAGTGGGTGAAGCACCTGGCATTGCTGTGGCTGTGGGGTAGGCTGGCAGCTGTAGGTCCCATTTGACCCCTAGCCTGGGAACTTCCCTATGCCTCAGGTGTGGCCCTAAAAAGGAAAAATCGTAAAAATAAAATACAAATGAGTGTTTCACGGCTATAGGTCCGTGTCAACATGCCAGTTCTCTGGTGTGACTGAAGACACTTCAGAGCTGTGTCTGGACCTCAGGGAGAAAGACAGCCACCTCCTAGTGGCTGAAAGAGGAACAATGGTGCAGCCCATGGACCTGCCACTAGAGAGAGGAGGCATGTGAGGTGAGGCTTCAGGCTCTTTTATCTAAGAAGAAAAGAGAGAACACACCCCAAGATATGCAGGTTTTATGACTATAAGGCTCTAATATAAAATCACTCCGTCTGGGAGTTCCCGTCGTGGCTCAGTGGTTAATGAATCCGACTAGGAACCATGAGGGTGTGGTTTTGATCCCTGGCCTTACTCGGTGGGTGAAGGATCCCGCATTGCTGTGGCTGTAGTGTAGGCTGGTGGCTACAACTCCGATTAGACCCCCAGCCCGGGAACCTCCACATGCCATGGCAGCAGCCCTAGAAAAGGAAAAAAGACAAAAAAACAACAAACAACAAACAAACAAGCAAAGAAACCTAGGTCTGGACCTCAGGGTTGAAGGACTTACAGTCAAGCTTTTTCCCACGTGGGCAGCTCTCCAGGTTTCTACTAAGAAGAGCAGCTCTGGGGGCTCATATGCGTCATCACGGTGACGAGGATCCTCCTGAGGTCCAGTGAGTCCAGCCGGTTTACTAACGTAGCTGAAGAAGAGTGTTTTCCAGAAGAAAACATTTTGATCACATCGACTGATGATTTAAATGTTTGACAAATTTTTAAGTAGCATTCATTGCTATTTTTAATTTTAAAATGACTTGCTAAACTAGGACTAGAAAGACTCAGTACATTCAAAAGGAGGACCTGTGAGCACAAGCAGGGGAGCAGTGAGAGATCTTCCTGAGACTGTAAGGGAGTAAAGAGAAGTGACAGCTGCTCCCATGAATGTCAAGATAACGGGTGAAAATGATGAGAAAAATGAGACCGTGATTTCTCTTGGTTCAAATGTGAGTGCCTCCACCCACCTGCTCTTCCCCCTCTGCTGCCCCCACCAGGGGATTTGCATTTGTGTGCTGTCCCCTAGGGAGGACCTGCCCAGGCCAGCCTGACATAAAAGGGCAGCTCTAGTCTGGCTTGGACTGATCAGGGCTCATCTGGACACAGCTGACCATGTGGTTCCCTGCTCAGCTCCTGGGGCTCCTCCTGCTCTGGGTCCCAGGTGAGGATGGAGGGGAGAGGAGAAGGGGAAGGGGGTGCTGTGGGGGCAGGGCTGCTTTTTGTGGGCATGTGCCAACATGCATGTGCACATCTCCCACCCTCTGCCAAGGGCAGATGTTTAACAAACGGAGAATGAGGATAAAACCAGATGAAATAAGTACCCATCCTCTGGTGAAATTGTGGGCAAGTGGACACATGACCTCTAGAGATCTTTGATGGTGTAAGTCCTGGGGTTTTCTCAAGGTGAATGTTTTGGGGACAACTCACAATCAAAAACTAATCTAGCATGAAGTAAATAACAAGTAGAGAATTGTGAAAATTACTCATGATATTTGCTCAAAATGCTCTTCTTTTCTCTCATTATTTCAGGATCCAGTGGGGCCATCGTGCTGACCCAGACTCCACTCTCCCTGTCAGTCAGCCCTGGAGAGCCAGCCTCCATCTCCTGCAGGTCCAGTCAGAGCCTTGAGAGTTATGGAAACAATTGGTTGAGTTGGTACCAGCAGAAACCAGGCCAGTCGCCAAGGCTCCTGATCTATAGTGCTACCAACAGGGCCTCTGGGGTCCCAGACAGGTTCAGTGGCAGTGGGTCAGGCACAGATTTCACCCTGAAAATCAGCAGGGTGGAGGCTGAGGATGCAGGCGTTTATTACTGCCAGCAATATAAAGAGTCTCCTCCCACAGTGATACAGCCCTTGACACAAACCCCTCTCCTGGGGGCCCAGCTGCACACATGGGTGTGTGTTGTCTGGGGGAGCAGAGGGGCAGATGCTCTGAGGCTGTGTAAGAGGAAGAGGTGGGAGAACCAGGGGCAGAGGGTGCAGCTGAGGCCTGTGGACCAGCAGAGCCTCAGCTCCTCCTCGGACACCACATGTTCAGACCTGTCAGCTGCCTGGCTTTGGTGAGATACTCCTTTAGAAACAGGCCAGTGATAGGAGCTGGCCTGCAGGTCACCCAAAGCTTAGCTGAAGTCCATTTGTTCAGCCTTTGTTTTCTGCCTGGGCCAATCAGAACTTTTATCCTGGTGTGTATTGATAACCATAGAGGAGAGCATAACATCAGGTTAGAAACAATCGCACTCCTAGAAAAGGATCTTTTTAGCTGCAATTTAAGCCTGTGTGATTCTATTTTCCAATGTAATCTCATGGCTCTCTCATGCAATGAAAATATCACATCTATTTCACCCTTCTATTTCTTGTGGATTTTTCAATGTTGATTTTCCAAACCCTCTGACATTCTCCCTTGCTCTGGATTTTCTTGTCTTTTTTCAACTTAAATAATTTTGTGGAGATTACAAGCTTGATGGTATATTGTCATAAAAAGAAAAAATGTCAAACATAAATAAAGTGACTCATTTTGTACATACAAATCTCACTCACAGTTTCTGGGTATAGATATAATTAAATGAATAACTGAAATGTCTCCTTTTTTAAAGGCTTTAAATATATATCTGAATATATAAGTGTCCTGCACCTTTCAAGTCAGGACACTGTCCCTGAGCCTCTGTCAACAGCACACTAGGGGGCAGTCAAGTCCAATTCTTACCGCACATGTCTATCCTCTTGCAAGTTTTGGTCCTTCTGGTCCAAAGCTTTTCTTTATCTGCCTACCACTGTGAGGATTACAACGCCTCTTCTGCCTCCCTCTTCACTCTTCCTCTCAGCAAATATTTACATTCAGACAAGTTCTATAGCATGTTTTTTTGTTATCTTTTTTTTAATACATATTCTTAGGTCAGTTCAATTCCAGTTATAACCAACACCACGGGTTTATGTTGCAATGAAGACGAATGATTTTTACTGAGTTTTACTTTAAATATTACCACTAAGCCCCAAAACAATAGGTGTTTACCTGTCTGGTTAGTAGGATTGCCTGCATTTCTGTGACCAGGAGTTCTTTGCTTTCATGTTTCCATAGAATCCAAGCAAGAATTCTCCTCTTGCTATTGCCTTAAATAAATCACTTTGATGCAGTAAGTTTACCTAGAATTGTAGACTAATAGACAGTCTCATAATGGGTTTTAGATTTCACATGAGGCTGTCAGGGCCCAGAATTAAGAGCCCATCTCTTGATGGAAGAGCCTCCCAACTGCCCAGGATAAGAATATGGGATTGAAGATTCCCACATGGAAGTTTCTAAGAATTTATTATGGCCTGTAGGTCTCAGTAAACTTTATAAGACCTCCATGCCTCCTTTCAGGAATACACATTGTATCTCATTTTATTTTACTTTCATTATTTTTTTAAAATTTTTGCTCCTTTTTATCAACTTGGCCTAGCAGTTGCTTTAGAAGAGTCCACCTACACATTTCTGGAAGCACTGAAAAGTGAGTGCAAGTAATGCTTCAAAGAGCATTTGAACTCTGGCTTATCCTTTGCTTCTGGGGAAAAGTGAATGAGTGGATGAGAAGTCACTTCTGTGAGGCTAGTGGGTCCCTGAGGCAGAATTCACTGTTGTCACTACTGAGGTGGTTAATAGATTTGTATTATAAGGTGAGGAGTGAGCACTAAAAAACTCACTCATCTCTTGTGTCTTTCCTGATATGATCTTCCCTTTTGCATTAAACTGGTGATGTACAGGCATTGTTATTGAGCTTTAGGAAATCAATTAAGAGTTCCCTTATGTTGCCATGGCTTAAAAATCCAGGAATGTCACTGCAGTGACTTGGGTCCAATCCCGAGCCTGAATCTTCCAAATGCTATGGGCTCAACAGAAAAAAAAAAAATCATTTTAAGTGTTTTAATTTAATGTTGTTTTTTTCCCAGAATGTCTGCAGTGTCTCATTTTCACAATCATAAGAATTGCTAGATTCCTGAATTCACTGACTATGAAAGAGAAGCACTGAACTTGAGAATCCTTAGGTGAGAGGCCCCATTTGGCTTTATGTGCATGACCTTATCCATGACATTCTGAGAAAATCCTGTCTTGCTGACCCCGGGGCACCATACAAATCCTCCTCCACAGGCAGGGTCTGCCTTGCGGGTCCCAGAACCTCCCTGTGCCCTCACTCCCCACATCTCAAGTGACCTGACATGTTTACAAGGTCAAAGAGAACCTCACATGTGCACGAGGGAGAAGATTGCTAAGCAGCCTGTACAGCCATGGCTTTGAAGGAGACTTTATTTCATGTGCAAATACTGGGTTTTAAGGGTCAGCTCAGAGTGAAGCTCCTGGAACAGGTGAAGAACCTACAGAGCAGAGGAAGCTCAGGCAGATGATACAATGCAATGACCATCTTCCTTGGTGCAATTACTCCACGGGGAGCAGGATTCAGCACATCATTTAATGTTTCTAGACAAAAAGCCTTCATCATGAACATGTCATTTCCCACTTATCCTATTGATCATTTTTTATGTCTAAGGAATTTTTAAATTCATTCTATGAGAAAAGAAATAACAACGAGTCAAACATTAAATACAGATGCCTGTTAGGCAGATGGAGAGGAAGTTCTTGAGGATCCAGAAGAGTCATGTGTGGAAACATTTGTTTCTCCATGTTTTGAAATAACTGATAGAGTCAGAGGTCAAAGCATTCGCAGAGCCTTCCCTGGGCTTTCCATAACCCAACGTCCCTTTAAGCCATGGACTTGATCCTCTGGTGAGTGACAGTGTGCTGTTGGTTTTGGCAGGCAGCCAGCTCCAATCCCAGGTGCTCAGGGCTCAGGATCTGGTCCAGCCCACCTGCCCCTGGGGCCCCCTCTGCTGGGGGCCTGATCTCAACACAAGGAACCTCCATCTGGATCCAGACGGGGAACAGTTCCCTCTGTCTCTCATCTTGATTGAAGCAGCCCAGGTGGGAACTCTGTGGGGTAACAAAGTCTACAAAACACGGTTCCCAGAGTGTGTCACAGTCTCCATCCTACAGAAAAATGCCAGCATGAACATAAACTCCAACATGAACAAGACAGTCTTGCCAAGCCATGAGTGTCCTGCACTGGCTGGAATGTTCAGGAAAGCAGCCCTGCATCTGGTTGTAGAAACACAGACATTGCCTGGTAACTTCAAAGCCAGGAGCAACACCCAGAATCATTTGGCTAGCACCACAAACAAAGCCAAAAAAGCAAATGCTTCCAGAAATAGATACAATGAAGCGGAAAACAACATTTTGACAGAGAAATGTGTCACATTTGTAACTGTACATTTACCTCTAGGCCCTGAGAATGGCGGCAAAATGAGATTGTTGCCATCATGTTCACATTATAGGTGAACATAGGTTTTCTCAGTTACCTTTTCAGCATTGTTTCAAAATCCTATTCTTGAGCATTTCCCAGGGATCATTCAGACAAAAGCTTCTTGTGGAATCTCCATACTATTGTATTAGGTAATTTGTCTTGGTCAATTAAGTCTCGACTTGGGGTTAAATTATCCAGACTTTAATAAGAGGGCAAAGTCTAATTTTTCGAATCCCCAAGACTTTATTTTCAGAATAAAAGCCATTGAACATTGTCACTGTTATTCAGGGGCTGTTCAGTTCAACATGACCTGCCTCAGTCTGAAACATTTGAGGAATCGTGTGGTTGTCCTATGTCATGACAGGTGGGGGTGTCAGGCTGAATCCCTGAGTAGTGCTGGCTGGAAACCCTGGTCCACAGTGACCATTCAAAGATAAAGCCCAGGAACGTGTCTGTAACAGACATAGATTATCCCGCGACATGGAAATAAGGACCCAGTCATTATTCTCCTCGCAAACAGCATCTCCTTTTGAATTATTGACTCAGGGATCTGAATAAACATACATCAGTGAGAGGAGGAGGTTCTTACACCAAACAGTCAAGAACCAGGCAACTCTCGCTTTGAGGAGAAAGGGTCAACCTGGGAAATAATATCTTAGGAACACTCTCAAAAATCATATAAAATCATGCTTTTTTCATTATGTTTCCTCATAAAAAGTGGATGTTTTCTTCATAAATTCTTTGATTAGCCTGTCATATATACAACACTTATATACACATGTGTCTGTGCATACGTACATGTAGGCATGTACATGGCATGATCGCCATATATAGATGGAGAGACAGGGCAGAGAGAGACAGAGACAGAGAGAAACATAGAAGTATAAAATAATATGCACCAGATTTAAACAGTTTCAGATATTTCATTTTAGTGCCTGAGACATAACATTCTTATGCCTTTTCTTACTGCCTGAAATGGGACTATGAGCTCTCTGCACAGCAGACATAGCATCTTTTTTCCTCAGTTAAGTCCTGTGACTTAAGTGCTCTTTGAAATGTAATTCACAAGGTACCAGGAAACGATCCAATCTAACTGATTCTAACACCTGACTCTAAGGTCCATAAGCAGTCAACCCGGGAAGAGCTGGCACATGGCAGCTCTTGCACCAGCTCAACTCCGTGCTGTTACTGGGAGAAAACATGGGTGTTCAGGACTAACAGGGAGAGAGCAGTCCTCCCATCTGGACCACCTGGGGAGGCTCTGAGGCAGACAGCCATGCCCTCCTGGTACTGACCCTGGACACGCACGTCTGCACCAGGGTCTCTGATGCTTTCTTACACCAGCCAGCCATGGGCACTGGGTGCTTAAAATTATATCAGACTTTCACAGTGAGATTCTTCTTCCCACTAACTCAAGAATTATGAATTTTAGGTATCCATTTTATCCTAAACACAGAAGACCGTTATTTCTCTTTGCTCAAATCTGAGTCCCTCCACCCCCGACCCCTCAACCCCACCCAGGTTCTTTCCCCTCTGCTGCCCCCACCAGGGGATTTGCATTTGCATGCTGTCCCCTAGGGAGGACCTGCCCAGGCCAGCCTGACATAAAAGGGCAGCTCTAGTCTGGCTTGGACTGATCAGGGCTCATCCGTGCACAGCTGACCATGAGGTTCCCTGCTCAGCTCCTGGGGCTCCTCCTGATCTGGGTCCCAGGTGAGGATGGAGGGGAAATCTGAAAGGGAAGGGGGGACTGTGGGGGCAGCACTGATTTTCATGTGTATTTGCCCACATGTGTATGCACATCTCTCACCCTCTGATGAGGCCATGAACTGTTTAGATCAGTGAGCATGAGAAGGATCCATATGAAACCCAAGTACCTATAGGATGTATGGTGAATATTTACTTCAATACTTCCCTAACAAAACTCAGAGTTATTGACTCAGGCAATGGTGAATTAGGGAAAAGAAAATATCCATATTTTTTGAGCAGTGTATAAGTTCTCTAAGTTTGCCTACTATCTGTCAGATAGCATCTTTGATAAAAAGCTGGTTATTAATTATGAGCATCACTTCTTAGCCTGCATACTATAGGGTAGGAAATTCTGATGCATTTTTGCCTCTGTGGACTCCCATTGCTATATTTCTATCCTATATAATGTATAGTCTGCAATTCAGGCCCCTCTGTCTTTCTTTAATAGACAGAGGGTACTTTTCATTTTTCTTGTGTCTAGTTTGGTAAATTTTGCATGCACGTATGTGTGTTTTAACAGATCCTTTTCCCCCCTCAGTTTTGATATTTTAGGCCAAAAATAGTTTAAATTATCCTCTTAGCTTTTTCATATATGTAGGCAGTATGCAAGCTTATGATATTTCTATTTTTATGTTTTTATGCTATCCTCCATTACATTGTGGGAAATGTCTGAATACTAAACATAACTGAGATTCCCAGAAGAAAAAAAAAAAGTGAAATCACATTATTTAATGCCCAGAACAGAGGAGTGTGGGGTTACTTCAAAGTTCATGTTATAAGCAGATATTAGTGCCTGTATTTAATGGTGTCTCAATCAACACTCTTTTGTCGCCATTCTACATGCTATAAAGGAGTAAATTAATATGCTACAAAAGTAACATTGGAAAATATTTTTTAAAATAATACATACTCTGAAGCTAGTGAGTATTTCGCCTGCAGCAAATATAACTCCGGCAGCTAGCCCCTCCCACTGACTTATGTCTTTTCGCATAAAAAATACACTCACCCATTCCTAAGAACCCCAAAAGACCCTCTCATTACAACTCAGCTCAAAGGCCAGAATCTTGTCATCTAAATTAGATCTAGGTCCAGACGAGGCTCCTTGGTATTTCCTGAAGCACAGGTCCTCAAGTTCAATTCTTCTCAGTTTATAGAGACGTGAAAAACAAGACACAAGATCCCTTTCTATATACACTCAACATACAGTGGTAAGACAGGCAATATAGTCATTCCTGCTTCCTGCTTAAAAAGAAGGCAGAGGGCTGGCACACAGGACTTGGGTCTACATCGATAACATAATCCAGCTGGACAGATGTTGGAAGTTGCTTGATTAGCTCTCAAATCCTGGGAATAATTCACCATGGGTTCTGGCACAGCTTTTAGTTCTGCCCTCCAGGTCACTTTTCTTTTTTATACAAAGTAATAAGGATTGGTGGCTGAGAAGTATTTTCAGGCTGCTTCCACCCTCCACAAGTCTGGACTCCAAATCTTCTCTTCACTCTGTAATGCCTCTGCCCCTCTCAGTCCCAGCAGCCCACCTCCAGTTACCAACATCTGCACCCGGTTTCAACTGCGGTGTGACCAGGGGACCAAAACCTGGAGTTTAAAACAACAAACCTTTGTTATGTCACTCTTTCTACAAGAAGCTTGACACAGATTAGCTGGGGGACTCTGGCTCAAACTCCGTGATCTCATCTGCAGCCTGTGCCAGTCAGAAGAGCTCCACCTCAATCTGACTTACATGGTTCGTGGCAGGTATCCTTCCCTCACCAGAGAGCAGCCCATCACATGGCCGCTGGCTTGCCCCAGATCTAGTGACCTCAAAAAACAGAGAGTAAAGGTATTCAAGATGGAAGGCATGGATTTTTGTATCCTAATTTCCAAGGAGACAAACTACTGCATGTTATTTTTCACTGGGACACGCAAATTATGTAGCTGGCCCTGTTCTCCTGGGATATATAACAGACATGTGCCAGATTGAAGCTTCCAAACTTCCTGTGAATGGGGCATACCTAGAAATTATCATATTAAGTGAGATAAGTCAGACAGAGAAAGACAAGTTTTATATGATAGAATTTATTTGTGGAACCACATAATATGTAATACAAAAGAACTTATTTACTAAACAGAAACAGACTCAGATTTTGAAATCAAACCTATAGTTACCAAAGGAGAATCATGAAAGGGAGGGATAAATTAGGAGTTTGGGATTAGCATATACATGGAGTTCCCGTAGTGGCTCACTGGTTAACAAATCCGACTAGGAACCATGAGGTTGCAGGTTCGATCCCTGGCCTTGCTCAGTGGGTTAAGGATCTGGCATTGCCGCGAGCTGTGGTGTAGGTTGCAGGTGAGGCTCAGATCCCGTGTTGCTGTGGCTCTGGCATAGGCTGGGGGCTACAGCTCCAATTCGACCCCTGGCCTGAGAACCTCCATATGCCGTGGGAGCAGCCCAAGAAATGGTGAAAAGACAAAAAAAAAAAATGCACACTACTCTATATAAAATAAATAACCAGTAAGAACATACTGTACAACACAGGGAAATCTACTCAATAGTCTGTAATAACCTGTATAGGGAAAGAATCTGAGAAAAAAATGAATATGATGTGTATATGTATAACTGAATCAATTTGCTATACACCTGAACCTAGCACAACATTGTAAGTCAAATATACTACAATAAAATCTTTTAAAAGAAAGCCAACAAGAACAAAACAAACGATTTCACATGTATTCTAAAAAAAATATATTATGACTGAGTTCTGCTATATCAGCAAGGAATACCCTACCTCCATTATTTTATTCCTTCCTTGAGGAATGAAATCAGGCCAGCAGAATTCAATTAAGGGAAAGAAAGAGGGTTATCTTACTATCCTTTAGAACTGACAGTAGCAGTTTAATGTCTCACCCTTCATCTTTTTCTTTTCTTGTGTGTATGTGTGTCTTTTTAAGACCGCACACAGGGCATATGGAGGTTCCCAGGCTAGTGGTTGAATAGGAGCTGCAGCTGCCAGCCTGTGCCACAGTCATGGCAAGACCAGATCTGAGCCACATCTGCAATCTATACCACTTTCAGGACAATGCCATATCCTTAGACCACGGAGTGAGGCCAGGGATCGAACCCACATCCTCATGGATACTAGTTGGGTTCCTTACTGCTAAGGCATGATGAGAACTCCTCACCCATCATCTTTTTTGCCTTGCTGTTTAGCTGTAAATCTCAACTTTCCACTTTCAAAATGCAGCTTGTAGTTGTTCTTAATTATAGATGTGTGGTAGGTATATGAAGGAATTTATGGTAGGTTCTACTCAGTACCTTTGAGTAGACATTAACTCACTTGAGTCAAGAGAAAATAAAAGATTTTAATGTTTAAAAAAAAAACCCCAATGTGAGAAAAGACGGTTTAGTAGAACTAATACGTGTGTACATATTGGAAGAGAGTGCTGAGTCCTCATGGACCCAAGTGTACAGTTGAAAACAGCATTAAAGAGACATTTCTCCAAATCCTGTATTCAACTGCCAGTGAAGTAATTATGGTCCTGAGGGCATAACCCAAAGAGGGGCAGTGGTTGGTGGTGTCAGGATTATTGCTATGGTGCTGGTCACCCCAGTTTATTTAGCATCAGAGTGGCAGAGGCTGGAATGCGGAATCCTGTAGAATAACAAAAAGTCTGGTTGCAGAAAAGCAAAGGAAAGGAAAGGTGATATTTGTCAGGAGACTGGAGTTCAGTCACAGCCCATTGGAGAGTGAGCAAAGTCATGACCATGTGACCACCATGGCTGCTCATGAAGGAAGTTTCACTCTCTGTCATTTAAGCACCTCCTCCCCACCCCCACCCCCACCTACCACATAATTTGCATATGTCTCCTGTATCTAAGCCCCTCAACATCTCTGAGGCCACATGCTTTTCAACGGGGGAAGACCTCGTCTACCCAGAAAGGCCAGGTCAAGACTATGGGCTCCCAGCCTCACCTCCTCTGCTTCCTGCTCCTCTGGATCTCTGGTAAGAGAAATATTGGCTCTTTTCCCAAAAGTCCTCTGAATCTTTGGAGTTTCGGTAGTGGTGCAGTGGTTAACAAATCCGATTGGTATCCTTGAGGATGCAGGTTCAATCCCTGGCCTTGCTCAGTGGGTTAAGGATCCGGCATTGTCGTGAGCTGTGGTGTAGCTTGCAGATGTGGTGGCTTGGATCCCACATTGCTGTGGCTGTGGTGTAGGCCAGTGGCTACAGCTCTGATTGGATCCCTAGCCTGGGAACCTCCATATGCCATGGGTAAGGCCCTAAAAGAGACAAAAAGACCCAAAAAAAAATCCTCTGAATCTTGACCCCCCAAAATTACATTTCTATAAGAAATTGATTTCTGTTATTTCTCTCCAAACAGGATGCTTTGGATTTATCTTTTATGTTTTCCTTCCTCAGACAGTACCAGGGCAGAAACAACACTCACTCAATCTCCAGCATTTGTGTCAGCGACCCCAGGAGACAAAGTTAACATCACCTGCAAAGCCAGCCAAGACATTGATGATGATATCATGTGCTATCAACAGAAGCCAGGAGAAGCCCCTAAGCTCCTTATTAAATATGCTTCCATTCACATCACTGGGGTTCCAACCCGGTTCAGTGGCAGTGGGTATGGAACAGATTTTACTCTGACAATTGGAAACATGATATCTGAAGATGCTGCATATTATTTCTGTCAACAAGATGATAATGTACCTCTCACAGTGATATCTTCTCCTACAAAAACTTCCAAATGCCCTAAGTGGGGTGACCTCAGCTGCTACTGAAAATATTCAATATGTGGAACTAGGTGACCAACTGGGATTTATAAGTTTTCATCATGCAAATGCAAACTCACTTCCTTTTCCTATTTCTTTCTATAGTTTCTTCTGCCTCCATCGACAGATGATTGGATTAGGAAGATGTGGTATATATATACAATGGAATACTACTCAGCCATAAAAAAGAATGAAATAATGCCATTTGCAGCAACATGGATGGAACTAGAGACTCATACTGAGTGAAGTAAGTCAGAAAAAGAAAGACAAATACCATATGATATCACTTATATCCGGAATCTAATATACAGCACAAATGAACCTTTCCACAGAAAAGAATATCATGGACTTGGAGAATAGACTTGTGGTTGCCGAGGGGGAGAGGGAAGGAGTGGGGTGGATTGGGAGTTTAGGGTTAATAGATGCAAACTATTGCATTTGGAATGGATTAGCAATGAGATCCTGCTGTGTAGAACTGGGAAGTATGTCTAGTCAATTATGATGGAGCATGATAATGTGTGAAAATAGAATGTGTACATGTATGTGTAACTGGGTCACCATGCTGTACAGTAGAAAAAATTTGTATTGGGGAAATAACAATTAAAAAAATAAATCAAAAAATTAAAAAATTAAAAATTTCAAGGTCTGGCTAAAGTTATATCTGACTCTGAGACTTTCACTGAGCTATCAGGTTCATAACCACTGAACAAGGAAAGCTAGTGGCTACAATACTCTTAAGGAAGGGAATAATGAAATCATAGACATGATTGTTTCATTTATAGTTCTTGTGTGTTGAAGCCCAGCAAGGGACATGATATCTAGGAATAATATACATCAGAATGACCTGCTGAATGAAAGCAAATTCGTTCCCAAATCCACTGCCATAAAACTGGGCTAGAACCCTGGAAGCCAGGGCAGATGGATGAAAAGCAAAAGTTTGAGGATTTCAGAGATTTGTTTCCCCTTTTTAGGAGCAGACCCAAGAACCTAAGTAAAGAATCTAATTGATAAACGTCCTCTTATCTTTTTCATATATATAGGCAATAAGCAAGCTCTTGGTTTCTCTGTTTTTATGTTGTCCTCCAATACATTGTGGGAAATGTCTGAATATGAAACCATAACTGAGACTCACAGAAGAAAGAAAAAGTGAAATCACATTATTTAATACTCAGAACAGAGAAAGAGTGTGGGGTTACTTCAAAGTTCATGGTACAAGAGGATATTAGTGCAAGTACTTAGTGGTGTCTAAATCAACACTCATTGGTCACCATTCCACATGCTATAAAAGAGTAAAGTAATATGCTACAAAAATAGTATTAGCATTCATAAGAGAAGAAGAAGAGGCATTGGTTTTCATGTAGCAGACTTTCTTACAGGTTAACACATCCTTTCCATCAGATAACCCAGAGGATCCAGGGCCTATGTCGTGGTTGCACCAGATCATATTCTTTTAATGTGAGGGAAGTTCTACTTCTAGTTACCCCTTCCTGATCCTGTTTGTAAACTAAAATCTTAAGATATAGGAGTTCCCACCATGGCTCAGTGGTTAATGAATCTGACTAGGAACCATGAGGTTGCGGGTTCGATCCCTGGCCTTGCTCAGTGGGTTAAGGATCTGGCATTGCCGTGAGCTATGGTGTAGGTTGCAGGTGCGGCTCAGATCCTGTGTTGCTGTGTAGGCCAGTGGCTATAGCTCTGATTAGACCCCTAGCCTGGGAACCTCCATATGCCGAGAGAGCGGCCCTAGAAAAGGCAAAAAAAAAAAAAGAGAGAGAGAAAGAAAGAAAGAATCTACCTAAGGATTTAACACTCTATTTAGAGGAATTGCATCATTAAGGTAGTAATTTAGATGACTGATTTTATTTTTCATCCTTTCTATTATTACACAGGCTGCCACCACCTGGAGCCCACTGAGAATTTATCTGTCCCCTAAACTTTCTTTCGTCCTTGCTTCTGATAGCCAAGCATGTTCTAGAGTCAACTATGCCCAGGAGCCACTAGAGGGTCTCTCAGAAGCCTCCCAGACATAGGAAGCAGAGACCTCTCAGCCTCTGAGGATGAAGTAGCTGGGCCCTGCAAAAACTGCTACAAGAGGTTTTTGTTCTTGTCTGTACCACTGTGGGTGGGAAGCTGCTAGACTGCTGACAGTAATAGTCTGCAGCATCTTGAGCTGCCACGCTGCTGATGGTGTGAGAGTAAGAGGTCCCAGATCCACTGCCACTGAAGCGGGTTGGGACCCAGGAGGCCAAGTTTGATGTGCTATAAATAAGGAGCCTGGGAGGGGCTCCAGTCTTCAGTTGGTACCAGTGTAATTTGTTGGTGCTTACACTTGGGCTGCCATTGCAGGTGATGATGACACTCTCCCCTTGGGAAACAGCCTTGGAGGCTGGAGACTGGGTCAGCACAATTTCTCCACTGGATACTATCATCATTTAGGAGAGATGAAAAGAAATAGAGATATAAGAATGTCTTAGTACCATGAAACATGCTCATTTACTAAGATTCAAGCTAAGAAAGAAAGAAAGAGGGAAGGAGGAAGGAAGGAAGGAAGAAAGAAAGAGAGGAAGGGTTATCTTAGATTCAAATTCCCATGGGAAAAATTATCCTGGGTTTGGAGCTATCACCCTTTCTTACCTGTGACACTGAGCAGCAGGATGCTGAGAATTTGAGCCTGAAAATCCATGACGTTGGCTGAGGCTGTCACAGGCTAAACACACTGCTTCTTATAAAGCACTCCTTAAAAACAAACCCTGAGAGTTGTGTGGTTTCAGAGGAAGAGAGGTGCAAATCAGCCAGGATGTGGGTGAGGAGATCCTGATTTATAAGTCCATGTGGTCCTATTTACTTGTATAAGGAGAAGGGGAGGTTCTTGGTGCTTTTCTAAGGAGTGCACACACCTGGTCCAGGACATCACCTCTGTGCTCCTGTCCAGAAAGGCTTAATTTAATCTCGTTAACAAGGAACGCTCTACGGGCAGTGTGGGAAGTGACTTTACTCTGTGATGAGAACATGTTACATGTGATGTCCTTCAGAATATACCAGCCATGGGAGTTCCTGTTGTGGCTCAGCAGTAATGAACCTGACTAGAGTCCAAGAGCACCTGGGTTCAATCCCTGGCTTCGCTCTGTGGGTTAAGTATCTGGCATTGCCACGAGCTGTGGTGTAGGCTGCAGATGCAGCCTGGATCCCGTGTTGCTGTGGCTGTGGTGTAGGCCGGCAGCTGTAGCTCCGATTTCACCCCTAGCCTGGGAACTTCCATATGCTGTGGGTGCGGCCCTAAAGAGACCCTCCCCCCAAAAAAGAAAAAAACAGAAAAGAAAGAAAGAAAATCCCAGGCCCACAATTCTGCCTCCTCTTTCCCTGGCAGGTCCTCCACTGAGACGTTGTACATTCACTCAGGTCTCCATAAATGCCAAGGAACTCCCAAAGCACTGGAGAAATTATCCCCTAGTAGGCAATCTAGAATATAGATAGTCTCAGGGATATTTCTAAGCAGGGTGGGCACTGTTTCCATCCAGAGAAAAGAACCCACCAGTAAGGCAAAGCAAAGTAAACATTTCTCTGTGAAACCAGAAGCAGCCTTGGCTTGTAAGCCCCACTTGCATAGAACACTCGACCCCCTGCTGCTATTACAAGATCCTGGGCTTTCAGGAGCTAGAATGTGTATTTTATTGATTTCCACTTTAATTTTTACTAAATTAAATTAAAAATTCCTTCTTGCTACATCCTTGGACTTTTGTTAGTGCTTCTTTTTCTAAGTTCTTAAGGTAGAAGCTTAGGTCATTGATTTGAGATCTTTCCTCTTTCTTTTCCAATTTAGGCATTTTTAGGCTTATATTTCTAATATTATCTGTTTATCAACTTATAGCAAATTGAGCACTAGACAGAGGAAAACGTTGATCATTTCCTCCCTTGAGAAGCAACAGGAGAAACATGAGGAGCTGGGATGAAAACGTCACCTTGAGGGATCTGTTTGATGCCGTTCACAGACATGATTTGGGGAAGCTTCCATACTTAATGTCCTTGGCAGAGGGACCACTTGTGAGCAAGGAAATGAAAACAAACAAAACGGTATATAGTATGACAGCTATAGCAGACAGACCTGAGGTTGGTCCTATGTGTGATGCCTACCCCATGGTGTTCATACCCCATATTATCCCTGCCTCCCCACCACGGTTCAGTGTGGGCAGCTCCTGTGACTTGCTTCGATCTAGCCCATGCCATTTTGCAGAGAGGGAAGGGATTTTGAAGATATCATTAAAGTCCCAAATCGGTTTATGTTCAGTTAATCAAAATGGAGATTATCCTTGGTGAACCTGATTAAAACAGGATAACAAAATGCTTTAAAGAGGAACGGAGCCCTCCCTGTTGATGGATTTCCCCTTTGCTAGCTTGGTTAAAAAGGAACATGGAACAGAATATCAGGAACATTAAATGACCTCCTGCCTGTATCCAGCAAAGTCAAGCCCCTTAGTCAAGATAGTCACAAAGAAAAGAATTCTGCCAATAATCTGAATGGCCTTGGAAGCAGATACTTCAATGCCCCAGATGAGATTACAGCCCAGTTGGCACTTTGGTTTCAGCCTGGGAGATCCCGAGGCGATGCCCCAGCTAAAGCTGCCCAGACTCCTCACTCTGAGAATCTGTGATGATCAGGGTGTGTTGTTTGTGGAAAGTTGTTATGCAATAGAAAACTAGGAAAACAATAAACTTTCCTATGTAATGAGAAAGGGCTACAAATTTAGAAACTAAGGGGAGTCTGAGACCATAGACATGTTACAGGGGACTGCTTTGTTCTCTTGCTCCCTCTGGGGAGGATGTAGCCCCCAAGAGGCCAACGTGTGGATGGAAAGGGAGGTGGTGACTGGCCTTCCTTAACCGTGCTGTGCACACTCAGCCTTCTGGACTCCATCCCACCTGTAATATCAGAACACATCAGAAAAGAAAAAGGGAGGAGACGAGAGAAGACCTTGGCCATGTCTACTACAATCAGTGTTCTAGAAAATGGGCATGAAAATTGAAGGAAGACAAAAGGACAAGTAAAAATAACTAAAACTGAGGACCTGTCTTCCAAAAAATTTTTAACCAAAGAAGGAAAAATAACCACATCACAATTTCAGGTTTCTCAAGAATCATAGGGATCTTTTATGTGAGCTCTAAGAAAGTAATTAAATTTTAAAATAGGTTATATGAGACACACACACAATCCTTACAAGGATTTTCTATTCCATATTTTGACCCGTTTATCAATAAAGACACCAGATCGAGGTGTGTAGGTGGAGAGGAGCATCTGACAGGGCTGAGCTCAGTTAGCAGCTGCCTGGGGAGGTTTTTTGAGACCTGGAGCACTGTGGGAGGACTCTCCTGATGCTGCTGGCAGAAATAGTTTGCAGCATCATCAGCCTCCATGGGATGAATTGTGAGGGTGAAATGAGTCCCAGATTCACTGCCACTGAACCTGGCTGGGACTTCAGACTCTCAGCTGGATGCTGCCTAGACCAAGAGCTTAGGAGGTTGTCCTGGTTTCTACTGATACCAGTTAACGCAGCTAATAATGCCCCAAGTACCACAGACACTCTGCCTGGCCCTGCAGGAGATGGTGACCTGCTCCCCTGGAGATGCTATCCGGGAGGCTGGAGACTGGGTCAGCACAATGTCCCCAGTGGAGCCTGGAATGGTAAACAATAAACAGTAAGCTTAGCATGTGCACTGAGATGGTCCCAGTGTAGATCCCTGCCTTGGAGAGGCTTGTAATCACAGTCACTATGGTTAACCACAGAACTAGGTAACTTAAAACTTAAAAACAAATGCTTTTATTCAAGAGACTAAGAACTCAGAGACACAGAATGAATGACAACCACAATGAGTTTGTCCAACAGTTCTCTGTATTCCTTCCATCTCAGCTGGAATCCAGAGCAGCAGGATCCCCAACAGGGGAGCCCCTGATCTCATCCCTGAGAGCTGGACTAGAGGCTACTCCTCAGGTCCTGACGAGAGGACTTTAAAGATGCAGTGAGCAGCCTGGAGTATTGCCTAGTGGCACAACATGCAAATCAGCTCAGAAGAGCTTGGGCTGGTGCTCAAAGGGAACACCTGCTCTTACTGCACCCAGTGAGACGTGGAGTCACCAAAATTACCCAAGTGTAGCTCAAGCACTTCTCAAGGGATTCTGTGACGAGTCTGTTGCATCTTTGCCTTCTAGTGTGTCTTTAATGCCACATGGGGATGGTTCTTGGGCTGCCATGTCTTAATGACATAAGTTGTTTCAGGAACACCGTTGACCTCTAAATTTTAAATTTTGTATAAGAACAAATGACAATACACTTCAAGTTGTGACCTTTGTAAGAAAATGAAAAGAGTGGGGTTATAGTGGAGTGAAACAGGGTGGCCTGGTTCAGCTGGGGAACAGAAATGGGCCCCCAGAGTAAATGGCCTTTAACCCAAGTCCTGAAACAGGGTCAGGAACTGAAATGAATTAGGAATGCAAGCACCAAAACTTAATGAAGGCTCAGTATTTAATCAGTGAACTGCCTCCATGTAAACAAGACAGGGACTCTCCATCTGCTTAGTCCTGAAAACCAGTGCTGTGCTGTACAGCACTGGGAACTGAATCTAGTCACTTATGATGAAGCATGATGGAGGGTAATGCGAGAAAAAGAATGTATATGTGTGTGTGTATGACTGGGTCACCTTGCTGTACAGTAGAAAATTGACAGAACACTGTAAACCAGATATGATGGAAAAAATAAAAATCATGTTAAAAAAAAAAGCAGTGCTGTATCCCCCTGAGGCCGTCAGAGGGAGAGGCATCTTCCTTATTCAAGGTAAAGAAAGACCAGTCCCTAACTTTCCATTCACCCACCTTTCTTGCCACTAGAAGCTAGAGCTGGGAACCCCATGTTCTCTGACAGCAAGATATAGTGTCCCAGAGACACTGGGAATGTATTATTGGTATTAGATGTATTTTAGACCATGAAGTGACTAGAAAGATTGATATCTAAAAATATTTCTTGGAGGTTAAAGGTATCCAAGAAAGCAACTGAGAATCGGCTAGTAATGTATCTGTTTAATATCTTCATGTGCAAATACTTACATTGGCCTTTTCTGAATTGCTTCAGTAC
This sequence comes from Phacochoerus africanus, assembly GCF_016906955.1. Taxonomy (NCBI): domain Eukaryota; kingdom Metazoa; phylum Chordata; class Mammalia; order Artiodactyla; family Suidae; genus Phacochoerus; species Phacochoerus africanus. The sequence continues at coordinate 61,679,552 of NC_062548.1, forward strand.
TGTAGCTGAAAAAGTGCCTTTTTGTTACATGTAAAAGAGTAATTCGTGGATTTATTAATAGATACTTCAATCATTTTAAAAAATTCTACACGATTCATCTTTACTCAAGAAGACAAATCTTTGGCAAAATCTCTAAAGAAAGTCATCAGCACCAGCTCTAAGGACACCGGAAGAATGTCTGCTCACTATGGAAGCAACAGCAGCCAGGACTGGATTCAGAGCACCTGTAAATGAGCTTCCAACCCAACTATCCCAGCCCAGTTTGTGGGCAGAAGTTCAGATGTTCTCATATGTCTATACTTTATCAACTATGAAGAGGCTGGCAATGTTGTACTTTCCTGCCCTGTAAAGCTGTCCCCAGGTCCCTGCAGAGTCACAACCCTGAACACAAACTCAGGCCATCTGGGCAAAGAGGCTTTATCGTGCCAGTCCTTCCCTTTGCCTGTGCCGAAGGCAGCTATACTAGCTTGTCGAAAATTGTGTAAAATGCAAGGGAAGGTGACATGCCTCAGCTTGCAGCTGTTTGCCACAGAGAGAAGCCGTTGCCCTTGATCCCCAGGATAGAATAAGGCATGTAATTTCACACTTCAGTTGATGCTAGTGAGTCCATCTCTAATAATCCAAAAACAGCAAGGACACCAGTTTTTCTACAATCTACTGTCCCACACAGGTAACTTAATAATTGAGAACCAAACACAAAGTATCCCATAGAATTCTGACAGAATCGTATGATATATGATTAACAGAAGGTTAAAGAAAATGTGGGTTTCAAAGTTAGTCAGGTCAGGCAACTTTCTGCACCACCAGCAGAAGGACACTATCCTCTCCCTGAAGTAAGGGATACAATTTATGCATTCTTTCTTTCAGTCCTATTGGGCAGCCCATAACAACAGCAGTAGCTGCTGCAATAACAATAATTGCACATACTGATGTTGTTTAGTCAGGATCCATCAGTTGAATTCAGGACTATATCAGTTTGCCCTGAATTCCAAGAAAATGATGAAGGTGGAAAGCTAAAATGTGAAGCTACTTGAGAAGAAGAAAAGCATCTACATGCTAAAAGCATACCAGCCACTTTCCATACTCATTAATGGGTAGAGATCTGTGCAATAAGACTGGGTAAATCTTCATGATAGAGCCCAGGAAAGCAGGAAAGATCTATTCCAATCAAACAGCATAGAAGAGTATGTAAGTAGTCTCATGCTGCACAAACAGAAATATATAGATATACCTTAGACATCCTGGAACCTAAATTCTTTATGGTTGTCGGAATGAGAAAGGCAATTCCAACCCCACCTCTGAGGTCTAGGCAACTTCTGTAGAATTCAAATGGTCTTGCTCCTTTTACAATGACTTCAGACTTCTTTGAAAGGCTTCAGTGGGGACACCGTGGGATCATCTTTCCCTTTTCCCCTTTTCCTTCCTTGTCACTCTTACAGGAAAAGAGAAGAGAAGCTAAATGAAGGACTGTCTTATGAACATTACTAAATAATCAGTTCTTGAGAATGGACTGCTATGAAGACATCATTGTTACAGAAGAGCATTCTGCTGTAAAAGCTGGTGCGGCAACAGAGTGGAAAGTGTGGGAGGAGCCACAGGACTTGGGCTGCCCACTCCCTTCTCCACAGTGGAAAGAGAAATGTGCTATCTGGGGCCAGAGTCCCGAGAGAGGCTTTCATGCTCTGCAAATGACAATGAATTTGAGCATCATCTCCCTCCCCGGGTCTGACTATGAGGATGAAATGTGTCTCAGACCACCTCTCACAGAAATGACAGAAATCCCAAAGACACTGGATGCCAAATGAATCAGGAGCTTAAGAACTTGTTTCTCTTGTTGCTACATACAGTGATTATGGACCTACTGCTAGAGATCTGACTTGGCAGATGTGTGTTAGTGGCTCCACCTTGTGGACAGATGATGAGAATGAAGACAGGGAAGACCATTATCTGAGTTAGTGTCTAAAGCGCAGTCTACACAAGGATCTAGGGCAAATGAAATTGTGCCTAGGAAAAGCCACATGGCTTATGAAAAACACACACTGGGAAGGGTTCTCTCTCTGACAAACCAGCAGCTTAGGAAAGAAGTGTGCCCACTCACAAATGAGCACGTGCGCGCGCACACACACACACACACACACATAATTCCAGTTGTCAAGAGGTTAGGAAATGTTGATGGTGAGGTACATCAAACAACAACAACAACAACAAGACAGAGTTTAGCAGTAGTTAAAGTGATGAAGACAGATTTTATTCAGAACTATTGCAACAGAGGAAAAGATGCCTCCATACAGACCAGGCTCAATTCCCAATACACTATGGGCAAACGGGAATTGATAGCCAATGGTGAGAGTCTGAGAATGAAAAATTACTAAGAAGAACATCAGGTGTAAAGGAGGTTATGGCTAAACTGACTTAAAAGTGTCTTTGCTGAAGACAGGCCAGGGTGATCAGAAGTCACCTGGAAGATGATGGAGGATGAGTAAGCCAATGAGATATCAAGGGTGATCAGACATGAAGAACTCTTGTTACAATGACTTAGCAGAGTTCTTCCTGAAACTGGGTTTTATAAAGAAGTGCATAGATGGGCCAAAGAGAAAGTTCAGGAACATGAGTCATGTTTGATCAAGCAAAGAATCTTTGTCAAGTGTTTTTCTAGTTTTTCTTTGTGCTTCCCTCTTACCTGGTATCCAGAGAAGATGACATAAGAGCAGCTTAGCGCCTTGCCAACTGTGTGCTCTCAGTCAAGAGTAAGGTAAATTTAAGAACTTGAAAATCTTCCTTTAAAGATGCTCTCATCTCTCAAGCCTATGACTTGGAAACAAACACAAAGCAAATACCCCTTCAGAGGACTACCTTCCTGAGACCCAAGGAAGAATCAACTTTGACAAAAAATGTCCATTTGATGCTATTATTTAATAGTTACCAAAAAGGATGAGGGATTTGACTGAGATTTTATTCAAAGGATGGAAAACAGTCCCTTCATGGAAAATTGCCACCATGGGTAAAAAGGGCAATACTTTTGTCAATTCAATCTGATGATCCAGCTTGTTGAATGAACAATTAAACAACAAAAGAGCTAAACCTACCCTGGGGATTAGCTGAGAGAGAAGACTCAGCCACTGACTCAGAAACTGTGTTCCTGGGTCATAGCTTAACACCCAAAGAAACATCCACTGACAAACAGGCAAAGCAACACCAGAACTATAGGGCCCATCGGGGAGATGGACAAGGACAGCAGAGCACCATCTACCACCTCACAGAAAAATGCTTTTCTTCTTTCACAGGAGATTCTATAGTGTACCTTAGAGGCAACCTAAGACCCCTATCAGAGAAATTATGAATACATGAGCCACAACCCCCAGTATCAGACATCTGTTTTCATAAAGGGGGCTTCACCTACAAACACTGGCCCATCTGTGACACCCCCAGGGCCCATCCTCAGGGGTAGGACTGGGCAAGGGCAGGCAGAATCACCAGGTGTGACCACAACCCTCAGTTCCACCAGCTCCACTTTCACGCTCCATGGGCATTTGCATCAACCAACCCACTAACCTCATCACTGGCCCAGCCCTGTGGTAAGAGGCTAATAAACAGGTCTTTTCTGGAACAGGGTCTGAACAGCCTAAGGATGGTGAGAGGTAGCAAGATGGTGCCACTATTCCAGGTCCTTGGGCTCATGTTCCTCTGTGTTCCAGGTAAGAATACAGCCCCAGCTCAGGGGTGATCCTCATACTCCCCAAAAAGAGAATAAAAAGAGGACAGACCTGGTTAGCATCTGGCCTCATGCTGGGAAGTTCATTCCAGCTTTAAAAATAGAGTGTCACAGCATTTCTGGACCAGTCCCTATGTGCCTCTGATTGCAGGTTCCAGTGGGCAGATTGTGCTCACCCAGGCTGATAAATTCCTGCCTGCTTCCCTGGGAGAGAGTCTCCATTAGCTGCACAGCAAGTCAGAGCCTGCTTTACTCAGATGGGAAGCACTACTTATCCTGGTATCAGCACAAACCTGGGCAGGCCCCTATGGTCCCCATATACCATGGTTCCACATGAGTCAGTGGAGTGCCTGCCAGGTTCAGTGGCAGTGGGTCTGGGGCAGACTTCACTCTCACCATCGAGAGCCTGGAGCCTGAGGACTATGCAGTCTATTTCTGTCTTCAAACCCTCAAGAGTCTTCCCACAGTTGTTGAGCCTCGAATATTAACTTCCCTGCCAGGGCAAGCCTATGGTCCTAGCTGCCCCATCCTTGCTGAGGTCTCCTCTGACAGAAACAACCAAGCAATAATACAAACAAGAGAAAAACAAGTCTGTATCATGGGCACAGACTGCTTGGAGCCTTCTGTCCCCTTCTTCCTCTCTGTGGTCTTAAGTATAAGTATTTTGCATAAAAGAAACTTCAAAGACATAGGCATAACTAGACCAAAAAAAGGTAGAGAAGAACCCACAGACAGACAGGTTCTCTCTCTCTCTCATCCCCACGTCTCCTTCTGAGTCTCCTCTGGACATTTAAGCATCACCTTCTCCATTTCTTTAATCTTTGCATGTCCACCCAGGTCTCCAGGCACAGCCATCCAGCTCAGAGACTTTTAATTGCATCTTGATGGGGAGCAAGCTCAACACAGTTGGACAAGAAGATGATGTCCATGGCCTAAGTCCTATGTCCTCTGCTGCTCTGTATTCTAGGTGAGTGAAATTGTTCAAAATCACAGAAATACAATGAATGCTTCCTCCAATATTAGTTGCATTTCATTGGAAATGTGTTTTTGAGCTGTGATATGCACTAAATGCCACATTATTTAATTCTCCAGCTCTCATGCTACAGAGATGAGCTTTTCTGTTTCATTTTTCTTTCTAAACAAGCTGCATAACATTAGAGGCCCAGTCTCTGTCTGTGAGTGCAGATTCCTCTTACTCATACTCCATAATTACATGCTCTGAGACTAGAGAGCATCTCAATTAGACTCTCACTTAGTCTCAATCTGGAGACCTGGAACCAGCCTCCTGTGCACTGATGAGAGAGACCATCTAGCCTCTCTTGAACTTGAAACAAAAGTCAAAGACTGGACATAAAGAAAGAGCCCAACTCATGTGTAATCCTCAATACAAAACTTATATTAGAAATTTGTACCAGAATTTCACCTGGCCACATGTAGGTGGAATCTAACCAGAGAAGCCTAAAAACTTCCAAAACCTGAAGAAGGGAACAGATATCCAGGTAGAGAAAGAACAGAGGGTTCCAATCAAGAGAAACCAAACAGAGCCTCATGAAGATATATCATAATAATTAAAATAGCAAAAGTTAAAAAATAAAGAGAGGATTCTAAAAGCAGCAATAGAAAATTAAAGAGTCAGTTACCAGGGAACACCCAGAAGCCTATCAGCTGGTTTCTCTGCAGAAACTTTGCAAGCCAGAAGGGAGTAGCCTGATACACTCAAAGTCCTGAAAGGGAAAAACCTGCAACCAAGGATACTCTACCCAGAAAGACTATCATTTAGAATGGAAGGAGGGATAAAGAATTTCACAGACAACCAAAAACTGAAGAAAATACAGCAATGCTAAAACCACCCTGAAAGAAATCTTGAAAGGTCTTCTCTAAATGGAAATGAAGCAAGATTCTATATGGAAGGAAAAATCATAATAGGAAAGGCAAATATATAAAAGGATTGGCAACTACTTAAGTAAGACAGCACATAGGTTAAAAACAATCAAAACTTTTTGTAGAAGCAATTATAGCTAAAATTAACAGCAAAAGGAGATCAAAATCACAAAGCATAGGGGAGAGGAGTATAAAAATGTAGGTCTTTTAGAATGTGTTTGAGCTTGTATGACTATCAGTCTAAATCAGATAGCTATAATTATGGGTCGACATACTTGAAAACCAGGTTAACCACAAATCAAAAACATATGATAGGAGTTCCTGTTCTGGCACAGCGGAAACAAATCCAACTAGGAAACATGAGGTTGTGGGTTAAATCCCTAGCTCCGCTCAGTGGGTTAAGGATCCAGCCACCAGATCCTTGCTGTGAGCTGTGGTGTAGGTCACAGACGTGGCTCGGATCTGGTGTTGCTGTGGCTGTGGTGTAGGCCAGTGGCTACAGCCGGATTAGACCCTAGCCTGGGAACCTCCATATGCCGTGGGTGCGGCCCTCAAAAAGACAAAAGTATGAAATAAAATAACAAAAACATACAATAGAGTCACAAAAACAAAGGAACGTTTTAGGAATGTTCCTAAAAAGAAAGGAATGGAAGCATAATACAAAAGAATACCATCAAATCATAAAGAGAAAAACAAAAAGAAGAAATAAAGAAAAACTACAAAATCAACTGGAAAACAAGGTTTAAAATGGAAATAAGTACATATCTATCCATAATTAATTTGACTGTCAATGGAATGGAGTTCCCTGGTGGCTCAGTGGGTTAAGGATCTGGTATTGTCACTGCAGTGGCTCTGGTTATGGCTGTGTCATGGGATCCATCCCCTGCCCCAGGAATTCCTTATGATATCAGTGCAACCGAAAAATAGAATCAAATAAAATAAATGTCAATGAACTACATGCTCTAATCAAAAGACACAGAGTGGCAGATTGGATAAAATAAATACATAAATTACAAAAAACAAGAACCTACAATATTCTGCCTACAAGAGACTCACTTCAGGACAAAAGACACACACAGATTGAAAGTGAGGGAATGGAAAAAGATATTTCATCCAGATGGAAATAACAAGAAAGCAGAAGTAGCAATGCTCAGTCCAGTCAAAATAGACTTTAAAACAAAGTTAAAGGGATAAATATAAGAAGAAGATATACACTTGTTAACATATATGCATCCAATATAGGAGCACTTAAATCTATAAAACAAATACTAACAGGTAAAAAGGGAGAAATTGGGAATACAATAACAGTAGGAAACTAACAACCCACTGACGTCAGATCTTCTAGATAGAATATCAATAAGGACAGATCTTCTAGATAGAATATCAACAAGGCAACATAGGTCCTAAATGACCCAACAGACCAGGTGGATTTAATTGATAGCTTCAGGACATTACATCCAAAAAACAAACAAACAAAAAAAAACAGAACACACTTTATTTTCAAGCATGCATGGAATATTCTCTCCATCACAAAATACAAGGTCACATGTACTATGTCACGAAACATGCCTCAGCAAATTAAAGAGGATAGAAATTATTTCAAGCATCTTCTCTGACCACAAGGGTATGAAACTAGAAATTACCCACAGAAAGAAAAACGGGGGAAAAAAATCACATGAAGACTAAAAAACATGCTATTAAAAAAAAAAAAAAAGGCTAGTGATGAAATCAAAAAGAAAATCCTAAGAATGGAATCTAGCTCTTTTACATTACTCATCTAATTTTAGACTTCATTACCTCATAAGGATTCTCATATTACAGGATTATTTTTCTAATAATAAATTTGGGGCTCAAAAACAGTAAGTCATTTGTTCATAATTACACAAGAAAGCATTGCCTAGTGACAGGGTCTATATTATTTCTATATGTCATATTCCACAGCCACTCCTTAAAACTATTTTAGGTAACCTAGGTTGAAATACAATTGTATTAGTTGACAATATATTTAATCATCTTTGATATATAGCCTATATCACAGTCAGAAAAATCTCTTAAAATATGCAGCTCTGTCTGAACTAAAAGTGTTGGTCATTATTATACAATCTTTTAAATCAAAGTTCAAAATCATTGTGAAAAGTACACAAATATGTATACAATACTATATGTTAAATTGAAATATGCATACATATGTTAAACTACAGATAGGGAGATAAGATAGAGAGAGGTAGAAGTAGAAAGGAAGAGAAAGCGACACACATAGAGAAATTCAAATGTTTACATGGGGTAATATGTTTACAAGAGGTTTTGTTTTATTTTACATTTCTACCTAAATTCTCTATAAATCTTTTATAAAACTTTTATGGCTTTTTAAAATAATTTAAGTTGCTCTCTGTCTGTTTTCTTGCTCTGCAAATCTTACCATGACTTTCTGACTAAAAACCATAAAGTCAGACGTGGCTTGCCGTCATTGCTTTTGTCACCTAGTCATATCTGAGAGACCCAAATAGGAATTCATGGTCTTGTTGGCTTGCATAGCACTGCCATCTAGTGACAGAAGTTCATAACTGCACCCTGACCTCAGTTATGCCCCCGCCTCACACCCCCCACATACACACCCCCACACCCCATCCCCCACCCCGTCTTTTTAGGGCCGCACTCGCTCATGGCATATGAGCATATGGAAGTTCCCTGGCTAGGGGTCCTGTCGGCCACACAGCCACAGCCACAGCCACAGCCACAGCCACACCAGATTGGACCCCGGCTGAGACCTACGCCATAGCTCCTGGCAACACTGTATCCTTAACCCACTGAGCAAGACCAGGGATTGAACCCACATAGATATTTGTCAGATCCATTACCACTGAGCCATGAGGGGAACTCTGACACTGTTTCTTTTTAATTATTTTCATTTGTAATGTTTATGGAAATGGTTAACCGTATACAAAGATATGTAAAACACATACACTGGAGTATTTTGAAGCCAATCCATTAAGATTTCAGTACAGGAGTTCCCGTGGTGGCTCAGTGAAACAAATCTGACTAGGAACCATGAGGTTGCGGGTTCAACCCCTGGCCTTGCTCAGTGGGTTGAGGATCTGGTGTTGCTGTGGCTGTGGTATAGGCCGGCAGCTACAGCTCCGATTGGACTCCTATCCTGGGAACCTCCATATGCCGTGGGTGCAGCCCTAAAAAGAAAAAAGAAGAAGAAAAAGGAATTTCAGTACACTGTTAATGGATGAGGACTTTTTTCTAAAAAACCACCATGCCACTATAATAGAGAATTAAGAGTAATTCTCTAATACAGCCAATATTCAGTTTCTATTTATTTTTTTAATTGAAATTTTTTTTTTGTTATTTTCCCAATACAATTTTTTTTCTACTGTACACCATGGTGACTCACTTACACATACATGTATACATTATATTTTCTCACATTATCTATTCACCTCCTTGATTGTCTCTAAATATGTTGCTACAACTACTCATAATAACCAAGACATGGAAACAACCTAAATGTCCCCATTAACAGATGAATGGATTAAGCTGTGGTACATATATATGATGGAATACTACTCAGCCATAAAAAAGAACGAAATCATGGCATTTGCAGCAACATGGATGCAACTAGAGATTACCAGACCAAGTGAAGCAAGTCAGAAAGAGAAAGACAAAATACCATATGATATCATTAACATGTGGAATCTAAAATATGGTGCAAATGAACCTATCTACAGAACAGAAACAGACTCACAGAGAACCCCCCTTTGGTTGCCCAGGGGATGGGGAGGGAGTGGAATGGACTGGGAATTTGTCATTAGTAGATGCAGACTATTCCATTTAGAATGGATAAGCAATGAGGTCCTACTGTACAGCAGAGGGAACTATATCCAATCTCTTGGGATAGAACACGATGGAGGATGATAGTATGAGAAAAGAAAATTTTATATATGTATAACTGGGTCACTTTGCTGTACAACCGAAATTGACACACATTGCTGTGGCTCTGGCACAGGCCGGCACCTACAGGTCTGATTAGACCCGTAGCCTGGGAACCTCCATATGCCTCAGGTGTGGCCCTAAAAAGACAAAAAAGACCAAAAAAAAAATATATATATATATATATATGAAACATGTCATGGGGCTGGTATAATCCTGAAACAAAAGTCAAAGACTGGACATGAAGAAAGAGCCCAAAATCACATGTAATCCTCAGTGAAAACTCTAAGAGAAAATATTTGAAAGTCGTATCCGAATGTCACTTGGCCACATATAGCTGGAATCTCAGCAGGGAAGCCTGAGGACAGGAGGGAGTGTTTTTTTCTCACAGAGCCTGGAGCAGGAGGGTTGAGGATGGAACACCACCCTGGTGTGTGACTTTCATTTTAATTATTGCAAGAAGGCTCTTTGCTGTTCCAGACAGAACAACTTGGACTTTACTGGTGTAGGGGGAGGGGCCACGGTCTTCTCTGTGCCACTTGGCTGTCTCTGTGGTTATTGTCTCAAAGTTTTTATCTTTCTAGATTGCCCCTTTCCTAGTCCTTTGGCAAGAAAGAGCTGGCATTTGTTAGGGCTCTTTATTATCACAGCCCATTCATATTCCCAGGGTGTTAACTTCTCCAGGACCTGGTCTGTGATATATGACACAAAAAGAAAGTCCAGGCATTTTCCTGTCATTTTTCAGGTACCAAGACCCCTATATGGTCTACCTTATTCTCTCTACCTGTGTTATTTTCCCAGGGTTGCCAAAACAAAGTGCCAAAAACTGGGTGGCTTTTTTTTTTTAACAGCCACACCTGCAGCATATGGAAATTCATGGACTAGGGGTTAAATCAGAGCTGCAGCCACAGGCCTACACACCAGCCTCAGCAATACTGATGTGAGCCACATCTGTGACCTACACCACAGCTTGTGGCCGGATCCTTAACCCACTGAGTGAGGCCAGGGAGAGAACCCACATCCTCACAGACACTATGTCAGGTTCTTCACCTGTTGAGCCACAATGGGAACTCCCTGGGTGGACTTTCTAAGATAAATTTATTCTCTCACAATTCTGGAGGCTAAAAGCTCCAAATAGGGTGTAGGTAGGGCCATGGGCCCTCTGAAACCTGTCAGAGACCATCTTCCCTTGTGTCTTCCTGGCTTCTGGTGGTAGCTGTCAATCTTCAGCATCCTGGGGTTTGCAGGTGCATCACCTCACTTTCTTCCTCTGTCATCTGGTGGCATTCTCCTATTTTGGTTTCTTATATTTCCCTCTGCTTATAAGGACATCAGTTATATTGGATTAGGGACCCTACTGAAATGTGGCTGGATCTTAATTTAATTCTATCTGTAACAACCTTGTTTCCAAATTAAGTTACATTCTGAGGTACCGGGGATTAAAACTTCGACATCCTTTTGGGGGGAACACAATCCAACCCATAACATCACCTTTTAGAGTTATTCTCTTTTTTTTTTAACATGATACCTCAATTTTCTACGTGTCCTTAGTGGGAGGGATACGGGAAAGTGCTTCTCTTCCCTCTTTGGGGAAGTGGAAGTCACCTTGTATATATTTTTTAAACTTTCAAAAATAAAACACAAACATAGCAGCAACAATAACAAGAGAAACGAGGACTAGCTTTAGGTGAAAAAGTCGGTGGTCTAAGTATACATCCAAAGTTTGGTTAAATAGTGAAAACAACTGAACATTCAGGGCTTTTAATAAATTTATATGCATAATTACTCACATAGTAAAAATCAAAGCCATATTTACTAAGCACCTATTTTGTTCTTGATGAGAAAGCAAAACCTCATTCCCTGTCAAAGGTGACCCGGCAGCTGAACTGGAGCTTCTAGGTCAATGGAGGGCAAAGTAGAGAGGGCAGCTTTGCCCATCCACCCAGGACAGGATTCCTGCTCTAGGAGCTGAATCATCAATTCCTTAACAATTGAATATTGTTTGCTAAAATAGAAAATGTGTTCATAATTAAATAGCATTGCTGACTACATTAAAAAATAACAAGGTGTCCAGGAGTTCCCGTTGTGGCACAGTGGAATCACATCCAACTAGTAACCATGAGGTTGCCAGTTCAACCCCTGTCCTTGCTCAGTGGGTTAAGGATCCAGCCACCAGATCCTTGCTGTGAGCTGTGGTGTAGGTCGCAGACATGGTTCAGATCCTGCATTGCTGTGGCTGTGGCGAAGGCCAGCGGATATAGCTCTGATTTGACCCCTAGCCTGGGAATCTCCATATGCCGCGGGTGTGGTCCTAAAAAGCAAAAAGCCAGAAAAAAAAAAAAAAAAAGAAAGAAAAAGAAAAGACCCCAAGGTGTCCAGTAACTTAAATATCCTAAGTTTAAAATTGAAGAATTGAATGAGTTAAAATACAGAAACTATAAAACAATCTATTTCTCATTTTATGTAGTTTCTTTTCTGTGTGTGTGTATGTGTGCACAGCACGCTTGTGTGCTTATATGCATGCGTGTCTTTTATGCCAGTACCCTACTGTTTGACTAATAAATTTGCAATATAATTTGAAATCAGTAAGTGTGATGCCTTCAGTTTTCTTCTCTTCCTCAAGATGGTGTTGTCTATTTGGAGTTTTTGTGTTTCCATATAAATTTTAGGATTGTTTTTTATATTTATAATGAAAAATACCACTGGGATTTTGATAGGAATTGTATCGCATCTGTAGATCATTTTTAGGGGCATTTTAACAATATTAATTCTTCAAACCTACAAACACGGAATAGGAATATCTTTCCATTTATTTGTGTCTTCTTCAATTTCTTTCATCAGGGTCTTATGCTTTTCAGTGTACAGAACTTTCACCTCCTTAGTTAAATTTATGCCTAGGTATTTCATTCTTTTTGATGCAATTGTAAGCGAGATTGCTTTCTTTATATCACTTTCAGATAGATCAGTATAGAAATGCAACTGATTTTTATATATTGATTTTGTATCCTGAAGATTTACTGAATTTTTCTAACAGTTTTTTTCTTGGAGTCTTTAGAGTTTTCCATGTGTCATCTGCAAATAGAGGAAATAATTTTGGAAATAATTTTACTTCTTTGTTCCCAATTAGAATACTTTTTTTTCTTGCCTAATTGCTCTGGCTAGAACTCCCAGTACTATACTGAATAAAAGTGGTGTGAGTGGGCGTCCCTATCTTGTTCCTGATCTCAGAATAAAAGCTTTCAGCTTTTCACCATTGCATATGATGTCAGTTGTGGGCTTGTCGTCTTTGGCTTTTATCATATTGAGGTATGTTCCTTTCATACCCAGTTTGTGGAGAGTTTTTATCATGAGAAAATGTTGGATTTAGTCATATGCTTTCTCTGCATTTATTGAGATGACTGTACGATTTCATCTCCATTTGGTGTATCCCACCAATTGATTTGCAGATGTTGAACTATCCCTGGAATAAACCTCACTTGGACATGGTATATGGTGATTCTAATGTATGACCGGATTTATTTTACTAATATTTAGTTGGGGATATTTGCATCTATGTTTATTGGGGATATTATCCTGTGATTTTTTTTTCTTTTATTGTAGTATTTTTGTCTGGTTTTGGTATCAAGGTAATGCTGTCTTCATAAACTGAATTTGGAAGTATTCTATACTCATCTACTTTTTGGAACAATTTGAGAAGAATAGATATTGACTCTTTAATTGTTTTGTAGAATTTACCAGCAGAGCCATCTGGTCCTGAACCTTTCTCTGTTGAGTTCCTATGATTGCTGACACAGGAAATATATGCACTTTTATTTTTGTTCTATGCTATCCAGTGCCTGATGCTATGTTCCTAGAGACAGTCCTTTATATTTAACCTCCAACCTTTTACTCCCTCTGCTTGAGCAGAAATCACCTAACTGGAGCTCGTGGCTTGCTTAGAGCAGCACCTCCAAACCAGTTAGCCCACCACCTTGTACTCCAATCTTCCATTCTGTTGCCAAGACTATGAGAAGGAGTCAAGTGCCGTAAAGAGACAAGATAATCCACATAATTTTTCTAAGGCTGGAATAGGAAAGATTGGTCCAGAAGTAGGAATTTTATGTACTTGTCATTTCCTGTTTACATTATTCCATGTAAATCTCAGTCTGTCTCCTCACCTCAGGCACTGGCTTACTGCTCGGGGAGGTATAAACAGGATGTTGCTCCCCTTGGGGTGAAACCCAGGTGGCACTAGGCCAGAGAGACCCTGCATTAGTCTAAAGAATATTTCCTAAGATATGCGGTTCTCCATGTTCCTCAGAGATCTTTACATCTTTTGTCATATCTCATGTGCTCATGATACTATGTTTCTGCTGTCTGCGCAGCAGTGAGCCCCCAGAGATACCAGTGTGGAGAAGAAAGGGAGGGAGCCAGGGAGGGAGAGAGAGAGGAAGAAAGGAAAGAAGTAAAGAAGGGAGGGAGGGAGGAAGGAAGGGAATTTGTTGATTGAGTCATTAAAATTCTAATTTTTTCTAATGAACTTATATCCATGTAGCTTCCATGTGATATAATTCCCAAGTACACATATCTACCAAATTCATTCTGAAGAGCAATCACTGAGCACTCAGTATCAAGGCACAATGAGGAATATAGACGTACCCTGATGAGGTCACTCACCCCAAGCTGTTCCAAACTGATTATAAAATTCCATGATGCAAGGCAGAATGTGGGAAGTAGGATAAATACCACATTACCAAAGGGATGGCATGGCCTACCTGGAAGGTTTGTGTCACTCAGTATTCACCTTCTCCTTAAATAGCCAAAATCTCTTAGGCATCAATGGAGAACTTCATTATGTATAAAGCTCCTCATCCCCAAAGCCTCCATTCTAATCTGGAAGCCCAGCCCCACTGCGTGGTAGTAACTCTGACCCATTTTTCTTTCGTATTCAGTAGTCTTGAAACTCATTAGAGGAGCTTTATGCTAAAGAAGGCCCTTGTCAACCTGTGTCCATCAAAGATAGCATGGGACCTCAGAGACCCCACGCTCCACTGCCAACCCGAACTTCACACAGCAAAAAATAAATTTCCAATGCATTAACTCATTCAAGCTTGGATCATATCTATTAGAGTAACTATCATTGTCCTTCATTTATACACTTACCAGGATAAACATTATTCCTGTACCAATTGGCAGCATTTAGTTGGAAATCACTGAGTTGGTTCTTGGAAGGCAAATTTTTAGACCCTGATTATGTGCCTACATCCTCAGTGTCATTAAGGGGACCTGATTTTCTTAGTTGTAAAGTCAAATAGTTAAGGCCTTTTCAACATTAAACTTGATGTATCCTATTCTGAGTTCCAGAGCAGCTGGCACGCAGAAGAAATATATTTTCACACTGAACAGGCTTATTTTTTCATTCTTTCACTGGATTTTGGAAAATGCATTAAAATATCCCCTCTGACTTAGGGGGAACAGATGGCACCTGTGCCAAGAATTTTCCTGGTTAGTGAAGATTTTGCCGAGTGTCTCAGGAAAGGTGATGGAAGTGCTTTCGCTAGGAGGCAAGACACCTGGCTCTTCCAAGTCAAACGGCCCATAAATCTACAAAGACCCTCTAAGGACACATTCAGCCTGTTTTCTATTCTGTCAGACGTGGTCCCACACTCAGCTGCAGCCCAGATATCTTGGTTAAGGCAGCACCAGCAGAAGCAGTTTTCAGGGCTTCAGAAACTACCCAAAGTGATCACCAGAGGGCGCCAGAGCAAGAGAAGAGAAGACCAAGAAGTCGGCCAAGTACCATGTGACTGTTGAACCATCCTTGTTCATTTCATTCACTCATTCATTCAGTAAAGGTACATTGAACATCAGCTGTATGCCAGACACTTGTTAGTCACTGAGAGCGCAGTGGTGAGTGAGACGCCCTGTGAAATGCAAGAAATAATAAGGAATGTGAAGCATATTCTTTTTCATGGAATTAGAAGATACGATATCCTGGGTAAAGACTAGCATCAACGATGTGCTATGTGTGGTTATTTGTGCGATCCTGCAGATCCCCTAGGTTGATGCGTCCTCATGTATATGTCTTACATTTGGGTGGACTCTTCCTGGTTTCTGTGATTAACTTTGGCAGCTACCCTTCATCTTCTCTGAACTCCCAGCCAGGCAATTACAAGACTGACTAAATATTTACCCTTTCTCTTCACCTCACTTTAAAAGACTTTGTTAGAGTTCAAGGAATAGAGGTGAGCACTTCTAATCTGAAGGGGTCCTAGGTTCCTTCCAGGGACCACTAGCAGTCCACTTGCAGTATCACAGTCATGCCAATGCAAAGAATAAATACAAAAGTATTCCGTATCTGTGCATCTTCTTGGCATAGGAACTTCTAGTTACAAAAAATTATAAAGAAACTGCTTGAAAATCTTCTTGTATTAGGTTCTTTTGGAGGAAGTAAGTCTTTGACAAACTCCTAAATTTCTTCTAAAATTAGTTTCTATCTCTTTGGGAGCCAATTATTCCATTTATTTGGGGAGATAAGGAATTGTGCACTTCATTTAAATGTTCAAAAAGCAACAGCCCCCTTCACTGTGGAAAACAATATGGAGATTCCTCAGAAAACTAAAAATAGAACTATCACTTGATCCAGCAATCCCACTCCTTGGCATCTATCCAGAGAAAACCATGACTAGAAAAAACACATGTACGCCAATGTTCATTGCAGCACTTTTTTCAATAGCCAAGACATGGAAACAACCTAAATGTCCATCGACAGAGGAGTGGATCAAGAAGATGGGGTACATATACACAATGGAATATTACTCAGCCATTAAAAGGAAAGAAATAACGGCAGTTGCAGCAACATGGATGGACCTAGAAATTGTCATGCTAAGTGAAGTCAGTCAGACAATGAGACACCAACATTAAATGCCACCACTGACAAGTGGAATCTGAATAAAGGACACAATGAACTTCTTTGCAGAACAGATACTGACTCATAGACTTTGAAAATCTTATGGTTTCCAAAGGAGACAGTTTGAGGGAGTTGGGGGATGTGTTGGGGGTATGGGATGGAAATCCTATAAAATTAGATTGTGGTGATCATTGTGCAACTATAAATGTAATAAATTCATCGAGTAATAATAAAAAATAAAATAAAATAAATAAATAAAATAAAATTTTTTTTTAAAAAAAAAGCAACAACCTCCTTGAGGAGAGAAGGATGTGGATGAATGTAGTCAAAAGTTGTAAATTTCCAGTATAAGATAAATAAGTACCAGGGAGGTTGGGTACAACGTGATAAATGTAATTAACACTGCTGTGCATTATATATGAATGTTGTTAAAAGAATAAAAATTTTTTTAACGGCCACACCCATGGCATAAGGAGGTTCCCAGGCCAGGAACTGAATCCAAGCTGCAGCTGTGTGACCTATACCACAGTTGTGGCAATGCCAGATCCTTTAACCCACTGCCCCAAGCTTGGGATTGAACCTGTGCTTCTGCAGCAACCCAAGTCAATGCAATCAGATTCTCAACCCACTGTGCTGTGGCAGGAATGCCTGAACTATGTTCTTCAAATAGGTGGATTGGGGAGTTCCCGTTGTGGCTCAGTGGTTAACAAATCCGACTAGGAACCATGAGGTTTTGGGTTCGATCCCTGGCCTCTCTCAGTGGGTTAAGGATGCGGTGTTTCCGTGAGCTATGGTGTAGGTCACAGATTCCGCTCAGATCCCGAGTTGCTGTGGCTGCGGTGTAGGCCAGTGGCTACATCTCTGACTGGACCTCTAGCCTGGGAACTTCCCTATGCCTCAGGTGTGGCCCTGAAAAGACAAAAAGACAAAAAAAAAGACAAATAGGTGGATTGTATGTCATGAAAATTATATCTCGATAGCACTGTCACCCCTGATCACTACCAGAAAAAGAAAAAGAAAAAAAAATAATAAAGAAAGTGGCCCCCAAAGGGTGGTCAAATGGGATAAATCCTAGCAGCAGGTGCTTTAATTCTTAAAAGGTTTTTTGTATGTCATTATAATCTCTTCCTCATGCCTAATGTCCATGTGTGTTTCTCTCTTTTTCCTTTGCCAAACTCTGCAGAAATGTGTCTCTTTTCAAATAAACATTTCTTGGTTTTAGTCACCAAAATAACTTTTTTATTTTTTATGTTCTTGTTTTCATTTTTACTATTTGCCTCCTTCTACCTTCTTTTGGTGTATCTTGTTCTGTGGCTAGCTTCTTGAGTTTAATGCTGAATTTATTATGTTTGGCCTCTTGGCACTTTAATCAGGAAAGGAAATACATTTTTGTTTGAAAGCCACTTTTATTCCATGGATTTGGATATATAGTTTTCTCACTGTTATTTATGTTTCAATAATTCCATGCTCTGTAATTTGATAGATTTCCTTTTTAAGACTTTTAGAATGGCAATTTTTAAATTTCCAAGTCAATGATTTGGTTTTTTTATTTTAATGATTTTTATTTTTTCCATTATGGTTGGTTTATAGTATTCTGTCCATTTTCTACTGTACAGCAAAGCAACCCAGTCTCATATATATATTCTTTTTCAAGTCAGTGATTTGTTAGTTGACTACTTTATGGCTACATTCTAGTTGTATTGCATTGTGGTTAAGAAAATATTACCAAAATGGGAGTTCCTGTTGTGGCTCAGCAGAAACCAATTTGACTGGTATCCATGAGGCTGCAGGTTTGATCCCAGCCTTCCATCCAATCACTCAATATGACCAAACTGTTCCCGATATAAGAACAGTTGAAGGCAAGGGTGAACATAAATGCGAGACTTGGAGGCACTGACCTGCACTGACCTTCCATGACAAGTGAGGTGTGACCTTCCCCACCTTCCCTACCACCAGCAGCCTCTCTCCCAGCCCCTAATGGTTCCTGAGCCCCAAAGGCCCACCCATCTCCCGACCTCAGGAAGATTGGTGGCCTCAATACCAACCGCCTTGCTCCCATATTTCCCAAAAGATAATCACAAAAAAACAAATCACTCTGATATAAATTTATTTCCCAGTCGGGGCTCTTCAGTCTTATGATTAATCATCTTGTTATATAACATTTATTATATTTGATTTTATCCCTGTAAGTTTCTCTTCCCTCTAATTCTATTTTTCCAGTATTACACATTGTCCATCCTTCAGTTAGCAGCTGCCTGACCAAGCCCTATCCATTGCATTAGTTGGCCAAATCATTTTAAAGACTTGTTTTTAATGCATCTTTTTTTTTTGTCTTTTTGCCTTTTCTAGGGCTGCTCCTACAGCATATGGAGGTTCCCAGGTTAGGGGTCTAATAGGAGCTGTAAGCCATTGGCCTATGCCAGAGCCACAGCAACGCGGGATCCGAGCCACATCTGCAACCTACACCATAGCTCACGGCAACGCCAGATCCTTCATCCACTGAGCAAGGCCAGGGATCGAACCAGAAACCTCATGGTTCCTCGTCAGATTCGTTAACCACTGAGCCATGACAGGAACTCCTTTAATGCATCTCTTATAAACAACACACGGCTGGATTTGAGTGTCGTATTCACTATTCTTGGTCTTTCAATTGTGAAATTTTCCGCTTGAATATTGTCAAGGTAAATGTTTTCCCCAAAATTAAAATAAGTTATCTGTGGTTACCATTGTAGCTCAATGAAAAATGAAACCAACTAGGATCCATGAGGATGCAGGTTCAATCCCTTGCCTCGCTCAGTGGGTTAAGGATCCAGCATTGCTGTGAGCTGTGGTGTAGGTCGCAAATGTGGCTCAGATCACATGTTGCTGTGGCTTTGGTGTAGACTGGCAGCTGAAGCTCCGATTCAACTCTGAGTTATTTTTTTAAATAAAATAAAATAAGTTATCTTTCATAAATATTGTGAACAAGTGCCAAAGATTCATTTAACTTATTAATGACAGAACCAGATGATAAAACTGGTTACAAAGAGGTTATATAACAACACACACATAGGCACACACAACTATCATTCCTAGAATAAGATTGCTAAACAAGATGCAAAACTGATTAATGTTCTACAAAGCTAAAACCGTAAACATAGGGGTTTTCTTCACAGACAGAAACCATGCATCATTTTCATAATATTAGTTTTTCTAGGTTAACATCTAACTTTGGGGAATCTAGTTTTTAATCAGCAATAAATAGAAGTCAAGCAACCTTTATTTCTCTGAAATAAAGGTCAAATGACCCTGAAAAGACCTAGTGTTGAAGAAAAAATTACTTTGACAGTTGTTAAAGATGGTAAGGAAGACTTTATTCAGGACCATCACCATTGGGGCAGGGACCACTATGCAGCAAAGGGATCATACAGAAGAGGAGAGAGGTTGAGCTCAACTCCAAATACAGGGAATTTAGAGCCAATGAACAGGATGGGGTGGGCAGCTAGGAAATCACTAAGAGGAAGCACCAAGGGTAAGGGGGATTCAGTTGAAAATGACCTGGTGAAGTCTTGCTGAAGGCAGGCCAAGGTCCTTACACATCCCTGGAAGATAACAGAGTATAAGGAATTTAATTAGATATCAAGGAGAATCAAGGATGGGGAATTCTGTACCATATGATCCAGCAATCCCACTCCCAGGCATATATCCAGACAAAATTATAATTCAGAAAGATATATGCATGACCTGTTCACAGCAGCACTATTCAGAATAGCCAAGACATGGAAACAACCTAAATGTCCATCAACAGAGAAATGGATTAAGAAGACATGGTACCCACATGCAGAGGAATACTACTCAGCCATGAAAAAGAATGAAATAATGGCACTTGCAGAAATATGGATGCAACTAGAGATTATCATACGAAATGAAGTCAGAAAGAGAAAGACAAATACCAAATATCATTCATATGTGGAATTTAAAATATGGCACAAATGAGCCCATCTACAAAACAGAGACAGATTCATAGACATAGAGAACAGATGTTATTGCCATTGGGGAGGGGGGAGGGAGGGGAATGGACTGGGAGTTTGAGGTTGGTAGATGCAACCTATTACATTTAGATGCATAAGCCATGAGGTCCTACTCTATAACACAGGAAATTATAACCAAGCTCTTGGAATAGAGCATGATGGAAAAGAATATTCTAAAAAAGAGAATGTACATATATGTATAACTAAGTCACTTTGCTGTACAGCAAAAATGGGTACGACATTGTAAATCAACTATACATTAATTTAAAATATAATTAGTTTTAAAAAAAAAGATGGGGAACTCTGGTTAAACTGACTTAGCCAGATTCTTGCTAAAACTAGGCAATGTGGGGATACACACAGAAGGCTAAAATTCAGGACCTGCTTGAGAATAGAGTTCAGAAGAGCCTGAGCAGAATTTGTTCAAGGAAAGAATTTTTCTCAATAGTCATCTTTCTGCCTATTTTCAAGTTTTGGATAATTTAGCATTTATTATGTTGGTTCTGTTGAGGCTTGGTCCTCCCATCTTATTTTATATTTCTATTGATCATATTTTCCTCTTGATTTGTAAATTTCCTTTTCTGAATTTTGCTATGAGTTTAGGGGGGTTTTTTACACTTTTTTTTCTTCTGGTGTCTTAAGGATTTTTATCCCACTGCTATGGAATGCCTGTCCCTTTTTATTTCCATCACTCTTCACACAGCCTGAAGGGTGAGTGCCAGGCATCTCAACCATGACCCCATCTTCCAGTGCCTCTCATCCCAGTCCCAATGCCTGCTCCCTACAACCCTGAGGTGCAGGTGCTTCATCTAGGACTTTGTGGGGAAAACCAGTATTGGCTGCTTCAAGGCCCCCTCCTGTTTTTGTAATGTAATGGAAGATTCTAGATTCTAGTTTCCCCATCAATTGAATCACATAATTTAAATCTTTGCAGTTTTCCACATTTTTTTCCTCCTAATATGACCCTTTAAGGGTCTCCAATCATGAAATACATTTATTCCCATTTTTCTATTTCTTCTGTCATTGCAAAGAGGATTTTGAAAGAGTGGTGGACTGGTCCTTTACATTCAGTTTAAAAGTCCAGGAAGTTCCCATTGTGGCTCAGCGGTAACAAACCTGACTAGTAACCATGAGGATATGCATTCAATCCTTGACCTCGATCAATGGATTAAGGATCCAGCATTGCCTGGAGCTACGGTGTAGGTTGCAGACTAGGCTCAGATCCTGCATTGCTGTGGCTGTGGCGTAGGCCGGCAGCTGTAGCTCTGATTCGACCCCTAGCCTGGGGACCTCTGTATGCCACAAGTGCGGCCCGAAAAAGCAAAATAAAATTTTAAGAAGTCCAAATTATTTCTTGCTTCAATCTGTTGGATTTTCGTTTTACTTTGTTGTCTGTTCTTTTTCCTGCAAGCCTGCCCTCTTCCTATCCTGCCCTCCTAGGTTTGAGAGGCTAGCCTCAGCCACGATGATCAGGGCACTTTGCGGACAGTGCTCAGGGGGCAGAGGGGTTAAGGGGAAGACAGTGATCTGCTCCTCTTTCCCCAGCACCAAAAGAATAGCTTAAATGTGTATGATGAGTAGTACGGGAAGAAGAGTCAGGCACCAGCCTTGTTTTAACCCCACATAGAACCTAAAGGAACCAATTTAATAAAGGTACAGGTGAAGCTGATGGGTTAAACACACATTTACTCACAACACCTCCCTGTTAAACAAAAACAAACCCAAAAATGCAAAAAAGATTTTTTAAGAATATTATTTTAAAGAAATAAACCCACAAGTTGGAGTCCTCTGGCAGCTCAGTGTGTTAAGGATCCAGTGCTGTCACTGCTGTGTCAGGGGGTTTATCCTTGGCCTGGGAACCTCTGCATGCCATGGCAAAGAAAGAGAGAAAGAAAGACAGAGAGACAGAAAGAAAGGAAGAAAGGAAGGAAGGAAGGAAGGAAGGAAGGAAGGAAGGAAGGAAGGAAGGAAGGAAGGAAGGAAGGAAGGAAGGAAGGAAAAAAGGAAAAGAAAACCCACAAGGACAAGAAGAACAGAGTAGAGTCAAGTACTGGAAGACAGGCAATTGATCAGGTTCTGAGCACTCCTGAATGTGGACTCCGGAATTTTCTCCTCACCTTGTGGGATATCAGCTTAAGTCAAATACAAGTGACAGACAATATGATCCTAAGGAGGGAGGAATCAAGCTAAAGTCAAAGAATCACCTGCCTTGGACTCAACTACGAATAATGAGCTGGAAAAAAATCCTGATGCACAGATTTCAGGGTGGATTATCAGACACAAATGTTCCAGAACCAGTTAGAGAAGTACCCCGTCTTTCAAAACTTGCGAAGAGCAAAATTGTACCATTAAGTCCCTGACATGCAACAAAATATTAGGTTGAGGGGCAACCAGCTTAACTGACCCACAGAGGTAATCCGAAGAGCTGGTGGAACTAGAAAAGAGAGAGACTGGAATCCTTTGGAGATGGGTTCAGGATGCATATCAAGGGACTGAGACAATGTCGAGTGATGGGCAGGAAAGATCCAGCACCCATGCCCTTGCCCAAGATGAACAAGACTGGAGGTAGGGAAGTCCAGTGGTCAGAGGCATAGGAGGCACTCAGTGATGGGTTCTGAGCCAACAGGGAGCAGAGAAGAATGTCCATGAGGACTTGCAGATTTGGGCAATAAAGACAAAAAGTATGAAGAACAAAGCCCGAATTCATGGACTCCACAGAAGCACGCAGAGCTAGCCCATTCACAGTAGTTGTTCATGATGGGTTTCTCTGCCTCAGGATGAACAAGGACCCAGGGCTGGATGCCAAGGAGACAGGGGGCCAGGAAACCCCAGGGCAGAGCTCAGGGCTCATCACTAGTGTAAAACAAGCCAAAACTATCTAGAAACCACAACACTCAATATGCAAATCTCATTGGCCGAGCTTCTCCAAGGGTTCATAAATTCTGACACATTGCTGCTATTTTCTCTTTCACTCTAGAAAGTCAAAAATACCTGCAGCCTTTATGTATTCATAGAAACAAGAAGTGTCTACATTTTCCAAAGTGGGACCAGAATCTTGGGTCATGTCTATGGCATGTGTATTTGCACATGGTAGGCAAAGGACTTTGCTTCTCCCAGCACATCTTTCTGCAGAGATCCGTGGAAACAAGACTCAGCTCCAAAGCAGCAAAGAAGCGGCAAGTTCTCAAGTGATCTCCTCTGACTCCCTCCTCCCAGGCTAATGAAGCCACGTTGCCCCTGGGGGATTAAGGGCAGATGTCCATTGTGGCACCCGGCCCGAAGACAAGCAATTGATCAGGTTCTGAGCACCCCTGAATGTGGACTCCGGAAATTTCTCCTCACCTTGTGGCACATCAGCTTAAGTCAAGTACAAGTGACAAACAACATAATCCTAAGAAGAGAGGAATCAAGCTGAAGTCAAAGGATCACTGCCTTGGACTCTACTGTGAATGATGACCTGGAAAATATCCTGAACCACAGCTTCAGGGTGATCATCAGAGACAAAAGTTCCAGAGCCTGGTAGGGAAACCCTCAAGCCTTGCAAAGAGCAAAATCATGCCATTGGGTTCTTAACCTGCTGAGTGATTTATATGTTACTGTGGGAGGCAAAGCATTCAAATAGCCTGGGTAAGTATGTCAAATTAAAGGCAAAAATGGTGTTTCTTGAAATGTTAGACCTGAGGAAGGAACATTGATAACTTACCAATAATTTTCAGAATGATTTATAGATGCGCACTTAGTCAGTGTCTCTCCAGCCCGCACCTGACAAGCAGTTTAGAATTTATTCTAAGAATCTAGGTTTGCTGGGGGCTACATGGGAATCAGCTTCAGTGAAGAGTTTGTTGGAATGATTCTCTAAATTTTCTATTTCCAGCATAAATCCAAGAACCTCTCAGACTAGTTTATTGACACTGCTTTTCCTCCATAAATCCATCTCATCTCCGTCCATCATGGACACTTTGTAGAATGACAGGTCCTGGCAGAGACTCACAGATGCTTCTGAGACATCCTTTGCCTTCAAAGAATGAACAGCACACATACTAAGGATCTCAGTGATCCACAAATTAGTTTTTGCCACAATGGTTCTTATGATAAAAATCTTTCATTAACAGCAAGTTGTTTTATAATAGTTGTTCTGCTTTATAATAATTGCATGCTTCACTTCCTTTTCTTTTCTTTTTTTTTTCCTTTTTTTGCTTTTTAGTGCCGCAGGTGCAGCATATGAAATTTCCCAGGCTAGGGGTCAAATCAGAACTACACCTGCTGGCCTATGCCACAGCCATAGCAACTCAGGATCCAAGCCATGTCAGTGACCTACACTACAGCTCATGGCAATGCCAGATCCTTAACCCAATGAGCGAGGCCAGGGATCGAACCCATATCCTCATGGATACTAGTCAGGCTCATCCGCTGAGCCATAACGGGAACTCCTGAGTTTGCTTTTTGTCAAAATTGGTACAGCCTTATTGTTTCTGAAAACCACAAAATGAATGTATTCACATAATTTTAAAAGGTTAAATAATTTATGATATACAGGACAATAGAAAGAGAAAATGTCATTGCCTCTCTTTCTTCCACGACAGCACGCCTCCTTAATTGATTTGAAGAAATAACTACTGAGCATGGTTTAGTGTACTTCTTTCAGCAATTAGCCTGTATTCATAGCCATACATACTCAATTAAAATGAGATCATGATATCATGCAATACATACCATACAGCCTATAGGGATTTTTACAATCATCTTCCACGTGACTACATAAAAACCTACCTAAAAAAAAAAAACCCTACTGCATTCTCCTATTGGCTGCTTTGTGCTCCATTAAAAAGCTCTATCATAATTAGGTTATGATGAGGATTTCCATTTTCTACCTTTCAAGCAACATTTCAATGCACAGTCTTATATACACATTTGAGCCTACTTTTCTTTTTCTTTCTTTTTTTTGGGTTTTTTTTTGGTATTTTTGTCTTTTCTAAGGCTGCATATGGAGGTTCCCAGGCTAGGTGTGTAATCAGAGCTATAGCTGCTGGCCTACACCACATCCACAGCAATGCAAGATCTGAGCCATGTCTGCAACTTACACCACAGCTCACAGCAACGGTGGATCCTTAAACCACTGAGCCAGGCCAGGGCTCAGACCCATAACTTCATGGCTCCTAGTTGGATTTGTTAACCACTGAGCCATGATGGGAACTCCTGAGCCTACTTTTCTAATCATTTCCACCCCTAGGACACTTTTTTAAAGTTTCATTTTTCTCCCCCCACCCCAATGTTTTCTGCTGTGTGTTTGCTTCCACTGGGTGACTTCACTCCCAGGATCTCATCTGCAGGATGCTGCAGCTAAGTGTATGAGCTCTGAGTTTGAATCCCAACTCTGCCACTCAAAGGGATAGGAGTTTCCGATGTGGCCCAATGGGATCAGTGGCATCTCTGCAGTGCCAGGACGCAGGTTCCATCCCTGGCCCAGCACAGTGGGTTAAGGATCTGGCATTTCTGCAGCTGAGGCATAGATTTCAATTGTGCCTCAGATCTGATCCTTGGCGCAAGGACTGCATATGCCTCAGGGCAACCAAAAAAGAAAAAAAGGGGGTGATAGCATTAGTTTCTAGATTTGGGGGATAATTAAATAAAGTGATCCATGTACAATGTCTGGCATTTTGTAAATGCTCAACAAATTTCAACTATTATGGAGTTCCCATCATGGCTCAGTGGAAGGGAATCTGATTAGCATCCATGAGGACACAGGTCCGACCCCGACCTTGCTCAGTGGGCATTGCTGTGGCTGTGGTGTAGGCCAGCAACTACAGCTCTCATTCAGCCCCTAGCCTGGGAACCTCCATATGCCGTGGGTGTCACCCTAAAAAGACAAAAAATTAAATTAAATTAAAAATAAAGAAATGTTAACTATTATGATTGGTACTGCTTGCATTACTGCAAAGAAAGTCACTTTCTATACTCTTTAATATCTTCGTTGACTGTTTGCTCAGTGAACTATTTTGGACACTTAATTTCCACTCTCTTCTATCTCCAACTTGACAACTCTCTTTCCTCTCTTCTGGTGAGATCCACTGCTGACTTTGCTCTTTAAGGCAACTAGAAAAGTGCTCAGTGACAAAATCAAAGAAAGTTACCCTAATCTTCAGAATTACAATTTTAAGTTCTCTTGTAAAACTTACTATTTCAGTGGTTAGTATTATTCCTTGGTCCCTTACAACTTATCAGCTCTGATCTATTACTGATTTTCAACTATTTATTGTTGGAGTTTTTTTCTTTTCTCCCTGTTCATTCTGCAAATGTTTGCTGAGCATTTGTCAAGTGAAGATACTGGACTGGGCCTTCCAAATATAAGACAATGAAACATCGGGAGTTCCCATCATGGTGCAGCAGAAACAAATCCAACTAGGAACTGTGAGGTTGCAGGTTCGATCCCTGCCCTTGCTCAGTGGGTTAACGATCCGGCGTTGCCGTGAGCTGTGGTGTAGGTTGCAGACGTGGCTCAGATCCTGCGTTGCTGTGGCTGCGGCATAGGCTGGCAGCTCTAGCTCTGATTCGACCGCTAGCCTGGGAAACTCCATGCGCCCCGAGTGCAGCCCTTAAAAAGCAAAAAAAAAAAAAAAAAAGAAAGAAAGAAAAAGACAATGAAACATCAAACAGCTAACAATCCAGTAGGGTAGAAAGAATCTGGCAACAGATAAGAGCGATTAAATGTTCTAGGTCCAGTGACCTTGCCTCTGTGCTCTACACAGTCACGCCACTTGCTGAGGGAGAAGGTCTCTCTTGAGTTGAGTCCTGAAAGACATTAGTTATTCACAAACTAATGCAAGTGAGTGAAGGTGTTTCCAAGCAGAGGGAGAGTTTGGTAAAAAGCTGGAAGTCACAGAAGGACTCTAAAGAGTTTAGGATGGTGGGAGCAACATACGCTGAGATGGGGCTGGAAGGTTAAGAGGGAAACAACTATAGTAAGTGAAGCTGGACTCACAGCAAAGTGAGGACTTCAGCATCCTTGATGGGGTTACTATGGAAACACCAAGGCACACCTTGATTCCCAAAATAGCAGGCAGCTGATTCAGCTCAATGTGACGTGGTGGGTACCCCTCTAGCTCTACCTGTTCTCTGACAACTGACAACCAACAAAGTTAAGTCTGGATTTTCTTCTCTGCTGATCCTTGTTTTTGTTTCATACGTCATCTATAGCTTCATGCCAAAATAGAGTTCAAGGTAAGACGCGGGCCTTGGTTTGATATACACGTAGTCTATCTTTTTTGAGACAATATGGTGGCAAGGAAGAGGTTCAAACAGGAAAATACTCTCTAATTATGATTAACTGAGAAAAGCTAAAGAGTCCCATAATGACACTGAATGAAGTTCATCATTTGCAAAAGCCTCCCCGCCCCCAGGAGACTATAAAAAAGTGCAATTTTTTAAATGAACTTATTTACAAAACAGAAATAGACTCACAGACATAGGAAACGAACAGATGGTTACCAAGGGTGAAAGGGAGTAGGAGGGATAAATAAGGAGTCTGGGGTTAGCGGATACACCCCAGTATACACAAAATAAACAACAGGGACCTACTATATAGCACAGGGAACTATATGCAGCAGCTTACAATAACCTATAATGGAAAAGAATGTGAAAAAGAATATATATATGCGTGTGTGTGTAACTGAATCACTTTGCTGTAATCTGAATCTAACATAACATTGTAAATCAACTACAGTTTTTTTTTTAAGTGCAGGGTTTTGGGTTTTTTTTTTCCGTTTTTGTTTTTGTTTTTGTTTTTTGCTTTTTAGGGCCGCATCCAGACATATGGGGGTTCCCAGGCTAGGGGTCTAATTAGAGCTACAGCTGCCGGCCTGCACCACAGCCACAGCAACATCAGATCCGAGCCGCACCTGCGACCTACACCACAGCTCATGGCAATACCAGATCCTTAACCCACTGAGCAAGGCCAGGGATCGTACCCGCAACCTCATGGTTCCTAGTCAGATTCATTTCTGCTGCACTACAATGGGAACTCTAAGTGCAGTTTTTTGTAATGTGCTTGTCTTTCTTTGTAATTCATATTCAACCTACTTCCCAATAAATAAATAAATACATAAATAAATAATAAACATACCATTGTAAATCAACTACAATTTTTTTTAAATGCAGGGTTTTTTTGGGTTTTTTTTTTGTTTTTTTTTGTCTTTTTGCCTTTTCTAGGGCCGTTCCCATGGCATATGGAGGTTCCCAGGCTAGGGGTCTAATCGGAGCTATAGATGCGGGCCTATGCCAGAGCCACAGCAACTCGGGATCTGAGCCGCGTCTGCAACCTACACCACAGCTCACTGCAACGCCAGATCCTTAACCCACTAAGCAAGGCCAGGGATCGAACTTGCAACCTCATGGTTCCTAGTCAGATTCGTTAACTACTGAGCCACAACAGAAACTCCTAAAGTGCAGTTTTTAAATGTGCTTGTCTTTCTTTGTAATTTACACTCAACCTACTTTCCAATAAATAAATAAATAAACAAATAAATCATGGACATGGTTGATTTCTAAAGAAAGGGACCATCAGGCCTTAGACAGAAATATGTCATCTTCTAGTATTTTAAAACATACCAAAGAAGACAAACATGCTCTGCCAGAGAAGCCCAGGGCCTCCACAGCTGCTTGCAAAGGGAGTTAGGCTTCAGTAGCTGACCCAAGGCTCTGTTCCTCTTCAGGGAAAAGGGTTTTTGTTCAGTGAGACAGCAGACAGCTGTCACTGTGGAGGATGTTCCGCCAAGGAACCAAGCTGGAACTCAAACGTAAGTCAATCCAAACGTTCCTTCCTTGGCTGTCTGTGTCTTATGGTCTCTGTGGCTCTGAAATGATTCATGTGCTGACTCTCTGAAACCAGACTGACATTCTCCAGGGCAAAACTAAAGCCTGTCATCAAACTGGAAAACTGATGGCACATTTTCTGGGCAGAACTAAGAGTCAGGCACTGGGTGAGGAAAAACTTGTTAGAATGATAGTTTCAGAAACTTACTGGGAAGCAAAGCCCATGTTCTGAACAGAGCTCTGCTCAAGGGTCAGGAGGGGAACCAGTTTTTGTACAGGAGGGAAGTTGAGACGAACCCCTGTGTGAATGGTTTCGGCGCGGGGACCAAGCTGGAGCTCAAACGTAAGTGGCTTTTTCCGACTGATTCTTTGCTGTTTCTAATTGATTGGTTGGCTTTTTGTCCATTTTTCAGTGTTTTCATGAATTAGTTGTCAGGGACCAAACAAATTGCCTTCCCAGGTTAGGTACCAGGGAGGGGACATTGCTGCATGGGAGACCAGAGGGTGGCTAATTTTTAAGGTTTCCAAGCCAAAATAACTGGGGAAGGGGGCTTGCTGCCCTGTGAGGGTAGGTTTTTATAGAAGTGGAAGTTAAGGGGAAATCGCTATGGTTCACTTTTGGCTCGGGGACCAAAGTGGAGCCCAAAAGTGAGTACATTTTCACTCAATTATTTGTGAGATTTTTGTCCTGTTGTGTCATTTGTGCAAGTTTTTGACATTTTGGTTGAATGAACCATTCCCAGTGACCCAAAAGGATAAGACCAAAAAGTAGAAAAGAGCCAACTTTTAAGCTGAGCAGACAGACCGAATTGTTGAGTTTGTGAGGAGAGTAGGGTTTGTAGGGAGAAAGGGGAAGAGACCGCTGGCTTTTTCTCTGAATTAGCCTTTCTCATGGGACTGGCTTCAGAGGGGGGTTTTGATGAGGTAAGTGTTCTAGAGCCTTAACTGTGGGTTGTGTTCGGTAGCGGGACCAAGCTGGAAATCAAACGTAAGTGCACTTTTCTACTCCTTTTTCTTATACGATTGCGAAATTGGGGACTTTTCATGTTTGGAGTATGAGTTGAGGTCAGTTCTGAAGAGAGTGGGACTCACCCAAAAATCTGAGGAGTAAGGGTCAGAACAGAGTTTGTCTCATGGAAGAACAAAGACCTAGTTAGTTGATGAGGCAGCTAAATGAGTCAGTTGACTTGGGATCCAAATGGCCAGACTTTGTCTGTAACCAACAATCTAATGAGATGTAGCAGCAAAAAGAGATTTCCATTGAGGGGAAAGTAAAATTGTTAATATTGTGGATCACCTTTGGTGAAGGGACATCGTGGAGATTAAACGTAAGTATTTTTTATCTACTACCTTCTGAAATTTGAGTCTAAATGCCAGTGTTGACTTTTAGAGGCTTAAGTGTCAGTTTTGTGAAAAATGGGTAAACAAGAGCATTTCATATCTATTATCAGTTTCAAAAGTTAAACTCAGCTCCAAAAATGAATTTGTAGACAAAAAGATTAATTTAAGCCAAATTGAATGATTCAAAGGAAAAAAAAATTAGTGTAGATGAAAAAGGAATTCTTACAGCTCCAAAGAGCAAAAGCGAATTAATTTTCTTTGAACTTTGCCAAATCTTGTAAATGATTTTTGTTCTTTACAATTTAAAAAAGTTAGAGAAATGTATTTCTTGGTCTGTTTTCTCTCTTCTGTCTGATAAATTATTATTATATGAGATAAAAATGAAAATTAATAGGATGCGCTAAAAAATCAGAAGTTAGAAAAATATATGTTTATGTTAAAGTTGCCACTTAATTGAGAATCAGAAGCAATGTTATTTTTAAAGTCTAAAATGAGAGAGAAACTGTCAATACTTAAATTCTGCAGAGATTCTATATCTTGACAGATATCTCCTTTTTCAAAAATCCAATTTCTATAGTAGACTAAATTTGAAATGATCTTCCTCATAATGGAGGGGAAAGATGGACTGACCCCAAAAACTCAGATTTAAAGAAATCTGTTTAAGTGAAAGAAAATAAAAGAACTGCATTTTTTAAAGGCCCATGAACTTGTAGAAAAATAGGAAATATTTTAATAAGTGTATTCTTTTATTTTCCTGTTATTACTTGATGGTGTTTTTATACCGCCAAGGAGGCCGTGGCACCTCCAGTGTGATCTATAGACCCCATGGCGGTCTTTTTTCGCGATTGAATGACCTTGGCGGTGGGTCCCCAGGGCTCTGGTGGCAGCGCACCAGCCGCTAAAAGCCGCTAAAAGCTGCCGCTAAAGGCCACGGCAACCCCGCGACCGCCCGTTCAACTGTGCTGACACAGTGATACAGATAACGTCGCTAACAGAGGAGAATAGAAATATGACGGGCACACGCTCATATGGGGAAGAGAGGGAGAAGCCTGATTTTTATTAGAGATTCTAGAGAGAAAATTCACAGTATTATATCCTTTTAATAAAAATTTCTATTAGGAGATTATAAAGAATTTAAAGCTATTTTTTTAAGTGGGGTGTAATTCTTTCAGTAGTCTCTTGTCAAATGGATTTAAGTAATAGAGGCTTAATCCAAATGAGAGAAATAGACGCATAACCCTTTCAAGGCAAAATCTACAAGAGCAAAAATTGAACACAGCGGCCAGCCATCTGGCCACTCAGATTTTGATCAGTTTTACTGAGTTTGAAGTAAATATCATGAAGGTATAATTGCTGATAAAAAAAAAGATACAGTTGTGACACGTTTTTAATTTTCAGAAATTTAATGGCTTCAGTAGGATTATATTTCACGTATACAAAGTATCTAAGCAGATAAAAATGCCATTAATGGAAACTTAATAGAAACATATTTTTAAATTCCTTCATTCTGTGACAGAAATTTTCTAATCTGGGTCTTTTAATCACCTACCCTTTGAAAGAGTTTAGTAATTTGCTATTTGTCATCGTTTGTTTACTCCAGCTAATTTCAAAAGTGATACTTGAGAAAGATTATTTTTGGTTTGCAACCACCTGGCAGGACTATTTTAGGGCCATTTTAAAACTCTTTTCAAACTAAGTATTTTAAACTGTTCTAAACCATTTAGGGCCTTTTTAAAATCTTTTCATGAATTTCAAACTCCATTAAAAGTTATTAAGGTGTCTGGCAAGAACTTCCATATCAAATATGCTAATAGTTTAATCTATTAATGCAGGATAGAAAATTAAAGTGATCAAGGCTTGACCCAAACAGGAGTATCTTCATAGCATATTTCCCCTCCTTTTTTTCTAGAATTCATATGATTTTGCTACCAAGGCTATTTTATATAAGTCTCTGAAAAAAAAAATAGTAATGAAGGTTAAAAGAGAAGAAAATATCAGAACATTAAGAATTCGGTAT
Source organism: Phacochoerus africanus (assembly GCF_016906955.1). NCBI lineage: Eukaryota > Metazoa > Chordata > Mammalia > Artiodactyla > Suidae > Phacochoerus > Phacochoerus africanus. The sequence goes on from NC_062548.1 coordinate 61,712,146, forward strand.
TTTACTAACTGCTTGGTTAACATGGAGGTTTTTATTTTATTAAGGTTTCTATCTTTATAAAAATCTATTCCCTTTTCTGCTAATTTCTCCAAGCAAAAGATTCTTGATTTGTTTTTTAACTCTTACTCTCCAACCCAAGGGCCTGAATGCCCACAAAGGGGACTTCCAGGAGGCCATCTGGCAGCTGCTCACCGTCAGAAGTGAAGCCAGCCAGTTCCTCCTGGGCAGGTGGCCAGAATTACAGTTGACCCCTCCTGGTCTGGCTGAACCTTGCCCCATATGGTGACAGCCATCTGGCCAGGGCCCAGGTCTCCCTCTGAAGCCTTTGGGAGGAGAGGGAGAGTGGCTGGCCTGATCACAGATGCGGAAGGGGATGACTCCTCAACCGGGGTGCAGACTCTGCAGGGTGGGTCTGGGCCCAACACACCCAAAGGACGCCCAGGAAGGAAAGGCAGCTTGGTATCACTGCCCAGAGCTAGGAGAGGCACCGGGAAAATGATCTGTGCAAGACCCGTTCTTGCTTCTAAACTCCGAGGGGGTCAGATGAAGTGGTTTTTTTTCTTGGCCTGAAGCATTGTGTTCCCTGCAAGAAGCGGGGAACACAGAGGAAGGAGAGAAAAGATGAGCTGAACAAAGCATGCAAGGCAAAAAAGGCCTTAGGATGGCTTCGGGAAGTTAGTTCTTCTGTGTTGGTTCCTTACCAGCTCGTCGATCGCCCACAAACAACGCACCCAGTGGAGAACTTCCCTGTTACTTAAACACCATTCTCTGTGCTTGCTTCCTCAGGGGCTGATGCCAAGCCATCCGTCTTCATCTTCCAGCCATCGAAGGAGCAGTTAGAGACCCAAACTGCCTCTGTGGTGTGCTTGGTCAATAGCTTCTTCCCCAGAGAAGTCAATGTCAAGTGGAAGGTGGATGGGGCGGTCCAAAGCAGTGGCATCCTGGATAGTGTCACAGAGCAGGACAGCAAGGACAACACCTACAGCCTCAGCAGCACCCTCTCGCTGCCCACGTCACAGTACCTAAGTCATAATATATATTCCTGTGAGGTCACCCACAAGACCCTGGCCTCCCCTCTGGTCAAAAGCTTCAACAGGAACGAGTGTGAGGCTTAGAGGCCCACAGGCCCCTGGCCTGCCCCCAGCCCCAGCCCCCTCCCCACCTCAGGCCTCAGGCCCTTTCCCCAGAAGATCCTTGGCAATCCCCCAGCCCCTCTTCCCTCCTCATCCCCTCCCCCTCTTTGGCTTTAACCGTGTTAATACTGGGGGGAGGGGAATGAATAAATAAAGTGAACCTTTGCACCTGTGATTTCTCTCTCCTGTCTGATTTTAAGGTTGTAAAATGTTGTTTTCCCCATTATCCACTTAATCTTTTAAGGAACTACATACTTATAAAATTCTTTCCTTTAACAAGAACCCACCCAACAATTACATACTTATAAAATTCACCCTTCTCAGTTCTCCCCTCCCCTCCTGTCCTCTGTAAGACAGGCCTCCGTGAAACCCATAAGCACTTCTCTTTACACCCTCTCCTGGGCCGTGGTGTGAGACTTTTGATGTCCCCTCTTCAGCAAGGCCTCAGAACCATTTTGAGGGTGACAGTTCTTACAGTCACATATCCTGTGATCCAATTGACTCTAGTTTACTGAAAGCCAGTCTCTCAAAAGAAGGGAACGGCTAGAAACCAAGTCATAGAAATATATATGTATAAAAAAAATATATATATATATATATACACATATATGTAAAATAACAAAGTAATGATAACAGCATAGGTCAACAGGCAACAGGGAATGTTGAAGTCCATTCTGGCACTTCAATTTAAGGGAAAAGGATGCCTTCGTTACATTTTAAATACAATACACATGGAGAGCTTCCTATCTGCCAAAGACCATCCTGAATGCCTTCCACACTCACTACAAGGTTAAAAGCATTCACACAATGTTGATCAAGGAGTTCCCGTTGTGGCTCAGCAGGTTAAGAATGTGACTGGTATCCAGGAGGATTCGGGTTTGGTCCCCGGCCTCGCTCAGTGGATTAAGGATCCAGTGTTGCTATGGCTATGGTGTAGGCTGGTAGCTGCATGCAGCTCTAATTTGACCCCTAGCCTGGGAACTGCCATATGCTACATGTGAGGCCCTAAAAAGAAAAAAAAAAGAAAAGAAATATCTTACACCCAATTTATAGATAAGAGAGAAGCTAAGGTGGCAGGCCCAGGATCAAAGCCCTACCTGCCTATCTTGACACCTGTACAATTCTGTCTTCTAGGGTTTCCAACACTGCATAGAACAGAGGGTCAAACATGCTACCCTCCCAGGGACTCCTCCCTTCAAATGACATAAATTTTGTTGCCCATCTCTGGGGGCAAAACTCAACAATCAATGGCATCTCTAGTGCCAAGCAAGGCTCTTCTCATGAAGCAAAACTCTGAAGCCAGATCCATCATGACCCAAGGAAGTAAAGACAGGCGTTACTGGTTGAACTGTATCCTTCAATTCAATATGCTCAATTTCCAACTCCCAGTCCCCGTAAATACAACCCCCTTTGGGAAGAGAGTCCTTGCAGATGTAGCCACGTTAAAAAGAGATTATACAGAAAGGCTAGTGAGGATGCAGTGAAACAGGATCTTTCATACATTGCTGGCGGAAATGTAAAGTGCTGCAGGCACTCTAGAAAATAATTTGCCAGTTTTTTGAAAAGCTAAACAAAATAGTTTAGTTGCATTCTGGGTTATTTATCCCCCAGAAATTAAAAATTATGTCCGCACAAAAACGTGTACATAATGATTCATAACAGCTTTGTACGAAAAGCTTTCCAAAAACTGGAAACAGCCAACAGGTCCCTCAACAGGTGATTCAACAGGTAACTCACTAGATGCCTCAACACGTCTTTCAACAGGTTCAATGATGGACACAATGCAGCAAGAAAAAGAAACAAAGTGCCAATAAATGCAGCAATTTGGATGATTCTGAAGTTCACTATACTTAGTGGGAAAAAAAAAAACAAACCCAGTCTTAGCAAGTCACATGGTATATGATTCTTTTTACATAACATTCTTGAAATGACAAAATTATAGAGGTGGAGAACATATTACTGATCGCCAGGCAGGAGTGTGGGGTGGGGGGCCAGAAAGAAGAGTGGATGTGACTAAAAAGGGAGATCGTGGTGGTGATGGAATAGCCCTGTTTATTTTCCCTTCTTTCTTTTTACAGCCACACCTGTGGCTTATGTAAGTTCCCAGGCCAGAGGTTGACTATGAGCTGTAGCTCTGGCCTGTGACCCAGCCACAGGCATCCATGACCCACTCCACGGCTTGCAACAACACCAGATCCTTAACCCACTGAGCAAGGCCAGGGATCGAACCTGTATCCTCACACAGACAAAGTTGGGTCCTGCTGGTCCACAAAGGGAACTCCAGAATAACCCTGTTTCTTGGTTGAAGTGGTGGTTACATACATCTAGGCATGTGATAAAATGGCATAAATAACATACCCACACACATTGTACCAATGTCCTATTGCTGGGTTTGATATTGTGCTGCACATATGTAAGAAGTAACCATGTGGGGGTGGGGTGAAGGGTACACCAGACTTCTCTGTTCTATCTTTGCAACTTCCTATTAATCTATAATTTATCTCAAAATGCCAAGTGGGGGAGGGGGAGAGAGTGGGGTGGTTGGGGAGCTTGGGGTTAACAGATACACATTATTGCCTTTGGAATGGATTAGCAGTGAGATCCTGCTGTGTAGCACTAGGAACTATGTCCAATCACTTATGATGGAGCATGATAATGTGTGAAGATATAATGTGTACATTTATGTGTAACTGGGTCACCATGCTGTACAGTAGAAAAAAATTGTATTAGGGAAATAATTATTAAAATAATAATTACAAAAAATAAAAAATAAAAATAAAACAAATTTTTTTAAAAAGAGGAGGTCATTTTAAGTGAGGGCAGGCCCTAATCCAGTGCCTGGTGTCCTGCCATGGAGAGGAAGATTAGGGACGCAGGGATGCACAGGGAGAAGGCCATGCGGCAATGGAGGCAGAGCCTGGAGTGATGCACCTGCAATGAGCTAACGCACATCAAAGATGGCTGGGGAGCCGTCAGAGCCAGGAAAGAGGCTCGGCGTGGCTTCTGCCTCAGAGCCTCAGGAGGAACCACCTTAATTTCAGGCTTCTGGCCTCCAGAACTGAGAGAGACTAACTTCCTGTTGTTTTAAGCCCCCACCCCAGCTTGTGATACTCTTACCAGCCCAAGCTACTTAATATAATGGGGATGACAAGGATAAGAGTTCAGTCCTCAACAAATTCTATCTGTACTGACAAGTCAGCCTTAGTAAACTATGAATGTTCCTACAATCTAACAGGACAGTCGGGAGTTCCCATCGTGGCTCAATGGTTAATGAACCTGACTAGTGTCCATGAGGATACAGGCCGGATCCCTGGCCTCACTCAGTGGGTTAAGGATCCAGCATTTCTGTGAGCTGTGGTGTGGGTCACAGATGCGGTTCAAATCCTGCATTGCTGTGACTGTGGCATAGGCTGGCAGTTAGCGCTCAGGTTTGACCCCTAGCTTGGGAACTTCCATATGCTGCAGGTGCAGCCCTAACAATAATAAAATAAAATGAAATAAAATAAAATAAAATAAAAATCAGGACAGTCAAGTGATGCATAAGGAAAGTGAACCATCCCCATGAAACAACAGCCTCAGAGAAGAGGATGGTTTAGGGAAATGGGAAAAGACAAATAGTCTGTGGGCCTGTGGCACCTTCTGTGGGAAGATGAAAGGGCCTGGCACACACTTCAGTTCACTAGAGTCTAGGGTCTCAAGAAAGAACAATGGGACTTTTTACGCTGGGGACACAATGGAAGAGTTCAGTCTTGGACGTGTCAGTGGCTGCACCAGGCACAGTGTAACAAACAAATAAACAAACCTCTGTCTCCACTTCCTCTTTCTCTTTCATTTCTTAGCCTCTATCAACAAGCCTTTGCTGCTGCTTCCCCACCTCCTCTATCTTCTTTCCCTTTGCCAATTTCTTTCTCTCCATCTTCCTTTCCTGATTTTTTTTCCAATTATTCATTGGTCTGTCCTCTCTTCTCCCTTCCCCTTTTTATCCAAAAGGATATGTTTACATGTCAGCTTGCTTAGGGATCTGCGGGAATGTGTTAGCATCAAATCTAAGATACATGGTTAATTGTGAGAAATTCTTCTTTTAAAAAAAAAAATTGATAGAAAGTTGCAGTCCAGTTTTGAAGCCTCTATGATATACATTAGATCTGGAAAAGGACTCCAAGTTTCCAATCTGGCCCTTTGTCCTAAGATCAGACAGAGAGGACCCAGAAGGGAACTGATATGCCCAAGGGTGCTTGGGATGGGGTGGGTGACCATAGGAGTGGCGGGTGGTGGAGGTTGTGGGTTAGCAGTGTGACTGCCCCAATCTTGTGACACTAACAAGATTATTATTAATCTAAACCCATTCCCGACCACGAGGAACTTTTCACTTTCTTACTGTGTCTATACATATAATCCATATGCTGCTTCTAAGTCAGGTATTTTTGTTCCAAATAGTGGATGCTCAGTTCTTTTCACTCAGGAGTGATGGCTAGGCAAGCCTCTAAGTGTGCTGAGATGCTATCTCTGCCTGGGAGAAAGGTACCCACCCCACTGCAGGTGGAGGACCTGCTAAGTTTTCCTTAACAGACCTCCTTTTATCATCCTTGCACCCAGTGTGGATTGAGTAAATTCACTGCTTTATTTTTTCTTTTTACAGCTGTACCTTTTGCATACAGAATTTCCCAGGCCAGGCATCAAATTGGAGCTGCAGCTGCCAGCCTACACCAAGCCACAGCAACACAGCTTGAGGAAATGCTGGATCCTTAACCCACTAATCGAGGATCAAACACGCATCCTCATGGACAATATGTTGGGTTCTTAACCTGCTGAGACACAACAGGAACTCCCCTGGCACCACTTTAGAGGCCAGAGAAACAGCACAGATAAAATTCCCTGCCCTCATGAAGCTTATAGTCTAGCTGGGGAGATATCATAAGCAAGATAAACACATACAAATACATCATCTTAGATAATAATATATACTAAGGAGAAAATTACAGGGGAGAAAGGGGACAGGAATTGCTAGGGTAGGATTATAAGTTCAGATAGTTCATCAGGAACACTATTGCTAAGAAGATAACATTTAGGTAAAGACCGAAGTAGTAAGGAAATGGACCGTGTGCCTAAATGGGTAAGACCATTCTAGGCAGCAGGAACAGCGATGAAAGCACTGAGGTGGGTGTTCACTGCACAGAGTTGTTTACTGCACGGAGTTGTGTGGGGAGGGGTAGGTCTTGCAGGCTCTTATGGTCACAGGAAGAATTGTTTTACTCCCACTGAGATGAAGGTTGGTGGATTTTGAGCAGAAGAATAATTCTGCCTGGTTTATATATAACAGGATTTCCCTGGGTGCTCTGATGAGAATAATCTGTCAGGGGTGGGATAGGGAGAGATATGGCAATAGGAGCCTTGGCTGGGAGCCCACGACAATAATCCAAGTGAGAGGTGGTGCTGCATTGAAAGCAGGACTAACAAGACCTGCTGACAGTGTGGATGTAGAAAAAGATAGAGGAAACGAGGGTGCATCTAGGGTTTTCTGCCTGAGGAATTAGAAAGATAAAGTTGAAGCTTATAGAAGATGCAGCGCTCTGGGGGGAAAGACCAGCAGCTCAGTTTTGATCCATCTGGAATTAATTTTGGCATAAAGTATGAGGTATAGGGGTTAACATTATTTGTTTTTTTTTTTTTTCCATGTAGCTATCCAACTGTCCCAGCACCATTTATTTTAAAAGACTTTCCTTTCCCCTATTGGATTGTTTTGGCACCTTCACTGAAGATCAACTGAGCATAAAATTGGGTCTATTTCTAAGCTCTTGATTCCATTCCATGACCTATTTGTCCATCTTTACACCAGTAGACACTGCCTTGATGATTAAAGCCTCTGTTATCATGTCTGTTTTGGACATGGTAAATCTGAGATGCCTATTAGCCAACCAAGCAAACACGGCCCGTAGAGAGCTAGATATGAGAGCCTGGAATTCAGACAAGAAAGGTCAGTCCTAGAGACATACATGTAGTGCCATCACCATGCGGATGGTGTTAAAAGCCATCAGACTGCAACAGACTGTGAGAGGGTACCAAGCTAGAGAGCATGGATAGAGAAACCCAAGCACTGAGCTGGGAGGTGCTCCTACATTAAGAGATTAGTGAGATGAAGGACTGAGAAGATTGATCAGAGAAGAAGGAAAATCAGGAAAATGGTGCTGTCCTGAAATCCAAGGGAAGAGATGTTCCAAAGAGGAGAAACTGATCAGTTGTCAACTGCGTCAATTGGGATGAAAATGGACCATTGGACAGAGGGATGTAGTGAGTCATGGGTGAATAGATAAGAGCAGCTTCTATAGAATGGCAGGGGCAAAATTCTCATCTGATTGGCATGGGTTCTAAAGAAAACGGGAGGAAAAAATTGAGACAGTGTGCATGACCATTCCTTTCAAGGAAAGAGGTAGAAAAGGGAAGGAAGAAAATGAGGCCGCGACAGCATGAGAGAAATGACAGCATTTTTTGAAATTTTTTATTTTATTTTATTTTATTTATTTTTGCTTTTTAGGGCTGCCCCTGCAACATATGGAGGTTCCCAGGTTAGGGGTCTAATCAGAGCTATAGCTGCCAGCCTACACCACAGCCATAGCAATGCCAGATCTAAGCTGTGTTCATGACCTACACCACAGCTCACAGCAACGCCGGATCCTTAACCCACTGAGTGAGGCCAGAAATCGAACCCATATCCTTATGGATACTAGTCGGGTTCATTACCACTGAACCAAAATGGGAAATCCTGAGTAATGACAGCATTTTTTAATGTGCCAGGAAGCAAAACTTGCCACCCCGAAATGTCTCTCAGGCATGTGGATTATTTTGAGTTGAAAACAATTAAGGCCCAAAAAACACAAGAAAAAATGTGGACCTTCCCCCAACAGGCTAAAAAATTTAGATTGAGGGCCTGTTCCCAGAATAGAGCTATTGCCAGACTTGTCTACAGAGGCTAAGGGCTAGGTGTGGTGGGGAAACCCTCAGAGATCAGAGGGATGTTTATGTACCAAGCATTGACTTTTCCATCTCCACGTGAATGGCCTTCTTCCCCTCTGAAGCCCCAAACCACCACCCCCAAAATCCTCTTCTGTCTTTAGCTGAAGATGGTATTGAAGGTGATAGTTTCAGCCACTTTGGCGAGTTCCTCAGTTGTTCTGGGTCTTTCCCCCTCATCCACATTATTCGACTGTGTTTGATTTTCTCCTGTTCATCTGTCTCATTCACACCCATTTCATTCTTAGACCAGCCCAAAGAACCTAGAAGAGTGAAGGAAAATTTCTTCCACCCTGACAAATGCTAAATGAGAATCACCCAGTAGAGGAAAATGATCTGGTGCTGCAGGAGATAGAAGAGAAAATCGCTGGAGAGATGTCACTGAGTAGGTGAGGTGGGAAAGGGGGGACACAGGTGGAGGTGTTACCCTCAGCTAGGAAGAGAAGCGGGTGTCCATGGACATCTTGCCTCATGGGAGAGGAAACCGAGGCTAAGAAAGACTGCAAAAGAAAGGTAAGGATTGCAGAGAGGTAGAACCATGACTAAAATCACAGTAACCAACCCCAAACCACCAGGTTTTCTCCTAGTCTGGCACGTGGCAGGTACTGTGTAGGTTTTCAATATTATTGGTTTGTAACAGTACTTGTTAGGCCTCCATCACCTCCTCTAATACTAACAAAAGTGTGAGACTGGGCAGTGAAAAAGGGTCTTCTTTCTCTATGAATCTTTCTCAAGAAGATACATAACTTTTTATTTCATCATAGGCTTGAAGAGCAAATGAGAAACAGCCTCCAACCTATGACACCGTAACAAAATGTTTATGGTCAGTGAAGGCAAGAAACAAAACATACACAGTAAAGACCCTCCATAATATTGTGGGTGGCCCAACACAGGCCAGGTTGTAAAAGCTTTTTATTCTTTGATAGAGGAATGGATAGTAATGTCTCAACCCTGACAGAGATCATGTCACTGAATCCTCCAAAAATTCATGGGTAGTTTGAATTATAAGGAAACTAAGACTTAGAATAAATACTTTGTCCACGATCCCAGAGTTAATGCCAAAATCAGTTTTCAGACTCAGGCAGCCTGATCAAGAGCCTAAACTCTAAAAACACAGTCCCTTAATAACTACTATTCACAGTTGCACTTTCAGGGGCAAAGACTCATTGAATCCTACAATAGAATGAGTTTAGATATCAAATCTCTCAGTAATAGATGAGGAGACTAAATAGCGGGGCATGGCCTGGTCACTTAAAGACAGAATTGAGATTCAAGGCTAGTGTTCTTTCTACCTGTTTTGTTTCTACGAGATGTATCAATGAGCTAATTACAGACCTCTCAGGGAAGGAATTCACAACCCTCAGCAAAAACCAAAGACAAATCTAAGACAACTAAGAGTGTTGGTTTAATTTGGAAAAATAACTCACTAACCAAATGCCCCTCTTAGCACCCCAATGTCTTCCACCATCATAGTGCTCAGGCCTCAACCATGCCCCAATCACCCCAGCCCCAGACTGGTTATTACCAAGTTTCATGATGACTGGCCTGAGAAGATCAAAAAAGCAATGACATCTTACAGGGGACTACCCCAAGGACCAAGATAGCAACTGTCATAGCAATGGTCACACTGCTTTGGTCAAGAAGCAGACCTTTTGGGGAACTGAAAACAGAACCTTGAGCACATCTGCTAGTTTCACCCCATCCCCCTTTGGCAGGCTGGGTGGTGCTCTCCACACCCTTGCAGTAGTTTCCATGGCCCCCTGCACCTGGACCTCACAGCACCTGGCCAGGTCAGCATCCAGCCCAGAGATGGAAGTAACATGGACCCTGGCCTTGTTTAATACTGTTCTATCTAAATTCACTGCCCCATCTCCAGTCTTAGAGTTCTCCCACTTGAAAAACTCAATGACCTAGATGGTCAAGCACCCTCCAAGTGGTCTGATGTGATAAAAGAACCCAAAGACACTGCACATGAGAAAGAAGTTGTGAGCAATCAGGTTCCTCATAGGCCCATGGAGGTCCAGGAAGTATTTGAGAGCAGCAAGATACAATTCATGTGAAATAGTTTGGGCATCTCAGAGATAGATGGCTGGGAGGGATAGAGAGGAGTCATAGCAACATTTTAGAACATATTTCAGTACATTTCCTAGTACCCAGGTCAGAATCCTTCTCTGCTACTATCTCCCCTTTCCATCCATGCCTCTAGCCATCCACTCATCCATTCAGCCATGCATTAGCCCTTACCCAACTCAGAGGGTTAGTTGTTTGCCCTTCTATACCAAGCAACCCTAACTGCTATAGGAAATGTCTGCTTGTATGATGGGATACGTGGATACCCACCTTCATTCCTTCCACACACTGTGATGAGCATCTTCGGTACCTGGCCTCGTACTGCGTTCCATAGATAACAGAGTGAACAAGACAGAGCTCTCAGTCTCAAAGAGCTCCCAGCCTAGTGTAGAAACGAGTTAGCAGAAATTCCACACAGAGCAGTGGGACGGAGGGTGGGGTGTCTAGAGAGCTCCATAAAACCACACAGAAGGGGCAACAGCACATATGTTGGAGGTCTGGGGAGAGACAGACCTTCACCCCACTGCCCAAACATTAGCCAACCTGGGATTTGCCTGACTCCAAGGGTGTCCTCATAGATCTCTCCATTGCTCCAGCCCTGTGACTGGGAAGCCAGAGGTTAATAAGCTATGACACGGGAACTCATCACTTCCAAACTCATTTACCCACTCTAGGTTCTAAGTGCTTTGTCTATAATGGAATATAGAAATAAAACCTCTGTCCCAGTATCACTCTGTCCCAGTATCAAGTGAAATATTATATAGAATCCACTTAGTACAGGGCAAGTCACAGAGTATGTGATCCACCTATGATCTCTTCTTCTCCTTAATTAGTAACAGGTAATAATTAATATTATTTTACAGTAATGGTTTAATAATTATGATAATTCATAATTACAAATTATAATAAGATGATAATTATAACAATAATTACCAATATACTATGTTGTAATAGGTAATAATAACCTTGGATTCCAAGGCTGAGCTCAGTGGACAATCTCCCTGCAGTGATTCTACTAGGAAGCTTTTTTAAGTTTAGCCTGAAACCTTAATTTCTCCCAAATTGCAGAAATATATCACAGTCCCTCTGGTCTTCTTTACTTATTTGACATGTAAAGGCAGGACAAATCTCTCAATCTGAAAGATGGAGAACTAGGCACAAAGTGAAGGAACTATTTCTTACTACAGTATCTCACCCACAGGTCTGAGGACCAAGTTCAGTTTGCCATATTTTCCCTCAATTCATAGTGCCTGACACCATAATGGAACATAAAAATGTTGATGGATTAAGGTGGACGGTGCATTTCCCAAAACACCAATATTTCATGCTGGGGAAAAAAAGAAAGAAATGGGCTCTCCAGTCATGAGTGTGTGGTTTCAAGTGGTGCAACCATTCAGCTGTCTTCTTAGCCAGAAGGTTGGTGAGCTGAGAGTGTGCTTACATCCTTGTGGAAAAGGAAGCTCTCAAGTCTAAGACATCATGAACTCTTCTTGGACTACCTGCCAGCTGAGACCTGGCTGCCCACCCACTTGGTTGATGGGCAGAGAAGCGATGGTTCCTTTACTGAAGTTCTCTGACAACTCTGACAACTGGAACATGGATTTTTGGCCATCCCTGTTAGAAAGAGACACATAACAAGGAAAAAAACTAACATCACAGATAGAGAGAATAAGACTATAAACAGAGAAATGACTTGGGGAATCAGCATATATTCAACCCATTCTCTTACAACTTCTGCCCCAACACCTGCTCCTGGATTCTTTCATTCTACGCACATGGAGGAGCATGTGCCCTGGGGGCTGAGAGGTAGATGAGGGAAGATGCACAGTGAAGAGGAGGACACAGCAGTCCCTGTCCTTGGAGGGGGGCTGAAACACGACCTACAAAGCCTCATCTTGAGCCCTTTAAAATCCTCAGTAACTAAACAGAAGCTGAAATCTGTTCCCTGGACCTGAATAAAAGGAGGACCTCCTACCTACTTCCATTCAATTCTCTGTTCTCTTCACAGACTCAAAGATCCACTGGGCTTCCCATATATATTATCTTCTGCTGTTGACCAAAGACAATAACCTAGACATGAGGAAAGTCTAGACTGAGAATCACAAATCCAAACAAATAATCTGCCCCAGACTTTTACATTCCATAGAGCTGTTTAAATTCTGTTTTAATAAACAGAAAATACTTTGTGTGTATGTGTGTGTGTGTAGCATTTTATTTAGCAATCTAATGTTTATAATTTAATTCCATAGTGTCTAAATGAATTCAGCAAGATGGCGGGATGCAAGATAAGTGTATAGAAATGTGCTGTCTTTCTTTACACTAACAGTGAAATATCAAAAAGAGAAAGTAATTCCATAGTGTGTTCAATTCAAGTAAATTTTTAAAGGATTAGAGGGAAAAGGAAAATAAAGAGAGCTGGAAGAGAGACAAAAGATAATAAAGATGGGAACAAGAAGGAAAGAGATAAAAAGACAAAGAAATAGAGAGTAACTAGGTACAGAGAGTTCTAATCAGGTCTTTCCTCTGAGGGCTCGGCCCAGGCTGGAGGCTTCTGCGAACTGCTGTGCATTGATCTGAGGGTCAGCTGGTAGGCCACGCACTGTACCAGGGTTCCACTGCTAGGTGACAATCTAGCAATTTAATCTAGCAATGGTGATTGAGCAAAGGGTCTCCACTGACTTTACTGACCAGATTGCAGCAACAGTGCAGAAAGCCCTACCCCAGCCAAAGGGCTGGATGGGTCTGAGGCTTCATGCCCTTGTGTGAGTTTGTCTTCACATTCCTTCCCCCTCCCCACTCTCTTAAGACTGTAAATGCTTGGAGACACAGTGTCTCCTAAATCCACTGTGATAACCCAGCCTGTTGGTTCTGTGAACCACCAGAGAGTTACTTTATTTCCATGCTTCAGTTCATACTTCATCTATGGTTTATTAAGGATTTGAACTAGAATTTTTGCATCTAGTTCAAATCCTTTATTCAGTTTTACCCTTTTTGCAGTGCTCAGCACAAGGCACAGTGCCTCGGTTGTACAAGCATTTGCTGAATAATAAATGAGTGAATGAATAATGAATTGTTGATGGTTGATGTATGTTTGTAGAACTATTATGGGGTTGTTTTTCTGTGTGCATGGTTGTGTTTGTTTGTTATTTGGAAACCCCAGTTTACAGATGAAGAAACAGAACCAGAAAGATCAAGAGACTTGCCCAAGTGGAAAAGCCGGCTCTCAGATGCCTGCCCTCTGTTTTCAAGCTGATTCCTCCTTCGGTTCGACACAACCGCCCCCACCCCTGTTACATCATCATCCAGATCTTCCTAAAGAATCTGCTGCACTTGGAATTCACTTTACAAAAGTGACCTTCAGGGATTGGTCTTCCTTTTCTGTCCTATTCCTTTTCTGTCCTTGTACAGCATATGCTACCTTCAATCCCAACAAATGTAAGTTCCAGTTCATGTAGGAGATTGGCACCTTTTGGAGCCAGCCAGCTAGCAATGAAGTGTCATTTCTCCCAACCCCAGATAATCTAGTCCAACTCCACCAAAAACACCCCCAACCCAGCACCAAGGCCATTCTCACCACCTCTGTACACACACAATAGGCACTTCCTCTCTGAGTGGAAAGGACAAATACACTTTGGGTAATGTGGTTTGACCAGAGGCAAGAAGAGTCAACAGGAAAGACCTGCTTGTTTGCACAGAATGACTGAGATGCTTTGCTCTTTCAACACCTGGAAAGGCTTATGTGTGTTTCTCACCAAACACATTTACCAAATCATCTCATTTAGTTATATTAATAAATCTTTTAAAAAATTTTGTGTGTGACTAAGTTATTTCCAACATTTATTCTAAAAAGACATACTGGAGCTATAAAAATTCCAGGATTCATTTAAAGTTTTGAGAACTTTTTGCTGTTAAGAATGTCTTAGAGACAGGAGAGAGACTCTAGAAGTTAAGGTTAGCATCATCAAATGTTGCTTTGACAATGGCCCTAAGAGTTCAGGTCACTGGGAAGAGATAAAAGGACATGGAAGTCACAGACCCTACCCTCAAGAAGTCTGTGCAGAAAATAAAACATAATCCTTGCCCCCAAAAGGGGGGTGTAAAGAAGGGAAAATTAGAATAATGCTGAAGTGGGCACTATCACCCCAGGAAGAGTCAACTAAAAGTATCAGTGGGATTGGGATTTGGTCTGAATTAATCAAGAAGTTTGGATAGAGTTCCCACTGTGGTGCAATGGGATCTCTGGTGTCTCCAGTGCACTGGGATGCAGGTTCAATCCCTGGCCAGCACAGTGAGTTAAGGGTCTGGCATTGTTGCAACTGTGGCGTGCGTCACAGTTGTGGCTTGGACATGATCCCTGGCCCAGGAGTTCCATATGCCTCAGGGCAGCCAAAATTAATTAATTAATTAATTAATTAAAAGGAGAAGAAAAAGTTGGATACAAGCTGAAGGTGAAAATTCACAGACTATGAGGGCTGAGGAGAAGTGGCCAGAAAAGTCAGCCTAGCCTCTTTTTTGTAATAAATAAGGAGACTAAGCCTTCAAGAGATTGACTGACTGAACACTTTGTTGTTGACTAGGTAGTTAACTTGTTAACCTCCAAAGATTAGTAGTTAAAGTTGAGCCAAGACTAGAAACCAGTCTCTGTCCATTTCTCCTTCCTATAACCTATGTTCTCAAGCAAACACAGGCCTTGGGAAATGAGTGAAAAAGAGCCCTGGATTTCCCTGATGGCATTAAAGACCAGAGGGCCCCTGGCCAGGCTGCCTTGTTAACTTCTAACAAGGGAAATGACTGATCCTCAGATTCACTGGCCCAAACACCCGTGTGGTTATTGGACTGGTTAGCTTGGACTCATTTGCACTGGACCAGCTTGCACTGAGTTGGATCAGTTTGACCTAAATCAAATTGAAAGCTGGAAGACCACTGAAGGTCACAGATGCATTGTTTCTCCTCAGCTTCTTTCCTTTAACAAGAACCCACCCAACAAGCTATGGCAGAGCCAGCCCTATATATTCATGACTTACCAGGCAAGTCACTGCATGGAATCAATGTGTTCCTGAAAAGTCAATATTCCTTTTTTTTTTCCCTTAAGGGCCATACCCGCAGCGTATGGACGTTCCCAGGCTAGGGTTCGAATAGGAGCTGCAGCTGCCGGCCTACACCATAGCCACAGCAACATGGGATCCGAGCCTCATCTGTGATCTACACCACAGCTCATGGCAACATCAGATCCCCTGGCCTACTGAGCGAGACCAGGGATAAAACCCACATCCTCATGGATACTAGTCAGATTCACTTCCAATGCACCAAAACAATGGGAACTCCCAAAAGTCAATATTCTTTAACGGACATTAATGGGGAATTTTTTGAAAGTGAAGGGTCTGCCTTCCAAAATAAAACATAAATTATTCATTTGCCAAGTTGACTATTTTTTTTCTTGAAGGGATATGAGCCTCTATTGGGGCTGATTGATCCTCAGGAGAACCAGACATCTTCTGGTTCAGGACAAATCCCTGAAACTCAAAATCAGAGCCCCCAGGGTCTCTCCTTTCCTTGGGATTCAATCATCAGGTTGCTGAGAATTTGAGAAGGAAGAGCCACAGGAATGTAAATGGAAAAGGACTCCATAACCTACTGGATTTGTACTTTTTTCTCTTAAAAAATAAAATCAGTCAATGACTATTAGAGAGGAAGTCCTACCCCAGAGAAGGATAGAACCTTCACCCACAGAGTGGTATAATATTCAATCCAAGTCATTATTCAGGATGAAATCACTCAAAGTATTTGGTCTGTGTTGATTATCAAAAGTGAAAGTCTACCACAAAGAATGTTTTTGAACTGTACCCATCAAAAAAAAAAAAAAGAAAGAAAGAAATGTACCCACCAATTACCAAAGGAGACAGGTTGTGTGGGGCAGGGATGGACTAGGGGTGTGGGATGGAAACGCTGTAAAATTAGGTGGTGATGATGGTTGTACAACTATAAATATAGTAAAATTCATTGAAAAAATCTGGAGAGAACTGACATCCTAAAAGGAAAAAAAAAAATTACCCATGAATCTAAAACCCTAATATGGCAATTATTTCCACTTCTCACACCATATTATTTCCTACTGTTTACCTATGTATTTCATTCATAGCCCCAGGGGTAATTCACACAGTCGCCACAATTTTGTGTTCAACTTCCTTCACTTGCTGTTTGCTCACAGCACTTCTCTTTTCGACTTAGATACTATACTGATCTTTTTGAAAGATACATGTCATTTTCTCTTATGGACAGGGCATCATTTTCCTTGGCCTTCTCCCTCATTGCTGGAACACGTAACCTGTAGTCTTGACTCTGAGGATGGTCCACCATGCTGGCATACTACTCACCTTGAAAATGTGACTCAGACACCATGACTGTAAGAGTCTGCCTACTTTGCTTGGGGTAACGTGTTCCCAGGACAATAACTGGTCATGTCCTAACTTAAGCTGTTCTCTAATTATTTCAAGTGTGTGTTTATGTTGTCTCATTAAACTCTTGGGGGATCGCAGGGCTAATTTTTTTCAGCCCTAAAGCTAACCAATAGCTAACACTCATGAGCAGAAAAATGGAACTTATTATTTGACACCAAGTGAGTGCCTAACATGTGTCAGACACTTGTTAAGCAGGCCACATTCTTTTTCTTATTTAATTCCCATGAAGAACCCCATGAAGGAGGTATTACTACTCCTAATTTACAATAGAGGAGAATAAAACTCAAAGATTGCTTTGATCATCACGAGAAAAAAACAAAGCCAGAGGAGTTTATAAATATCGATTTCTGGTGTTCCCGTCGTGGCGCAGTGGAAACTAAATCCAACTAGGAACCATGAGGTTGCGGGTTCGATCTCTGGCCTTGCTCAGTGGGTTAAGGATCCGGTGTTGCCGTGAGCTGTGATGTAGGTCACAGACGTGGCTCAGATCTGGTGTTGCTGTGGCTGTGGTGTAGGCCGGCGGCTACAGCTCCGATTAGAGCCCTAGCCTGGAAACCTCCATATGCTGTGGGTGCGGCCCTAAAAGGGCAAAAAAGACCAAAAAAAAAAATCAATTTCTTGAAATCTAATATCTTAAAACTTAGAACTTTTGAGAGGAATCTTAATTCTTAAGCCAGAAAGGAAAAACAGCTGTCCTGGAAATGCCTCTCCCTGATGTTAAATTAAATCACCTATTGTATTCTGTGATCCCACACATATACCTGGGGATTTTATTGTTTTTAAAGTTTTATTGAAGTAGAGTTGATTTACAAGGTTGTGATCATTTCTGCTGTACAACAAAGTGATTCAGTTATCCATGTACACACATCCATTCTCTTTCAGATTTGTTTCCCACATAGCTTATCACAGAATATTGGGTAGAGTTCCCTGTGCTATACAGCTGGTCCCAGTTAGCCAGACACCTTACATGGGGATTTTTTTCTTTTTTCATTTTATACACAGGGATTTACTCAAGGGTTTAAGCGGTGCTTGACACTCACTTTAGAGCGGGTGGCTGATACAGAGCAAATGGGAAATCGAACTAGTAGGACGTCATACCCTAACCATCAAGACTCACTTTTAGGCCCAGGTACTCCTGCTAGAATAACATTGCAGGGAGAATTCAACAAGGGTGAGTTTCACCATTCTGAGCCTTAATCAGAAACGTGGACACAGAGTATTAAAGATAGGAAGGATCCTTGAGGTGACCAAGAACAGTCCTGTATTTTACCAGGGAAGAAATCTGAAATGTCAACAGACAGAGGAAAGGTCCCCCAGAAGTTGGGAAAACAGCATGATGGAAAACAGATCCTCATCACTTCCTTCATCTGAACAACAGGTGAAGAGGCAAGGGGGTTTCCATAGAGCCACCTCACAAGGAAAAAAGGTTGCTATTTTAAGAGCCCAGCCCTGCACCTGCACTATCCAGATGGGCTTGGCAAAAGAAGAAATGAAAACAGAATTTTCTCACTACAGGGCTGCTATCAGGGTCCAGGTCACAGGTTGCTTAAGCCACCAGAGAGGAGCCAGATGTTGCTCCCCCCATGGGTGGGATATTTCCTCCTAATATTCCTGATTTCAGCTACTACAGAGCTTGTCCCCATAACACCAAGGGAAAAGCAAGGCCAAGTCAAGAAAGGGACTGTCTAAAACCCTGTCTCATGCAGAGTCCCCCACACGCACCCCTCCTAAATGTGCTGATTAAGCAGGAAGAATGGAAAACAGAAGGCCCAGCCATAGGTTAGACGCAGAGGAGTTAAGACCCCACACATGTCCAAAAAAAAAGGAAATCATTCAACTTTGGAATTGCCAAGAAAAGTAAAATATATGTGTATATATATTTTTTTATCACAGTTTCTTCAGTAGAGTAATAACAGTGCAATGAAAAAATTATACACTTTAGAACAGAAAGACCTGACTCTGTAGCTCCTTTGTAACTTGGGTGACTGGCCTTGAGCAAGTGAATGACACTATCAAAACCTTAGTTTTCTCATCTGGAATTTTAAGATAATAACAGAATTCCTCTTTGAAGGTTACCTTAAGGACAGGGACACCACGAAAGCACCCAGCAGAGGGCCTAGGTAAAAACAACTACTCTTGCTCTTTTTATCAGCCTACATGCAAGTATGGATTTACAAGTTTCAAGCTTAGACAAGATGCTTCACTGCTGTTTCTTCATTTTGGGACATTAGCAATCAATCCCATCCTCAGAGCTCCGATAATGATACAGCAGCCACCCTTCAGCATCTTCCTCTTCCCAAGAACCTACATTCAGAGTCAAAGGATTCTCTGAATGTTAGTGTAAATCATGTTATCACACCTCCTTGTCCTAGCAAAACTTGATGATTCAGAATCTGTCGTGTGCAGTTATCAAAATCCACAAAACCGGGAGTTCCCGTCGTGGCTCAGTGGTTAACGAACCCGACTAGGAAACACAAGGTTGCAGGTTCGATCCCTGGCCTTGCTCAGTGGGTTAAGGATCCAGCATTACCGTGAGCTGTGGCATAGGCCAGCAGCAACAGCTTCGATTAGACCCCTAGCCTGGAAACCTCCATATGCCATGGCTGCAGCCCTAAAAAGACAAAAAGACCAAAAAAGAAGGAAATTATTTCATAAAATATCAAATAAATGTCATACTTGAGTGTTGCAAGAGCTTTATAAACAATAAAGGACATCAGTTTTAAGAGGTTCCTGTGATGGAGACTATGGGATGCCTCTGATTTCTGAACTAGGGCATTTTTTTTCTTTTGGTCTGCTCTCATTCTGCAGAAGAGCAAACATCTGGTGCTCACTATGAAGTCTTTAAAAACAGTGGACTGACTCCAAAGATGTGCTGGAGACCCTCCTTGGCACCACTGTGCCAACAGTCTAGCTGTCAGTAGGCCCTAGTTTTCCAGTCTTTGGGATGAGGGGGTTGAACTGGGTGACTGTGAAGGTTCCTTCTAAAATGCTATGATTCAGGAGTTCCCGCTGGGGCACAACGGAATCAAAGGCATTTCTGCAGCACCAGGACTCCATCACCAGCCCAGCACAGTGGGTTAAAGGATCCCACATTGCCACAGTTGCAGGTAGGTGGCAACTGCAGTGTAGGCTATAACTGCGGCTCAGATCTGATTCCTGGCCCAGGAATTCCATATGCCAAGGGAGAGGCCAAAAAAGAAAAAAAATTAATGGTAAAATACTAGGACTCCTTCATGACAATATGAAGAATTTTTAAGGTCTTTTCTTTGACCCTGACCTGCTATGTATAAAATAGAAATAAATACTTTGACATGAAAAAGAGGTTTTTTAGTATTCCTTTTAGAGAGGATTTTTTATGCATTGCCAGATAAAAAGGCATATAAAGAGGCACCACTCTGAGGAAGGTAACTGGCCAAACAGAAGGTAAGATAACAGCTCCACCAGGGATGGACTGGGCCCACCGTGAGGTTGACCTAAGGACCCCCTGAGGCGTGGGCCTGGTGCCAGGCCTCCAGAGACCTTTAGGAGCTCACCATCACAAGTATGTGTTCACCCACGTGGATGCTGAGAATATGCCAACAGAACTCAAGACTAAAATTAGGAGATTATCCAGATGATACAAACAATGCAGTCAGAAGGAAACAAATGAAATCTAGAAATCCCTGGCTATGCTGGTTTGGGTGTCCTGTCAATGAGTCAACACTGGACAAACTTGTCAAGGCAACTGACCTAGTGTGCTGTAGGTGCAGACTGAGAGATTTCTACCCTCAAATGGCATGTGTATAAATGACTGACTCAAGATGGAAATAAAACCTAGTAAAACTGCACAGGATTTGAAATCAGACTTGTACTTGGCTCAGGTTCTGCTCCTGTGTTATACTGACTGAATCACTCAGTCCAGATAAAATAAGCCTCAGGATAAAAACACCTGCTTATGCTATACACAATAGCTAAGACATGGAAACAACCTAAATGCTCATCAACAGAGGAGTGGATCAAGAAGATGGGGTACATATACACAATAGAATATTACTCAGCCATCAAAAGGAAAGAAATAACAGCAGTTGCAGCAAAATGGATGGACTTAGAAATTATCATGCTAAGTGAAGTCAGTCAGAAAATGAGACACCAGCATCAAATGCTATCACTTACATGTGAAATCTAAAAAAAGGACACAATGAACTTCTTTGCAGGACAGATACTGACTCACAGACATTGAAAAACTTACAGTCTCCGGAGAAGACAGTTTGGGGATGGGGGATGTGCTTGGGCTGTGGGATGGAAATCCTGTGAAATTGGATTGTTAGGATCATTATACAACTACAGATATGATAAATTCATTTGAGTAATAAAAAAATAAAAATAAAAATAAATCTCTTTCAAAAAAAAAAACTTATGTTTTCCAAAGGAGACAGGTTGGGGGGTGGGGGGATGCACTGAGGGTTTGGGATGGAAATGCTATAAAATTGGGTTTTGATGATTGTTGCACACCTATAAATGTAATAAAATTCATTGAATAATTTTAAAAAAAACACCTGCTATGTCCTAAACAATGCTGAATAATGGTCATACAAACAATAGTCAAGAAAACAGTCAAGAAAACTCCTAGCAAGCTTATTTTACACAACCCTCTGAACAACATCTCCCAGGGAGGTACACAGAACTCAGCTCATAAGAAGCAACATGGCGCAATTTCCTGCTCTGCCAGCAACATGAAAGGAAACTGACTTATCCACATGTGATAGGCTCACAGGTCTGCTCTCCTTACTGCCTCCGTGCTGAGTATTACTTAGTCCTGCATAACCAGACTGGTGGGAACGAATTCCTTCAAGACCTTTCTAGAGAGACACCCGTTATCATAGAAACAGAAACTCAGTTTCCACTTTTAACTGGTCAGAGTTTGTAACCAAAAAACTTACAGAACTGGGCTATCAAAAAAGGACCTAACGCCAGGCTTGAGGCTTGGCGCCAAGTGGGTTGTTTCTGTATTTTTCAGTGAGATAATATCTGTAGAATTTACTAGGAAGCTTAGACCTTTTCAGGAAATATACAGGTATTCGTGTATGTCCTACTTCACCCTCAAGCCAGTTTGTTGCTATCTGTAGAAGAGAAAGATAGATGTGTATAAATGAGCTGTAAAAAATTCTGTTTATTTTGGTTGAAAAATAGCACTTGTAAAATCCTTATTGGACATTGTAAATCAGTATCATCATTGAAAAGAAATTTAGTAACATATATCAAAACCCATTAAAATCTCATTCCCTTTAACTCAATAATTTCAAGAAGTCTCAAAATCAAGCATTAGAAAAATCTTACATGCCCAACAGTAGAAGTGGTCAAGAAAATATCAGAAAGCCAATTCAATGGACTTACAGTCATTTGAGAGGAGGCTTCTGAAGTCTATGTGGCAACATGGAAAATTCAATTAATGAGGCATTTGTAAAGAGTGGAATTCTAATTCAAATTCCCTTAGAATTAGCTCTACAGAAAAATGCATGTGCCTGCACAGAGGCTGGAAGGAAAACATGGACAAAATGCTAAGATTGTAACATTAAAGTACAAAATTGTGAATTTTCATCCTTCGAAATCTACGTTAATAGGATATCGTTTTTCCAAAAGTAATATTCAGAAACAGGAAAATATTGCCAAAATTGCATAATGGAAATCAGAAATAAACCAATGTCTTGTTTTCAGATTTGGAGAGAATTCCTCCTGAACACAAGCTGTGTGGAAGGCCCTGGGGAGTTCATTTCCCAGCCATGGAGACCCTGCACCAGCATCCAAAATAAATAAAGTGCTGTTACTTAACCAGACAAACGTGAGCACTTACTGCTCCCTAATAGTTTGAACTAAGCGATTTGCAAGGTTAAATTCCACTGAGTTACAGAAAATGCTTTTCAGAATCAGAAATCATCTTTTACTGTCAAGTGACAAGCCAACCATAAAAATAATTGAGCCATTCTGGATTAAGAACTGAAAAGACTTTAGATTTAGACGACTGTCTAAAATACATGACCAAGTGTATGTCTAGGGAGAGGTGTATGCCTTGGTCAATTAAGTCATTTCTAATTTCTCACATCCATTTCTCTATTCTTGAAAGTATTTAAAAAGGCAAAAATAGGTTAATGAAAAACACTCAAGGGCATCAAATATTTTATTGGCTCGACTACTGAAATTGTTTCCATTTAATTTTTAGAAAGGTAATCCATGAACTTGGTTAAATATTCAAATAGTACAAAAGAAAAATCATGGGAAGTAATTCTCTGTTATGCCATGTCCTCCAGAGTGAGAAATTTTTAATAAAATATTGTAGTTCTAAAGTTGGTTGTTTTAATAAAAGTGAAACCAAAAACTATAACAAGAAGCAAGACTCAAGAGATATACCCTGTATAGAGCAAAGTCATTCTTGAACCACTTGAGAAACCCAAACGTTTGGAATTCTTTTAGAATTATCCTTATTACAAAATTCAAGCTATCAAAGTGTCAATTATGTTAATGACAGAAAGGTATTTTAAAAAATAAGTTCCAGAATTCAGTCATTTATTCTTTGTCATTATTTATATCTGATAGACAGTCCAAATGAGAAATTATTTCTAGAAAAGGCCATGCATAAAATGTATTTTGTCCCATGAAATGAGTTTATAATTAGTAAGCTCTTGTCATAATTCAAAAAAAAAATTACAAAGTGACTTAGAGAAAGAAGCATTCCTCTTTTCTCTGCAAAACTTTTATTTTTTATTTATTTATTTATTTTTGCTTTTTAGGGCCACAGCCGTGCATATGGAGGTTCCCAGGCTAGGGTTCTAATCGGAACTACAGCTGCTGGCCTACCCCAGAGCCACAGCAACATCAGATCCAAACCGAGTCTGCGACCTACATCACAGCTCACGGGAAAGCTGGATTCTTAACCCATTGAACGAGGCCAGGGGTAGAACCCAAACCCTCATGGTTCCTGGTCGGATTCATTTCCGCTGCTCATGACAGGAACTCCTCTCTGCAAAACTTTTAAATGTAAATGTAAAACTCCTTACAACCACACGTCTTATGTAACAGCAATCAATATTTTAGGAATATGAATGCATGTGGTGAGTTTTATTGTATATGAATTATACCTCAATAAAAAATAAGCAATGCATTAAATAAAACACAGGAAAATTGTACATAAGATAAAGAAGCTGATCTCAGCCGTCAGTCCAGAGGACACAGGTCTCAGCTATTTCAAGTACCTCAAGATGTCCCCAGATTGACATTTACAAGTATTCTCAGCCTGGGTTCAGGCTTATTTGGAAACTCAACTTTTCATGCCTAAGACAGTTTACTTTGATGAAACTGTGTTTTTTCCCCCCAATTAAAATTGCATCTATCACCCTCTTCATCCTTGCTAATTGTATGTTGCTTACACACTCTCTTTATTTACCTTTCATCAAGAACTTTTTCCTTAAAGAAGTTTTAACTCATTTCCCAAGACAGATAAAGCTGTAAAGCATTCTGTACTTATTGAGAGAAAGGAAGGCACACAAGTGAAAGCACACCCACTTGCTGGGGCAGGGAAAGAGGCGGATGCTTAGAAAAGACAATGGAGAATTACGTGAAATTATGCTTCCACCTCACTGAACCTCCCTTTGGATTTTACACACACACACACACACACACACACACACACACACACACACACACACACACACAGAGCCTGGGTGGGATGCCAGGACAGAGCTCTCACCCCACAGTTTTTGCACAGGCAGCAGGCTGGCAGTACTCACTGTGGGACCCCCAGAGGCAGCCCAGGGCCACTCCTGATGGGGCTGCAGGTGCCTTCAAGATCAGAGACCCACTACATTTTCACAAGGTCCACTATGGAGAGTTTGACATCTTCTCCCCATGGCAAACTGCCCCTCTCCCTAGAATCATCTCCTGTGACCCCTGAGGATCCACAGAAGATCATCTGCCTGAAGAAGTCATGGAGAAGCTTCAGGCTGGCAGGAGTCCCAGCCCAGCAGCCTGCACTTTAAGCCATGGGAAAAGGTTTGTGTATTCAGGGGGACAGACAACTATAAGGGTTGGGTGAATAGAGGTACCTCATTCTCAAGGTATACGTCTGGACTGCAAAAAGAGACCTCTATCTACTTAATGTTTGCTGGTTAGTTAGCCCAAAAGCTGATGTACTGGAATCAGTCACTTTAGGTGAGATGGTTTGCAGAAACAGCAGAAGCTGCAAAATATGGAACCTTGCACACAGCAATTTGAAGTACTTATTCAGGGAAAAAGCAAAGATGGATTTAAATGGCATTTACTATTATAGGATACCTAGGGCTGAATGCTGTAACCAGTGACCACTGGCACTTCTGGGCAAGTTCCTTTAGGCCAAGCATCATCAGAACCATGGAGTTCAAGATTCAATGGACACATGCGCCAAACACCCCAGAGGGACAAGGAAGGACTCTCGAGTTCCCCTGGTACTTTCCCATGAGACCTGACAATAGCTTGTCCAAAATGGTAGTAAGGGGCAGCTCTGAGGTGGAGACTGACAGGGACAGATCTCTTGGGGCCAGGGCTCGTCTAGGGCAATCTCCCCGCCATGGGTTGCCGGAAACCCTAATCTGCCAGCTTGTAGGTAGGGTTACAGGCTGCCTAGAGCAACCCAGCGGCTCCAGTGCTTGACCGGAGCGCCCCCTGCTGGCCTCCGTGAAGAGCGAACACTCAGCGCTTGGAGGGCCACTCATTAAAGCCTAGGGCTTAATGAAAAAGACCCAGGATCTTAAAACTCCGTGTGTGTTGCATCACATCCATCCTTACATACGTATCATCTTCATAAAAATGTTATTTGACATCTCCCCCTCACATACTCGCTACTTTCTGTTTTAATAATATTGTCTGGGTCCTTTAGTAAATCCAGAAATACAGGAAAATAAACGTCATGTAATTCCATCAGCAAAATAACTATGACGTTTAACATTGTTTTAATATACACATAGGGGGGTGCTTTTTTGGGGCTGCATGGGTGGCATAGGGAGGTTCCCAGGCTAGGGGTTGAATCAGAGCTGTAGCTGCTGGCTACACCACAGTCCCAGCAACGCCGGATCCTTAACCCACTAAGTGAGGCCAGGGATCAAACCTGCATCCTTATGGATACTAGTAGACTAGTCGGGTTTGTTCACCACTGAGCCACGACAGGAACTCCTGTGCATAAATTTCTGCCTAGACTTCTAAGTATTTGCTCAGACTAGATTCCTGGATGTGACTAAAAAGGATTGATTCATTTGAACATTCTTGATAAATATTGTCCCCCAAACCCCAGAAAGATTAGATCAGTGTACAAATTCTACCAGAGATCTAAAGAGAGCTTGTTTCACCTTACCCTCTGCAACACTGATTACATTATTTGCTAATTTTATAGGCCAAAAAAAAAGGCATCTGGTGATTATTGTTTTAAATTGGATGTGTTTTGTTTTATTGTTAGTGAGGTAGAACTTTCTCTGGTGTTGACCAACTATGTGTATTTCCACTTCAGCCAATTATCTATTTTACTATTTTACTGTACAGTCCTTTGTGATTCTCTTATCGATTGGGCTATCAGTCAGGTTTCTTAGATGCAAACAAGAGAAGTTGGTTCTGGCTAAATTAGGCTGAAATGGTATTTATTTGAAGGATATAAAGCAGCTCCAAAATGGATGGGAAGGCTGAAAAATTGGGCTCAGAAAATACAGCAAAGTTGCCTGATACACTGGCAAGATGGCCACGACTCACCCTAAAATGGTCTGAATAAGATGCTGTATTGATGTTGCTACTCTGAATGTCATTTCCAGCATTGCTGCCACCCACCACTGAAGTCTGGATGCCACCAGCAGCATGAACATGGTATCTCTTTCTCCATCTCTGAATCTGGGCTGGCATTTTGACTTGCTTTGAGCAATGTAAGTGAGAGAGTCCTTGTATAATCTCTGAGAAAGATTTCCTTCCAACCAGCTTCCACCAAAATGTTCCTTCTTAGAATCCAGCTGCCATGCTGTGGGGAAGCCCAAGATGGCCCATGAAGAGTGAGCGGCCCAGACCCCTCCAGACATTCCAGCCTCGTCCAGTTTCCCCCATGGAAGCCATGTGCGACAGTGACAAGTCACGTCCACCAAGCTCTGCTCAATTTGCAGGACGGTGAGCAAAGGAATGGTGGGGTTAATTTTAAGCTGCTGTGTTTTGACGTGGTTTACTGTGCAGCAGTAGATAACTGGGATACTCTCTTAAGGTTCAGATCCTGAGTAAGAACTGCCAACTGATCAAGTGGAGGTCCATGCCCTGGGTGACAGGAAGCAGGAAGAATGGACATGTTAGCTGCAGTAGAAAAGAGAAAGACTGACCCCACCCACAGCAAGTTCCCACAGTGAGGAATTCCCCAGGTAGGAGGGGATTCAGATGCTAGAGGAAGCCAAAGAAAGAAAGGAAGGAAGAAAAAAAAGAAAAAGACAAGGCCCGTTAGAGTTCCCTGGTGGCTCAGTGGGTTAAGGATCTGGCATTGTTGCAGCTGTGAGTTGGGTCACTGCTGCGGTATGGGTTTGATCCTTAGCCCTGGAACTTCCACATGCCCTGAGCAAGGGGGGAAAAAAAGTCTGTTAAAATCAGCAGCTGCCTTTTATGTATCTCTATATATATATCTGCCATATATGTATATATACATATATTGCTTTTGGGGGCCACACCCGTGACAAATGGAGGTTCCCAGGCTAGGGTCAAATCGGAGCTACAGCTGCCAGCCACAGCCACAGCAATGTAGGATCTGAGCCGCATCTGCAACATACACCACAGCTCATGGCAACACCTGATGCTTAACCCACTGAGCAAGTCCATGGATTGAACTGGCAATCTCTGGTTACTAGTCGGATTCATTCCTGCTGTGCCACAATGGGAACTCCCTGCCTTTTTCATGTCGATCTCATTCTACAGATACTGATAATTGTGTTTCCTTCCCAAGAATTCTATTTCTCTCTCTCTCTCTCTCTCTCTTAAGGCCACACCTACAGGCATGAGGTTCCCAGGCCAGGAATTGAACCCATGCCACAGCAGGGACCCAAGTCACTGAAGTGACAGCCCAGATCCTTAACCCATTGTGCCATGGGGGAACTCCCCCAAATTCTATTTCTTACTTCCACTTTATATCTTATTGTGTTTGTGGGATTCCTAAACAATAAATCATCTTAATAGAAATATAACTGGATTTAGTAAGTTGCAAAGTTGCTGCCCCCAGGATAACCAGTGACCCTCAGAAATAAGTGCCCACACGAGAGAGTGTCCTGGCAGTGGAAGCATCTCACACAGCCCAGACTTGCTGTGTCTTGAAACTGTAAAGAAAGCATCCTACCAGCCTTGTTAAAAAGTCTTCAAATATACCGCGAAGCCCTCGTGAACCTTTTCTATAAACTCATAACTGTTTTCCTGGCCCAGACTCGGCATTCCCACCCTCCTCCCTGCAGCCAGCACTGACTACTCATCCTTCTCTGCTGCCCAAACCCCCCACTGGCAGGATTAAAAGCTAAATCCTTAGCTGTAGGATGGCCCTTTGGTAAGTGCTGCCTGCCTTGCCCTCTCTCAACTCCTCCCCAAGGTCACCATTACTGGTCACCATACACAGGTCCTCGAGGTTATCTGCAGCTCCAGGTCCTCACAAACCTTTGCCTTTGCACATCCTTTTCCCTCTCCGAGGACTGCTTCTTTCTATATCACGCCTCCCCCACTCACCACTGCCTGTCTGGTGGTCTTTTATTTTTCCTGCAAGATTCAGCAACTAGAGTAACCACTTTAAAAAGTCACTAAAATATGAACAGTTAGGAAAAAAAACCACACACAAACAAAAAACAGGAGTTCCCAAAGTGGTATAAAGGGATCCGTGGCATCTCTGCAGCGCCAGGACACAGGCTAGATCCCCAACCTACCACAGTGGGTTAAAGGATCTGCCATTGCTGCAGCTGCAGTGTAGGTTACAACTGCAGCTTGGATCTGATCCCTGGCCAGGGAACTCTATATGCCATGGGGCGGCCAAAATAGAGAAAAATCCAAAACAAACAGACAAACAAAAAACAGGAATTAGAACAGTATGCTATTAAAAAATTTATTTAAATCAAAAGAAGAGGAGTTCCTGTCATAGCGCAGTGGAAACAAATCTGACTAGGAACCATGAGGATTCGGGTTCCATCTCTGGCCTCGCTCAGTGGGTTAAGGATCCGGCATTGCCATGAGCTGTGGTGTAGCTCATAGACGCAGCTCCAATTTGGCGTTGCTGTGGCTCTGGCATAGGTCAGCAGCAGTAGTTCCGAATAGATTCCTAGCCTGGGAACCTCCACATGTCACAGGTGCGGCCCTGAAAAAGACAAAAAGACAAAAAAAAAAAAGAGGAACAGACAAGAAGATAATGAAAATATATGTCCACACAAAAACTTGTACATCAGTGTTCATAGCAGCATTATTCATAAAAATGTAAACAACTCAAATGTCCATTAACTGATGAGTAAATAAATGTGGCATATTTATACAATACTATTCAGCAATAAAAGAGAGTGATTTACTGATACATGCTACAAGAATGAAAGAAAACTGAAATCATTATGCTAAATAAGACACAAGAGATCATATATGTATGATTCCATTTATATGAAATTCCAGAAGAGGCCTATCTAGAGACAAAAAGCGAATTCACGGTTGCCTAGGATTGGGGGACGGGGGTGGAAGGCACTGGGGGCAAGTGGGGAGTAGATGCCAATGGACAAAGGATTTCTCTTTGGATTGATGAAAATGTGTTAGAGCTGTGAAAGCAGCTGCACAACTCTGTGAATTATCTAAAAACCACTGAATTGTACAATTTAAGTGAGTGAATTGTATGGTATGTGAATTATATCTCAGTAAAGCTGAAAAAAACACAAATTAAAAAACTTTTTTTTTAAGATACAGTTAGGAGTTCCCATTGTGGCTCAGTGGGTTAAGGACCTGATGTCCCAACGATGTGGGTGTGATTCCCTAGCCTCACTCAGTGGATTAAGGATTCATCGTTGCAACAAGCTGCGGCATAGTTCACAACTGTGGTTCAGATCTGGTGTTGCCGTAGCTGGCCTGGAACTTCCATATGCCGCAGGTATGGCCATAAAAAATAAAAACAAATAAACATAAATACATAAAAAATAAAGTCACAGGAGTTCCCGCTGTGGTGCAGCAGGTTAAAAATCTGACTACAGCTGCTCAGGTTTGCTATGGAGGTGTAGGTTCAACTCCCAGCCTGGCACAGTGGGTTAAAGGAGCCAGCGTTGCCACAGCTTTGGCATAGGTCACAGCTGTGGCTCAGCTTCAGTCCCTAGCCTGGAAACTTCGTCTGCCTCAGGTTCGGCCATAAAAATTAATTAAGATACAGGTAAATGACCACCTGCACTATGAGGCTTTCATGACTCCTCCAAGCAGAATACACACACACACGCACGCACGCACGCACGCACACATCTCAGTAATCCTATATGGCACTTCATAAGGGCATCTAAAATAATTGCTACAAATATTTCTCTCCGCAAATTCCAGGAAAAACATGTTGGCAAGTCATTTTAAGAAAAATTTTATTATAGGAAATATCCTATACACAAAAGTTCAGAGCTGTGAGGCTAGGACTCAGCACAAAGCCTCACCATCTACCACCGC
Organism: Phacochoerus africanus; assembly: GCF_016906955.1. Classification (NCBI taxonomy): domain Eukaryota; kingdom Metazoa; phylum Chordata; class Mammalia; order Artiodactyla; family Suidae; genus Phacochoerus; species Phacochoerus africanus. The sequence continues at coordinate 61,742,477 of NC_062548.1, forward strand.
CCCACACTCTTTTCAGCAAGCTATTCTGCCCATCCCAACGCTCTTCATTGTGAGGCCCAAGGAATCTAGAAAATATGTCTACAGCAGTCTAATAGAAACACAACACTTATTAAATGCTTTGTGTGTCAGTAACTGCTCTAAGCACGTGGCATGAATTAGTTTATTTAATCTTGAAAATTACCCTAAAAGGTAACACCTTCATAGCCTTTCTATACTCTGTAACTCAAAGCTTACAGGTGAAATAACTTGTCCAAAAGTTAGTAAGCGAAAGAATGGAATCCCAAACTAAGGTTACCATCTTAATCATACTTACTCCTCTCAGAAAAAAAATAGTGTACCTCAATTGATCATCAAACCTAGACACTAAAAGAATGGTATTCTTACCGGGAGTGAAGGCCACTTAGGTCAAAAAGTTCATCTGCTTGAGATGCAGAAGGTCTCAGTTCAAATTGAGGCAACCGAGTGCACCATCCTGGGAAGGCCTTCATTTGACTTAACACCGTGGGGCCAAAAAAGAACCCAGGCTTCCCCCAAGAAATCAAACAGGCCTTTAAAAAAGCAGAATGGAGTTTCCTAGTGGCTCAGCGGGTTAAGGATGTGGCACTGTCATTGCTGTGGCTCTGGTTGCAGTGGTGGCAAGCATTCAATCCCTGGCCTGCAAACTTCTGCACAGCACGTCCCCCTCCCCCCAAAAAAAAGCCAGAGCAAGGACAACACCAGAGTTCCCCTTCAATTCTGGGATCTTGCTCTCTAATCCTATAGCCACTATTGAGCACTTGAAATGTGTGTAGTCCCAAATGACATGTACTGAAATAAAATATACACTGTATTTTAAAGACTTAGTACCTCCCCAAAAATGTAAAATATCAACTACATGTTTAAATAGTAATATTTTAGATCTGTTGGGTTAAATACTTTATTCAAATTAATTTGGCTCTTAGAGTTCCCATTGTGGCTCAGTGGTTAATGAACCTGACTAGTATCCATGAGGATGCTGGTTCGATCCCTGGCCTCGCTCAGTGGGTTAAGCGCTGCTGTGGCTGTGGTGTAGGCTGGCAGCTGTAGCTCCTATTCACCCCTTAGCCTGGGAACTTCCCATAAGCCACAGGTGCAGCCCTAAAAAAGAAAAGAAAAAAAAAAGGTTTTTTTTTACCTTTTTGTATGGCTACTAGAACATTTAAAACTACACATGTGGCTCACATTTCCATTGGGCAGTGCTGCCCTGGGTGCCAGCTCCTGTGAACTCTCTCCTTGTGAAAACTTCTCATGGGTTCTTGAAAAAACACAAGGCAACACCACTGCTACAGGAACATGGGCGAAGCAGAGCTAACCTCAGGTCAGAGTTCTGGAACCTTCGGAACTCATCAGGCACTAGAGACCAGCCTAATGCTCCGCTAAGAACAGCTTTTAAGATGAGTGCACCTCTCTTGGAAACTCAGCTGGGAATACCCCTGAGCCTGGGAACCCTCTCCAGTGTCCTTCTGCCATCAGGAGAAGTGAGGGGGTCTTACCGCCTGGGGGTCCCAGGCTGACAGAGATGCATAGATGCAGGGAAGATGCTACTTCCTCTCCCATCTTGCAGCTGAGCAGAGGTGTGCTCAGTGGTCCAACCAGAAAATGGAGTTCTCAACACGCAACTTATTTTATTCATCACTCTGCAAAACACATTGTCTGCAGAAGACTGGGGTAGACTTTCCGGGGAAGACCCTTCTCTGCCCCTCTGGGTTCCACCCCATGCCCACGTTAGCCATCGCACATCCATCCCTCGCAAAGCATCATTACAGATGTTGTTCCGCAGAAGTCAACTTGGGCACATTTGAATGGGAGGCTATATTAGAGTGTTTTGCTGTCTTGCAATACAACCCAGTTACTAAAAAAGCAAAGGCACTGAAATTGTGTTAAAAACATCCTCTGATTACTGGGTTAGTGGAGGGTGAAGGCTGATGCAATCCTAAATCTGGCCACATCAGCTTCTAGGTGGGACAGGAAGTGAGCGAACTCAAGCATTTGAGAAGAAAGACCTGAGAGGTGGTTGTCATGGCACCAGTCAAGTCTTTGAAGGCTGGAGTCACAGCATAGGCTATCTGACTCTTCCAGTCCAGTCCCGGGTCACAGAAAGTGCTCAATACCTGTTAACCAAAGGGAAGAGAAGAGTAGATCGTAGAACATTCAGGTCCCCGGGGTCCTGGGGTCAGCAGACCCTGAGAAATCAGAGATGCAGCCCCTGACAAGCCAGGAACTGGCCTGTCTATACAGCCCAGTCTTGGTGTTGCCACGAGCTGGCCTGGCACCCACAGTGAGGCTGCTGTGTTCTCCTGTGGATCATAAACAAGTTCATGGAACACAGTCAGACAAGGCCACTCCGTGACTGCGATGACAAACACCAGATGACTCCATGCCTGTTTTGTCTCCATAAAACACAGACAAAACATGAACATGGTCCAAACCACAAATGGGACCAGATTATCCCCATCCCCCAGCTACTGAGTGGTGATGGCTGCTTCTCACCAATCCCAGCTTTAGCCTCACTCCATTCTTCTTTTTTGCTTTTTCTTTTCTTTTTCTTTTGGCATTTTACAGCCTCACGTGTGGCATATGGAAGTTCCCAGGCTAGGGGTCAAATCAGAGCTGCAGCTGCTGGGCCTCAGCACAGCCACAGCAATGCAAGATCTGAGCCACATCTGTGACCTACACCATAGCTCACAATGCCAGATCCTTAACCCACGGTGAGGCCAGGGATCGACCCCACATTCTCATGGATACTAGTTGTGTTCTTAACCTTTTGAGCCACAATGGGAACTTCCATCACTCCATTCTTCTTCGCAGTTAAAATGTAAGATGCCTGATAACAGAATCCTGCTTCCTGGTCCCATCCAATCCAGAGCAGAGCCCTGCTTCCTTGAGCCTTCCTTCCTCCAAAGCCCCAGACATAAGCCTAAATCGCCTAAGTCCCAACAGCCTTGGACTGAGACGTCTTCATTCAAAGGATCAATAAAACTGTTCAACTATGTATTCTAAAGAGTCTCCTGCTACAGGGAACTAACAATCCTTAGCCATAAACATCCTTCCCAGGCTAGCAGTGCCTATGGTTGCCACTGCAGGTACACCCCTGGGCTGGGGAAGGGGAGAAAAGAAACAAGAACAGGAGAGAAAATGAGTGGTGGCAGTAAGACCCCTACCAAGGGCCTTCCCCGGCCAGTCCTAGGTTGTCCAATGCTCCCTTCTCCCACTAAAATAAAGCTCATTAGAAAATAAATATTTCCCCATTACAGGATTTCCCCATGAGCCTATACACAAACACACACAAACAATAAATCCTCTAACCTCAGTACTTTAACAAAACACCAGGTACTTGCAATTCAAGTGACAAACGATGGATACAACTAAGAAACACAAACCCTTCAAGAATCCTACAACCACCTGGAATTTCAATAAACCAGAGAAGTCTGGCCTGTTTTCCAGGGTATGACCTGAACAAGTAACTTAAATTGAGCCTGTCTCCCACTTCGCAAAGGATGAGAGTAGGTGCCATAAAGTTGCTGTGAGATAACTGGCCAAAGGCCCAGGACGGCATCTGGCACCCAAGAAGTGATGACAGGTAAGGGTCTGTCCTCAGTCACCTGATTGCTACTTTCCCCACCTCGTGGCCTCTCTCCCCCACTGTGCTGACAACATCTTGGTCGCTGTTTTGCCCAAAAGGCTGGAAGCATCTGGAGCATGGGAGGTGTCTTACTTGTCTCTGCCCCCTCCACTAGAGCCTACTAGGAACTGGCACATGATAGGGACACAGAAAAGACTTGATGATAGAAGAGTATCAAGCCTTGACATGCTCTAGCTGAAACCAAAACTCAAAAGATATGATTCAAATCGTGTGATTTTTCCCCTTCAATGCCTCCCAGAAATGTAGCAGCTTAACTTGGTTATAAACCTTTTCCAAGTACCAAAATTGCAGCTTGCCCTCTGCCCCTCAGACTGACCACAAGCCTATAAATTATGTCCCTCCAACAAATCACATTTACTAAGTTTTATTGAGGACACTTAAAATTTACCACCAGAACAAACTGCTGTACGTGTGCCTAAAGCACAGCAGGTGTTTTGTTTTCTTCAAGAAAAGAAAAACCTCCTATTCACACTTAAGGGAACCGCACTGGGTCACAGGAGTGACTGCCTATGAAACCCGCTGAGTATTTACATGTGCTGTGGGGCGTGCAGGTGTTTTTCAGAAACCCAGTTTAACTTGGTTGTTTATCTTTATCCCTAAATTTAATGGAAGAGATTTAAAGGATCATTTCAAAAATCAGTTCTATCAAGTTTTCTCAGCTAAAATTTTTGTGCAAAAATACCTACCATCCAAACTAAAATGGCCCTCTTTTTTTGGCTACACTCTCAGCATGCGGAAATTCCCGGGCCAGGGATTGAACCCATGCCACAGCTGCAACCCGAGCCACTGCAGAGACACCAGATCTTTAATCCGCTGAGCCACCAGGGAACTCCAGATCTAAACAGTCTTGAAATATAAAGCACTCCCAGCAACAGGTTTCCTAACGATGTGTGAGGCAACTACTTTTAAAGGGCCTTTGAGAGCAAAGAGAAACAGAAGGAATTCAGCAAGGAAAAGCCTCTTCACTGCTCAGTCCTGATTGATTAACTTTTATTCTGCAACTAGATTGAGCTGGAATTTAGATGCCAATAAGTCTGGTAGCTAAAATCTAAGCCGAGGGCGAGGCAAGTGAAAGGACTATCCAAGGATTGTGCCAAGTCGGCACAGGGACAGGGTAGTTAGGCTCTCAGCATAAACACCTTCACAACAGGATGGATTCCTGAGTCCCATCCGGAATCATTGCTGAGCTGATCATGGCCTTTCCCGTCTATGAGGCTTTCTGGACGGTTCACTGCTCATCAGGCACACTGTGCCAATCACAGACTTCAAGAATCCAGAGGAAAGTCAGGTTACCCATTTTCCTGCTTGTCAGCTTCTATCACTAAAGGTCTGACTGGTGTAAAACTTTTAGATCATTTGTGACCTTTGTTCAGCTGTGTTATCCTCTGTGGGGTTTTTTGTTTGTTTTTGTTTTTCAGGGCCACACCCGAGGCATATGGAGGTTCCCAGGCTAGGGGTCAAATCGGAGCTATAGCCGCTGGCCTACATCACAGCCACAGCAATGCGGGATCAGAGCCACATTTGTGACCTACACCACAGCTCACGGCAATGGGCTCCTTAACCCACTGAGCGAGGCCAGGGATCGAACCCGCATCCTCATGGATACTGGTTGGATTCGTTTCCGCTGTGCCACGACAGGAACTCCTGTGTTATCCTCTATGAATAAGAAAATGTCTTGTTTGACAAAGGTCTATGGAATAAAACTGATGTAGAGTTCTCTCAGAAATAAAGGAAATATTTATCCACTCTTTGGCTCCAGATTTCTTGAGTGAATTCCATTCTTTATCAAAGATCCGATATAAACTGGATGAGCAAAATTGATTCCAATCTTATTGCAAAACTAACACAAATTCCAAGGAATGACAAAGAGTCAAAATGGCACCATACTGTTTTATTTCAACCCTCAAACAATACAGAGGTAACAAATTCTGATGCCAAATCATGCAAGTAAGAATAAAGGAACAACAACAACAAAATATTAACAACCAAAAGACAATCATTTAAAGGTGTTTCACAGCAGTGCTTTGGCAGTACTGGCAAGTATTTCTGGCCAAGGGCTTCCACCAACAGGGGTCTGAATGAACCCCCTGATCTCAGCCAAAGAACCCCCCCATCTACCCGATGGTTTACACATTCTGAGTCACCACACACCCACCCCGACTCTCACCAGACTTCCGTAATTCACATCTTCAAACACATTAACCACATATTGTGCGTAATCACAAAAAAACTAAAAACAAAACAGTGTGGTAGAAAAGTAAACAAACTCCAAGGTTTCCAGTAAGGCCTCAGGGGATCACTGCTGGCTGGGCCTGCACTGCACCAGCTTAAAGAAAAATCTGATTTACATCTCTCAGCAGTCCCGATATTCAGAAGCTTAACCAGCAGGCTCAAGTTAAAAGGTTTTTTAAAAGATAGTCGTCCTCCTTCACTTTTTTCTTTTCTTTTCTTTCTTTTTTTTGGTAAATGTCTCATATAAAACACGAAATCAAGTTCTACTTTATAAAAAAAAACTGAGTATTTTTAATAGTAAAAATATATATGTTTATATTTCTCTCTTTAAAAAGATAATTAATAATAATACTTCAGAAGACCAGATTTAACCTCCAACCCCCCACCCTGCCAAGCTGTCCACCTGGCACAGAGACGTTAAGGCAAAGGCTCCTGGGGAGGCAGGTGTGCCTCGGCGGTGGGCTGGGGACGTGGGGTGGGCACACTCTGCTCCTGCAGCTTCGGTTCAGAAAGGCTTCTCCCTCATGTTCACTGAGCCATCCTGCATCCCGAAGTAGACTCTCTCAGCCATGTTGATAAACAGGCCCGTGTCCACCACGCCTGTGGGACGAAGGACAGAAGGAAGAGTTCAGTGTCGGCTCCCCAAGGCAAGGCGAGAAGCTGGATCACACAGTCAGCTGGAGCAACGGCCATTAGCCATGCTGGACAAGTGACAAATCTGAAGCCTTCCCTCCCGCATGACAATGAAAAGCGAATTTGATCATTTTTATTTCTTGCAGTCCTGTCCACTGCCATCCTGTCTGTCTGTACCCAAATGTGTCAAGCTGTTGCCTTTGGCCTAGTCATCTTTGAGCACATCAAAGGGCTGGTTCTTCTCTATCCTGCAGAGAGCAGAGGACCAGCCATCTTTTCCAAGAGGCCCTCTGTGATTATTCTAAGTGCCCCTACTCCCAGTTTTTCTCAGTCCCACTATCAGCCTTACAAGGTTTTTACATGGAGGGCTGGAAGATATTTAAATCCATATACCACATCAAAATATATAGTCTCCAAATCTCTAAGATGGGGGCAGATAACCTAGTAGAAAAATGTGTAAAAGAATAAGAGGTGCTTCATAAAAGAGGTTGTCCCAAAAGGCCAATAAACATAAACAATAAACATAAAAAGCGGTGACCAAACTGGTCACAAGGGAGTGCAAATTAAAACAAGACACCACCACACACCAAAATGAGTATAATGAAATTTGACTAGGATGCAAGACACTCCCGCATGTTGACAGTGGGGATAAATCAGGAAAATCACTTTGAAAAATGTTTGTCAACATTTTTCAACTTACAAAGCTGAATTTATCCATACCTGAAGATCCAACAATTCTGCTCCTTGGTATATAAGCAACTATTGGGCATATATATAAATGGTCTTTGAAAGACATGTATGAGGATATTCACAGCAACACTTTCACTAATAACAAAAAAAACTGGAAACATTCAAATGCCTATAAGAGTACAACGGCTATACAAACATTTTTTTTCACACAAACACAATGGTATACTAGTTCAGTAATGAGAACTAACCACAGCTGTAAAGCAATCTTTACTGAAAATATTTACGCAAATACAAATGCACTACGATGAGATTAATACTGTTCAACTATCAAAAAAAAAAAAAAAGTTTGACAGGGAAGTAGCACCAGCATACACCATCGGTAGAAGAGTAAACTGGTGCCACCCACAGAGGGTGATTCAGCAAAATCTGGCAAAACCAGATACACTTACTCCTTGATCTATTAATACCCTCCAAGCAAAGGACTGGACACAATGTCTATTAGTGGGGATCTGGTTAAATGAGTTACCTGATAGCCATAAAATGGAATGCCATGCAATTATTTTTAAAAAAGTTCTCTGGTGGCCTAGCAGTTAAGGATTCAGCACTGTCACTGCTGTGGCACACGTTCAATCCCTGGCCCAGTATCTTCCACCATGCCAAGGAGGGGTGTTCTGTGAATCATTATATAATCATCTTCAAGACGGAAAAAGTAAGAAGCAAAACATCTGTGTTGCCACTTGTGTAAAAAGGAATTAGGGCGGGGTGGGGGTTCATCTGTGTTTATGACAGAATGAGGACAAGGACACACCACTTTGGTAGCACTAGCTGCCTCCAGACGGGGAAAGGCAGAGGGATGGAAGGGGACTTTTCACTGTTTACTTGTAGTTTTGAACTATGTAAATTCCAAAGGGTAAATAAAATTAACACTTTCAAAGACACCCCCCCCCCCCAAATATGTAAACATAAAATCATCTCCCAGCACTGGAAAGCCATTGGGGGAGAAAGCGCACTGTGCCCACAGACTGGGCCTCCCACAGGTAAGCCAAGTGGCCATTCGAGACCCACCCTTTTCAAAAATTAATATACAAAGTGACAGCTTCTACCTGATCCAAGAGAAAGTCAAACTGGGTTCAGAAAAGACCCAGAGAAAGAGCAGAGATGCAGGGCAGCAGTCGAAGGTCTGATCTTAGAGCATCCCCTCCTCAGGTTACTGTGATGCTGGGAGTGAGAGACCCACCCCTACCCGCCTCCCAGTTAGTGGAAAAGGCGGGGGTGGCGCAACGTGAACCTGGGGAAAGAACCCCACTAGCTCTGGCCCTTCTACAGGATTTCTCTGCTCCAGTGGAAATAGCAGAACACCCAAGGGCATGACAGGCCAAGCTCCATCCAGTTAGCTGTCTGCCAAGGGCCCTCATATAAACGAACACACATGGACAAGGGCACAGTGACAGGGAAACTCGCCCTGCTTCTCCTCCTCTGATTTTGGTCTGGCAGCAAGTATTAAAACAGACCGAGGAGGAAAAGGAGACAGAGAACACACCATGCTGATGACCCTGGTGACACCGCACTAAACAATGTAACGTCTAGCCTCTCTTTTGCCATTTCCTTCACTTTACATCCCTTAAAAAACCCTCAGCTTCTCAGGATGCAGTGACGTGGAGAGCAAAGTATGGGAGAAATGTGCTCACAAAGGACATCTCAACGTCTCAATAAGCCCACAAAGGTCTAAGCAGGTGCAACAGAGCTACCTAGTGGGCAATGCAAGGATCCACCTACAGAGGAACAAGCGCCAGCACCGGGGAGCTGTTTGTTTGCATGATCACTGGGGCTAATTCTGTTATTACTAACCATGACCTCTAGACTCCCCTTCCTCCTGCCTTTTTGGTTCCATAGTTCTTCCAATAAAAAGATAACGCCAAGTGAGAGAATAAGCATAAATCTACCCATCTCTTCTACTTAGTAAATCTGGAAAAAGACTGTCACTAAAAGATTAAAATAGTAAATTAAAGTACGATTGGAAGAATTAGCTCTTTATTATTACATGGCTATATATTTTTCATTTCATACATTTAAATGTATTTAATTCCCAAGAGCATGGATAAATTAAAATCTAATCTAGCACATTTAATTAATGATGAAGATAGCATCCTTTCTTCCTAGCAATGTATTCATTCAACAAACACTCCCTTGTGTGCTGGGCACCCTATTAACTCATTTAACCCTTCCAACAAGCCTGTGAGGTAGGTTCTGACAGCAGCGCCTTTTACAGAGAAGAGACTGAGGCAGAGAGAGAGAAACGAACCACACAGAGAGAGAGCCTGGGTTTGGATCCTTACCCAGGCTGTCTGCTCCAGAATCCATGCCCAGACACTACAATCTACTAAAGACCTTACCCATCTGTTAGACCCATCAGCCTGTTCTGGCCCAAGAATATTTTACGTCGTGTAACATTCCCGGTTAGAATCTCAGTGGCTCAATATCATAAGTTGGATATCTCATACATCCGCCTCCTCCTTTAAATCCCTCGTAGGAGCCCCCAATACCGCCTCTGGCCTGGACTCAGAAGTCACCTCTCCACTGCCCTCCCAGCCCAAGCCCCAGGTCCCCAGTACAAGCTGCACTGGAGGCTCCCCACTGCTCCGCACGCTTGTGTCACACGACCCCTCTCCAATCTGGCTCTCGAGGAAAGGGCTGAAAGGTCAGGGTCTAGGGCAGACAATCAAGGCGCCCAGCTTGGTGCTGAGAAGCCACGCACACATGTCCTCGACCTGCGTCCTCCTCTATAACCATCCCATTAAGTTAGGGCCAAATGAGACCTTTTCAGACACTTGGCACAGTGTCAGAAGCCACCACTCCTCCGTGGAAGAAGCAACTCCAGACTCTCGGCATTCCACACTCTGTCTTATTTTTAGGCACAGCTCCCTCCAGGCTCTGTTAACTCTCCCTGAGGCAGACCCTACATTCCACAGGCGGGAGATGCCCCATAACACGTGGCATGCACCTTGCCTGTGGCAGGTGCCTAATGCATGTGGGTGAAAGTCACTCTTTCCCAGAGAACATGCCAAAATCAAAGAGGCTGCAGGAGTTCCCACTGTGGTACAACAGGATCGGAGGCATCTCTGGAGCTCTGAGACACAGGTTCAATTCCTGGCCCAGCACAGTGGGTTAAGGATGCAGCATTGCCCCAGCTGTGGCTCAGATCTAATCCCTGGCCCGGGAACTCCACATGCCACAGGGTGGCTGAAAAAGAAAAAGAAAAAGAACCAATCCTACTTTTACAACATTGTAAATCAAGTCTACTTCAATAAAACTTTAAAAAATAAAAGAAAAACAAAAAACAAAGAGGCTGCGGTCAGGCTCCTGCAGGGAGAGGTTCTTGACAGAGAGGGTGGGCTGATTTCAAGGCCAGGCCCCTCTGACAATCCGTCAGCTCCAGACCTACCCCTACTGAAACAGGCTGTGAACTGCCAAACAACAAAGCTGCTGGGTGAGCTATGACTATTCCCAGAAGGGGAAAAAGAAAAAGTGTTAAGTTAGAATCCCTAGCCATTGCATAAAGGAAATTCTTTCCATGATGCCTCCTGCGGCCCAAGGCAGGGGACAGTTCCAAGGGGCATGGGCGTCCAGGCTCAGCGAGCACCGCACACGTTACCTGGGATCATGGTGATAGCTGTGTTCACTTCACTCCATTTGTGGACCCGGTCGAACTTCCAGTCCAGGATAAAATTTCCATTATCTGTCACCACAGGTCCCTAGAAGACAATTTCCCACATTTACAGAGGATGTAGATACAGGTGGACAGAAAGGGGTAGAAGAGCAGAAGTGCTAACCAAAGACCAGTATCTTAATTAACCTGTTCTAACCAGTACACCCACCTTGTGCTTCCTCGAAGGCAGTGCTACAAAGCAATAAGGAGCAGGAGCTTGGAGTCAGAACTGGAGTCTTAAAGGGTTTAGATCTCAGAGAAGCCACTAACTTCTGTAAGCCTCAGATTCATCAATTGCAAAAAAGGGAAAATGAAACATGCTTCCTAAGGCAGTTTATAAACCACATGGGGAAGCATTTAGCACAGTGGGAGCTCACAATGGGACCTCACAGTGGGGGCCCACAGTGAGGACTCCACGATTCTTAGCTACCATCAGAGTGAAAAACCACAGCAGGGAGTTCTCGTCATGGCTCAGAGGTTAACAAATCCGACTAGGAACCATGAGGCTGTGGATTCGATCCCTGGCCTTGCTCAGTGGGTTAAGGATCCGGCGTTGCCGTGAGCTGGTGTAGGTTGCAGATGTGGCTCAGATGGCACGTTGCTGTGGCTATGGTGTAGGCCGGCGGCTAGAGCTCCGATTGGACCCCTAGCCTGGGAACCTCCATATGCCGAGGGACTGGCCCTAGAAAAGGCAAAAAGACAAAAAAAAAAAAACACCCCACAGCAACAGAAGAGACCACCAAGGTACAACACTCCCACAGCTTCACATTAGGAACCATCAGTAACACGAAGACAATGCACCCCCTGGGTTCAGGCAGCCCCATCAGCAGACAGGGAGGAGAGACAGGTCCTGGAGCAAACAGGCTGGGAATAATTTTAGTTAATTTATCCACGACAGCTTTGGGCACTTTCTAGAGTTGAGGATCACAAACGGTGACAGAAAACACTACAGTCAAGGGCAAGGAAACGGGACTCCTCTGCAAACTGGAGGAGGCGGGGTGGGAGCCCAGTTAAGAACCCCACAAAGGCAAGGTGCTGGGCTATTGTGTGGTCCCAGCCATGAGAGAACCCCCACCATCTCTTCTTGGCTTTTCAGCTACACAGGGAGCCAGAGTCTGAGCTCTGCACAACCACCATGATTGGGACTACGACTTAAAAAGTCACCAAAACGCCGGGAAGAAAACACAGCAAAATGAAAGTTCATCAGGGTAGAATTACAGATGAGTTGCTTTTTTTTCCTGTTATGTTTCCACCTTTTTATATAGTTCTGACTGCAAGTACAGTTAGTTTTTGGATGATTGCTTTTGCTTATTTATTTAAATGTAAGAAAAAAAAAGTTCTGTGCAACCCACTTTAGAAGCTGAAGAGAAACATTCTGCCCAAGTATCTGGAGTGTGTTCTTGGCGAGGAGTTCACATCGTCCAAGAAACTCTACTTCATTTAACCACGGAATGAGAAACGAGGAGGAAAAAGAATTACACCAGGAAACCTGAAAACCTTTCTGTGCACCACCGCCCTGGGGGTGGGGGAGGATGGGGTTACCTCTCAAAGCCCAATTTTTGTGTTAATCAGCAGTCCTCAGGTACAAAGACCAGGTCGCCTAAGAGCATCAGACCCTGAGGGACAGAGAATTTTCACTGCATCAAGCAGAGTCTTGTCTATATGAGTTTCAATATGGAAACTGATAAAGCCAGCACTCTAAAAATAAACAAGCTGATGAAAAATAATACATAGAAACCATCTGCCCAGTCTAGACACAGAAGACCTAACAGAAAAATGAAGGAAAACACCACCTTGAGAACCTGGAATGCCTTCCAGAAAACTCCTTGGCCACTTACTGCCTTGTTGACGGCCATTCGAAGTTCAATTACGCCCCCGAACTTCTGGGTGACGGTGCGGCTCACTGGGACGTAGGCCATGGGAATGACCTCGATGGGGATTCCCTTGTGCCACTGGTCCCCAAGGTTCTTTGAATCCTTCCTGGAAGAAAGAGTCAAAAAGCACCACACACATAAAGAAGTGCAACGGTGCAGATCCACACCCAGTTCAGGCCCAGGGTACCCACGAGGGCAGGGCAAGGCACAGGGGCGGGTGTGCAGGCTTGTGCACTGGTTCTGTTCGACCCTTTAAGAAAAGAGGGATCTGAGTAAATATGACAACAATGTTAAAACCAGACGTAACTGGCTTGTGGTTACACGGGTCTGAGGAACAGTAATAATTGTTGTCCTTCCCACAGCTGTAATATTTCGCCAATAAACTCCTTTTTTTTTTTAAAGTTAATGTGTTCACACTCAGCACTAGGGCCTTGAAGGAGAATCTGAGAACCTGGTCAAAGACTGTCCACAACAGAGGTCACACGTGACCCCGGAGGAACCAGGCATGCTGAGTCACTGCCCCGGGGCCGGGCTTGACCTGCTTCCTCTGGGGCTCCCCTCAAGGAGCAATGAGTAATAAATGAAGACGTGCTGTTAATAAGGGGGACAAGCTGCTGCCTCCTCCTTCCCATGGACACATAAAACAGCAGTTATCTACCTTCCGCACAAAAGCAGAACATAACCCTACGATGCTGTCCTAAGTCTCGGAAAGCTAAAGAGCCACCCCTCCACATCTAACTCCTCCTCTAAAAATGAGGCCCGGGGCCTCAGGGAGCTGCTCAGAACACTGCACTCATACCTGAAATCGGCGATCACGATGAAGCGACTGGCATTGCCAGCTACAATTTTCTCCTGGGTCAGGCAGCCTCTGGGGATGGGGAAGAAGCAAATGAACGCGGGGGTAAGTGAGACAAAAACTGAACGTGAGAACTCAGGCCAAAATCCACGCAATTCTGGCACGGAAAGAAATTTGATTTTTAATTCTTATTAAACTCCATCGTATTTCATTTTTCAAAGCCCTAACCATCCCCGCCAAATTCCATGGTATCTCATTTTTCGAAGCCCTAAACAGCCCCACCCCCGCCAATGCAACTGTATGTGGAAGATGGAGGCTCTAAGGAAGCAACTGTGGTTCAATGAGGTCATGGAAATGGGGCCCTGGTCTGACAGGATAATTATCCTTCTAAGAAGACACCAGAAAGCTCTGTTTCTCTCTTCTTCCACAACAGGCAGCTACACTAAGAAGACCTGGGCTCCCAGAAATGTGAGAAATAAACTTTTCTATTGAAGGAGCCCAAGTGAGGACATGCTGCTTCTAGTACACAGACTGTGGAAAACAAGCCTATGTCCAGGAGAAATGGTCCCTGGCTGGGATGGGCATAACCCCACCCACGACACCTCCGCCAGGAAGCCCTGGGTCTCGGGAGAAGTCATCTGCACATGGCATGAAAAGGAAGCTCTGTGACTTGAGAAGTAAAGACAAGCTCTGAGCAATCTACCCAGCTGACAGTCAGGGTGATCAAGTGGGAGAGCACAGTGAGAGATTAAGCACATTGAAAACCAGGAGACCAGGACTTCGACCTTCTTTAGCTCACCATTCCCTAACCCCACAAATCAACATTTAAAAACTCGATATATAGGAGTTCCTGTCGTGGCGCAGTGGTTAACGAATTCGACTAGGAACCATGAGGTTTCAGGTTCGATCCCTGGCCTTGCTCAGTGGGTTAAGGATTCGGCGTTGCCGTGAGCTGTGGTGTAGGTCGAAGATGTGGCTCAGATCCCTGTGGCTCGGATCCCGAGTTGCTGTGGCTGTGGCATAGGCTGGTGGCTACAGCTCCAATTAGACCCCTAGTCTAGGAACCTCCATATGCCATGGGAGCAGCCCTAGAAAAGGCAAAAAGACAAAAAACAAACAAATAAAATAAAAACCCGATACATGTTTTCCAAAGGAATAAATACATACATCACTAACTTCTCACAGAGGTTAAAAGCAGCTTTAAAGCAATTATGATACACTGGCGCCTAGAGACCTAATAATGTAGTATGTGTGGTTAGGCTGTAGTTTTTGTTTTGTTTTTTGTCTTTTTGCTATTTCTTGGGTCTCTCCCACGGCATATGGAGGTTCCCAGGCTAGGGGTCAAATCGGAGCTGTATCCTCTGGCCTATGCCAAAGCTACAGCAACGCCGGATCCTTAACCCACTGAGCAAGGGCAGGGACCGAACCCACAACCTCATGGTTCCTCGTCGGATTCGTTAACCACTGCACCACGACGGGAACTCCAGGCTGTACAGTTTTTAAAGTTTGAATCAGCAGAGGGCAGCACACAGAGAACCTATTAAGGATGAGTAATTCCATTGAAGAGGCCCAGGTTCCTAGTCACTGGTGTGCTACTAATGAGCAGAAAGGCCAGGCTGGCTCCCTGGCCAGATGCCATCAACATCTAAATAGAAAAACGAACTCGTACATCACAGTGACACCGAGCTGATCCTGTCCTCCACTCCGCCTCGCTATGCATTTACGGGCAGACACTCACCCACCGCCCTTGATGAGATTGAGATCAGCATCTACTTCATCAGCACCATCGATGGCGAGGTCAATCTGTGACGAGGGAAAGGAAAGATATAAAACCCGCTAAGAGCCTTTTAAGGGGAGGCTCTGTGCTAAGCCTGAGCATCCCTATCAGCCAGGCACTTATTCCTACCTAACCAGTCCAAGAATGAGGCTCTAGGAGGTTAACCAGGAAACAAATGTGGGACCCTCGCCTGGTCCAGGTCTCATCCACAACTTTACACTCCCTTTACTCACTGATGAGCTTCTCTGTGGATGAGCTGGAATCATTGAGAGCATGCAATCTCAATGTAACTTTACATCCAAGTACAGAATTATCTGAGGAATTCAAATGTCACTGGGGAGTGGGCAATAACGGGAAAAAAGGCTGGGAAACACTGATGCAGAGGTTTCCATACTAATGCGGCAAAAACACAGGCTTGCTGACATACATCTGAAGTGATCCAGAACTGGATTATCTGAGGTACCCCACTCTGACACCACCAAAGCACCTGTCTGGGTTTGCCCACCCCCTTTACCAGGAAACACCACCGTCAGCCCCAAAAGCAGCCCCCAAAGATGGGAAAGGGTTTGGAGTTTGAAATCAAGGGATACATGCACTTCTCGTCACTCCTGGTCCTCTGCATGGACATATGGGAGCCTCAACTTTGTTTTTTTTAAACGGCAGAATAAAACCTCAAGGTGCAGGGAATTCCTGTCGTGCGTCAGTGGCTAAATAACCCGACTAGTATCCAAGAGGACACAGGCTCAATCCCTGGCCTTACTCAATGGACTAAGGATCCAGGTCACAGATGCAGCTCAGATCCTGTGTTACCGTGACTGTGGCTTAGGCCAGCAGCTACAGATCCAATTCAACCCTTAGCCTGGGAATTTCCAAATGCCGCAGGTGTGGCCGTAAATAGACAAAAACAAAACAACAAAAAAAAAGGGCAAGAAAAAACCCCTCAGGGTGCAAATTCAGTTCAAGTTGCAAATTGAGGCTGCCTGCCACAGCCCGGGTATGGAGCCCACCAAGCTTCAGCAGGCATCCTCCCTTCCATCTTTTCCAAGGATGAAGTTACAGCTCCTCCTCACCCTGCCCCCACCCCAGGGGCCCCACCCCAGAAACCTTTCCCGTCAGTCTGGGCACTGCTCACCTGCCTGCCTAGAACTGCCCCTGTGGTTCCCATCCTCCTTTCCAGAATACTGGAATGTTCTCTCCTGCCTTTGCCACCTGGCCCTTCACAGCTCTGCTCAAACTCTACCTCTTCCCATAAAATCCTCCTAAGCAGCATCGTTCTAGAGACAGAGGCACTTGAATTCCTGTTCAGGCTCCACCACTTACAAATAGCTTGGCCTTAGGCAAACACCTTGCCCTCTCTGGGCCTTTTGCAGCTGTGTAAAATGGCATAATAATGGCACCCACCCTCAAAGCTACTGGAAGTTAAATACTGTTGACCCTTGTTTGAACTGTGCAGGTCCACATATTTGCAGATTTTTTCCACTAAATAAGTACTATATGGTCCATGGGTGGTTGAATCCACAGATGTGGAACCTTAGTTAGAGGGCCAACCGTGGGACTGAGCATCAGATTCTGGTATTTGCAGTGAGTCCCAGAACCAATCCCCCGAGGATACCCAGGGATGACTATGGTTTAATCCAGGTGCAGCACCGAGGAGAGAATAAAGGCTCAGTAAGTGCCAGCTGTGGGCACGCTCCTCAGTCTCACCAACTTCAGTTCCCTGGGGACTGCCTGTGTGTTTAATGGTCTTTACCATAAAACTTCATTTTAATCGGTTTTCAGAGGTCCGAGGCTGCCTCTGATGATTGCTTATCTTCTCTTATCGGTAATCTCTGGGGTGGCCTGCTCTTCTGTACGAGGACAGCAGCAAGGCCTGGGCTCCTGAGTCCTCACAGTTAAACCACAGGGATGTCCTGAAAATTAACAACCTCTCCCCTTGTGACCTCAGCCAGGATTACTATTCAAAGTCCCAGGAGAAAAGCTGGTATGACCAACTGACTTTTCTCCTAGATGAGACAAGATATTCAGAGCCCATGAACAAGTGACAACCATAAAAAAGGAGGCAGAAAACCAAGGCAGCGTCTCTCTTACCTCTGGGTGTCGGTCCAGGTCACTGAGAGTTAAGCCATGCTGCAGGATGAGCTGACGGGCCTGTGGGGAACAGGAAAACGCACCTGTAATCATGAACTCTGAGGGGAGCCAGGGATTCTCAGAATCCTTTCAGATTTTAAGTGTCAAACATGAAGTCCTAACCAAGGCACCCTCCCAAATCCAACCAAGAGTTGGAGGGTCGAGCCCCATCAATGGCAGGAGGTGGAAGGAGGCAAATAGCACCCAGTGAAGACTCTGCTCCAGCGCTAGGCTAAGCGTTCCTCCTCAGTGATCTGCTATTTCATGTAACACCATGGCTGCCTAAAGCTTCTAGTAATAATACTGTACAGTAACCACACACACCGCCCCCCCCCCCCCCCCCGCCAGTTTCAGTTATCCAGAGCAACCTCGATCCAAACATGATAAACAAAATATCCCAGAAATAAACAATTCCTAAGTTTTGGTTGTTTTTTTTTTTTTGTCTTTTTGCCTTTTCTAGGGCCATTCCCACAGCATATGGAGGTTCCCAAACTAGGGGTCTAATTGGAGCTATAGCTGCAGGCCTACACCAGAGTCACAGCAACGCGGGATCCGAGCCACATCTGCAACCTACACCACAGCTCACGGCAACGCCGGATCCTTAATCCACTGAGCAAGGCCAGGGATCGAACCCGCAACCTCATGCTTCCTAGTCGGATTCGTTAACCACTGAGCCATGACGGGAACTGCCAACAATTCCTAAGTTTTAAATGGTATGCCGTTTTGAGTAGCATGATGAAATCTCTCACCATCCATGCCATCCAGCCCAGGATGTGAATTATCCCTTTGTCCGGCATTAGTCACTTAGTAGCCATCTCAGTTATCAGATCAACTGTCTTAGTATCACACTGCCTGCATTCAAGTAACCCTTACTTAATACAGGCAGACCATGTTTTATTGCACCTCACTTTACTGCTCTTTGCAAGATACTGATCTCTGACAAATTGAAGGCTGTGGCAACCCTGCCTCCAGGGAGGTTAAGGGCGTCATTTCTCCAACAGCATTTGCTCACTTCCTGACTGTGTGTCACATTTTGCCGATTCTCAAAATAGTTCAAACTTTTTCATTATGGTTATTATATTTGCTATGGTGATCTGTGACCAGTGATCTTTGATGATACTACTGTAATTGCCTTGACATTTTTTAGCAGTATTTTTTAATTAAGGTATACACACTGCTTTTTTAGACATAATGCTATCACACACTTATTAGATTACGGAGCAGTGTAAACTTAACTTCTATATGCACTGGGAAACCAAAAAGTTCAAGTGACTTACTTTTATATCATACTTGCTTTATTATAGGGGAATGGAACCCAACCTGCAGTATCTCCAAGGTAATGGCCCCAAGCACAGTAGTGACGCTGGCGATTCAGATATGCCAAAGCCAAGCCATGAAGTGCTTTCATTAAGTGAAAAAGTACAAGTTCTCAACTTGGGAACAAAAGGAAAAAAAGTTATATGCTGAGGCTGCTAATGATCCATGGTAAGAACGAATCTTTCATCCATGAACTGGTAAAGAAGGAAAAAGAAATTCATGCCAGTTCTGCCATCGCATCTCCAACTACAAAAGTTATGAAACTACCACGCTTGTTAAGTGTCTATTTAAGATGCAAAAGGCATTAAATTTGTACAACAGGATATTCTGAGAGAAAGAAACCATATCTACATAACTTTTATTACAGTATATTGTTATATTTGTCCTATTTTTTAGTTATTGTTGTCAGCCTCTTACTGTGCCTAATTTATCAAACTTTATCATAGGTATGGATATATAGGAAAAAACATGGTATATATGGAATTCAGTCCTATTTGTGGTCTTAGGCATCCACTAGGGGCCTCAGAATGTGTTCCCATGGCTAGCTAACAGGGGGACTACCACATTTTCTTAAAGCTTCCTAAACTAAGAGCCAAATCTACAAAATACTGGACAAGTTTTAAAAATAATCTAACAGCATAAAAAGACTGAAGATCTATAAATGAAACATAGTGATTTCCAGGCTACATTGCTGAATAAAAATAAGCAAAAGACTGCATGGACTCAGAAGAGTATACACAAAGGCAGGACCTCTGGAGGCTAATTGAGGAGCTCAGCAGGTTGAGAGCAGCTGACTGGGAGTGAGGCAGGATGTCTGTGGAGAAAGTCAGCACCACTGACAGTATACACATGCCTTTCCAACAGGCTGCCTGAAGGGGAAGAAGTGGTTACCAACATCATTTTGACACCCTAAGCAGGATCTGTGGCTGGAATCAAGGCACTGTGAACCTTCCAGTCTGATCACTAGAGTCCAAGTGATAAGGATTTGTGTTCATGCCACTGCTGAACCAAAGGATGGAAAACCTTTTTTCAAAAGCCATGAAAATGTGTTCTGCTTCAAGTGAAAAGCACCTGAGATTAAAGATCAGAAGGTTTTAGTTCTAAAAACTTCCACATGGCAAATTTTCTCATGTATTAAAAGATGGAGAGGGATAACCACCAGTGTCAATCTTCAAATCCAAAATCCTAAGACTTTAACCATAAAACACAAAGACCATGGAATTCGCAATATGTGGGACTTATCTGGATCATGATTTAAAAAAAACTTTAAAAAATATTTTTAGGAGTTCCCATTGTGGCTCAAAGAACCTGACTTGTATCCAAGAGGATGCGGGTTCAATCCCTGGCCTTGCTCAGTGGGTTGGGGATCCGGCGTTGCTGTGAGCTATGATGTAGGTCACAGAAGCAGCTCAGATCTGGCATTGCTGTGGCTGTGGTGTAGGCCAGCAGCTACAGCTCCAATTCGACCCCTAGCCTGGGAACCTCCATATTCCCAGGGAGCAGCCCTAAAAAACAAACAAACAGAAAAAGATAAAACAAAACTGGCCATGAATAGATAATTATGGAAATTAGGTGATAGGCACATAGAAGTTCATTACACTATTCTTTATCCTTTTCGAAGCTTGAAATTTTCCATAATAAAAAACTAGAATAAAATGCTGGCTGACAAAAAGTTCAAAAGAAAAAAACAAAAAACAAAAAACAAAAAAACATGATCTGTTTCTATTAAAGAAGGGAGAAAAACAACAAGAAAAATGGTGTAGCTGGATTATTTCTCGGTTTCTAGGTTTCTCCAGAAGCAGTACTGGAGAAGTTATGCTAATCCTAGACTCCGAGGCTGTAAATTCACGGGGACTGTCCCGAAGAGGAACCCCAGAGATACCCACACCTCTTGGTCTTCATGCCTTTGGGGAATCCCTGCCCACAATGTCCCGGGGCTGTTGTGTTACCAATGGCACAGGCACAACCAACGGAAAGGCACAAGTGACGGCAAGCCACTGCTGAGACTAGTTTATGAGATTAGTTTTTAAGTGGGCAAGGTGGGGGGAGGGGAATGTTCCAACAAGATCTCCCCCTCCCTCCCGCCCGCTTCTCTCACCACACACACTGGGGAAAACCAGCTGCCAAGTCCTAATGACACTGAGACAGCTCTGGGGACTGGACCACCGCTCAACAGCCTATGAAGAAGGCCCGCACACCCACGTGACTAAGCTCGAAAGAAGGTCGTCCAAGCACGGCTGGGCTGAGTGTGGAGACGACTGCAAAGCTGGCCAACAGCTTGCCTGCAGCCTCCCCAGAGACCCGAAGGCAGAACCGCCCCGCTACACCACCCCAGATCCCCACCCTTAGAAACCACCCTTAGAGTTAATCAATGTTTGCTGTTTTAGGCGGCTAAGTTTGGGGGTAATGTGTTCCATAGCAACAGATATCTAATAAATACAGATGGCATTTAAAAAAAATGATATGAACTGCATGTACTTCAGTGTGCTATTCTATCACACAAATAAAACTGTTATATACTATGGCTCCTATTAATTTTATAGACTTTAGAAGCAATACTAAACAGTATTCAAGTGTTTCACATGAAAACTGGATGGAGCCCCCTGTACAATGACCTCAAGGGTCCCACTGGGGTGGGACCATTACTGGCCGCCTCCTCGGCAGTTCACCCGACTCTCCCTTCTCCCCATCTTTGATGGGCCTCCCCACAAGGCCCCTGGGAACGGCCCTGCACGCAGAGAGACGTCGTAGTCACCAGCGGCATGAGCTTTGTCTTCCCTGAACATTATGGGTTGAATTGCGTTCCCCTAAAAGAAAGATATGATGGAGTCCTAACCCCTAATACTCTGAATGTGACTGTATTTAGAGACGGGGTCTTCAGCAAAGTCATCAAGTGAAGTCATGAGGGTGAGCCCTAATCCAACAACTGGTGTCCTTAGAAGGGGAATTTGTACAGAGAGGACACCATGCAAACATGAAGGCAGAGAACAAGGTTATGTGCCTACAAGCCAAGCAGCACCAAAGACCACCAGCATCCACCAGAAGCCAGGAAAAAGACACAGAACAGATTCTCCTTCACGGCCTTCAAAAGAATCAACATCTTGATCTTGGATTGCTAGCCTCCAGAACTGAGACAATGAATTTCTGTTTTTTTCAGTCACTCAATTTGTGGTTCCTTGTTCTGGCA
Organism: Phacochoerus africanus; assembly: GCF_016906955.1. Taxonomy (NCBI): domain Eukaryota; kingdom Metazoa; phylum Chordata; class Mammalia; order Artiodactyla; family Suidae; genus Phacochoerus; species Phacochoerus africanus. The sequence continues at coordinate 61,764,477 of NC_062548.1, forward strand.
GCCCTACAAACTAATTCACTGTATTCAACACAATAGCCCTACTTGGGGAAATGGACCCATCACTGGCTCGGCCAGTACGAATGCAGCCACAGGTGCTCAACTGAGATCAGTATCTGCTGGACACCCAGTCACTCCAGACTCCCACACTAAGGGGCTCCGAAGGGTACAGAACTAACTGCCTGTCACTTCCAGCTCTTAAAAGTGCAGGGAGCAGGAAAACTAATGATTAGCTTGTGCTTTTGAAAAAAAAAATAAATAAAAGACAGGAAGCAATGCCTTCTCATTGCAATCCCACAGCTGGTGCCCCCAAATGCCTCTTGTGATCAAGGACAGAGGCAGGCGGCAGGGTGGCAGTCCTGGTTTTCATCAATTTCACAATAAAACCTGAAAACTCTGCATTTTCCCTTCTACCACCTAATAAAGGTGGCCTGAAGGCCAGCATGAATAACCTTTTTTACTTAGACCAGATCTGGCTTTTAAATGCTTTTTAAATTTTCCTCTCCCCAGAGCTTTTAACTTGAAAGAGGAAATCTACAAAGATACCTTAAAGCCATATGGGTTTACTTGTTTAAGAGGCAGAACATGAAATATTTTGAGGTCTTTTCTATCATTTCAGGAGATTGCATCTGACAAAAATAAGTTTGGGCTTGGAGTTCCCTGGTAGCCTACCAGCTAAGGACCCAGTATTGTCACTTCCAGGACACATGTTTGATCCCTGGCCTAGGGAACTTCCACATGCCACAGACATGGCCAAAAAAAGTCTGGGTTTGAAGGTGGGAGGATAAAACAGTGTCTCTGAACAAGTGCATTTTTCAAAGTCCTGTGACCTGTGAATGACTCTTCCACTTGATCACCTGGAACTGGCCAGCACTGAGCAGTCTCGTACTGTTATCAGTTACCACCACAACATACAGGTGGGCTTCAGAGGATGCTATCTTAAAAACACAGGATGAAAGTTTCAGTGAAAGACAACAATTGGGACACCTGTATCTAACTCAGCCCTCTTCCAAAACCTCTCTAAAACTATAAGAAAGGAGTTTTTCTTAACAGCATAAACTGAGGAGTTCCCGTCATGGCTCAGTGGTTAGCAAATCCGACTAGGAACCATGAGGTTGCGGGTTCGATCCCTGGCCTTGCTCAGTGGGTTAAGGATCCGGCGTTGCCGTGAGCTGTGGTGTAGGTCACAGCCACGGCTTGGATCCTGAGTTGCTGTGGCTGTGATGTAGGCTGGTGGCTATAGCTCCGATTAGACCCCTAGCCTGGGAACCTCCATATGCCATGGGAGTGGCTCAAGAAATGGCAAAAAGACAAAAAAAAAAAAAAAAACCCAAACAAACAAAAAAACAGCATAAACTGAACAGAGGAGAAAACAGCAATCAAGTTTTAAAAGCAAGACCACTGATGGACAGTGGTAAATGGCAGAAAAGAGAATGAGAAATCCTCAGCCAGCAGTGGAGAAAGCTAAGAAGCAGCCAAATAATCAGTGCAGAACCTCCAGAAAGGGTCAGGACTCGGTGGCACTGTGAAGCTCTGAAAGCAGACCCGGCAGTGGGAGGAGCAAAAAAAGGAAGACTGGCTCAGGGGCTATTTGAGAACCTGTTACGGCTCCTGTCTCTCTCCACCACAGCATGTCTAGTCCCCGGAGAGAGTCAAACAGCCGGTCTCAGAATGGCCGCCGGGCAGAGCTGAAAACGGGGTACTCCAGCGGGCAGCTTTTGCTGCCTAGCAGCAACCCCAGGACTCAGAGGCTTAAAAGAGCAAATATTTATTAATTCTCACAATTCCGTGTACAGAGTGGGAAGTCTCTGGCCTGGCCTTCCTCATCTGCCTCTCACCCTCCAGGAGAGCAGCCGAGGCCTGTTCACATGGCAGTACAACAGTTTCAGCAGCAAAAGGGTCAAGGCCCAAAGCAAAAACACTTTTTGAGCCACTGATGGGCTGCCACTTGGCACATCCCTTGGGCAAAACAAGTCATGTGATCAAGCCCAGAGGCAAAGAAATACTGCAAAAGTAGCAGGCACTTCTTTCCCTTCTGCCACGGGTATTACGCTGAAAACTGGGGAATTAGGAAGTTTATGCAAGAATCATGACAGATGTCCTCCACCCCTCTCCTTGGCTCCCACGACACGGGCCGCCACGCATATGCCTCCTAAAAGGGCATTGGGCAATCTTGTCCAGGAAACCTCACCAGATAGACCAGAAAAGAAAAATGATCTAACACCAGGAATTCCCCAAGATAAGGACCTGGCAGACAAGCTGAGAGCAAAGACCACTCCCACCCTGAGAGCTAGTTTCTAATCAGCTTCTTATTGCATTAATCTTCAAAATGAGCAAACAGATAAAAGCTAAAATAAGAAATGCCGGAATTAAAAACAAACAAAAAAAAGACCAAAGCATTTAACAACATTTGACTGTGTTGGTTGTTACACGACTCTGTCAGAACTCAGAACTATATGCTAAAAAGAACAAATTGTATGTAAATTATACCTCCAACAACAACAACAAAAACTCTGAGGAAACATATATACAGAGAAAAAATTTTAAAAGCAGAAGCAAAATTACTAATATCCTCAAGGAGCTAAGAAAAGAAATTGAAAAAATTTAACCTACAATACAAAATCAAGCAAACGAAAAAACTTCAGAAAATGACAACCAAAAAAACAGTTCTTATTTGAAATTAAACATATGGGAGCAAAGAAATCTCAACAGAAGGTTACAAAAAGACAAGGCTGAAAAGAAAAACAGGCCACAAGCACAATGGACAAACAAGGGTCCTAGAAGGAAACACCAGAGAAAACAGAACAAAGAAAATCAAAGGAATGGGGCAGAGAATCCCCAAAATTGAATGTGAAATTTGTAGAATGACACATGAGGCAGTCCCCAGCACGGTGGATGAAAATAAACCCACACCAAGACACAGCATGTACAAGGAGGGAGTGGTGGAGGGATTCCACTTCGTCACCAGTGTCTGCTGAACACTGGAGACAATGAAGAGGTAATATAAGGGTCTAAGAGTTCAGCAAGAATGAGAAATAGGATCAAGACTCAGAAGGCATCAAGCTCTTCCACAGCAAACTGAAAGCCAGAGACAGCAGACCCAACAGAAAACTAAGAAATGATTTAACACAGAATTCTCTACCCAATAACTGACCTCCAGAGAGGCTAGAATGAAAGACCTATTCAGACATCCGAAGAGCCCACAGGGCTGCATCCCACGTACTAAGTAGCTCCGTCACAGATGGGATCCCTCAGAAGTGAGGGAAACAAAACCAAAGGGTGGAGGGGAAGAGTGAGGAGAAGCAGCCAACCCAGAACAGGAGGCCAAGAAGGAATGTTCCTGCCCGGGAAGAGACCCCAAGACAACGGCTGAACGCAGCTGCTGCTGCTGGAGACTCAGCCAAGATGAAAACAATGGAGTGGAATATGCCCTGGGCCAGGAGGAAGTGAGGCTTCCCCATCGAGGTATGAGTTTGAGGTAGAACTGTAAGAAGTATGTAGACAACCAAGCAAATGAAAAAAACAAACAAACAAACAAAAACGAAGGCAACATTTACCTAACTTTAGAAAAAACAAAATATCGGCAGGTAAGGAAGTGTAATCATAGCACACTGCACAGTTCAGCTGTGGCTGGGACATCACAACTCTGTAAATACTGAGGAAGGCCTTGCCCATATATAAGGGTGCTGAAGACCGTGAGAAGGTATGTGAACTGGGAAAGCAAGGAGGTAAGAGGTCACCAATGCTCATCTTCCCTTTATCCACTCAGTATAAAATTATTACCTAAAGTGGAAAAAAATGCAAATAGCAAGAAAAGCATGTCATTTCCAGACTTTGGAACAAACAGCCAATCAGCTAAAAGAGGTTTTAAAAGTATGTCCATATAAAAAGCAAGAAAGGTGGTGGCCAGACATGGGAGGAGTGTTTTGGTTTTTAATAAAAAGTCTTGAATTATTGGACTCTTCAACCTACATATATAACTTTAAAAACAAACACTGATAGCAAATAAGTGATGAAATAAATAAAAACAGTAGACAGTCAAGTCACTTGGCAAAAAGCAGATACTTAGCTTTTTCAAAAGACAAAGGCAAACAACCACAACCACTCTGACCATAAAAAGCATCTCCTCGGGGAGTTCCTATTGTGGCTCAGCAGCTGAGAACCCAACTTGTGTCCATGAGGACATGCTTTCCATCCCTGGCCTCGCTCAGTGGGTTAAGGATCCAGTGTTGCTGTGAGCTGTGGTGCAGGTCACAGATATGGCTCAGATCATGCATTGCTGTGGCTGTGGTGTAGGCCAGCAGCTGCAGCTGTGATTGGACCCCTAGCCTGCGAACTTCCATATGCTGTAGGTGCAGCCCTAAAAAGGGAGGAGTGGCGGAAGCATCTCCTCTGGAAAGCAGGATTTCCAAAGCAAAAGAGGCCATGTAGAAGCGCTCCTGTTCTAGCCTGAAGCAGCGTGCTCAGGGTCTCCAGGAAACTGAATTTCCGGGATGCTCTGACAGCATGCACTACTCTAACTCCCTACTGGGTCTACCTGGAACCCCTGCTCCACTCCCGACTTGGACAGGCTGGGGCACACATCTGGCTCAGAAGGAAACTTTAATCACCCTGCCCCTTCACCAGAGCCACCTGCAGGCTGCTGCCAGTGCTGAGCCTCCAGGTCTGGGGAGTTTAAGAACTAGCTGTCCAAAACCAAGTCTACAATGTCACGGGAGCACCAATCACCAGGAATGTCAACCTCTAACCCCAGTATCACCATGACGAAGCCAATGAGCAATTAATTACACACATGCTCCCCCCAACAATGGCCAGATGAAGGGTGGGGCTGTTCTGGGCACTTCTCCTGCCCCCTTCCTGAAGTCCACCCTTCCCTTATCGTGCCCTATATCCAATCGGCTCCACTGCTGTCCTTCACCAACCCCAATTCTATGGGGAAAGAGCATTGGACATGGACTTGTCTATACTGTACCTGCATTACTAACACACCATTTAATGCCCTTTAGCCTCAGCTTTTCATCTATGAATGGAGATAACATTCCTCGAGGATGAGGCCCAGTGGTTGTCTCTACAAGATATACTAAAACGGTCACAGAGCAAATAAAGGAATACATCTAAAGCACACTGCCACTGCCGAGGAGCAATCTCCAGTCAACTCCTCTCCTGCCCCGACTCTCACCCAGAACAACCCTGGCGCACAACCCAGAGCCACACCCCTGTCCTCAGGGACCCAAAGACTCCTCAGCACTGTCAAGAGGCAGCAATGGAAAGCAGGACCTACCTGGAAGGAAGTGGGGATACAGATGAGGTTCAGATTCTCCTGTTTCACTCTTTCAGCTGTGGAGACAAAAGCCATGTTGGGGGTTTTTCACTCTCCTCTCTTTATCTTCCTTGTCATGTGCATTTGCCCAAACCCAACAAAAAAGTTCTAACCCCTCAGGGACAGATGCCTTTCATTCTAGGTCCCCACCCTTAGTAAAAAAAAAAAAAAAAAAAAAAAAAGGTTGGTAAACAGACCTCACAAGTCACAAGACAGGGACAAGAAAGCCTAAGGAAGTCAGTACTAACCACAGAAAGAGCAAAACGTCAGCATTTGCTAGCACAGGCTTGGCAATAGTCAAAAGAACATCGTGCACATGAACTCTTTCAATGCAGTAACCCAAAGGCAATGGATAATTATTATCCCCACTTCACAGACCAAGGAACAGAGGCACAGAGAGGTAAAGTAACTGGCACACAGCTAACAAATGACAGAACTGGGATCCGATCCCAGGCAGTCCAGCATCACAGTCATAACGACTTCCCTGTATTGTCTTTCACAGAGAAAAGCTAGAACTTGACTATTACCTTTAGTGAAAAATATAATCATTTATAGACCCCAGATGGCATTTAAGGGTTTACTTCTTCACTTTGGATGTATACCTTTCAGGAAAACCTGATTTAAACAAAAAAAAAGGGAGTTCCCCTCATAGCACAGCAGAAACAAATCTGACCAGGAACCATGAGGTTGCAGGTTCGATCCTTGGGTCAAGGAACCAGCATTGCTGTGAGCTGTGATGTAGGTCGCAGACGCAGCTCGGATCCCGAGTTGCTGTGGCTCTGGCGTAGGCCGGCGGCTACAGCTCCAATTAGACCCCTAGCCTGGGAACCTCCATATGCCACGGGTGCAGCCCTAGAAAGACAAAAATAAAAAAATAAACAAAAAAGAAAAGTCTTAAGGGATATGAACAAAGAACGGCTCCTGTCATTTCCATCAACAAGCCAGCAGCCACTGTGGCCACCCCAGGCGAAGCACCTGAGGCTTCAGGCTGGAGAAAAGCAGGATACTGGCCCTGATGGTTAAAGTGCATATCAAAGGAATAATTCCATTAAGCCCAGACTCTTGCATCTTCCCATACAGAGAAAGGCACTAAATTCATTAACTTCAGATGTCTGGTTTTTCTTTACTTAGCTTTTTGATGTTTGACTACATGGGTTTTTTTTTTTTTTTTTTGGTTTATTTGTTGCAAAAGCTCCTATAGATCCTGGCTCATCAACAGTCCCTCAAGAGCTCTCTGGAAGGCAGTATCCCAGGCTTCAGTCCTCAGTAATGGCCCAAATAAAACATAATGCTCAACTTTTAGGTTGTGCATTTTTTTCAGTCAACAGGGAAAAATGTCTCATTAAAATGTCGAGTCTAGGGAGTTCCCCTTGTGGCTCAGCAGTAATAAACCCAACTGGTATTCCTGAGGACGAAGGTTCGATCCCTGGCCTCACTCAGTGGGCTAAGGATCCGGTGTTGCTGAGAGCTGTGGTGTAGGTCGCAGATGCAGCTCAGATCCTATGATGCTGTGGCTGTGGTGTAGGCCTGAGGCTGCAGATCCAATTCAACCCCTAGCCTGGGAACTTGGGTAAATGCCGCACGTGCAGCCCTAAAAAGACAAAAAAAAGTAAGTAAAGTAAAATAAAATAAAATGTCAAGTGTCTTTAATCACTGGGTGTGTACCTTGGGGGTTTAGATGCCACTATTATGAAATCCACAGTAATCACTGTGCCCTAAAATCCTCCGCATACTCAGTGCTCAGGTAGAAAGCTGTACAACACTAAGGCCCTGTGAGGCCAATGAGAAGCCAGCACCACAATCCCTCCTTGAAGACAAGGCATTCCTGGGCTTTGTCCCCTGAGCTCAGGCCCTTGGCACCTGGAAGGGGAGATCAGCATTCAGACAGGCCTCTCCTCTGGGCTTTGTTCTCACAAACAGGAACAGGGCAGTGAAACCTGTTGAGCAGCCACAGGGAATGATAACTTCTGGGCCTTTCCTGACTCCAAGACACCTCAGAATGAAATCAGTACCTGCAGAACCAGCCACCAACTGGGCAAGGCCAAGCTGGGCTGGAGGTATTTGCTGGGAGGGGGCTCCAGCTGTAGAGGGCTTGCCTCAGGACCCAAGAGGCCACACACACACACACACTCCCTCTCTCTCTCTCCCCCTCACACACACACACACACCCCACCACGATGATGATTAAAACTCTATGGAGCCCTCTCCCTGAGTCAGCCCCTTCCCTCCAGTTCAGCAGAATAAACAAAGCCAGAGCAACCCCCAAAGTTGGTAAAGAGGCCCAAGAACTCCACTCAAAGAAGAGCAAAAACACTCACCTGACCGCAGGCTCCACACTGTTGGTGTCAAGCTGGGCTGGTGCCACCCCCTTCCCCTCCTCTATGTCTCCACCCCCATCGTCTCACAAAAGCAGCCAGGACACAGCCCAGGGACATACCTATTCGCTGCACAGCATGGACAATTGTAGAACCACTTCCAATTCCCAGCACTTGGTTATTCTGAAAAAAAGGGGAAGGAAAGCCCAGAACTTATTAATACCATGTCCTACTCCTTCTTCTGCCCATCCCTAGAGCTAGGAAATTACTAGGAACAGTGATTCCCAACAAGGGGGCAAGGTAGGCGCTGTCCCACAGAATTATAACCCCCGAACCTCATATCTGAACTTTCTCCTGGTGCCCAGTGGCAATTTATCAGGAGAGCCCTTCTCCTCTCATCCTTGACAATGACATCACTATTTCCTCCTGTTTGGAGATAAACTGAGGCATATTAAAAAATGCTAAATGTTGACTTCAGCAAAAATTGACTAGAATATGGCAGCAATCTAGCAGCTCCGAGCAGCTATACGAAATGAAGACTTACAGCAAGAAGTATGAACCAGGAATGAGATTATACTGGACAAAAAAGAGAAAGTTATGGAAAGGTTACTTTCCTTTAGAGGACAGCAGGGGTCTGCCCTTCAGATCAGCAATCCCTGGTAGAGTGGATTACGAATTCCATTTCTGAGAGAGCCAAAAGTGTAATTAAGTTACGTATAAGTTTGGTGATATGAGACTTAGCATGAGCAGCTCCATTTGGGGCCTGCAGTCTTGTTTTTTGTTTTTGTGGCTTTGTTTTCTTAAGGCCATGCGGATCTGACAGCACCTCCACAGTGAGGCCAGCCGCTGCAGTCAGGGTCTTAACTCACTGCACCATAGCGGGAACTCCCATGTTGTCTTGTTTTTAACACTCCCTACAATCTATCACACAAAAGGCTTGGCTTATTTACAATGTACAGCAATTTTAAGTCAGCCTCACAGAAATGGCTTGCAGACGAATAATGAAAGATTCCTGGCAGAGGCGGGGGGGGGGGGGTGGCGGCAGGGGGGTGCACGACCACGATGGATGATCAGAAAGGAAGAACAAACGAGCTGTCCACTAAGAGCAGAAAACAGAGGTTCCTGGCCTCAGTGACTTTACACATCAGTTTAACATTGAGAAGGCAGAGGACTGACCACAGTCTGCTTAGTATTGGTGGCATCACATCAAACCTCAGGGACACATCAAGCCTACCATCTAAAAGCTCCAACACTGCCAACAGAAGATGGGCAAGCCTGAAGTAACATTGAAATAGCAAATCACATCAGCGTCTCCAACTGATCCCAAGGGGTCCTCATTTGCACAAGCCTGCTTCAGAGAAGGTGGAAGGAGGGTCAAAGTTAAGTTGGGAACATGAGATATAGTCTTCATCGGCCATAGGAAGCCACTCTGTGAGTACAAAGGACAAGAAACAGGCATCACACCGCAGAGCCTGTCATCTTAAGACAGGGGGGAAGGTAGCCAGGATCAAACCGGGGGCAGAGCAGGGGCCCTGCCAGGGTCAGTTAAACCACAAGCAGCAAAACAAGGTCAGGGGACAATCAGGAACTAACAAGGACCTCGGTTCCTAAGCAGCTTCCTGGGAGTGATCTCTGGTCTGTTCAGGGCAAAAGAGCTACAAACCAAAGCAGGTGCTACCATTTATTAAGCCCTACCAAAAAGATTTGTAAGTGTTAATGTAAGTCAAATCTACCCCTTGTGACTTCAAGGCCCTTATCCCCACTTTAGAGAGGAACTCAACACCCTAAAGAAAAAATTAAGACTTTGAAATGAACAGGAGATTATTAGATATCCTTTCAATGAAAGGCTGGAGTCTGCAGGCAATATCTGATGGTACAGGGGTTTGTGGCTTTGCAAAGTCTTTTCCACAAAAATGCAAATTGATTTGTGAAACCCAACTGATTACTCCATAGCGCCTGTAAGTTTATTTTAATATTTCTCAAATGCATCTAATGTCATGGTTTTTGGATTTTTCTAGTGAACAGTTAATAACATCTTTTCTAGTTCCTTCATTAATTTAATGAGTCAAAAAAATCTGATATATGTTTATTCTATATCTATATAAGTACTATGATTTTACCTTTAAAAGAAAGTCATCTTTTAACAATATCAATTGCCTCCCTACATAACTTAATTCTGAATAAACAATTCCTGGAAGATCAATTTGCTGAAATATTTCATTTCAAATTTCTCAGTGTTGCAGCAACTGATCACAATGAACGCACTGGGCAAAAGGGAAGCCCATGTGAAACTTCCTTTGTCAGAGGACGAAAAGTCCTGGAGGTCCCTCAAGACAAGCTGAGAGCTACGGCCAAAACCCCTCAGCCTCCAGAACAAAGGCCACAGGAATACCCACGGTGAGCCCACAGTCCCTGCAGCTAATAGGGTCCTTCTCAAATCAAGTGAAACTACATCTCTAGAAAAAGATTGGCACGAATGACTAACAGGTGGAGGGAGTTACCAAAAAGAAAGAATCAAATGCTAATGTCCCCCCTTCTAACTAGGCTTCCCCCACCTAGTGAGGGCTTGGCCCATCAAGCTCTGTGGTCCTGACCTGGCGGAAATCACTTTTACCAGCTCAAAGTTCCAAAATCACCAAATAACACCAAGGGGTCTTAAAAGAGAGCTTGTGCTAGGTCCAGACTCCACCTGTCAGATGCTCTCCAGATGGCCAGGCTTCCAACAGCCACTCAAGCAGCAAAACAAGGCAAACCTCAACAGCAAGGTCTTCAAGACCAGTGAGTGCTAGGTCACAACGCAAAACAGCTGAATATCAGAAAACAAGAATGTGCCCTGACTAGGTAGGCTCAGCCTGACTTCACACCTGAGCTGAGGCTGAACACTCCTAGCTACACAGTAATTCAACTGCCAGGTCGCTCATTACCTTATCTGCCATACACTCATGTCACCCAGCAGGCAGGTGGCACACAGATGAACTCGGGCAAGTCACACAGGCTCTGTGCAAGGCTCCTTCCTTGGCTAGACCCCAGAGATTCATCCCACACCCCCATATTTGTGTCCACACTCCACACAATTCATTCAACATTTACTGGCCTGGCCCCACTGTGACCAACGCTGAATGAATATAAAGTTAACTACATCTGGAAGCTTACCCTTCAAGGGACTGGGAGACGGAGACAGAGACACAGACAGACACACACACACAACTAGAACATAAAGACACCAGCATAAGGCACCAAAGAGGTACAGACAGAGTGCTACAGAATTAAAGGATAATTCCTCTCCCTACAAATCCAAGGAAGAACTCTGAGGAAGAAATGGCCTTGGAACCAAATTCTGAAGGATATATATGATTTTCACAGGCAAAAGCAGTGGACAAGAAAGAGCATTCTAGGCGAAGGCAGTAATATTAAAACTCACGCTCCATGAGAAGGGAGCAAGAATGCGGGCTTAAGAACCAGTCTGTGTATCCACTCCAAATGGCTCGGCACCTGGTTTGTACCAGCTGTTCTCCATGTGTCCTATGGAGGTGGGGATGAAGCCACCTGAGGGGCACTGTGACAAGGGCAGATGAAAGCTTCAGAAGACGCTAAAGCACCCTTTGGCTGGTCGACAGAGGGGACAAGAAAAGGGCAACTGCAGTCGTCTGGCCACAGAGAGAGCATAACCTAGGAAGTTGATAAATCAACAGGAAGGGTCCGTTCTCAGGGTATTCCAAAGGTGGAACCAAAAGGACCCAGTACAACCTACCTCCATAAACGAACACTAACATGAGTATGAAACTGAGCAGGATCTTTCGGGGGCCCTCCTGGGTACAAATCCTTTCCACATCTGTTCTGGTTTGCAGGAAGTAGGCTTCATTCTGCTTCCTAGATCTTCCCAGAGTTCCAAAGGGCAGATTCAAACAATTGCTAATCAGGGAAGGGAGGAAATGCAGAAACCAAGGAGGAACAGTCCAGAAACAATAGTGCCAGGTCCAGAAAATATACATAACTTATTCTGGAATTCCGCAGGATCTAAGGCCTCCACTCAGGTGAAGGATGGTAACTTCAGGCTGAGCAGGAGGGTCTTGCAATACTGCCATTGTTAGCTCACCGTCAAACAATCTAAGGAAAGTCTGCCCACAGTGGAAAATAAGACTCTGACCCCCCCCCCCCAATGATTACCTGCAATTAACTTCCCCTTTCTCCCTTAAAAAACTTTCCTGGCCAAGCAGAAACTTGGGACTTGGTTCTGGGAGTCCTCCTTCTCCCCAGGTTGCCAGCATCCAGAACAAAATAACCCTTTCTTTACAACCAACACTTGTCTTTCCAGGGGTCAGCAGCCAAGCCTGAGTTGGGTAATGAGTACATAATTTCAAGACACGAAGTGCTAGAGGAAAACTTGGCCTTAGATGAAAAAAAGGATATCCTCTGGTGAGGGCAGCTAAACCTTGACAATTAGGTACATGATTATACTCAATAAATGAAAGGCTTTGAATTAAATTATCTTGTTTGCAAAATATTCGGGACCAGCCTGCCCTCCTCCCTCCTTTAGCCACATTTCTGGCCACCACATCAACTGCTTGACACACTCAACAAATACCAAGCACAGGAATGAAGTGAATGAATCAATGTTGAAGAGGAGAACATACAAAATTCAAGTAACACTGGCATTTCAGGAAAGAAGTTTGCAAAGGAAAGTGAGTGTAACTGAGACTGCCCCCAAATGACCAGTAAAGCTCTCCCCAGGATCGCCTGGAACTTCGGGGAATGTGGCTGGAATCCAGTGTTGTGGGGCTCTGGCCTGAGGAGGCGACTTGCAAATTTTTATTTAACCAAATACATAATAACAAAACTACAGTCAGAGAGATACATGCTACCAAATGGTAATGTAAACAGGTTAATAAGAAATCTAATATATGGAACTTTCCTATCTGTATAGACTTCATTTATCCATTACCACTCACTTTATCCAGGCATTTTGAAATTTCAGCTTATGGTCCCCATTTTGCAGCTGAGGCACTGAAACCCAAAAGCAGAACCAAGTTACACATTTCACATTATCTCTGTGAACTCCCACAGAAAATCCTATTGCTAACCAGATTATTACACCATAACAGGGTGGCCGTGGGAGTGGTGGAAGGGCACTAGAACAGGAGCCACTGGGTTTGGGTCCTGTAAGTTCCTTGGTCATTCCTCCTACAGGGCAGGCCCCTCCCGTTTAGCCAGGCTGTGGGAGGATGGAACATCTAGGCAAAATAATCTTGTACACTAAAGCATTATCAAATGCAAAGAATAAAGAACCAGCATTAGAGAAAAGGGAATCTGATACCTCTTTCCAAGAAGCAGAAAAGACAAAAAGCCAATAAAAGCCAAGGAAACTCCACCTAAGGATAGAGATACTCCACTTGCCTCTGGGCTCCCGAAGTCTTATAATTAACATAATTAACCTCATTGTTGACAGCAAATCCACTTAGGTTAAAAGACTCCACCAAGAGAACCACACCCGCCACTTAGCAAACAAGTGGGGCCATGACCTCACCAAGAAACAGCTAAACACCTCCACACTCCCGCCCTAAAGAACAGGGTCCTCTAGGCTTTCAAGTGTCCACTCGGGCCCTGTCAAAGGAAGGAAGCTTAAAGCCCCGAGTTTCCCCTTATGCTCGGTCTCCACTTCCCTCCCGCGAGTACATTCAGGAACAAGGGCGCACCGAGTCAAGCTCCTCCTTCGGGTAAAATTTCAAAACACCTTTCAAGTCAGCTCCCCACCTACTTCCCAGGGCGGTGAAGAGAAATGACGACCTCTCCATCTGTTGACAAGGAAGCCACAGGTTAAGTCCCTCCTAAATCCACTCCAAACATCAGACACCACCAGGCTCCACTTTGCAAACTGTTATCTGCCCTGGCAAGGAGTTCTTTCAATAGCTCAACTTTTACGGGACTTGCCCCCAAATGATTCCACCTCTAAAAAGCCTTTAAACAGATGTAAACCCGGGTAAAGTGCGCACCCTCTGCCCTCTCCCGAAACCCCCGCTGTGCCAGGAACTAGTCGCGCCCGACAGTGCCCAGAACGCTCAGCAGGAGCCCTTCAGGCCAAGCACAGGCGCCCCATGCCCCGAGCTGCTTACCCTCACGTGGTTCTCCACGGCCGCGCGGCCCGCCAGCTTCTTGGCCTCCTCGGCCTTGGACATCGTGGAGGGGGCCGGGCAGACGCTGTTAGCGTCCCCACTGCTGGTACTAGTGCTGCCAGCGCCGAACTGCGCGCGTCCTGGAGGCTGCACGTGCGAACCCAGGACGCCCCAGCTGTTCCCGCCTCCGCCAGAGGCCGCGCCCCCAGCCCGCCCGGGCAGCGGGGCCAGGACCCGCCCGTAGAGGGTGCTGAAGGGCCCGGGGCGCTGCATCCCGCCGCCTCGCTCCAGCCTCCACCACAGACCCGCCCCCGGCTCCACCGGAAGTCTGATAGCATACGTACTAGATCCGCGTCGCTGCGGCGCAGGCCTTGCTGGGAAATGTGGTTCTACGGCTTCGGCGGCCGGAAGCCGCGCCCCAGCCTGGACCACCGGCCCCACAATGCTCCGCGACCGGGTGCGCAAATCTCGGGCGACAGGCTTTGCGCGACTTGTACCTCCCGTGTAGCCGAGTTTGGGTCATTCTTTCAGGTTTTGTTTTTGTTTGTCCGCGCATCTGAGAAGTGGGTGTAGGTATGACCCTGTTGTTTTTCCCAGAAGTAAGAACGTGGCCGTGGACGAGGCCTGGAGGCAGTCGCACTTCTGGAGACCTCATTTCGGGAGTGCCTTCTCTAGACTGACTCCACAGGGAAACGCACCTGGGGGCTCCTGACTCCCGTTTTAGTCCATCCTTAGACCCCGAAGGCCCAGGACTACAAATTTCGGACCCCCAGACTTAGATGTTGTTATGCACATGGATGGCAAGGTTTCCTCCAGATAGAGCCCTAGCCTCACAGATAACATGCGACCCGCAGAAACCCCTCAGTCCTTCTTGACTTAAAAAGGACTTCCACTTTTCTAGTTTCTCCTCTACCTGTAAAGTGTCTTGATGTAGGTGAAAAGAAGGGAAAAAAAAGACTACACGCACAATGTAAGAGCAGTGAGTTTCAGTTTTATTCTGGGACGTTACTAGGGACTATAGCCTGGGAAATAATCTCTCAGCTCTTTGGAACTCTACAAGAGGTAGAGGAGGAGCCAGTATGTATATGAATTTTTGGTCTATGAAATGTAGTCAAGCATACATCTTGACTACTTACCACCAAAAAAACCCAGGTAGTTCAAGTTAATGATTTTAGTGCTTTCCCAAGTATGGGAGGATGCAGGAATCTAGCGTCATTGAAATTCTTCCTTAGATACATATCTTTGTCTAGGGGCCATGTATCCAAAACACAGAAGGCTTCATCCAGTTTTTCTCTACCCTGAATTCCGCTTAGGGTGAACTGTTAGTGGGGCAGCTGCAGAGTTGAGGCTTAACCTTTTGTGTAACTGGGTGATGAATGAGATTCTTCGTCCTGTTCTTACTTACAGAGAGCATGGTAAAGATGGAAGAACTCTTTGTCGTTGTTGTTGTTGTTATCTGAGCTGGAGCTGCAGCAATGATGGATCCTTTAACCCACTGCATCTGGCCAGGGATCAAACCCATGCCTCTGCAGCAACCCAAGCTGCCACAGTCAGCTTCACCTGCCACATCACAGAGGGAACTCTAGGGTGGAAGGATTTTTTTTCTTTTCTTTTCTTTTTAGGGCTGCACCTGCAGCATATGTAAGTTACCAGGCCAGGGGTCTAATCAGAGCTCAGCTGCCTGTCTACACTGATGCCTATGCAGCAACATGGATTCGAGCCGCATCTGCAACCTATACCACAGCTCTCACTGAGCGAGGCCAGGAGTTGAACCCACGTCCTCATGGATATTAGCCAGGTTCTTAATCTGAAGAACCACAACAGGACCTCTGTGGGGTGAGAGAATTCTTAATGTCCCTATTTTATAGCTAAGAAAGCTTTTGCTGACTCCATTCATATTGACTACTTGGAGGTCTATAAAAAGAACTAGTCTTCCTGCTGTTCCTCCATGTTGGTGGAATCCCTTGTCTACCATGACCTAATTTCCAAACCATTTAAGGTCTTCTCCCTCTTCTGTGTGCAAAGCACCAGTAATAAGCCACTGTCATCACCCTGGTGACCCGGGCTTCTTTTGCCATGCCTCCTGAAGCTGTCAGCCCTTGGACCATGTGCAAGGAAAATCAAAATGGAGTGGGCATTAGTAAGAGAGCTCTCCAAAATGGAGCCAGGAGGCCACTGGGACAGGGTGAGTTATGCACTTATAAGCTAACCATTTTCTGGAATTTCCCATTGTGGCTCAGGTTAAGAACCCCATAGTGTCCGTGAGGATGCAGGTTCGATCCCTGGCTTCACTCAGTGGGTCAAGGATCCAGTGCTGCCACAAGCTGCAGCATAGGTCGCAGATGCAGCTGGGATCCCATGTTGTTATAGCTGTGACTTAGGCCTGCAGCTACAACTCCGATTCAGCCCCTAGCCTGGGAAGTTCCATATGAAGCAGGTGCAGCCATAAGAAAGAAGAAAAAGAAAATTAGCTGACCATTTTCTGTCTTAAAGTACACATTCAGGACATCTGCCAGAAACTCTGGATACTTACTCAACCCTTACCATAAGTCCTGACAGCCTATCTGCTTATTGAGACCCTTACCCTAAAATGACTCATGATAGCTTATTTAAGGACAAATGTTTCCTTACCTGCATCAGAGTCAAGTACAATTTTTTGTTGTTGTTGTTTTTTTCTTTTTAGAGCTGCACCCAGGACACATGGAGATTCCCAGGCTAGGGGTCAAATCAGAGCCATAGCCACCAGCCTATACCACAGCCACAGCAGCGCCAGAGCCAAGCTACATCTGCAGCCTAAGCCACAGCTTGTGGCAGTGCCAGATCCTTTAACCCACTAAGCAAGGCCAGGGATCAAACCCACATCCTCATGGGTACTAGTTGGGTGCTTAACCTGCTGAGCCACAAGGGGAACTCCTCAAGTACAGTTTTGCTAGACAACTTTAACAACCTTGTGGCTTTTGTCTGTATTACCTCCTGGCTCTTTCTCTTCTCCATAACAATTTCAATTTTACCTGAATCTGTGTCTCTTGAGTTGCAATTCTTAAGCCCCTAAATAAAGCTTCTGTTTGCAGCCCCAATACTGATCCCATTACAGTCACTCATCAGTAGTTCAACAGCCTCCACCTTGGCGTGCAGAAGGAAGTTACTTGAGGTAGTATTTGAATCCTGCTCTTTAGGCACAATTTGGAAATCAGCTCAAAGTTCTGGCTACAATGCAGAAAAAAAAATGTAGAGCCTCGCTACAGTTATTCTCTGCACATTTGAGGGCCTCCATAGTCAAATTTGTGGCCCCTTCTGCATCCTTTTGGAAGCAGTCTCTCTCCAATTCAAGTTTCTCCATCAGAAGTTTACTGGAGTTAGGAGTTCACATGGTGTCTCAGCGGCATGAATCTGACTAGTATCCATGAGGCTGCAGATTCAATCCCTGGCCTTCCTCAGTGTGAGCTGTGGTGTAGTTCTCAGATGTGACTCAGATCTGGCATTGCTGTGGCTGTTGTGTAAACCAGCAGCTGCAGCTCTGATTCAACCCCTAGCTTGGGAACTTCCATATGCCTTAGGTTTGGCCCTAAAAATAAGACAAAAAAAAATTGCTGGATCAAAAGTTAGTGATCCAGCACCTGTCTCTATTCAGCCTTAAACAGCATCAGCCTAAAATACCAGGTAGGTGGCTCCCCAAAACAGAAGGATTCGTGTCCCACTTCAAAAAGGAAGCAAGAAAGAAGAAAATACTGTGTTCTGGAGTTCCCTGGTGACCCTGTGTGTAAGGCTGGGGTCACTGCTGTGGCACAGAAAGAAAGTAAATATTAGAATAACACGTTTTTGGAGTTTCTGCTGTGGTGCAGCAGGTTAAGGATCCAGCATTGTCTCTGCAGTAGCAGTGCTATTCACAATAGCCAAGACATGGAAACAACCCAAATGTCCATCAATAGATAAATGAGTTAACCAGTTGTGATTCATATACACAGTGGAGTACTACTCAGCCATAAAAAAGAAGAAAAAAGAAATTGTGATAAAGCAATAGACCAAGATAACTCCATCCCAGATGTTTCTCTTACATCTTCTGGAGCTGTTTATTATGGATGAAGCACACTGAGAACTATGGATGCTGTGCACCACATCCCTGCTGTCTTTTACACTGGCTGTTTCCTTGCTAATTTCCCTGACTTGAGGCCCAGGCAGAGCTTAGAGGGGAGGGGCTTCTGGTACAGATGGCTGCGCCTGGGTGTCATTACACATGCACTGGGTTAAACAGGATCCGAGCAGACCTACAGTCAGCCACCTTTGTTCTCCCCATTAGAAAAGCAGAACACAAACACCATTTAGAGTGGCCTGACACACGTTCTATTAATGAGAAAGGAAGCTGTAGGAAATGAACATTGTTTTTATTATTACAGAGAGAATAAAAGCCAAACAAGTTGCTCACTTTCTGAGCCTGTTTTTCTTAAGCTGATTTGAAAGTCCAGGCTTTTGCAGACTTTGATTTTCTTTCTAAATTATAATCTAAATATTGGGTTTGTGAGTCAAATGTATAATGGCGCATATCCACCATTATAGATCATGCGGAGTATTTGCACTACCCTAAAAATCCTCTATGCTCTTTTCATCTCCCCTTCCTCCCCAGCCCCGGCAACCACTAATTTTTCTGCTGTCTCCATCGTTTTGCCTTTCCCAGGATGTCAAATAGTTGAAATCATATACTGTGTAGCCATTTCAGATTGGCTTCTTTCACTTAGGAATATGCGTTTGTTTCCTCCATATCTTTTCATTGGTTTGTTAGCTTGTTGCTTTTTATTTTTTGTTTGTTTGTTTATTTTGTCTTTTTAGGGCCACACTCACAGCATACAAAGGTTCCCAGGCTAGAAGTCAAATTGGAGCGACAGCTGCTGGGCTACACCACAGCCAGAGCAACTTGGGATCCGAGCCATGTCTACAACCTACACCACAGCTGACAGCAAACCAGAGTTCATGGCAATGCCAGATCTTTAACCCACTGATCGAGGCCAGGGACTGAACCTGCAACCTCAGAGTTCCTAATCAGATTCATTTCCTCCACACCACAACAGGAACTCGGCTTGTTGCTTTTTAGCACTCAGTAATATTCCATTTTATAGATGTACCACAATTTTTCCATTTGCCTATTGAAGAACATCTTAGCCGCTTTGAGGTTTTAGGAATCATGAGTAAAGTTGCTATAAACATCCAAGTGCAGATTCCTGTGTTTTTAGCTTCTTTGGGTAAAAGTCAAAGTGATTTCTGAATTATATGGTAAGAAGTTTAGGGTTTTTTTTTTTTTTTTTGTCTTTTTAGGGGCGCACCTGCAGTATATGGAGATTCCCAGGCTAGGGATGGAATAGGAGCTGCAGCTGCCGTCCTATACCACAGCCACAGCAACTCAGGATCCAGGCTGAGTCTGTGACCTATACCACAGCTCATGGCAACACCGGATCCCTGACCCACTGATCGAGGGCAGGGATCAAACTCACATCCTCATGGATGCTAGTTGGATTCGTTTCCACTGCACCAAAATGGGAACTCCTAACTATATTTTCTTAAAGCAGTTTTCTGATTCCTTCTTTGCTGTTTTCTAATCTTTGGGGGGGGGGGGGTGGCATAGTTTAGTTCGTGCAAGATCATATCTGGACCAGACTGCTTGAATCCAAACCCAGCTCTACTGCATTATGTGCTCTGTGACCTTCGTTTCCCTGAGCCATGACAGGAGCTCCAGAAGTTTAGTTTTGTAAGAAAATGCCAAACTGTCTTCCAAAGTGGCCATATACTACTTTCATCCCCACTAGCAAAGTGGTTGAGAATTTCTGTTGCTCTGCATCTTTGTCAGCATTTGGTGTTTTCAGTGTTCTGGGTTTCTGCCATTCTAATAGGTGAATAGTGGTCTCTCATTGTTTTAATTTGCTTTTCTCTGTTGACATATGTTGTGGAGGATCTTTTCACATGCTTATCTGCCATCTGCATATTTTTTTTGGTTTGATTTTGATTTCAAAGGACGTGATGATAAACCAGTCTCAGTCCGGGCTTCTCTTGGTTGGCTCCAGCCTTGGATGGGCTTTTCCCCTCACATCCCAAGATGACTACCAGAAGTTTCAGGTATGTGGTTGAGCACATCCCTCAGCTTTACATTGCTCAGGCAAATTTAGGGACATGCCCACTCAGAACCAATTGTGGAGCAGGATGTGGGGATGGATTTTGTTCAGTATGAGTCTAGTTTAGGAGTTAGAGTTATCTTCCTCTGAAGCCCATGGCCTGTGGAGAGGAGTGGAATAAAAATTAGGGTGGAAGATGGATAAACAACAAGGTCCTCTCATATACCCAGGGAACTGTATTCAGTAGCCTGTGATCATAATGGAAAAAAAGTATGAAAAAATGTGTATATATGTATAACTGAATTGCTTTGCTATACAGCAAAAATTAACACAACATTGTAAATCAACTATACTTTTTTTCAATTTATTCAACTATACTTCAGTAAAATAATTTTTTTTAGAAATTAGGGAGTTCCCTGGTGGCTCAGCAGGTTAAGGATACAACAACACTGCTGTGGCACAAGTTTGATCCCTTGCCCAGGGATGTCCATATGCCCTTGGTGTGGCAAAAAAAATTAAAATTTAAAAATAAAATTAGGAGTTCCTGTTGTGGCACAGTAGGTTAAGAACCTAAAACAGTGTCTGTGAGGATGCTGATTTGATCCCTGGCCTTTGATGGTGGGTTAAAGATCCAGCATTGCCTCAAGCTGTGGCATAGTTCACAGATATAGCCTACATCTGGTGTTGCCGTGGCTATGGTATAGGCCTGCAGCTGCAGCTCTGATTTGACCTCTAACCTGGGAACTTCCATATGTTGCACATGTGGCACTAAAAAGAAAGTAAAAGTGAATAAATAAATAGTAAAAAATTCTAGTAGAAGAAAGAAATAGATGCTAGGAAGTAGAAAACAGCATATGGCCACTATGCATAGGAGTATTAAGACTCAGTCTTTTGCTTTGTATTCATTGTGCTTAGGCTTTATTGTATTTATGTTTTCGTAGTTCACTGTTTTGAATTCTTTTTGGAAACAGGTGCAGTTATAAATACATTAGGCAATCAGGAGTTCCCCTTGTGGCACAGCAGAAACGAATCCAACTAGTAATCATGAGGTTGCGGGTTCGATCCCTGTCTCAGTGGGTCGGGGATCCGGTGTTGCCATGAACTGTGGTGTAGATTGGAGATGTGTCACAGAAACTGCGTTGCTGTGGCTGTGGCGTTGGCTGGCAGCTGTAGCTCCAGTTGTACCCCTAGCCTGGGAAACTCCATATGCTATAGGTGCAGCCCTAAAAAGCAAAGCAAAAAAAAAAAAAGTAAATAAATAAATACATTAAGCAAGCAGTCAAATATTGAAATGAGTTGGCATCTCTCATACACACAGCTACCATTGGCCAGTGTCAGGAACACAATCAGTGAGGGAGCAACATGGCAAATGGGAAAAAATAGCTGGAATTATCTATAGCTACAAAAAATTTTTGGAGTTCCCATTGCAGCTGTAGCTCCAAGTCGATCCCTAGCCTGGGAACCTTCATATGCCGTGGGTCCAGCCCTAAAAAAAAAAAAAAAAAAAAAAAAAAAATTCATAGCCAATTTCCATTCTGGATATTTTACACAAAACATCAACAAGGAAAAGTTGGTTTGCAATGCTATTCCAATGAAATACTATCATAGATCAACTTTAGGGATGTCTCTATTTCCCTGAAGATGATTTAAGCAACCAATAAACAAGAACCACTGCAGTGAATGAATGAACAGATTCTAAGCCAGGGTTGTAGGAATCTCTCTCTCTCTCTCTCTCTCACTATATCCACGTAATCACTTTCTACTTATACATCCTATCCCCTTGATAACTCTCAAACCCAGCCACTTTCTCTCTGTCCAGCAGGACCTCCTCAGTCCCAGCATGTACCAATTCTAGATTAATGCAACAGCTCCATAGCTTCTCTCCCTCCCCTCCCCCTTTCCTCCCCCTTCCCCTTCTCATCCTCCTGCCTAGTTGCAACTCCCTTCCACAGCTGTTAGAGCAATTTTTTTTTCTTTTTTTTTTTGCCGCACCTTTGGCATATGGAAGTTCCGGGGCCAGGGATTGAACCTGCACCACAGATGAGACCTATGTCATGGCTCCAGCAACACTAGATCCTTAACCCACTATGCCACAAGGAGAACTCCAGAGAAATGCTTTAAAAAATCTGATTTCGTTATTCCTGTTTAAATCATGATGACACCCCACTGCTTTCAGGATCTGTTAGAAAATTCCTAACCAGGTAGGCAGGGGCTTACTTCCCAGGAGCTGACCCTGACCTTTTCCTCAGCATCCTCCTCCCCACTGCCTAAACACCAATCACAGTCCACCAGCAGTTTCCCACTGCACCATGTTCTGCCATGTCCTCATGCCTTTGCTAGTGCTGGTGCCTCAGCCTAGAATGTTCTCCATATAACCCCTCCTTCCTGCCACTCCCATACACGCCCCCTCCTTTATCCGCATCTGACTAACTTCTCAAGGTCTAAGACCCAGCTCAGCCTCACTTCCTGAATAAATTTACCACCCTACTTTTCACACTGATATTTATGTATTTGTCCACTAGAGGGCAAGCTCTTTGATTCAGAGCCTAGAGCCTGCATCTTTTCTGTGTCCTCAGAGCTTGCTTTATATAGGCACAAGGTAGGGGTTCAGTATGTGGTTATTGGATGGGTGAATGGATGGATTGGATGATGAATGGACAAAATCAACATGTTAAGATTTCAATATAACCCAGAAATTGTATAATTGCTTACAGTTTATCAAAATATGATCTAATAGGCATTCCTGTCATGGTTCAGGGAAACAAATCTGACTAGCATCCATGAGGACTCAGGTTCAATCCCTGGCCTCACTCAGTGGGTTAAGGATCCAGCATTGCCATGAGCTGTGGAGGAGGTCGCAGATTCAGCTTGGATCTGTTGTTGCTGTGGCTATGGCATAGGCCAGTGGCTGCAGCTCCAATTCGACCCCCAGCCTGGGAACATCCATATGCCTCAGGTGTGGCCATAAAAAAGCAAAAAAATTAAAAAAAATTGAATTATAATGCACAATAGATAAATATAGATAAACAACAAAGACCTACTATGTAGCACAGGGAGCAATATTCAATATCTTGTAATAACCTTTAATGGAAGAGTCCGAAAAAGAATATATATATATATATATATATATATATATAAAATATATATATAACTAAATCACTTTGTTGTGCACTTGAAACACTGTAAATCAACTCTACTTCAATATTTAAAAAAACCAATTGAGTTAGAAGAATCCAGGGGAGTTCCGTCATGGCACAGTGGTTAACGAATCCTACTAGCAACCATGAGGTTGCAGGTTCTATACCTGGCCTTGCTCAGGGGGTTAAGGATCTGGTGTTGCTGTGAGCTGTGGTGTAGGTCGCAGACACTGCTCGGATCCTGAGTTGCTGTGGCTGTGGTGTAGGCCGGCGGCTACAACTCCAATTAGACCCCTAGCCTGGGAACCTCCATATGCTGCGAGAGTGGATCTAGGAAAAGGCAAAGAGACAAAAAAAAGAGAAGAAGAAAAATCCATTTTTAGTCCTGTCCTTGTCACTAACAGATAGGGGCTGCCTGCGTATCTCAGTTTATGGCCCCTCCCTACGTCAATGCAACATCTTCCTTTTGTGGTCACGTTTCCTGCTACTCACTCTGATCTCCTCCTCCCCTTCCCCTTTTTTAGCTACACCCATGGCATTTGGAAGTTCCCGGGCCAGAGATTGAGTCCCAGCTGCAGCTTCAACCTACACCACAGCTGCGGCAACACTGGATCCTTAACCCACTGCACCAGGCCTTGAATGGAACCTGCAGCCCAAGCCAACACAGAGACAGTGCTGGGTCCTTAACCCACTGCACCACAGAGGGCAATCCTTCTCCACTCTTATTAGGAACCTTGTGATCACAACTGAATGATCCAGGGTAATGCCCCTCTCAAGAACCTTAATTTAATCACATCTGCAAAATCCCTCTTGTGATACAAAGTGACATTCACAGGTTCCAGATATAAGGATGGGGACATCTTTGAGGGGCTGTTATTCAGCCCACCACAAATAACCATAAGAAAACAACAAATGTAAACCTAAACCTCACACTTTCATAAGACAACTGAAAGGAAAACCCCCTTTTCCTCTCTGCTCTAATATTACTCTCAATACTTCGCTCTGGATGCCACGTATGCAGGGTTTTTTCCCCACACTGACCAATTCTCTGATTCTATGCAGACACCAGCTCCTGTCTTACAATTGAATTCAATACTGACATTACCTGGAGTTAGTGCAGACCCCACAGGTTAAAAGCTCAGTTCACAAGCAGCTTCCACTTCAGATGGCAATTCAAAGTTCCAGGTTATCATCTGGGCTGTGTGCTGACTGGCTGTAATTTGGAGGTTACCAGAGTTCCTGTTGTGACTCAGCAGTAAGGAACCCAACAAGTAACTATGAGGATTCGGGTTCGATCCTTGGCCTCAATCAGTGGGTTAAGGATCCGGTGTTGCTATGAGCTGCGGTGTAGGTTGCAGATGTGGCTCAGATCCCGTGTGGCTGTGGCTGTGGCATAGGCTGGCAGCTGCATCTCCCATTTGACCCCTAGCCTGGGAACTTCCATGTGTCACAGGTACAGCCCTAAAAACAACCAAACAAATAAATAAACAAACAAACAAAAAAACCCAGCTAAAATAAAAATGGGTGATAGGAGTTCCTCTGGTGGCCTAATGGTTAAGGATCCAGTGTTGTCACTGCTGTGGCTTGGGTCACTGCTATGGTGCAGGTTGGACCCCTGGCCTGGGAACCTCCACATGCCGAGAGCACAGCCAAAAGAGTCATGATGTCAAATGATGGCGAGGATTCTGATTAAACAGCATTGTTGGTCTCATAAATAACATCGTCAGTGTCATAAGTAACACCATCAAACGACATTAGAGAGAGAGCAAGCGGGTTAGTGATTGCCAAAGTTTAGAAGTGGGAGGGAGGGTTGTGGGTGTGTGTAATGTAAGTAATTGACTCTTAGTTTTGGGGGTTTAAAATGTGGCTGACATTAAGCTTTTGATTGTTGAGGCATGTACTTCAAAGACGTTCACCTCAAACAAACACACTGCTTGTTACACAACCAGATAAAGAACCAGGCTGCTCCACACAAGAAGTTCCCCTTTTAGAAAGTCCTGGTTGACCTAGATAACGTGATCGTTTGAGTGAGCAACCCTGTTTTTCCCTTCCCTTTAATTCCCAGAAAAGTGAACCTGAGAAACCCTAGGCACCCCATCCTTGACCCCAATAAAGGTAAAACTCCAGGTTCACACACAATCTCTCTCTCTACCCGGGACCTTGCTGTGTAGCCCCAGGCATGCAGTGTAGCCTCCAGGACTTTTGGGTAATAAACCTTGTGCTTTCCATGTTCCCTGACGATGGTTGATGTGTCTTGTGATCACAATAAGAACCACAACGGCCAGTCCAGCTACAACATTGGCTCCAAAAGCGGAGACACATGTAGTACAGTCCAGGCATTTCCAACCCATAGTGTTATTACCGTGGGTTGAGGTATACCTAAAACAGTGTAACTTTAAGGAGTATTTGTAGTGATGGAATAGTTCTGTCTCTTGATTGCAGTAGTGGTTACATGAATTTATATGTGATAAAATAAAAAGTGCAGGAGTTCCTGTTGTGGCTGAGCAGGTTAAGAAACCTACTAGCATCCGTGAGGATATGGGTTTGATCCCTGGCCTCACTCTGTGGGTTAAGGATCTGGTCTTGCCCTGAGCTGTGGTGTAGGTCGCAGATGAGGCTTGGATCTGTTATGGCTGTGGCTGTGGTGTAGGCCAGCAGCTGCAGCTCTGATTCAACCCCTAGCCTGGGAACTTCCATATGCCTCAGGCATGGCCTTAAAAAGATGAAAAGAAAGGAAGAAAGAAAAGAAAGAAAGAAGGAAAGAAAGAAAGAAAGAAAGAAAGAAAGAAAGAAAGAAAGAAAGAAAGAAAGAAAGAAAGAAAGAAAGGGAAATAAAGAAAGAGAGAGAGAAAGAAAGAAAGAGAGAGAAAGAAAGAGAGAAAGAAAGAAATGAACTTTTGGCAAAATGTAGCTTAACAGCCTCAGTTCATGCTTTGGACAATTGAATTCAGAAAGAATTGTCCCATACCCTGTATTTTCTTTTTCAATCTCAGAGAATACACTTCCCTGTGCTATATAGTAGGTCCTAGGTCCTCGTTGGTTATCTATTTTTTATGTAGCAGTATGTTCTAAATCAATTCTTTATTCTTTCCATTCCATTATACAGTTTCTATAGGATAAGTTGAAATAGATATGTTGTATATATCAATCATATTATATATATATATACACACACACACACACATATATATATATATTTTTTTTGTTGTTGTTGTTGCTTTTTAGGGCTGCACCCGCGGCATATGGAGATTCCCAGGCTATGGATCCAGTCAGAGCTACCGCTGCCGCCTATGCCACAGCCACAGCAACACAGGATCAGAGTCGTGTCTGCGACCTACACTACAGCTCATGGCAACGCCAGATCCTTAACCCACTTAGTGAGGCCAGGGATCGAACCAGCAACCTCATGGTTCCTAGTTGGATTCGTTTCCACTACGCCACAACGGAAACTCCTAGTTTTAGTTTTCTCTTCCTTTGTCCTTTTATGTGATTTCTTTCTTCTTATAAAGGAAGTCACAAATAATTTGAAAATATTTTTTGTCAAGTTTCTCTATTTTGATAGTTAGAAATATAGTCACAGCTTAGGGACTCTGCCAGCCTTTATCTTTTATAATACTTTCTGTGCCCCAAAAAATTTGCCAGAGAATTGTGGTTTACCAGGAAGCAGTGCTAAGAGTTACCACCAGGTGGCAGACCATCCTCTCTATGGAGGGATCAATTTGGTTACCAGAGGTGAAGGTCAGTGGCTATATTTAGGTTATGAAGTCTTTCTCTGCTTTCTGCTGTGAAGAGTTTCTGAAACAACCCAATTTCTCCAGATTTTTTTGGCCTGAGGTTTTGAATATGATCCAGTCGTGTACTCAGTTAAACTTGGTTCAACAGTATATCAAATATTTATCTGTTGTGGCTCAGCGGGTTAAGAACCTGGCTAGTATCCAGGAGGATGAGGGTTCGATCCCTGGAGTCACTCAGTGGGTTAATGATCTGGCATTGCTGCAGTGCAGCACAGGTCACAAATGCGGCTGGGACCCACTGTCGCCATGGCTGTGATAGGCTGGCAGCTGACCCCCAGCCTGGGAACTTCCATATGTCATAGATTCAACCATAAAAAAGAAGGAAAAAAAAAACTGCTCGACCACAGATAGTCTTTAGCAATACTGCCCTCTACCCAACACACACACATAACACCCCTCTACAGCCAGGGAGTGTGTAAATTACACAGCTCATCTTTTACTATGTAGGGTATTTGGTTAAGCATTGTAAGAGCAACCACCAAATATGTGCTAAAAATAAGTTAGCAGGGTTGTGCAGAAATTAGGAGGATGGACCCAGAAAACTGTCACTTGGATGTGTAACCCTGCGAACAAAGAGCAACAGTGGAGTAGATGAGGAGGAAACTGGGCCTCAGCATGGAGCCCAGCCAGTTACATCAGAGCATAGCCCCTAAGTCAGTAATGGATATGCTGCCGTGACTATGCCACATTTTCCAGGTAAATAAGGCTCAGGGCTCCGTGGACAACTGCCCCTGTGGCTAGTATGTTTGATCTGGCAGGGGACCAGGGCGGGAGCAGAGACAGGCAGCTCATGACAATGACTCACAGGGCCTGAGAATGGCAGCACCTGGGGAAGAAAGATTCAACTTCTCCTCCAACCTCAGGAGGGTGCGGTCATTTCCTGTGTCACACTTAGGCTCTGAGGAAACAGATAAAGATGTTTATAAAGATGAGCCTTTCCTAATGTACTCTTTGGTTAGCCTGAGGTAAGGTTTAGAATAAGAAACGAAAGATGAATGACCGAATCTTCCTCTTTTTTCTAACAGACCACCGTCACTTTCAGCACAGTCCTAATTGATAACGCCCTATCCTGATACTTTTACCCTTGTGTTTGGTCCCCATTGTATTTGCGAGATGTCTCCCTCACTCAACTGCAAGCAAGAGTGGCAGAGCCTGGCTTTCTACCTGCGCAGTAATTTATAGTTCAGAGGGTTTGATGAATGAGTGAGTTGAGTGAGTGATTGTATTGTGGTCCAGGATTCTATCTGTGTTTTTACCTTTGTGCTGCTACCAGAGACACCTTCTTTTTTTTTTTTTTTTTTTGCTACAGCTGCCGGCTTACACCCCAGCCCCAGCAATGCCACATCCGAGCTGTGTCTGCAACCTACACCACAGCTCATAACAACACTGGATCCTTTAACCCACTGAGTGAGGCCAGGGATCGAACCTGCATCCTCATGGATACTAGTCAGATTCGTTTCCGCTGTGCCACAATGGGAACTCCTAAGGATGGAGCCTTCTTAATAAAAACAAAACTGGATACTAGACCAAGAATCTCCCTGTGAACTGCAGGCAGCTGGACCCTGAGGTTGCACCCTTGTTCAGACCCTCTGGGTTTGTTTGTTTTTTTCTCGGCTTTCCCAGCTGTGTACAAACTCTTCTTTTTATACCTTCTATTATAACTGAAACAGCTAGAACATGCAATCCCTACCTCAAAAAGGACACTTTTAAAAATTTTTTTATTTTTTATTTTTATTTTTATTTTTTTTGCTTTCTAGGGCCACACCCACAGCATATGGAGGTTCCCAGGCTAGGGGTCATTTGGAACTGTAGCTGCCGGCCTACACCACAGCCACAGCAACATGAGATCCAAGCCTCGTCTGTGATCTACACCACCGTTCACGGCAACACCAGATCCTTAACCCACTGAGCAAGGCCAGGGATCAAACCCGAATCCTCATGGATACTAGTCATGTTTGTTAACCACTGAGCCATGATGGGAGCTCCAAGAAGGATTCTTTTCTTTTGCGAAAGCAGCAACAACAACAACAATAAGACCCAACAAGTAGATTTCTACTTGTTAGTAGTTGTTTTTTCTAGGATTGGTTGACCTAATGATACTCATAATGAAAAGTCTACTGTAAATTCTTCAATGACGTTAAATATCTTTGTATTTCATGAAAGATGCTATTTCTGCATTTATTGGACTGTTATATATATGTGTGTGATACCTTGTTTATTCAGCCTACAGGCAAAAACTTGGTGATTATGTGCGTTTTGAGAAGTCTGGCAATAATTCCTCAGTCTCATGATTGGGATGCAAAACGCTAAGAAAGAAGAGGTACCTTAGGTGCAAGTACAGACTGTCCTAAAATTCAGGAGCCCCAATTCATAGCAGATGTCAGAAAAATAAGGGACTTTCCCCCTCTTGATCTCTTCCTTCCTCAATATCAGTTCTGAATCTAGAAAGATGTTCCTTCAGAATCCCCCAAAGAAATATGCATGGTACAGGTAATTAAGACTTGGGTTAGAACACATTTTTGTTATGGTAATACTTTTAGGCTCAGTCATGAGGGGTGAAGGTGTGATACATTGTATTCTAAAGTAGTTGAATGCTTGGTTTAGTTCCAAAATGGACCCGTTTATAACAATTTTTGTGTGTGTGTGTGTTTTTTAGGGCCGCGCCTGTGGCATATGGAAATTCCTAGGCTAGGGGTCGAATCAGAGCTACAGCTGCCCGCCTACGCCAAGGCATAGCAACTTAGGATCCAAGCCGCATCTGTGACCTACACCACAGCTCATGGCAATGCCAGATCCTTAACTTACTGAGTGAGGCCAGGAATCCAACCTGCATCCTTATGGATCCTAGTGGGATTCATTAACCGCTGAGCAGTTAAAGGAACTCTCTAAAAAAATTTTAAAAAACATAATGGCATTCAAAAGAAAGTGACGCTGGAGTTCCCGCTGTGGCTCAGTAGGTTAAAAATCCAACTGCAGCTCGGATCACTGTGGAGGCATGGGTTCGATCCCTGTTTCAACACAGTGGTTAAGGATCTGGCATCACTGCAGCTGGGGCATAGGTAACAGCTCTGGCTGGGACTCCATCCCAGGCCTGGGAACTTCCATATGCTGTGGATGCAGCCATAAAAAGAAAAGAAAAGAAAAGAGAAATTGATTAGCGTTGTAATTGTGCATAAATATAATAAACACTGTTTATGTTATATAGGAAACTTGTGAAGAGAGAAAACCCGAGTTTCCATCACAAGTAAAAAAAGTTTTGTTTCTTTAATTTTGTATCTCTATGAAATGCAGATATTCACTTAACTTATTGTGGTCATCATTTCATAATGTATGTAAGTCTAGTTATTATGCTGCACACCTTAAACTTAACATAGTACTTTATGTCAGTTTTCTCTCAATAAAGCTAGAGGAAAAAAGTGATGTTCTGAGCTGTAGGGTTTGTACATCAAGACAGTATTTTACTAGGTAGATGCTCAGAAATATTTGCACAACAACTTTTCCATTCAAAACTGGACCGCTCCCACCTACAAAGACCTGAAGATGAGCCGCATGGGTGAATAATGTTGATTTTACAAAGTGTATATACATTACCCCTGCCACTTCTCCGGCTTTAACCTCACCATGGCTTTCTACAGTCCATAATGAGACCATTTTGTGTTAGATGATGTGAGATTTAAGTGGTCCCAAGCTCCTTAATCCTCTCTATATACATTGTAAACAGTCAGAATTAGATATGTTAACATTTCGCAATGAATAATGATGCCTGAGCTAGTTTATTTTTATTTTTTTCTTTGTAGGGCAGCACCTGTGGCATATGGAGGTTCCCAGGCTAAGGGTTGGATTGGAGCTACAGCTGCCGGCCTACACCACAGCCACAGCAACGCCAGATCCTTAACCCACTGAGCAAGGCCAGGAATCCAACCCACAGCCTCATGGTTACTAGTCGGATTCTTTTCCACTGCACTACAACGGGAACTCCCCTGAGCTAGTTTATTGTGTGAAATAAACAAGCAGTTTGGGTGATTAGTCATCAGGCAATATTCAGTAACAGAGGCCTGACTTCCAAAAGATTTCTAGCACTGGCATCTTTGAAGAGGAAAGATTGAAAAAAAGAGAGAAGGGAAAGATTTTAGAATAGGAAAAGAGAAGTGAAATTTCGAGAATATTTAGTATCAACCATAAGATCTCCATCAACCCCAAAATAGTTTTTTGTTGTTGTTTTCTTTTTTCTTTTTTCTTTTTTTTTTTTTTTCTTTTTAGGGCCATACCGCAGCACATGGAAATTCCCAGGCTGGGGGCAAATCAGAGCTGTAGCTGCCGGCCTGCACCACAGCCACAGAAACTTAAGATCTGAGATGTGTTTTTGACCTACACCACAGCTCATGTCAACGCCAGATCCTTAACCCACTGAGCGTAGCCAGGGATCAAACCCACGTCTCATGGATGCTAGTTGGGTTCGTTAACCACTGAGTGATGACAGGAACTCCCCAGAATAATTTTAATGAATCTGAGGATGAGAGTCTAGGTAGTTCTAACCACATTGGTATGACTAAAAACATTCTTTGTCCCGATTTGGACCCATAGAGCATCACTTAGTCTCACTGGCCATGTACCATTTATTTATTCCCACTGTACTTTGGCATTCCCAAATCTCCTATCATGCTCTGAACATCAAGCTATCAAATGTTGTCATTGTCTTATTCTATTGTCTGGTAGGCACTTACTTATTTTGCATTTCCATGTTGTCTTTCTGTTGAGTCATGTTTGTTGTTGTTGTTTTTGCTTTTTTGTCTGTACCCATGACATATGGAAGTCCCCAAGCCAGGGACTGAATCTGAGCCACAGCTGTGACCTACACTACAGCTGCATCAGTGCCAGATCCTTAACCCACTGTGCCGGGCCAAGGGTGGAACCAGCGCCTCCACAGAGACAAGCCAGGTCATTAACCTACATGCTGAAGCAGGAAGTCCCTCTATTGAGTCTTAAATAATTAAACTTAAAGCTTTTAGTGTTTAAATAATGAAGACATTCTTTGGAAAAAGAACTTGACAAAACCACAAAATGTCATGCAAACCAAAACTGGTTTGATGGGTTCAAGAGAAGCATTCGGTCTACTTTGTTTTTTGTTTTTGTTTTTTTTTTTTGGCCTTTTAGGGCCACACCCATGGCATATAGAGGTTCCCAGGCTAGGGGTTGAATCTGAGCTCAGCTGCCGGCCTATGCCACAGCCACATCAACACCAGATCTGAGCTGTGTCTGTGACCTACAACACAGCTCACAGCAACGCCGGGTCCTTAGCCCACTGAGCAAAGCCAGGGATCAAACCCAAAACCTCATGGTTCCTGGTCGGATTCGTTTCCACTACACCACAATGAGAACCCCGGTTCTGTCTACTTTGTACACTATCTTGGCTGTACCTGATTTAAGAGTTTGGTTGGGGTCTGGCTCCATGGATGTCAGATGGCAGAGAGGAACAAGAAGCCTGAGAAGAGTCACTGCAAGTGACCCAGGAGCCTGGCAGAGTGTGCCCAACTCCACATCACATTGGGGTGTGATGGCTAATTTCATGGGCCAACTTGGTTATGCCATCGTATCCAGTTTTTTTGTCAAACACCACTCTAGATGTCACAATGAATTTTTGATGAAATTCATATTTAAATCTTGGAGTAACGTTGAGTGAAGCAGACTACCCCCCCTAATATGGATGGGCCGTATCCAGTCAGCTGAAGGCCTTAAGAGAAAAGACTGAGGTCTCCAAAGGAAGAAGGAGTTTGACCGCCAAACTGCCTTTGGACTTGAGATGGCTATATTGAATCTTCCTGGGGTCTCCAACCTGCCACACTGACCTGCAAATTTCACACTAGTCCCCCAAATCACATGAACCAATTCCTTAAAATAACCCTCCCTGTCTCTCTCCTTCTGTCTCTTTCCCCCTCTTTACACACACACACACACACACACACACACACACACACACACACACATTGGCTCTGTCTTTCTGGAGAACCCTGCCTAATACAGGAGGCGAGCCTCCCCCAG
This sequence comes from Phacochoerus africanus, assembly GCF_016906955.1. NCBI lineage: Eukaryota > Metazoa > Chordata > Mammalia > Artiodactyla > Suidae > Phacochoerus > Phacochoerus africanus. Next base: position 61,797,287 of record NC_062548.1, read on the forward strand.
GTCCACTATTCCCCTTACACACATCCAACATGCTGGCGTGTTTTATGCCCTAAGAAGGGGGAAGGTACAACACAAAGCAGAAAACTAGGCCCTGGGGGGCCTGCAGCTCTCTTAGGAGCAATCCCTCTGAATGGGTTTCCCTGCTGACCAGAGAGGAGACGAGCATGGCGAAGGGTCATCCAGAAGTTCTCTGTGAACGAGGGCAGGCAGCAAGTGGACAAGGAAGAGCAGTGGCAGCCTGAAAAGTGGGGTCTAAGCACAGTTCCTCTGGCCTTTTTGTTCCCCTAATAGAGAGAAAAAGGAGCTTAACTAGAACCCCCAACTGGGAAAGCCTAGAGGACCTTGGGACTAGGCCTGTGAGCATCCTGGGACTATTTCCAGGGGAGAATTTCTAGAAACCCAAGACTTTCTGTTGGAGTAACTGAGCATTGATGTTCTTTTAAATATCACCATCAATGGAACTTTATTTTAAATTCGCTTGTTAGAGGGATTTGAACATGTGAGTTTTATTTGCCTAATACCAATTTTTTTTCTTTTTAGAGCTGTACTTGCTGCACATGGAAGTTCCCAGGCTAGGGGATGAATCGGCTACAGCTGCCAGCCTATGCCACAGACACACAATGTGGGATCTGAGCCACATCCGTGACCTGTGCTGCAGCTTGCGGCATCTAGATCCTTTACCCACTGAGCGAGGCCAGGGATTGAACTCAAATCCTCATGGATACTAGTAGGGTTCTTAACCTGCTGAGCCACAGTGGGAATGCCTGGTACTAAATTGATTGGCTACTATTCTTGTGCAGATAAAGAAGCTGCCAACAAATTCACGGTTGTGGGATTAGCTAGAAAAATGGAATCAGTTTCCCAGCCATATACTCCCCATTTTTTTCTCTTCCCCTGGATTAAGCAGAATAAAACCAATTTCTTGATGGAAGATCCCTTTCAGTAAGTTAAGGATCCGGCATTGCCAGAAACTGCTGTCTAGGTCAGACACAGCGCAGATCCAGAGTTGCTATAGCTGTGGTGTAGGCTGGCAGCCACGGTTCCAATTCAAACCCTAGCCTGGGAATTTCCTATGCAGCCCTACAAAGAAAAATAAAGATGCTATTCCTATTACTCCCCAGATTTTTGTTCTTTTCACTTGCAGAACAAATCTCTCAGTGTGATATGAGAAGCCCTTTGAAACCTGCCCCCTGCTCTATAGCCATATCTCCCACAATTTCCGTTTTTGTTTTTTCTTTTTAGGGCCACACCCCTGGCATATGTAAGTTTCCAGGGTCGAACTGGAGCTGCAGCTGCTGGCCTATGTCACAGCCACAGCAGCGTGGGATGGAGGGTGCCACGTCTGCCACCTACACCACAGCTCATGGCAATGCCAGATCCTTAACCCACTGAGTGAGGTCAGGGATCAAACCCAAGTCCTCATGCATACTGGTCGGATTGGTTTCTGCTGCGCCATGACAGAACTCCACAATTTCTGTTCAGTGATGTGATTCTACATTCTCCTCTCCTGGAACCCAGCAAGTCCATGCCCACCTTTTGCTCGTGAAAGAAGGATTTATCTGGATTGTCATCACAACAAAGGCCCACGTACAAAGGTCCTGTCCTAGTATGTGTGCACAAAGGGCCTTTGGTATTTAAAAAAGAAATGAGTAAGGCTACCAGCTCCATTGAGCCTCTTACAGCTCTGAGTAAACTCATATGAACTAAGACCCAGTTGTAAGAACTGGGGTTTACATCCAACTGGCTTTTCTGAAAGCTCCTGCCTTGTTGGTTTGGGTTATTTATATGCTTTGGTTTTGCAGAGGACCAAGTAGCATTTCCTCTTTTAACCATCAGAGAAAAGAAAAAAAAAAAGTTTTGGTATTGCCAGAGGCTGAGAAATACACCCAAATACCTGCAACATGATGTGATACAGTCAGGGTTGGACTAGAGTGGAGCAGATGCTCAAGATGCTCTTTCATGTGATAAGGTTGCCACCTTGAAAAGTTCCCTTTCAAAGGGAAGAGTCTCCCATCTTCAAAGATCCCTTATGTGGGGGCTATCTCTGCTCCTCCCTGCTGAGCTGCCTATTGCTAGTTACCTGGTACACATTCAAGTTCATGAGGTGCTTGGGCTTTTAACCTTATTTTTTTTTCCTTTCTTTTCTTTTCTTTTTTTTTTTTTCTAGGGCTGCTTGTGCAGTATATGGAAGTTCCCAGGCCAGGGGTTGAATCGGAGCTGCAGCTGCCAATTGGCACCACAGCCACAGCAACATAGGATCTGAGCCTCATCTTTGACTTACACTACAGCTCACAGCAACACAGGATCCTTAACCCACTGATTAAGGCCAAGAATGGATCCCGAATTCTCATGGATATCATTCGAGTTCATTACCGCTGAGCCACAATGGGAGCTCTGGGCCTTTTAACTTAAAAAAGCAATTCTGGGAGTTCCCATCGTGGCTCAGTGGTTAACAAAGCTGACTAGGAACCATGAGGTTGCGGGTTCGATCCCTGCCCTTGCTCAGTGGGTTAAGGATCTGGCGTTGCCGTGAGCTGTGGTGTAGGTGACAGACTCAGTTTGGATCCCGCATTGCTGTGTCTCTGGCATAGGCCGGCGGCTACAGCTCTGATTGGACCTCTAGCCTGGGAACCTCCATATGTTGAGGGAGCAGCGCAAGAAATGGCAAAAAGACAATAAATAAATAAATAATAAAAAATAAAATAAAAAAACAATTCTGAGGAATGTGGGAGGTCATAGCTGTGTGTCTGTAGACACTGCCCCTTTTGCCTTCTTTTTCAGAACTAAGATGAAGGTTTTCTTATTAAAGGGCAGGTGTTCCCTGATTTAGCCAAGAGGAAGATGGCCATGAGGGAAGTGGTTGAGGGAAGAAGCTGGACATTATTTCACTGCACAGCCTCTCTCTCAGCTTGACTTTTGAGCTTCTGCCAGTTCTCCCAGAATAAACTGGTCAAGAAAGCACAGATCCTCCAGCCCCAACCCACTAGCAGCCAGCCCGCAACCACATCTGCCCTGGCCTTTCAGAAAAACAGGCGCATATCTGAGTCAGTGTTGGCCTCTCTGAGGGAAACAGGGGCTGGCCTCCAGAATCAGGTGACAGTCATACTACTGCAAGCCTCATCACTAAGCCAATAGGAAGAGCTTAGTGTAAGCACACATCCTCTGCTTCTGGAATTCAGGAGCTGCAAGGAAGCTGCTTTCAAAATAGAAGAAGGGAAGTTCCCCTTGTGGCTCAGCAGGTTAAGAACCCAGATAGTATCCATGAGGACGATGGTTCAATGCCTGGCCTGGCTCGGTAGGTTAAACACCAACAAAGGTTGCAGACTTGGATCTGGTGTTGCTGTGGCTGTGGTATAGGCTGGCAGTTGCAGATCTGATTAGACCCCTAGCCTAGGAACCTCCATATGCCACAGGTTCAGCCCTAAAAGATAAAAGAATTTTAAAAATTTAAAAAGTAGAGGGTTTCAGGAAGCTGCAGCCTGCTGGGAGAGGAAGAATAAAGAACACCTTCTTACCTTAAAGTACAGTGGCAAGAGAGGAAGCCTGGGTTCCTAAGGATGGACCAGAGGAAGAAACTTAGCAGGCTGATGACCATCAGCCCAGCCATGGCTGATCATTTCCCTCAAAATGTGTATGTGACTCCTTTTGTTCCTGGAGGCTCTTTAAAGTTAGTACTCAGAGAAGGGAGGAGCCCTCCACAACCTCAACTGTAGAACAAGTGCAGGCAAAGAGTGCTCATTTAGACATGCATTTATTTACTGGTCATTTCACTAATATTTATTGAGAGCCTACCATGTGCCTGGTGGTGCATGAATGTTGAGGAGACAGTGGATAACTGGAGGGGCTGTACCTGGGCTAGGGGCAGCCTGGACCTACAGTGCTTCAAGACAATGGACAGGTGACCCTGAGTCCAAGCTGCCAAGGAAGAGCTAACCTGCACGGATTAGAAATGCAAATAGAGGGAGTTCCTATTGTGGCTCAGCAGTAACAAACTCGACTAGTATCCATGAGGATGTGGGTTCGATCCCTTGCCTCGCTCAGTGGGTAAAGGATCCATGTTGCCAGGAGCTGTAGTGTAGGTCGCAGATGCGGCTTGGATCTGGTGTTGCTGTGGCTGTGGTGTAGGCCAGCAGCTGCAGCTCTGATTGGACCCCTAGCCTGGGAAATTCCACATGCCTCGGGTGTGGCCCGTGAAGCAAAATAAATAAATAAATAAATAATTTAAAAAAAGAAAGATGAGAGAAAGAAAGAAAGAAAAGAAATGCAAATGCAAGTAGATGAAAATGTCAAGCCAAGTGACCTTTGGGTTGGAGGGACTGTCAGGATTATCTCTGATTCTTTCTTTTCTGACTCCCAGGGTTGTTTCTGTTATGCTCAGGAAAATGACACTTAGTGACTCATGATCAATAGTGTGAACATTGAATTACTCTTCTAATTCAAACTTTTTTTTCAGCAGCCTTCTCTCTGACCAACTGCATTGATTAGTAAGAAAATTAATGGGAATTATTCTATGCATTTATTAATATTTATTAATTTTTATTCCATAAATTTAATGGGAATTATTCTGTTATTACCATGGAATAGAGATGGCGAGTATGTTTATTTTTCCTACTGTACACATTAAGAGATAACTGAAAGGTAAACTAACGTCTATCCCTGATACCATTTGTGCCTTGGTTTTATCAAAATAAATACACAACTGAGATAAAAAACAAGGACCTACTATATAGTACAGGATCTGTATTCAATATCTTTTAATAACCTATAATGAAAAGGAATCCAAAAAAGAATTTACGTGTCTGTGCGTGTGTGTCTAACTGAATCACTTTGTATACACTTGAAGCTAACACAACATTGTAAATTAATTATACTACAATAAAAAATGGTTAAAAATAGGGAGTTCCTGTTGTGACTCAGTAGGTTAAGAAACTGACATAGTGTTTGTGAAGATGCGGGTTCCATCCTTAGCCTTGTTCAGTGGGTTAAGGTGTTGCCGTGAGCTGTGGCGTAGGTCGCAGATGAGGCTCGGATTCAGGGTTGCTGTGGCTCTGATGTAAGCCGGCAGCTGTAGCTCTAATTAGACCCCTAGTCTGGGATCCTTCATATGCCTCAGGGAAATGACAAAAAGACCAAAAAAAAAAAAAAAATGTACAAGTGATATGAAAAGAAGAGGGAGGGAAGAGAAGGAGCAGGAGATGGAGCATTAAAAAGTCAGGAGATGGCCATAATGACACAGTATGACAGTGGGTAAAGCAAGACTGAAATTTAATAGTGTTATTTCCTGGGCTGCTTCTAACAACAGTGCCCAGAAGTTTTAAACCTTTCTGAAAATTGATGAATGAAGATAATAGCCATTCATTCTCCAAGTCTCAGTCTCCGAGCTTCAGAACGTGAAAGGTGGAGGAATAACAAAGTGCCAAAATGGCATCAAAATTATAACTGAAAGTCACATCCTGTTTTCTATTTTTACTTTTCAGATCTTGAGAGAATAAGAAGCTTTAGGACTGGAGGCACCCAGAAAAGCCCTCTTGAAGTTGATATTTAGCTGGAAATTTATTTTATTGTGTATTTAAAGATATCTAAGGAAGAAACTTCAGTAGCTTCTTGGATAAATTACTCAGTGTTTAATAACTTCTTTAGCTTTCACCTAAATCTATTTTCCTGAGTTTATCTAAGACACTCTGGCTTTATGATCAGCAGTGTTATTATTCTACACTTTCACAATTCAGTATTCACAGTGCAACAACCCTCACTGAGCAACATGGGTCTCTCAGACAGTGGGATTTATGTGAGTTGGTTGGACAGGTGAGTTGAGGGGACTTAAAAAAAACTCCGTCCATGGGACCAATGGATGAAAACTCTGTCATGAGCAAGTGTCAGAGCTCTTGCCTTGAGCTATGGTGACTCACTGCATGTTCCTGGGCCCAGGAATCCTTCATGTTGTTTCTTCTCATTTACTACTTTGAAAAAAAAAATATATATATATATATATATATATTTTGTCTTTTTGCCATTTCTTGGGCCACTCTCGCGACATACGGAAGTTCCCAGGCTAGGGGTCGAATTAGAGCTGTGGCCACCGGCCTACACCACAGCCACAGCAACGCGGGATCCGAGCCACGTCTGCGACCTATACCACAGCTCACAGCAACGCCAGATCCTAAACCCACTGAGCAAAGCCAGGGATCAAACCTGCAACCTCTTGGTTCCTAGTCGGATTTGTTAACCACTGCGCCACGATGGGAACTCCTGAAATATATTTTTTAATGTCAGGTAGTTTTTTGTTTACTTATTTAAATTGAAGCATAGTTGATTTACAAAGGTGTGTTAATTTTAGGTGCACAGCAAAGTGATTCAGTGTGTGTATGTGTGTATGTGTATAGATATATAGACATATTCTTTTCCGTTATGGCTTATTACAGGACATTGAATAGAGTTCCCTGCACTGTACAGTAGGACACTGTTGTTTATTCTATTTATTTTTTTTGTATTTTTAGGGCCGAACCGCATATGGAGGTTCCCAAGCTAGGGGTCGAATCAGAACTGTAGCTGCTGGCCTACACCACAGCCACAGCAACCCAGGATCCGAGCTGTGTCTGTGACGTAGACCACAGCTTATGATAATCTGCTAATCCCAAACTCCTAATTTTTTTCCTACCCTGCTTGTTAACCATATGTTTGTTTTCTATGTCTGCGAGTCTGTTTCTATCTTGTAAATGAGTTCATTTATTTTATTTTATTTTATTTTTATTTTGGGCTGCTCCTGTGGCATGTGGAAGTTCCCAGGCTAGATGTCAAATAGAGCTACAGCTGCTGGCCAATGCCACAGCCACAGCAATGTCAGATCCAAGCCTCGTCTATGACCAACACCACAGCTTGTGGCAGCACCGCATCCTTAAACCATTGAGTGGGGCCAGGGATTGAACCTGCATCCTCATGATACTAGTTGGATTTGTTAGCACTGAGCCACAGCAGGAACTCCTATATCATACTTCAGATTCCCTGTATAGGCAATCTCATATGGTATTTGTCTTTTTCTCACTTACTTCACTTAGTATGATCATCTCTAGGTTCATTCATGTTGCAGCAAATGGCATTATTTTATTCCTTTTTATGGCTGAGTAGTAGCTCACAGCAACGCTAGATCCTTAACCCACTGAGCAAGGCCAGGTATCGAACCCAAATCCTCATAGATACTAGTCAGGTTTATCTCTGAGCCATGATGCAGGAACTCCCTTTCTGTTTTTTTTTTTTTTTTTTTAGTTTAAAAAATATTTTTATTTTACATACAAAGAGCTAGCATTGTTTCTGCATAAGGAAGATGTCCTGGATGACCTACTCAAGGAAGATCACTTAGTCCAAGTATATGAAGCCAATATCCTTGCTCAGTGGCAGAAACACTGGTGGCACAAACTGAGGCCACACTTCCAGATCAGACCCTGCAGCTTTGAGCAGACATAGCAGTACCAGATCCTTAACCCACTGAGTGAGACCAGGGATTGTACCTGCATCCTCATGGATACTAGTTGGATTCTTAACCGGCTGAGTCACAATGGGAGCCACTTCTCCAGGTAATTTTAAAGAAAACTCTGTTGAACAGGAAAAGGCAGAACACTCACTCTATTTCTCTAGTGCAGCTCTTATTTCTCAGGCTTCACCAAAGAAGAGAAATTCAGGGGCCCAGGTCGTTGCCCCAGAGATTGATCATCTAAGGCCCGCTCAGTTGTCCTTGAACTCCAGCTCCACACTGGCCATGCTGAGCCCCCCACCTCCACCCCAGAATTCTTCCTCTCCTCAGAATTAGACAATTGTTGTTTTGTCTGCCCAGCCCACATCTCCCCCTTTCCCCCAAGTTACCGTATGATCCAGCAATCGCGCTTCTGCATCCCCACACACAAGAACTGAAAGCAGGGTCTCAGAGAGATATTTGTACACCCATCTTCACAGCAGCATTATTTATGGTAAATAATGTAAAGAATGCAGAAGCAACCCAAGTGTCCAAAAATGGATGAAACGATAAGCAAAATGTGTTATTTATATATACAATGGAGTGTGACTTGGCTTAAAAAGGAAGGAAACTCTGATATATGCTACAACCTAGTGGTTGAAACCTTGAGGATATTATGCCAGGCAAAATAAGCCAGACCCAAAAAAGGACAAATACTGTACAAATCCACTTATATGAGGTACTTAGAATAGTCAAAATCTTGGAGACAGAAAGTAGCATGGTGGTTGCCAAGGTTACCCTTTAAACTGGGTATAGAGTTTCAGTTTTACAAGATGAAAAGAGTTCTGGAGATAAATGGTGGGAAGGGTTACACAACATGATGAATACATATTTTGCTTTTTAGGGCCGCACCTGTGGTATGTGAAGGTTCCCAGGTTAGGGGTTGAATTGGAGCTATAGCTTCTGGCCTACGCCACAGTCACAGCAACACCAGATCCGAGCTACATGTGCAACCTACACCACAGCTCATGGCAATGGTAGATCCTTAACCCACTGAGTGAGGCCAGGGATCGAATCTGAAACCTCATGGTTCATGGTCGGATTCGTTTCCGCTGCACCATGACAGGAAGTCCAACATGATGAATATATTTCAGGACATTGAACCACACCCTTAAAAATGGTTAAGACAGTAAATTTTATGTTATATGTATTTTACCATAATTTAAACATTGGGGAAAAAAATCACTTGGGTGCTTTTAACCAGTCCTATGCTTAGGCTGCATCTTTGACTAATTCTATCAGATTCTCTGAGGGTAGGATCCAGATACCTGCATATATATATATATTTTAAAAGCTCCCCCTGGAGTTCCTGCTGTGGTGCTGTGGGTTAAGGGTCTGACTGCAGCAGCTTGGCTCGCCTCAGAGGCACGGGTTTGATCCCTGGCCTGATGCAGTGGGTTAAAAGATTTGGAGTTGCTGGAGCTGCGGAATAGGTTGTGGCTGCAGCTTGGACTCAATCCCTGGCCTGGGAATTTCCATATTTGGTTGGTGTGGCCGAAAAAGAAGAAAAAAAATTTGTTGAAGAATTGAATGAATGTAGAAAACAAGTAGAAAACACTGAATGGGTTTATAAGCTCCTGCCCAATTGTATGATAGACCCTAAGGGCAATAGAAATTTTTGTTAATTTTTATTAATTAATCCACTCATTTATTTAAGTTGTAGTAGGTTATGTATGATTGTGGTGCCTAATCTAAAAGATACAGAAAGATACGTATTTGAAATTCTCCCTCCTGGTTGCACAACCATTGACTAGTACACTTTTTTTTTTTTAGGGCCGTACCTGCGCAGGTGTAGGCTGCCAGCCTACACCACAGCCACAGCAACTCAGGAGCTGAGCCATGTCTGGAACCTACACCACAGCTCATGGCAACGCCAGATCCCCTGACCCACTTAGTAAGGCCAGGGCTCAAACCTGAATCCTCATGGATACTAGTTGGATTCATTTCCACTGCGCCACAACAGGAACTCCAAAACACTTTAAATGGGTGGATTGTAGAAGTTCCCGTTGCAGTGCAACAGAAGCAAATCCAAATAGTACCCATGAGGATTCAGGTTTGATCCCTGGCCTTGCTCAGTGGGTTAAGGATCTGGTATTTCCATGAGCTGTGGTGTAGGTCGAAGACACGGCTCAGATCCCACATTGCTGGGGCTGTGGTGTAGGCCGGCAGCTGAAGTTCTGATTGGACCTCTAGCCTGGGAACTTCCCTATGCTGAAGGTGCGGCCCTAAAAACAAACACATAAATAAATAAATAAATAGGTGGATTATATGTGAATTACGTCTCAATAAAACTGTTAAAAAAGGAACTAATCTTCCTCCTATCCTTGTGCTTTGGCCACCCTGTTTGGTTTTTTTTCCCAGAAGCAACCCTATGACCTGCTTTCTTCTTCCAGAGAGGTACATAAATATATATATAGTTCTATGTATTTCTATATATGTGTGTGTATGTGTGTATATATACATATATGTGTGTGTGTGCATATATATATATATATATATATGGGGGGTGGAGTGTATCACCCTCTTTCTAATGAAAATTCTAGGGCAGAGTCCTAAAAGAATTATGGGCTGGGAGCTCCCGTCATGGCTCAGCAGTAATGAGCCTGACTGGTATCCATAAGGATGCAGGTTCTATCCCTGGCCTCACTCAGTGGATTTAGGATCCAGTGTTGCTGTGAGCTGCAGTGTAAGTTGCAGATGGAGTGTTAGGTCACAGATGCAGTGTAGGTCACAGATGTGGCTCAGATCTGGCAGTCCTGTGGCTGTGGTGTAGGCCAGCAGCTGCAGTCTGATTCAACCTCTAGCCTGGGAACTTCTATATGCCATGGGTGTGGCCCTAAAAAGCAAGCAATAAATAAATAAATTAAATTTAATTAATTAAATTAAACAAAAGGTCTTCCCTGCCTGCGGCCCCCCTCTCCCGATCCCCTGCCAGGAGATGGTGGGTTATATTTTATCTTGTCCATATAGAGGTTTGCTTTGCTCTTGCGTGTTCCAGGGTGGGGAGAGACAAGGAGAAAGCATAGGATACAGGCGTCTGTTGGTGTAATTGTCTCTCTCCTTTCCGTCTTCACTATCCACAAAAAAGAGCAGCATGATTACTTACAGAACTGAACCTGTAGGCTAGATTTTCTTCAGATATCTCTGGCTCAGATGCAGATCAGATCTGGAGTCTTTGAGGCAGGAAATAGATGGATCCGAAGCTGAGCAACTGGAACCTGTTCCCCGTGGACAGATACTTCAAGATAAAGATTATGTCAGGAGCAAGGAGAACCTGCGTCATACTTGGATAGAGACCACATATTTCTCATTCTTGAGGTCAAAGAGACCTCAGGAACTACATGTTTTCAGAAAAGTTTGAGTAGAAAGGGGCACCAGACCATAGCACATCCCATCAACTTCCCAGAAAGCCTTGCGCTAGACCCCATCCTGGCTAAAGATGGATGCACACGTGGGGAAGGCCCTGAGCAAGGCCAAATGTGGGCTCAAGGCCAGACAGCAGGATGATTGGCCAGAGGAAACCTGGAAGGGCTGCCCCCATACTAGTGATTTACTCCACCTCCAAAGCACACATCTCTCAGTTCCTCTCTTGCTCTGTCTGTCTGTCTGTCTCTGCTTCCCACCCCACAACTGGAGCCAGCCTGTGCTTTCTCCACACCTATCTTCTCTGTCTTCTTTCTTCAAACGCTTTATTTGGCTCACTACCCTCAGTCTCTTTGCCGAATTCTTTCTCCAAAGGAACAAGTACTGGGGGCCAACATCAAGTGGTTAGGGTTCAGCATTCTCACCCCACAGCCACCTGAAAGAGCATCTTGATCCTTTCAGCCATCCTTCTGATCTGATCCTTCCAGTGGTCTTTGTTCCCTCTGTGTTCTGGATCAGGGCTGGAGTTGCCACTTTGACCTTTTGGGACCTTCACCCCACCTACTTTCTTTTGGCCTTTCCTGCTGGCCCTTCCTGGGATGGCTCAACCAGAACTACATTTGCTGCACTGTGTCTGAACTCTGAGATCAGCAGGAGGCTTAGATGACTAGGAACCATGAGGCTGCGGGTTTGATCCCTGGCCTTGCTCAGTGGGTTAAGGATCTGGCGTTGCCATGAGCTGTGGTGTGGGTTGCAGATGCAGCTTGGATCTGGTGTTGCTGTGGCTGGGGTATAAGTCAGCAGCTGCAGCTTCTGTTCGCCCCCTAGCCTGCCAGTTACCTCAGCTTTATTTTTGCTAAGGTTTGCATGTACAACTTTTGCAGGAATACCTTATGGTTGAGATGTGTCTCTTATTTTGTATCCAGTCTGACAAGCTTGTTTTAACAGGTGTGCTTATCCCATACATGTTTAAGGTAGATACTGATAGACTGGCACTTAGAAATACCACTGATGAATTCCCTTCATGGCCCAAAGGAAACGAATCCGACTAGGAACCATGAGGTTGTGAGTTCGATCCCTGGCTCAGTGGGTTAAGGATCTGGTGTTGCTATGAGCTGTGGTATGGGTTGCAGATGCAGCTCGGATCTGGAGTTGCTGCAGCTGTGGCATTGGCCCTCAGCTGCAGTTCCGATTCAATCCCTAGCCTGGAACCTCCATATGCCTTGGGTGTGGCCCTAAAAAGCAAAAAAAAAAAAAAAAAGTAAATAAATACATAAATACCACTGACTATTTTTTTGTCTATTGAGCCACCTGTTTCTTGTCTTTCTTTCCTCCTATTTTCTTTCACACTTTGGCAATATGTTTATTATTCTATCCCCCACCTCTATTAGTTGTTGGTTGTAAACCTCTATTATTCTTTAAATGATACCATAGGATTATAACATGCATTCTTGACCTATTATGGTAGAATATAAATTAGTACTTCACTTTCCCAAAAGCTGTGAAGATCTTTGACTGTTTTAACTGCATTCACCTACTCTCAACTTTTGTGCTATTATTTAGTATTTTAGGAGTTCCCTGTTGGTTCAGCAGGTTAAGGATATAGCATTGTCACTCCTGTGACAGGGGATTTGATCCCTGGCCCCGGAATTTTCGCATGCCACAGCGGCAGCTCAGAAAAATTTTTTAATATTATGTAAATTTAAATCTTATGTAAACCTCCAAAAGTCATTTGCATTGTTCTATAAAATAGTAATTTTCATTCATATTTATTTCCAATTTACCCTTTTCAATAATCTTGGTTCATGTGCCCTTCATTTTTAGATTTTAATCTTGGATCATTTTCTCTTTATCTAAAGAGTTTCCTTCAGTATTTATTTTACTTTAGGTCTGCTGGCAGTTGGGTCTTTTTATTTATTTCTCTTTTTATTTTAATGTCTTTGTCCAGGTGCATAACAGTGATTCAATATTTCAAAACATTACAAAATGATCTCCACCCTTTCCTCTTTAATTACCCCAACTTTTTTTTTTTTTTTTTTTTTTTTTAGGGCTGCACACCTGGCACATGAAAGTTCTCAGGCTAGGGGTCCAATCAGAGCTACAGCTGCCAGCTTATACCACAGCCACAGCAACAAAGGATCCAAGCCACTTCTGTGACCTACACCACAGCTCACATGGCTACACTGGATCCTTAACACACTGAGCAAGGCCAGGGATTGAACCTGTGTCCTCATGGATACTAGATGGATTCATTACCACTGAGCCACGATGGGGACTCCGGTAAAGTTTGATTCGTACATGCAGTGCTGGGTGTAGAGAATCCTTGGGGATCACAGGCCCTTTTATTACCCAGGCCTTAAATGTAATGATCGTTTTTTTCTTTTCTAGGGCTGCACTTTTGGCATATGGAGGTTCCCAGGCTAGAGGTCTAATCGGAGCTGTAGTTGCCGGCCTACACCACAGCCATGGCAATGCCAGATCTGAGCCGATTCTGTGACCTACCCCACAGCTCATGGCAACGCTGGATCTTTAACCCACTGAGCGAGGCCAGGGATCAAACCCAAAACCTTGTGGTTCCTAGTTGAATTCATTTCTGCTGTGCCACAACGGGAACTCCTGTAATGATCTTTTTAAAGGCTGAAACATCCACCAGAAGCCGAGGCTTGTTCTGTGCTCTGCAACCCTTGAGCAGAACCTCCTGAATTCCTTAAGAAAGGAGCACCCTCGAGGTTTCAATTTACATGTCATATGTCACATCAAAAAAAGCCACGTTTGGTTTTGGCTTGTCACTTAACTAAGAATCTTTGGAATTTCACTTGTTAAATAAAATCTGTTTTCATATCCTCTTGCCTTTTTCAGGACAAGGTGGAGGAGAAAAGGTCTGTATTTGCCTTTTTGATTTTTTTTATAAAATTTTATTTACTTCATTTCTTTCTTTCTTTTTACAACCTCACCTGTGGCATATGGAAGTTCCCTGGCCAGGGGTTGAATCAAAGCTGCAGCTGCCGGCTTATGACACAGCCACAGCAACGCTGGATCATTAACCCACTGAGTGAAGCCAGGGATTGAACCCGAATCCTTGTGGATACTAGTTGGTTCTTAACCCACTGAGCCACAATGGGAACTCTGTGAAATTCACTCTTTTTTAGTGTGCAAATATGAGTTTTTGCAGACTTATATACCTATGAGTTTTACATGAAAGTTCATACAGCTTTCTTTGTAATGGCCTCAAATTAGAAATATCCCAATGTACATCAGTAGGTGAGGAGATAAACTAATGTGGCACAGAGACAGTAGGACACGCTTTGGCAGTAAAAATGAACAAAGTATGGATGTAGCAACATGCACGCATTTAAAAATATAATAAGCAAGGGGTTCCCTTGTGTCATAGCAGATTAGAGATCTGGCATTGTCACTGCAGTGGCTTTGATTGCTGCTGTGATTTGGGTTTGGTCCCTGGCCAGGGAAGTTCTGCATGCCAAAGGTGCAGCCAAAAAAACAAAAACAAAAACATAAAAATATGAGTGAAAGAAGCCAGATACAAAAGAATATATACTGTATATTTATTACAAATACTAGAAAATCCATCATGACTGAAAACAGATCCGTGAGGACCTGGGGGCTAGAAAGTGCAAGTAGGGACTAACTCAGAGGGACACGAGGATGCTGTTGGGGGTGATGAGTGTTCTTGACTGTGGTGTGTGCACCTGCTGAAACTTATCCAAGCATGCATATGCAATAGGGAGAGTCATTTATTGTACATGTACTATACTTTGATAAAGCAGATTATAAATTCTCTTCTTCATCCTCACTAGCAGAAGCCCAGGGGCAGGATCCTCTCCTTGCAGCATGGGGTGACTATCTGCCATGGTCTTGAACTATAAAATATAAGTGATAATCCTCTAGTTGGGGCTTCCTGGAAGGTTTTTTTTTTTTCTCCTATCTTTTTATCTTTTCTAGGGCCATACTGCAGCATATGGAGGTTCCCAGGCTAGGAGTCTAATTGGAGCTGTAGCCACAGACCTACACCACAGCCACAGCAACTCGGGATCCGAGCCACGTCTGCGACCTACACCACAGCTCATGGCAATGCCAGATCCTCAACCACTGAGTGAGGCCAGGGATTCAACCTGCAACCTCATGGTTCCTAGTCGGATTCGTTAACCACTGAGCCACAATGGGAACACTGGAAGGTTCTTTGATAGAGGGCAAATCCATGTGTTAAATGTGTTCTGCTCTTCCCCATTTTCCCATCTATCACCAAGAAATGATGCTGAGGTTGCAATCCTGGCATCATGAGATGACAAGCATGAACAAAAAGTTATGCATGAAAGCTGGAAAAACAGAAGGAGCATAAGACTAAATAAATCAATTGTGGCATTGCTGTGTTAGTAAGAAGAATAAATTCCTTCCTTGTTTCAGTCATTCTATGGCAGGGTTTTTGTTGTTGTTGTTGTTGTTGTTAATTATAACCAAGTACAATCTCAACAGATACAGACTTTCTCTGTTAATGGACCAAGCCCACTATGGTAAATCTCTGATCTGTCTTCCTGACCTTCAGGACCAGGCTCAGTTTTAGAATGCATTTTTCTTTTTATGGCCACACCTGTGGTGTATGGAAGTTCCAAGGCTAGAGGTCGAATTGGAGCTGCAGCTGCCAGCCTACACCACAGCCATGGCAACATGGGATCTAAGCCAAGTCTTCGAACTACACCTCAACTCACGTCAACGCTGGATCCTTAACCCACTGAATGAAGCCAGGGATGGAACCCGCATCCTCATGGATACTAGTCAGGTTCCTAACCCACTGAGCCACAATGGCAACTCTGGCAATTTTAGAATCTGAATTGTCCTGAGCAGCCCTGGCTCAGGTACTGAAGCACCAGCCTCGTTTCTTGGCTTAGACCCATTCATCAGCATCATGCCTGGTTGCAGCTTTTCTCACAGCATTGTGAGGTGCTCAGACTCAGGTTTCTAGGCTCCTGAACAGGAACTGTAACTCTCCAGGCTGTCCAAAATTGGCAGATTCTCCTTGCTCTCCCAGTTACTTTTTTCCCCACTCAGTTGACCATGACTCAGGACTTTTCTTCTTTTTCCAGTGAAAATATCTTTTTCCAGAGTATAAAGCTTGACTCTCCTGACATCTTTCACCACTGTGCTCTTTTGCCTGTGCCTTTTTCATTGTAGCACTTACTTTTGTTTTAATAATATATTATTAAAGTCCCATTTATCTCCCCAATTAGATAGATGTTAAGCTTCAGAAGGGCAGGGACCATGCTTATTTTTTCCACATCTTTATTCCCTTTACATGCAGGTGGCCACACAGTCTTCCCTGGATGATAAGCGAATAAATGAACAAAACTTCCACATCATTTGCAGGTGGCGTGCAGACTGCTAATTCATTAGCTTGGATTATTTTTCATGCCATGATCATTTCTCCAAAAATTTACAAAACCATGAAGACTAGGTCCACTAAAATATATACACTAGATAACTTCTGACGCACCATTATAGGTTGCCAACAATCATTTTTCATCTCGTAATTTTCTGCCATCTTCCTCATATTATCTCTCATAATCTCTCACTATTTCTTATACTATCTCCTGTTTGTTAAACAGATAATGATAAGTCAACTAGTCTGAACTTTCATACCTATTTTCTCTTCATTTCAAAATAATTTATTCTCTAAGGTACTTTCTAATCTCTACTTTCAACGCAGAAGGTTTAGCAATCTCTGTTTTCTCCAAATACTTTGGGATCTTTGTTTCCTTAATCTATGTCCCTGCCTCCTACTCATCTACATCACCTACAATCTCTTCCTTTCCACTTATCCCTTTCCTTTTTGTCCTCAGATCATTCATTCATTCAACAAATGTTTATTAAACACTTACTAAACATTTTGCACTGTTTTAGGCGCTTTGAAACTATCAATGAGTAAATGCTCATGGAATTCATATAGGAGTGGAGGGAGAAGGCAATAAACACATATATAAATCAGAGTATTTAAGACTGAAGGAGAGAATAAAGCGGGGGAGTTTAGGAATTGAGGTGAGGGAAGGGTTTCAACTTTAAACCTTACCCCATAACTTACCCCCAGTAACTTTGAATGTAACCTTATTTGGAGAGAAGCCTTTTAAAGAGGAGATTAAGTTAAAATGCGGCAGTAACGAGGGTTATGATTTGGCCCACATGGAATCAGGAAAACCAGCGAAAAGTGTTTTATACAGGAAAGCCTGGTGTACTTGGTTAACTATAGCTGATAAAATGAAGACAAGAGAATTTGTCTTTTGAATTCAGCAGTGGTGGCCTCAGCAAGAGCAGTTTTGGTGGAGTTGTGGGCACAACAGCCTGACTTTAACATGTCTGACAAGGACAGAAGAGAAATGGAAGACAAAGAGCTTAGAGATTTATTGTACTGAGGAACAATGGAACGTGCTACGAAGTGGAGGTTTTTGCTCATTTTGCTTTTGGGAAGAAGAATTTAAGAGCATGTTTGTATGCCAGCATCTTCAAAAAAAAAAAAAAAAAATCTTCAGAATTGTGATGGGGCCATTGCCTCCTAGCTTTAGCCTCCCAACTAGTCTCTTCATCTTTGATGCTCTTCTTTTGAAAACTGCTGAGGAATTCATCTTTCTAAACCACAACCCTTATCTCTTCACTCATCTGCTCAAAAGTCTTCAAGGCGTCCTTAACTGCTGGATAAAAAGTTCCGGAGCTTTAGCTGAACATTCAAATCTTCTCCAGTTTGGCCTTTTGCGGTTTTATCTCTTGCTCAGGTACAGAGCAAGGCAGACCAGATCAGAAGCCTTGGACTAAAGTCATGGTTCTGTAAATAGCTTGCTGTGCATTTAGACAAATGACGTAAGTGCACCGGGGCCGGGCTCCTTCTTTACAACGAGGAAGGGACCTGTCCGGTAGACTAGATCACTGATCACTGTAGATCACTGGCATCTCTTACAAGCCTTGTTTTCAGTACTATCGCGAACACAAGCAGGATCCTCTCCCAACTCGTCACCCCTTCTACTTCTAGAAACTACACGTCTTGTGCAGTCACTTATTTTTCTTGCTCTTCTTTTGCCTTTCTAAACAGATCAAGCTTAGCAGAGCCGCAGCGTAACTCCTTGAAGGTCGGCCGCCTCCCCGCCACCAGGGACTCGCCTCCCACTCTTCGTTTCACTTGGGACCGTGCTCTCCACAGTCAGAATCCGCCACGTATTAAGTGCCGCTTCCAACCAATCAAGAAGTAGTTAGCTGGACTTTTGAGGGGCATCCGCTTCCACCAATGATCTTCAAGTCTTCTCTAGCGCCTTGCTTTGAGGGGGCGAGGCCAACCACCAAGCTAGCTAATCTGCTTCGGGGAAAGGTATTCTGGGAACTGGGGAACTCACCAATCATATAAGAATACTGCAGGGAGTGGCGTTTCTAATTGGTAACCGAGTCCGGAAGAGGGCCGAGCCTCGGGCTAAGGCAGTACAAGTTAATTGGTAGGCGCGATGTTGACAACCTCAGAAAACCCACCTTCTCCAACAGGACTAGCCTGGCTGCCCAGAGTGGCAGTGTCCGCAGCCAATTGGAGAGCATATGCGCGGAAAGTGTGTTCAATGGGCGATGTCCGAGGGAGGCTGTCAGTCAGGTGGCGGTGGCGGAGGCCGGGCTAAGACGTGGCCGGGATAACGCAGCTGGCGGTCCAGACCGTCCGGGCGGCGGCAGGGACTTTAGCGCTTCCACGTCTTGGTCGGGGGCTCCGAGAGACAGCAGAGGCGGGCGTCGGGGCTGCATCTCCATGCCCGCGCGCAGAGCGGGCCGCTGATGGAGCGCGCCACCCGCCCGGGGTCGCTGGCGCGGGCGCTGTTACTGTTGCTGCTGCTACTGGGGCTCTCGACCGGAATGGTGGTCGCGCGGCGCGCCTCGGAGCTCCCGACACCGACCTCGAAGGCGGCGTTCGGCCTGGGGGCCGCGGCCGCTCCCACCTCGGCCGCGCGGGTGCCGGCTTCCGGCGCCGTGACTGCAGCCGAGGTGACAGTGGAGGACGCCGAGGCGCTACCGGCGGCCGCGGGCGAGCAGGAGCCACGGGATCCGGAACCCGACGACGATCCTGACCTTCGGCCGTTCGGCAGGTGAGGGGCACGGGCTGAGCGCCGGGACCGCAGACCCGGGGAGGCGACTTATTTATGCGCGTGCGCCGCGGAGGATTGGGGGGCCGGCTCTCCACTCCGCCGGTTCCTCTGGCTAGCTGAGGACAGCTGGTGCCCAGGGGGCGAGCGCGGGAATGCTTTCCCATCTCCTGGACCAGTGGCGGGCATCCCTCAGCTCCCCGGCACCAGATCCTTGCTCGCGGGAGCGAGCAGCATCCTCGAAGGCGCCTGGGGGATGCTCGGAGAAGGGAGCGCGAGGTGGGGAAAAAACGTAGTTTACCTCTTGCATTGTTTTCGAGTTATATTCATACTCCAAGAAACTAACAGCCTCTTTTTTTCTTTCGTGAATTACGTTATGTCTGTGCTTGGGTGACAGCTGTTTGGGGAAAGGACTTCACAAAGAGATTTCAACATTTCCGTTTTAAACACACCCTTGTACTGCCCACGGACCAGGGTTGAAGTCAGAATTTCTCTTAATTGGGATCTGCAGAACGCCTGCATCAGAACCACCTAGGGATGCTGGTTAACTACAGTTTTCTGTGTTCCATCCCAGATTTACTGAATTAGACATTCCCAGGATAAGAACCTGGAATCTGCAAATTTAACACACACTCCGGATAATTCTTGAATACCACTAACTAATGCTTAAGCGCTCTGGTCATGTTCATGAATTTTGATAATTCACATTCTGGAGGCACCACTTGAATGTTTGTATATAGATGTTTTTACACTGGCAGATGTTTGACAAACTTTCCATAGGTTTTGCTAATGAAATAGCTATCCAGGAAGATTGTTTTTGTTTTAAAGAAACTTCTGAAGCACTTGCTCAAAGTGAGTTAACGTGAAATGGAGCAAGATGTGTCGTTTTTCTTAGATGCCACAACCACTGCAGCAGGTGCTTCTTGGCCCTGAAAAGGGCCCCTCGATGCCCTGGGGATACAGAGGTTAGGCAGAGAGTCCCTCCCCCCCAGGGGAGTGTGCAGTCCAGCAGTGAGCATTAAATGAAGAGATCTGTAATGACATTACAGGGCAGAAGCCATACAAATTAAATGCCATCAGTGTCCCAAGGTATATGTGGTGTTCTATGGGTGGGGTACCTGGGTGAGGTAGGAGAGCAGATAAGAAGAGGTTGTGGCAGAATGAGTTGTTTCCTGAAAAGTGGGTAGAATTGTATTGGGCAGATAGTGAACTTGAGGAAACAGCAAGAAACTGGAAAGTATGTTTAGGGAACATGGGGTGTGTGTGTGTGTGTGTGTGTGTGTAAGATACAGACAGACATGCATGTAGAAGACAAGGCTATAAAACTAGGTTGGGGCCATGTTGTGTATATGCAGCCTTAGGCTTGCTGACATCATCATCACCTGGGAACCCGTTAGGAATCCAGAATCAGGTACTAGGCAGACCCACTGAATGAGCATCTGTAGTTTAACAAGGTCAGCATGTGATTCACCTTACAGTTTGAGAAGCATTGTGTAGAGGACAACAAATGCTAAATTTGAGGGAAAGGTACCAAAGGAGACTGTTACAGCAGTGCAGTGCAGTCGAGAGGTGTCCTGACAAGCGGATAAGGAACACAGCAGGTAAATTTGAGAGACTGGCAGAATCTTGGTTCTTGGCCAATTAATTGATTCCTCCTCCATTGGCACCGCCATCTGAAGGTGGCGGGGGTGGGGAGGGTGGCTAGAGAGGTGAGAGCACATGGGGAAACCTGGGGAGATTTAGGGGAGCAGGGAGTAAAAGGCAAGGGCTTCCGTGTCGGGCGTGGTGACTCGGAGGCACTGGCAGGCCATCCAGAGGGAGAGGTTAGGTAGGAAAGGAGTGACTTCGGTTGGAGAGACATCAGGGTAAATGGCTGAAACAGGGAGAAGAGAAGGCTGGTGATAAAAGCTGCCGGAAATGCCTTATGTTTCAGGGATGATGAGCCAGCAAAGGAGACAGAAAGACAGCTGTCTGGGTTGGAGGTATGGCGTAAGGCCTGAGAAGATGAGGGATTTGGGATGAACACACATAAAGAATTTAAAGCCCTAGAGGGTTGGAGTTCCTGCTGTGGCGCAAGGGGATCAGTATCTTGAGCGCTGGGATGAGGGTTCTATCCCCCGCCCTGCAGTGGGGTTGAGGATCCGGTGTTGCCGCAGCTGCCAGGCAGGTCGCATTAGGCCTTGGATCTGATCCCTGGCCCAAAAACTTCCATATATCCATATACCTCGGGGCAGCAAATAATAATAATAATAATAAAATAAAGCACTAGAGGGTTACTCAGATTGCCAGAGGTTCAGCCTCATTTTGTCGACTGCTCACTGTTAAACCCATGACCCCTGATCTCCTTTATAGTTTCAGTGGGGAGGGAGCCTATACTGACAGGTTGAAAAAGAGGATCTGGCAAACACAGTTAGCTAGGAAGAGATGGGCGGGGGTTTAGGGGTCTACCTGGTAGCTTAAGATTGTGTGGAAAGTTTGAGAAACCTTGAGGAAGTAAATAGATAGAATCAACAAGAGATAAATATGCACAGTTTGCAAAACTTGTTTTTTTCCCCAAGTGCTCTTTCAAAAAAAGTAAAAAAACAGAGAATACCAGTTCTATAGTAATAGGCCGATATCCTGTTTATTTAAAGAGGGAGGATTAGGGAAACACATTTGGATTAACCAAGCGTTTATTACAAACAGCTGTAAAGAACCATGGTCCCTGCAACACTGTTTTTATTTATTTTTATTTTTTTAAATTTTATTTATTTATTTTTTGTCTTTTTGCCATTTCTTGAGCCACTCCCATGGCATATGGAGGTTCCCAGGCTAGGGGTCAAATCGGAGCTGCAGCCGCTGGCCTATGCCAGAGCCACAGCAAAGCGGGATCCAAGTCACGTCTGCTACCTACACCACAGCTCATGGCAACGCCAGATCCTTAACCCACTGAGGAAGGGCAGGGATCGAACTCGAAACCTCATGGTTCCTAGTGGGATTCGTTAACCACTGAGCCATGATGGGAACTCCGCAACACTTTTTTTAAAAGACAAGGTGGGGAATTAATATCTTTTGTTTTTGCCTGTTGTCTTTTGATGCTGAAGAAGCAGTTTGAGACTGGATAGTTTATTTTATTTTTGATGGAATTTTCTTTGGTTTCAGTCTAAATGCTTACTCTGCATCTCAAGCATGTGAATGAGTGAATAAATGTTTTTTTTTTTCTTTAAAAAGTAGCTAAAATGAACTTGTTTTTCTGGTAGCAGTCTTGTTGTCAGCGCTTCCTCTGTTAAATATTACATTTAGTTGAAATTTAAATGAGGTGGTCATTGCAGATTGTTGGGAAGAAACTCAAAATCTCACTGTTAGGCTTTATGCATATTAAGAGTTACCAGTTTTGGCATTCCTGTTGTGACTCAGTTGTTTGAGAAGCTGACGTAGTGTCTGTGAGGTTTCAGGTTTGATCCCTGGCCTTGCTCAGCAGGTTAAGGATCTAGTGTTACTGCAAGCTGTGGCATAGGTTGCAGATGCTGCTCAGATCCAGTGTGGCTGTGGTGTAGGCCTGTAGCTGCAGCTCTGATTTGACCTCTAGCCCAGGAACTTCCATATGCTGCTAGAGCAGCCCTAAAAAGAAAAAAAAAAGTTACCAGTTTTCCAACACCAGCACAAATAGCAAAATACAAGGTGTCACTTGGGGCTCTTTTGATGGGATAGATGTCTTCATAGTGACACCTGACAACCTCAGAAGTTGTAAAGAAGTAGTTTTAACTATCACACTCCTTTGTAAAATATTTGTTCCTTTTCCCTCTGTCTTTAATTCTTCTCAAATTTGTGCATCTGTAAACTGAGATAGTCAATGGTACAGAAATCTGGGCTTCCTCAGATTTTTGGGTTCATAATCAAGGCTTTGAAACTCATACAACCACTGGGTAGTAGAATCTCAGGATACAGTGCTGAAAGGGAACTCAGTCTTTTGCCCACTTTCCTGACCCCGGACTTTTAAAGTGGACTAAAATCACAAATAAAGAAGAATTCATGCGTAACTTTCGAGGCTTGTTGTTAAGCCAAAAGAAACATACTTTAGGCAAGCATGAGCTATCTTTGCTGTCTCTAATTGTCTGTTTAGCTTAATTGACACCTGGATGCTAGATATGATTATATAACAGGACTGGGGACATGATTCTGTATTCATACTCCCAGGTGCAGAAGATCACCTGTCTTGATCAGCTGCTGTGACCTGGACTTCCAAGTAGTTTTCATTCCTTAAATACTGCCTGGGAATTCCATCTACTTTTTTACCTTTTTCTTTTTTTTCCTGTAGGAGAGAAGCTGCCTGTGCATTTTTAGTATAACATGTTTTAAAATACAGAAAGGAGAATGGGCAGGTTTCAGAACTAAATGTGAGGGAGGAGATTAATTCTTTATTTTTTTTCCACCCCATTCTATTTGTAAACAACCATTGTATTAAAAAGGTTTCAGAGAGTAGAAAAAGTGCTTTGAAAAATGTTTTAATAGGAAAAGGAACTCTGTCACTCTCATGTGGTCTGTAACATTGAAAACTTAGATTGTATTTCTAAAGGTCTAGCTGATATGTCCAAGTTACATAGCAATTTTGGGCCCTGTATTTGTTTTGATTTGGGGCGTGGAGAGTCTTGTGATGTGTTTAAATAAAGGAAGTTTGATTTGACAATCTACTTAGTAAGTGAGGACTAAGACGTAAAGTCCAAGGAGTATGTTTGCTTTTCAGCAAGAACATATGCTTCCTTGAGTGAGAGTGTATATTTAGGTGGAGGATTCTTGGTTACATCAAAAAAGCAGGTTTGACCGAGTCACGTTTTTAACTTTGTGAAGTTCTTTTTTTTTCCTGTGAAAGGAAATGTACAGTTTTAAAATAAACAGTTGGTAACACAGAAACTATCCAATTGATGTAATTCGCCTGTCACCTGCTTCTGTTTCACGTGGGAAATTTATTCAGGCAGTAAGTCCCCTTCAGAGCTATTGCATGAAGGAATTCAGCGTTTGCTTATCAGACTCTGACAAACTTAATTGTTAATAGGCAGGTTTTCTGGGTGATGGAAGTCAGAGCAAACAAAACTTTTAAAAAGGGGTATTCATCCTGGCCCAAGGTCATTTCTGCTCAGTTGAGGGCTTAATCAGCATAATCAGCAATAACAGCATACATGATGTCTTGATGGAAATTCTGGAAGGAATAAAAGCTGCACATTGTAGTAATATAGGAGTTGCCACCAATGCAAACTTACAGTTAACAGAATGATAGAGTTAGAAAACCCACAGTTTGCACTTCTGAATTCTGTCACAAATCTCTTATTTGGTGTATGACCTTAGGCAAGTCACATCTTTTCACATCTTCCTCAGTTTCTTTTTCTTTTTTTGTGTGTTTTGAGGGCCACATTCGAGGTATATGGAGGTTCCCAGGCTAGGGGTCCAATCGGTGCTTTAGCCGCCAGCCACAGCCACAGCAGCTTGGATCCGAGCTGCATCTGTGACCTACACCACAGCTCGCGGCAACGATGGACCCTTAACCCACTGAGCGAGGCCAGGGATTGAACCCAAGTCCTCATGGATATTAGTCGGGTTGGTTAACTGCTAAGCCATGATAGGAACTCCTTTTTTTTTTTTTTTTTGGTCTTTTTGTCTTTTTTGTTGTTGTAGTTGTTGTTGTTGTTGCTGTTGCTATTTCTTGGGCCGCTCCCGCGGCATATGGAGGTTCCCAGGCTAGGGGTCTAATCGGAGCCTACGCCAGAGCCACAGCAATGCGGGATCCGAGCCGCGTCTGCAACCTACACCACAGCTCACGGCAACGCCGGATCGTTAACCCACTGAGTGAGGGCAGGGACCGAACCCGCAACCTCATGGTTCCTAGTTGGATTCGTTAACCACTGCGCCATGACGGGAACTCCGGAACTCCTTTTTTGTTTTTGTTTTATGTGAATAATAATATGTGCCCTAGCAAGATTTATTCATTCAACAAATATCTGTTGCATCTTTTTTTTTTTTTTAAGGGCTGCACCTGCGCCCTATGGAGGTTTCCAGGGTAGGGGTCGAATTGGAGCTGTTGCTGCCGGCCTACACCACAGCCACAGCAATGCCAGATCCGAGCTGTGTCTGTGACCTACACCACAGCTCATGGCAACGCTGGATTCTTAACCCAGTGAGCGAGGCCAGAGATCGAACCTGCAACCTCATGGTTTCTAGTTAGATTCCTTTCCACTGCACTATGACGGGAACTCCACATCTCTTGCGTCTTATTAGGGGCTCCAAGTGGTGAGGGCTGAGGGTAGATAAATGGACCCCTGGGCTGTCCTTGAGTCTCAGGTCTGAGGGGGAGATACGTGTGTTAAAGAATTAGCTGTGCTGGGATGGATGATAAGTGCCAGAAGAGGAGTTCGAGAGTGAGAGAATAGAGACGTCAAGTGACCAAGTCCTTGGATGTGAAGTGTCAAGAAGGGTCTCGGCCGCAGGGATGATGTGAGCAAGGGCTCAAAGCAGCAGTGGCCGAACCAGGGCTGCTGGACCCTTATGCACCTGCCTTGGGGGAGATCTGTGAGACTGACCATATTTTTCAAGTAGCCTGATGGAAATTGGACATTCAGTGAGGAGAGGGCTAATTAAAAAGACAAGTTTCTCGGTTTTGCACTAGAATTATACCAAACTTAATTGGTAGAAATTTTAGCTACTTTTTAAAGAAGTCTTGAATATTTTGATTGGTACTTAAATATTTCCTCTAAAGATGGGGGGATTCATTAGAAGTGATGTCTCGGGGGGCGGGGGGAGGGGGGCACATGAAGTCGTTTAAGACATGAGACAAAAACCAAATTAACAAGGGAACTTTGTTCAAAAGGTTAGAAACCTCGGTTGTGCCAGACTATGTGCCATACCAAGTGGCCTTCATTCAGTGGGCACAGAGAGCTTTGGAAGTTCACTGGATCTCTATTATAGAAACAAAACTGTCAGAAGAGCAGAGGGGGAGGAGACCAAAGGCAGGAGGTCTTCTGAAGATGTTCTGATGAGACATGTGAATCTGTTCTAGGATAAGAAAGAGCCTTGAGACTGAAGAAGGAAAAGATTTAAAGGAAGCTTCAGAAATAGAATCAAGAGGAGATCCCCTTGTGGTTCAGTGGGTTAAGAACCCAACCAGTATCCATGAGGATGCAGGTTTGATCCCTGGCCTCGCCCAGTGGGTTAAGGATCAGGCATTGGCATAGGTCACAGACCTGGCTCGGATCTGTCATTGTTGTGGCTGTGGCATAGGCCTGCATCTGCAGCTCTATTTGACCCCTCGCCTGGGAATTTCCATATGCTGCAGGTGCAACCCTAAAAAGAAAAAAAAAAAAAAAAGAGTTCATGACTGCTGAATCTTAAAAAGAATATACATTTATGTATAACTGAATCACTTTCCTGTACACTTAAAATTAACACATTGTAAATTAACTACTTCAATTAAAAAATAATCTCTAAAAAAAGAGTACTTGACTGTTGCCTAAATGTAGAGGGTGATGAAGGAGAGAGATTTGATTTCTGATGTAGGTGTTAGATGCTTTGTTGAAAATGCAGAACTATGGAGAGGGATGAACTGTAAGTGTTACATGACTCAGGGAGCTGTCAGATTGCACATAGAGTAAGCTGCAGGCTTTGGATGAAGCTCGAACTCCTTGCTCTGCTTGTAAGAGATGGAAAGCTGTCAGGATGGCAGGTGAGGATGAGGAAGCAGACTGGTCCAGAAGGGGAAGTAGCCAGGGTGCCAGCCGCTGCCTCGGGGATAAACCTGCTAGAGGGGAGTGGGCCTGGCCACCGGGAGGAGGTCATTGCAAACCTTCTTGAGAGGAGTTTCAAAGTATCGGGTTATGGGTGAGAGAATAGTGCTTGCTGTTGAATCATCCAAACAAATGCCTTTGTAAACTGAAGCAATGTGTAAGTGAGAGAAGTTTTGACAGAGTTTGCTGACAGAGTTGATCAGTAGTCCGTCTTCATCTGAATGAGGGGTTATTTTTTGTTGTAATTTTTTTTTTTTTTAGGGCTGTGCTCATGACATATTGAATTTCCCAGGCTATGGGTCAGATTGGAGCTACAGCTGCTGGCCTACACCACAGCCACAGCAATGTGGGATCCGAACCTTTTCTTCTACCTACACCACAGCTTATGGTGATGCTAGATCCTTAACCCACTGAACGAGGCCAGGGATCAAACCTGTGTCCTCATGGATGCTAGTCAGATTTGTTTCTGCTGAGCCACGATGGGAACTCCTTGTTTGTTTGTTCTTGGCCATACCCGCAGCATTCGGAAGTTGTTGGGTCAGGGATTGAACCCAAGCCACAGCAGTAACACCAGATTGGCAACCCCTTGAGCCACCAGGGAACTCCCTGGATTATCATTATTATTTTTTACTCCAAGGCAATGGCGTTTGGAGGTAAATCGCACTTTGCCAGATTGGCCTTTATCCTGAGACTTACTGGGGTGCTTGTTAAGCCACAGTCTCCCAGCTCCATTCTGGGCATGGGGCCTCTGAACCTTTACTGGTTTTTACAAGCACACCAGATTATTCTGATACTCAGGCAAATTTGAGTTTTGCTGAGCTGGGTGATGTAGTCAGTTTTACCCATGAAAAAGCAAGTTGAACGAAGCTAGGAGCAGAACAAGAGCAGAGCCGTGGGAATGGACACCAGGGCCGACTTCAAAGCTCCAATTCATTCCACTGGAAATGCTGCTCCTGTGGTTCCTTTGATTCTTAAATAAGTTAAGAGTTTTTCGTCTTGTTCATAGAAACCTCAAAATAGGGTGAGTGGATCATGGGGAGATAAATGGCCTTAGATTCTCCCCCCCTTTTTTTTCTGGGGGGAGGATCTTATTAAACACCCTAATTGATGTTTGTTCTAAATGCCGTATTTTATTGTCACCTCTGATCGTCCTTGCATTCAGCCGGAGAACTTTCTTTTTCAGCAGTATCTGTCTCCTTGATGCTTCTCTCAACCAATAGTGTGTTGAGAGTATCTCTCTCCAAGAATGTGATCAGGTGGAACAGTCTAAATGGTTCTGTAGCTCTTTGCCCTGGTGGTGCTTCTTGGTTCCAGCCCCAGCAGAAGGCACCACAAATTCTAGCAGAGGAGGATAAAGAATATTGCTAGTTTGTTTATTTTTGACAACTGGCAGAGTTTGTTAGGAGATTTTCCTTGTTATTCCCATTAAGAGGGGTTAAAATAATTAAGGATACACCACTCAAATCTAAGCCAGATTACGCTAATACCAATAGCTAGTTAGAGAGGCACGTATTTAATTATTCCTGCCTGCATACTTGTATTTCTTTCAATTAGTGCTCGAATTCACACATACTCTTTTTTTTTTTTTTCTTTTTAGGGTTATACTGTGGCATATGGAAGTTCCCAGGCTAGGGTTGAATTGGAGCTGCAGCTGCCAGCCTATGCCTGACCTACACCACAGCTTGTGGCAACTCTGTATCCTTAACTCACTGAGCAAGGCCAGGGATGGAACCCAAATCATCATGGATACTAGTTGGGTTCTTAGAACCCACTTAGACACAGTGGGAACGCCGCACATACTCTCTAGATACTTTGAGTTCATCATCTTGAAAATATCTTGTTTATTTTTTATTTTATTTTATTTTTTGCCTTTTTTAGGGCTGCACCTGTGGCATATGGAAGTTCCCAGGTTAGGGGTCGAATTGGAGCTGCAGCTGCCGGCCTACATCACAGCTACAGCAATGCCAGATCCAAGCCTCCTCTGCCACCTACACCACAGCTCACAGCAATGCCAGATCCTTAACCCACTGAGTGAGGCCAGGGATTGAACCTAGTATCCTCACAGATACTAGTCAGGTTCTTAACCCACTGAGCCACAATGGGTACTCCTAGAGTATTTTTAATTCAGCCTTTTATTTACAGTTAGTGATTATTGAATAGAAAAACTAGCTATTTCTGCAATGGGATGAGGAAAGAGTTAACTGGGCTCTGAACCCTTGATCACTAAGTGAATTAGATTTTATTGCTTTTATTTGTGAATTGACACATCTAAGGTAGGACTTCTTTTTCTTTCTTTTTTTTTTTTGTCTTTTCTAGGGCTGCATCCTCGGCATGTGGAGATTCCCAGGCTAAGGGTCTAATCAGAGCTGTAGCTGCCAGCCTCCACTGGAGTCACCGCAACACAAGATCCAAGCCTTGTCTGTGACCTACACCACAGCTCATGGCAATGCTGGATCCTTAACCCACTGAGCAAGGCCAGGGATCGAACCTGCAACCTTATGTTTCCTAGTCGGATTCTTTAGCACTGAGCCATGACAGGAACTCCAAGGTAGGACTTCTTTATACCCTTCATTATAACATAATTATAATTATAACATCCTTCTCCTCTGACTCCCAGTAGCATGTAGGACAGTGTGTGGGGGAGAGTTGAGTTGTTTCCTTTCTTTTGGTTTGTTATCTAAAATTACTAGTTTGTGGAGTTCCCATCATGGCTCAGTGGAAATGAATGAAACTAGCATCCATGAGGACGCAGCTTCGATTCCTGGCCTTGCTCAGTGGGTTAAGGCTCTGGAGTTGCCGTGAGCTGTGGTGTAGGTTGCAGATGTGGTTCAGATCTGGCATTGCTGTTGCTGTGGCATAGGCAGGTGGCTACAGCTCCAATTTGACCCCTAGCCTGGGAACCTCCTTGTGTGTGGCCCTAAAAAAAAAAAAAAGACGAAAGACACAAAAACAAAATAAAATTACTGGTTTGCAGTGTGGCAAAAAAAAAAAAAAATCTTTATTTTCACAAATTAAGAGTTACCATTTGAAAAATTCAAAATGAGAATTAGCGTATAGTCTGGGAGCTAAATTAGCGCTTTATTCACTTGATACATTTATTCTTTTGCTAAACAATTAAGTTCTTTGAAAAGTTTCAAATATGTTTGCTTGAATTGGTTTGTCTGGGTCAATTTATAACTTTACTTTGAATTTACAAACATTGTGTATGAAGTGAAATAGATAAAAGTTGTAGTTATAACCCTAACCGGAAGCATAGCTATATATGCTTGGAATTTGCATGGCCTTTGAGAAGCAGACAGAGACACCTAAGAGAGTCCTAGAACAGCTGTTCAGCATGTCCTTTCATTCCACAAATACTTATCGAGAGCCTGTTCTATATCTGGCAGGTATGTTCCATGATGCATAGGAACAGTAGCTGCAAAACCCCTGAGGGACAATCATGCATGATGTGTTTGAGGAATTGGGGGTGTCAGTCTAGGAGTATTGATTTTGGATATGTGAATTTGGAGAAGCCTGTTCAACAATCTGAATCTGGCAGGCAGTTACCTATATACATTCAGAGTTCAGGGAAAGGCCTGAAACCAGAGATGTAAATTCGGAAATTGCCAGGTTACAAATGGTATTTTAATCTAAGAGAGTGGAGGAGAACACCAAAGAAAAGTACATGTGGATTGAGAATATTTTAAGAGATAAGAGAGATGAGGGGGGACCAGGAAATGAATAAAACTGAGAAGAGAGGCGTAAGAGTTTTCATTGTGGCCTAATGGGTTAAGAACTCAACGAGTATCCATGAGGATGCGGATTCAATCCCTGGTCTTACTTAGTGGCTTAAGGCTCCGGCATGCTGGCAAGCTGCGACATAGGTTGCAGATGTGGCTCGGATCCAGTGTTGCTGTGGCAGAAGACTCCTAGCCTGGGAACTTCCATATGCCTCAGGAGTGGCCCTAAAAAGAGAGAAAGAGAAGCATAGGACTGGAGTTCCTGGTGTGGTGCAGTGGGTTAAGAATCTGACTTCAGGAGTTCCCGTCGTGATGCAGCAAAAGTGAATTCAGCTAGGAAGCATGAGGTTGCAGGTTCAATCCCTGGCCTTGCTTAATGGGGATCCAGCGTTGCCATGAGCTGTGGTGTAGGTTGCAGATGTGGCTTGGATTCCTCGTTGCTGTGGCTGTGGTGTAGACTTGCAGCTGTGGCTCCAATTAGACCCTAGCCTGGGAACCTCCATATGCCGAGGGTGCAGCCCTAAAAAGACACACACACACACACACACACACACACACACAAAAGAATCTGACTTCAGCAGCTTGGGTCACTGCTGAGGTGCAGGTTTGATCCCTGCCCAGTGCAGTGGGTTAAAGGATCTGGCACGTTGTAGCATGCAGTACCTGGCCCAGGAACTTCCATATGCCATGGGTATGATCATTAAAAGAGAGAGGGAGAGGGAGGAAAGCATACAACTAAGAAAAAATATAATCAGGAGAGGATGTGCCCTGGAAGCCCCATGAGGAGGGCTGATGAAGGATAAAGAACAAGGTCCTTCCATTTAGCACAGGGACATATATTCAATATCCTGTAATCAACCAAATGAAGACTAGACAGAGAGCAGGAGAATTAGCTGGCCAGGTGCTGTACGTTGGTCAAGTGAATGGGCTGTCTCAATGTGAAGGTCATTGGTGAGTCTAGGAGCCTTTTCAGTGGAAAGGTAGAGGCAAAAACTTGACTAGACATAGTTCAAGACAGAAAGAGGGAGAGGATTTGGAGACACAGACAATAGAACTCTTTCAAGGAGTTTTGTCCCAAAAGGTGGGGGGTGGGGGTGGGCAAGAAATAGATTGGAAATTGGAGGAGGGAGAGTAGTTCCTTATGTTTAATCTGGCTCAGTTTTTAAGTTGAGGGATGTAAGAGGAGGTCTGAAGGCTGAGGGGGATGCTGGGGTGGGGGTGGAGGTAGAATAATTGGTGGGAGAGCAAGTGGAGAGATTTTGAGGAGCGAGTCCCCAGGTAGGCATGGGAGAGACCTGTTGCCCAAGCAGATGTGTTGGTGGAGGATGGAGATGTGGACGGTTCAGCTTCAGTAAGAGGAGAGGAGGTGGATTTCATGGGTCCAGGTGCTGATACGAGGAGAGATGGGGTGGTGGGATCTCTTTTGATTATTTCTGTTTTCCTTAGTAAACCCTTATTTAGGAAGCACAATCCCTGAAATGCACGAGCTTGGAAGAGCTGGGGTGGGACATTTGAAAAAAATGGCCAAACAGTGGAGTTCCCGTTGTGGCTCAGTGGTTAACGAATCTGACTAGGAACCGTGAGATTGCGAGTTCGATCCTTGGCCTTGTTTAGTGGATTAAGGATCTGGCGTTGCTGTGAGCTGTGGTGTAGGTCACAGACATGGCTCGGATCCCAAGTTGCTGTGGCTCTGGCGTAGGCCAGCAGCTACAGCTTCTATTGGACTCCTAGCCTGGGAATCTTCATATGCTATGGGAGCGGCCCTAGAAAAGGCAAAAGACATAAAAAAAAAAAAAAGAAAGAAAGAAAAGAAAGAAAAGAAAAAGAAAAAGGCCAAACAAAATAGTTAATCTAGGATGGGCTGGGGGAGTGGATGGACTAGGGTAGCGTGTTAGTTTTTGAGGCATCATTCGTAGCCCTCGTGATGTTCCAGGTCAGGATTCAGGTGAGACCAGTCAGGGGTTATGTTTTTCTGTAGCTGCACGGATGCAAGATTGAGCAAAGGCAGAAAGGTGAATTCAGCCAGGGTTGGAGTTCTGCTAGTCCAGTGTGACATGTAAGAGAGGGGGTAGGGAGTTGAGGGAGTGAGCAGGAAGTGCTTTAAGTGAAGGACTGTGGAATTGAAATTGCATGAAGAGAAGTGAAGGCACAGTGGTTGTGAAGTTCAGGGTAGCAGTAGTAGGTCAATGGCTGATAAGTCCTGGTGGGGTCAGAGGTTTGGTGGACTCAGGGAAGTAGAGGAAGGGAGCTGGAAAAGAAGGGTCGGTGGCTGAGGGTGGGATGCTGGAAATTTCAGTGGGACAGGGAAGTTGTGATTGGTAATGATCAGGGCTTAGGGTCTGACCATGGGAGTGACTGAGGCAAGGTAGACAGATAATGAAAACCCAAAGAATATGTTAATGGTGACAATGAACCAGGAACCCAAATCCTCAAGGAATGGGGCTGGTAACCAAGGGTCAGTAGACAGTTATTAAGAGGGGTAATGGATGGATGGAATGGTCTGATCTGAGGATTTTTAAAAGAGAGAAAATACTCTGGAAATGGTAGCTCAGTGCAAGGACCACCCCTACACCATCCCTGGGGCCTGGTGAGGGTTATGGAGACAAAAATTCTCATAGCTTCTGAAGCAGTGCCGCCATGTTTCTGTTAGTGCCAGAAGGTACGTGAATGTCCAAGGGAGGCTATTTTGGGGGAAGGTCTTTAGCCGTTGGGGAAACGTAAGAGGAGGGGACAGACCAAGGCATGTTGAGTTCCAAATGGGATTAGAGTGTGAGAATGAGGGGTGACCTCGGAGTCTGGGGCTTTTTATAAGTGACATAAACAGATGAAGGGCATCATGCAATTGCCCTGGAGGGCTAAAGACAGGTAGTGGTGGACAGACCACCAATGTCCTGAGGAAGTGGGCCTCCCTTTCCCACAGATGGAGGCCTGGGGAGAGACTGTTTTTTTCTTTTCTTTTTTCTTTTCTTTTCTTTTCTTCTGTATGTGTGGCATGTGGAAATTCCAGGACCAGGGATCGAACCCTCGCCACAGCAGTGACCCAAGCCACTGCAGTGACAGTGCTGGGTCCTTAACCTGCTGAGCCACCAGGGAACTCCTGAGGCTGGTTTTCTTTTAAGTGCAGGTCTTAGATCTCTTTTTAACTCTGTCCCGTTAATGTTTCACTTTACAGATCACTAGTGATTATCAGCACTTTGGATGGCCGAATTGCTGCCTTGGATCCTGAGAATCATGGTAAAAAGCAGTGGGATTTGGACGTGGGATCCGGGTCCTTGGTGTCATCCAGCCTTAGCAAACCAGAGGTAAGAATTTTCTATTACACACTGACTGGGAAACTTACTTAAAATGAGCAATCACTGGTATTAATGTATTTGCTTATAGAATGGAGATTCAAGGTCTGATTGCCTAAGGTGTCCGGCCTTGTCTGTCTCTGACAAACTGTGTTCCTGTGGGGCATTTACTTAACTTTTCTGTGCCTTAGGTCCCCTCCTGTAAAATAAGGTGGGTAATGTCACCTACCTCTTAGGATTATTTTGGGTATGAAAATGAGTAGTTGAAGATAACTATCCACTATATCAATATAACTCATTATCTGAGCTGTAACATGATCTTCATTTCTTCTTCCTGTTATTGTTATTACCATTATTACAAGGTCCCTAGAAATAATAAAACAAATATACGTGATTTCACTGTGTTTTAATAGTTAGAAACCCATGCTGCAAAAGCCCATAAACGAGTCCCTACATGTTCCCTCAGCTGTACCTCCTCATTGGAACCGTAATTCATCTGAAATTTTCTTGGAGTGCAATTTTAGACAAATTGGATTATTTGCTGAAAAAAGAGACCTTGCTTCCAAGGCTACTCCGGCCGTTGACTCCAAAACATCTCCAAAACCTGGGCAGGTGACTTAGGCCGTCAGAGCGCTAGTGTCTCCATCAGTAAAGTAAGGACACTGCCTACCTTCATGAGGGGCAGGGTGGGCATGTTAAATGAGGGAAGTTTATTGTCCTCACTTTGAGTCTAGATTCTGACAGATTAAATCTCTCCTTTTCTGGAGCTTGACCCTCTTGTTTAAATTATTTAAAGTGAGTCCCTCTTTGAGGCTGTCACTTGGAAGATCCCCTTGTTTTCCAGAATTCCCTCAGCCTTCTGCCTGCTCAGGTTGTCCCTGTAGGCTACTCCCCAGGGTACTCTTTTCCCTTTCATCATCAGTCTTTCCCTTTCAAAAAGCTTCTTAGCTGGGCTCAAGTTTGAAGAAGACATACCTAACTCGAGGGGCTTGAGGGTGACCTGATCAGTGACGACAGAATTTTCTTTCTCCCTTTTTTTTTTTTCATGGCCACACCCATATCATATGGAAGTTCCCAGGCTAGGGGTCAAATTGAAGCTTCAGTTGCTGGCCTACACCATAGCCACAGCACCCCTGGATCAGAGCCGCATCTGCTACCTACACCATAGCTCACGGCAATGCCAGATCCTTAACCTGCTGAGCGAGGCCAGGGATGAACCTGCATCCTCATGGATAGTAGTCAGGTTCGTTACTGCTGAGCCCTGTTGGGAACTACAGGATGGAGTTTTCTGAAGGGAAAACTGCTAGCAGTGACCCATCCGCTCTCTAGAATTCCCAGCTTGGATTCTTTTCTGGAGGACCCAGGCAGGTTCTTGAGTGATGACACTGTCTAACCGCCATACTCACTGTGTGCTCATTTTTTTTTTTTTTGCTTTTTAGGACTTCACCCGTGGCATATGGAAGTTCCCAGGCTTGGGGTGGAATCAGAGCTCCAGCTGCCAGCCACAGCAATACCCACAGCAATGCAGGATCTGAGCCAAGTTTGACCTATACCACAGGTCACGGCAGTGCTGGATCCTTAACCCACGGAGCAAGGCCAGGGATCAAACCCGAATCCTCATGGATACTAGTCAGATTCATTTCTGCTGTGCCACAACAGGACCTCCCTATGTGCTCTTTTTGACTGGACTTTCAGAGTGCCCACTGTTTATTGGACAATATACTGAAAACATCTGTTGAGAATCATGAGCTTCTATTGTATTGTGAAATATTCATATAAATTGCACTTTGTAAATTACATTAAAATTTTTGAATTGGGTGGGATAGTCATGGATTACCACTCAAACTGAAAATTCATTTATTTGTGTTCTGCTGGGATTATGCTCGGGTATGCATGTTTTGCTTTATTTTTCAACTAGACATAAAAGGTGATGGGCAAAATCAGAAGATTGTAAGCTGTTTCCATCTGAGGTAATAGTACAGTGTGTTGTGGTGGTACAAAGCATGTGTGTTGTTACAAACTAAAACATGCACACTCACAGAAAGATACATTGCATGGTATGACAAATAGTTATAGTAACCTGAGTGCTGGTGAGAGTGCTTAATTTATAAACAGCTAGTTGAACTCGTAGATTTTCTTACAATAGCAATTAGCTATTTTTTAATTAGCTGTATTCATTTATATATTTATATTTCGTTATCTACATTAGCTGTTTTTTTGAACTACAGTTCAGTTTTCTCCTCATCCCCAATCCTTACCATTTTCTGTGGTTTATTGGGGCTCTCTTGTGGGTTTTTTTTTTGTTGTTGTTGTTGTTTTGTCTTTTTAGGACCGAACCCATAGGATGTGGAAATTCCCAGGCTAGGGGTCAAATCAGAGCTGTAGCGGCCAGCCTACATCCCAGGCACAGCAACGAGGGATCTGAGCCATGTCTGCAATCTATACCACAGCTCATGGCAATGCCGGATCCTTTAACCCACTGAGCAAGGCTAAGGATCAAACCCACATCCTCATGGATACTAGTCAGGTTCATTAGCGCTGAGCCACAACAGAAACTCCCAGGGCTCTCTTGTTTTAAGTGTCCTTCTTCCCGCTCACCCTCAATCCTTGATCCTTTGGGTAGAATGCTTTGAAATGTTGAATCATCAACATATTTTAAAAGTTTGTATTACCTTTACACAAGAAATGAAAAGTTCACCGACCACCTTCCATTGCAGGAAAAGAACCCTGAGACCTCTTTGTATTATCTAGATTTTCATTTTCTACTTTATACCCACACAGATTTCTACTAGGTTTTATTTCTGCCCCAAGTCGAGGGGACCATTTCTTGAGACTGTGTCTTTACTGTGGAAATATTTTATTTTTGTTTTGGGCTTTTTTGGCTTTTTTTTTTTTTTTTTTTTTTTTTTAGGGCAACATCCACAGCATATGAAAGTTCACAGGCTAGGGGTTAGATCTGAGCTGCCGCTGCCGACCTACACCACAGCCACAGTACTGCCAGGTCTGCCACCTACACCATAGCTCTTGGCAACACTGGATCCTCAACCCACTGAATGAGGCCAGGGATGGAACCCGCATCCTCATGGATACTAGTGGATTTTGTTACCTCTGAGCCACGGTGGGAACTCCCTGTGTAGATATGTCAATGAGAACAAAGTTCCCAAAGCTGTAGTAAGTGATGCATTTTACACAGTATAATCCTCACAGCCATCCTCCTGAGGTTGGTATGCTTGGTGTCATTTTATGAAAGAAGAAACCAAAACTTAGAGAAGTTATTTGTTTGAAATCACAGACTGAGCAGATGATAGAGCTGGGATTGAACCAGGCTTGCCTGCCTGTACTCCATT
Source organism: Phacochoerus africanus (assembly GCF_016906955.1). Lineage (NCBI taxonomy): Eukaryota > Metazoa > Chordata > Mammalia > Artiodactyla > Suidae > Phacochoerus > Phacochoerus africanus. Next base: position 61,834,378 of record NC_062548.1, read on the forward strand.
CCACCTGCTCTGGAGCTCTTTCCCTGTCTTGTATGTACCTCCTGTTCATCCTGTACAGTGGGTCTCAAACTTTATGGTCTCAGGACATTCTTTTTGTTGTTGTTGTTTTGTTTTGTTTTTTAGGGCTGCATTTGCAGCGTATGGAGTTTCCCAGGCTAGGGGTCGAATTGGAGCTACAGCTGCCGGCCTACGCTACAGCCACGGCAATGTGGGATCTGAGCTGCATTTGCGACCTACACCATAGCCACGGCAATGCCAGATCCTTCATCCACTGAGCAAGGCCAGGGATTGAATCCACAACCTATGATTTCTAGTTGGATTTGTTTCCACTGCACCACGATGGGAACTCCAGAACCCTTTACATTCTTAACAATTATGAAGGGCTCCAAAGAGCTTTTTCCTCTGTGGATTCCATCTATCTAGACTTAAGCCATATTAAAAATTAAAACAAATTGTAAAAAGAGTTATGAAATCATTAAAGAAATGAACCCAATGCATGTAGCATAAAGAACATTTTTATGAAGAATAACTGCATTTCCTCAAAAAATAATGAGAAAAGTGGCATTGTTTTATATTTTTGCAAGTCTCTTTAATTTCTAGTTTAATAGAAGACAACTTGATTCTCTTATATTTCTGCATTCAATCTGTTGCGTTGTTGTTTTGGTTGAGCTGTATGAAGCAGAAAATCTATGTGGGGTTGGAAAAAGAGAGTATTTTAGTAGCCTTTTTGGATGATTGTGGCCATTCTTTTTGATATTACACCAGAAAACAAATGGAAGTTTCTTAAAGGTTAATTGCACGTGGAATCTGAAACCACATCAGTGAACAGTTATATTCTGTTCCATTCACATCCATTGGTCTGTCTTGCCTTTTACTCATGCATTATTTTCTAACAGCCTTTGGAAAATATTAATTCCCTGAGTTACACAGACCTTCCCAATGTTGAATGTTGACATATTTCCTTATGGAATATTTTTTTAAACTCAAATTTTTGGCTGTCATCACTAATTTCCTCAGAAGAGTCTTTAAATACTAGGAAGCTGTCAAGCTCACAGGGGTAGATACAGCTTTTTCTAAAATTCTAATTTTCATTTGAAAACTGTCACTAACAGGGTCAGTTGTTTTCCTTGAAGTGGATGGTTTGCTTTTTTTTTTTTTTTTTTTGAGAAATGTCTGACAAATGCCCAGTCTCATAACCATAGGTTTTCTCTCAGTTTTTCTACTTAATGAAGCTTCGTGAGCAGCGCCACTAGTTAGTTCAGCTCAAAATCTCAGCCACGCAAGAGTTTTCCTCAAGGCACGCTTCAGTTTGTGGCAGAAGTGCTTGATGTACACCCGATTAGTTGTGCAGGATAGTGAAAAGATAGATACTCAGGTCACTTTTTTTTTTTTTTTTGTCTTTTTAGGGCTGCACCCACGTCATATGGAAGTTCCCAGGCTAGGGGTCGAATTGGAGCTGTAGTTCAGGCCTACACCAGAGCCACAGCAATGCCAGATCTGAGTCTCGTTTATGACCTACATCACAGCTCATGGCAACGTGGGATCCTTAACCCACTGAGCGAAGCCAGGGATCAAACCTGCATCCTCATGGATATTAGATTCGTACCTGCTGAGCCATGACAGGAACTCTTCAGGTCACAATTTAATGAAATTAATTTTTATTGTTTCATCAGAACATTCTTTTTTCTTTTCTTTTTCGTCAGAACATTCTGGGGTGAGGTTTTTTTTTTTTTTTTTTTCTTTTTTTGCTGTGAGTGTCTGACAGTGAGGCTCCCAGGACTGCTAGTTTTGTGCTCGATGCGGGATAAGGCCCCAGCAGTTGTAGTCACTGTTGCTTATACACCATCAATGCAAATATCACCTCAGGGAAAGGCAAATAGTGCATGATTATGAAAACCATTTGATCCTCTGCACCTCAAAGAGAGTCCAGAGACCACATTTGAGAACTTTGATCTAGTATATAATAGAAATAATATAAAAGTATTTGTGGTATTATAAACATTAACAAGGAGAGAGGACTGTATGGTGAGCTCGAGGCATCTGTTATACAGCAAGGTGTGTGTCACTCATTGTCTAAAAGTCGTGTTCAGAAGCTGGACAAAACACCACCAAAAGAGGAACAAAAACTCCTATTTGAAATGCCCCGAGTTGTATGCACAGAGTAACGAGACCCTTCTAAATACAGCTGGTAGGAGTTCCTGTTGTGGCACAATGGAAACGAATCCAACTGGTATCCATGAGGATTTGGGTTTGATCCCTGGCCTTGCTCAGTGGGTTAAGGCTCTGGTGTTGCCATGAGTTGTGGTGTAGGTCATACATGCATCTCGGATCCCGCACTGTTGTGGCTGTGATGCTGTGAGGTAGCCCAGCAGCTGTGCCTCCAATTTGACCCCCGGCCTGGGGACTTCCGTGTGCTGTGGGAGTGGCCCTAAAAAAGCTAAATACATCTGGTAGACTATCTTATAATGGTCCCTACCTTTTTATGAAATAGTTAATTCTCTCTCTTTTTTTTTGGTCTTTTTAGGGCCACACCCACAGCATATGGAAGTTCCCAGGCTAGGGGTTGAATTGGAGCTGCAGCCGCAGGCCTACACCACAGCCACAGTCACAGCAATGCCAGATCTGAGCTTCATCTATGACGTACACCACAGCTACTGGCAATGCTGGATCCTTAACCCACTGAGCGAGACCAGGGACGGAACCCATGTCCTCATGGATACTAGTCGGATTCATTACCACTGAGCCATGATGAGAACTCCTATATCTTTTTTTTTTTTTTGGCCACCCTTTGGCATCTGGAGTTCCTGGGCCAGGGATAAGGTCCAAGCTGAAGTTGCAATGTAAGCCGCAGCTGTGGCAGTGCTGGTCCAGAGGTTGAACCTGCATCCCCGTGCTCCCAAGACTCTGCTGATCCCATTGTGCCACAGTGGGAGCTCCTTAATTTTCTCTATCTGAAGCTCAGTGTTTGCTGGGACAGGTGGTATAGGCTAGGTATAGTGGTTAGAAGGAACTAGGGAAGATGTAACAGGAGCCACCCAGGTGACAGGAAGTCTCCATTTGGAGACCCCTCTGTTAGAATGTCAGTTTCTCTGAACTGTCACCAAGAGTGGGATGAAGATGAACCCAATTAAACCTTGAAGGCCAGAGAAGATGTATTTCCTGTGTAGTGATTATTAAAGTGACCTGTTAATCTCATGGGAAGAAGCAGAAGGATAAAGGATTTGATAGGCTCTATAGAAATATTTAAGTTATTAATGATAGAGGAATTGGTTATGGATCACATGTACTTTTGCTGCAGTAATAAAGTAAAAGCAGCATAGGAAATTTCTAGGCTGTGTGTTCTGGAGGAAGCCCTAGAATTGAGAGGCTTCAGTCCTGGTCTCTCTCTTTTTTCTTTTTTTGCTTCTTAGGGCCGAACTTGCAACATATGAAAGTTCCCAGGTTAGGGGTCGAATTAGGGCTGCAGCCTCCGGCCTACACCACAGCCACAGCAACTCAGGATCTGAGCTGTGTCTGTGACCTACAGCACAGCTCACAGCAACGCTGGATCCTTAAGCCACTTAGCACGGCCAGGGATCGAACTCACATCCTCGTGGATACTAGTCAGATTGGTTTCCACTGCACCACAATGAGAACTCCCAGTCCTGGGCCTTGATCCTGCAGTTAACTGGCTATGTGACCTGGTGAAATTCTTTCATTGAGTAGAGCTCTAATTCCCTTTCCTAGAAAATTATGGGATTGGATCACATTTTGAATGATTGTCCTAACTTCAGGACTCAGGCTACATGAATGAACTAGAGGAGTTTTTTTTTTAACTTCCCTTTTCCCCTACATTTAAGGATTCCTTAAAAAAGTAGCACAGATTCATGACCATTAGGTACTTATCTCATTGCCTCTCAGCCTGCTCTGATAATTCCCTGAAACTTTTCCCATCCAAAAGGCATATCAAATAGTTTATTCTGTTGCTTTGGTCATGTTTTGATTCTGTCAAGGAAAAAAATAAGTTCCCAGAGGATAAGAGGGACTGACAATTCCATTAAAAACAAGTGTTTCCGAGTTCCCTTTCATGGCTCAGCGGAAACGAATCTGACTAGTATCCATGAATGCAGGTTCGATCCCTGGCCTTGCTCAGTAGGTTAAGGATCCGGCGGCGTTGCTGTGAGCTGTAGAGTAGGTTGCAGACTCAGCTTGGATCCCACATTGCTGTGGCTGTGGTGTAGGCTGGCAGCTACAGCTCTGATTAGACCCCTAGCTTGAGAACCTCCATATGCCACGGGTGCGGCCCTAAAAATACAAAAAATAAAAAAATTAAAAAATTGAAAAAACCAGAACAAGTGTTTCACCTTATGTTTAGAATGAATTGTGTGCTGCAGGAAGGAGGTGCCTTGGGACACATGTCTGATTTGCCACTCTTTCCTCTTGACCAGGTATTTATAAACTTCCTCAAAAGAATGCTAATATAAGCCAAGCTAAAACTGTGTGTTAGACTAAATGATGAACTGAAGGTTTACTCTGTTAGCTTTAACAGATGTGCCCTACATTCTAAGCCTAATACTTGCTGATAGTAGCTAAGCAGTTTGTTTTTTAATTTTCAGAAGGATCACCTGAGGTGGAATCTGATTTGCTTTCCTCTGGTAATTTATATGCAGGTTCAACCTTGAAAAAGCCCAAGGAGATCTGGCTGCCCTTCCTCCCTGATGGTCTTAAAATTTTGTGTTGTGACGTATTGGCATAGCTTTTACGTCGGCGTCTCTGGTTGGCATTTGGATCACAACCCGCCAGATCCAAGCAGACATAATATCTTTGAACTGTATCTACCTCTCTGTGTCTTGGAACACACTCAGAAATACAGAGAGCTTCCTAATCTATTTTGGAATGCATTGTATAATTGTGTATATATAACTAGTCTGTCCTTAGACAATATCTTTCCTTTAGAAATACTGTATTTGTTATTTGTTTCACTTTTCTGTTAAAATGTCCTTTTCTCTCTTTTTTTCCTCTTAAAAAGAACAAACATCTCTATCATAAGTCTATAGTTAGAGTTCGGGGTTTTGTTTTGTTTTATTTTAGGCATGCTCCTCCCCAAGGGACACACACGGCCTTTCTGTTTCAGACAGGTGCAGAGACAGACAACTAGGAGGCCGGAGCTTTCCAGCCTCCACATCCGCATCAGACTGTGTTTGTTAAGAAGGGCCTTCAGAGGTTGGAGGGGTTGGGGGTCCTTTTTAAAGTGTATGCTTTTTTTTTTTTTTTTGGTCTGTTGGGTTTTTTGGCCTAGCCTGTGGCGTGCAGAAGTTCCCAGGTGTGGGATTGAACCCACGCCGCAGTAGTGACCAGAGCCACTGCAGTGACAATGCTGGATCATTAATCTGCTGTTCCACAGGGGAACTCCAAAAACAGTACACTTTTTTGGGGCAGGGGGCGAAGGAGAAAAGAGTAGTTTTGTTGCTTTGCCAGGCCAAGGGGGACACAGTGGGCTCATGCCTTCAAAAACTGTATGTCCCTTTTCTTTATTTTTTTCTTTTGGCCACCCTGTGGCAGATGGAGTTCCTGTGGCAACACTGGATCACTGCTGGGCCAGGGATCAAACCTGTGTCCTGATGATGCAGAGATGCCGCTGATCTCTTTGCGCCGCAGAAGGAACTCCAAAAGCTGAATGTCCCTAAGAGTACACTTTTAATAACTACTTAATTTATTCCCAAAGGGCCCATTCACAGACATTTTTGAGTATTACTTCATTAAAAGATGATCCATAATCTCTTAAAGGTCCTCCAACTTATATTGAAAGATGTCTGGTCATTTTGCAGTTTTTCATTCATGCATAAACTGGTACAATTTGAGCCTAAGATGAACACCATTTGAGATGGCAGTGTCTTTGGCAAAGTCACTGTCAACCATGGAGCAAGTCAGTATTTAAATAATTGCTTGTGTTAATTGCTTCTCTTTTAATTACAGAAATGGAACAGTGCTTTGATTTAATTTTGTTTTATTAATCCCTTCGCGTGGCTGAAAGCAGTGCTGTGAACCAAATCGATTATTCCAGCACACATTTTGCCAAGTGAGAAATCAACTTGACTCTGTTTCATAGGAAATTGACTTCTTGTGCACTTTGTTTTATCTACTTAGTGAATGTATATTTAAGGGAAGGTAGAGGTAGTTGCTAAAATCTGCATTTTTTACCATGAATGCAAAAAAGTACTAAAAAGTTAATCTGGTGGTTTTCCTTGAGGTGTTTTGTTTTGTAGCTTAACTATAGGTTAAGGAAAGAAGGAATGAAGTAATTGTTACCTACTTGGTATCTCACTACTCTTAGTAATTCACAGTCTTTGATGATCATAAACACCAAATCACTTCAGGATTTTTTTTTTTTTCTACATTTTCTCCCTCCTTTCCTCCCTCCCTTCCTTCCTGCTTTCCTTTTCCTTTTAAGCACATCACACAGGATGCCTTCTCTGACCAATACTTAGGTGTACTGAAAGACCCCATAATCTCTAACTGGTTGTTAGCCATGATGCCCCCTCCTTAATCCTTGAGGTATGAGTCCCAGGAGCCCTTTACACTCAGTAAATAAGCTTCTTTTACTCAGCCTACCATGGTAGTTTTAATGTTTTAATTGAAAAACAAACCCCCCAAAAGTGTTTCTTCAACACAGCAGTGTTGGGACATCTTTTTTTTTTATCATTTATAATGATTTTTATTTTTTACATTATAGCTGGTTTACAGTGTTCTGTCAATTTTCTAGTGTACAGCAAGATGACCCAGTCACACATACATGTATACATTCTTTTTTCTCATATTATCGTGCCCCATCATAAGTGACTAGCCATAGTTCCCAGGGCTGTATAGCAGTATCTCATTGCCTATCCATTCCAAAGGTAATAGCTTGCATCTATTAACCCCAAATTCCCAATCCATCCTACTCCCTCCCTCTTCCTCTTGGCAATCACACATCTGTTCTCCATGTCTATGATTTTCTTTTCTGTGGAAAGGTTCATTTGTGCATATATTAGATTCCAGATATAAGTAATATCATATGGTATTTGACTTTCTCTTTCTGACTTACTTCACTTAGTATGAGATTATTTTGTTCTTTTTTATGCTGAGTAGTATTCCATTGTGTGTATGTACCACATCTTCCTAATCCAACCATCTGTCGATGGACATTGAGGTTGTTTCCATGTCTTGGCTATTGTGAATTGTACTGCAGTGAACATGCGGGTGCATGTGTCTTTTTCAAGGAAAGTTTTGTCTGGATATATGCCCAAGAGTGGGATTGCTGGGTCATATGGTAGTTCTATGTATAGTTTTCTAAGGTACCTCCATACTGTTCTCCATAGTGGTTGTACCAATTTGCATTCCCACCTACAGTGCAGGAAAGTTCCCTTTTCTCCACACCCTCTCCAGCATTTGTTATTTGTGGACTTATTAATGACGGCCATTCTGACTAGTGTGAGGTGGTATTTCATGGTAGTTTGGATTCGCAGTTCTCTAATAATCAGTGATGTTGAGCATTTTTTCACGTGCTTGTTGGCTATCTGTATATCTTCTTTGGAGAAATGTCTATTCAGGTCTTTTGCCCATTTTTCCATTGGGTTGTTGGCCTTTTTGCTGTTGAGTTGTCTAAGTTGTTTGTATACTTTAGAGCTTAAGCCCTTGTCTGTTGCATTGTTTGAAACTATTTTCTCCCATTCTGTAAGTTGTCTTTTTTTTTTTTTTTTTTTTTTTAATGGTTTCCTCTGCTGTGCAAAAGCTTGTCAGTTTGTTTAGGTCCCTTTGTTTTATTTTTGCTTTTATTTCTTTTGCTTTGGGAGACTGGCCTAAGAAAACATTTGTTGATATCAGAGAATGTTTTGCCTGTGTTCTCTTCTAGGAGTTTAATGATGTCTTGTCTTACAGTTAAGTCCTTAAGCCATTTTGGGTTTATTTTTGTGCACGGTGTGAGGGGGTGTTCCAGTGGGAGATCTTTTTTTTTCTTTGTATGGCATGCAGAAGTTCTGGGGCCAGTAATCAAACCCGTGCCACAGCAGCAGCCCAAGCCACAGCAGTGACAGTGCTGGATCCTCAACCCACTGAGCCACCAGGGAATTCCTTAACTTTTTTCTTTAACAACTACACACACACACACACACACACACACACACGCACGAATTACCTTCTAGTTTCAAAATAACAGCGCTGGATCTTACATCTATGTAACTATTGCTTGATTAGCACTTTATAGTTTGCAGAGTGATATCAAATACATTCTTATTTATTCCTTAACTTAGCCTTATAAAATAAATATTCTTATTAACCCCCATTTTTCAGATGAGGCAGTTGGGGCTCAAAATGGTTCTGAGATTTGTCTAATAGAGTAAAGCGAAGACTCAACCCTAGATCTTCTTACTTAGTTCTTGGCCTCTTTCCAGTATTTCATGCCTTTTGAAACACTGCAGCGCTTACCAATGTGTTTGCATTTTCTGTTCTACTAGTTATAATTCTTAATGTGCTTTATCAGGAATAATCACTCAGAGACATCATGTAGGTGCCTAGCACATTGTGGGCACCTAACTGCTTTGTAAACAACTCTAGGAGTTCCCACTGTAGCACAGTGGGATTGGCAGTGTCTCTGCAGTGCTGGGATGTGGTTCGGTCCCTGTCAGCACAGTGGGTTAAGGATCTGGTGTTGCCACAGTGGTTGCAGCTGTGGCTCAGATGTCATCTCTGACCCTGGAACTCCATAGGCCTTGGGGTGGCCAAAAATAAATAAATAAATAAATAATTTTACAAAATGTCCCCCAAATCCTTAAAAAAAAAAAAAAAGCGACCCTAGAGGGAGCATCAAATGTACCTGAACTTGGTGCATCCCACACTGAACTGGCCATTAAGGGGGTAGGGGGTCTTGCAGGGCTGTGTGCTAGGTTACAGCATGCCCAGGACAGATGAGATCCTTGCCATCATGGCATTTACTTGGCACTGGGTAGAGGCAGCTGGGGAGACAGATATGAAATGATTATAGTGTAAATATCATAACTGAGCTGTGGTAACTGCCACTAAGCAGGGTGGAACTAAGAGAGATTAGCAAGGATGCCTGACCTGCCAAGCTCAGAGGTCACAGCAAGCTTCTCAGAAGAAATAATACTACAGCTGAGATCCTAAGAGGAGAAAGATCTGTAAGAAATAGGTAGAGAGGCCAGGAAGGACTGCTCTGGGAGGGGAAACAGCCATTATCAAGGCCTTGCAGTGGGAAGTATCATGGCATGTCCAGGACACTAGAAGAAGGTGAGCATGGCAGCCAGGGTGAGGGTTGGGGGAGAGCAGTACAGGTGAGCCTATTGAGGGAGGCAGGCCCAGGTGACATGGGCTCGGGTAACACATGGGAAGCATTTTGAATTTCATCTTGAGCCGGGGGAAACCATCATAGGATTTTAAGTGGGAAAGATTCCTCCATAATCAAAATGAAAAAGGTTTTTTTGACATTCTCTTTTACTGAGACTTTCAATGAAACTGATGAATGAAATGATTGTCATAGTGAGGCATTTGTATTATAAGCCAGTTACCTCTAATCATGGAAGTATTTATATTTATAAAATATTTATAGGAGTTCCAATTGTGGCTCAGCGGGTAAGAACCCATCTAGTATCCATGAAGATGCAGTTTCCACCCCTGGGCTTGCTCAGTAGGTTAAGGATTGGGCATGCCCAGAAGCTGTGGTATGGGTTGCAGATGTGGCTTGGATCCTGCGTTGCTGTGGCTGTGGCATAGCCTGGCAGCTGCAGCTCTGATTCGCCCCCTAGCCTGGGAACTTTGATATGCTGCAAGTGTGGCCCTAAAAATAAATAAATACAAATATTTATGAAGTATTCACACCAACTAGCAGTTGGGAAAATCTGGAAGAAAGTACATTAATCCCTAAAATCCTACAGAAACCAATTTCTCCTGTACTGTACTGACAGATGACTATATAGACTTTTATATGGCTGGAGAGAATAGACTGGAAGAGGAACAAGAGCAGAAGTAGGGAAACTAGATAAGAGATTAACCTAATGCAGATGGGGATGATTGCTTGGACTAGGGTGGTGACAGAGGAATTGGAATGAAGTAAAGTGATAGATTCAAGAGAAGTTTAGGGAGGAAAGTTATGAAATTAAAAGACCAGAGGAAATTAAAAAATACCTTTAGGCAAATGGCAATGAAAACACAACCATGCAAAATTTATGGGATGCAGCAGAAGCAGTTCTCGGAGGGAAATTCATAGCCATGTAGGCCTTCCCTAAAAAATAAAGAAAATTGCAAATAAACAACCTAACATGCCACCTAAAAGTATTAGAAAAAGAGCAAACAAAAAGTCAGCAGAAGGAAGGAAATAATAAAGATCAGAGAGGAAATACATGAAATTGAAAGGTGAAGGAGGAGTTCCCTTTGTGGCTCAGTGGGTTAAGAGTCCAGCATAGTGTCCATGAAGATGTGGGTTTGTTCCCTGGCCTTGCTCAGTAAGTTAAGGATCTAGCGTTGCTGCAAGCTGTAGCTTAGGTCACAGATGTGGCTCAGATCCCACATGGCTGTAGCTGTGGCTGGCAGCTCTAGCTCTGATTCGACCCCTAGCCTGGGAGCTTCCATGTACTGCTAGTGCAGCCCTAAAAAGACAGAAAAATAAAAAATTGAACATGCATCAAATCAAAGCTTCAGTTCTTTCTTTCTTTCTTTCTTATTTATTTATTTATTTTGGCCACATCCTTGGCATGCTTTCCCAGGCCAGGAACTGAACCCACACCAGTGGAGTGATAACGCCAGATCCTAACTAATAGGCCACTGGGGAACTCCCACAGCTCCTATCCTAATTACACTTTTTTTAAAGGAAATACAGGGACTAAAGGAACAAGTTAATTGACGTACAAAATCCAGACTGTGGGACATTCTGTATGATGGGGTTTCCCAAGTAAATCAGTGCATGATAAAGGGAGTGAAAGGGGCCCTTATGGGGGGAAGAAAGAAATCAGAGGTCACATGTAGAGTTTAAATAAATTCCTTTTTGGAGCAAATGGATTATATGGTTTATCTTTGTAACAATCAGGGAAATTTAAATAGTTGATTTTAGAGAATGACTCAATTCTGTTCGATGTAACTGGCATGGTAGTTACTTCTCAGCAATGAAGACTGAAATATTCATAAGTGAAATGATGTAATGCCTGTGATGGACTTTAAAATACTCTTGTTAACAAATACATGTAGTGGATGAGTGGAGAGCACTGGGGAGCACTTGGCAAAATGTTGATTCTTGTTGAAGCTGAGTGACAGGTGCATGGGGGTTTATTATATTCATCTCTTTACATTTTATATGTTTCCAAAATATACTAAGTTAAAGTCAGGGAGTTCCCTGGTGGTCTAGCGACGAAGGATCTGGCCTGTCACTGCTGTGGCATGGGTTCAGTCCCTGGCTTGAGAAGTTCTGCATGCCATGGGTGGAGCCAAAAGTAAATACATAAATAAAATAAAGTTGAATATATCCCAAAGTGTATGTGCTAATGGTAGGAGCTTGGGGAGGGGTGAGGAGGTGGTTGGATAGAAAAAGAAAGAAGAACTGAATGCAAAATACATTTTTTTCCATATAAGATGAATTTTCGTTTTTATTGTTGGCTGTATGCATTTTAGTATTACTCCTTTGTTGTCTCAGTTGAAGTCCCTTCTGCCACTTGAAAATAGAGTTCTTACCCGCACACTCACATTTCAAACAGCTATCCGTGATTTTGTGTCACTGGTATTCATTCTGCCATTTAGATGTTGTTCCAAAATCATAATTGAATTGCTTTACTCAACTGCTTTGGTTGCAGGATAAAGACCTTGGTTGGATCTTTGGTATTGAGTTTGCTAGCTGATTTGACAAGCCTTTTATTTTAAAATTATCAACAGGAAAAAAAGCAAATAGGGGGAAAATAGCCAAATAATAAGAACTTATATTTTTAATAAATGACTGATGTGGGAAGCAAGGCATGTAATTAGTTTGAGATGCAGGGCAGCAAATGAGAACCAATAGCTGTTTGGAGAAACAAATCAGTGGAATGTGAAAATGCATCACCATAACCTACATTTTTTTTATACCAAGAGATTTGCAGCTGACTATCCAGGGTGACTCATTCCTGTGCTGGGAGGGTGAGGTAATGCTCCTTTGAGGGGTGATGTCATCTCTGTACCTGAACTGCATGCTTCTATCACTGCTTGTGGCTCTCAAGGAAAAAGCACCATCTGTTTTCACAGACGTGGCCTTAAAGACTTCACAAAGATTGGTGCACGGGTCGGCAGCCATGGGTATGACTCATAAGCAGCCAATTGAGGAAGAGCAGCTATTTAAAAGTGAACTTTAAAGTCATAATCCAGAAATATGACACGATTTGAGTATTAAATCATAATGCTTTCTCATTGTTTTGGGTTTTGCACTCTTCCCTTTGAATCATGCCCTAGAAGACCTAACTTTTAAAATAGGGCAATTTTGGAGTTCCCACTGTGGCGCATCGGGATTGGCAACATCTTGGGAGTGCTGGGATGCAGTTCGATCCCTGCCTGGGTGCAGTGGGCTAAAGATCTGGTCTAGTTGCCTAGGTCACAACTTCCACTCAGATCTGATCCCTGCCCCGGGAATTCCATATGCCACAGTGTGGCTGAAGAAGAAAAAAAAATAATAAAATTAATTAATTAAAAAAGTAAAATAGGGCAATTTTTCACTACATGGTCAATCATATGAAATCTTAGTTGCTTAAACCTGACTTTTTATTGCAGATAACTTTGTTTCCTTTCACATTTAGACACAGAGATAAATTTTAGTTCCTATTCGTTTGACAGATTTTTGTCTGTTTTGGGGGGTGGGGGTGGTTGCACTGAGGAGCCATTGTGTTCCCTAAGGATCTACTACTTCTTTAGAGGGAAAAAACTTGTTTAATGGAAGAGGAAACAAATAAAAATAAAGGTTATCTGTTCACTACAGCCCCATGAAACCCCTCTTCCTCGTTCTTATATTGATGCAAACCATTCTCCAGTCTGTACTCAGCCGGTACTACTGTTGACAAGACCAGACAACTGAAATACCTATTTGTTAACTTTCTTATAATTTGAACTTAGTGTTCTAGTAAATAGAATAGAGACTACCTAACATAATATGGAAGGTAGAGAACAGGAAATACTTGGTTTTCAAAATGGTGTGTAACTTAAAATGGGAGCCTGTTTTGGCTAAAATACTATAATATTGTTATCATAGAGTGTGTATATATGACCTAAATCTGTTCTTTTAAAAAAAATTTTGTTTAGGGCTGCACCTGAGGCATGTGGAGTTTCCCAGGCGAATCAGAGCTGTAGCTGCTGGCTTATGCCACAGCCACAGCAACTTGGGATCTGAGTTGTTGGATCTTTAACCCACTGAGCGAGGCCAGGGATCAAACCTGCATCCTCATGGATGCTAGTCAGATTCGTTTCTGCTGAACCATGACAAGAACTCCCTAAGTCTGTTCTTAGTGACAGCTTCAGGTTGGACAGCTTACAAAAGATAAAAAGAAAAGTTTCAATTCTTGAAAATAAAATTGTGAATCTGTTATTATCAAGAAATAAGAAAGCAGGAGTTCCCGTCGTGGCTCAACGGTTGATCCTGCGTTGCTGTGGCTATGGTGTAGGCAGGTTGGCGGTTACAGCTCTGATTGGACCCCTGGCCTAAGAACCTCCCTATGCCAAGGGTATGGCCCTAAAAGACAAAAAGATGAAAAAACAAAACAAAAAAAGAAAGAAAAGAAAATTAGAAGAAAGCAAAGAAAATAATAATGTTAATACTCTAAGATAATATGAGGTGGTATATATATGTCATCGTACCGATAGCATTTGAGAGCTTATTAAACACCAATTTTTTAAAATAATGAGTAATAGCTGAAGATCTTTAAATATGCAGAATTGTGAGGAGCCTTCAATTTAATGGTATAGCATTCTGAGTTTAATTACAGAGCTCCCGCAAGGCTCTTGAGTATCTTTTCTTTTTAACCTCTTACTTGGAAATTATTTCAAACTACAAAAAGTTGCACACTTTTTGGTATGAAAAGTAGTACCAGAAAAAAAAAAAGAAAGAAAGAAAGAAAAAGAAAGCTGATCTTTGGTTCCTGCTATGGTACAGCAGGTTAAGTGTCCGCCAGTGTCTCTGTGGAGGCAGACGCACATTCAATCCTCAACTTGGTGCAGTTGGTTAAGGATCCAGCATGGCTGCAGCTGTGGCTCAGATTAGATCCCTGGCCCAGGAACTTCCATATGCTGTGATGTAGCCATGGGGGGAGGGGAGGGACAAAAAGGGAACCACAACCCTTATATACCAAGATTTACCTGTTCAAACCTTGTTTGTTTTATCATTTGAGGTGTGTGTGTGTGTCTTATCTTCCAAACACCCATACATACTTTTTTTTTCTTGAAATGTCTAAAGATAAATTAAATATCCATTGCAGCCCTTTACTTCTAAATGCATCTGCATTCATCTCCTAATAGAGATAGGCTCTTACATAATCATAGGACAATTAATCAGCTTCATAAATTTATGTTGACACTTTAATGTACTGTCCACGTTCCAGTTTTATCAGTTGACCTAATAATATAGTGCCCTCCACTCCCAAAACAGCATCTAGTCTAGGGTCAGCTAGTGCAGTTACTTGTCACATTAGCCTCTTCTAATCTAGATATTTTTTTTTTGTCTTCTGTCTTTTGTCCTTTTAGGGCCGCACCTAAAGGAGGCACATGGAGGTTCCCAGGCTAGGGGTCTGATCAGAACTGTTGCCGCCATCCTACACCACAGCCACAGCAATTCCAGGTTTGAGCTGCCTTTGCGACCTACACCACAGCTCACAGCAATGCCGGATCCTTAACCCACTGAGCAAGGCCAGGGATCGAACCCGCAACCTCGTGGTTCCTAGTCAGGTTTGCTAACCACTGCACCACAGCGGGCACTCCTAATCTGGACTTTTTTTCCCCACAGGCTTTATCTTTTATGACACTGACATTTTTGAAGAGTATAGTCTCTTTGCCCTTTAATTTAAAATAATACCACTGCAGAAAACTGACAGAACACTGTAAACCAGCTAGAGTGAAAAAAATAAAAATCATTATAAAGTTAAAAAAAAATAATAGAACTGGGAGTTCCCTGGTGGCCTAGTAATTGAGGACTTGGTATTGCAACTGTTGTGGCTCAGATTCAGTCCCTGGCCGAGAAACTTCCACATGCCATGGGTGTGGCCAAAAAAATAAATAAAAATAAAATAATAGATCTTTCCTCATTTTGTGCTTGTCTGATGCTCCCTGGTGATTAGATTCAGCCCACTGTACATACTGAGTTCAGAATGTTCCTCAGTGGGGCTGTGTCCTCTCTTAGGGTATCACGTCTGTCACTCATTTGAGCACGTAGTCAAGGTATTGTCTGAATTCTCTGCTATATAATGACTATTTCTGTTTTTTAAAAAATTTTCTTGTAACTAGGGGCTCCCATGGTTGCACAGTGGAAACAAATCTGACTAGGAACCATGAGGTTGTGGGTTCGATCCCTGGCCTCGCTCAGTGGGATAGGATCCAGCATTGCCATGAGCTGTGGTGTAGGTCGCAGACACAGCTTGGATCCACCGCTGCTGTGGCTGTGGTGCAGGCCGGCAGCTATAGCTGCGATTGGACCCCTAGCCTGGGAACCTCCGTATGCTGTGGGAGCGGCCATAAAAAGCAAAAAAAAAAAAAAAAAAAAAATTCTTGTAATGAATAAGGAGTCTGTAGGAAGACCCTTTAAGACCATGCAAATATCCTGCTGCTCATCAAAATTTTTGCCTAGGTTTAATACCGTGGCTGATTTTTGCCTGATGCAGTCTTTACTGTGATGAGTGCAAGATCCTAATTTTTCCAACTCCAACTCTCCCTTCATATTTACCAGTAGACACTTGGCATTTTATCTCAGTAAAAGCCCTCCCTTTTGCCCCATATATTATTTATTTTATCTATTTGTTATCAGTATAGACTCACAGATTCCTTATTTTTTTCAATGTTTTAGAATTCACTACTTAATTATTCTAGTGCTTAAATTCCAGATGTGATCAGTAACATGGTCTTCCATCTTTTTTGGTGCATATCCTTCCTTTCTAGAATGATGAGCCATTAAAGTCTCATCTAATACCTGCCCTGCCCCAGCCCTGAGTCAGCCATTTCTCCCAGGAGCTTTTGTTCTTTTGGTGGAGGATGGAATTGGATAACAAAATCTGGGCACTAGGTTTGAGTGCATGACTTAAACAGCCACTACATAAACATAAATGTGTACACATTAGCATACCTGGTAAATATTTCAGAGAGGTACAGTAAACAATTTTTGAGACTGTAGTGGGGTCTCAGTTTATAGTTACAGCAAAAAGTGCAGTATTAAGGAATGGGAAGATTTTTGCTGGCAAACTTACACTGTTAAAATTTTCTTGAAAATTTCCCATCATGGCTCAGCAGTAATGAACCTGACTAGCATCCATGAGGGCATGGATTCTATCCCAAGCCTTGCTCAGTGGGTTAAGGATCCGGCATTGCTGTGAGCTGTAGTATGAATCAAAGACACGGCTCAGATCCCGAGTGGCTATGGCTGTGGCGTAGGCTGAAGCTGTACCTCCGATTCGGCCCCTAGCCTGGGAACTTCCACATATTGCACCTGCAGCCCTAAAAAAGACAAAAAAAAAAAGTTATTGGATTTCAAAACAAAAGCACAAGTGATGCTAACTTGAAGGCCAGCTAGGATTTCCGTGGGCAGTGTTCCAGCCAGGAGGCTGTTCCAGGGAGAGGAAGTGACGTTGACAGTGACGTAACAGAAACGTTAAATATCGTGCTTAAGCAATGACGCCTGATTCCCACCCACATGGGGAAAAGTGAATGAATGACAAGGAGGAAAAGATTGTTTGAGGTCATATTTAGAGGACTTTGAATGTCAGGCGTAGGATTTGGGGTCTTTAGTAAGAAGACAATGGAGAGCTGTTGGAGATTTTTGTGTAGCATTTTAACAAGCTTAACTCTGCCTCCCAGATTAATCTAGAAGATAATGCACAGGTTAGATTGAAGAAATTTCCAGTTAAGAACTGTAAAGAGGCTATTATAATAGTTCAGGCAGGAGATATAAGGATTTGAACTACAAAATGAAGGAAAGAAGTGGATTAAAATCATGGTTTTCAACCTGTCCTCTAGAACTCCAGGGGTTTGGGGCAAAGCTGGGGACGCAGTGAGGGAGGTTAGGATATATACGCTGGGTATCAACAGAACTCTTAGTGACTGAAAAGGTCCCTTTAAGGAAGGGATTCTGCTGCTTAAGGAACAAAGAAGTACATACAGGTGTTTTGTTTGTTTGTTTGTTTTTTAAGTTAAGACCAACATTGTTTGGAGTTCTTTGTCTTTTAAACTCATACTTCTCTTATGGTTCCCTTCTCCAAAGTTTTGAGACTTGATGGTCAGAAAAATAAGTTGTGTCATTGAGCTGAAGTAAATCAAGTTGTATTTATTTTTAAATGCCCGAAGGCCAGTGTCTTGTACTGATTTTATCTCTTTCTCAGGAAGCAGGATATCCTTGGTCAAAACCTCTGGAGCCATCCTGAGCTCTTTTCTCTTGCTTCTTCCATACAAGGACCCCACCAGGAAATCCTGTTGACTTTACCTTCCACTTATATCCCAAATCTAACCACCAGCAGCGCCTCTACTGCTGCCACTGGCATCATCTCCTGTCTTCTGCTTGCTCTCCCTGCCCCCATCCCTGCCTCTGCAGCCTGTTCCCTTCCTTTGTCAGGCCACTTTGCCTTTAAGGCCTTTGCAAAGGCTGTTCCCCAGAATAACTCTTGTGTTTATTTTTTTATTTTTATTTTATTTATTTTTATTTTTGTTTTTTTTTGTCTTTTCTAGGGCCGCACCTGAGGCATATGGAGATTCCCAGGCTAGGGGTACATTCAGAGCTATAGATGCCAGCCTACACCACAGCCACAGCAACAAGGGATCCAAGCCATGTCTGTGACCTACACCACAGCTCATGGCAACGCCGGATCCTTAACCCATTGAGCAAGACCAGGGTTGGAACCGTAACCTCATCGTTCCTAGTTGGATTCTATAACCATTGAGCCACAATGGGAACTCCTATTTCATCTTTTTGCTTTTTAGGGCCGCCACAGCACATGGAAGTTCCCAGGCTAGGGGTTGAATTGGAGCTACAGCTGCTAGCCTGCACCACAGCCACAGCAACTTGGGATCCGAGCCGCATCTGTGACCTGCATCACAGCTCATGGCAACGCCCAACCCTTGAACCGCTGAGGGAGGCCAGGGGTTGAACCCGCATCCTCATGGATACTCATTGGATTTTTTTTCACTCTGCCACGATGGGAACTCCCAACTCTTGTGTTTAGATTTTGCTCAGATGTTACTTTATTTATTTATTTATTTATTTTTTATATATATATAATTTTTTTATTTTCCCACTGTACAGCAAGGGGGTCAGGTTATCCTTACATGTATACATTACAATTACATTTTTTCCCCCACCCTTTGTTCTGTTGTAACATGAGTATCTAGACAAAGTTCTCAATGCTATTCAGCAGGATCTCCTTGTAAATCTATTCTAAGCTGTGTCTGATAACCCCAAGCTCCCGATCCCTCCCACTCCCTCCCCCTCCCATCAGACAGTCACAAGTCTCTTCTCCAAGTCCATGATTTTCTTTTCTAAGGAGATGTTCATTTGTGCTGGATATTAGATTCCAGTTATAAGTGATATCATATGGTATTTGTCTTTGTCTTTCTGGCTCATTTCACTCAGTATGAGATTCTCTAGCTCCATCCATGTTGCTGCAAATGGCATGATGTCATTCTTTTTTATGGCTGAGTAGTATTCCATTGTGTATATATACCACATCTTCCGAATCCAATCACCTGTCGATGGACGTTTGGGTTGTTTCCATGTCCTGGCTATTGTGAATAGTGCTGCAATGAACATGCGGGTGCACGTGTCTCTTTTAAGTGGAGTTTTGTCCGGATAGATGCCCAAGAGTGGGATTGCGGGGTCATATGGAAGTTCTATGTATAGATTTCTAAGGTATCTCCAAACTGTTCTCCATAGTGGCTGTACCAGTTTCCATTCCCACCAACACTGCAGGAGGGTTCCCTTTTCTCCACAGCCCCTCCAGCACTTGTTATTTGTGGACTTATTAATGACGGCCATTCTGACTGGTGTGAGGTGGTATCTCATGGTAGTTTTGATTTGCATTTCTCTTATAATCAGCGATGTTGAGCATTTTTTCATGTGTTTGTTGGCCATCAGATGTTACTTTCTGAATGGGGCCTACCCTGAACTTAATCCCCCTTCCCCCTGACAGTCCCCTCCCCTCCCCTGCACACATTCTCCATTCCTCCTTTATCTTATTCTTTTTTTCCTCTATGGCATTTATCACTTAAGCAATGATGCCTGATTCCCACCCACATGGAATATGGAATTATTGATTATGGTATTTGTCTCCCAGCACCAGAGTTTGAGTTCTACAGTGGCAGGGTTTTGTTTGTTTGTTTTCAATTTCCTTTGCTCACTGCTGTATCTTTAGCAATAGAATAGTCTCTGGCACGTAGTAAGCCTTCAATAAACATTGTTAAAAGAAAGAAGGACGGGAGTTCCCTCGTGACTCAGCAGGTTAAGGACCTGGTGTTGTTACTGCTGTGGCGCAGGTATGATCCATGGCCCCAGGAACGTACGCATGCCACGGGCTTGACCCAAAAAAAACGAAAAAAAAAAAGGAGAGAGACTATAGCTCTTAGTTCCTACTCTTACCGTTAAAAATCCCTTTATTGGAGTTCGCCTCA
The DNA here is from genome assembly GCF_016906955.1 of Phacochoerus africanus. Classification (NCBI taxonomy): domain Eukaryota; kingdom Metazoa; phylum Chordata; class Mammalia; order Artiodactyla; family Suidae; genus Phacochoerus; species Phacochoerus africanus. The sequence continues at coordinate 61,854,205 of NC_062548.1, forward strand.
TGGCTCAGTGGTTAACTAATCTGACTAGGAACCATGGGGTTGCGGGTTCGATCCCTGGCCTTGCTCAGTGGGTTAAGGATCCGGCGTTGCCATGAGCTGTGGTGTAGGTTGCAGACGCGGCTCAGATCCCGCGTTTCTGTGGCTGTGGTGTAGGCCAGTGGCTACGGCTCCGATTAGACCCCTAGCCTGGGAATCTCCATATGCCACAGGAGCAGCCCTAGAAAAGGCAAAAAGACCAAAAAAAAAAAAAAAAACCCTTTGTTTATTTTTTAAACTTATTTTAATGAAGTAGAATTGATTTACAATATCGTGTTCATTTTTGCTGTACAGCAAAGTGATTCACTCATATGTTCTTCAGATTCTTTTCCATCATGATTTATCACAGGCTGTTGTATATAGTTCCCTGTGCTATACAGTAAGACCTTGTGTTTATCCATTCTATGTATAATAGTTTGCCTCTGCTAATCCCAAACTCCTAATCCATCCTTCCCCTGCTCTACCTCCCCCTTGGCAACCATAGGTCTGTTCTCTTTGTCTGAGTCTGTTCCTGTTTCATAGATACGTGCATTTGTGTCATGTTTTAGGTTTAACATGTAAGTTGATATCATATGATTTCATCTTTCTCTTTCTGACTTACTTCATTTAGTATAATAATCTGTAATAGTCCATCCATGTTAATGCCAATGACATTATTTCATTTTTTTTTAATGGCTGAGTGATATTTGCTTGTATATATGTACCACATCTTCTTTACCTTTCCTAAGATCCTTTTAAAAGTTAGCTTTTCTTTTAGGTATTTGGGAATAAGATGATCATCCCTTCCCTGGATGGAGACCTCTTCCAGTGGGACCGGGACCGGGAGAGTATGGAAACAGTTCCGTTTACAGTTGAATCACTTCTTGAATCTTCCTATAAATTTGGAGATGATGTTGTCTTGGTTGGAGGAAAGTCTCTCACTACATACGGACTCAGTGCATATAGTGGAAAGGTAAGTAAAAACATTCAGTTTGGGGAGAAATCAAAATAAATAGGAGTAGAGAAATAATTTCTTAGACTGTACTATTCCTGGTTGAGGTTTGTAAAAATTTTCCGCTGAGGATGTCATTTCTTTTGATAAAAGAACTGTGAACTAAAAAGGAGGAAATAGTATTAAGAGAAACTAAATTTATCCAAGATAACGGAATAAACAAAAGAGCCAGGAACAGCAGGAGGAAGAGAATTAATAACATGGTCTGCTCTGTGCCGGGTGCATTTTGCATGCATTATTTGAAAGCATCCCAATATTTCTTTCTTTCTTTCTTTTTTGTCTTTTGAGTTTTTAGGGCTGCACCTGTGGCATATGGAGGTTCCCAGGTTAGGGGTCTAATTGAAACTACAGCTGCTGGCCTCTGCCAGAGCCACAGCAATGGCAAATCCGAGCTGCGTCTGTGACCTACACCACAGCTCACGGCAATGCTGGATCCTTAACCCACTGAGCGAGGCCAGGAATCGAACCCAAAACCTCATGGTTCCTAGTCAGATTCATTTCTACTGCTCCATGACAGGAACTCTGAAAGCATCCCAGTATTTCTAATGGTTACATTTTGAAATTCTCATTTGGATGAGGAACTCTTCAAAGATGAATAAGAATCCTGATGATAAGAATAATTGCTGATAAGAATAATTACTGATTTATTTCTCTAATCTGAGCTTGTCAAAAGAGGAGCCCAGAGGAACATTTGTACTCATTTTACAGATGAGAAAACTGAGACTTTAAAAGGTTCAGAAACTTGCAAGGTCAGATTTGACTTAGATCTGTCTGACAGTAAAGTCATGCTGTTAATAACCTTGGCTTTCTCTAACATTAGCCCTTAGGAGATAATCTACTGCTAAGATTGGGCCTTACAATATAACTCCATTATTGGATTTAGCTAATTAAAGACGTGCTTTTTAGAAAGGCGAAGATCTCTTTTCCATCCCCTAACACTTTGACAGTTGAATTATTCATGCGTAGACTGAAGATTAAAACAAGAAAGACTAGGAAAAAGACCCTTGACCCTTGTGTTTTTCAGACTCGAATGATCCCATGTCTAAGTGTTAGGCCCACAGCCCCTTCTTGCTCTTGCAGATGCTTTTCTGCCTTCTCCAGCCACCTGCATCTGTATTGTCTTGAGGAGGCCTTGTGACCCTCTGTTTCCATCAGTATTCTCATCTGTAAAACAGTCGCATTGAACCCGATCATCTGGTTCTCTGATGATGTGCTGCTACAAAATTCTGGTGTTCTAGCAGGTATGCTTCTTTCCATGAGGATTTTGGTCACATCATCCTAAGAATCTCCCTTTTCCTTTGAATGAAGATTTGAAGGAGGTCCTTTAAAATACTACAGCTGTTAGAAAGAGTTCAAATTTTTTAAAACTAAATACTTCTATTATATGGAAACTCTGATTCTTTTTTTTTTTTTTTTTTTTTGCTTTTTAGGGCCACACTTGCAGTATATGGATGTTCCCAGACTAGGGATCGAATTGCTGGCCTACACCATAGCCATAGCAACACCGGATCCTTAACCCACTGAGCGAGGCCAGGGATCGAACCCACAACCTCATGGTTCCTAGTCAGATTGTTTCCTCTGCGCCTTGACAGGAGCTCCCCTGGAAACTCTGATTCTTTTAAACTCACCTAGAAATTTATTAATGATGTTCTCACTAAAATGTCACAGCTAGTTACCCATTTCTTCCACGGAAATGCCCAAAGTAAGACTGAAATTATCTGAGTCCTTAAAATAATTCCCTGAAATAAATATTCATCGGGACTTTTCTGGTGGCAAATGTTTCGTTTGAAGAGTTGTCAGTAATCTAGCTGATGCCTCTTAGTGCGTAGGTACTTTTTACCCATTTCTTCAATTTCCTTTCACTTTTTATAAATTAGAGTCTTTCGCTGTCTCTGATCTCCCGTAACTTGCTCTCTTTGCTAATTTTTTATCTGCTTTTTCAGGTGAGGTACATCTGCTCAGCTTTGGGTTGTCGCCAATGGGATAATGACGAAATGGAACAAGAAGAAGACATCCTGCTTCTGCAGCGCACCCAGAAAACCGTGAGAGCTGTTGGACCTCGCAGTGGCAATGAGAAGTGTGTATTTACCTACGTTGCTGTCAGTGTTTATAAGGGAAACCAGACCAGAATGCATTGGCTTATTCTGGTGGAGATTTTCTGAACTATGTTGTTTCCTTAAAAGCATACCACTCTTTGTCTTTGGCAGTGCCTGAAGCATGTGGAAAGTCCTGAGCCAGGGACTGAACCCACACCACAGTAGCAACCCAAGGTGCTGTGGTGACAACATCAGATCCTTAAGCTGCTGAGCCACCAGCAGGGAACTCCATTATTTATTTATTTATTTATTTTTGTCTCTTCTAGGGCAGTACCTGAGGCATATGGAGGTTCCCAGGCTAGGGGTCGAATCGCAGCTGTAGCTGCTAGCCTACGCCAGAGCCACAGCAACGTGGAATCCGAGCAGCGTCTGCGACCTACACCACAGCTCATGGCAATGCCCGATCCTTAACCCACTGAGCTAGGCCAGGGATTGAACCCACAACCCCATGGTTCCTAGTCGGATTCGTTAACCACTGCTCCAGGACGGGAACTCCCATCTTTATCTTTTGAAAGTGAATTGGACTTTCAGATTTTGTCTAATCTGCTGCAGTATAATTGTGTCCTTTCTTGAAAACTGTTTCCTCAAATTCAGTAAAGAAGATATTTTCTCTACATTCACTGGACTATGAGTAGGGCTTTGCATCATCTGCTGGCAACCTGACCTCCTTTATCCTGGTAGGAGTTTGTTTCCTTAAGTGTTTGAGTGCTTGCTGGATGTGCAGCCTCCAGTGGAGCAGATGTTCAACTTAACAGAATATGAGTCATCAGAATGGGAAGAGTCTAAGATCCATGTTCCTTAAGTATATATTTTGTAATAAATGTCAGAATTCTAGGGCCATCTTATATCTAAATGTCACAGCCATTATAGTGTCAGTAGGTTAAATGATTTTTCTGTGTGTTATTATAGGGAAAACATCACTTTATGAATGTGGACACTGAAACTCAGAAAAAGTTAAATGACTAACCAGGGCTCAATCAGTAGAGATCTGATATTGGAGCTGAGGTGGTAGATGACCTTCAGGCCTGGTAGGCTGGGTCACATTGCCCCTCAAGACTGCATTTTCATAAAAATCTAAAATTGATGCATTTATCTTGCTTATACATTGGTTTATTGAGATATATTAATTTCTCTGCACCTGAATGAAACGTGCCCATGCTTTAATTAAATAAGGCAGGGAGTTCCTGTGGTGACTCAGTGGAAATGAAACCGACTAATATCCATGAGGACATGGGTTTAATCCCTGCCTCACTCAGTGGGTTAAGGATCCACCATTTCAGTGAGCTGTGGTGTAGGTCAAAGACGAGGCTCGGATCCTATGTTGCTGTGGCTCTGGGGTAGGCCGGCAGCTATAGCTCTGATTTGACCCTTAGCCTGGGAACTTCCATATGCCATGGGTATGATGCTAAAAAGCAAAAAAAAAAGGGGGGGGGATGGTAAGTCAGACTGCAAGCTCCTCACTTTAGGGTGGCTTCAACATTTTCTGAGAAAATTGTCCTCATTTGGAAATATGAACATTTGTTAATTTTTTTTCTTTTTTGTCTTTTTGCCTTTTCTAGGGCTGCTCCCACGGCATTTGGAGGTTCCCAGGCTAGGGGTCCAATCGGAGCTGTAGCTGCTGGCCTACGCCACAGCCACAGCAACGCAGGATCCTTAACCCACTAAGCAAAGCCAGGGATCGAACCCACAACCTCATGGTGCCTAGTCGGATTCATTAACCACTGAGCCACGACGAGAACTCCAGAACATTTGTTAATTTTTGAGAAAAAATTCTGTCCCTGAGTTCCCATTTTGGCTCAGTGGAAATAGACTTGATTGGTGTCCATGATGATGTTGGTTCAATACCTGGCCCTGCTCAATGGGTTGAGGATCCAGCATTGCAGTGAGCTATGGTATAGTTCTCAGACACAGCTCGGATCTGACCTTGCTGTGGCTGTGGTGTAGGACCACAGCAGCAGCTCCAATTTGACCCCTGGCCTGGGAACTTCCATATGCCACAGATGCGGCCGTATAAAGACCAAAAAAAAAAAAAAAAAATCTGTCACACCTCTACCGTCAGGTCACATATCTCAGAACCAGTTACAAAGGGTCAGGAGAGAGTTATGCCCTCTTGTGGCATAAATCAGCAGCACGCTCCTTTCCAGAAGATTGTATTAGTTTTTCCTTTTCTCATTGCCAAATTGTACTGTTTCCTTCTTCAACCTAGAAGAATTCTTTATGATCTGGACCCTTTATTTCATGTAAATTTCTAAAACATGCCTTTGTGAATTTAAGGTGGAATTTCAGTGTTGGCCACTTTGAACTTCGGTATATTCCAGACATGGAAACTAGAGCGGGATTTATTGAAAGCACCTTAAAACCCAGTGGAAACAAAGAACAGTCTAAAATTATTGTAGATGTGGAAGAACAGGAAGCTGCCACGACGGACACCGTGATAAAGGTCTCGGTTGCTGATTGGAAAGTTATGGCGTTTAGTAAGAAGGGAGGACAACTGGAGTGGGAATACCAGGTACCTGAACCCACTGTGAATTTAGAAATATGTTTCTTTCTTTCTTAGTTTGCCTGAAAATGTTGGGTAGAGGGAAGTGACTGCCATTTTGGATTTTCACCTTGTTCTCTGTGCTCTACGAAACGGGGGATCTTTACATCTCTTAGAAAAAAGTCATCATTGTGAAAAATATGAAAGATTGGTGAGGATGTTGGTGAACAGTGTATAGCTGCGCATCTTTGTACACTGTTGGTGAGAGTGTAAATTGCCATAGCTATAACAGAAAATAGCATGGAGATTCCTCAAAATAGTAAAAAGAAATGAAGTGAATAGATCATAAATGTTCTTAGCAACACACACACACACAATAGCTGTGTAGGACCACAGCAGCAGCTTGGATATCTCAGCTTGATTGTGCTGGTTCTTTCGTGATAATATATCAAAATGTCAATTATACACTGTAAATGTATACATTATTTTTAATTTTCAGTTATACCTTAATAAAGCTAGAAAAGTAAGACTTTAAAAAGAAATTTGGGGTTTGAAAGGGTATTTCAGGAGTTGGGCTACATATCAATACTACTTGAAGCTATTCACATTTCTTCTATTTTTGTTTAGTTTTGTACTCCTATTGCATCTGCCTGGTTGGTCAAGGATGGCAAAGTCATTCCCATCAGCCTTTTTGATGATACAAGTTACGTCACCAATGATGGAGTTTTAGAAGATGAAGAAGACATTGTAGAAGCTGCCCGAGGAGCCACAGAAAACAGTGTTTACTTGGGTGAGTGGATGTCTCTTCTCTAGCGATAGTAGTACTCACATCAAGATTGTACTGCTACTTTGTTTCTCCCTACTTTAGGGGTCCCTGTAGTAGCTTTAAGTCCTAAATTCATCCTCTGCCTTAAGATTTATACAAAGATTTCCATTCCTGCCTTTTTTTTTTCCATGTATCCAGTTCTGAAACTTTTCATTACTCTAGTGTAACCTTTTTCTCTGAGACCTGTATTTAAAAGGCTTAAAAATGTTGCCATTACTGATGGATCCTCAAAATCTAAAACTTTCTGTATTTGTATTTGCATCTCTATCGGTTTGCTCCTTCTTAAAGATATGTTTATTTTTTTTCCATGCCTCTAACTTATTTAAAATATAAAAACAAAATTCTGGGCAATTGAATCCCTTTAATATGGTGATTTGAAAACCCTCGAGTCTAGTTATTTGAGCTAGTTTTGTGGTCAGATACTCATAAAATTCTTTAAACTTTATCAATGTGCTACCCACCCTTTAATCTCAATGAAACTCAAGAATTTGAAAGAATAACATGTCACACATGTGTTGTGATGGTATTTAACTGAATTGTTAGGATATCTCTGGAATGACAGGTGTTCAGATTTTCTGAAGGAAAAGGTTACCTCATCGAAACTATTAGTTTCATAAGAGTACAACGATTTTTTTTCTTTGAATTTTCCTACTGGAAGAGTTTTCCAGAAATTACCAAAAATAACTCAGTGAGAAAATTTGGAGTTCCTGTTGTGGCTCAGTGGTTAATGAATCCGACTAGGAACCATGAGGTTTGCAGGTTTGATCCCTGGCTTTGCTCAGTGGGTTAAGGATCCAGTGTTGCCCTGAGCTGTGGTGTAGGTTGCAGACGTGGCTTGGATCCTGCATTGCTGTGGCTGTGGCGTAGGCCTGCATCTATAGCTCTGATTAGACCCCTAGCCTGGGAACCTCCATATGCCTCGGGTGCAGCCCTAAAAAGCAAAAAAAAAAAGAAAAGAAAATTGTCACTTGTGTGTAACTCTCCCCCTTGCCCGCCAATTTTTGTTGAACAATCTTTGGGTCAAATTTGGGTGCTTTGGGCATGATTCTTTGAAAAAAGCTATGTAGCACATGAATAAATAACTAGAATTAATCTAATTTTATTAAATCAAAATGTGCCTTTTGAAAAAATTATTAGTGCTGGATTCTCATGGTAATTGACAGTGTTCTGTTTGATTCAGGAATGTACAGAGGCCAGCTGTATCTGCAGTCATCAGTTAGAATTTCAGAGAAGTTTCCTACAAGTCCTAAGGCCTTGGAATCTGTCAATAGTGAAAATACAATTATTCCTTTGCCAACAATCAAATGGAAACCCTTGATTCGTAAGTGAATTATAAATTTCTATAGATGTTGTTAAGATCTTAAGAGGCCAAATCATAAGATGTCTTTGCCCTAGTTTTGAATATTTCAGGGATCACAACTATTATATACTGTATGTTTTCCAATAAACTGGGAAGGTATTTCAGATGTTAATGAATTTTAATTATCATTTAGAAAATGATTTCATTGACGCATCAGCTGCTCCTCTAGAAATCAGTGTTGAAGGAGTTGTGGTGCATCGAAAACGAATCTGATTAGTATCCATGAGGATGCAGGTTTGATTCCTGGCTTTGCTCAGTGGGTTAAGGAACAGTGTTGCCGTGAGCTGTGGTGTTGTAGGTCAACAGATGCAGCATGGATCCTGTGTTGCTGTGGCTGTGGTGTAGGCTGGCAGCTGTAGCTCCCATTTGACCCCTAGCCTAGGAACCTCCATATGTTGTGGGTATGGCCGCAAAAAGCAAAAAAAAAAGAGAGAGAGAGAGAAGAAGAAGAAAAAGAAATCAATGTTGATAAAATATTTCTCTTAACAGCTTAGAAACATTCTTAACCATTCTCTGACCATGCCTTTGTATCATTTAGCCCTTAGCATATTTATATGAAGAATATTTATGAAAAATTCTATGTTTAGCACATTGTAATCTTTGAGATACTCAAATGAGGTGAATATAGGTCACCAACTTCCTTCGGTTATCTTTCTGTACCTTGTATATGTTTTCTGTCACACATATTTCATCATATTTTAATTACTTGTTTAAATGACTCATTTTTTCTATAACACTGCTTTTCAAGTTATTTGTTTGACTTGAACTGTGGTTGAATGACTGTGTTTTGAGTGAATGAAGCTCACACATTTTCATTATAGTCATAACAGTTAAGATTTACCATTTCCTTTCAGATTCTCCTTCCAGAACTCCAGTCTTGGTAGGGTCTGATGAATTCGACAAGTGTCTTAGTAATGATAAGTTTTCTCATGATGAGTACAGTAATGGTGCCCTCTCAATCTTGCAGTATCCCTATGGTAAGTGTGTTTGCACTGGGATGGATAACAGTGTCTTATTTTTCTGTTTATTTTCATTTATTAATTTGAACTTAAATTAACAGAATTCAAATACAAGTTAGTCAGTTGGAGGGTAGAAAATAAGATGTCTTGGGAGTTGGGAGTTCCCGTTGTGGCTCAGTGGTTAACCAATCCAACTAGCACCCATGAGTATGCGAGTGTGATCCCTGGCCTCACTCTGTGGGTTAAGGAGCCAGCATTGCCATATGCTGTGGTGTAGGCTGGCAGCTGTAGCTCCCATTTGACCCCTAGCCTGGGAACCTCCATATGCTGCAGGTGTGGCCCTAAAAAGACAAAAGACAAAAAAAAAATGTCTTGGGAGTCAGATACTGTGAATGGCATCCAGGGGTGCAAAGTTCCAAAGATAGATTGCCAGGGTTTTGCCACGTACAAGGGTGGGTATACCTAACTTCCCTGTGTCTCTGTCCCTTTATCCGTAAAACAAGGATACAGCAACACTAATACGTACTTACTGGGTTGTCAAGTAAGGTCTCAATGAGCTAATGCACAGGCAATGCTAATTAGCATCATGTCTGGCTAGCAATATGTTTTCAATAAGCATTAATTCTTATTATTAGCTCTCATTTAATTATCAGCCTAAATAATATCAATCTGTATAATGGAGAAAATAGGTGTTTCCTGTAGAGCTATGTGAAAATGCTCTAAAATGAGGTTATTTTAATTTTTTTCTCAGTCAAGGCAAATTAGTACAAAAGTCAAGAATAGGTGAAATTTAGCATGAAATACATTCCCTTGTACTTAAAGTTAGGATATATTCAGATATGAAAGTCTTTTGAATAGTTGGATATAAAAAAAATCCTCAAATCTGCATTAGGCAAAAAGATAGACTCCTCATCAGTTATCCTAGATGCTATAACTGGGAAATTATTGTAGAATTTAAATTGATTAAAAAAAAATAAAAACCAGAGAGCTCTAAACTACAAACAGCAGTCTGTCTGATACTGATCAAAATACGAGGTAGGAGAGAATTGTGTAATGTGTCCATGTGGTATAATATCAAAGATAAAAAGACAGGCTGCTTTCTATGACAAACTCATATCACAGCCTGAAATGAGCCACAGAGCATGGTGCAGTGTTTTCCTTTCAGCTTGCGAAAAATGAGTCATGGTAAAATTTGGTATTTTACTGATGCTAAATGACAATGAAGTTTAAAATCCTTAAAATTATCTGGAATCTAATATACAGCACAAATGAACCTTTCCATAAGAAAAGAAAATCATGGACTTGGAGAATAGACTTGTGGGTGCCGAGGGGGTGGGAGTGGGATGGATTGATGGGGTTAATAGATGCAAACTATTGCCTTTGGAATGGATTAGCGATGAGATCCTGCTGTGTAGCACTGGGAACTATGTCCAGTCACTTATGATGGAGCGTGAGAATGTGCGAAAATAGAATGTGTACGTGTATGTGTAACTGGGTCACCATGCTGTACAGTATAAAAAATAAATAAATGAAAAATCAACCAAAAAAAAATCCTTAAAGGAGTTTGAGCACCAATTCTTTCTTGCATTATTAATGAGATAATGGATGGAGTAGCCCTTAAGGGTTTTTTTAAGTCTATTCAGTAGAAAGAAAATGTGGAGTTTCCGCCGTGGTGCCACAGGTCCCTGGTATCTCTGCAGTGGCAGGTTCGATCCCCGGCCCAGTGCAGTAGGTTAAGTCTCCAGCACTGCAGCAACTGCAGTGTGTAGATTGCAGCTCCAGCTCAGATTCCATCCCTGGGCTGGGAATTCCATATATTGTGGGTAGCCAAAAAAAAAAAAAGCAAAAAGGAGGAAAAAAAAAGGTATGATGCGTATGGAATAAAGGAAAACATTTGTGTAGAGAGAAAAAAAAGGGTAAACAAAGGTGTTGAAATGTGCTAAGGAAGAGATGAAACTTTAGAAAAAAGAATTAATATTATAAGACAGGGAATTAGATAATTTTTAGCACTTAAAGGTGGATTTATATTGGTTTATTTTAAACCACATCTAATGTTTATTTTTGAAGATAATGGTTATTACCTGCCATACTACAAGCGGGAAAGGAGCAAACGGAGCACGCAGATCACAGTCAGATTTCTCGACAACCCGAATTACAACAAGAACATCCGCAAAAAGGACCCTGTGCTCCTTTTGCACTGGTGGAAGGAAATAGTTGGGACCATCCTCTTTTGTATCATAGCAACAACTTTCATCGTGCGCAGACTCTTCCATCCTCATCCTCACCGAGTAAGACATTTTTAAAGAATCTAATTTCTTTCAAAGTGTTAGAACCATAGAAAACTTGGAGTCCGTGTGTTGGGGTGGGGGAGTGTGGCAAGGGGCACATTTACTTAAGTTTTACTCTAATATCATGGAGTTCCCTTGTGGCACAGCAAATTAAGTGTCTGGCATTGTCACTGCTGTGGCACAGGTTCAGTCCCTGGCCCGGGTTCGATCCCTGGCCCAGGACCTTCCACATGCCATGGGCACAGCCTAAAAATAAAGAAAGAAAGGAAGAAAATAAATAAATAAAATCACTGTTGCCCGAACTTTGTTTCCACGTCCTTGTCCCCTTCACTCCTCAGCCCTTCGCAGTCTGGCCCTCCCCTGATCGTTCCTCTTCCCTTTGACAAGGCAAATGATGTATTTTGTGTCCTTATTATACTTTTATTTTTCCCAGTATTACTTATTTGTCAATGTCATTTTATAGCCTAAGATTGTTACCCAGTTTCCATTAAGCTTTGTGGTGATGGTGATATTTCTCCTACCTTATTAGCAAAGGAAGGAATCTGAAACTCAGTGTCAAACTGAAAACAAGTATGATTCTGTAAGTGCCGAAGCTAACGACAGTAACTGGAATGACATAAAAAATTCCGGATATGTATCACGGTAAGACTCTTATCATAAAATATATGTGTGTGGTGTAGCTTCTGGTAGTAACTGAATGGAAGAAGAAACAGCCATCGATACAGAGAACAAACGGATGGTTGCTGGTGGGGGTGGTGGGTGAAATAGATGAAGAATAGAAGAGTTGTTCATTCAACATCTGCTCTAAACCTCTGGTTATATAATAAATGTCACAGGGATGTAATATAAAGCATAAAGAATATGGTTAACGACATTGCAGTAACTTTGTGTAGGAACAGATGGCTAATAGACTTATCGTGGTGATCATTTCATAACGTGTACAGATGTCAAATCATTATGTAGTTAGCATAATATTGTATGCCAGCTGTATTGAAAAAGAAGAACAGGGAATTCCCATCGTGGCTTGGTGGTTAACGAACCTGATTAGTGTCCATGAGAATGTGGGTTCAATCCCTGGCCTCGTTCAGTGGATTAAGGATCTGGCGTTGCCATGAGCTGTGGTGTAGGTCACAGGTGTGGCTCGGGTCCCTCATTGCTGTGGTTGTGGTGTAGGCCAGCAGCTACAGCTCCGATTCAACCCTTAGCCTGGGAACCTCCATATGCCGTGGGTGCGGCCCTAAAAAGACAAAAAAAAAGTGACCTCTAAATGTAGATCTTGTTTCACTTCTTTTTAAATGTGTAACTATCTAGGTAAATAAAACAGACTTATCCCTCAGGTTTCTTAAACTTATTCAAAGTGATTTGTAAGAGGGATAGAAACAGAGTGTTATAAAAGTTTAGAATTACAGCCCCTGGGTATGTCAATTATTTCTCAATAAAACTGAAATGAAAAAAGAATTATAACCACCAAATTGAGTTGTTATTCAGATAACTTAATTATTGAGGTTCTGCCATGTACTGGGCTTGGTACTAATAATACCAAATAGTAATTATTATGTTGCTAGAATATGATATAAATCTTCTGTGTTACTTAATCCTCAATTATTTATTTCATCTTTATTCTCCCTAGAGTAAGAAGTAGAAAAATAGGGAGAAATACACTAATAGAACTGATCATTTTTAAAAGCAGAATTGGGGAGATCCTGATGGCTCAGTGGGTTGAGGGTCTTTTATCATTGCTGTGGCTCTGGTTACTGCTGTGGCACAGGTTCAATCCCTGACCTGGAAACTTCCACATGCTGAGGGTATGGCCAAAAATGGACAAACAAATAAATACACAATAAAAGCTGAAGAGGGAGTTAGGTTACTTAAAAAGCAGCCCAGGAGTTCCCAGTGTGGCACAGTGGTTAACGAATCTGACTAGGAACCATGGGGTTGTGGGTTTGATCCCTGGCCTTGCTCAGTGGGTTAAGGATCTGGTGTTGGCATAAGCTGTGGTGTAGGTCGCAGACGTGGCTCAGATCCCGCGTTGCTGTGGCTCTGGCGTAGGCTGGTGGCTACAGCTCCAATTTGATCCCTAGCCGGGGAACCTCCATATGCTGCGGGAGCGGCCAAAGAAATGGCAAAAAGACAAAAAAAAAACAAAAAACAAACAAACAAAAAAAAACAGTCCTTTCAAATAATTTGAAAGTGAAATAAAAGTAGAAAATCTGTTAGCAGTCTATCAGGTGTACATATTTGGGTGCTTTGTGGGATGAGAAATGGTTCTGTGGTTCAATCCATGTAATTTTCTTTCTTTCTTTTTTTTTGTCTTTTTGCCTTTTTTTTGTTGTTGTAGTTGTTGTTGTTGTTGCTGTTGCTATTTCTTGGGCCGCTCCCGCGGCATATGGAGGTTCCCAGGCTAGGGGTCTAATCGGAGCTGTAGCCGCCGGCCTACGCCAGAGCCACAGCAACGCAGGATCCGAGCCGCGTCTGCAACCTACACCACAGCTCATGGCAATGCCGGATCATTAACCCACTGAGCAAGGGCAGGGACCGAACCTGCAACCTCATGGTTCCTAGTCGGATTCGTTAACCACTGCGCCACGACGGGAACTCCCTAATTTTCTTGTTACATGGATTATTGCTACTTCTTCTCCCCCTCCTCTTTTGGTCACACCCATGGCATTCATAAGTTCCCAACCAGGAATTGAACCTGGGCCACAGTAGTGACAATGCCAGATCCTTAACCCACTAAGCCCCAAGAGAACTACTTCCCTTTGTTTTTGTATCATACTTAGTACTGCAGTGATACGAGGACAAGGAAAAAGTACAGAACCTTACTGCTTACTATCTAGGGTAATGGTTTTATGATCAAAATAATGAAAATTTCAGCTAAAATGTATGTTATTTTGATTACCTGTGGACTTAATTTATCTAAGCTTCATTCATACTGTATCATCAAAAACTGAGAATTGACCATAATCTGTATGTATGTCTTAGCAAAATCTACTAGGTGAGTTACAAGTGGTAAGAGCGTTAATGCCCTTGCTGATAAGGATGCTAACTAATGCATTAGTGGCTGATACCTCCAGTGAGGGAGGGAGAAGTTGGGGTTCACCAGCTCCGCCAGCAGTTCACTGCCCAGGCTGTTTGTTGTTCATTCAGCACTTATTCTGAACAGCTGTGTGCAGGCAGTATCTCAGCCTTTGGGAGAAATAAGAAGACTGGGCATAGCTCCTAGAGGAGCCTAACATCTCCAGGGGAAGATGATGCTAGATAAAACATAAAAAACATATCAGAAAAAAAGCCATGACTAAGTCACAGACTCTGGCTGTGATGATTCAAGAGGGTGTCATAAATGAGGTCACATTTTAATTGAACCATAAATCATGAGTAAGAGACATGCAGAGATGGGGGAAGAGTGGGCTGTGGTGGATAAATATATATTTGTAAGGCTGTTGTGAAAAGAATTGGAATAATGTATTCTAAAGTTGAATTGGACTTATTTTCCTTTCATTTTAATATGAAGAGAACAGCTGATTGTTTGTAAAATGCAGGAGCTCTGTATAGTACTCGATGTTCGTTGAGTGCCTACTGTGTTCTTGGCATTATTAAGAGCGTGAGCTCTGGATTCCGGTATGAGTTTAAGTCCTAAGCTGGGTCCTTAGGTGAGGCGAAACTTAAATTTATGGAATCGGTCATCATATCTAAGATTTTTTTTTTTTCAAAAGATGTATCCATTTTCACAAGAGTGTTTTCTTTAATGTAGGAAGATAATTCAATTGGCCCTCCAGGAGTAGGACCTGAACTTCATGGGCTTTTGCATTTGGGGAGATGGATTTGTACTGAAGTACCTTGACTAGCTATTTTTAGGGATACAGAGTATTACTCTTCATTCTCTGTGAAGGTAATTGGCCCACGGAGGGTTGGGATCTATTGTCTTTCCTCCTCAACACTGTGCTCTAACCAGCTGAGCCAGCTACTAAATCAGAGTATGCAAGTCATAATGTAATAAACCTAGCCTTCTAAGGGACACCCAGGGTAATCTAATTCAGTCCTCCTCCATGTGGCTGGAAGAATAACTTCCATAGCATGCATTCATTCATTTATTAATTCATGCATTATTTGATGTCTGTCAGACTTTCTATTTGCCAGGTAAGCTCAGGCTTTGGAAATACAAAGAGGAAAAAAAAAAAAAAAGAATGCTTCCCTGCAGTCAAGGCCCCCACTATTCAGTGGCAGCAAGGAGAGAAAGCTGTGTGTAAATAACCTAAAATATTGGGAGTAAGTTTAAGAAGTCCACAGTACTCTATGCGTCATGCTCTAAGAACATCAACATGGCCTTGTAGAGGTGGTGGATGAGCAGAATGAACTAAGAATAAAGTTTTAGTAAATAAATACAAAGAGGTAGGCTGACCTCATAGAGCAAATAGCAGAAGCAAAAGCCCTGAAATTTTGAAAGGCCATGGGTGCAAGTCATCTGGCATATACAGAGCAGATCAGTGAGTCGGGCACTAAAGGAGGAAATAGACTACAAAGAGGAGGCCCATCTGTAAGTGACAGATGTGAGTTAGCTTCCACCCAGATACCTTTGGTGCTGAGCATAGTGACCCATGAGGCATGCAAGCGAATTTCAGATAGCTTTGGTTCCTCGAGAGAGTTCTGACTAAAAAAGAACTTAGGAGTTCCCACCATGGCTCAGTGGTGAAGAGCCCGGCATTGTCTCTATGAGGATACAGGTTCGGCCCCTGCCTGGCT
This sequence comes from Phacochoerus africanus, assembly GCF_016906955.1. Classification (NCBI taxonomy): domain Eukaryota; kingdom Metazoa; phylum Chordata; class Mammalia; order Artiodactyla; family Suidae; genus Phacochoerus; species Phacochoerus africanus. The sequence goes on from NC_062548.1 coordinate 61,869,980, forward strand.
CAGTGGGTTAAAGATCCGGCATTGACAAACACTGCAGCGTAGGTCTCATATGTAGCTCAGATCCAGTGTTACTGTGGCTGTGGTGTAGGCTGGCAGCTGCAGATCTGATTCAACCCCTAGCCTGGGAACTTCCATATGCCAAAGGTACAGCCCTAAAAAGAAAAAAAAAGTACTTAAATATAATAGGACTGATTAAAATTTTTTTCTGTAAAATACACAGGCACTGACATAAGATTAAAATCTATTTTCTAATTGAGTACAGAATGCCACAGGAGGTAAAAGTTTAGAGAATTAAGGATAGAATATTTTGATGGATGATAGAAAGTATTGGATAGGACAGAACAGTCCTAAAGTTGCTATAAGAATAAGTGATTAGAAAGGGAATGTGTGTGTATAACGACTGGGTCATTTTGCTGTATAGCAGAAATTGGCACATCATTGTAAATCAACTACAACTTAATTTTTTAAAAAAGAAAGAGTAAGTGATTAACAAGTGATTCTCCATGAAGCAGAAGCTTTTTTATTTTTTAGAAAATTCCTAGGGAGGTGTTCCCTGCTGGCCTAGCGGTTAAAGGATCCAGCATTGTCACTGCTGTGGCTTGTCACTGCTGTGGTGCAGGTTTAGTCCCTGGCCTGGGAATTTCCACATGCTTCATGCTCAGCCAAAAAAAAAAAAAATATGTTTGCTTCATTTATACAAACAGAAAAACAAAACAATGTTATTAGAATTTAAACTACACTATTTATTAAAATAAGTTCTATTAGACTTAGTTTATACATTTTTACATATCGTAAGATTGAACTGATTATTACCTTACTATAAAATTTAAAACTACTTGCAAACTTTTTTAAATGTACTTTTTTTTTTTTTTTAAGCTATCTAACAGATTTTGAACCAATTCAGTGCATGGGTCGTGGGGGGTTTGGAGTTGTCTTTGAAGCTAGAAACAAAGTAGACGACTGCAATTATGCCATCAAGAGAATCCGTCTCCCGAACAGGTAATGAATGGTACTTTTAGTGAACTTGGAGTTGGGACTGTACTATCTAATCTCATAAGCAGTATGTCCTTCTTACTATATATATTCCACAGAGACCAAATAAAACTTATGTTCTGAATGCTGCCAGGTAACCAACTGTCTAAAAGATGTGATCTACATTGACCGCTTTGTATCTGCTTTAAAAAATCTGCCCTTGTTTGTTTTTGCTTTTTTGTTTTTTTAGGGCCACAGGTATGGCATATGAAAGTTCCTACACTAGGAGTCAAATCGGAGCTGCAGTTGATGGCATATGCCACAGCCACAGCAATGCTAGACCTGAGCCATGTCTGTGACCTACACCACAGCTCATCACAACACCAGAGCCTTAACCCACTGAGCGAGGCCAGAGATTGAACCCAAATCCTCATGGATACTAGTCAGGTTCGTTTTCATTGAGCCACAATGGGAACTCCTGCCCATTCTTAACAACTCAGGACTTTTCCTAGAATGAATTTTAATAGCCATAGATACACAGCATCATTTAAAAATAATCTATATTGGAGTTCCCCTCCTGGCTCAGCAGTTAACAGAACCAAACCCTCATAGTATCCATGAGGATGTGGATTTGATCCCTGGCCTTGGTCAGTGGGTTAAGCACTGTTGCCATGAGCTATGGTTTAGGTCACAGACACAGCTTAGAGCCTTCATTGCTGTTGCTGTGGCTGTGGTATAGGCTGGCCGATGCAGCTCCGATTGGACTCCTAGCCTGGGAACCTCCATATGATGCGGGTGCACCCCTAAAAGGACAAAATAATAATAATAATCTGTATTTATCATGGAAAAAAGAAAAGATATTAAAACAAAAACCATTTGTGTCTACTCAATTCAGTAATAAACAGTTTTAACATTTTAGAATATTTTCTTTCTTTTTTTTTCTGGTCATAAATTTACCTAGTTGATAGCACAGTTATCAGTGTAATTCAGTTTTATCTGTTGCTTCATTCATTGAATCCTCAGTACTTTCCATGCTATTAAGAGTATTTTATTGAAATGCTAAATATATTAAAAAGTATCTTATGGTTAGATAATAGTCCAGTCAATACACATGCCATATCTTAACCATTTCTTATTGAATATTTAGGTTTCTCATGTGTTACAATTAAAATAACTTTATGGTGTCCATCTTTGGTATAAAATTTTGATCACATCTGTTTCCTTAGGATAGATTTACTAGAAGTGGAATTTGTGGCTCCAAACAGAGTGATGCTTAAAATGATGGGCTTGAGGTTCCTGTTGTGGTACAGTGGAAACAAATCTGACTAGTATCCAGGAGGATGTGGGTTCAGTCCCTGGCCTTGCTTAGTGGCTTGGGGATCTAGTGTTACTATGAACTGTGGTATAGGTTGCATACGTGCCTCACATCCCAAATTGCTGTGGTTGTGGCATAGGCCAGCAACTGTAGCTCCAATTCGACCCCTAGCCTGGAAACTTACATATGCCAGAAGTGCGGCCCTAAAAAAAAAAAGGAAAAAAGAAAAAGATGAAATAAAATAAAATAAAATGATGGGCTTCCATTAATACCTTCCTTCGCATCTACTGTGGAAGTTCCTGTGGATTCTTTTTTTTTTTTTTTTTTTTGTCTTTTTGCCATTCTTTGGGGCGCTCCCGCAGCATATGGAGGTTCCCAGGCTAGGGGTCGAATCGGAGCTGTAGCCACTGGCCTATGCCAGAGCCACAGCTATGCGAGATCTGAGCCACGTCTGTAACCCACACCACGGCTCACAGCAACACTGAATCCTTAACCCACTGAGCAAGGCCAGGGATCGAACCCGCAACCTCATGGTTCCTAGTCGGATTCGTTAACCACTGAGCCACGATGGGAACTCCGACTGTGGATTCTTGATTAAATGTGCACTATTGCTGGGCTGTCTTCCTAACCAGTACCTAAACATGCTGTCCAACAGATAGGGGCACAGAAATGGAACGGTTTGAGTACCATGGGACTATTTCTTTTCTTTGGTATATCATTTTTTAAAATTAAAAAAAATTTTTTTTTTGCTTTGTAGGGCGGCACCTGCGGCGTATGGACATTCCCAGGCTAGGGGTCTAATTGGAGCTACAGCTGTCGACCTACACCACAGCTAAAGGCAACACTGGATCCTTAACCCACTGAGTGAGGCCAGGGATCGAACCTGCAACCCCACGGGTCCTAGTCGGATTTGTTTCCACTGTGCCATGACGGGAACTCCTAGTATATCTTTTTTTTTTTTTTTTTTTGGTCTTTTTGCCTTTTCTAGGGCCGCTCCTAGCATATGGAGGCTCCCAGGCTAGGGGTCCAATCAGAGCTGTAGCCACTGGCCTACACCAGAGCCACAGCAACGCAGGATCCAAGCCACCTCTGTGACCTATACCACAGCTCACAGCAACGCTGGATCCTTAACCCACTGAGCAAGGCCAGGGATCGAACCTGCAACCTTGTGCTTCCTAGTCAGATTCGTTAACCACTGAGCCATGATGGGAATTCCCTGGTATATCATTTTTGAGTAGCTTAAATATTCATATGTACAAGGCATCACATAGACTATAAAATAAAGCAAGGCTTCTGCCCTCGACAACCTATAACCATTTGAGGCTCTCGTGCATATACTCAGATAACTGCAATGCAAGGGAGACTGTGACCCATGGCTTATTAGCTTAGTGAATAACTTCTCATGGACAAAATGTAGATGTACCTGAAAGGCGATCAAGGAAGGCGAGCTTTATGGAGGTGGTGGTGTCTCCGCCGTGTTCAAGGGCAGCCAGTCCCTCAGTAGACACACATGAAGGGAGGGAAGGCCAGGTACTTAAGATGGCCTGGGCACAGGCTCTTGGCAGACGTGCACAGGGGACGTAGAAACTAGTGAAGGTTCTGGCACCAGGGGACCGAGGGTAAGAATGGAGGCAAGTATGGAGGAAGGATAGAAAAGATGGGTGGCAGCACCTTAAATGGCAGACAGAGGAGTTTAGATTTTATTCCATCTACAGTTGTGCCTCTGAGCAGGAGAATGACTCGATCCAAGTGGAGGTGGTGCGCGGATGGCTGTTAGGAAGAAAGGGTCAGAGGTAGGCGTGTTCATTAGATTTTATTGGTTGGTTGGTTGGTTTTGTTCGTGTGTTTATTTCTGTTATGTATGCATTTATTTATTTATTTATTTATTTATTTATTTATTTTGTCTTTTTGTTTTTTCTAGGGCCGCACCCTTGGCATATGGAGATTTCCAGGCTAGGGGTCTAATTGGAGCTGTAGCCACCGGCCTACACCACAGCCACAGCAACTTGGGATCTGAGCTGCGTCTGCAACCTACACCACAGCTCACGGAAATGCCAGATCCTTCACCCACTGAGCAAGGCCAGGGATTGAATCCGCAACCTCATAGTTCCTAGTCGGATACTTTAACCACTGAGCCAGAACGGGAACTCTCATTTATTTATTTAGTTGGCAGAGTTTCAGTCCTAAGATCCAAAACATTAGTGCAGCAGAAGTGGGGACAGAGGAGGAATGAATATAAGGAATTGAAAAGGAGGAGCTGATAGGATTTGGTCACTGAAGGTGGAGAATTCAGACACGTTGCCAGAATTCATAGGCTGGGAACAGTAACAGTGATAAAGGCACAGAGAGGAAAAGTGGGAGGAACTGACTCTCTCTTGGGGAGGGAAGAGGATATAACTTCTATATATCATGTTTTTTCAGGTGATAGTGGGACCCTAGAATGTAAGCTTAGATCATCAGAAAATCAGATCAGAAGATCAAATCCAGATGCTTTTTTCATGAAACATCATTGCCTATGATAGTAGTTGAGGCTTCACCAGGCAGAGGTGCTTGTTCAAGCCTTTCACCTTGTTGTCTGTATCTTGTCAGCGTGGGCTTTCTGCATCCTCCTGAGCTGCCATGCTGAGCTCTCTTTTCTGAACCCTCCACTTAAGCCTATTCATCCCCCTTTGATTAACATGCATTAAGCAGTTCTCTTTAAGGGTCTGTGGTCATTTTTAATCAGCTAAGAAAGTTTTATTTGAGGAAAGCAGTGTGTGGACTTGTAGCACTTATTTCCAGAAGAAAAAAAAATCCTAAAATACATATATTTTTTTTTAATGCAGGACTTACTATGTGGCTTTTTAGAATTATGCCATTAGGCTGGCTCTTCTGTTTGCAGGTTTAGAATCAAAGGAGAATTTTAATTTGTTAGTTTTCAATATTGGATGTGATGGCTGCTTCACAGCTTCCTTGTTTCTCTGTTTCAGGGAATTGGCTCGGGAAAAGGTAATGCGAGAAGTTAAAGCCTTAGCCAAGCTTGAACACCCAGGAATTGTTAGATATTTCAATGCTTGGCTGGAAGCACCACCAGAGAAGTGGCAAGAAAAAATGGATGAAATTTGGCTGAAAGATGAAAGGTAACCTGGTTAGACATAGGCTTACACTTTATTTCTTTGAGGCTAGTTTATTTGCCTATATGAACAAAATATCCTTTGTATAACTTTAGAAAAAAAAATTTTTAAGGCAAATAACAGCTAAGTTTACTGTTTCCTGTCATTGTGTTTTGGAACGTTGTCTAGACACTTTTTTTTTTTTTTTTTTTCTGACTGCACCTGTGAAAGTTCCCCGGCCAGGAGGGATCAAACCCACACAACAATTGCCACCTGCGCCACCGCTGCGGCAATACCAGATTCTTAACCCACTGCACCACAAGGGAACTTCCTCTAGTCACTTGTTAAGTGAAAAGTTGATTTCATTTTTAGAACATTAATTTTTCTTCTTTTTTGTCCAGAACATGAATTTATTGGTAGACACAGTCCTATGAGTTGTAATTCACTGGCAATTTATAGTAGCCTTTCTCAATAAGAGATAGTCTGCTCTTGTCTCCATTTTTTATTTAAAATTTTTATTTAGTTTCTTTCTTCCTTTCTTTCTTGCCTTGCCTGCAGCATGTGGAAGGTTCCCAGTCCAGGGATCAAACCCACACCACAGCAGTGATCTGGGCTGTGACAGTGACAGCTCCAGATCCTTAACCTGCTGTGCCACAAGGGAACTCTTGAGTTTTATAGTAGTTAGCAATTTACAGCTCTTCTCTAAAGTAGTTTTAAACTATTTGTACTTAAAAATATATAAACATAGGCAACCTGAAGATATTTATGTTAAATATTCTATGCTCTAGGAAGGAAGGCCTTATTAAAAACTACTAAATGAGAACATAGAGTTCCCTGGTGGTGAAGTGGGTTAAGGAGCTGGCATTGTCATTGCTGTGGCTCAGGTTGCTGCTATGGCATGGGTTTGACCCCTGGCCTGGGAATTTCTGTGCACTGAGGATGTGGCAAATAAATAAATAAAATAAAAACTACTAAATGAGAACAAAAAGGAAGCAGACTACAAATAGACTATTTACCAAACAGGTGGAGTGAAATTCTTGCCTAAAAGTACCAAACACAGCCCTGAGCCACAGGAGGTATCTAGTTACAGTGACACTTGTTATACAGGCAGCCAGTAGCCAAACCATGAAAGGACCAACTGAAGTGGCCCTGTGTCTCAAAGCTCTGTGAGCTGCTGCCCTAATTTGGCTGAGGGCTTTCTCGAATCACAGCCACTGTCAGGTCCTGGCCTTGGTCTTCCCTTGTGCCTTGTGTTCTATGCAAAGGTCTTGGGTGCTCTTGGCATGACAGTTGCAGATAACTGTTTCGAGTATAAAATCAAGTTTTCTCTTCCTTTCTTTTTTGTCTTTTTGCCTTTTCTAGGGCCGCTCCCACGGCATATGGAGGTTCCCAGGCTAGGGGTCAAATTGGAGCTGTAGCCGTCGGCCTACGCCACCGCCACAGCAATACAAGATCCTAGCCGAGTCTGCAGCCTACACCACAGCTCATGGCAACGCTGGATCCTTAACCCACTGAGCAAGGCCAGGGATCGAACCTGCAACCTCATGGTTCCTAGTCGGATTCGTCAACCACTGAGCCACGACAGGAACTCCTAAAATCAAGTTTTCTAAGTAAGGAATGAGTGGACTATGATGTTCTTTGTCTCCTGTAGCATGTTTTCATTGAACCTCTATGTTGTCATTTGGTTTGGCTTCATATTATAGTTGAAGCTTTGGAAACAAAGGATATAGGAGTTCCTGTCGTGGCTTAGTGGTAAGGACCCCACTCAACTAGTATCCATGAGGATGCGTGTTCAATCCTTGGCCTCACTCAGTGGGTTAAGGATCCTGCATTGCTATGGCTGTGGGGTAGGCCGGGTGCTACAGCTCTGATTCGACCCCCAGCCTGGGAACTTCCATATGCCACAGTTGCGGCCCTAAAAAGTGAAAAAGCAAAAACAAAACAAACAAAAAACAAAGGATGTAGTTACAACACTGTAAATCAACTATACTTCAATAAAAATAAACAAAGGATGTAGTTCACAGAACTTCATCAACATATTCACTCTCATCCCTTTGTATTTCTCCCACTTTTAGCACAGACTGGCCACTCAGTTCGCCGAGTCCAGTGGATGCACCATCCGTTAAAATACGCAGAGTGGATCCTGGCTCTACCAAGGAACATATTGAAATCATAGCTCCTTCACCACGAAGCAGCAGGTCTTTCTCTGTGGGGATTTCCTGTGGCCAGACGAGTTCATCGGAGAGCCAGTTCTCTCCCCTGGAACTTTCCGGAATGGACCATGGAGATGCCAGCCAGTCAGTGGATGCAGCGTACAACCTCCAGGACAGCTGCCTTACAGACTGTGACTTGGAGGATGGTACTCTGGACGGCAGCAATGATGGGCACTCCTTTGAACTTTGTCCTTCTGAATCTTCTCCCTACATCAGGTCTAGGGAGCGAACCTCCTCTTCCATAGTGTTTGAAGATTCTGGCTGTGATAACGCGTCCAGCAAAGAAGAGCCCAGAATGAACCGACAGCCTCTTGGCAACCACTGTGCTAATAAACTCACTGCACTCCAGCATTCCAGTAGCAAATCTTCCTCTGAACCTACTCTGTCTATTTCTCCTCCAAGACCGACCACTTTAAGTTTAGACCTCACTAAAAACACCACGGAAAAACTCCAGCCCAGTTCACCAAAAGTGTATCTGTACATCCAGATGCAGCTGTGCAGAAAGGAAAACCTCAAAGACTGGCTGAACAGCCGCTGCACCATCGAGGAGCGAGAGAGGAGCGTGTGTCTGCACATCTTCCTGCAGATTGTGGAGGCGGTAGAATTTCTGCACAGCAAAGGGCTCATGCACAGGGACCTCAAGGTCTGTATTTGCAGAACATCACCCAAGGGTTTCAGTGTGGGGTTTTGGTTTGGTTTGGGGCTTTTTGTCTTTTCATCAAGTCATTTATTTATTTTTTTATTGGAGTTACAATGTTGTATTAGTTTCCGGTGTATAGCAAAGTGGATTCAGATCAATGTATCTGATATATGTTCTTTTCAGATCCTTTTCCATTATGTTATTGCAAGGTATTAACTATTCTTTTTTCAGATTCTTTTCCATTATATGTTATCACAAGATACTGACTATTGAATATAGTTCCCTGTGTAATACAGTAGGTCCATGTTGGTTATCTCTTTAATTTAATTATTTATTTTTGGCCATGCATGCAGCATGTGTAAGTTCCTGGGCCAGGGATCAAACCTGCACCATAGCAGTGACCCAAGCCACAGCCGTGACAACACCAGATCCTTAACCCACTAGGCTGCCAGGGAACTCCTGATTATCTGTTTTATAGATGATGTTTATATAATGTGTATCTGTTAATCACAGCCTCCTAATTTATCCTTCCCCCTCCCTTTCCCCTTTGGTAACATAAGTTTGTTTTCTATGTCTGTGAGTCTGTTTCTGTTTTGTAAATAAGTTCATTTATATCATTTTTAATAGATTCCACATATAACTAATATCCTACATTTTTCTTGTCATTCTGATGTTTTGTGATTGAAAGCAGTACTTGCAGAATTTTTCAGGGTTGTTTTTATTGTGTTGTTTTTGTTTGTCTTTTTAGGGCTGAACCTGCAGCATATGGAAATTCCCAGGCTAGGGGTTGAATCGGAGCTGCAGCTGCCAGCCTACACCACGGCCACAGCCATCTGAACCACATCTGCAACCTACATCACAGCTCATGTCAATGCCGGATCCTTAACCCACTGAGCGAGGCCAGTTATCAAACCGGAAACCTCATGGATCCTAGTTTGGTTCATTACTGCTGAACCACAATGGAAACTCCCCAGAATTTGTCAGTTTTTAACGAAGTATACTTAAGAACAGAGGAGAAGAAAGATATTGGCAGGAGAAGTCTGGGAGATGAGACTGTAGGGGACTATGCAAAAATAAGAAGGCTTTCGTGTTTTTTGTTTTTATTTTTTTTTATTACAGTTGATTTACAGTGTTCTGTTAATTTCTGCTGTACAGCAAAGTAAGGCTCTCATGTTTTAAAAACTTGGAGCAAATTGTGAATTCTCCTCTGTAATGCATTAATGTCCGTTTTATGGGAAAAAGTATTCACCACCTCCTGATAGGAAAAAAAAAAAAATCTTTGTGTAAAATCCACCATGAGCAGATCTATCATTTTTCGTCTGGCTCTCAGTAACACTGACACAGGTCCCTAAGGGCCCCCCAAGCAGCTTAGTAAAGGACCCAAGTGGTCTGAGAGACATGTGTTCTTTCATTAGCCAGCTCTGAGCTGGGGCCAGTCTCCAGGCTTTTTGCCCTTCATTCCTGAACCACTTAGACTTCAGGAAAGGAGGTGAGAAGCTGGGTGGTGAAACGTAGAAAAGGGTTAGCTAGGTGACTGTTTCCAGCTCTCAAGCCTTTAATTCTATTTTCAATATATGTGCTCTTGAATATTATGGCAAGGCAGTGCCCTCGATTATAGAAGATTCTTACTAAAACATGCAGCATTTCCTGAGTATGTATTTCTGAAATAGCTGCTTGAAATTTGGATTTAACCAATTTCTACCTTATTCCATTTGATCATAAAGATTATCGATAGGTGTATCATGAAGATATAAATATTTTTCTATTCAAGTAGCTTGAACTTTCAATAGTATTGGACTACTGAGTATTTTCAGTTTTGTTTTATGTAACCACAAACTTGTGTCAGACACCACAGTAGCTGTTTGGATGAGTTATTGTCTTCTAAAATCCACACTAGGTTTTTTTTTTTTTTTTTTAATCCTTGAGTATATTTTAAGAGTTATGGATAAGAATTAGAAGTAATTCTCAGGGGAGTTCCCGTCGTGGCGCAGTGGTTAACGAATCCGACGAGGAACCATGAGGTTGCAGGTTCGGTCCCTGCCCTTGCTCAGTGGGTTAATGATCCGGCGTTGCCGTGAGCTGTGGTGTAGGTTGCAGACGCGGCTCGGATCCCGAGTTGCTGTGGCTCTGGCGTAGGCCGGTGGCTACAGCTCCGATTAGACCCCTAGCCTGGGAACCTCCATATGCCGCGGGAGCAGCCCAAGAAATAGCAACAGCAACAACAACAACAACTACAACAACAAAAAAAGGCAAAAAGACAAAAAAAAAGAAGTAATTCTCGGAGTTCCCATTGTGGCGCAGTGGTTAACGAATCCGACCAGGAACCATGAAGTTGCGGGTTCGATCCCTGGCCTTGCTCAGTGGGTTAAGGATCCGGAATTGCGGTGAGCTGTGGTGTAGATTGCAGATGCGGCCCAGATCCCGCATTGCTGTGGCTCTGGTGTAGGCTGGCAGCTACAGCTCCTATTCGACCCCTAGCCTGGGAACCTCCATATGCTGCGGGAGCGGCCCAAGAAATGGCAAAAAGACAAAAAAAAAAAAGAATTAGAAGTAATTCTTATTTTCCAAAATAATTTTTACTGAGATATATAATCACTATGCGTCAGTGATTTCAGTATGGGCCAACACGAATTGGCAGAAATTATTCTGCACTGAATGAAAAGTTGAGAGATGATTTATTTTTGTTGGAAAGGAGAAGACTGCCAGGAGGCCAGACACCCCTCCCTCACTTGAGAGTGTGCTGGCTATAGGAGTATGGTAAACATTTATCGATTGGTGAGAAACAGTTCACTGATACACGCATTCTTCTTGCACTTAATACTTACTGTACCCACAAAATGTTAAGTTGATATTTTTATAAATTTTGTATATTCTTCTGCTGATTTTGTAACGTTAAAGAGATACTGGTGAATATTTGCAACAATTTTGTCTAAAGGTTTTTTTCTATATTTGCCCATGCACCAAAAAAGTTCAAGAAGAAAATTAATTTTCCCTTTAGGTTTTCTAGAAATCAGAACATTCATTTCTTCTTAAATTCCTTTTTAAGATTTCTGATAAGGTTATGAGCCAGGGTTGGAATCAGTGAGAATCACTTTTAGAGTTCCCTGGTGGCTCATCAGGTTAAGGACCTGGCACTGGAACTGCTGTGGCTCAGGTTGGTGCTGTGACTCAGGTTTGATACCTGGCCTGGGAACTTCTGCATGCCATGTGCAGCCAAAAAAAAAAGGAGGGGGGGAGAGAATCACTACCACTTTTGCTCACATCCATTGGCTAGAATTAGAATTCAGTTATGCAACCACACCTAATGGCAAGGCAGGATAAGAAATGACAGTTAACTTTATGGTTAAAAGAAGAGAGTCAAGTTTTTTTGATAAAGCAGCCAGCTCGTCTCTACTGTGATGATTTTGCTCAAATACCCTTCTCCACAAAGCCTTCTCTAATCACCCTTTATAAAATTGCAACCACCCTCTAGCTCCATTCAATTTTTCCTCTCTTCCGCCTTCATTTTTTCCCCTCCATAGTACTTACCACTATGTCACAATCTATATATGGTTTTCTTTTTTATCTTGTTTCTTGGAATGTGAGCTCCATAAAGGCAAGGATTCTTACCTACATTCTCCCTCTTTCTGTCTCTCTCTCACACACATGCACACACACATACGAATTCTAGTGTTCCCGAAAAAATTCCCCCAAGATTTTTCATTCCCAGCTGAAAAGCTTTGTGTTCTGTTCATTCTGACCTGTCATTGACCCAACATTAAACCTTCTAGGCCCTCTCCCCTTTTGTATTTTGGTCACAGTGACATCATCATTCCTTGGCCCTTGATTCTCCAGACTGACTTCTTGGCTTTTCTCTCTCTCCCTGTCTTTTTTTTTTTAGGGCTGCACTTGCAGCATATGGAAATTTCCAGGCTAGTGGTCAAATTGGAGCTGTAGCTGCTGGCCTATGCCAAAACCACAGCCACGCCAGATCCAAGCCAAGTCTGTGACTTATACCACAGCTCACAGCAACTCCAGATCCTTAACCCACTGAGCAAGGCCAGGGATCGAAGCTGCATCCTCATGGATACTAGTTAGGTTCTTAACCTGCTGAGCCACAACAGGAACTCCTAGGCTTTTCTTCTCACCCTAGCTACAGTGGGATTTTCTCAGTGTACACTGATTTTCTCAGCTACACTGATTTTCACAGTGTCCTCATAGAATCCGTATTTCTCCTCCTAATTCTCATCACACTTGACTTATTTATCCTCTGGGCTTCACAGGGACAGGAGCCATATCTGCTTGATTCATCTCCTAGATCCTTAGCACAATGCCTGATGCGTTTCTCTATGCTTATGTCATTTTATTTGGCATATTCCTTTCTTTGCAACCCTGAAGTATTTATACTAGTTTCATCAAAAAAAAAAAAAAAAGAAATCTATTGTCCCATGTCACTGAATGGTTCAAGGTTTTTTTTTTTTTTTTTGGTCTTTTTGCCTTTTCTAGGGCCACTCCCACAGCATATGGAGGTTCCCAGGCTAGGGGTCTAATCGGAGCTGTAGCCTCCGGCCTATACCAGAGCCACAGCAACTCAGGATCCAAGCCAAGTCTGCAACCTATACCACAGCTCACAGCAACGCTGGATCCTTAACCCACTGAGTGAGGCCAGGGATCGAACCCACAACCTCATGGTTCCTAGTCAGATTCGTTAACCACTGAGCCATGACGGGAACTCTAAGAATGGTCCAAGATTGAAGTAAAGCTTTGTCCAGGATCAGAACCTGCGCACACACCCCCCCCCCCACGTGCCAACTCCATTTCTTATTTCCACTTGCAGGCAAACTCTCCCTTCATAGTCTCAGCATAGCTGCCAGCAGTCCTCAGGGCTCCATGCTGTAAATCTTCTGGAGGTACAGGAGAGAAAAGCATCACTTTACCCTACTCTGATCAGAAGTCCTGGATTTTCTTCGAATTGATAAGCCAAGGACATTTAGTCATCCTTAGTCTCTTGGCTGGAGGTGGGGACTGTGCTGATTGGTATCTGCCACCCCTGGATGCAGCTGCAAGATCACTTTCATGGGGGAACCGTGAAGTGGCTGCCCGGAGGAAGGGAGGTCCCAGAGTCAGGATACTTCTGGCAGAAGCACAGGAGGATGGGCAGATGCCAGAGAAAAACGTCAGTTAGTGTCGGGTAGTTACAGCTGACACTAGAGCACAAGAGGGGAGAACGATGAAATGTAAGGCAGCAGAGTCTATTCCCGTTTCTCATACAAAGTTATTTGTGGGAAAGTAGGAGGTTATGGCTGTAGATTTTGGTTCTATGCTCTAAGTTATTTCAAAGTCCACATTGTATGATGCCGTTGGAGCTTGGGAATAAAATTGTTTTTATTTTAATTTTTATTTTCTCTTTTTGCCTTTTCTAGGGCCGCTTCCCTCGGCATATGGAGGTTCCCAGGCTAGGGGTCTAATCAGAGCTGTAGCCACTGGCCCTACACCAGAGTCACAGCAACACGGGGATCTGAGCCACGCCTACAACCTACACCACAGCTTACGGCAATGCCGGATCCCTAACCCACTGAGCAAGGCCAGGGATCGAACCAGCAACCTCATGGTTCCTAGTCGGATTTGTTAACCACTGCGCCACAGCGGGAACTTCCTAAGATCGGTTTTATCTGGCAGTATTTGAAGCCCAATGAAAGTCAGTTTTCTGAGCTAAATGGCTTCCGTGTCCCCTTATTTCTAGGGCTATGAATGATCATGCTAGCTGAGGTTGGAGTAAGCTCTGAGGAAGAAATGATAGATTTCCTGTCAGGGATTTTGAGTTTGAGGAACCCATGGTTAGATGTATCCTATAAACGGTTACATGTGAGAGCTGAGAACTCAGGCTACTGGAATATGTGGAGTATGTGGGCGGCTGGTTCTTATTCTCCTTGTCAGCCTGCTTTCCCTTCTCAGACACAGACCAAAAGATCAGTGTGTTTCATTCATTCACCAAATAGCAGGGATAAGCTACCCTAGGGCAAGAACTGAGGGAGTTCCTGTCCTGGCGCAGTGGTTAATGATCCGGTGTTGCCATGAGCTGTGGTGTAGGTTGCAGACTCGGCTCGGATCCCGCATTGCTGTGGTTCTGGCGTAGGCCTGTGGCTACAGCTCCGATTAGACCCCTAGCCTGGAAACTTCCATATGCCGCGGGAGCAGCCCAAGAAATAGCAAAAAGACAAAAAAACAAAAACAAACAAACAAAAACTGGCCATGTGGCTGTGGAGAGAAATACTTTCTCACAGAGCCAAAACCACATGGGTTTGAATCCCTGCTCCACTGCTTACCAGCCAGGTAACCCTGAGTGATTTACTTCCCTTCTCTGGGCTTTAGTTTTCTTTTTTTTCTTTTTTTTTTTTTTTTTTGGTTGGTGTCTTTTGTCCTTTTAGAGCTGCACCCGCAGCATATGGAGTTTCCCATAGGGGTCTAATCGGAGCTGTAGTTACCAGCCTACACCACAGCCACAGCAACGCCAGATCAGAGCTGCGTCTGCAACCTACACCACAGCTCACAGCAACACTGGATCCTTAACCCACTGAGCAAGGCCAGGGATCGAACCCACAACCTCGTTCCTAGTTCCAAGTCGGATTCATTTCCATTGTGGCACGACGGGAACTCCTAGGCTTCAGTTTTCACATCTGTGGCATGGGGAACTATCAGGACCAAAGGGGTTATGAGTATCACATGAGTTAATAGTAATTAACTGCTTAGATCAGCTTCTGACTCATTGCAAGTACTGTATATGCATTTGCTGTTATTACTGTTGTCATTATAATCATGGCTTAGGTCATAAGTGTAAGAAGCTTCCCACGGGAGAGCGTATGGAATAATAAGATGGAGGATTAGGTACCCTAGACCACAGGGAATGTGACTCTCCAGGGATTTATTTAAATAGATGTTTAATAAATATTTCCTTTGCTACCCTTGCCTCTTCTTTATTCACAGTACTTGTCTATCATCAAAAGACTTTTTTAAAAAAATTTTATTATAGTTGATTTATAGTGTTCTGTTGATTTCTGCTGTACAGCAAAGTGACCCAATTATACATCCATATACATTCTTTTTTCCACATTATCCTCCATCATGTTCCATCACAAGTGATTGGAAATAGTCCCCCTGTACTGTATACACCAGGATCTCATTGCTTATCTACTCCAGATGCAATAATTTGCATCCACTAACCCCAAACTCCCAGTCCAACACACTCCCTCCTCCTCCCTCTTGTCAACCACAAGTCTGTTCTCCATGTCCATGGGTTCGTTTCTCTTCTGTAGATAGGTTCATTTGTGCCATATATTGGATTCCAGATATAAGTGGAATCTTTCTGATTTACTTCACTTAGTATGAGAGTCTCTAGTTCCATCCGTGTTGCTGCAAATGGCATTGTTTGTTTTTTTCCTGGCTGAATAGTATTCCATTGAGTATATGTACCACATCTTCTTAATGCATTCATCTGTTGATGGACATCTAAGTTGTTTCCATGTCTTGGCTATTGTGAACAGTGCTGCAGCGAACACAGGGGTGCATGTATCTTTTTCAGTGAAAGTCTTGTCTGGATATATGCCCAAGAATGGGATTACTGGATCATATGGCAGTATTATATTTAGCTTTCTGAGGTACCACCATACTGTTTTCCGTAGTGGTTGTACTAAAGGACTGTTTTTTACTTCATATTAGCCCGTTACAAAGAGAAACACAGAGGGTCTCAGTTTTTGTTTTTTGTTTTTTTGTTTTTTTTGGTGGTGGTGGTGGTGGTTTTTTGCCTTTTGCTTTCTGGGATTTTTTTGGCCACAGCGTGTAGTGACTTAATGTGGGATCTCAGTTCCCAGACCAGAGATTGAACCTGGGTGACAGTGGTGAAAGCGTCAAGTCCCAACCACTAAGAGCACCAGGGAACATCTGTAGTGTTCCATATTTATTGTCTGTGGTCATTTAAATGACTCTCTTCACTTTCTCTCCTTCTCCATTCATATTCACCGTGCTTTTGCCTGTTTTATTTTTTCCAGCCTTCCAATATATTCTTTGCAATGGATGATGTGGTCAAGGTTGGAGACTTTGGATTGGTGACTGCAATGGACCAGGATGAGGAAGACGAGATGGTTCTGACCCCAATGCCAGGGTACGCCAGACATACAGGACAAGTGGGGACCAAGCTATATATGAGCCCAGAGCAGGTAAGCTTTGCTTTCCTTATGAAGTAAAAATAGATTTTTAGTTAGCCTGGTGGCAAGTGAGATATACCCCCTGAATTTCCACCCATGCTCTATGTAAAATGCCCAGTAAAATAAAATCTGAAAATGAGAAGTGGTAGCAGTGATCTACAAGCAACACAGCGAGAGGTGCAATTTCTACAGCCTTCATAGGGGATGGATTAAGAAAACCACTAACAATGCATAAAATGTGCTCACCCTCCACACCAGAACCTGACAACAACCAGAAGTTTAGAAAGAGACTTTGAATGTCTTTGTCCCAAACTTAAATCTAATTCACCCTGTGTGGACTATGTAGGGTCTGTTTTCTGAGCTGGCTGGAGGTAGTGTTCTGATCTGCTCTCTACAATAAGCCACAGGCAACTTCCAGCATGTAGCATGGCAGGAGATGGAGGTAGATAGGCTGAGATATGTTGCCCCATGGACGCTTAGTCTCCAAATTAGAAGCATGGTAAATGGGACGGGCGCTGGAAGGGTGGCGGGAGTGGGGCATCCTGGGAGCTTCAGCACAGCACCCCTGGCCACCGGCTGCTGAGCTGGTGATACAAGCGTTTACGTGCTTAGGGTCAGCGTTCTCACACTCTCCAGTCAGTGCCTGTTTATATGTGTAAGCGTGACTGAGAGCTCAAGAATTTTTCTTTTGGGGTTTTGCCAAAAGAAATTTTCCAATATTTGCCATATTAGAGATTAAAAGAGAATTTCATAAAATTATATTAATTCAGTTAAAAACAACAGTATTAAATTATCACAGCTTCAATATTTTTTTTTAATGGAGTTCCCCTTGTGGTGCAGCAGAAACAATCCAACTAGTAACCACGAGGTTGCGGTTGATCCCTGGCCTCGCTCAGTGGGTTAAGGATCCGGCGTTGCCATGAGCTGTGGTGTAGGTTGCCAATTCTGCTGTGGCATTGCTGTGGTTGTGGCGTAGGCCGGCAGCTGTGGCTTCGAATAGCAGTTAGACCCCTAGCCTTGGACCATCCATATGCTGTGGATGTGGCACTAAAAAGCAAAAAGATTTTTTTTTTTGGCTGCTATGTGCAGTGGCTTGTTGTGGGATCTCAGTTCCCAGACCATGTATTGAACCACAGCAGTGAAAGTGCTGAATCCTAATCACTAGACCACCAGGGAACTCCTGTCAAGATATTTTTTGAAGAATAACTATTTCAAAACAAAAAAAAAAAAACCAAAAACCAAAAAACTAGTGAGAAATGTGGCATTTATTTATTTCCATTTTTGTAAAGCCCTTTCCTCTCTGGCTTTTAAGAGCTAGAGTTCATGTCTGCCTTTGCACTTAATCCCTTGCAGTATGTTCTTTTTGGCTCAAGTATATGAGGAAAATCTGACTTCAGGCAGATATGCAGTTGGGAAGGGAGGAATATTTTAATGCCATTTTCAGGTAGTTGTGGGTTTTGATGGGACATCAAAACTCACTAAGTGAAAGTTTCTGAAGAGTCTTTATCCCCATGGAATTGAAAATCATAGCAGTGAACCTTTTGTATTCTGTTCCTTTAACAACCCTTGGTCCCTTTTGCACTTTGAATGGACCTTTCACCCACGTGTGGTTTTATAAAATTGTGCATCTGTCATGTGGAAACGATTGCTTCCCTAAGTTATGCGTTTTTTCCAAAAGTTGTTCCAATTCATTATACAATATTTTTTTTAAAAAAATCATTCTGGTTAACATCACCACCAATCTCACCAGAAAAGGTTTTAAGTATTAGGAAGCTGTTAGGTTCCCAGTGATGGATACCACTTTCCCAAAATTCTGATGCTCCCTTCCAAGCTCAATTTTTACTGTTGGCAACAAATCCTGTCAGTTTTACTTGATGTGCCATTCTCACTTTGTTCAACTTTAAGGAAACGTCTGGCTCGTCTCCAAGTCTGCAGGACCATAGTTTGTCTACCAATTGTTCTTTCAAGTCAAAGTGGTGTTCTGTGAAAAGAGCAGCTAGTTCATATAGTAACTTAAACAACTGCACAATGGCTTTCTCTTGAGACAACTGTGGTACTTTGGTGTGGAGCAGAAAGGCTTTGTGAGCACTTCCCGTTTTGTCACACAGAGTATTAAGAGGATGTGTGGAGTTCCCGTCGTGGCTCAGCAGAAACGAAACTTACTAGTATTCCTGAGGACACAGGTTTGATCCCTGGCCTCACTCAGTAGGTTAAGGATCCGGCATTGCTGTGAGCTGTGGTGTAGGTCACAGACGTGGCTCAGATCCCGAGTTGCTGTGGCTGTGGTGTAGGCCAGCAGCTACAGCTCTGATTCAACCCCTAGCCTTGGAACCTCCATATGCTGTGGGTGTGGCCCTAAAAAAATATATATATATTTTTTAAAGAGTATTTGTATGTAAGGGGCAAGACGGAATAAAATTAATTGTTTTTCCTGCTTCGGCAAGGATGTTTTAAGTGAAAGCGTTTGTTTCTTTTAAACTTTAAGTACATAGCACTGAAGAACATTACTACTAATAGTATGATTTGGTACCTTGATTTTATGCTAAGGTTCAGTGGTGCAAATGTCAACTCAGAGAAAAGACAAATCATGTCTTAGTATTATGAAAATATCCTTGAATTTGTAGATCTCCTGAAAGGATGGTGGGACCCCCAGGTATGCATAGACCACACTTTGAGAAGTGATGGATTAGGTTATCTTTGGTAGGTTATATAACTGATGGATTAGCTTATCTTTGGAAGGTTATATAACTGATGGATTAGCTTATCTTTGGGAGGTTATATTAGAAACCAGTTATAGGAATTGGCCTTTGAGGTGGAATTGGCCTTTATTTTACTGTTGTACAGTAGCCTTTTCGACTGCTTGAGTTGTTTATAGGACTCAAGTGTTTTCTTTTTCATGCGTAACATTATCATTTCTTTATTTAATTAAAAGCATTTTTTAAAAGAAACCCTATACTTAGACATCTTAAATCGTAAAGATAAAGAAAAAATAGAATAAGTATTTAGGTAGGGGAAAAAAAAAGACAGATTAAAGCTTCAAAAGCTTGTTTTCTGTAACACTCAACCCTAGAAGACAATAAAGCAGTATGTTCAGTTTTGGTGAAAAATAGCTGTGAACCACAAATCACCTAGCCATATAGTTTTCTGGCCATAAAGTTATTCATATAAAAGAAATCAGGTATTTTCAGATAGGTAAAAAT
Organism: Phacochoerus africanus; assembly: GCF_016906955.1. Taxonomy (NCBI): domain Eukaryota; kingdom Metazoa; phylum Chordata; class Mammalia; order Artiodactyla; family Suidae; genus Phacochoerus; species Phacochoerus africanus. The sequence goes on from NC_062548.1 coordinate 61,889,592, forward strand.
TTTAAAAGAATCTTAAGTAAAAAAGCAAGGGACAGAACTGTGTGCATCATGTGTAAAGGATATATATTTGCTTATATTCACAGAAAGAGCTCTGGAAGAATATGCAGGAAACAAATGGTTACAGGGCAGTAGGCAGAGGGAAAGTGACTGGAAGGGAAACTGGTATACTTCTTTTTTGAATCATGTGAATGCGTTCCCTAGTAAAAGTGAGTTTAAGAAGGGAGATATTTGTTTAGGATATTTTAGTGACTTGTACATTTTGCTGGTAGGAGCAGGACTGTGAAAACCATCCCTTTATACAAATCTCTGCCCACGTGTCCTTCTGCCCTGGGGTAGATGAAATTAAATAGGAACATTAAGTGGTAGTAAACACTTATTGCTAAGTTGCTTTTCATGAACAAGCGCTGATGCTCTCCAGATAGCGCAGGAGGCGTCCTTTTCACTGCACCGTGATAGCTCTGTTTTGAACGTATTTCCTTTGAATCCCTCCCAAAACCCCAGAAGGAGGGAAGGGAAGGGAGGAAGGCATTGCAGCGCCAAGCTGTTGCTGGAACTTTCCACCTGACATTCTATTAGCAGAGAGGCAGCCTGGCTATTAGAAGAATCAGGTAGACAGGTATCAGGTGTAGTTCAGAGAAGAAGTTCTGAAGGGTTCGTTGTCCCTGACAAGCACCAATTGATTCCTCCACCTAAGAAATGCTGGTGTGAGTCTCCCACAGTGACACCCTCCTTTGGCCTTTGTCAAAAGTCAAGTTATGGGCCTCGAGTCATTTTCCCAAATAAAGGGGTTCTGCTGACTCCCTGGAGGTGGCTTTTAATTTGAATGAGGCTTCATTTCATTAGAGGAGTTGGGTTGTAATTCATTTGTTCATTTTACCAAATCAGAATTTATTGAGGGCCGTCTCTATACTTAGCCCATTGCTGGGTGATAGGAAGACAAAAGAAGCAGTTCCCTCCCCTCCAGGACTTTATCATCTAGTTGTGAAAAATAAGAAATACACACATGAAAAACACAACCAAGAATGCAAAGAAGTCCATAATTAAGGGCCATAATGAGGGCTAACCACAGTTGATTAGTGGTTTGGAGTAATGAAGTTTTTCTCATAAAAATAGGTGAGGGCTAAGATGTTTAGCAATGAGAGATTTGCTTTAGATAGTGCTTGCTTTGAAAAACTTCCCCCAGGGGTAGTGGAGCAGCTTTTCTTGGCTCCCTCAGACTTTTTTTTTAGCATCGCAAGGCTCCAGGTTTCCGCTGGGCCAATTTTGCTGATGCCTATCTCAGGGCTATACCTGGGCTTCCTTCTGTAATGCTGAGTGGTTTAATTACTCTCGCTGAGATGAGCTGAAGGAAAGAGGCTTGAGAGATGATTAACTCTTTGCTAACATTTTTACATACACAGCGAAACCAAGAAGTGACTGAGTCACCTTGGGGTTCACTCGCTCTGTTACTGCTATCTCCGTCAGTGTTTTTCTAACATCTCCTCTTTATTTGGGATTTCAGATTCATGGAAACAGCTACTCTCATAAAGTGGACATCTTTTCTTTAGGCCTCATTCTGTTTGAATTGCTGTACCCATTCGGCACTCAGATGGAGAGGGTCCGGGTAAGTTCGCCCCTCCTCAGAAAAGGAAGAAAATACTCTTAACTTTACAAAAGAAAGCATTTGAAAAGAAGTTATTCTTTTTTTTTTTTGCCTTTTTTAGGGCTGCTCCCATGGCATTTGGAGGTCCCCAGGCTAGGGGTCCAATCAGAGCTGTAGCCGCCGGCCTACGCCACAGCCACAGCAACTCAGGATCTGAGCTGCGTCTGCAACCTACACCACAGCTCATGGCAATGCTGGATCCTTAACCCACCCACTGAGCGAGGCCAGGGATCGAACCTGCAACCTCATGGTTCCTAGGAGGATTCATCAACCACTGCGCTATGATGGGAATTCCCAAGAAGTTATTCTTAATACCAGCAGAGTAGTTAACTACAAGGGGTCATGTGAGTGATACAGGAAGAATTTGCAGACTGTTCTTTGTTGCTTAAATTCATCATAACCTAATACTAGCTCTTGTTACTGAAATGTGCAAGAAGTGCAAAGCTAGGGGAATCTCAGGGTGAAGGAGTGGGGGTGATGGTGGGGGGTGGGGACACAGTTGGTCAGAGGAGAATTTTCCAGAGGACAAGTGGCCACACACTCATACACTTTAAAGCTGGCAAACTAAGCCTAATCAGGGTTTGTTTCCTTCTCAGAATAAACTATGACATGGCCTTTAAGGAAGATAATATCAAAAGTCTCTTAAAAGTCAGCCTCTGCCACATTCTTCCCCATCCTCCATAAGGAGTCAACCCTCAGCTTTTCTGGCTGTTGTCTCTGTACTTACTTCCATATTTCCCAAATTTATATTGGTATTACCATTTCTTAATTTATCAGTTTTAGACCTTATCTATTGACTGCTGGCCACAGTAGAAGATAAACTTCCCACATAGAACCAAAAGGATCCCCAAGTATGCTATACAAGAAATAGGGGAAAAGAAGAAAATTTAAAAAAATCAAAATAACTGAATTTTAGAACACCAGGCGTAAAAGCCCTAAAAGCTTACAGAAAAAAATAAATAAATAAAATGGGTCCAACACATGTAAAGAATTAGGAACCATATGTCATCAAAATTTATGTACTTCGGAGTTCCCGTTGTAGCTCAGTGGGTTAAGAACCCAGCATAGTGTCTGTGAGGATGCGGGTTCAATCCCTGCCCTCACTCAGTGAGTTAAGGATCCGGCATTGCCGTGGCTGCGGTGTAGGTCACAGCTGCAGCTCCGATTCAGTCCCTAGCCTGGGAACCTCCATATGCTGCAGGTGTGGCCATAAACAGAAAAAAAAAAAATTATAAGTACATCAAAGGACTATCAAGAAAGAGCAAATGCAGCCCACAGAATGAGAAAAAATATGTGTGAATCATATATCTAATAAGGTTCTAGTATCCAGAATATATAAAGAACTACTACAATTCGGCAACAAAAAGGCAATCCAATTAAAAAATGGGCAAAGGACTTGAACAGACATTTCTCCAAAGAAGATTACAAATGGCCAATAAGCATAACATCATTATTCATCATAGAAATGCAAATCAAAATCAGAGAGCTTCCACTTCACGCCATCCAAGATGGCTATAGTAAAAAAAACAAACAAACAGGAAATAAAGTGTTGGAGAGGATGTGGAGAAATTAGAACCCTCCTACAGTGCTGGTAGGAATATGAAATGGTACAGCCACTGTGGAAAATGGCTCCTCAAAAAGTTAAACATTTGGAGTTCCCGTCATGGTGCAGTGGAAATGAATCCGACTAGGAACCATGAGGTTTCAGGTTCAATCCCTGGCCTCGCTCAGTGGGTTAAGGATCCGGTGTTGGTGTGAGCTGTGGTGTAGGCCAGTGGCTGCAGTCCGATTAGACCCCTAGCCTGGGAACCTCCATATGCTGCGGGTGCAGCCCTAAAAAGACAAAAAGACCAAAAAAAAAAAAAAAAAGTTACACATGGAATTACCATATGACCTGGCAGTTCTGCTCCTAAGTATATACCCAAGAGAAATGGAAACACTGGTCCACACAAAAACCTATACGCAGTTGTTTACAATAGCATTTTGATAATAGCCAGAAAGTAGAAATGCCCCAAATATCTACTGGCTGATGAATGGCAAAGCCAAATGTAGTATGCCCATGCAATGGAATATTATTCAGCCATGAAAAGGAATGTGCTATTGATACATACTATAGCACAGGTGAACCTTGAAAACATCACACTAAGTGAAGGAAGCAGGCTAGAGATTGTATGATTCCATTGACTTGAAATATCCAAAATAGGCAAACCTATAGAAACAAGTAGATGGGGTGCCAGGAGCTGGGGGTAGAAGGAGATGGAGAGTGACTGCTGAATGAGACAAGGTTTCTCTTTGGGTGATGAAAGTGTTCTGGAATTAGATAGTGGCAATAGCTGTACAACATTGTGAATAGAATAAAAACCACTGAAGCATGCATTTTAAAATGGTTAAAGTCGTGAATTTAATGTCTGTAAATTTCAAGAAGCAAATTTTCTAAAATAGTTATGTTAAATGTTTTGGTTAAATGAAGCCATGCAAATATTGTTCTATGCTAAACCAAATAATGTACTCTGACTTACTTTTCTTTCTGATAGTTTTTTTGTTTTTTTCAGAATTGCTTTTTCTCAATCGCCTCATTTTCTATGAACCTTTGATGTAGTTTTAACAGATGTGCAAAATCTGTCATATATCAAACAATATTTTCTCTGTGCTTCGGTATAGCCTAGATAGATATGTAGATAGATAGGGACTTCATTTTTTGCTTTGTCCTCCAGTCTGGGCTGATCGCCCCCTAGACCTTCTGTAAGTTGTCATTCAAGGGTGTACTTCTGCTCTCCTGGCTTGGACCCCATGTTTCCTAGAGTCCTTGTTTTCCTTTTGTTTATTTGTTTGCTCTTTTGCATCCCTCTCTTATTTTGCTAGAGCATATTCTGCAGTAAATTTCTCAGAAAGAATGGATGAGAGAGAAATTTCGAGAGTCCTTGGGTATCTGAAAATGTATTTTTTTTAAATCCATACTCACGCATAATTGATGAATTGACTGAGGTCCAGTTTGGAATTGGAAATAATTTCCCATCAGAACCTTGAGGGCATTGCCCCATTTCCTGATGGCTCCCAGTGCTGCTGATGAAAAGCTGGTGCCTGATTTTTTTGTGGGAGAGCCATTGGACCTGTTAGATTTTCCTCTCTGCAAGCTTTTAGGCTTTACTTTTTTTTTTAAGATGTTATGTGACTTAATATTAGTTGTGTGTGTCCAAACTCAAGCATTTATCTGCACTGGTTCGGTATGACCTGCCTATTGGCAGATGAAACCGTCCCTTGCAGGGCCTGCAGCATGGATCCTTCTAGTGAAGTTTCTGTTTTCTTTTAGTGAAAAGTAACGAATACCAACCCAGTTCTGATTTTTGTTTAAGTACCCTCCAGCTTAGCTTTCAGGAAATCTGAAGACACATTTGCTTTCTTTTCTCAAAACTGGTTTTGCTTATCATTACCAAAGGAGTAGGAGACACTGTGCTAAATAGTTGGCCTGAAATACCTCAGTTTAAGACTCAAAACAGTCATACTGGGTGGGGCCTGTTATACTTGCTTTATAGGTAAGGAAGCTGGAATATAAAAAAGAGGGATTATTTGTATGAAAATGTCCTAAAAAACTTTCAAAAGTTTAGTTTTTAAATTCAGAATTTAGCACAATTGACTTAATTTTCTTTGCTCAAAAAAAAAAAAAAAACTGTTCTTTCTTATAAAATACAAAGGAGTTATCAACTAATGGAGAGTCTAATAGAAATATATTTGTGTTCATGAAGGATTGAATTATGTTTGACACAAATCAGTCCATTTTCAGTTAAAATTCAGGTGTCAGTATCGTGTACAATTTGAGCATAATTATACCTGAACCATTTCCTAGATTTGGTGATTGGGTGTTATGTGCATCTCTGCTCAGGAAGTACTTATGTGTAGATTATCAAGTCAGGAAAAGCTGTTGATAAGTTTTCCATCTGCTTAAAAAGAGAAGTTAAGTTGAAATCTTAAGCAGGCTGGCAGAACATCATCTAATAAAGGATTGGTATCCAAAATAAATTAAGGGGAAAAAAAAAAAGTTTTCCTTCTGCTTAATTCTTAACCATTTAGTCACTCTGTTAGAGTATCCAAAAAAAAAAAAAAAACCCTCTGTTTAAATAAATCCACATATCAAATTAGATTTAAAGATAAGTAACACTTTTCTTTCTTTTCAGATCTTAACTGATGTAAGAGATCTCAAATTTCCACCACTCTTTACTCAGAAATATCCTCGGGAGGTTTGTATAAGTCTCATCATTTCTTTTCTTTAGAATCTTACTTAGACCATAAAGGATCCTTAGTGGTTAGGTCAACAGTTTCCCCACTTTACAGATGAGGAAGCCTAAGATCTAGAGAGGAAACCCTGTTCTGATGCCCAGAACACCCAACTTGTTAAAACCAAAGGCTGGAACTTGGCCCGGGTCCTGGGCCCAGTGTTCTGTGCTCCAAGCTGCCTCTCGTCCCAGCCTAGAATTGTAGCAACCTTGTGTTTCTACAAGGCTGAACTCCTAGCTCACCCTCACAGGAACTGAGTTGCCATTATGACCATGCCATTAGTTTCTTTATCTTAGTGAATTTCGGAGGGATCTTAAAAAAAAATGGCTTCTTAAAAAAAAAAGTCACTGGAGTTCCCATTGTGGCTCAGGGGGTTAAGGATCCAGCTAGTATCCATGAGGATACAGTTTCCATCCCTGGCCTCACTCAGTGGGTTAAGGATCTGGCGTTGCTGTGGCTGTGGCGTAGGCCAGCAGCTGTAACTCTGATTTGACACCTAGCCTGGGAACTTCCCTATGCTACAGGTATGGCCCTAAAATGAAAAAAAAGTCACTAATTTCCACTGATTTTGTGTGGATTTAAGCTACTCAGAGTGACATAGTAAATGGTTCAAAAGAGTGGGAAAAGAAAATGAAGCTGGTCTTGATTGTGAGAACTATGTATAATGAACTTTTGAGGTTTCTTTTTGCCATTTTTGTTTATGCAAACAAAATTTGATATTGAAATTTTTTTTCTTTTTTTTTTTTTGTCTTTTGTCTTTTTAGGGCCACACCTGAGGCATATGGAGGCTTCCAGGCTAGGGGTCTAGTCAGAGCTATTGCTGCTGGCCTGCGGCAGAGCCACAGCAACGCCAGATCCGAGCCACATCTGTGACCTACACCACAGCTCATGGCAATGCCGGATCCTCAACCCACTGAGCAAGGCCAGGGATCAAACCCGAAACCTCATGGTTCCTAGTCTGATTCGTTTCTACTGTGCCTAGACAGGAACTCCTGCTACTGAAATTTATGCATTGATAAATCTTGAATTTTTCATAGTAAATTAAGTTGAAGTAAATTGGATGGTGTGGCTAATTATCAAATTGGAAAGTCACATTTGTCTTTTGATATAAATATAATGAAGTGTTGCATTAAAAATGAACTTTATAGCAATATAGAGATATACTAGCCTAAAATGAAATATATTTTACTAAAAATTATTTTGTTATATATTTTGTAAAGTTGATGAATCAATTCCCCAGAGGCTCATGAGAGTCTGTGTTACCTTAAAGAGGTTCAGAAAAATCAAGAAAATGGGTTAGGTACTGATCTCTGGCATGGTTATTTTTTAATTGAAATCTTTATTAAGCTTGTTGTACATTCACATGCATGAGTGTGATGATGATGATTTTAAAGATAAATTTATTTTAAAAGTCAGGTTAGGGAGTTCCCCTCATGGCTCAGCAGGAGCAAACCCGACTAGTATCCATGAAGTTGCGGGTTTGATCCCTGGCCTCACTCAATGGGTTAAGGACCCAGCATTGCCATGAGCTGTGGTGTAGGTCACAGACATGGCTTTGATTCTACTCCTAGCCTGGGAACTTCCATATGCCTCAAGTGAAGCCCTTAAAAAAAAAAAAAAAAAATCAGATGCTGTCTTTGTTTCAAAGATGTGATTCAGAACCTTTACTGTATGTTAGCAAATAATCAGTTACCCTAGAATGATCTAGGTGTATTTGGAGTAGAGGTTGGCCAAACTATGACCCACAGATCAAATCCAGCCTGCTGCCCATTTTTGTGATAAAGTTTTATGGGAACACAGCCAGGCCCACTTGCTTACATACAGTCTGTGGCCACTTTTGTACTTCAGTGGCAGAGTTGAGAAATTGTGTCAAAAACTGGCTCGCAAACAATATAGTTATAGACACATTTGGCTGACTCCTGATTTAGGCAGCTGTGTAGTGGTCCAGACCTGGCCCTTTCATCATGAAACACTTTTTATATTCCAGTTTGCGATGGTGCAGGACATGCTCTCCCCATCCCCCACCGAGCGGCCCGAAGCTGCAAACATCATTGAAAATGCAATATTTGAGGACTTGGAGTTTCCGGGAAAAACAGTGCTCAGACAGAGGTCTCGCTCCATGAGCTCATCAGGAACGAAACATTCAAGACACTCCAGCAGCTCCCATAGCCCTTTGCCAAGCAATTAATTTTAAGTCCTGCTCACACCCCTAACAGGTGACATGGAATAGCCCACCTCGAAGGAATGTCGCTTTCAAAATTGTGAACTTGAAAATTTTGTACTTGCTCAGTTTCCTTTTGGACTGCTTTTTCTAAGTCCAGTTTCAACTGGATTTTGGAGCTCAAACCTAATTTGAGCTAACTCTTGATTTTTGCTCTACTTAAGGAGAGGGCTGTCACTGAATCACGTGGGGTCCTTTTCCTTCGTTGGTCTCTTGAAACTGGCCAGTGAAGCATTACAGCCCTCACGTTTTTGCCTAGGGAGGTAACATGTATAGAGAGGATTATAAAATGGAAATATTTTTATAGTACAGAAGAATGAGAGCCTCTACATGTGGTAACTAACTATATTGTTCTAGAAATAGATTTTCTAGAGATAGAGTGGTGATTTTGAAACTGATTTCCAAAAAAGCTGACTCCATTTTTGTCCCTGGCGGGTAAATGAGGAATCTGCATTATTTTGGAGGACAAGGAGCACAAAAGCATAATGGTTTATGTCCAGAGCTAGTTTTGTAGTGACATTTGTAGCATTAAATAACTTTTATTCCTTAGATGGCCCTAGGGAGAATTTAAGAGCTTTTTGTACTTTTACCTCCAGGAAAGGGGAAGTGAAGCTTTTTGTGTAAATTGGTCAGAAGTTCTGGTTTGGGGAGGAAAAAAGCTGTAGTATGAAATGAATCATGTATTACAACTAACTTCTTCAATTATGGACTTTTTAAACCTAAGGAAATCTTAAGTGTCTTAAACATCATACTGTAGGTCGGTACTTTCCCAAACTAATTACAGATAACAGTTTAATCATCTAATTTCCTAGTCTTTTTTATTTTTCAATGTAAATATGTTTATTTTTTATTTATAAAAATCCTGAACTCAATCCATTTGGGTTGGTGGTGTACAGAACGCACTTAAGTGTGTTAACTATTGTGACTTCTTTCAAGTCTAAATGATTTAATAAAACTTTTAAAAATGATTTATGGTTGATTCTTTTGGGGAGGGAACCAGCCCCTCAAATGGTAGTTTTTCTAATTATTAAATAGGATCGCACGTCTAAGAAGCGTCATAACCCTGCTTTCACGAAAACGTTTTCTTGGAGTTCCCGTCGTGGCTCAGTGGCTAACGAATCTGACCAGGAACCATGAAGTTGCAGGTTTGATCCCTGGCCTTGCTCAGTGGGTTAAGGATCCAGCGTTGCCGTGAGCTGTGGTGTAGGTCACAGACGTGGCTCAGATCCCACGTTGCTGTGGCTCTGGTGTAGGCCGGTGGCTACAGCTCCGATTCGACCTGTAGCCTGGGAACCTCCATGTGCCGCAGGAGTGGCCCAAGAAATGGTAAAAAAACAAACAAACAAACAAAAAGTATTCTTGGGAGTTCCCATTGTGGCTCAGCAGGTTACAAACCTGACTAGTACTAATCCATGAGGATGCGGGTTTGATCCCCGGCCTCAAGGATCCAGGGTTGCCATGAGCTGTGGTGTAGGTCTCGGGCCTGGTGTTGCTGTGGCTGTGGCATAGGCTGGCAGCTGCAGCTATTTGACTCCTAACCTGGAAACTTCCATATGCCAGGAAGGAGGGGAGGGAAGGAAAAGAAAACGTATTCTTAACCCATTCCAAACAGCTGCTATTTCCCAAAGACTTGTGGGACCAAGTTCTCAAAATTCACTCACATAATGCAGAGACCAGGGACATAGAGAGCACCGTGGCCTGGGGTTCCCAATGTAGCGCAGAGCATTAATGATCCAACATGTCTCTGCGGCATTGCCGGTTCAATCTCCTACTCCGCGCACGTTAAGAATCCAGTGTTGCCGCATATGTGGCACTGGTGGCAGATGCAGCTCGGATTCTGTCCTTGGCCTGGGAACTTCCATATCCTGAGGGGGTGTCCAAAAATGGGGAAAAAATAAATAGAGAGGAAAAGGCTAATCAGGAAACCTGGATGTTTTCTGGCCTACGACCACAGGGCGTTTCTTCTTTTCTGGAACTAGATTTGCAAGGCACTTAAGGAGACTTCTCTTCCGGATTCTAGCCCTGCAACTACCGCAGCTGCCGCCAGGGGGCTCATTTTCACCTTTTCCCCCAAGAAATAAATGCAGACGGTGCACTTAATTTTTCAACTTTACAGTGATGCAAAAGTGATAAGGATTCAGTAGAAACTGTACTTTGAATTTTGGTCATTTCCTGGGCTAACAATAGCCTCTCGTGATGCTGGGCAGCAGAAGTCAGCCACATAATCAGGAGGGGAGATAACCATACACTGACAATCATTCTTTACCCAGACAACTATCCTGTTTTTCACTTTCCCCGACAGTGTTCAATAAATTGCATGAACTATTCAACAGTCTTTTTTTTTGTCTTATTCTAGGGCCACACCTGTGGCATATGGAGGTTCCCAGACTAGGGGTCAAATCAGACCTGTAGCCACCAGCCTACACCACAGCCACAGCAACACCAGATCCTTAACCCACTGAGCGAGGCCAGGGATTGAACCCACAACCTCATGGTTCCTAGTCATATTTGTTAGCCACTGAGCCAGGACAGGAACTCCCAACAGTTTATTTTAAAATTGGCACTGTGTTAGATGATTTCGCTCAACCGTGGGCTAACGTAAAGAGCACTTTAAAGTAGATGAGGCTATGGTGTTGGATTGGCTAGCTGTGTTAAATTTGTTTTTGACATATGGGTTCAGCAGGCTGTAACCCATTGTAAGTGGAGGAAGATCTGTACTTGAGGGCTGGGATAGAAAACACTTCCACCTTCCCTCCTTCATATGTCATGAGAACAACATAAAAAGCTACATTTTTATTATTACTCAATGAATTTTATTACATTTATAGTTGTACAATGATCATCACAACCCAATTTTACAGCATTTCCATCCCAAACCCCCAGCACATCCCCCCACCCCTCCAACCTGTCTCATTTGGAAACCATAAGATTTTCAAACTCTGTAAGTCAGTATCTGTTCTGCAAAGAAGTTCATTGTGTCCTTTTAGATTCCACATGTCAGTGATAGCATTTGATGTTGGTGTCTCATTGACTGACTTCACTTAGCATGATAATTTCTAGGTCCATCCATGTTGCTGCAAATGTGGTTCTTTCTTTCCTTGTGACGGCTAATATTCCATTGTGTATATGTACCCCATCTTCTTGATCCACTCCTCTGTTGATGGACATGTAGGTTGTTTCCATGTCTTGGCTATTGTATAGAGTGCTGCGGTGAACATTGTAGTACATGTATCTTTTCGAGAAACGGTTTTCTCTGGATAGATGCTCAGGGGTGGGATCACTGGATCAAACAGTAGTTCTATTTTTAGTTTTCTGAGGAATCTCCGTAATTTTTTCCACAGTGGTTGTACCAATTTACATTCCCACCAACAGTGTAAGAGGGTTCCCTTCTCTCCACACCCTCTCCAGCATTACTTGTTTATAGACTTTTTGATGATGGCCATTCTGGCGGGTATAAGGTGGTACCTCAGAATGGTTTTGATTTGCATTTCTCTAATTATGAGTGATGTTTAACATCTTTTCATGTGTTTTTTGGCCATCTGTATGTAACAAGCTACTTTTAAATTCCTCAAATGGGCAATGTCTTAAAACAATAAACCTCGGGCAAAGTGTGCCCTGGCTACTTCCAACAGTCTTAGCATCCCTCATCCCTGGCTCAGTGCCACTCTTGGGAGCGGTCGAGTAGCTGCCTTCTCTGATTCCCCTGCACTGGCTGGGGCACTAAAAAAGGTGGGAAAGGCAAGCAGGAATGGCCTGAGTAAAGGTTCGGGGTGGGGGGGGGGGGATGAGAAAGCCCTCAGTAGTGAGAATGGAGAGAAATAGAGCCTCTTGAGAGATTTTTGAGGCAGAAAGGCTAGGACACTAGAATTAAGTGAATATAAGTAAAGGAGAAGAAGATGGCTCTTGGATTTCTGGTGCAGAAACTTCCATAGTATCTAGAAAAAGGAAGGTGTGATTTGGGGACAGAAGTTACCTTTTGAAAGTGATGAATTTCCCAGGTCTCTGTGGAAAAAAAAAAAAATAACAAATGGGGTTTAGTATGGAGAAAATGGGAAGCTAATGAAAGTTGCTAAGCCAAGGAAGGACATGATGAGATTTTGGGATGCTTGTGGCAGGTAAGGAAGAGGGGTGACTGGAGGGAGAAGTAGCTGGAAACAGTGGCCCTCACCCAGCAGAGGGGTCAGAGGGCCTGAGCCTGGCCAGCAGGAGCCAAAAGACACATTTTGTATGAATAAGGATGGGCTGGCCCCCAGGAGCCAGGGGAGGCTTCTCGTTCAAGTTGCATTTTGCAGGATTTCTTCAGGGGCTGCTGCAGTGCCAGACTACCTCTTTGTTGCCTCCTGAAAAGACAGGAGCTTTTACTTATTTATTTTTTGGCTGAGCCTGCTACATGTGGAAGTTTCCTGGACAGGGATTGAACTTACGCCACAGCAGTGACCAGAACTGCTGCAGTGACAATGCTGGATCCTTAACCCACTGCACCACAAGGGAACCCTAAGATGGGAGTTTTTAGAGCATACCCAGAGAACATGTCAGAGATGATGACAGCAATTTCTCTGGGACCACCTCTCTTCTTGCTGGCAACCAGAACGTGGGCAGAAAGAGGAGCTGGGATGATGCAGAGTTAGCTGGCCCAGAGCTCAGGCACCTCCAGGAAGAGCCTGGGGGAAGTTGCACTTCCCAGAAAGGTCACAAACCCTCCCAGAGACCTTGAGAGGGCTTGCTAATGAGAACTAATGAAGGGGAAAGGGTGTTCTCTCTCCAAAAGGTTCTTTTGAAGAATACGCAGGGTAAGGCTGAGTAGATGAGGATATATTCGTACGATGGATATTATGCAAATGAGTCAGCAGCCTAGATAGAATTATTCTGTGTCTATTAAGAAGATGAATGACAAACCTGCAAGTTGCAGAGGAGTGCGAATAGTCCGATTGCAACCAAATAGAAGGGCTACTCATATCTGTTTCAGTGAAATATTTGCAGGGCTGTTAAGTTTAGAAATATCTACACCAAATGCCCCACCTTAGGAGAGTGGAGTTGGTGGAGTAGGGTCGAGGGAGGAGATTATAAACTCCAATCTGCATCACACTATCATTGGAACTTTTTTAACATTTGCACTACCGTCAGGATTAATAACATTAAATTAAGGAGTTCCTGTCCTGGCACAGCAGAACCGAATCTGCCTAGGAACCATGAGGTTACAGGTTCGATCCCTGGACTGGCTCAGTGGGTTGAGGATCCGGCGTTGCCGTGAGCTGTGGTGTAGGTCACAGACATGGCTCGGATCTGGCGTTGCTGTGGCTCTGGCATAGGCCAGCAGCTGTAGCTCTGATTTGCCCCCTAGCCTGGGAACCTCCATATGCTTCAGGTGTGGCCCTAAAAGAAAAAGAAGAAAAAATAATAACATTAAATTAATAAAAGAAGAAAAAGAAAGCCAATAGACCAATGTGCAAGATCTTAATTGATCCCATCTTTATTTCCTGTTCTATAGTTTAGAAGGATATAACAGGGTCTCATTTAATTCTACTACGACCTCTGCAACTTGGATGTTTTCACTGCATTTCACCTGTGAGGAAACAATACAACTATGAGAATAATTACACTAACAAGATGCTTGTAATAATCCACTTCTCATTCTACCACCCTCTTAACACAACAATTTCACTTCTCTGAACTCCCTTCAATCCAGAGGGCATTTTTGAGGAGTGACAGATGACAAGACAGTGGAGTCACAATCAGCTGTATTATTGCTATTTATTTGTCTATAATTTTCTTTGAGTTGAGTTACTTCAACTGCAAGTAACAAGTTGTGAAGATTAAGAGATAAGATATGCAATGTTTAGCATAGGATCCCATTAAGTAGTAAGCACTCAATAAATAGAGGCTTAAAAATGGAGTCATAACCTCAGTTTCCTCAACTCTAAAATGGGTATAATTTGTCACAGAGTTATTCTGAGGATTAAGCCACATCATATGGGTTAAACAGTCATACAGATGTGTGCATAGATGCAAATCCATGATTATGATGGGGGACAGGTACAGAAAGAATTGGCTATTACTGTCAGGTCCTTAAAGAATAGAAAGTACTGGAGTTCCCGTTGTGGCGCAGTGGTTAACGAATCTGACTAGGAACCATGAGGTTGCGGGTTCGATCCCTGGCCTTGCTCAGTGGGTTAAGGATCCGTCGTTGCCGTGAGCTGTGGTGTAGATCCCAGCCGCGGCTCGGATCCCGCGTTGCTGTGGCTCTGGTAGGCTGGCGGCTACAGCTCCAATTCGACCTCTAGCCTGGGAACCTCCACATGCCACCGGAGCGGCCCAAGAGAATGGCAAAAAGCAAAAAAAAAAAAAAAGAAAGAAAGAAAGAAAGAAAGGACGGAAACAGGCAGGAGGTGAAAGGAAGAGGGACAGTAAGCCACATTGTAAAATATGTAGCTTATAAAACTTTATAGTGTTTCTGCAGAAATGCAGGCATTGGATATGCATATAACAAGGACCAGTGACTGACAATTGATTATGTGAGGATAATGTGTTAGGCTAAGATAAACGTATAGTTATTATTAAAGTAATCAAGGGACATCCTTTGTCAGCTGAGGGGTTTGGGGCCGCCCTATGGGGCCCGGATAGGTGAGGCGGGGTGGGGGTGGGGCTGAAAATTCCCCTTTTCTTTCAGGACTTTAACCCCAAGTTGCAGGTCAACAGGGTAGCCAGCGAGTCTTCCCTGGTTTAACTCCGTGGGGAGCCGGGGCGCAGCTTGGCCAGAGGGTTTGGAGATCAAAGATATGTGGATGAGACCTCGATTTCTTTGGCCCGGGGCCGGACGTCTGGCTCGCGCACAGCCGGGAGCGGCGCCAGGAAAGGTTGGTGCAAAGACAGGTCCGGGAGGAAAAGGAATTCCAACTGGCCACGTGGGGGCGCCAGGACCCCAAGGGAAGTCTGGGTCTCCGAGGGTCTCGGGGTTTGACTGGGTGTCACCAAGCCTATCCCTTTATGGGGCTGATGCAGGAGGGTGGGCTGGACAGTGAGCACCTCCGCAGAGAGGGTGCGATGCGCTTGTCGCCTCTCGGAAGGATGATGTCGCCTCTCAGAAGGATGCTGCGCGCCGCAAGCGGGTCCACCGCCAGTGATTAATTGCTACCCAGAATCTCTCTCCCTCCCGCCCTCAACTTGAATGGACCGCCTGGGTCTCAGGCCAGCTGGGAAGCCAGAGGTTGGGCTCCTTGACAAGTTTCAAAGGCAAACATTTCTGGAACGCCTGCCATACACCAAGACCTATGCTAAGCACGGTAAATTCATGAAATCTCATCTAATCTTCACAACTACCTCAGGAGATATTATCACCTCGGTTTTATAGAGGAGGAAACTAAGGTTTACTAAGTCTAAGGATTTAACCACAATAAACAGGCAAACCAGGTGAACTGTAAATATTTTTAAATAAATAAATGAATGAAAAGAACTCCACTTTGCTGCTCATCAAGGAAATACAAATGAAGGCACCCACGGGGATCCCATTTTTCCGCTATTAGATGGCAAGAATTTTAAAGATTTACTCGTGTGGGCCCAAGTGTGATAAAAAAAAAAAAAAAAAAAGAATTCTCCACAGATTTAGGAATGCAAACTGGAATGCATTTCAATGAATTTTCGGTCAGTATCTGTCCAATTTGCAAGCAAATTCCTCTTAATGCAGCAATTCCCCTTGTGAAATCTACAAAATTAATCACAGGAATAAGTTAACCTTAGTGGAAAAGGCAAATAAAGTTTTTTTTCTGGGTTTTTGTTTTGTTTAAGTGATTTACCTACTGTTATGCAGCTAATGAATGAGCCTGGGGGTCCAGTCCTGCCCTATCTGATTCTGACAATCACTGCCCTGGGGTGAAGACGGGAGGGTTCTGGCATGAGCACTGGTCACAGGCAGCAAAATCTCAAAGCACTTTTCTTTTTTTCTTTCTTTTTTTTCCATGCCTGAAGCATGCGGAAGTTATTTCCAGGACCAGGGATTGAACCCACACCACAGCAGTGGCAATGCCAGATCCTTAACCCACCGAACCACCAGGGAACTCCAATTGCACATTTCCAAGATTTAAAGAGTCAAAAGCTTTAGGAGTGGTTGTCCTAAAGCTTACATTTTTTTTTTTTAAAGTTACCTGTATCTATTTATTTATCTTTTCAGGGCCGTACCTGCAGCATATGGAGGTTCCCAGGTGTCAAATTGGAGCCATAGCCACTGGCCTACACCACAGCCACAGAAATGCCAGATCTAAACTGCATGCTGCAGCTTGCAGCAACGCCGGGTCCCTGACCCAGTGAACAAGGTCAGGGATCAAACCCACATCCTCATGGATACTAGATGGGTTCTTAAACCTCCAAGCCGTAATGGGAACTCCCCTGGGTGATTTTTTAAAGCTCTCACATCTCCATCTGGACAGCAGGTTAGAATACTGGGACTTTTAAAATGCCATATCCATATTCAGGCCACACTCTAGCCTTATAAACCCACCTCCTCTGTATGCGAGGCCCAGGCATCAGGAGTTCTTTTAAAAGCTCCCAGGTGATTGGCTGGTGAAGTCAAGGCTGAGAACCTCAGGCCTTTGCCACTCACAGTACAGCTGCCGCACAAGACCATGGGCAGAAATGAAGTCTCTCAGGTTCAACACCTCAGACTGGCGGGATCAGAATCCACATTTTAACAGGGGTTCTAAGTGATTCATACTCACATTAATGTTTGAGGTAGATTGGGTGAGGTTTTAGAGTCATTTCAACACTCCTCCCCTGTGTGACTGCTGAACATCCTGGAACCCTGGGCTGCCACTGACAAAGTCAAAAGCAACTGGGCCATGGTTAATTCTGCTATCTCCTGAGCAACTCATAAGGGGAAGTGCTACTCTAGAGGGAGGTATACCTCTTCTTCCAGATTCCTCAAATCCGGACAAGAGCATAGATTGAGGGAGGACTAGCCTGGATGCAGTATAAGTGCAAACACCCTTAACTCTAGGTGATTAAAAGCTAAAAGTAAATCAACCATATGAGGCATCTAGTAAAAATTCGGATTCAAGTAGGTTGCATTCATTGGTCTCGATCACCTCTCACCAGATCCCAAATCTGGTCTCCCTATTTCTAACCTTTTTTATTTTATTTTTTCTTTTCAGGGCACATGGACATTTCCAGGCTAGGGGTTGAATCGGAGCTGCATATGTGACCTATGCCACAGCCACAGTAATGCCGTATTCTTAACCCAATGAGCAAGGCCAGGGATCAAACCCACATCTTCATGGATACTAGTCGGGCTCATTACCACGGAGCCCCAACGGGAAGTCTGGGGTTTTTGTTAACAGAGAGGAGAAAATGGCTATTGGAGAAAATTTAGCAGAGCTCAGCGCCCAAGGAAGAATTTCCTAAAGAACAGCTGCTGTGTAATGGAACAGGCAGGGCGCTCCCTGCCCCCTGAAGTAGGAATCACATCAGGGGAGAAGCGCTGCTCCAAAGTGACCGATCTGTCCTTCTGTTATTTATCTTCAGCCTCCATAGACCATCACGCTGGCCTGCTTCCTGCTCCAGGTGTGCACCGAGCTGTCTTCTCCATCTGACGACCTTGAGCTTCCTGCAGGTGTCTCCTGTCATTTGAGTCTCAGAGGGGTCCACTTGGACCACCAGACCCACAGGTGTGCTCACCCCGCCCCCCATCAGTTCACACCCTTTTGATTTCCTCATGTGCATGACCTTAGGAGTGAAGACTGCTGGGGTTCAATCCTAGCTGGACCCTTCCATTGCTGTGTGATGTTTCCATGCCTCCACCTGCTCATCTGTAAAATGGGGATCATAATAATGCCTGTCTTCCTAGAGTTGTTAAGAACACTGGTTGCATAGGTAAAACAGCCCATGTTAGCTGTTGTATCACTGTATCAGGTGTCCCTTCTTCCCACAGGGACAATCTCTGGGATCCTCTTGCCTTCCTGCCCCACTGTCACTGTGGGAAAACAGACCCCAGCACCCTGCTTGACAATCGTATGGCCCTCAGTTTCTCCAGGGAATGGTGCCCTATGGTGGGGAGCCCACTGCATTCTCCTGCCTGTGTTTCAGAATGGCCTGTGCAGACGTGTGACTGGGTCACTTTGCTGTACAGCAGAAATTGACTGGACACTGTAAATCAACTATAATTTTAAAAATTGAAAAGAAAAAAAAAAAAAAAAGAGGAATGGCCTGCAGAGTGGAATCCAGATTCCCAGAAGCTGACTGCTTCTGCATCCCAACAGGCCCCTGGATGATCCCAGTGCAGCCCAGCCATGGACTGAGGAATGGGAACCACTGGGTTACATGACCTAAAACTTCCTTAAAAGTCTACCTGATGTGACCTCACTGTATATGTTTTAATTTACTTTATTATTTTTTTTTTGGCGGTCCCTGAAGCATGTAGAAGTTCCTAGGTTAGGTATGGAACACAAGCCATAGCAGTAACCAGAGCCACAGCAGTGACAATGCCAGATCCTTAACCCACTGAGCCACCAGGGAACTCCTATAAACTTTCTTTTTCAGCCTCACTGTAGCACATGGAAATTCTCAGGATACTCGTCGTTAACCACTGAGCCATGATGGGATCTCCATCTCTAACTTTTCAACCTTGACCTGCCTTAGACCAACAGCCCTTGGACCACTTCCGTGCCTTGGCAATGGGCTCCAGTGCCCTGGTCCTCAGCACTATCCATAGGCTGTTAACTGTCAAATTTTTATCTTCAGCCGCCCCGACCTCTCTCCTGACCTCTCCCCTGTGTAGCTGCACTTGGATGTCCTCCAGGCATTTCCAAGCCACACCGCGATTCCCCGGAAACTCATTCTGTTGTCACCCTCTCCACCTCAATGAGCAGCTCACTTTTTCCAGTGTGCACAAACCCCGAGCTGGAGTCACCACAGCTGCCTCTCTCACTGTCACATGTCCCCTCCTGCCTATCTGTTGGACCACTGGCTGAACTGTCACACATCCCCAAACCCAGCCTCGTCTCACCATCTCCACCTCCACAGCTGCCACTCTGGTCCAAGTTGCCACCAGCTCGTGCCTGGATTATCCTAACCAATGTCTCTGCTTCTGCCTTTGCTCTCCCCGTGCTTTCTCAATCCAGTGGCCAAAGTCATCTTTTTAAAACAGAAATAAGGCAATGTCATCCCTTTGTTCGTTACTTTCTGGTGGCCCCCAGCGCATTTGGAATAAGACCCAGAGCCTTCGCGATGTCTGTGGACAGTTCCGAGGGAACCTGCGTTTTCTCTGACCTCATTCTGCTGCCCTGACTGGCCTCCCAGGCTGCTACCCCTCAAGTTGTGGCCTGGGCGCTTGGCCCCACTCAGCCTGTGAGAGGATCCCTCTTCCCTTTAGGGCTTTGCTCCAAAGTTGCCTTCTCAGTGAGCCGTGCTCTGACCAAACCATTTAACCTGTGCCCAGATCCCAGCTCTGCTCTCCTCTGTGCAGGCTTTGCTTTTCCCCAGGTCTCTTATTATTTTCAAAAGATTTTATACTTTCCTCATTTAGTTGACTGTCACTAAGGATATAACTAGTATCCATGAGGATGTGGGTTCAATCCCTGGCCTCACTCAGTGGGTTAAGGATCTGATGTTTTTGTGAGTTGTAGTAAAGTTCACAGACATGGCTTGGGTCCCTTGTCACTGTGGCTGTGGTGTAGACCATCAGCTGAAGTTCCTATTCCACTCCTAGCCTGGGGTACTTCTATATGCTGTGGGTGCAGCCCTCAAAAACCAAAAAAAAAAAAAAAAAATAAAGGAATCTGACTGCTTCAGTTCAAGTCGCTGTGGGGGCGTGAGTTTTATCCCTGGCTCTAGTGCAGTGAGATAGTTAAAGGATCCTGCAGCTGTAGTGTAGGTTGCACCTGTGCCTCAGAGTCAGTACCTGGCCTGGGAACTTCCATATGCCATGGCCATGAAAAAATATATATATTAATTTTTCTCCTGCCATGTTGGTCTTTTTCTTCTTTGTCAGGGACTCAGATGCTTTCATCATTTGTGTTATGAATAATTTCCTAGTTTGTTCTTTGTCATTTAACTTCATTTATGATGTTTTCCCCATGTAGAAAATTTAATTATTATGTAGGCAATGTGTTACTTGTTTAAAATTCATAATTTCCAGGTTTTATGTCACAGCTTCACTTTTATGTATATTTTTATTATGATAAAATATACATCTAGGAGGTCCCATCGTGGTGCAGTGGTTAGCAAATCTGACTGGGAACCATGAGATTGCAGGTTTGATCCCTGGCCTTGCTCAGTGGGTTAAGGATCTGGCGTTGCCGTGAGCTGTGGCGTAGGTTGCAGACACGGCTTGGATCAGGTGTTGCTGTGGCTCTGGTGTAGGCCGGTGGCTACAGCTCCAATTCAACCCCTAGCCTGGGAACCTCCACATGCCATGGGAAGCAGCCCTAGAAAAGGCAAAAAGACCAAAAAAATATATATATACACACACACACACACACACACATCTAAGTGTATAGTTCAGTAGCATTAATATATTCCCATTTTTTATGCCACCATCATCTCCAGAATTTTCTCATCATCCCTTTCCCCCCTCTCCCCACCCCTGGGCAACCACCATTCTGCCTTTGTCTCTATGGGTTTGATTTCTCTAAATGCTTCATATGAATGAAATATATATATATTTGCTTTTTAGGGCCATACCTGCAGTACATGGAAGTTCCCAGGTCAGGGGTGGAATCAGAGCTGCAGTTGACAGCCTACACCACAGCCACAGCAACACCAGATCCGAGCCACATCTGCAGACTATGCTGCAGTTCACGGCAATGCTGGATCCTTAACCCACTGAGTGAGGCCGGGGATCGAACTTGCATTCTCATGGATACTAGTCGGGTTCGTGACCCGCTGAGCCACAATGGGAACTCCGTATTTATTTATAATGTTTGGAAATTACTGCACACATTCTGGCTAGTTGCTTGGTCAAATATTCCTATTAATATCTAAATATTTAAATACGTATATGCTCTGATCCAGCCCAACCCCTCTATAACTTTATCTCCAGCAGAGACTGACTACTGTCTGGCCTCCAAGACTTCCAGAAACTCTGCATCCTCTTCTGCTGGTTCCAAAGCACCCACGACCCAGCCTCCAGGGGGAACTGGGTAAAAATGCAGATGCTTAGCATTCACTCTAGACCTCGTGATTCTCCAACTGGACCTGGAGGGGCTGAGGGATCTGCAGTTTACCAGGTGCTCAGAAGCAGTACCCTGCTAGGCAAGGCTTTGGAGTTTGCAATCAGCGGTGGGCAGCCGTTTGGTCCAGTAGAGGGCACGTGGCAGCACAAATCTGGGCTCTGCATCCCCCCATCGCCTCCAGTACTTATCCCTCTGAGAAATGGGGGTAAGAATTCCTAGGTCATGGGGATGAACACTGAGATAGCATCTGGGGCTGAGTTCTGTAAACTCTGAGAATCTATACATGTAAGGGCTGTCAGCACTAGCTCAGAGCTTCCCAATCCTACTTCTGCAGCCTCGTTAGGGCCCCTCCCCTGGCCAAGGAATGATAAAAATATCCCATCAGCCTTACAGCACAGTGGGGGTGGGGAGACACAGCGCTGGGCAGTGGCAAATCTTCAAGCAAGTGCAGCAAAACACTTCATGAACCTTCTACAAAACTTTTTTTTTTCTTTTTTTTTGGCCACCCTGTGGCATACAGTGTGCCTGGACCAGGGATCAGATCCAAGCTGCAGTCTTGACCTAAGCTGCAGCTGCAGCAAAGCCAAAGCCTTAACCCACAGTGCCGGGCTGGGGATTGAACCTGTGTCCCAGCATACGGATCTATTGTTTAAGCAGTCCAGGGTGGAATTGGGAGAGAGAAGGTATGGGAGTGGGGGTGGGAGAGGGTGGCCCAAACCCAGAAGTGGCCCTAAAAGGAGAAAAGACAAAAAAAAATAGTGAGGATGATAAGGATATTATGAATTGGACAAACTTATAAGTGGCAAGGGGTAGTCAAAAGGGGTGCAACTCTCTTTTTTCCTTCTTTCCTTTCTTCCCTTCCTTCCAACTTACCTCCCTTCCTTTCTGTTCTAATGTTTTATAGTGGAAAATTTCAAACATACCCAAAAGTGGAGAGAGTAGGATAATGAAATTCCCACATGCTCATCACCCAGCTCAACTTTTATTTTGTCACTAAAATTGTTTCATCTATTCCCCGTCCTACAAATGCTGTTGGTTTTGCTAGAGCGTTTTAAAGTAAATTTCATGGAGTTCCCATTGTGGCACAGCAAAAATGAAACCAACTAGGAACCATAAGTTTTCTGGTCTGATTCCTGGCCTTGCTCAGTGGGTTAAAGATCCAGCATTGCTGTGAGCTGTGGTGTAGGTCACAGATGCGGCTAGGATCTGGCATTGCTGTGGTGTAGGCCAGCAGTTGTAGTTCCGATTAGACCCCCTAGCCTGGGAATCTCCATATGCCATGGGTGTGGCCCTAAAAAGCAAAAAAAAAAAAAAGTAAGTTTCATATGTCATCTCTCCTATAAATATTTCAAAATGAAGTATCTCTAACACAATCAAAATTCCATTATCCCATCTAACAAAATTAGTAATGATTCCTTACTATTAATAACACACCTGTGTGGAGTTCCCATTGTGGCTCAGTGGGTTAAGAACCCAACCAGTATCCATGAGGATGTGTGTTCGATCCCTGGCCTCGATCAGTGAGTTAAGGATCTGGTGTTACCATGAGCTGTGGTGTAGGCTGGCAGCTATAGCTCCAATTTGACTCCTAGCCTTGGGAACCTCCATATGCTGTGGGTCTGGCCCTAAAAAAGAAGACAAAGAAAAAGAAATACACCTGTTTGGAGTTTCCATGTGGCTCATCAGGTTAAGGATCTGGCAGCTGTCACTGCTATGGTGTGGGTTCAATCCCTGGCCCAGGAACTTGCTTGTGCTGTGGGTGAGGCCCAAGAAAACCATCCTTGTTTAGAAAGTGGTTTGGTAATATGCTTCAAAAACATATTCATACCACTTTGGCCCAGTAACTTTGTCTCTCCTTTTCTACCTAATTAGAGAAAAAAAAAAAAACACTTTATTCTGTAGCCTTATTTGTAAGAGAAAATACATCATTGGAAACTTGGATGTTGAACAATAGTAATTACAGCATGTTCATATTGCAATAGTATTTATAAAGTTAGGCTGAGTAGCAATGTTTATAGTTAATGTAACAAGACCAAGCAGAATGTAAAATTATGTATTCATTGTGAGATTTGTAAATATGGATATAAAAGTTCTCATTGAGCACTGACTATATCATAGGTGCTATGGGAACTGTATTCACTCAAAGATATGAGCATTATTAATACCTCTTACAGACAAGGAAATTGCTGTTCAGGGAGATGAAATAACTTTCTAGGATACCCCTCAGCTGGTAAACTGTAAATTCAGGTGAGGATGGAACCCGAGCTTTGTCTGGCTCTACAGACCAAGAATTTAACCATTTTCCTTCCCTCCCCACCCCAACCCCCAGGCATTAACTTACTCACAGAAGTTGTCATTGACTAAGACGTGGGATTATAGGTGGTTTCTTTTTCCTCTTCACTTTGCAGCATTTCCTACTGCAGGTATTATTTGATATTAGAGAGAAATATATTCAGATTACATATTTAAACTTTTATATTTAAAACTCAAGAGAGGACATATTTGGAGCATGCGCTAGATAAAAGGTTCTCGTGGCCAGTGTGCAAAAAGTTCCTATAAACTGATGAGAAAAAAGATAACTCAAGAGAGAAGGATGTGCCTCCTGGGAGTTCCCGTGGTAGCTCAGTGGAAGCGAATCTGACTAGTAACCATCAGGATGTAGGTTTGATCCCTGGCTTCACTCAGTGGGTTATGGATCTGGCATGGCCTTGAATTGCGGTGTAGGTTGCAGATATGGCTGAGAACTTCCACAGGCTGTGAGTGTGGCCCTAAGAAGACAGGGAAAAAAAAAAAAAACAAAAGAAGAAGAAAAGAAAAGAAAAGAAAAGAAAAAAAAAAGATGCACCTTGGAAACCAAATGGCTAAGGATATAAAAAGGTCCTGTATAAATCTCACTATAGCCAGTTTAAAACCATGACAAAATACTGTTTTGCATCTTATCAAGCTGGCAAAAATCTTAGAAATTCATAATATCCATGTGCTGGTGAAGAAATGGGAAAAGGGGTGCTCTTACCCCCTGCTGGTAGGAAGGGGGCTGTTCTAGTATTACCTATTGACACTGCATAACCCATACAGTTTGACCTGGCCATCCTACTTGGATGATTCTGTCATACAGAAATCACAGCATTATTTGCAAGGGTATATGTTCATGTGTAGCTATTGCAGCATTATTTGTAGGGAGGAAATTGGGAAAGCATGACTGTCCACCAATAAGCAAATAGTTTAATAAATCAAAATCAATCAACTCAGTAGAATATCAGGCAGCCATTAAAAGTAACTAGATCCCCAAAATGAATTTTTTTTTTTTCTTTTTTGGCTCCATCCATGGCATATGGAAGTTCCCCGGGCCAGGGATCAAATCCAAGCTGCCGCTGTGACCTATGCCACAGCCTTGGCCACACTGGATCCTTAATATGCTGTGCCACAGTGCAAAATCCTGAATTTTTTCCAAAGTTAAAAAAAAAAAAAACATTAAGGAGTTCCCGTTGTGGCTCAGCAAGTTATGAACCCAACTAGTATCCATGAAGATGCCGGTTTGATCCCTGGCCTCACCCAGTGGGTTAAGGATCTGGCGTTGCCATGAGCTGTGGTGGCTCGGATCTTGAGTTGCTGTGGCTGTGGTGTAGGCTGGTGCTGCAGCTCCAGTTCAACCCCTAGCCTGAGAACTTCCATATGCTGTAGGTGTGGCTGTAAAAAGAAAAAATTAATAAAAAATAAAAATAAAGAAATGCAGAATCTCATCCCCATCCTGACCCACTCAACCAGAATCTGCATTTTAACAAGATTCTCCCACAGAAGCACTGTGTTTAGTGTGGTCCATAAAGGGGAAGCCTTCTGTTGTATTGTGGCAAAAATGAATAATCATCCACCCAAACCCAACCTTTTCTTCTACACTAACTTCCCACTTTTAGCTGGGCACATGGCTACCCAGGATAAAGATTCTATTTCTCAGTCTTCCTTGCAATTTGATGGGACCATGTGGCTTTGCTCTGGCCAAGAAGACAAGACTGGAAGTGAAGAATATCATTCTGCATTGTGCCCCCAAAAGGGACATTGCTTCAGTCTTCCCCGCCACTGCCCCACCACATCATTCCTTGTTTTCTACTAACTGCAAATGTCAGTAACTGAATCAGTCACTGTATTAGCCTGTTCAGCTGCCATAACTAAACACTACCTGCCGGGTGCCTGAAACAACAGAAATTAATTTTCTCGCAGTTCTGGAGGCAGCAAAGTCCAAGATTAAGGTCTGGCAGGATTTGTGTTCCAGTGAGACCTCTTTTTATGGTTTGCAGGCTACCTTTTTGCTATGTGCTCCCACAGCCTTTCATGTGTGTGTGTGTGTGTGTGTGTGTGTGTGTGTGTGTGTGTGTGTGTGTGTGTGTGTGTGTGTGTGTGTGTGTGTGTAGAGCTCGCTTTCTCATCTTTTTTTTTTTTTTTTTGGCCACACCTATGGCATGCAGAAGTTCGGGGGCCACAGCAGTAACAATGCCAGATCCTTAACCTGCTGAGCCACCAGGAAGCTCCCTCTGTTTCTCTTTTTATTTAAAAAATTTATTTACTTATTTATTTGCTTTTTAGGGCTGCACCTGCAGCATATAGAAGTTCCCAGGCTAGAGATTGAACTGGAGTTGCAGCTGCCGCCCTACACCACAGCCATAGCAACTCGGGGTCCGAGCCATGTCTGAGACCTACAATGAAGCTCATGGCAATGTTGGAAACTTAACCCACTGAGCAAGGCCAGGGATCGAACCTGTGCCCTTGGATACTAGTCAGATTTGTTTCCTCTGAGCCACAACAGGAACACTTGTTCCTCTTTTTAAAAGCCTGCCAGTCCTATCAGATTAGGGCCCCACCCTCACAATCTCATTTGACCTTAATTACCTTGTAAAGGCTCCCTGTCCAAGTACAGTCACATTGCTGGGGGTGGGAGGAGTGTTAAACTCTCAACAAATGACTTTAGGGAGTGAGGGACACAATTTAATCCATAGCAGCCACCTTGGACTCAGAGATGGAAGCTGCTGCAAAGAATGCCATTCCTTCTTCTCTCTTGCCTACCCTGAACCATTAGATGAGTGGGAAACTAGTTTGCTGTTCAAAGCACTGTGCTTTGGTTCTGTTACAGCAGCTTAGCCTTCTCCCAACTCATCCACTGCATATTCACAAAGATCCACTGAGCAACAAGAAAGGAATGAAGAGATGCCCTCTAAATGGTTGCTGTTGGAGTTCTAGCTGTGGTGTTATGGCCTAGTGAGTTAAGAGCCTGACTGCAATGGCGCAGGTTCGATCCCTGGCCCAGCACTGTGGGTTAACGTCTTTGGCATTGCTGCAGCTGTGGGTTAAAGGCTTCGGCATTGCTGCAGCTGTGCTGTAGTTCACAGCCATGGCTTGGATGCAATCCCTGGCCTGGGAATTTCCATATGCTGAGGGTGCGGCCATAAAAAATAAAATAAAATAAAAGAATAAGTGATTACTGTTGGTTGCTACAAGGGTGGAGGTGGTGAATAAGCTAAGAGTATTGAGGTAAAAAGATATCCAACAGCATTTCAAGCTGTACAATTATCCTCAACATTCAAATGACTGTGGGAAATATGATTTTCCCCATTTTGAAAGTAAATGCTTGAAACACTAAGACTCTCCATGGGAGTTCCCATCATGGCTCAGGGGAAATGAATCTGACCAGTATCCACAAGGATGCAGGTTCAGTCCTTGGCCTTGCTCAGTGGGTTAAGGATCCGGCATTGCCATGAGCTGTGGTGTAGGTCACAGATGCAGCTTGGATCCGGTGTTGCTGTGCCTGTGGTGTAGGCCAGTAGCTACAGCTCCAATTCGACCCTAGCCTGGGAACCTCCATATGCCACAGGCGAGGCCCTAAAAAACAAAAAAACAAAACAAACAAACAAAACAAAACAAAACGAAAAGAGAGAGAGAGAGAGACTCTCCATGGAAGGACACTTACTCATAATGAAACCTCATATTCCAGCCCTCTGCACATACCAGTTTTCCTTCTTCCCCTCCCTCCTTCCCTCCTTCTTTGGTGGGGATGCTGTCTTCCCAGGGTGGGTCAGGGAATAAGGTGGAGAAAGTACAGTCCCACTGCTGCTGGAACATCTTCTCCAGGTTTTATTTTCAGCTCTCCTCTCTGTACTCCAAGGGCAGGGCAGGGATTTTCAGGTGAGAGGGAAGACTTTCCACCGCGCCCTCGCAAGCTGTTCTCATTCTACCTACTGGTAAAACGGCATTAAGGGCCCCCAGCGGTTCAAGATGGGGACCTTGACTGTACAGCGATAAGGACAGGCACAGCCAGGCAGGAGAAAGTAGCCTGTGCCCACCTCTACGGCAGGCTGGCGCTCGGGCTCCAGAAGGCAGGGGAAGTCGGCACTCTGGCGAATCCGGTTGGGGTCGCCATGGGCCAGGTACAGATCGTGGGAAACTGGATACAGCGTTGGGCAGACGCTGAGAAACCTGCCTTCGTCCTCCCCTGTCGTCACGTGGTTCTGGGGCGGGAAGAAGCCTGGTAGCCCCAGGTCTCTGGCGGTCATGTGCCGTCTTCGGAAGGCAGCGTACCCATCTTCCAGCTGGGGGTCGGCGATGGGGACTGGCCGATAAAACTCTTTGTTCCGGAGTTGGGTGTCCAGCTTTGCTTGCTGCGGAAACCAATCACACCGGAAGGGGGCGCTGAGAGAGGTGATGTACAATGTAGCTTCTTCCTTGGGAAAATCCAAGGTAGCCACACTTTGCTTTATTTTTCAGAAATCAAATTAGTTTTCAAAGCGTAATATTTACAACAGAGGGATATCCTGAAATAACACCAAAGGGTTTGATTGTGAAAAGTTAGTCTATTTTCTACCCTCCTCCTCTCCTGTTCTCATCTCCAGAGGCAACCACTTCCTTCAGTGTGCTTTGTTAGAACTATTTTATGTGTGTATAAATATAGGTAGATATATCCACACCCTCTCCCTTTGTACACGAGTGATATATATGATCCTTCCACTCTGCATTTTGCTTCCCCTAAATAATGTTTCTCAGAAACTGTTACCCTTCGTGTGTATAGATCTTACAAATTTTACTGGGCTACCTCAAGGTAAGAAAAGATTTTTTAAACAAGACTTTAAAAGAGCAAATGATAGGGAGTTGCGTCGTGGCTCCGTGGTTAATGAATCCAACCAGGAACCATGAGGTTTTGGGTTTGATCCCTGGCCTCGTTCAGCGGGTTGAGAATCCAGTGTTTCTGTGAGCTGTGGTGTAGGTCGCAGACAGGGCTCCAGTGTTGCTGTGGCTGTGGTGTAGGCCAGCGGCTACATCTCTGATTAGACCCCTAGCCTGGGAACCTCCATATGCTGTGGGTGCGCCCTAGAAAAGACAAAAAGGAGAAAAAAAGAAAAAAGGAAAGAGCAAATGATAAAGGAAAACACTGATACATCTGGAGATATGTATATATGTGTGTGTGTGTGTGTGTATATATATATATATATATATATATATATATATATATATATATGTCTTTTTAGGGCCTCACCCACGGCACATGGAGGTTCCCATGCTAGGGGTCAAACTGGAGCTACAGCTGCGGGCCTACACCACAGCCACAGCAACATGGGATCCGAGCCATGTCTGCGACCCACACCACAGCTCATGGCAACGTCGGATTCTTAAGCCACTGTGCGAAGCCAGGGATCGAACCTGAGTCCTCATGGATACCACTTGGGTTCCTTAGCCACTGAGCCATGACGGGAACTCCACATCTGGTTATCTTAAAATAAGAATTTCTGGAGTTCTCTGGTGGCACAGTGGGTTAAGGATCTGGTGTTATCACTGCAGTGGCTGGGGTTGCTGCTCTGGCTGGGGTTTGATCCCTAGCCTGGGAACTTCTTGTATGCCATTGACATGGCCAAAAAAAAGAAAGAAAGAATGAAAAAAGGAAAAAAAAAACCACACACGAGAATGATTAACTCAAAACACAGAAGAGGGTTTACCTCTGGGAGTGGGGGAGGGTTGTGGGCAGGGAGGGTCGCACAGGACTCTAAGGTACATTAATGTGCTGTGTTTTAGCTGGCTGATAATAGGTATATTGGTGTTTGTTTTAACGATGTTATTATTATTATTATTATTATTTTGTCTTTTTGTCTTTTCTAGGGCTGCATCTGCGGCATATGGAGGTTCCCAGGCTAGGGGTCTAATCGGAGCTGTAGTCTCCAGCCTGCGCCAGAGCCACAGCAACTCGGGATCCGAGCTGCATCTGCAACCTACACCGCAGCTCACGGCAACGCCGGATCCCTTAACCTACTGAGAGAAAGGCCAAGGATCGAACCTGCAACCTCATGGTTCCTAGTCGGATTTGTTAACCACTGAGCCACAATGGGAACTCCTTAACGATGTTATTTTTAAACTGTAAAGGTATACCATTTACAATCTTTTGTATGCATGATTTGATGAACATTTTAAAACCAGACACACACATATGCACATAAAAAATTCACTTTAGATCTCCTGGCTTCAGACATTGTTCTCAGCTAGTGCCCCAATGTCCACACTCATAATAGAGATGGTTTCAGTGGGCCATTGAAGGAAGACAGGGCTAAGTGGCTTCTTACCTCTTCCGGTGCGACCCTGACATATTTGTGCTTCCCATAGGGTTTGTAGTCGACCATGTAGGAGCTTTGGTATGTGTCTAAATCCACGGGGGCCTAAAGGGCAAGAATAGGAAACAAAATATCCCACGTCGGTGCTCTCCCACTTAAAGGCTTTCAATGGCTCCTCATCGTTTGTGGAACAATGAGCCCTTCCTGATCTAACTTCTACTTGCCTTTCCCTTTTCGCTACCCTTGGCCCACCTTCAGGCCCATTACTCCAGACTTACTACTCTCCAGGCTTTCCAGATGCCTCCCACGTGCTCTTACTTCCTGCTGGAAACGCTAGCTATGCTCCTCACCCACTGGCAAACTCCTACATATCCTCCAAAACCCATATTAAATCCCTCTTCCCAAACATCTCTCTCTCCCACTTTTTTTTTTTTCTTTTTGGTTGCATCTCCAGCATGCGAAAGTTCCTAGGCCAGGGATCGAGCCTGTGCCACAACAGTGAGAATGCCGGATCCTTAACCCCCTGCCCCACCAGGGAACTCCTCTCCCACCTTTTATTCTCCACCTCCCAACAATTAAACTCTTCCTCCTCTGCTTTCACAGCACATCTTATATCCCTTCACCACAGAGGCTATCCTGGTGTGCTGTAACTGACTGAATGAAGGACACTAGATTACGACCTAATCTTAAGCACCTCAGCAAGCCTCGAAGCCCAGTGTACTGTCTGACTTAAGTTGCCCAATAAATGCACGCTGAGTAAACAAGTGAACCCTCAGAAAATTGTAAACCCTTAGCTTCCGACTGCCTGTTTAAAATAAAGCTCCGGGAGTTCTCGTTGTGGCACAGTGGTTAACGAATCCGACTAGGAACCATGAGGTTGCGGGTTCGATCCCTGCCCTTGCTCAGTGGGAAGGATCCGGCATTGCCATGAGCTGTGGTGAAGGTCGCAGAGGTGGCTCGGATCCCGTGTTGCTGTGGCTCTGGCGTAGGCTGGCAGCTACAGCTCCGATTAGACCCCTAGCCTGGGAAGCTCCATATGCCGCGGGAGTGGCCCAAGAAATGGCAAAAAGACAAAATAAATAAATAAATAAAATAAAATAAAATAAAATAAAATAAAGCTCCATGCCAGGAGGATGGCTAGAGGGAGTCCCAAGGAGCCTGCTCTTCCCCTGAGGCTGTTTGCCAAAGGTGCTCAACCTTGAGATGGTCGCAGGGGCCAGAAACCCACAACACTCACCTGTCTGGGGTACACCACACCTGCCATAGCCGACGACCTAGACATAGACAAGTTGGTTAGGCTCACTCCTAGCACAAGCAGCAAAAACAGCCACTGCCCCCAAAGCTCTGCCAACCAAGCAAGACCACTGCAGTCCTCCCAGCCTTGCCCTGCATGTGACTCAGCAGCAGAGACAAATGGGCCCCAGCAGGGGTCCTCGGACAAAGGGGTGGGACTCAGAAAGAATGACAGCCGTTAAGCCCATCAGATTTACCACTCAAGCAGAGGGGCAACTGACAGCAGGGCAAGTGGTGTGGTGGCAAATAACAGTCGCCTTTGGGGGAGCGGGGTTGCAAATAAACTCCAGTTTGTAGCATTTGCCAACTTCTGAGATATCACTGCTCCCACCCTGACCCCTTTCAGGCTATCAGTGTAATGTGATGCCACGTTGTACAGATGTGCACAGAAAGGGTTCCCGGAGCCAGGATGATCTGACTCTGGCACACAGGTTCCCATAGGTCAGGACTCTGAGCAAGGTTCAGGCCAGGGATTTAGAGGTGCCCTAGAGCAGAAGTGCAAACCTGGTTTCTAGTGGAGCTTGGGGGATGAGGGGGTAGCGCCCAGGGTGAAGGACGTTGTGAGGTTCTGCATTCTATTGACAATAGCAGCATGTGGGTCCAACCCTGCCCCTCGCCTGCCCCCCAGGCCTGGGGATGCCTTACTGCCCTGGACTTGTGGCAAGCTCTCTGAGGCCACCCCATCTTGTGTGCATGGCTTCCTATCTTCTTATTTTTATTTATTTTTACAGCCACACCTGCAGCATATGGAGGTTCCCAGGCTAGGGGTCGAATTGGAGCTACAGCTGCCAACCTATGTCCACAGCCACAGCCATGCCAGATCTGAGTTGCATCTGTGACGTATGCCACAGCTTGAGGCAATGCCAGATCCTTAACCCACTGAGCGAAACCAGGGGTTGAACCTGAATCCTCACGGATACTAGTTGCGTTCGTAACCTGCTAAGTCACAATGGGAACTCTCTCCATAGCTTCTTGATTGGGACTCTATTTCATTCCCATGGATCCCTGTCCTGAGCCCCACTCCATGCAAGGGCCGTGGACCAGCAGGCAGGTTGCTGAGCCTCAGGTGGTCCCTGTGTCCCCTCCTTTTTGTGCATAGATAGTTCCTCTCCCAGGCTAAGGACCAGCTTTAGTGCAAATAGAACCTACCCTTCCTTCCAACAAGGGGACGATGATGCTCTTGGCCTTCCAACTCCAAGTGCCCCTGCTGCCTGGAGAGTCCCACTGCCGTGTCTCATGGCCACACCTGTCTTTGAGATGAGCATTGAGCTATGTGATGCAGGCTCTTTTAGTCACAGTCCCCCTGCATTGTGATTGGGTGACTGACTAGCCTCCTGCTTGTCTGTCCCCCTGTCCCCAGCTCACCCCCTTTCACAGGGAGCTTCTGGTGTCCCAACACACCTGAGTCCACATGAACCCTGGCAGCATCAGAAGGTACCCAGGACCACAGGGCTTTCCGATGCTCTCTGTAATCAGTCTATTTCCAGGAGAGGAGGGTAAACAGCCCCATGGAGATTATGACGTCTGACTATGTGTGATTGAATCCACCTCAAAACATAGCTCCTCCCAGGCCCCTGTTGCCTGAAAGGCTAGCTTATCCCTCCCTCCTCTGTGTGTCAAAATTCCCCCATCCTCTATGGTTATTTGGGTGTCTATAATCCAAAACAAAAAAGAACAAGTGTTGATAAGGATGTGGAGAAACTGGGACACTTGCACATTGCTGGTGGGAATGTAAAATGGTGAAGCTGCTCTGGAAAAGGGATTTATGGTTCCTCAAAAAATTAAGCACAGGTTTGTCACATGGTCCTGCAATTCCATTTCTGACTATATACCCCAAAGACTGGGAAGGCAGGAACTGGAACAGGTATTTGCACACCCACATCTCTAGCAGTATTATTCACAGTGGCCAAAAGATGGAAGCAACCCAAGTGTCCATCAACGGATGAATGGATAGGAGTTCCCATCATGACTCAGCGGTTAATGAACCTGACTAGCACCCATGAGGATGCTGGTTTGATCCCTAGCCTTGCTCGATGGGTTATGAATCCAGCATTGCCATGAGTTGTGGTTTAGGTTGCAGACACGGTTTGGATCCTGAGTTTCTGTGGCTGTGGTGTAGGCTGGAAGCTACATCTCTGATTGGACCCCTAGCCTGGGAACCTCCATATGCTGCAGGAGTGCCCCCAAAAAAGCAAAAAAAAAAAAACAAAAACAAAAAAACCCCCAGATGAATGGATAAACAAAAGGTGATAGATACATTATTCAGCCTTCAAAAGGAAGAAAATTCTGGCAAGAGTTACTACGACACGGATAAACCTAGGAAACATTATGCCAAGTGAAAGAAGGTAGCTCATAAAGGACAAATATTGTATGAGTCCACTTATATGAGGTAACTGAGTCATCAAATTCATAGACAGAGTAAGTAGAGTGGTGGTTTCCAGGAGGCTGGAAGGAATGGGTGTTGAGTTTCAGTTTGGGAAGATGAAACACTTCTGGAAATGGATCATGGTGATGGTTGCACAATATTGTAAATTTATTTAATGCCACTAAACTGTACACTTAAAATGGTTAAAATGATAAATTTTACATATATATATCTCTACCATTTACATAAATGTTAATATACTTACCACAATATGAAAAAATTCCACTTTCTTTAAGGGCTACCTCTTCACAAAGTTTTCCTTGGTTTCTCATTAGGAGTCACCATAGACTCCTTTCATTTATCCAACTAATATTTATTGAGCACTTATTTTGTGTTGGATGCTGTTTTGTACCCTGCAGATTCAGCAATGAAGGAAAGAGATGGAAATTCCTGCTTGCACAGGGTCCTGGTGCAAACAAAACAGACTAAACAAGGTAATAAGCAATTCAGCCTCCATTAGATCCAGCAAAGAAGCCAAGATGCATGTGGGAGAAGAACAGAGGTGCTTCCGATAGGGAGGATCTAAGAAGGCCTCTTTGAGAGGAGACATTAGAGCAGAGATCTGAAGTGTAGAAAGAACCAACCATGCAAAGATCTGGAGGAAATGTGTCCCCTGTGTAGGGGTCAGTAGTGCAAAGCCTGGATGGACAGAACAACTTGGAATGAGAAGGGCCAAGGAAAGGCATGGGTGATGGCACAAAGCCAAAACATGTCATGAATCTCTGCCTTTCTCTTTTTTCATGCCAGTTTCCCTTTAGAAAGCTGTTTCTCTCCCTTTTAGGAATCATGTAGTTTGAGTGGTACTGACCCTACCCCAGCTCCCAGGATATTCCATCCTCGGGGCCACCATGATTGATTCAGAGAGAGGCTCATGACCAGGGCGGGCTGATAAGCCCCATCCCCAGCCCTTGAGAGAGAGAGTCTCTCTTTCTGAGATAGAATACATGAAGAACCGGAGTTCCCATCGTGGCACAGTGGTTAACGAATCTGACTAGGAACCATGAGGTTGCGGGTTTGATCCCTGGCCTTGCTCAGCTGGTTAAGGATCCGGTGTTGCCGTGAGCTGTGGTGTAGGTCACAGACGAGGCTAGGATCCCAAATTGCTGAGGCTCTGGCGTAGGCCAGCGGCTATAGCTCCAATTAGACCCCTAGCCTGGGAAACCCCATATGCCGCAGGAGTGGCCCAAGAAATGGCAAAAAGACAAAAAAAAAAAAAAAAACACGAAGAACCTTGAGAGCCTGGAGCCACCTGAGGCCATCTTTGTGGAGACAGACTAGCCAAGAATAAAATCAGCAGAGCAAAGAAAACCCAAGAGTTGGAGACAGAGAGGGATTGCATCAAGAGGGCCCTGAGCCCCTGGATACAACGATGCCTGAAGCTGGAACTAATCTAGGCTTTGTAGTTTCTGTGAGCCAATAGATTCCTTACATCTGAAGCAGTCCCAACAAATTCAAGGCTGGAGAGCTAAAGTGGTTGTTTCTGCTAACAAACTGTGGGATCCTTGAGGCAAAGAATTGGGTCTTACCTTTTTATCCCTCAGTGCACTGTCACTTAAGTGTAGGGATTTAAGATGCGCTTGTGAATTTAACAAAACTGGCAAAGAAGAGGGTAACAAATAGAATGGCGGCAGAGATGGAAGCAGAAGGGAGAGCTGAACCACAACAAATGATTTTTGTGCATCAAGGATACATATTTCAGGAAAATATCACCAAGTGGATTTCAGAGTGCTGACTTCAAGTCCTGCTATTTACTATCCTCATGATCTCAAGTCAGGTAAGTACAATAAAAGTCAGTTTAATCATGTGTCATTCAGGGACATAATATCTGCCTGAAATGAAAGTAGGAAGTCAAATGGATATACTTGATGTTCTTCATCGCAACATTCACTCATAGTTTCTGAGTTTCTGTTCTATGCCAGATGCTGTGCAAAGGCCTGTGATTACAATAGTGAAATAAAACAGAAACAGAGTTCTCCTGTGGCTTGGTGGGTGAAGTATTCAGCATTGTCACTGCAGTGGCTTGGGTGGCTGCTGTGGCGTGGGTTCCATCCCTGGCCCAGGAACTTCTGCATGTCACAGGCACTGCCTATATATATATATATATATATGTATATATATTTGGTAGACACTGTCCTGGGGGAGGGGGAAGAGAGGATACAGGGAGATGAGTTGGCAGGATGACAATGGTGGCTGGGACAGGTGGTGGGGATGGTGGCAGATACCAAGAAGGGTGGGTAAATTCAAGTGGCACTTTGGAAATAAACTCTTTAGGACTTAATTATTATTAGGAAACAGCAGGGGCAAGACAGAGAGAGTCATCAAAGATGATGCCCAGAGTTTTGAAAGGAGTCTTTGCGGGTCACAGTTCCTCTGATGAGACAGGAAAGCCTGGAAAAGGAACACCACCGTCTTTTTTTTTTTTTTCTTTTTATGGCCACACCAACTGAATATGAAAGTTCCCTGGCCAGGGACTGAATACAATCCAGAGCTTCAACCTACACTGCAGCTGCGGCAATGCTGGATCCACGGCGCAGGGCTGACAGTGAAACTGGGCCTCTGCAGAGACAAGCCAGCTCATAAACCCACTGTGCCACAGCGGGAGCTCAAAGTACCACCATCTTATTGCAGTTGTGCAGCCAGGGTGGGATCCAAGCGGTACACCAATGTACAGTTCAGGGGAAAGCTCTGGACCCGTGCCACACAGGTACTGCTGGTAATAGAAGTGGTATTTGAAGCTCATAGAGATGATTTATCATATTAGGGACTACACAGCTCTGGGGTGTGATGCTGCCTCAAAGAGCATCCCGCTGCCTCCCTAAACAAGGGTCAAGGGCAGTGGGAGAAGAAATCAGGCCAGAAGAGTGGAAAGGTGACAGAGTCCATGCAGTCAGTCTTCTTTTTGGACCCCAGTGTTTGCCATGTTCACTGTGGTCAGGTTTCTGCAGAATCTCCTGGCTTCAGACTTAATGCAGCACCATTAATGCATCTACCTGCAGAGCCCAGCTGCTGGGCCTCCCATGGTCATGGTTATGCAGCAGCCAGAGTGGGCAAGGTCACTCCGCTGGAGCCTCTGGTCCCTGTTTCTTCATTGAGAATCCCAGTGTTATGTCATGCTGTGAAGCTTCCTCCGACCAAATAGTTATGAACTTTTTGTAAAGCTTGCACTGAACCATCGCAAAATGTCATGTTGTACCAATTTTTCAGTTTTTACAATGCAATACATGTAATTTTCCTGAAGTACAATGCACAGGTGAATTTCTCATGGTTCTTGCGATCTCCTTAAGCAGCACGTGACAGGGGATCTTTCCAACAGTTGTCAGGTATGAAAAAGGAAACCAGAAAGCAAATCCTGAGGTTTTTGTTTTAAGCCTAAATTGCAAGTATTAGGTTCAAATTGTGTGGGCTAAGGTAAACTAAATTCCATCATAGAAACCAAGAGTGTATTTCAAAATCATGGTTAGGATGAAGTGAATGTTATTTAAAAAGCAAGCACAAAAAGATAAGGTGTGGGGAGTTCCCATCGTGGTGCAGCAAAAACGAATCTGACAGTAACCATGAGGACGCAGGTTCGCTCCCTGGCCTTGCTCAGTGGGTTAAGGATCTGGCGTTGCCATGACCTATGGTGTAGGTCCCAGACGAGGCTCAGATCCCAGATTTCTGTGGCTGCGGCTGTAGCCCACAGCTACAGCTCCAATTCGACACCTCGCCTGGGACCCACCATATGCTGTGGGTGCGGCCCTAAAAAGACAAATAAATAAATAATAAACAGTGTATACAGAGCATAGGACACACCAAAGGCTCTCGACAACAGCCCCCCTCTCCCGAGGGTGTTCACCTCTACGTTTTTATTTACTTTTTTAAAAAATGGAAGGATAGCTGATTTACAATGTTGTGTTAGTTTCAGGTGTTCAGCAAAAATGATCCAGTTATATGTCCATACATATATACATATATTCCTTTTCAGGTTCTTTTCCATTTTAGGTTATTACAAGATATTGAGTAGAGTTCCCCGTGCTATACAGTCCTTATTGTTTACCTGTTTTATATATACTAGTGTATATATATTAATCCCAAACTCCTAATTCATCTCCCGCATCCCCTTTCATAACGATAAGTTTGTTTTCTGTATCTGTGAGTCTATTGCTGTTTTGCAAATAAGTTCATTTGTGTCATTTTTTTTAAAGCGTCCACATATGTGATCACATATGATATTGGGCTTTCTCTGTCTGACTTACTTCACTTAGTGTGATCATCTCACTTAGTATGATGCCCCCCATCCATGTAGCTGCAAATTATCTTTATTTCCTTACTGATCAAATACACATTCACAGATTGCATGAGAAAACTAAAGGAGCAAATCATGCACAATGCCATAGCATCTGGTCTGGTATGCCGTAGGAGCTTAATTATTGCAACCTTCAATTCATCTGAGAGAAAAGTCCGATTAGCTCCCCCCTCCCCGCTGAGGGAAAGCCAGGCCCCAAGTTTCTGCCTATGCAAACTCTGCCTGTTAATATTGTTAAATCACGGGAGGAAATTCTTCTCCCAAACCAGAAGCCCTCGAGTTCCTCCAGGCTTATATTAAAGGGATTACAATCCATTTCCTTCCTAATTCGGCTAATGCGCTCTGGGAAGCCCTCAGGCCGGGGATTAAAGCATTTATGCCTTTAATTAGGAGCAAACCTTCCTCAGAGCCTGAAGCACAAACAGCAAGTCCACACTACAAAGGCCTCCTTCCCCAGCAGTGGGGATACTGATCCCCCTCGGGGAGCCAGGAGCCTCGGAGGGCTTAGCAAACGCCGCTTCTCCCAAACGGGGTGTCTGAGCCGGGAGGGCCCTCAGCAGAAACAGAAACCTCTTCCCGCAAAGAACAAACAAACAAACAAAAGTTCCTCAGAATCGTCCCTGCGGAAGCATCTTCAGGAGGGGGCGGGGAAGCTGGGCTGTCCCACCGCCAGGCTCTTCTAGATTCTTCCCTGTGGGCTCACCACCGGGGCATTAGCTTTCAAGGAGAAGGCTCTGAAAATTAAGATGTGTTTGTGCTTCAGAGAGGTCTGTTCTCACACGGATGCCGCCGCGGCCCCCATCGCAGGGTCTGCCAGCCTCTTCCATTATAGATTACTAGAAACAAGCTGGGTCGCCTGGCAGGGGTCCTCCAAGGGCAGCGTGGTGACCGCCTGTCCCAGAGTCCCCCGGAATGCTTATTCAAACCCAGATTTCTGCTGCCACCTTCTGTGTCAGAAGCTCTGGTAGGGGGAGCCAACCGGGAATCCACCTTTTAGCGAGCTTCACCGTGATGATACTTGAGATTCTTAGGATTCTTATGATCCCCTTAAAAGGAAATTCTGACTGGGCCGCCCCCGGCCCCCCACCTCTTTGCAAGGAAGAAGCTGAGGCCCAGTCTTCCAGGGGCTTGTACAGAAGCAGGCAGCCCATGGGCGGCATGGGATTGGTACAGAGTGGTGGAGATGCCAGGTACATCAGAAGTGATACCCAAAGGAGTATCAACTAGATACTCAACTAGAATCCATGAGGACTTAGGTTGGCTCCCTGGCCTTGCTCAGTGGGTTAAGGATCCAGCCTTGCTGTGAGCTGCGATGTAGCTCTCAGGCACCACTTGGATCTGGCATTGCTGTGGGTGTGGTATAGGCCGGCTCCAATTCGAACCATAGCCTGGGAACTTCCATATGCCGCTGGTGGGCACCTGAAAGAAAACAGGAAAAGAAAAAAAAAAAAAAAGAAAAAAGAAATGATACCCAAAGAGCGGTGAAATTGATAAATCGATAAACTGAAATTGATAAGAACTCGGGGTGTGGTTTCATTTTTTTCAATGCACATGTAATGACAACCTTAGGTGATAGAGCTGGATGGTGTGTGTGTGTGTGTGTGTGTGTGTGTGTGTGTGTGTGTGTGTGTGCGCATGTGTGTGTTGCCCAAAGAGAGAAAGGGCCATGTGGAGACACCACAGAGACATGGTGGTAAAACCAAGACTTAAATGAAAAGGCTCCTTTGGTTTAAATCTGGTGAAGGTTCAGCCACCCTCTGACATCTGGTGGGAACCACTTCCTGCTGCTCCTGCTTGCCCACATTCCCTTTTCTTTGAGCATTTATGACACTCCAGCAGCTATCTGTCACTTAACTGATGCCATTTCCATCAGTTATGGGTATTTTGGGGTTTTTGTGTTTTTTTTACTTCTTCAAAAGATTTGAACTGCCTACTGTATCTCAACTTCCTCTGAATCGCCCAGACCAGACCTGTAAAATGCTGGATCCTCAGTAATACTCTTTGGTTATTTGGGTTTTTTCTCAAGGCCAGGCTGGAAGGGCAGGCTGGAAAGGGAGGCTGGGGCTGGACACCAAAGGCCTTCAATGTTGTAGACTTTCCAAGGAGTGTGGACTTTCAGATGGGAGGCTGAGTGCCAAGAGGAAGGAGTGTGAGGGTCAGATGATTTTTGCATTTGAACCCAGCTCTGCCACTTACCAATGTTGTGTCCTTGAGTAAGTTCCTTATATTCTCAAGTGGTAAATTGGGTGTTAAAAATGCCTGGCTCACCTAGAAATTATCCTGTTAAGTGAAGTTAGTCAGAGGGTGAAAGGCAAACATCACATGATATCACTTATATGTGGAATCTAGAAAAAGATACAAATGAACTTATTTGCAGAAGAGAAATAGACTCATAGACTCTGAAAACAAACTTATCCTTACCAAAGGGAACAGATGGTGGGGGAGGGAGGGACTGGAGGTTTGGGACTGGCACATGCACACTGTGGGATATGGAATGCTTGGTTAACAGGGACCTGCTGTATAGCACAGAGAGCTCTACCCAATATTTTGTGATCATCTATGTAGGAAAGAATCTGAAAGGGAATGGATTGTGCATGTGTATAATTGAATCACCCTGTGGTAAGGAGAAATGATCACAGCATTGTAAATCAACTATACTTAAGTAAAACTCAAAAAAAAAAAAAAAGTCTAGCTGGCAAAAGAATGGTCTAGCATTTTTCACATAACACACACATCCAACAAGACCACTGTGACCACAATGGATCAAGACAGAAAGAAGAGCACGCGTAATTATGTTTGAATGCTGGCGAAGCAAGAACACAGCCCAAGACGCCGAAATAGCCAAATACCTGTATCCTGGCTAATGAGAGGCTCCTGCTTCTTTAGCCTCAACTTAGTTCTCCTGCCTGATAGGCAAGAATTATTAAGATACCCAATCATAGAGTTACACCAGCTTCTGACAGCATTCGATCCAGAGCAGAGCCTCACTTCCTGGAAACCTCCTTCCAATCACCTAACACAAGCCCAAATCCTATGATAAATAGTTTCTGACACCCCATTCTCTCTCTCTCTCTCTCTCTCTCTCTCTTTTTTTTAATGGCTGCACCCTAGGCATATGGAAATTCCCAGGCCAAAGATTCAATCATTAAGAAAGTTCAGCAGTACATATCAATAATTATCTTAAATATAAGTGCACTAAATGCTCCAACCAAAAGACATAGACTGGCTGAATGGATACAAAAATAAGACCCATCTAATATGCTGTATAAAGAAGATGTGGTACATAACATATGATGAACTATTACTCAGCCATAACAAAGAATGAAATAAAGGCATTTGCAGCAACATGGCTGGACCTAGAGATGATCACACTAAGTGACATTAATTAGTCAGACAGTGAAAAACAAACATCATATGATATCCCTTATATATGGAATCTAAAAAAAGATACAAATAAACTTATTGCAGAATAGAAACAGATTCAGACTTTGAAAACAAATTTACGGTTACCAAAGGGAGCAGGTGGTGTGGGAAGGATGGACTGGGGGTTTGGGATCGGCGTATGGAATGACTGGCCAATGGGGACCTGTTGTATAGCACAGGGAACTCTATCTAAATGTTCTGTGAAAATCTATATGGGAAAAGAATCTGAAAAAGAATGGATGTGCATATATGAGTAACTTAATCACTTTGTTGTAGAGCAGAAATTATCACAACATGGTACATCAACCATACTTCAATAAAACTTTTTAAAAATGGGGGAAAAAAGAAGGCTCAACAGTAGAAATGCAGCCATGTCTAGCACAGTGACCGGCAGAGAGCTCAGATTGCAATTCTTCATTTGTTTATATTGTTATCTCAGCAGTGCTCAAAAACATTAAAAAAAAATGTTGATCCAGATTATTAGACTAGCATTACCCAGCTTGTATCCATGAGGACGCAGTTTTAATCCTGGCCTTGATCAGTGGGCTAAGGATCTGGCATTATTGTGGGCTATGGTCTAGGTGGAAAATGTGGCTCAGAGCCTGTGTTTCCGTGACTGTGATGTAGGCCGGCAGCCATAGCTCTGATTCAACCCCTAGCCTGGGACCTTCCATATGCTGCAGGTATAGCCCTAAAAAGCAAAAAATAAAAAATTATGGAATATAGGAGAAGAATGAGGTATTCGGTACCCTTACGTATAGCGTACACTTTCCCCAATAATGAAGCTTACTATTTTAAAAGTTAAATATTAAAAAAATTAACCTGTGAAATATTTTTAAGTGTTTTCATGTGTTCAGCAACAGATTAGGCATTTCTCTGAATAAAAATATACAAATGAGAGTTTCACTGTGGCCAAGTGGGTAAAGAATCTGTCTATAGTGGCTGAGCTTGCCATGGAGGCAGTGGTGCTGTGGGTTAAGGGATCCAGCATTGCCACAGCTTTGGTGTAGATTGGCTCAAATTCAATCCCTGGCCCTGAAACTTCCATATGTCATGGGTGCAGCCATTAAAACAAAACAAAACAAAAACCCCACAAATGACCAATAAACACATCATTGCAAATCAAAGGAATTCAATTTTAAACGAAATTTTTTGCTTATCAGAGTGCCAAAAAAATTTTAAATCTTATCTCTAATACTGGTACGAGGAGACAGGCACTGCTTCATACACCATTGTCATGAGTATAAACTGCTCTAAATTTTCCAAAGGCAATTCAAGGTACCTGCCAAAAGTTTAAATGACTGTACCCTTTGACCTTGCAATTACACTTCTGACACTAGTAATCACTCAGCTGTGCCAAGATAGGTGTGGCATGGTGCATTTTGGAATGGCTCAAAATGGCAAAAAACGGCAACAAATGAAATCTACATCAGCAGGAACTGATTAAATACATATGGACACATCCACACTGAAATACTAGTACGTCTTTCAAGGAAATATGATAGTTTTTCAAATGAACTAAAATGGA
This sequence comes from Phacochoerus africanus, assembly GCF_016906955.1. Lineage (NCBI taxonomy): Eukaryota > Metazoa > Chordata > Mammalia > Artiodactyla > Suidae > Phacochoerus > Phacochoerus africanus. Next base: position 61,932,417 of record NC_062548.1, read on the forward strand.
AAGAGAACCCATCTCTGTGAAGATATGAAAGAATAATTTGGATTCCTTTAGAGATGGCTGGATAAAAGCCTTTTGCCCGAAGGTCTGGAAATGAAATGGAAAATTATACCTCTCAGGGTCGCTTGCCCATCAGAAATCTCAGGTGCATCCACTGAGTGCTCGGTAGCTGTTGCTGGCTGTGACCGTTGAGGGCGGTGGTGAAGATGGTAGCGGTGAAGATGCTATGCCCTCAAAGAATTAGAAGATTATCCTTGAAAGATCTGACTTGGCCTAACAGTTACTTCAACATATTAACAGCAGTCATTTTGTCCCCTTGTACCTCTGTCAACTTTCCTAAGTTCTTTCGAATGCTTTTTGGGCCATGGGTCTGGGGTCAGTGGTGGGTCGGGCCATTAGATGTTGAAAGGGCAAGGTGATCAGTAAGTCACAGCCCCTCTCCTTCCCCGCCTGACCTGGTACTGGCGGCTAATCTGTGAGAGGATCTGCTTCGTGCCATCACGTTGGAATGAGGTGCAGAGAGTAGCATCTTCCCAAAGAAGCGTGTTGACAGATTGGCCAGTCACCTGGAGGTCAGCCCCTCGTACCTCATAATGCAAACCTGGCAGCTGGAGTTTGGGGAAAGAAGACTGACTTTTTGGATCACAAACACTTTCAAGATAGGTGGGTGGAGCTTCCAGTGTGGTCCTTGGACCTCCAGGGGTGATTGCTAAGAATACGGAGTGTCGAGATCTCACACCGTATCTTCTGAATCAGAGTTTGATGGGGGAGGCTGGAGTCAGGCATGGGAGTCAGCATTTCAAACATGCTTTCAAGGGGATTCTTTTGTGTCCTGAAGCTTGGGGACAACTGGGGAAGACCTTGGTGATATTTCACCCATAGGCAAGTCTTTCAGGATCCCATTATGACTGATGATTATCTTGGTGTGAAGCATTTTTGCAAACAGTCCAGTGACCCTGTAAGTATTCCATTCCCCTAGTATGGAGAATAATTAGCAAGAAATGAAGCTTGGGAGTTCCCTGAGGGTCTAGTGGTCAGACTACAGTGTGTCTCTTAGAAGGATACTCCCTAATCCAGTATGACCTCATCTACCCCACAGCTCAGGGCAACCCTGGATCCTTAACGCACTGAACGAGGCCAGGGATCGAACTTGTGTATCCTCGTGGATACTAGTCAAGTTCGTCACCACTGAGCCACAATGAGAACTCCATTTTTGTTTTTTTTTAAAGAAGTTTACTGTCTTTGTGTTGGGAGGAAGAGTGTATGTGAGTGGACCAGCTATCCACAAAGACATGATATAAATTGGACAGTGGATGTAAGAGGCTTGGAGGGAAGGGAGAAAACTTTCGAGGCTGATGATAGAATGGATGGAGGGGTGGAGGAAAGGGAGAAAAAGAGAGTCAGGAATAAACCCCAGGTCTTAGACCTTGGTAAGTGGATGGGTAGTGGTGCCACCAATAGCTGAAATGGTGGAGAAAGAAAGAGGGCTAGGCTTGGGGGGGTAACACATCTTTCTCCTTTGTTCGTGGTAAAAAAGTTCACATAAAGAAAAATGGATAAAGGAGTTCCCATCGTGGCTCAGTGGTTAATGAACCCGACTAGCATCCATGAGGACGCGTGTTTAATCCCTGGTCTCCTCGGTGGGTTAGGGATCTGGCGTTGCCATGAGCTGTGGTGTAGGCCGCAGGCTACAGCTCTGATTGGACCTCTAGCCTGGAAACCTCCATATGCCACAGAGGCGGCCCCAAAAATACCAAAAAAAAAAAAAAAAAGAAAGAAAGAAAAAGAAAAATGCATAAAATATGCACATACAGTTTAATGAATTATTTTAACATATGTGTGTAACCTTTACCCATATATCAAGAGATGGAACCCGGCACAGCACTCAGCCCACCAAATGTTTTGTTTTGTTTTTGCTTTTTAGGGCTGTACCTGCAACATATGGAGGTTCCCAGGCTAGGGGTGAAATCGGAGCTACAGCTGCTGGCCTACACCACAGCCACAGCAACATCAGATCCGAGTCACATCAAGCTTCATCTGCGACCTATACCACAGCTCACGGCAATGTCAGATCCTTAACCCACTGAGTGAGGACTGAACCCGCAACCTCATGGTTCCTAGTCGGATTTGTTTCTGCTGTGCCATGACGGGAACTCCAGGCCACCAATGTTCTTCCTGACCACTGATACCCCTCCCCACAGAGGTAAGTGATACTCTATTTTTTTAGAGTATTGCCACCTTGATTTTCTTTCCAGTTTATCGCCTGAGATGCATCGGCCAAGTTCAGTGTGAGATGCCATGAGGAAATGTTTGAATTCAAACCTCTAACACCCTTGGCAGAACTCCAAACATGCCAAGTCTTCACATCTTTTAAGGCCATTTTCTCTTCAAAGCTGGAAAAAGGAGAGCCATCCAACCAGCATCACATACACTTCGATATTATAAATACTTGAAGAAGAGGGTAAGAGCTTCAGGGCTTGCTGCCAAGATGTCCTTTTAGCCTCGCTATTTCCTTGGAGACTTGTGAAGTTTTTAGTGTCAAATTCATTTCCAGCAAGAGAACTTTTGAACATAACTCAGTGGGTGCACAGAACATCTGTTTCTGCAGAGGTGTGTGCCCTTTTAATTCTCAGGACCTGGCAATGTGAGCAGCTGAAAGCCCATGCTCTTCTGGAATTCCCTGGTGGCCTTGAGGTTAAGGATCCAGCATTGCCACTGCTATGGCTTGAGGTTCCATCCCTGGCCCCGAAACTTCTGAAAGCTGCATGGGGCTTGCCACCCCCCCAAAAAAAGGAAAGAAACTTGCTCTTTCTACCCTGACTGCCAGGGGGCTGGGAGCCTTCTCTCCCTTTCTGACAGCATTGATCTCATCAGAATGACAAAGCCCAACCCTGTGGCCAGAGACAGGGCTTTATACTGCTATTGCCACTAATAACCATAGAGGCAGGATTGTTGGGCTAATGGTGTCACCAAGACCAAGTATTATCTCAGAGGGCACTGACTGGGCCAGAGAGGTGAAGCAGGATCTGTCTGGCTGCAGAACAGCCTGGGGAGTCCTACCTGCAATTCTGTGCCAAATCTTTTTTTTTTTTCTTTCTTTTTCTTTTTTGGTCACCCTGCGGCATATGAAGTTCCCAGAACAGGGATCAGGATCTGAGCTGCAGTTGCAACCTACGCTGCAGCTGTGGCAATGCCAGATCCTTAACCCACTGTGCTGGGGTGGGGATCGAACTTCTGTCCCAGTGCTCCAGAGACACAAGTGGCTGATCCCATCATGCCACAGTGGGAACTCTGCAACTCCTTCAGAGTTCTTTCAGACAGTGCCTTAGGCTAACCATACCTGGTGGTGAGGCCCTTACCTAAATGGCGCAGGTTATCTTTTTTCCTCAAAGGGCTCTGACCCTGTCACCACCACAACTTCTTAAGGCATCATTCCCCTGAGGGTTTCTTCAAGCACATTGCTCCTCAGAAGCCTGTCTAGGTTTATATACCTTCAGCAATGTCATTCTGCAGCATCCAGGTTCCCTTGCATGTATGTCTCACAATCCACAGACTTGAACCCCCGTAATAATACCAGACACTTAAATGCCAAACATGGAACCACTTGTTATCGTGCTAATAAATCATGACACATGTACAAAATTTTTTTTTGGGGGGGGGGCCACACTTGTGGCATATGGAGGTTCCCATGCTAGGGGTTGATGCTACACTTGCTGGCCTATGCCACAGCCACAGGGACATTGGGTCCTTAACCCACTGAGCGAGGCCAGGGATCGAACCTACAACCTCATAGTTACCAGTCAGATTCGTTTCCACTGATCCACCACAAGAACTCCCACAAATATTTTTTTAATCACAAATGTCTTATGTACATGTTTCTATTGGCCACACATAGAAGATGCTAGACACACCTAAGAGATCACAGTGCTGTGTCCATTTTGTGATTCGGTGAGTTCTGACTCATCTAGGGATAGGTTACTGGTCAAGGGAACTGCCTCCCTTCCCCTCCTACCACATCAAGTGCAAAGGGTCTTGGGACCCCAAGGCAATTGGTGGGCATATTGGACTCTCTTAAGCCAATAAGGACCTGGCCTGGGAGTGCAGTGGGTACAATGGAGATGCTTAGGCATGAATCTGCCTGGATCCTTCCTTCTCTAGCTTGTCTAAACTCGGGCAGCTTTCTCAAACTTTCTGTGCCCAGATTCCTTGTTTGTAAAATAGGGATCTTACTAGCACTTGTGTCATAGATACTTCCTAAAGAGCTAATTCAGATAAAAAAAAATTAGCACAGATCCAGGTGTGCAGTAAGCACTTCTCTTTTTCCCTTTATTTAAAAAAAAAAAAAAAATTTCAGCCACGCCCACAGCCTGTGGAAGTTCCTGTCCAAGGACTGAACCGTCACCACAGCAGTAACCCAAGCCTCTGCTGTGACAATGCTGGGTCTTTAACCCGCTGTGCCACAAGGGAAATCCTGTAAGCATTTTTTATGTTTTTTTAAGGCTACCATTTTTAAAAATCTTTTCTTTTCTTTTCTTTGGCTTACCTCACAGCATCTGGAATTCCTGGGCCAGGAATCAGATCTGAGCCATGGTTGTGATCAATGCTGCAGCTGCAACAATGCCGAATCCTTTAATCCACTGTGCTAGGCTGGGGATCGAACCTGTGTCCTGGCACTGCAGAAACACCACCTATCCCATTGCGCCACAGCGGAAACTCCTCTTTTTTTTTAAATTGAAGTATGGTTGATTTACAAGGTTGTGTTAGTTCCTTGTGCTCAGCAAAGTGATTCAGTTATACCTATATGTATATATTCAGTAAGTACATCTCAACTCACATTTTCACATCTATCATTTAATACATTCATTTTATCCTTTAACAGGACTCCCTGTATTAAAACTCCTTACAACCCTAAAACCTGAAGCCAACAAAGGGGATCCTCCAGCGGAACTAGCAGAGAATTTTTTAGCCTGATGTTTTCGACACCGCTACACGATCTGTTTATTTTTAAAGTAAGGAATTTGGCAATTTAATTGGGAAGCTTTTCTTTTAAACCTCAGCCTGTGCATGGCTAGCATCAGATTCTAAATTGAAAGTGTAGCGCCTACATTGCATATATACCTAAATATTTTTTTTTAATCCATAAAAATCATTCCAAAATGGAGAACTAAGTCCAAGATTTTCTACCATGGGCCCACTTTTACTGCGTTAGGTAACATAAACCTGTCTCGGAAAAAGAAAAGCCTCCAAACAAGCACCTGCCTTCACTGATGGACCAGCAAAGCAAGACCCGGCCTTTCACATCAATAGATAATTAAGCAACTGGACAGTTTCAGTTTGGGTCAAGAGTCACTGTCTCCCTTTGATCTGTACTTCAGCTAAGGTGCATCTCGGATCTTAGGGGTCATGGGAGAAGAGGGGCAGGGCAAGAGAGAAATTTCAGTCCACCTTGAAGTGTGAAGTGTTTACTTTTCCCCAGACATCTCATCTCACTTCCTCTCTAGTGAAAATCAACCCTCCATATTCCTTAACCAACCCACCAACATTCTTCAGCTGCCTTTCCCAAAACCTGAGGAAGTTCAAAATGAGCTTACTGTTTCCTGAAACACCATGAAATCTGTGTAGTCTGAAACATGCTGGGGGTTTGGGGGAGGTTTCTCTGGTATTGAGGGGGTAGGGTAGGTAGAGAGCTTCAAAAAAATTTTTTTTTTTTTTGTGGCCGCAATCTAATTGCAACATCTCTGTACTGCTGAAAACCATCGTCATAATAATTTTTTTTTTAAGAGTGGCAGGTGTGGCATATGGAAGTTCCCAGGCTAGGCGTGGAGTTGGAGCTGCCGCTGCCAGCCTACACCACAGCCATAGAAACTTGGGATCTGAGCCACGTCTGTGACCTACCCCACAGCTAGAGATAATGCCAGATCCCTAACCCACTGAGTGAGACAAGGGATACAACCCACATCCTCATGGATGCTAGTTGGGTTCATTTCCGCTGAGCCACAACAGGACCTCCCATTGTCGTAATAATTTAAGGGAAAGTCACAGCATTTTATTCAATCCATCAATTACAGCACCCTTCTTTATCCCTTCCTCCAGGAAAATGACCATAAATTGAGGGTTCTACAGATACATATTTGCCAAAAGAGGGCTTTTATTTGGCTTGGGAGGCTGAGGAGAAAGGCTAAAAGAGATTTAAAATGACATTTTTCTGGACTTAATCTTCCTTTCTTAAAAAAAAAAAAAAAAAAAAAGGAGTTCCCGTCATGGCTCAGTGGAAGCAAATCTGACGAGCATCTATGAGGACGCCGGTTCAATCCACTGCCTTGCTCAGTGGGTTAAGGATCCGGCATTGCGGTGAGCTGTGGTGTAGGTTGCAGACACGGCTCAGATCCTGTGTTGCTGTAACTGTGGCTGTGGTGTAGGCCAGCAGCTGCAGCTCCAATTTGACCCCTAGCCTGGGAACCTCCATATGCCTCGGGAGCGGCCCTAGAAAAGGCAAAAAGACAATAAATAAATAAAAACAGATAAACAAGATCCTACTGTATAACACAGGGAACTATTCCAGTATCTTGTAATAACCTAAATGGAGAAGAATCAAAAAAAAAAAAAAAAAAGAGGAGTTCCCTGTGGCTCAGTGAGCTGAGAATTTGACTAGTATCCATGAGGACGTAGGTTCGATCCTTGGCCTTGCTCATTGGGTAAAGAATCTGCTGTTGCCATAAGCTGCTGCATAGGTCACAGATGCGGCTCAGATCTGGTGTTGTTGTGGCATTGCTGTGGTGTAGCTCTGATTCACTGAATCACCTTTTTGTACACCAGAAACCAAAACAACATTGTAAATCAACTATACTTCAATTAAAACAAATTGAAAAGAAACTTGTGCATAGAAAAAAAAGTTAAAATGGAAATCACTAAAATGTTAATAATTACCTTAGATTGGTAGAACTGTGTTATCCTTTTCTTTCAATACTTGCGTAGTTTCTAAGTTTTCTAAGTTTAACATGTATTAGCTATAATACTTCAAACTTTATTTTTAAAACAATCAACTATTCATCGGTCATTTGAATCAAGGTTTAAAATATGCAAGCTCTATTCTGTCCAGTGCTCCTTTTATAGACTTTCTCATTTTGTATTCCCATGAGAAGTATCCTGATATCAAGCATAAATTCATGAGAGGTCCTTTTTTATGGAATGTTGAGTGTCTATGGTATTTGTGAGATACATTGAATTATTGAGGACAAGAAAGGGCTTGGGCACAGGTGGCATGACAGCTGGCAGATGCTACTACATAGAGGCACATATGTTAGTGATACCACTTGGAAAATCTGCTATCCCTGTTTCTCTTCCTGTGTTTGTTCCTGGATTTGAAACTGCCTGGTTAATATTTGGTGGCATATAAACATCTGCTCAAATTAATACTTTGAAAAAAAATCTCTGCATTTGTGTCATTCATATGGAAAACTGAGCAGTCACAAGAGGGTAGAAACATGGCAAGGAAAAGAACAAATAAAGCTGAGAGAGTTATGAGAAGCGTCGCCAATTTGACCGTTGCCTATTCTACCTGACATTTTACCTGTGTCTCCTCTTCCATCACTGCAAGTTGTCAAGGTGTTTGTGGATAAACAGACCCCCTTCTCTGGGTGATCTATCTTCTTACCCTGCTTGGTTTGTGCACGGATCACTGCCTATCCTTGGTGCAATGGCCTCTAAACTGCAATGGGCATTAAAAAAAAAAAAAAAAAAAGAAAAGAAAAGAAAAGAAAATCTAATGCTTAATTGCTATGCAATGCAAGATACTGTCTGTATATCCGTATGGCTTTGTTTAGGCCCTGAATGAGGTGAAGAGGTCCCACTGCCAACCTGAAACATCTGAGCATCTTATAATTTATAAACTTCAGACATCTAAGCCCCTTCCTGGTCTGGTCCCAACCCAGCCCCCTACCTTTCCAGCTTCATTTACCACTTTCATCCATTCCCCAAAATGATTCTTTCTCTGTAGCAGCTGTCATCCTTCTCCTTCTCCTCCCTCCCCGCCTTCTTCTTCCTCCTCTTTTCCTTCTTCTTCTTAAGATTCAGGTAAGGGTTAGGGCCCTCATCTATCTATCTTCCTTCCTTCCCTCCTTCCTTCCTCTCTCTCTCTTTCTTTTTTTCTCTCTCTCCTTCCTTCCTCTTTTTTCCTTTTATAAAGCTCTATGCTGTTCATTCTGTCCCAAATGCCCATCCTTCCTTCTTTAGTAGTTACCCAGTTCAAATGCCACTTCCCCAAAAGACTTCTCGGACTGCCCCGCTTTTTTTTTTTTTGGTCTTTTGTCTTTTTAGGACCGCATGGAGGTTCCCCAGGCTAGAGGTCAAGTTGGAGCTGTAGCTGCTAGCCTACACCACATCTCATGGCAATGCTGGATCCTTAACCCATTGAGCGAGGTCAGGGATCGAACCCTCAACCTCATGGTTCCTAGTCGGATTCATTTCCACTGTGCCATGACGGGAACTCTTGCCCCACTTTTTCACTGCATTATCTGTTGATGTGCCTGACTTCTGTTCCCAATAGGCTGAGACTCCGTCTGAGAACTCCAGGTATGGGAGATGTGGAATGATTCCTTGCTGCTGGAATGTTAAATAGAGTTTAAATATTTACGAGCACAAGGAAATTGAAAAAAAAATCTTTAGAGCTCCGCATTTGGCAGTTTTCTCTCCTAATACCTGTTGTTCCTTCTCAGTACTGCTCTGGCAGGGGGGATTTCCAATTCACCCCAGCATCCAGGGAACCCATACTGGAGAACTTTAAAAATTCCTCCTTATTTGACATTTGGTTTCTAAGACAGTTTGTTATAACGTCATGGGCCCAGCAGGCTAATTGGATGAAAATCAATTCACCAAATGACTAATTAGCTGAATCATCTCTATCTTTACAGTAAGTCTGGGAGGCAGAATTGTGAAAAGAGAGTTCTTTAGGCTGGATCTCAAAGAATGGGCAGAATTCAGATGAACCATGATAAGGCAGAGAAGAAGAGACATTCCAGAGGAAGGAGCCAGCATGAGCAAAAAAATTTGTAACCAAAAAAAAAGGGGGGGGGGAATACTTTCAAAATAGATGTTTGGTGAATATATCTTCTCTATATATTATGGATGGTTATGTATGCTCTTATTGCTACAATTGAATAAATCATCAAAATCTTTTGTCTTCACTAGATTCAGATTTTATTTAGTAGTTGCCTTCTTCCATTTCTCTCTCTCTCTTTCTTTTTTCCTTCCTTCCTTTCTTTTTTTTAACTTTTATGGCTACACCTGTAGCACATGGAAGTGCCCAAGCTAGGGGTCAAATCAGAGCTGCAGTTGCAGGCCTAAGCCACAGCCACAGCCACAACAATGCCAGATCTGAGCCGCATCAGCAAACTATGCTGAGATTGTGGCAATGCCAGATCCTTAACCCACTGAGCAAGGTCAGGGATCAAACTTGCATCCTCACAGAGATTATGTCAAGTTCTTAGCCTGCTGAGCCCCATCGGGAACTCCTCTTCCATTTCTTGGTGATACAGGTTCTGCTAAAGCATGGAAATCTAGCCCTGAAGAATAAATCCGTCTCTCTAAAAGGCTTAACTTAAGTCAATGGAAATTGGCTTGAACTGAGTGGAAGTTGGCTCATGCTGTTACTCAACTGGGTCTGGGGAGATGAACTCCAATATATTTGGTAACTTCAAAAAAAAAAAAAAAAAGCAATAGAGGATGGTAAATTCAGTGGATCTGGCTGCTTGCCACAGTGGTCCTCCAGCTGTGATCTGAAAATCTTTTGCATTGATAATACAATCGTGGTAACTGTGGAGGGATGGGTAGTGTACAGGCTCTAGGACCAGACTCAGACCCACATCAGACTCTTTGGGGGGTGGAGGCAAGAATCTGAATTTTAAAACCTGGTGCTGTTTCATTCATTCCAAGTTCGAGAACAAATGCAAATCAATAAATACACCAGGAATGAAATGTGGATCTTGAAAACATTTTATTTTATGTATCTTGCTATTCTTTCTTTCAAGCAAAAGAGTTATTTATTTATTTTATTTTTTTGCTTTTCAGGGCCACACTCATGGCATATGGAGGTTCCCAGGCTAGGGGTAATCGGAGCTAGAGCTCCTGGCCCCATGCCATAGCCACAGCAACACCAGATCCAAGCCGAGTCTGAGATCTATACCACAGCTCATGGCAATGCCAGATTGAGTGAGGCCAGGGATTGAACCCGAAACCTCATGGTTCCTAATCGGATTTGTTTCTGCTGAGCCGCAACGGGAACTCCCAAAAGAGCTACTTTAAATGTCTATCATATAGGAGTTCTGTTGCGGTGCGCGGGTTAAGGATCCAACATTGTCACTGCAGAAGCTTGGGTCGCTGCTGGGACACAGGTTCGATCCCTGGCCCAGGAACTTCCACATGCCATAGGCCCACTTTAAGTATGAAGATACAATAAATTTAAAGTATGGGAAAATATATATCATGCTAACACTGAAATGAAAGGTTGGTATGGTTATATTAATGTAAGATAAAGAAGATTTTAGATTCCAGAGATACAGGAGAGTTCTTTAGTGATGATGAAAAGTTCAGTTCACCAAGAACACAGAATAATCATAAGTATTTGTACATCTAATATCAAAGTTTCAAAACTAAAGCAAAAACTGAGAGAAATGCAAGGAGAAATACATAGACCTACAGTTAAAGTTGGAGATTTCAACACTTATCTATCAATATTTGATAGAATCAGGAGACTGAAAATCAGTAAGGACATAGAAGACCTGATCCACCAATTTGATACTTGATATTTATAGAACATTCCACCCAACAACAGCAAAATATACATTCTTTTCAAATTCACACAGAAAATTTGCCAAGGTAGGCTGTGTTTAAGGACTTATTCATACAAAGTATGTTCTCAGATCACAATTGAATTAAATTAGAAATCAAATCAAACTTCTCCAGGAAATCTCCAAGTATTTGAAAACTAAATAACACACTTCTGAATAATTAAAGAAGATAGGAAAAAGGGAAATTAGAAGATACTTTTAAGCTGAATAAAAAAAAAATTAACATCAGGAGTTCCCGTCGTGGCGCAGTGGTTAACGAATCCGACTAGGAACCATGAGGTTGTGGGTTCGGTCCCTGTCCTTGCTCAGTGGGTTGACGATCCGGCGCTGCCTTGATCTGTGGTGTAGGTTGCAGACGTGGCTCGGATCCCGCGTTGCTGTGGCTCTGGCGTAGGCCGGTGGCTACAGCTCCGATTCGACCCCTAGCCTGGGAACCTCCATATGCCGCGGGAGCGGCCCAAGAAATGGCAAAAAGACACACACACACACAAAAAAATTAACATCAAAATTTGGGGGAGGCAGATAAAGCTTAGAGAGAGATTTATAACATTATATACTTAGAAATGAAGAAAGGTCTTAAGTTAGGGTTGCCAGACTTTGCAAAAAAAACGTGGGATACCCAGGTATATTTGAATTTCAGATAAAATTTTATTTAGTATAAGTATGTGCCATGCAATATTTATGATAAAAAGTCATTTGATGTTTATCTAAAATTATAATTTAAATGAGCATCCTGTATTCCATCAAGTTATTTATTTATTTATTTATTTATTTGACAAGTGGCTGCACCTGCAGCATACGGCATACGGAGGTTCCCAAGCCAGTGGTTGAGCCACAGCCACTGTAGAAGCAACGCTGAGTAGTTATGCTGTGAGCCACATGGGAAGTACAAGGAACCTAATTAAATCAATGAGCTCAGCGTCCACCTTAAGAAAGTAGTGGACACAGTGGTTAATGAATCCGACTAGGAACCATGAGGTTGCCGGTTCAATCCCTGGCCTTGCTCAGTGGGTTGACGATCTGGCGTTGCTGTGAGCTGTGGTGCAGGTTGCAGATGCGGCTCGGATCACGCGTTGCTGTGGCTCCGATTAGACCCCTAGCCTGGGAATCTCCATATGCTGAGGGAGCGGCCCAAGAAATGGCAAAAAGACAAAAAAAAAAGAAAGAAAGTAGAAAAAGATGATCAAATTAAAGTCAAAGGAACCCCTCCCCCCAAAAAGTGGAAAAAAATAAAGCCCAAAGCAAAAATAAACAGAAAAACAATAGAGAAAATCAATGAGACCAAAATGATTCTTGGAGATTAATAGAAATGATGACTCTTTAACCAGTTTCATGAGAGATAAAAATTATAAATATCAGGGAATTCCTGTTGTGGCTCAGTGGTAACAAACCTAACTACTATCCATGAGGATGTGGGTTTGATTCCTGGCTTCACTCAGTGGGTCAGGGATCCAGTGTTGCTGTGAACTGTGGTGTGGGTGGCAGATGTGGCTCCGATCCTGCGTTGCTGTGGCTGTGGCTTAGGCAGGCAGCTGCCTCTCCAATTTGACCCCTAGCCTGGAAACTTTCATATGCCACAGGTGTGTCACCCCCCCCCGCCGCCCGCCACCCGCCGCCGAGCCCCACCCCCCCCCCCCGCCAAAAAAAACCCTGAGAGGATGGAAGCAGAGGTTGGAGTGATGTGTTTTGAAGATGGAGGGAAGGGACCACGAGCCTAGGAAACTAAGCAACCTCCAGTAGCTGGAAAAGGTAAAGGAATGGATCCTCTCCTGAAAACTCCAGAAGGAATGCAAACTTAGAGACCCTTTGACTGTAGATTTCTGGCTTCCAGAACTGTAGGAGAATAGATCTGTGTGTGCTTTTTTTTTTTTTTTTTTGGTCTTTTTGCCATTTTCTTGGGCTGATCCCACGGCATGTGGAGGTTCCCAGGCTAGGGGTTTAATTGGAGCTGTAGCCGCTGGCCTACACCAGAGCCACAGCAACACGGGATCCGAGCCGCGTCTGCAACCTACACCACAGCTCACGGCTGGATTCCTTACCCCACTGAACAAGGCCAGGGATTGAACCGGCAACCTCATGGTTCCTAGTCGGATTCATTAACCACTGAGCCACTACGGGAACTCCTAGATCTATGTTGTTTTAAGTCACTAAATTTGTGGTAATTTAGCACAGCATTAATAGGAAACATACAGTAGGGAAGAAGAACATTGATATTTGGGGATTAGATATATTCATAAAATGCAAAGCCAGAGATTCTTTATGTCAAATCATTGCCTCACATTTAAAACAAAGAGGGGGATGGAGTTGCCGTCATGGGGCTGTAGTAAACGAATCTGACTAGGAACCATGAGGTTGCGGGTTCGATCCCTGGCCTTGCTCAGTGGGTTAAGGATCCGTCGTTGCTGTGAGCTGTGGTGTAGGTCGCAGACGCAGCTCGGATCTGGCGTAGCTGTGGCTCTGGCGTAGGCCGGTGGCTACAGCTCCGATTTGACCCCTAGCCTGGGAACCTCCATACGCCATGGGAAGCGGCCCTAGAAAAGGCAAAAAGACAAAAATAAATAAATAAATAAATAAATAAATAAAATAAAGAGGAGAGTTCCCTGGTGGCTCAGCCAGTTAAGGATCTGACGTCACTGCTGTGGCGCACGTTCAATCCCTGGCCCAGGAACTTCTGCATGTCAAAACACAAACAAACAAACAAATAAAAGGAAAATATGAACACATTCTCAAATCTCTGTCTATTGTTTAATTGATATAGTCCATTTGTTCTATAACAAAAGAACCCTAATTTTGCTTTGTTTAGTAAGTACCGTTTAACACAAAGAAATTGTTACACTGTTCATTCTAGGATCCAAATCAATTAAGGACAAATCAACTTAGAATCCTTTTTTACCAAGAAATGTACGCACACAAACAAATGCTGGGAGTAACTTTTCTTAATGCACACTCATTTTAGGGCTTGAGCGGGGAAAAAAATGTATGGTTTAAAATTCATTTGGAGGTTTTGATTGTATATATCCATAATTCTCTGCTCCAATTTTCAAATTTGCCACCCTTATCTCCATAAGGCACTTAGGCCTCTAAGGTAACAGATTTTTTTATTCCCCCAAACCACTCCTGACCCTCTGAGATCAAGTATTGAACTCTCTTAGGAGTTTACTAAAGGGTGTATGGGAATAAAGCTTCCTTTTCATTTCAAAGATTCATTGAGTGTGTGTTTTAACCCAGCTCTGGCTCTGAGAGCGATCTCCTGCTCTGTCGCCCTAAGCATGCGAAGTTTCGTGGTCATTCCATAGTGTGTTAACAGACTGTGACATCATCTGGAAGCAAGAAGTGGCTCTCGGGTTACCATATACATTGACTTAAGCCCCAGAGAGGATTACAGGGCAGACCTTGGCTAAGTGTGGAGATGCTGTTACAGCTAAATCAAAGGTAACTGTGAGGTCTGGCAGGCACCTGTCAACAGGTAAGGGAAGGAGGAGCCCGTAAGGGAACCTCGAGTCAGAATGACATTCTCCAAGCTTTATTTTTATTTCAGGTTAAAGGGTCAGACAGAAAAGCCATTCGCAGGGGTCTTTATTTATGGTTCTCAGAGGCCCCGTTGGTGACGCGTCCTGAAGAAGAAGGATGATTCCTGGGATCCCCGGTTCCCCGCCCGACTGATGACAGACTGAGGGTCTCACGCTTTGTGAAAGGCCAGCTTTTTATGAATGTGCATCAGTGTCTGCGAGAGCCATCCTCTCTGTCACCTCCCTCGCAGAGAGAGCTGTGTTTTCCCTCCCTCCTCGGCCACCTGAAAACACTCCTTCCCACCACCTGCCAATGGCCTTTGAAGGCCAGGTAAGAAGATGCTTGCATCCCTGGCTTGGCTGGAGAGACTCTCACACTCTTCTCAAAATGCTCAAAAATCAGTGCAGATGTGGAGTTCCTATTGTGGCTCAGAGGGCAAAGAACCCAGCTAGTATCCATGAGGATGCGGGTTCCATCCCTGGCCTTGCTCAGTGAAGGATCTGTCATTGCCATGAGCTTGAGTGTAGGTCACAGATGTGGCTCGGATCCCGCATTGCTGTGGCTGTGGTGTGGGCCGGCAGCTGCAGCTCAAACTCAACCCCTAGCCTAGGAACTTCCATATGCCACAGGTGTGGCCCTAAAAAAAAAAAAAAAAAAAGTATATACATTCCCAAAAGCATTTCCATTTGATTTGATGATCCTTGAAACCAAGAGATTTTAGTGCACAAAACAGCAATTTTGTCATAAACAAATGAGTGGGAAATGACATTTTAAAGCAGTGACTAGCCACAAGACACCAGTGGAAAAAATTTTCATCATCCCCAAAAGCAACTCTGTACCCAATAGCAGTCCCTTCCCATTCTCCTCATAGAAATGGAATCCTACATTATAGGGTCTTTTGTAACTGGCCTCTTGGCTTCATGTTTTCAAGGTTCATCCATGTTGTAGCACGTATCAGTATTTCATTCATTTTTATTGCCAAATACACTCCCTTGTATTACTATACGACTGTTTTGCTTTCTTCTTTCGGACACACCTGTAGCATATGGAAGTTCCTGGGCTGGGGTCGAATCAGAGCTGCAGCTACTGGCTTGCACCACAGCCACAGCAATGCCGGATCCCAGCCACATCTGAGACTTACTCTGCAGCTTGTGGTAACGCCAGATCCTTAACCCACTGATTGAGGCCAGAGATCGAACCTGCATCCTCACAGAGACAAAGTCTGGTCCTTAACCCTCTTACCCACCACAGGAACTCCACTGTACAACTTTTATTTATCTACTCATCAGATAACAGAGCCCTCAGTAATTTCTCCTTTCTGCCTCTCTCTCCAAATTTTGAAGATACTCCTGTTTCCCAGTCCCACTCCCTCACCATTATCCAGTTATTTTTGCAGTCTAATGCAATCTTTTGTGTGTGACTTTTGACTTTTACTCTATTATAATCTTTCATAATATTCTCTCCATTCCTAGTGCTGAAATTTCATAATGGCAGGCCTTGGCAGGTAATTTTTCATTCAATGCCCTTGACTTTCAATGGACGCTTTTCATTGAGATACCCGAGGCTTCAAAATGGGGGAATTTTCAGAGTTCCCCTCGTGGCTCAGTGGGTAACAAATCTGACTAGGAACCATGAGGTTGTGGGTTTGATCCCTGGCCTTGCTCAGTGGGTTTAAGGATCCGGCATTGCCATGAGCTGCGGTATAGGTCACAGACGTGGCTCGGATCCTGCATTGCTGTGGCTGTGGTGTAGGCCGGTGACTACAGCTCCGATTAGATCCCTAGTCTGGGAATCTCCATATGCCGTGGGAGCGGCCCTAGAAAAGGCAAAAAAAACAAAAAACAAAAAACAAAAAACAAAAAACAAGGGGAGTTTTCTTGTGTTATTTCTTCCCTTCCTTCCATTTTCTTGACTTTTTTTTTCTGGCCACACCCAGGGCATGTGGAAGTTCCTGGGTCAGGGATTGAACTTGTACTGCATTGTAACCTTCGCCACAGCTGTTATTTTTTTTAATTCATATTGTTGGATGTTGGATCTTCTGGCTTGATACTATTTTTTATCCTCTCTCACTTTTCATTTCTTCATATTTTTTTTCTTTTTAGGGCTGCACTCTTGGCATATGGAGGTTCCCAGGCTAGGGGTCAAATTAGAGCTGCAGCCACGGGCCTACGCCACAGCCACAGAAATGAGGGATCCAAGTTATGTCTGTGACCTACACCACAGCTCATGGCAATGCCAGATCCCCAACCCACCGAGCAAGGCCAGGGATCAAACCCACATCCTCATGGACACTAGTTGGATTCGTTTCCGATGTGCCACAACGGAAACTCCTGGTCATCAGTATTCTAAGTGACATGTCTGAGTAGTTGTTCTAACAGTAAATTGTGATCATCACTCACTAAGCAAGCTTTGAAAGAAAAATTTAAAGGAGAGCTAGAAGATCATTTCACAGGTAAAGGATCTCTTATCACAGGTTAAATTGTAGGCACCTTCTGCTGAATAGTAGCTCATAACTCGTCTCATGGGTAATCAGTCCTCGCGTGCTTATTTTTTTTACACTTGGCCACTCTGGACCTGGTAAATTGGCTCCTTGAGCAGAGGGCTGAAAGACACTGAGAGTGGAGCCTTCATTTTCGTCTTTTCTTATACAGTGTTTTGTAGAAGATGATGGTAAAGCTATAGAGTAAAAGGTCCCTTAGGAATGACATGTGGCTTTTAAACTCTCCCTCTGCTCAGCATCCCTGAGGCCTTTTGCTTTTTCAGGAAGCAATAGAGTAACGTGGGTTAATGCACATATTCTAAGGGGAGGGGGGAAGAAAACTCACCTCCCATACTGACTTTTACCGATCTTGGCCCTTAACTCCTTCTGCCTCCGTTTCTTGTTCTTCTTCCTTCTGCTTTTTAGGCCTCACTCATGGCACATGGAGGTTCCCAGATTAGGGGTCTGATCTGAGCTATAGCTGCCGGCCTACACCACAGCCACAGCTACACAGGATCTAATCCACGTCTGCGACCTACACCACAGCTCATGGCAACGCCAGATCGGTAACCCACTGAGCGAGGGCAGGGATAGAACCCTCAACCTAGTGGTTACTAGTCAGATTCGTTTCCACTGCGCCACAGTGGGAACTCCTGCCTCCATTTCTTCATTTGTAAAATGCAGTTAATAGTAGGCACCCCTTATGTTGTGGTTGTGAGTGTTAGCTGTGTTACTGCATGGAAACACTTGGAGCAGGGCCTAGCCCAGCTGCACTGTTATGCCCAGTCCTCTGGTACTGGTTTCCTATCACTGCTATAAAAAGGTCCACAAACTTAACGGCCTAAAACCACACGGCTTTATGATCTTACAGTTCTGGAGGTCAGAAGTACCTGAAACCAAGGTGTCAGCAGGGTTACATTCCTTTTAGAAGCTTCAGGGGAGAATCTCAGCCACAGCCTTGCCTTTTCCAGCTCCTGGAAGTCACCTGTCCTCCCTGCCTCACTGCTCCTTCCTCCATTGTTTTTTTCCTTTCTTTCTTCCTTTTTTTTCTTTTCTTTTTTTTTTTTTGTCTTTTTGCTTTTTCTAGGGCCACTTTCCCGGGGCATATGGAGGTTCCCATGCTAGGGATCTAATCAGAGCTGTAACTGCCGGCCTACACAACACCGGATCCAAGCTGAGTCTGCAACCTACACCACAGCTCACGCAATGCCGGATCGTTAACCCACTGAGCAAGGGCAGGGATCGAAACCGCAACCTCAAGGTTCCTAGTCGGATTCGTTAACCACTGCGCCACGACGGGAACTCCTCCTTCCTCCGTTGTTGAAACACATCATTCCAACTCCTGCTTCTGCTGTCACATCTCTGACTCTGATCCTCCTGCCTCCCTCTTATAAGGATTTCTGTGTTAACCCTGGGCCCACCCGGATAATTCAGGGTAATGGCCCATCTCAAGATCCCTAATTTAATGACTCCTTTAAAAATAAAGTTCACTTTACCAAGTAAGGAAACACAGTCACCATTTCCAGGAATCTGGGGACATCTGTAGGGGATCAATATTTTGCCTGCTACAGCTGTCTTGCCAATTTGGTGGAAACTTCATCCCTCTGTGTTTTATAATAAAAGATGGTACTCCAGTGCTTGATAAGGCTGATAGGATGTTGCTGCTGATAAAATGTCTTATTGATATAAATCACACCTATTAGAATGTCATTTAGTCCTCACAGGCTGAGAAGCAAAACACTATTATGTTTATTATATACATATTCCATTTGCCAAAAAATGAATTCCCTATTGTTTACAACAGGCAGTGCAGAGTTAGTTTTGATTTTAAAGTGAACGCATCATTTTAAAGGGCTTCGATCTTTGCAATTTCTGGAAACACTGGCTTGCCCTGAGGCCAAGTAGGAAATGTCATAAATGCCAGAGAGTGAATGCATACTTTTTAGAATTAATCACTCTCACTTCTGTGTTCACATCGAAAGCTGCTTGTATCCCTCTAAAGCAAAGTCACCTAAAATGAGATGATCTGCAGACCAGTGCAGTCAAGGACTTGTTCTTACTAGTCTGCAAGGAGATGGCTGAGGAGCTTAAGCCAGAAAGCAAACCAACCAGGCAACTAAACACTCCTTTTAGTTAAAAAACAAAATGTATATATACACATATAAAAAAAGAAATATATTGTGTGCATACACAATATATATGTGTGTGTGTATGTGTACATATCTATATTTGAATAGCAGTGTGTTGATTTATACTCCAGCACCAGCTCCCTGTTTTATTGCAGATCATTCACTAACAGCTTATAGAACAGTTACTTTGCTTGTTTTCTTTCAGTTTTAATCTTTTATTTTAGGGCTGAACCTGCAGCATATGGAGGTTCCCAGGCTAGGGGTCCATTCAGAGCTGTAGCAGCTGGACTACACCACAGCCACAACAATGCCAGATCTGAGCCGCATCTGTGAACTACACAACAGCTCATGGCAACACCAGATCCCTGACCCACTGAGCGAGGCCAGGGGTGGAAATTTTGTCCTCATAGATAATAGCCAGAATCATTTCCGATGCAGCACAACAGGAACTCCCAGGAATTCCTAGTTTTAATTCTTTTTTAAAACTTTATTTTAGGAGTTTAGGGGTACCAGGAGACCGCTAACCTGGGAACATGCATATGCCTTGGGTTCAGCCCTAAAAAGCAAAAAAAAACCAAACAACTTAATTTTATATTGGAGTAGAGTTGATTTACACTGTTGTGTTAGTGGAGCACTTACTCTCATTAGCATTGCTCTGCAGGGCTTATGTCATTCTGTTCTCTATTGGGATTACTTGTTTTTATTTGTTTTATCCCATATATTGCTCAGAGAATTTTTTTTCTGTGGTGCTTAGCCTCCAGGCTGTCTCTGTCTCTGTCTCTCTCTCTCTCATACACACACACACACACACACACACACACGCACACACACACACGCATGTGTAAGTGTGTTGCCATGCTTGCTAGGTTTGATGATCAGTCTGGCCACTGGGGACCTGCCCCAGGTTGGAGGCTCATGGGCCCAGATCCCATCAGCTCCAAACCAGCTGTTGCTCCCTCTTAGGCTGCAGGCTGAGGTGGTAAAGGCCTGTGTCCTGCTCCAAGTCCACACATCCCTTGCAACAGCACCTGGAAAGCTGCACCTGAACAATCCTACAGCATGCCTTTGGGATGTGTCTAATTTCACAGAAAATGGGCAAGTGTGTCTCTTCAGGTTTTAAAATAGCAACAACAAATATACAGAAACCTTCATTGAGTAATATTTTCAGAGAGGATACTATCATGCCTTATTCAGGTTTTCATTTCCCCTAAGTGCTGTGAGGACTTGGGTTCAATCCCTGGCCTCAGCTCTTTGGGTTAAGGAGCCGGCATTGCTGGAGCTGCAGTGTTGGTCACAGATGAGGCTTCGATCCTGTGTTGCTGTGGCTGTGGCTGTGGCTTAGACTGGCAGCTACAGCTCCAAATCAACCCCTAGCCTGGGAACTTCCACTAGTATCCATGAGGACGGGGTTCCATCCTTGGCCCCGCTCAGTGGATTAAGGATCTGGCATTGTGGTGAGCTGTGGCATAGGTTATATGCAGCTCAGATCTGGCGATGCTGTAGCTATGGTGTAGACCGGCAGCTACAGCTCCGATTCTATCCCTAGCTCAGGAACTTCCATATGCCAAGGGTGAGGCCCTAAAATGACAAAAGAATTTTTTAAAAAAGCCAGACTTCTTGTTCATAGTATGTTTTGATCATCACAAACCTAGGAATGCTGATTTATATCTATTTTTTCCAGGTAATGCCATCTAATGGGTTTGTGAGGGAGAAGAAAAAGTGTTACTATTTTTCATCCATCAGGATCCTCAAATGTAGTTGAAAAAAGACCACAGGAGTTCCCGTCGTGGTGCAGTGGTTAACGAATCCGACTAGGAACCATGAGGTTGCGGGTTCGGTCCCTGCCCTTGCTCAGTGGGTTAACGATCCGGCGTTGCCGTGAGCTGTGGTGTAGGTTGCAGACGCGGCTCGGATCCCGAGTTGCTGTGGCTCTGGCGTAGGCCGGTGGCTACAGCTCCGATTCAACCCCTAGCCTGGGAACCTCCATATGCCGAGGGAGCGGCCCAAGAAATAGCAACAACAACAACAAAAAAGACAAAAGACAAAAAAAAAAAAAAGAAAAAAGACCACAAAAAGAGTTCCCATCGTGGCTCGGTGGTTAACGAATCCAACTAGGAACCATGAGGTTTTGGGTTCAATCCCTGGCCTCGCTCAGTGGGTTGAGGATCTGGCGTTGTCGTGAGCTGTGGTGTAGGTTGCAGACGTGGCTCGGATCCTGAGTTGCTGTGGCTGTGGCATAGGCCAACAGCTACAGCTCCGATTAGACATCTAGCCTGGGAACCTCCATATGGCCCTAGAAAAGGCAAAAAGACAAAAACAAAAAAACAAAACAACCCAAAAAGGAGTTCCTTGGTGGTGCAGTGGGTTAAGAATCTGGTGTTGTCACTTGCGGTGAGGATTTGATCCCTGGTCCAGGAACTTCTGCATGCTGTGGGTGTGTCCAAAAAAAAAAAAAAAGGAAAGGAAAATCAAATTGCAAGCTTCAGTGCCACCATCAACTAGAGGCTCCTTCAAAGGATAATCTTGGAGTTCCTGTTGTGGCTTAGCAGGTTAACAACCCCACATGGTGCCCCGGTGAAGATGCAGATTTGATCCATGACTTCACTCTGTGGATTAAGGATCCTGCATTGCTAAAAGCTGTGGTGTAGGTCACAAATGCAGCTCAGATCTGATGTTGTGGCTGTGGCATAGGCCTCAGCTGCAGCTGCCATTTGACCCCTAACCCAGGAACTTCCATATGCCACAGGTGCAGCCATAAAAAGAAAAAGAAAAAAAAAAGGATAATCTTGAGATTAAAAAATAAACGCCCCTTACCTTTTACAGAAACAGATTCTTAAAAAAATTTTTTAAATTAAAGCATAGTCGGAGTTCCCTTTGTGGCTCAGCAGTAACGTGGGTTCAATCCCAGGCCTTAGCTCATTGGGTTAAGGCTCTGGCATTGCTGCCAGCTGGGGTGTAGGTCGCAGATGAAGTTTGGATCCCCTGTCGCTGTGGCTGGGGTATAGGCTGGCAGTTACAGCTCCAGTTCAACCCCTATCCTGGGACTCTCCATATGCCACAAGTGCAGCCCTAAAAAGACAGAAAAAAAAAAAAGAACTATATTTGATGTACAATATTATATAAATTTCAGGTGTACAATACAGTTATTCACAATTTTTAAAGGCGATGCTCCATGTAGAGTTATTATCAAATATTGGCTCCATTCCCTGTGCTGTATAAGATATCCCTGTAGCTTATTCCATACTTAATAGTTTGGATCTCTTAATCCCCTACCCCCTAGATTCTTAGGAAATTAAAGGAACACATCTGAGGAGGTACAGTGTTCTCAGACCCTTTAATTGAGTAATAACAAAACACACCAGCAAGCGCTTACTCAACAAGCCATCCACGCTGGCCGATTATGTGCAGGCTTAGCGTTGGGGACACAGCAGTCCTGGCCCTTGCTCTCTGGTTAGTGTAGTCATTGTGAAGGTATGCACCTGTGACTGCTGGCCGGCATCCAGTGTCCCTTGGGGCATGGGAGCTGCACAAGCCATGTAAAACCAGGTTCTTTGCACAATGTGGATGAAGCAGAGGTGAACAGTCACATGTCGTCTTGCTTTATTTATTTTTATAAAGCATAGTTGGTTGACCATGTTGACCTAGACCATTAGTTCTAGGCATACAGCGAAACAATTTGGTTATTTTAATGTATTATATATTTAACATATTTATATTATAATACATATTATATACATTTTAAATATACTATTACATACATATATTATTTTTCAGATTCTTCTCCATTACAGGTTTTTGTGAGATATTGTCTTGCTTCTTTTCCTTCCTCTCTGATGCAACATTGATTCTAATCCATTGCCTCCTACTTATACGGCCAGTTTTGTTTCTGAGGCATTTAACACCCTTTAATGCAGCTTGAAATCTCTGAGTATCTCTGCTGGCAGCTATTATTTCATAGAGTCTACCAAGAAAGTGGTACATGAGCTTCGCTAGCCCACCAATCCCAAATCAAAGGGGGACGTTCCAGAAAGCCAGTCCATTTTGAGAGCTTTCGGTGATGCTTTGTTTCATATGGTAATCTCACAGGACTTCTGCGGGGATAAGTGACCCATAAAGATGCACTTAAGGAGTTCCCATCATGGCTCAGCAGAAACAAATCTGACTAGCATCCATGAGAATGCAGGTGTGATCCCTGGCCTCGCTTGGTGGGTTAAGGATCTGGCATTACTGTGGCTGTGGTGTAGGCCAGCAACTACAGCTCTGATTCGACCCCTAGCCTGGGAAATCCGTATGCCATGGATGTGGCCTTAAAAAGACAAAAAAAAAAAGAAAAAGAAAAAGAAAAAAAAAGTAGTTCAAGGAGGGTTCAGCTTCCATTTTCTGTATTTTCTTTTTATTTATTATTATTATTATTTTTTGGCATACAGGACTTCCAGGGTCAGAGATCAAACCCATGCTGCAGCATTGACAATGCCAGATCCTTAACCCAGTAAGCCATGAGGGAACTCCCATTTCTTTGTATTTCTACAGGGCCTTCCTCTGAGTATTCAGAGGTGCTGAGAATAATAACACTAACAAGAGACAGTCTCCCAATAGAAGAACAAGGCCCGCCTTTGCATAAACAGTCACACCTGCAGAACTTGTCAGCTTGAGAGGCTATAGACATAGGTCCTTTTGAAAATCAAAGTCTCCCCCTTGCTGGAACCTCAGTGGAGGGGTGGTGGAGAGGGTGGCAGAGCTTCCTGGTTCTCAGGTATAAAGGTGATGCGGAGTTCCTGCTGTGGCTCAGTGAGTTAAGAACCCAACTAGTGTCCACGACGATGTGGGTTCCATCCCTGGCCTCACTCAGTGGGTTAAGGATCCAGCGTTGCTTTGGCTCTGGCTCAGACCAGCAGCTGCATCTCTGATTTGACCCCCAGCCTGGACTTCCATATGCTGTGGGTGTGGCCCTAAAAAGCATAATAAAAAAAGAATAAATGTGATCCTTTCCACTTATAGCTGTGGGCATGAGACTCCTTTTCTCTCCCACATGTAAGGAGCAAGGCTTTGGACGTCAACAGACGTGTGGTGTGAAAGGAAAGGCGTTGGGGCCCGGCCAGGCGGGTGGGCGGCATGGAGGAAGCAGCAGTCAGCTGTTTGAAAGGATGGATTAGACACACACTCCAGGTGTTGTGAGACAACTTTCCCAAGGCACTCAGCGGTCTGCATTCCTTTCCTCAGCTCTCAAGAAAAGTGTCTCTCCTGGCTTAGGAAGAATCATAAAAAAATTGCCACTCTGACCTCCTCATCTTAATCCCTCGCCATTTGGGGAACAATAGAGCAAGCACATCTGACAAAGGTGTTGGGCTTATTCCAGGTGCTGCTTTGCTTTGTGAAGAGCACAGTGAGATGCTTCATCTCCGCCCTTCCTTCAGGTCTGGAGGCACAGCCCAGCCCCTGATCTCAGTTTCTTTCCGGTGTCGTCATCTGAAGCTGGTACCTCTTGCCCCGGTCCTCCCAGACTTGGCCTCCACAACTTTCTTTAAACGCAAAAGGATATCTCTTTCCAGATGTCACTCTTTTGCCTGACAAGCTTGAAAATACCATGACAAAAAAAAAAAAAAAGAAAAAAGAAAAAAAAATATTGAGACACATGTTTTTTCACAGTCTTCGTACATGTGAAGTAGACACTGCCTATTATTTTTCTCATTTCTTTTCCTGTGGTCGATTTCTAGTTTTCTGCCACTGTGGTCAGAGAAGATGCTTGAAATAATGTCTATACTCTTAAATTTGTTGAGGTTAGTTTTGTGCCCCAGTATGTGATCAATCCTAGACAATGTTCCACATGCACTTGAAAAGAATGTATATTCTGGGTTTTTTTTAATATAATGTCCTGAAAATATCAAGTCTAACTGTTCTGTCATTTAGGATCTCTGCTGCTTTCTTGATTTTCTGTCTAGAAGATCTGTCCATTGATGTGAATGGGATATGAAAGTCTCCTACTATTTTGTGTTCCCATCAATGTCTCCTTTTATATCTGTTAGTACTTACTTTTTGTATTTTGGAGCTCCTATATTAGAGGCACATATATCACAGCAAGGAGGATCCAAGCTGCCTTTGCGACCTACACCACAGCTCATGGCAATGCCGGATCCCTAACCCACTGAGCAAGGCCAGGGATAGAACCCGCAACCTCATGGATACTAGTCGGATTTGTTAACTGCTGAGCCATGACGGGAACTTCCTAGGCGAATATGTGTTGAAGAATGTTAATCCCCTTCTTGATCCTTTTATTATTAAATAGTATCCTTCTTTTTCTTTATGGAATTTGTTTTAAAGTCTATTTTGTCTGATATAAGTCTTGTGACTCCTGCTTTCCTGTCATTTCCACTGACGTGAAACATCTTTTTCCATCCCCTCACTTTCAATTTATATGGGACACTGCCTATTTTGAAGCAGCTGCAATTCAAACATTCTGCCAAAGATGACTCAGCAAACAGTACCAAAGTATCATCAGATAGAAGAACATTAACCTTATTTACAAATGACTTTCCTCCAAGTACTCTCCATAAATAACGTCCACAATAAAAAGGGACTAATTTTGTAGTTCCTGTTGCGGCTCGGCAGGTTGAGGACCTGACATTGTCTCTGTGAGGATTTGGGTTTGATCCCTGGCCTCCATCAGTGGGTTAATGTAGTGCAGTGTAGGTTGCAGATACGGCTCAGATCCGGTGTTGCTGTGGCTGTGGCAGAGGCCTGCAGCTGCAGCTCCAATTCGACCCCTAGCCTGAAAACTTCCAAAAACTGTAGGTGGAGCTGTAAAAAGAAAAAAAAAAAAAAGGAGTAATTTCAGGCAATAACACCTAGCAGATATGTTCATACGGGAAAAGTCAGAATCACATCTTCTCTTTTAATGATTTTTGCAAAAGTCATCATTGCATTGATTGCAACAGAACAGACTGAAGATTGGAGAGGCTGCTGATTCATCCATGCTGCCTTTTTCTTTCACCCCCTTGAAACTGAGATCATCTAATAGGAGAAAACCTGAACCCTGGACAGGAAGATGGTCTGAAAGAGAGTGTTTTAATGTTCCAAACTGAATCAATGCAAAAACTCTTCAGAGGTCAATAGTAGATAGATCACTGGAAGTAGGGAGGCATTTTCACAGAGCAGGTTGCCATGGGCTCTGCACACTCCTTCGTGAAAGTGAGAGATGGAAATGACACCAAGGAACAGAAGATCAAGAAGCTGCCAGAGTATAATCCCCAACTCTCTGATTCTCCCAGACTCTTCTTGACTCCATACCTCTCTTGGCAGCTGTCGCTTCCATGAATAGTCAAATGAGAAACTTTTTGAAAAAGCAAAAGACTGAACATATGACTGCACCTGCAGCATTCGGAAGTTCCTGGACCAGGGATTGAAACTGCATCATAGCAGGGACCCGAGCCACAACAGTGACAAGGCAGATCCTTAATCCCCTGAGCCACCAAGCAACTGCTTGAGAGTATGTTTTATTTTATTTTATTTACTTATTTAGTTTGCTTTTTAGGGCTGTGCCTGCCCTGCGACGTGTGGAAGTTCCCAGGCTAGGGGTTGAATCAGAGTTACAGCTGCTGGCCTACATCACAGCCACAGCAATGTGGGATCTGAGCCCATCTGCGACCTACACCACAGCTCACGGCAATGCCAGATCCTTAACCCACTGAGTGAGGCCAGGAGTTGAACCCGTATCCTCATGGATCCTAGTCAGGTTCATTAACCACTGAGTCATGAAGGGAACACACGAGAGTATGTTTTATTTTAGATTCCCTATGGTTTCATTTTTTAAGTGATCCAACATCAGCTACCTTTTCAGCATGCTTTCCAAAGTGCTTCTTCCCCCGTCTTAATCTTTCTGAATTTATTTATTTACTTTTTATTGGGGTATAGTTGATTTACAATATTACATTAATTTCCGGCATACAACAAAATGATTCGATTATATAGTTACACACATATATATCCATAGTCTTTTAAAACTTTTTATTATAGATTTACAATGTTCTGTCAATTGTTCAGTAAAGTGACCCAAGTGTACATATATATACATTCTTTTTTTCTTTCTTTTTTGTCTTTTTAGGGCCATACCCATGGTATACGGAAGTTCCCAGGTTAGGAGTCTAATCAGAGCTGTAGCTACTGGCCTACACCACTGCCACAGCAATGAGGGATCAGAGCTGCACCGCCTACCTACACCACAGTTCATGGCAACACTGAATTCCTGACCCACTGAGTGAGGCCAAGATCGAACCTGCATAGTCATGTATCCTAGTTGGGTTCATTACTGCTGAGCCACAATGGAAACTCCACATTCTTTTTCTTATCACATATCCATAGCCTTTCAAAAATTCTTTTCCAGGAGTTCCCATCGTGGCGCAGTGGTTAACGAATCCGACTAGGAACCTTGAGGTTGTGGTTTCGATCCCTGCCCTTGCTCAGTGGGTTAACGATCTGGCGTTGCCGTGAGCTGTGGTGTAGGTTGTAGACATGGCTCGGATCCCGCGTTGCTGTGGCTTTGGCATAGGCTGGCAGCTACAGTTTCAATTCGACCCCTAGCCTGGGAACCTCCATATGCCGTGGGAGCGGCCCAAGAAAGGGCAAAAAGACAAAAAAAAAATCTTTCCATTATAGGTTATTACAAGGTATTGAATATATAGGTCCTTATGCTATACAATAAATTGTTATTTCCCCTCTTAGCATTTCATTAGAATATTTGCTCCTAGGTGACTTACCATTCCTACAAATGAGACAGAAACTCTGGGCAATCTAGTTAAAAAAAAAAAAGCTAAGTACATAGGTAGATAGAGTTTGTATGATATAGCTCACATCTGTCCACAATGAGACAGTATCTCAGAAGTTTAATTTGACGGTCAACTTGCTATATATTTTATTGACTGAGACATGTCAAATGTCAATAATGAGGTAAAGAAGTATACCGACAAGAGGAAACAATGGAATTCTTATTATCTTCATTTTGCCACCTCTCCTAATATAGAGTTTCTTAAACTGACAGTGTCACTTTTAGATTAAATAGCAAACTGATTTAATAAGTCTCTGGCTGAGAATTTATCTTCCTTCCAGAAAAAGATGAATTAAACTTCTCAAAGCTGCCTGTGAACAGCTTCGGACCGGAGCACAGAACTGGATGGTCTCAAGCTCACTGGCATCCAATAGGCCTGACTTTCCTCTCTGCCTGGCCACTCATGCCATCCTAAGATAACAGCTACTTTTTTTTTTCTTCTTTTTTTTAGACCCTCCCCTGCAGCATATGCAAGTTTCCAGGCTAGGGGTCCAATCAGAGCTGCAGCCCCTGGCCTTTGCCACAGCCACCCCAGATCTGAGCTGCAGGCCAGAGAGGATTCAGGCTCGATCCATGGCTATGGAGCATGGCCGGGGATCGAACTCGCATCCTCAGGGATACTGCCTGGGTTCTTAACCCGCCGAGCCACAGGAACTCCCAGGATATTAGCTACTTTTGTCTCAGCCTCTTTCACCTCTCCCAAAGCTCAACTGCCTCCCTCCCTCCACATGCGTTCACTGATCCAGGAAATATTTATGGAGCACCTACTCTGTGCCTAGCACAAGGCTCCCTCCCTGGAAGAGAGCAAAGCAGACCGAGCCTCTGCACCTAGAAATCCAGACGAAGCACCTTAAGGACATCAACTAAAGAGGTCACCCAAATACATCCTAGTTCTAGGATGTATTGAAAAGGCTCCAAAGGAGCCCTTATCTACTCTGGGAGGCGGGTGAGGGGCTAGGGCCGCTTTGCTGAGGGCGGAGCTTTGAGTTTGCATCTGAAGGACAGGTAGCAATTAACTGGCTGAAAGACGAGAAGGTGGTCCAGGCCCAGGAAGGAGAATTTGCCAAGATCCTCAGGAGGTAAGGCATCTTTTCTTTTCCTAACTCTGAGTTGCCTCTTATAATTATCCCCAACAAAAGAGCTTGGGGAAAAAAAAAAAGAAAAAAAAAAAACCTGCATCTACAAGAAATGAAATTCTTGCAGCTGAGCAAAAGTTATCCAACAGTAAGTTCAGGAAGGAGGTGGATTTCACATACAAGGATGTAGGATTTGGGGAAGTGTGGTCCTGACTGCCAACTATATGCCCTGCTACTTTTTCCTTCTTTCTTTTAGTACAGGAGCCGTGCCCTTGCCTACTGGGTCTTTTGTTTAAGCAGGGCACAGGCTACCCAGCCTGAGACTACATTTCCCAGCTTCCTTTTCAGCCAAGGAATGTCCACCTGACTAAGTTCCAATGGGGTTTAAATGGAAATAAATGTCCCTTCCTTTAAGGGAGATTGCCTGATTTCCCTCTCTGAGCCCAGGTTCTCTTCTAACAGAGAAAGTTCCTGGAAAGCCTTTGGGACATGTTCCAGGTCAGGTGTGTTCCATGCAAGAGAAGTCCACTGTACTCTTGTATTTGGGGGTTTCCTTTAAGTTAGCCTATCCCCTAATTAACACAGGAGTGGTTATCTTATTTATTTTGTCTTTATAATGATAACCGAAACAACAGTCATCATCAAGGTCATAATGCAAACAGTAAAAACATTTGATTATGCAAAAATATTGTAGGTTAACAAATACCACAAGCCAAATCAATGCCAAAGGATAAAACTAGAAAACTATATTTGCAACACACAACAGCCAGGGGGCTAGCTTCACATATCACATACATTTTATTAAGTATTTACTACCTATCAGGTGTTGTGTGGAATGCTTTATTAAGGATTGTCCTGGTTCCCTTGTGGCATAGTGGGTTAGGGATCTGGTGTTGTCACAGCAGTGGTTCAGGTCAGTGCTGTGGCAAGGGTTTGATCCCCGGCCCAGGAACTTCCACCTGCTGTGGGTGCCACCAAAAAGAAAATAATAATAATAAAGATTTTCCTGGAGTTCCTGTCGTGGCTTAGTGGTTAACGAACCTGACTAGGAACCATGAGGTTGCAGGTTCGATCCCTGGCCTCACTCAGTGGGTTAAGGATCCGTCATTGCCGTGGGCTATGGTATAGGTTGCAGAGGTGGCTTGGATCCTGAATTGCTGTGGTGAAGGCCGGCAGCTACATCTTCAATTAGACCCCTAGCCTAGGAACCTCCATATGCCACGGGTGCAGCCCTAGAAAAGACAAAAAAAAAAAAAGATCGTCCTGATTAAGACCAACTATAACCCTGTGTGGTGGGTGTGATAAAGAACAGTGGTTAATCATGGGCTCCAAATTCACCAGACTTGCTGTGAGGATTTGGGGACATGACCTAAAATGGGGATGACTATAACTTCTTCCAAGGATCCTTTATGCAAATTAGATGAGACAGCATTGCTATGAACAGTGGGGCAGGTTGTGCCCTGCATAAGGACAAACTGCTAAGGCAATGATTAGGCCTCTTTCCAAGCCAGGTGGGTGCCTTAGTGCAGGGAGTACCAGCCCAAGGAAGGGGTACCTTTTTCTAATTTTCACAAAGGCACCTTCTGGACAAGCGGCCTTGACATGAGATACGGGAAATGTTCCATGGAAAGACTTGCCAGCCAGTGGGGGAGCAAGGCCTGGATAAGTGCTCAGCGCAAGTTAACAATTGTCAGTAACATTATTTTCATTCTCCTGATGAGATAACAGAGGCTTAGAGAAGCTAAGTGATTTTTCTACTGCAGGGTTAATGCACAGCTCCTTTGAGATGCTCAACAAAAAGGCAAAAATTCCAACAAAAATATGCAAAGAACACTGTTCACAGAAAATGCATGTGAACACAAAAAGATATACGAAATTACTCATAATTGGAGTTCCCATTGTGGCTCAGTGGGTTAAGAACCCAACTAGTGTCCATGAGGATGTGGGTTTGATCCCTGGTCTTGTTTCGTGGGTTAAGGATCTGGTGTTGCTGAAAGCTGTGGTGTGGGCCAGCAGGTGCAGCTCTGATTCAACACTTAGCCCAGGAACTTCCACACACCACAGGTGAGGCCATTAAAAAAAAAAAAG
The DNA here is from genome assembly GCF_016906955.1 of Phacochoerus africanus. Taxonomy (NCBI): domain Eukaryota; kingdom Metazoa; phylum Chordata; class Mammalia; order Artiodactyla; family Suidae; genus Phacochoerus; species Phacochoerus africanus. The sequence goes on from NC_062548.1 coordinate 61,963,358, forward strand.
GAAAAAAAGAAAAAAAAATTATTCATAGTTAATAAATGAGATATTTTGTATCTATCAGAGTGGTAAACATTGGTTATATTGTCTTAAAATTTTTGTTTTAATTACTCATAATTAAAACAATAAATGAGATATTTTGCACCTATCAGATTAGCAAACCCTGGTTATATTCAGTCTTGAATAAAACTGTGAGGAACATTCACTTACACTGTTGCCAGGTCTGTAAATTACCTCTTGAGGCTTCTTCCTACCCAGCGTTTCAGAACAATTTTTGAATTCTAAATGAAATACCTTAAATACTCAGTTTCTGATCTAGGATAAATGCCAGCTGATCCTGGACATGGACAACATTTTACCAGTCAGTGGCTCATCAGTACAGAAGTTTTCATGTTTTAAAATTGGTTACTGGGAGTTCCTGTCTTGGCTCGGCAGAAACAAATCTGACTAGTACCCATGAGGACACAGGTTCAATCCCTGGCCTCGCTCAGTGGGTTAAGGATCCAGCATTGCCATGCGTGAACTATGGTTATAGGTCGCAGACGCAGCTCAGATCCCACGTTGCTGTGGCTGTGGTGTAGGCCGGCGGCTGCAGCTCCAATTCACCCCCTTGCCTGGGAACTGTCATATGCCATGGGTATGGCCCTAAAAAGAATAAAAAATTAAAAAATTAAATTGGGGAGTTCCTGTCGTGGCTCAGTGGTTAACGAATCCGACTAGGAACCATGAGGTTGCGGGTATGATCCCTGGCCTTGCTCAGTGGGTTAAGGATCCAGCGTTGCCATGAGCTGTGGTGTAGGTCTCAGACATGGCTCGGATCCCGAGTTGCTGTGGCTCTGGTGTAGGCCAGTGGCTGCAGCTCTGATTAGACCCCTAGCCTGGGAACCTCTATATGCCGTGGGAGGGGCCTTAGAAAAGGCAAAAAGACAAAAAAATAAAATAAAATAAAATAGGTCACCAAGAAATTTTTATTATTTCTGTGCTTAAAAAAAAAAAGGGTGCTTGGGAATTCCCTGATGGCTGAACAATTAAGCATCTGTCATTGTCACTGCTGTGGCTCTGGTTATAGCTGTGGTGCAGGTTTGATCGCTGGCCTTGGAAATTCTACTACATGCTGTTAGTTCAGCTGAAAAAAAATAAAATAAAAAAACCCAAACCACAAAATCCCCACAGAATATGTAATGAAAGCAGTCACATGATGTGCTCTTGATTATTTCTACATCTTATATCTCAACTTTCTGCCTCTGCCCAGCCACTTTTTTTTTGTGCGTGAGTGTGGTCTTTTTTTAGGCCCACATTCAAGGCACATGGCAAATGAATCCGACTGGGATCCATTAGTCCCAGGCTAGGGGCCGAATCGGAGCTGTAGCTGCTGGCCTATGCCCCAGCCCCAGTAACGCGGGAATCAAGCCGAATCTGTGACCTACACCACAGCTCATGGGAATGCCAGATCCTTAATCCACTGAGTGAGGCCAGGGGTTGAACAGAGTCCTCATGGATCATTTCTGCTGAGCCACTAGGGGAACTCCTGCCCCTCTATGTCTGGGGAGTGCTAAAGGCATAGGTTGTGGCTCCAGACTCTCCACATCATCCCCAAGAGGAGATCAGGGCAGGACTCCTATAATTTGAAAGAGACCTGGATTGATGCTGGATGCTTCTCTCTGATCTCCTCACGTGTTTGTCTCTAAAGGCATTTTTTTTTTCTCATTTTTAAAGTTTTGAATAGGTGATTATGCTATTAGGGGTGAGGTTAAGAAGTATAGAGCCTGAAGGCACCCCACCCTAGAGATTCAGACTCCACAAGGTGGAGCCAAGAAATCTGCATTTTAACAAGCTCCCTGGGTGACTCTGCCACAGGACTGAGAAACACCGGTTGGAAAATTAGGTCAGTCCAGTTTCTCTAAGTTCAGCCATGGATGGGTGGATCTAGAATCAGGGGGCAGCTATAGGGTCAAGGTCATCATGAACATTATCATCAGCAGCATCATCACCATTCAAGACCATCTAGAGAGTGCCTATCGTATGAAAAGGAAATTACCAACCTCAAAAAGTAGGAAAAGGAGTTCCCTTTGTGGTGCAGTGGAAATGAATCTGACTCGTATCCATGAAGACGTGGGTTTGATCCCTGGTCTTGCTCAGTGGGTTGGCGATCCGGTGTTGCCATGAGCTGTGGTGTAGGTTGAAGATATGGCTTGGATACTGTGTTGCTGTGGCTGTGGTGCAGGCTGACAGCTGTAGCTCCAATTCGACCCCTAGCCTGGGAATTTCCATATGCCATGGGTAGGCCTTAAAAAGCAAAAAAAAAAAAGTAGAAAAAGAGGGCTCTAGGATAGAAAGACTGTGGGGATTGGAATTAGAAGAATGAATCTGTGTTTAATTGTTTGATTAAGAAGAGGTGCATGCAGTAAGTCAGTAAAATATATCAGATGCAAAGATTTTATACATAATGAAGTGTAGCAAACTGAGGAAGCCATTGAAACTGTAAAATCAGCAAATCTATGTGTGTTTGTCAGACACAGCCTGAATTAAGACCATGGTTACATCCTGACCTTCCAATTCATATGTCTGAAGAAGAGAACTGGTTTTCAAATTGATTGACCAGTTCATGTCAAACCATAAGGCTTGGGAGCCATGCACTGGGAAAAGCATGGTGGGTACTAGGTCTGTGGCTGGTTAACAAGAGAATGGACTCCCTTCCCTCAGGCTGGGTAGCTATAACTTCATCTTGTGTACACTGGGGAACCACGGCCACAGAAAATAGATGGGAGGATTCCAGGTGGCAGTTAAAATTGTCAAGTATGTTAAGCATAGGTCACTGAAGTCTCACCCTCTCCAACTTTGAGACGTGCGGGGCAGTGTCTACTTCATACTGAAGCTCCACTCCTGTCTTTTCAAGATAGGAAAAGAATTAAGTCTTTCCAGAAAAAAATTCTATCTTCATGGACATCACATGCATGATTGGGCAAGGATTTGCTAATTAGCATATCTTTAGATAAGTTTCGCTCATTTGAAAGCCTAATGTACCCTTAAAGGACAAGCTCATTTCAGTATTCCCAGACAAGATAAAGTGACCTTGGGGATTGTAAACGGCTGCCTGGTTCCCCTGGGTCCCTCGGTCCTTTGGTTGGGAGCCTTCTCCTTGTCTGAAGATATGTGGGAGCAAGGTTTCATGGTTTATCAGGTTTGCCTGGAGCCAAGGTCAGGGTCTGTCATGCTCAATAAGTATTTCTTGAATTCAGAAATAAACCTGGTTATAAACACTGCTGAAAGTATTTTGCTGGGATGAAAAACCACTTGACAGGACTGATAAAGAGGATTTTATAAGCATTATCCAGTGAGTAGTCGGGGCCCAAGAAATCCTTTCTCTGTTCTTTTTTGGGATAGAATCTTGGGTTGTATGTTCACAAATTTATAACAGATCCTAACGATTACTTCAGATGGCTTCTTTTTGGCTGCCTGGCAGCATATGGAGCTCCTGCACCAGGGATCAGATCTAAGCTGCAGCTATGGCAAGTTCAGATCCTTAACCCACCAAGCTGGACCGGGGATTGAACCCATGTCCCAGGGCTCCTAAGACACTGTCCATCCAGTTGCACCACAGCAGGAGTTCCCAGATGGCTTCTTGGATCAAAGAGTTTCCAATAAAAATTAGCCCAACCCATCAAATGCGGCAATTCAAAACCATTCTCCCTTCCCTAGGTCAACACATGTGTGCATCAATCCTTCATGCTGGTTTAAAAAAAGTTTTTTAAAAAAGAATTTGTTTTACTAACACTGAACTTTGTCTTTATTTATTTATTTTTTTAAATTTAAAATAGGAGTTCCCATTGTGGCGCAGCAGAAACGAAACCGACTAGGAACCATGAGGTTGTGGGTCTGATCCCTGGCCTTGCTCAGTAGGTTAAGGATCTGGTGTTGCCCTGAGCTGTGCTGTAGGTCGCAGACTCGGCTTGGATCTGGTGTTGCGGTGGCTGTGATGTAGTCGGCAGCAACAGCTCCGATTAGATCCCTAGCCTGGGAACCTCCATATGCTGTGGGTGCGGCCCTAAAAAGACAAAAGACAAAATAAATAAATTTAAAATAAACATCATTAAACAGCGCCTCGCTTTGCAACCAAAGTGATCATAAATTGTGCTGTTCTTCTGAGGAATTTATTTTCAGGTTTGAATCTTTGTTAATGAAATTAAGTTTCCTGTTATTTGTATTATTCATGTTTTTATTTTTACCTTTTTTGAACTTTCCAATAGTGATGGACAAAATTCGTTGAAATTTTCTACCTTCTATCTATGGCAGGTGATACATATATAGTGATGTATATAGTGATATATATACACATATAGTAATATATATAGTGATATTTATACCAATATATATATATATATACATATACATATATATACACACACACATATGGTTTTCCTTCCAAATAAAGGAATTTTAAAGTTGAATCAATTAAAAGAAGTAATGATTAGCATATGCGGCATAAAGACTCATGAAGAGGGAATCAGAAGGACTAGATTTAGGGGAGACATGAGGGCAAAGCCAGCAAGAAGCGGAGACAAGGCTGGCTAACAGAAGGAGCTTCCTCTCCTAGGATCACACAGGCCATGTTGTAGAGTTTAGGTTTGATCTTAAGAAGACTGGGAGCCACCAAAGACTTGAAAGAGGGTGGATGCCAGGACAGAATTTACTTTTCTACAAAATCATTATGCTGTAAAGATGGGATTAGAAGGTGACAAAAGGCACCAGGGACGTCCCTTAGGAACCAACCATAATAATCCAGGAGGGCAATGATGCTGTCGAACTCTTGGTGGTGCCAGCAGGACAAAAAGGGTAACGGGCTATCATGCCATGACTTGGTCATTGAGGCAGAAGAGCTTCTGGTTTCTGGCTGAGACAATTGGATCAGTGGGGGGAGCCCATCACAGAGCTCTGGGAATTCAGAAAAGGGTTTTAAGAGGATTAGGATGAGCTTCTTAGGTATGAAGGCGACTTGTATGAAGATACTATAACTAATAAAGGAAATATTCAGCAGAAGGTGATTCTGGGGCTAGGAGCTCAGGTGAATGATTTGAATTGGAGATACCAGCACTTCTCTTTCCGTTGAAATGGAACCAACCTGTATGAGTTTGCCAGGGCTACCAAAACGAAGGACCACAGACTGAGTGGCTTAAACCACAGAAACTTACTTCCTCATAGTTCTGGAGATTAGAAGTCCAAGATCAAGGTGTCAACTGGGTTGGTCTCTTGGAGGACTGCTCTCCTGGGCTCGTAGTAGATGGCCATCTTCTCGCTGTGTCGTCACAGGCTCTTCCCTCTGCATGTGTGTGTCTGAGTCCTAATCTTTTCTGATAAAGACCTCAGTCATTTAGGATTAGGGCCTGCCCTAAGATCCTCATTTATCTTAATTACCTCTTTAAGGACCCTATCTCCAAAGAGTCACATTCTGAGGTACAGGAGTTACAAAGTCAACATTGTAATTTGGGGAAAACACAGCACAGCCTATAATATCACCTCCTAACTTATTAAATCAAAAAGGAAATTTGCTGGCTAATGAAATCAGGAAGTTAGTTCAAGAGAACAAAGAAAAACACTGGATAAAGGGGTTTCAAATCTTGGATCCAGACGATGTCTTCATTTTTGTCACTCAGCTTTATGAGATGTCACCTGCATTGTCCCTCTGTGGTACCAGTGATGGCTATTTCAGGACCATCACCTCTGTACAGCAACCAAGCCCTATGAAGAAAGACACTTTTATCCTGATGATCCCAGCAGAAGTCCTGAAGTTGGTCTTAAGTGATCTAGCTTAAACCACTCACCCATCTCAGAGAGCAGGCAGGGTGTAGAGAAAAATCACACTTGTAAGGGCTAAAGGTGGAGTCTCCAGCTTATTTCTGCCCACTGGCCAATCCCAGGTAATCCTCATGAATGGGGAGTAATGGAAGAGTGTTGCTTATAGAGTTGTTGAAAAGGTGATAACAACTGTAACAAGCCATGTCCCCTACAATGATTAAAGTCACAGGAGTATACAGCAGAAATTGACACAACATTGTGAATCAACTATAATTTAGGAGTTCCTTTATGATGGTTTAGTGGTAACAACCTGGCTAGTATCCATGAGGACGAGGGTTCCATCCCTGGCCTTGCTCAGTGGGTTAAGGATCTGGCATTGCCAGGAGCTGTGATGTAGTTTGCAGATGCAGCTCAGATCTGGGGTTGCTGTGGCTGTAGCTCCAATTTGACCCCTAGCCTGGGAATTTCCATATGCTGAGGGTGCAGCCCTAAAAAGACCAAACAAAACAAAACAAAACAAAACAAAAACCCCAAAACAAACAAAAAAACCAACCCCCCCAACAAAACCCTCACTATACCTTAAAACATTAAAAAAAAAAAAAAAAAAGACCCAGGACTAGTGATCAGGGAGAATGTGAGAATGTGTAGGAAGAAAAGCAGAGGACTGAGGTTAGGAACCCGAGGGAAAAACATAGTATCCAAAGGATGAGAGGAGAAATAGCTGCCCTTTAGGAAGATGCAGAAAAGAAAGGAAGAAAGACAGGGCAGGAGCTCCTGTCGTGGCTCAGTGGTTAACAAATCCAACTAGGAACCATGAGGTTTCGGGTTCGCTCCCTGGCCTTGCTCAGTGGGCTAAGGATCCGGCATTGCCGTGAGCTGTGGTGTAGGTTGCAGACTCAGCTCGGATCCTGCCTTGCTGTGTCTGTGGCGTAGGCCGGCAGCTACAGCTCCGATTCAACCCCTAGCCTGGGAACCTCCATATGCCGCGGGAATGGCCCAAGAAATGGCAAAAAGACAAAAAAAAAAAAAAAAACCAAGGCAGCGTGTTATCATAGATGCCAAGAGAAGAGACAGTTTTAACAAAGAAATCATGATTTGTGACACCTAGGAAGAAAAAAAACTTAATCACAACGAGTTCAGACACATCACTTTTTAAAAGTCACACAAATAAAAAATGGGCATATGGAAGTTCCCAAGCTAGGGGTCCAATCAGAGCTGCGGCTGCCAGCCTATGCCACAGCCACAGCTATGTAGGATTGGAGCTGCATTTGTGACCTACATATGCCACAGCTTGCGGCAATGCCAGATCCTTAACCCACTAAGCAAGGCCAGGGATGGAACCTGTATCCTCACAGACACTGTGTCAGGTTCTTAACCCTCTGAGCCACAACGGGAACTCCCACTGGGGCATGGTCTTGCAGAGCAATTTGTCAGAATCAAACATTTAAAGGTATGTACTCTTTGACCCAGCAAATCTTGCTTACTATCATAAGTAAATTAAGCCTTTTTTTAAAGGAAGTAATCCAAAGATCCATCGGAAATAGGTTAAACTCAAAATACTGCCTAACAGGTATGGAGGGGCACCAGCAAATTTGAACAGACACTGGCTATAAACCACCCACACTCATATGGGTGGGTCCTCACTAAACAATCCCTGAAGGGGAACACCAGGAGGACAAAATGATGTTCATACATGATGGATAAAGGGGCTGCTTTGGAAAGCCCCACAAAACATATTAATAAAAGTAGAAGATGTAGAGCCATGGGAATAGCATGGGTTCTGCTTTTCAGGGCATATAACTTTGCAGGTAAGTACCTGAAAACATTTAGAAACTGATAGCAAGTGGTTGCCTTTGGTGAGAGGGACCCTGTAAAGAAAGCAGGTAGGAGATTGTAGGGGTGAGACTTTTCATGTCCATTTGACTTTTTTTTTTTTTTGGTGGGTGTGGGGGAGCTGCTCCCATGGCATACGGAAGTTCCCAGGCCAGGGAGCACACCCAAGCCACAGCAGTGACAATGCCAGATCTTTAACCCACTGAGCCACCGGGGAACTCCCGACATCATTTAATGCTTTTAAACTTTTTAACTCACTCAGGCAACAGCTGATAATTAAATCAGGCACTGGGGAAAGATTGGAGGAGGCAATTGGAGCCGAGGGCTCCCAGCGTGGGGTCCACAGCTGGACTGCCTGGCCTTGAATCCTGGCTGCACACTGAGAAAGAAGTTGGGAGCTCCCCAGTCAAATGACTGTAACCTCATTCTCTGTTGCTTCATCTGTAGAATGTGGCCCAACAGTTCTTATCTCACAGAATTGCTGTGAGAAGTAAACGAGATAATGCACGTACGGTGCTCAGCACTGTGCCAGGCATTTACTATACATTCCTTAATTGTAAGTGATTTAAAAAAAAAAAAGAGACCCGAGAGACATAGTTCCCATCCTGGAAGAACACTCAGGATAGCAGGTGGATGAACCTGAGAGAAGTGGGCTGTTGGAAATGTGGATTCAGAGACTTGGACGTGCCATTCAAGTGGATGCTGGAGCCATTCAGCAAGAAAGAAGGGCTTGAGGGCTTTTTGCTCTAAGAAGGGAGGAGCTGGGGAAAATACACCCTGCAGTTGAGATGGGCTTAGGACACCATGGGAGAGTCCTGGAGGAGCCAGGATATAGTTAGTGCAGGTCCTGCAAGGCAAGTTGTCCTCGAAAGGCTGGGCACTCTGGGAGCTGATCTGGAGCAGAAGGAAGGGTCTGAGAAGTTAGCTGAGGAAGCTCAAGAATGGGGCTAATCAGCTTGAGCCGGAGGCCAGGAAGCATTCCAGAGAACCAGGGAGGGGAGAGTGAGGCAGCAGCAAGATGTGTAAGGGTCAAGCAGGGGAGTGACTATTAATAACTTTGCTCAAAGGGGTTTCTGGGTCACCATTGTCTTGGCTGATTATTTTTCTCTTATTTTTCTGGATTAAGTACATGGAACTTCTGTGGTCTCTTCAAAAGGCCTCAGCCTAAGGATTCATCCTTTAATGCTCCATGTCCTGAACCAAATGTCTGATGTGGGAAGAGGGTCAGGAGCCTTTGGGGGGCACTGGCTTGTGGCCAGGTGGTCCCTGGGCCATGCACCTGCTTTGGAGCCTCATGGGCTTGGTCCTCTTCCCCCAGTATTTACAGCTCTCTCCAGTCCTGCTGGACTCCCGAGTGTCTGCGAAGAGGGGCCATCAGGGGCAACTTGGCCAACATCAACATGAAGGGCTTACAAGGGCAGTGTATTCTTGGAACAGAAGACAGATGTCATGGAGTTCCCGTCATGGTGCAGTGGAAACGAATCCGACTAGGAACCATGAGGTTGAGGGTTTGATCCCTGGCCTTACTCAGTGAGTTAAGGATCCAGTGTTGCGGTGAGCTGTGGTGTAGGTCGCAGATGTGGCTCAGATCCCGCGTTGCTGTGGCTGTGGTGTAGGCCGGCAGCTACAGCTCCGATTGGACCCCTAGCCTGGGAACCTCCATGTGCCATGGGTATGGCCCTAAAAAGACAAAAAGGCAAAAAAAAAAGACGACAGATGTCAAGTTGGTGGAAAACTTGCTTTCCTGGGGGAAAGAGCTGCCTCAGTTTCCGACCAGCACTTGGACTCAGTAAGCAGAGCCCGATATGTTTGTCACAGGAGCAAATGAACAGCATCCCTGAGCTCTGCTTCAATCTCCAAGTCACAGCCTTTGAGATATGGTGACCTTGAGGTGTGGACTGGGAGGGGACAGAGGCACTTGTTTATGACCCTTGCTAAAGACACTAGCAGCCCTAAAATGAGAACCAATTAAGTGGTCAGAAGTTGTTAAAAGTAAGGAATGGGGAGTTCCCGTCGTGGCGCAGTGGTTAATGAATCTGACTAGGAACCATGAGGTTGCAGGTTCGATCCCTGGCCTTGCTCAGTGGGTTAAGGATCCGGCGTTGCCGTGAGCTGTGGTGTAGGTCGAAGATGCTGCTCGGATCCCGCATTGCTGTGGCTCTGGAGTAGGCCAGCGACTACAGCTCTGATTGGACCCTTAGCCTGGGAACCTCCATATGCTGCAGGAGCGGTCCTAGAAAAGACCAAAAAAAAAAAAAAAAGAAAGTAAGGAATGGGCCCAACTCCTACTGACTCAACATCTTTGCTTCAGTAAGCCATCCTTTCTTCCCCATGACAATAAATGCATGAATTAATCCTCCATATTTTGGCCTATGTGATAGAGTTATTCTCACCTCATTTTTCCAAAAACCATATTCTCTGATTACAATTTGGGTTTTCTTCCTTTCTGGTCTTACCTCCTCTGATTCCTTTTCCTCTTCCACTTGCACCAGAGTTTGTTTTTGTCTGACTCTGACTTCTTTTGTTGTTGTTGCTGTTTGTGTTTGTTTAGGGCTGCGCCTGCAGCACATGGAAGTTCCCAGGCCAGGAGTCGAATCAGAGCTGCGGCTACCAGCCTACACCACAGCCACAGCAATGACAGATCCAAGAGCTGAGGCCAGGAATTGAACCCACATCCCCATGGATACTAGTTGGGCTCACTACCAACGAGCCACAGTAGGAACTCTCTTAAGCACAGTTTTTATTATTATTATTTTTTAAGGGCACCAAATGCTTTTTAAATTTGTTAATTGTTTTTAAAACAGGGTTTTAAAATATTTTAATCTTGATATTAAAAATCAAGACTATGATCAATGATAGCTTTAACCTTATTAATATGTGATTTAAAAACAGACAGAAAAAAGTATAACTTCCAAACCCCTAGAGAGGGTGTCCACCTCACAGAATATACACTGAATATATTCACCTGAATATATGCTGTAACAGAGGCAAAGAGCCACTAGGTGGCTCCATCATTTTTAAATAAAATTAAAGTCCACTAATGATAAGGTATAGTTAAGGAACAAAATATCTCTACTTGGCAGGACTTTTAACCAAAGCAAGAAACAATAAACTGCAATCATGGCCTCTCATACAGAATATTTTGGAGTTAAAGGGTTAAGAGTTAATCTAAAAAAAAAGAAAAAATCTGCAAAAACTGCAAAGTATGTATGGGTAAGCAACTTGCTAAAAAAAAAATAAGGGGTGGCATTGTATTATATTCTTAAGGACATCAATTACTAAGGGGGAGATGGTTTCAAATTTTTCCTCATTTATTACCACCTAGTTTGCCAGCTTTTCTTTTGGACTTTGTAGTTTAGACTTGAAATTTAGGAAAAAAATTGGATGCGGGCACTGTAACATTAAAAATGGCTTTCCAATTTCCTAGCTTATAGCTGTCATCCTTGTTAACATCCCAAGAGAAATAACAAAACCAAATAACCTTGTTTGGGTTATTTGGGAAGGAAAACAAAAGCACCTGCTTATCTAAATTAGGAAACATCTCAAAATACAACTAAGGCAACGGCTATTTCCAGTCTATATCATTTCCGAGGAGACTGAAAGAAATTGTGGGACAAGAATTCCTTTCTGGTTACGGGAAAGACTAAGAAAATGTTACATTTGAAGTGTAATTTGCATTTTAGATACCAAAATTTGCTAGTTAAATATACTTGGATTGCGTTTTCAAAGGAGTGAGATAATAGAAGACGATCATTTTCCTGAAAGCACATAACTAACTTTGCCGTGATACTAAATGCGGGGCGGGGGTGGGGGGAGTTTCCGAATTTTTAAATATTTTGAACTTCAGTCTTCAATTGCAAATAGAAAAAAATCCTTTTCCCCCTCCCCTCTCCATTAAACAAGAATCTCAGACCTGTCACTTGTTAAGAATGTACTTCGGAATCGTTTTAATTGTAAAAGAAAACACTTTTCTTATTGTTCGGAGCCAATATATAATGATTGCGTGGCATGTGGGGTCGCAACAGTATTTTACTGGTCTTGTTTGTTTTTCCAGGCAGGAGCCGCATTTGAAAACTTACAAAACAGAAGAGGGCAAGTCTTAAGCCAAAATTCGTTAAGACCGTTTTTTGAAAATGAGCCCTTCTTGCACAGTTTAAATTACAGTTGGCTTTAAAATGCTAATTCCGAACCCACTTATTTAAATGTCTTTGAAAATGTTCACTCTTCGTTTTGGAAGGCAACAAATCACACGAAAAGACTGCGCAAACGGAACCTAATATGAACAGACGCTTCCCGAATGCACACGAACCTAACGTTATGTTTAGAGACGTGGTTAGAGAAATTAAAAACCAATTTCAGTCCCTCCCTTCCAAGAATCCCCTAGGAGAAGGGGACACACCGAGGATGCTCCTCGGTATCTATCCTGTGCCCCCAAAGACTTGTAAATCACGTCTATTATTTTCGACTGGGAGCCGATCAGTCGAGACCGGACGTGAATCCTGCAACTCGATCACAAAAGGTGTAGAAGCTCGAGGTCGAAATACCAAAGGGGGCTCGGCAGGTGGCCAAGGCGGCCACCAAAGTGAACTTACACTTTTTCGAAAATAGTTGTACTGTTTTGGTAATCTTCTCTTTGTTTTGATATTCGTTATTTTATTTCGTTATCGTGTTGAGAACGCGATGGTTAGGAATGGGGAGCCGTTCTCCTGAATTCTGGAGGCTCCAGCCGCCCCGGTTCCCTCCGCCCGGCGAGCGAGGAGGGGCCGCAGGGGCGGGGCGGACGCGGCGGGCGGCGCGAGGTTTCCGCGGTCTTTGCCGGGACGCGCGGGCAGGTGGGGCGTGGCGGGGGCGTGGAGAGCCGGGGCCCGCGGGCCGCCGCCCAGCCCCGGGACCAGCCCGGGAGGAGACGCGCAGCGGACGGTTATAAGAAGCCGGCTCGCCGGCGCTCCGCGTGCACCGGCCCGCCCGCCTCCCGCTCCCCCGTCCCGGACACCGGTCGCCAAGTGAGGTTTGAGGCGGGGCCGCAGGGTTGGCCCCCAAAGGGATGCTCTCGCCCGAGCGGCGAGATCAGCCCCGCTCGCCCCTCGCCGCCGCCGCGCCGCACCCGCCGACGGCCACCGACATGGCTCTCTACTGCGGCGACAACTTCGGCGTGTACTCTCAGCCCGGCCTGCCCCCGGCCACCGCCGCCACTGCCCCGGGCGCCCCTCCGCCCTCTCGAGCGCCCTACGGACTGACCGACTACGCTGCACCGCCGGCTGCCGCCGCCAACCCCTACCTGTGGCTCAACGGGCCGGCGGTGGGCGGTCCCCCCGCCGCCGCCGCTGCCGCCGCGTACCTAGGCGCCCCCCCGCCGCCGCCGCCGCCCCCCGGGGGCGCGCCGGGTCCCTTCCTGCAGCCGCCGACCGCCGCCAGCACCTTCGGCTGCGCGCAGCGGCCCTTCGCGCAATCCGCGTCCGCCGCGCCCGCCTCGCCCGCGGGGCCCGCGGCGCCTGGGGAGCTGGGCTGGCTGTCCATGGCCAGCCGCGAGGATCTGATGAAGATGGTGAGGCCACCCTACTCGTACTCGGCGCTCATCGCCATGGCCATCCAGAGCGCGCCCGAGCGCAAGCTCACGCTCAGCCATATCTACCAGTTCGTGGCCGACAGTTTCCCCTTCTACCAGCGCAGCAAGGCCGGCTGGCAGAACTCCATCCGCCACAACCTGTCGCTCAACGACTGCTTCAAGAAGGTGCCCCGCGACGAGGACGACCCAGGTGAGGGTGGACAAGTGCTTGCCGGCGGGTCCCTCACCCATTCCCGCCTCCCACAGCGGCTGGCGAGTTAGGGAAAATGGAAAAAGCCTTGAATCCTCCCCTGGCTGTTCATCAGGCCTTTGGAAGGGAGGGTCGATTAGGAATAGGGAGGTAGATTAGGAAAAAAAGTGCACGGGACGAGTTCTCAGATAAGGGACGGCTATAAAGAGATTGGGATGAGCTGAGAATCCCATCACTTTTCACGAGAGAGGTGGGGGGAGACCAAGCGTTGGAGCAGCCGGACACTCCAGCTGTCCGGCGATGCACCTCTCCTGCCTCGGGTTCGCGAGAGACTCCCCGTGCGCTTCGTAACCGAGTCCTGCGCCTACCTGGAGAGGGAGAATTCGAAGGTGGTGGCACAGGCGTCCTGAGACCGGAGCCGAGGGGTCCTGCGCATTGTGGTTTGGGAACTTTAACTGTTTTAGAAGTGCCGACATGAAAATCCCAAGTAGACTTCGTTCTGATCTAAGCTGAGGAAGGCTTTCCCTCTTAGTTGAGGGATGAGGTAGAGACAAGTTCAACAATGAGAGAAACAGCCCTCCTGGAGGTTTGCAGAAGGAGCCCAGGACTAGGGAGGTGGGGGAAGAGTCGTGAGCAGAAAAAGAGAAGAGAAATAAAACTGTTGCATTTGGACTCCACAGAAAGCCAAGACTTTGTGTAAATTATGTAACTGCTCTGGAGTATTTGTACCTAAAGTTATTCTAGAGCAGGGCTTTCCAGATGAAATACAATACAAACCACATAATGATTGTAAATTTTCTAGAAGCCACGTGAAAAAAGTAAAAAGAACCTGGTGAAATAATTTCTTATTTTTTTGGAGGTTATTGTTTCAGCATTTAACAAATATAAAAAAATTACTAGTGAGATACTTGACATGATTCTAAGTTTTCAAAATTCTGTGTGTGTGTTTTACACTGCATCTCATTTGGAACTAGCCACTTTTCAGACGCCCAAAGGCCAAGTGTGGTGAGTGATTACTGTACTGGACAAGGAGTGCAGTTCTAGAAGATGCATCTTCCATATTTGGCCTCTAAATTATCAAAGATGATCATGGAAATTTCCCTGTATAGTTCTGGATTTCCTAAAAAGTCAAGGATCTCTAGCTATGCCTTTTGTCAAAGGGCTTGAGGTGACACAATGGAAATATCCTGAGAGGTGTAGGTATTGATAGTTGTTCCATGATATTATTTAGATGATTATTTAGATAGTTGTTCAACTCCTTGCAGAAAATGTGTTGGTGGAGGTAATGGATGTGAAGAAGTGTGCTAATGTGGAAGTGTGGAAGCAGAGCAATACAGTGGTCAAGTATGCTGAGTCCAGGGAGTTCCTGTTGTGGCTCAACGGTAACGAACCCAACTAGTATCCATGAGGATGTGGGTTCCATCCCTAGCCTCACTCAGTGGATTGAGTATCTGGCAGCATTGCAGTGAGCCGTGGTGTAGGTTGGATCCTGTGTTGCTGTGGCTGTGGCCAACAGCTGCAGTTCCCATTCGACCCCTGGTCTGGGAACTTCCATATGCCGCAGGTGTAGCCCGAAAGAGCAAAAAAAAAAAAAAAAGAAAGAAAAGAAAAGGAAAAGAAAAAAGATACTGAGTCCAGAGCCAGCCTGCTTAAACCTCTGGCCCCTACCATCGATGCCTGGGAAGATGGAAGGTTACTAGCCAATCTGTCCCTCAGTTTCTCTGGCTGAAAAAAAAGACCCGTGAGGAATAACATTATCCAGGCGGAGAACTCACTCCAAGATAAGGGCTTTACAGTACTTTCAGATGCCAAAGATTCTTTTTACTGGATGTGAAAAAAAAAGCTGTTGGGAGATAAAATCCTCCTAGATGATAGATCTTTTTTACTCCCATTGTGCTAGATAGTGAGGGAAATTATCTAAGCAGAAGGCTGGCATTGCGAGCATCAAATGCGGCCCTGATCTCTGAAGTTAGCGGGGTGAAGGAAAAGCTTGGAAGAGACAAGGGGGCACCTCCTGCCCTAGGTGAGGAGGGTGCGTGGAGCTTCCTGGTACTCCAAAGAGATGCCTTGCAAGGCAGAAGGTTGTGTATTTGAGGTCGCCTCTTTCCAGTGGAGTATTTTTAGGGGCAGGTATTGTCCCCTTTCAGCCAATGATAATAACAGATAATTGTTTTTCCACTGCTTTTCCTGTGTGCTGGCCACTTGGCAGAGATCTATCATTAACCCTCACAGCCAACCCCTATTTTTAGAGATAAGGAAATGGAGGCTCAGGTTTAGTGCAATCTCTCCCCCCAAAATACATTTAAACAGCAGAATGGATTGAGCATCTTTGTCAGTTTGATGAGTGCCTGCCCCCCTCCTCTCAGATCAGAAGCCCAATTCGTGGTCCACCCCTAACTCAGCCGTCTTTCTTGTTTCCTTAGGGAAGGGGAATTACTGGACCCTGGATCCCAACTGTGAGAAAATGTTTGACAACGGGAACTTCCGTCGGAAGCGAAAGCGCCGCTCAGAAGCCAGTAACACCCCCGCGGTAGCTGTAGGGACATCCAAATCTGAAGAGGGGCTCTCCCCAGGACTGGGGCCTGGAGTAGGGGGAAAGCCGGAAGGGGACAGCGCCTCTGCGTTGCTGAGACCCTCCCAGTCCCCGGAACCTCCCGAGGGCACCAAGAGTACTGCCTCCTCCCCTGGAGGGTCCCTGCTCTCTTCTACCCCCTGCCTGAACAGCTTCTTCAGCAGCCTCGGCACCCTAAGCGTCAGCAGCAGTGCGAGCACCCAGCGAGCGCTCCCGGGTGGCCGCCACCTAGGGATCCAGGGGGCCCAGGTGCCCTCCAGCGGCACATTCCCCCCCAGCTCCGGCTCGGACGCCTCTCCAGACACCTTGCAGCTAAGTCACAGCACGGGCAACAGCAGCAGCCAGAGATCTTCCTATTACAGTCCCTTCCCGGCCAGCACCAGTGGGGGGCAAAGCGGCCCCTTTGGCAGCCCTTTCTACAACTTCAGCGTGGTCAACAGCCTCATCTACCCCCGAGAGGGCTCTGAGGTATAGAGCACAGCTTGTTTCTTAGACCTGAATATGCACACTTGAGATCTTTTTTTTTATTTTTATTTTTTGGTCTTTTTAGGGCCGCACTGCGGCATGGAGGTTCCCAGTCTAGGGGTCCAGTCGGAGCTACAGCTGCTGGCCTACACCACAGCCACAGCACAGCAAGGCAGGATGCTGCCTACACCACAGCTCACGGCAATGCCAGATCCTTAACCCACTGAGCGAGGCCACGGATCGAACCTGAAACCTCATGGTTCCTAGTCGAATTTGTTTCAGCTGCTTCACCACTGGAACTCCCACACTTGAGATCTTGTTAAAATGCAGATTGCAAGGTGGCAGGTCTGGGGCAGGAACTAAGACTGCATTTCTCCGGAGCTTCTGGCTTAGCTCTCGGGCCACCAACCATGCTACTAGCAGCGTGGGTACAGTAGAGAAGTCTTTCTGTAACTTGGCAAGCGTTCCACAGGTTTTTTCTGGATAGGGGCCTCCCTGGAGAGAAATCCAGCTCTGTTCTGGGATCTTACCTGGGAGCCCGGTGAGAGCAGGGACCATGTCTGTTTGTTCATCACTGTTACAAGCTCAAATGTGTACAGGGATCAGCTTTAAAAAAAACAAACAAACAAGTGAATGAAATTACAGGGAAGGAAAAAAAGGTAACAGTTGGCAATGGAAGCAGTAGGGAGAAGTTGGGACTGACCAGCTGAAGGCTGCTATGGGCAGCTGGTTATCTTCTTCCTGGCAGCATTCTGATTTTTCTGGAAAAGTCAGAGAGCTGGAATTTTAGAGGAAACCTCCATAGTCTTCTTTGTGGCTAATGGAAGTTCCTCAGATACTGTGCTAGGAACCGCCACAAATCCTTGAGCTCCATCAGGCTCGCACATCACTTCTGTTTATGCCCAGTGTCAGGTACCAGGTAGACCCTAATAGCCATAAAACCGCCCAACCAAGTGCTGCATGCTAGGCAGTGTTCTAGACACTTGACGCGGATTGACTCATTTAATTCTCACAACAACCTTGGGAGATAGGGATTATTACTACCCTTCATTTTCTGTATGAGGGCAGGAAAACACTAAGAGGTTAGGTTACTTGCCCAAGGCCACATAGTAAGTCCTGGAGCCAGCCAGGAGCCAGTTGAAGCGATCTGGCTCCAGAATTGATGCTGGTAAGCTTTGTGTTCCAGTTCCTGAAAAACAAAGGTGCCGACGTGCACAGGCAGACATAGTGCATAAGGAGTAGGAATGAGCTGGATTTCACGTGACCAAAGATTCTGGATGAAAAATATCACTTGAGATGTCCCTCTGAGCGGCGGGGATGGTCACCACCTCTGCCCTATTTCTGCTGCCATATTTCTGAGGTCTGGAGTGACCATTGTCCTAGTTAACTTGACGTCC
The DNA here is from genome assembly GCF_016906955.1 of Phacochoerus africanus. Taxonomy (NCBI): domain Eukaryota; kingdom Metazoa; phylum Chordata; class Mammalia; order Artiodactyla; family Suidae; genus Phacochoerus; species Phacochoerus africanus. The sequence goes on from NC_062548.1 coordinate 61,981,168, forward strand.
TGTCCCTTACAGCACACGTCCTGGATTTGTCATCTTTTCAACAGTTTTAGAGTTTTGATTAATAATAGTTTTTAAATGGAATTTTTATAGTTTTTTAATAAAACATTTGTGATCAAAAGAATTTTTTAATGTAATTTATTTTTAGCACTCCCTTTTACTCCTGAAGAGATATCTTCATTTGAATGGTGTTTTTATGGTCACCCCTTTCCCCCAGCACCCAAGAGCCCAGCAGAGTGCCTGGTACATGGCAGACACTCAGCCACTGTTTGAACTTATCCAAAAAGTGTGAATTAAATTGATGATAATTGTTGATTGTACTGGAATAAGAATGCATTAAGATGAAAATAGCATCCTGTGAATCGCCTTTGTGCCATGTTCAGTCTTTGATAGGAGCGTTGCTGGTTTGGGGTTTTAATGTTTTTAGAAAAGAACACAAGTACATTGTAAAAAAACTTTTAACTTTCCCCTGTGTATTCTTTTTTACGACTCTTACAGCATTACTGTTACATTTTCATTTTGAAATATACATACAGGAAGTTGTTTTTTAGGAATAGCCGGCTGAGGTAAAAATAACATTACCATTCACCATTACTTTTTAAGTATTATGCAGGCAGGCAACCAAAGAGACTACCCCCGTATTGTGTGTACAAAACCCCAATTTCTATGGATATTTTTCTATGTGAAAAAAATCGTATGGACTTTTATAAATATTGTTTCTAACACAATTCTATATTTGTAAATTAATTTATAATGTGAACTGGGATTAAAAATATATTTTTTTTCCCCAAGAAAGCACACTGCATGCTGGAAATCACATGAAATAAACTTTTAAGTGGGATGACTTCTGGCCACTTTGAGGACTTACTGTTTTTTTCTCTCTCCAGCTTCTTTCTCCTAAAAGAATAGAGGTATAAGTGGCATGGCACCAAAGCCACTACAGGGATTTTGTTGAAATGATGTGTTGATTTTTATATTGGATTTGTTCTAACTACCCTCATCCGAAAGAGTTGGAATGAAACAATTACTCTTTGGGAAGGGTCTCTAGGCATATGAGCACTTTCTTTTTAACAGAGTTAACAGTTCTGTCATTTAAGTTAAACTAACTTTCAGTGTGCCAGATAATTTCTGTTCCAGAGAGAAATGGTGCTGTAAGCCCTCATTAGCTGGCAGCACGCCACACAGCTCTGTGGCTTTGAGAGCTGTGGTCCTCAAGGGGGCCACAGGCAGCCCATCATTTCCAGGGAAAGCTAGGAACACTTGAACTTGGCCCTAACTAGAAGAAACCTGAAAGATGAGGTTCCTACTCTAGGCTTTCTCAACCTCAGCACTATGGATTTATGAAGCTGGGTAGCCTGTTGTAGAGGTTGCCCTATGGCATTACAGAGCTTTAGCATCCCCGGTTCCCAACCATCAGATGGCAGAAGCACTCCCTCTTTCCCCAACCTGGCCACGAGTGACTTCCAGAAGTATCTCCAGACATTGCCAAATGTCCCCTGGGGACAAAATTAGACCTGATTGAGGACCACTGATCTAGACCAAGGCCCACAATTTGCCAATGAGGAATTGGGGTCCCTGTACTCCCTCACACAAAGTCCTAGGCTCTAGGGCTAGTAGTTGAGCCCTGAATGAATTAGGCCTCTGGGCTCCAGTACAGGTCAGTTTCCATCGAGACCCAGGCTGGGAATACTTTTGATCAAACAATAGTAAACTATCTGGGTTATTTTTGATGGGGATGGTGGTGGGGAGAGCAGGCCTAAGGATTTCTTGGAAAGAAAGACACATGAAAAGAAGGTATTTAACCTGTATTTGGAAGTACCTAGCTGTGGGTGATTGATAGCTATGAAATGCCAGAACCATGGTGTCTGTGACAACAAAGGCGAAGAGAAGCATCCACTTCTGATCTCCAGAACCATGACCAAAGGCAGCAGGGCGGCCCTGTCTCCAAGCCCGGGACTGAAGAAGCTGTGTTGGGGCAAGTCTCAGGGGACTGCCTTCCGCTGGGCCTGGGATTAAAGGGAAAGGGACCAAGCTGCCTGTGGCTGTGACGTTTCCAGGTCAAAGTCAGCACAGGCATTCCAACTGGTACTGATTTCCAGCATCTGTGACATTTTCTGCCCAGGAACTGGGTCAGGAATTCTGGACCTGAGCTAGATCCCACTATTCATTATTTGGGGAGGTGCAGAGGAAGAGACGAGGCCCCATGGCTTCTACAGAGTCCTCCCAGGAACTCGGGCCTGGCGTCAAGTTGCAGCCCAGGCTGAGGATCCTTGGACCTCTCTATAACTTAAAGCAGGTGCCTTTCAGGCTCCCAGGACCTAGTGTACCTGTTATTTATTTATTTATTTAGTCTTTTGAAGGCTGCACCCTTCCATATGTTGAATATGGAAGTTCCCAGGCTAGGGATCAAATCCGGAGCTGCAGCTGCCAGCCTACACTACAGCCACAGCAACGCAGAATCCGAGCCCCGTCTGCGACCTACATACACCGCAGCCCCCTGAGCGGAGCCAGGGATCAAATCTGAGTCCTCATGGATACTAGCTGGGTTTGTTACCACTGAGCCATGACAGGAACTCCCTAGTGTACCTTTTAGGATAAGATGAGGGTAAGGGAGAATTGGAAAAAGTAATCTGCAGGTTTAAGGTATCCTTCCTGATACTTTTAGAGCATTCATCTCCTTCTTGAGCTTTCCTGGGAAAAAGGAGCCAGAGCCTAGAGGCTTTGAAAGCTGGGCGCCGGTGCACCCCACCCTTTGCCCAGCTCCCCAGGGCTCTGGCAAGTTTCTCCCTGGGGCCAAGTGGGCCAAGTATGGGGGCCCAGAGGAAAGAGGAACATCCCTGGACTTCAGAAGAAAAGACCACTCTGTACTCCTTGGTCTCCCGGAGACTTTCAAGTACTTGGAGAGAGCCTAAATCTTCAGGATCTAACTTTTTTTTTTTTTCCCTTGAGCGCCTCTACTAGCTAAAACCTTGATGTTTTTACTGAGAAAGAAATCTCATGGTGGTTTCCTGAGGCGGGGATTTGCTGGTTTCTGGAGGTAGAGACCTGGGGGCTTGTGGCCTTTCCTATTGTCATGGAAAGCAGTCAGCTGGGCTGGTGGCTGGGTGGCTGGCACCGCTGAACGAAGAAGGAATTTCCTGTCAGGTTTGAAACAAAAAAAGGTCAAAAAAAGACCTGATACCTACTGAATTCCTCCCTGCCTTTTTATTCAAGATGTGGAGGGATCCTAGCCAAAGCTCTGGGAGGCCTGGAGAACAGTCCTTTATCATTTTAAAAAAGGTGAGCATTACAATAATAATAACTCAATTCTTGGGTGCCAGGCACAGTCCTAAAATATATATACACGTTAAATTTAAAATAGCTGTTTTAACCTTCTCAGCAACTCTAGGAGGTAGATTGCTCATTTCACCAGTGAGAATGCTGAGGCTCAGGAAGTTTGTATAACCAGGCCAAGGTCAAAAATCTAAGTGGTCCCTGCAGGTAAGTGGTTGAACTGAGATTCAAAATCAGGCCATCTGGGGGTTCCCCTGTGGCTCAGCAGATTAAGGATCCAGCGTTGTCACTGCTGTGGCTCTGGTTGCAGGCCCTGGCTCGGGTTTGATCCCTTGCCTAGGAACATCTGTATGTTGTGGGCGTGCCCCCAACCTCCACCCCAGTCAGGCCCTCTGATGTCACAGCCTACCTGCCCTTAACCTACTATAATGCCTCTCCATTTTGAAGATGAGAAACAGAGAGGTTAAGTGACTTGCCCAAGCCCATGCAGCTTGCTGGTTGAAGATTTGGGCTTAGAACCTAGGCTCCTACTCTGCCACTTGTCCCCTTTTTCTCTTCAAGCACTTCTTTTTTTTTTTTTTTTTTTGTCTTTTTGCCATTTCTTGGGCTGCTCCCCCAGCACATGGAGGTTCCCAGGCTAGGGGTCCAATCGGAGTTGTAGCCACTGGCCTACACCAGAGCCACAGCAACGCCAGATCCGAGCTGCGTCTGCAACCTACACCACAGCTCACCGAAACGCCGGATCCTTAACCCACTGAGTAAGGCCAGGGATCGAACCCGCAACCTCATGGTTCCTGGTCGGATTCGTTAACCACTGAGCCACGACGGGAACTCCTCAAGCACTTCATTTGTAAAATTGGTTATTGTGTCTGGGGCTCCTTTTCAGGGATAGAGGAAAGTAGGCAGGGAAGTCAGTTTTCCTTTATAGGTCCTCCTTTACAGGATCAGCCAGCAGCCTAGATCTGAGCCCCAGATCTCAGGCTCTGAAACTTCCGAGGAAAGCCAGACATGGGCTTGGACTCATAGAAAATTTATCCACTGAATCAGCACATCCCTCCGAGCCTCAGGCCCTGTGTTGGGCATTAAGGATACTAAGATGAGCAGACCCAGGGAGTTCCCGTTGTGGCTCAGTGGTAAGGAACCTGACCAGTATCCATGAGGACCCAGGTTCTATCCCTGGCCTCGAACAGTGGGTTAAGGATCCGGCATTGCCCTTAGCTGTGGTGTAGGTCATAGACACAGCTCGGAATCCAAGTTGCTGTGGCTGTGGTGTAGGCCGGCAGCTGCAGCTCCAATTCAACCCCTAGCCTGGGAATTTCCATATGCCACAAGTGTGGACCTAAAAAGATGAAAAAAAGGATGAGCAGACCCATTCAGATCCTTAGTGGGCGGAGTTCCCCTGGTGACTCAGTGGTTAACGAATCCAACTAGGAACCATGAGGTTGTGGGTTTAATCCCTGGCTTTGCTCAGTGGGTTAAGGATCCGGCGTTGCCATGAGCTGTGGTGTAGGTCACAGATGTGGCTTGGATCCCATGTTGCTGTGTTGCTGTGGCTGTGCCATAGGCCGGTGGCTACAGCTCTCTCTGATTAGACCCCTAGCCTGGGAACTTCCGTAGGCCATGGGTGCAGCCCTAGAAAAGACAAAAAAAAAAGATCCTTAGTGGGCGTGGCAGAAGGGTGGGGGTGGGGTACTTGGAACAGATGTGCACAGGGTGGGACTTAGCTCCCCCCAACCCCGGTGCCAGCCTCTGCTGACAGGGATAGAATGGCCAGACCTCCAGGAGAGCAGCAGGCAGTTTCCCTGTCCTGGGCTGAGAGGCTGACACTCCACTGACTCCTTCACCTCTTCCTTTCCCTGTGCTGCTGCTGGGAGGAGACAAATCAGGCCCTCAGGCCCGGGCAGTCAAGGGGTACTCTCTGCAAGGCCTGGGGACTAGAGTCAGATCCCCTTGCCCTTGTCCTTCCAGCCCTGGGCTCCTCCCAGCCACGCCAACGCCAACATCAGCCTCAGCACTTGAAGCTCCAACTCTGCTTGCAAGGAGGTTCCAGGCTACAAGTGTGTTGGAGTTTTCTCCTCCTCAGCAAACCACAATGAGGGGATGTCTCTGCTCCAGGTTGGGATCAGCAAGTGGGGTATTAACAAGGACAAGGAGGAGTTCCTTTAGGGCGCAGCAGGTTAAGGATCCCGCGTCGTTGTTACTTTAGCAGTTCTAGCTGCTGCTGTGGTTTGGGTTTGATATCAGGCCCAGGAGCTTCCGCATGCTATAGGCACGGCCAAACAAATACAAAAACCAAGCAACCAAGCATGAAGACTTTCCTCTCATCCCCAAAGGTGATGCCAACTGACCCCATTGCATCATTGCTCACCTCCAACTTCCCATACCTGGGCTGAATCACAGGCACTATGACTATGGCCTTGAAGTCCAAATTTCCTGAGACTTGGTCTTTATAAAATGGATAATATCAACATCTCCTTCTCAAGGCTATTGAGAGGATTAATACATCGATTTTATTTTATTAGTTTCTTCTTTCTTTTTTTTTTTGCTTTTTAGGGCTGCACCCATGGCATATAGATGTTCCCAGGCTAGGCGTCCGACCAGAGCTACAGCTGCTGGCCTACGTCACAGCCAAAGCAACGTGGCATCCGAGCCTCATCTTCGACCTACACCACAGCTCACAGCAACGCCAGATCCTTAACCCACTGAGCGAAGCCAGGGATCGATCCCACAACCTCATGGTTCCTAGTCGGATTCATTTCTGCTGCACCATGATGGGAACTCCCTATTTTCATTTTTTAATTTATTTTTATTGATGTGTAGTTGATTTAAAATATTGTGCTAATTTCTGCTGTAAGCAAAGTGATTCCATTATACGTATATACATTCTTTTTAAGTTTCCTTTCTATTATGGTTTATCTCAGGATATTGAATATAGTTTCCCCGTGCTATGCAGAAGGACCTTGTTTCTTATCCATTCTATATGTAATAGTTTGCATCTGCTAACGCCAAACTCCCAGTCCACCCCTCTCCACCCACCCTCCTCCTTGGCAACTGCAAGTCTATTCTCTATGTTTGTGAGTCTTGTTTCTATTTCATAGACAGGCCCATGTATCATATTTTAGATTCCACATTCTTTTTGTCTTTTTAGAATCGCATCTGCAGCATATGGAAGTTCCCAGGCTAGGGGTCCAACCGGAACTGTAGCCGCTGGCCAGTGCCACAGCCACAGCCACCCCATTTCTGAGCCACATTTTTGACCTACGCCAAAGCTTGCAGCAATGCTGGATCCTTTATCCAGTGAGCGAGGCCAGGGATTGAACCCTCGTCCTCATGGATACTAGTCAGGTTCTTAACCCACTGAGCCACAATGGGAACTCCTGTCTTTTTCTTTCTGACTTACTTTACTTAGTATCTTTACTTAGAATACTAAGGATCTGCTTCACTTCAATCTAGGATCTTTAGTTGTATCCCTGTTGCTGAAAATGGCATTATTTTGTTCTTTTTTAAAGCTGAGTAGTATTCCATTGTGTGTATGTATTCCATCTTCTTAATTCATGTATCTGTTGATGGACATTTAGGTTGTTTCCCTGTCTTGGTTATTGTGAATAGTGCTGCTATGAATATAGGAGTGCAATACATTAACATTGAATCTGTGTGTTTGCCCAACAGTAATGTCCACTTGTAGAACTCTACTTGTTTCTTTCCTTCCTTTTCTTTTCTTTTCTTTTTTTTTGGCCATGGCATGCAGGGGCTTGATGTGGGATTCAGACTTGGAACTGAATCTGGGTCGCAGCAGTGAAAGTGCCAAATCCTAACCACTAGACCACCAGGGAACTCTAACCTCCACTTGTCTCTTCTTGGATAGTCTGACATCAGTGTTAACCATTTGTTTGCCCAATGATCTTGGGGAGTGAGTACTATTAGCCTCATATTACAGAATGACAAAAACAGAGTGGGAATCTTGCAAACAGCTGGCCTCTGGGAGCCACGGAAGGCTCCCAGGAAAGGGAAGTTCACTCATTCATGGACTCCAAGTAGCAGATGAGTCAGCTAATAAATGTACCGAATACCTACTAACTCTTATTTTGCTTCCCCCATTTCCCTCACACCCTATATCCAAGCCTGAAACAACTGCTGGCTCTACTAGACAAAATGAGTCTCCAGCCCATGACTTCTCACCAGTTCCCCTGCCATCACCACCTCTCCAGCCTGAAGGTGACAGCAGCCTGAACTGACCTTCCAGCCCCAATCCTGGCTCCCTTCTGGCTGCATGGTATCCATCCCTACCTTTCTGAGTTCATTTGCCATTTGGAAGCCAGAGTAATCTTTTAAACAATAGATTCGATGATACTGCTTTCCTGCTTAGAAACTTTCTTTTTTTTGTCTTTTTGTCTTTTGAGGGCCGTACCCGAGGCATGTGGAGGATCCCAGGCTAGGGGTCCAATCGGAGCTATAGCTGCCGGCCTACACCACAGCCACAGCAACGCCAGGTCTGAGTCACGTCTGCGACCTACATACACCACAGCTCACGGCAATGCCGAATCCTTAACCCGCTGAGTGAGGTCAGGGATCAAACCCGCAACCTCATGGTTCCTAGTCGGATTAGTTTCTGCTGCGCCACGCTACCATGGGAACCCCCTGCTTAGAAACTTTCTTAGGGGTTTGTTGTTGTTGTTGTTTTTGCCTGATGTGGGAATCTCATCAGGGAGGAGGGATTGAACCCAGGCCACAGAGGTGAAAGCACTGAGTCCTAACCACTAGATCACAAGGGAGCCCCCCTTTGGTAACTTCTATTAGCAAACTCCAACCTTCTTTTGTGCCCTGTCTCATGATCTAGCTCTCACCCTTACTCCTCAACCCCCCTTTTCCTTGGCTCCAGCCACTTACCACTTTGCAGCCCCTCAAATGTTCCAAACTCTTCAGGTTTAGGATCTTTTCAGTGATTCTTTCTGCCATGAGGATGCAGTTTCCCCAGATCTTTTCAGGCTTCTGCTCAGAGGCCTTTCTCCAGGGCCGCTGTCCCTTGAACATCAAAACCCCTCCCACTTCCACCAAGTCCCTTGGGGACACCCAGTATAAACTGTCCTTTCCACCTTAACTAAACCCCTCCCATACCTATTGCCGCCTTTTTTTTTTTTTTTTTTTTTTTTTAAATTTTTATGGCTGCACCTGTGGCATATGGAGGTTTCCAGGCCAGAGACTGAATTCAAGCTACAGCTGAGACCTATACTGCAGCAGATGCAATACTGGATCCTTTAACCTACTGTGCCACTGGGGGTAGCATCTCCACACTTTTGCAGTAACCTGAGCTACTGCAGTTAAATTCATCTTCTTCCTTTTTTTTTTTTTTTTTTTTTGGCATATGGAAATTCCCGGGCTAGGGGTAGAATTGAAGCTGTAGCTGCCAGCCTACACCACAACCACAGCAACTCGGGATCTGACCTGCGTCAGTGATCTACACCATAGCTCATGGCAACGCCGGATCCTTAACCTACTGAGCAAGGCCAGAGATCAAACCTGCATCCTCATGGATACTAGTTGGATCCTTAACCCACTGAGCCACAGCGGGAAGTCCTGCAGTTGGATTCTTAACGCACTGTTCCATGGTGGGAACACCTATCTCCTCCTTTTTAAAAAATAAAATGTGTCTTATCAATCAAGGAAAAGTACATTTTTTCCTCCTCCCTGTCTGGGGAAACTGAGGCATACAGCATCCATTTCCCCAGACTTTCATTTATGATACACCTCACTTGCCTGACTGTGGCATCGCTCAGTACTTTAAGTAGAAAAGTTCTTTTTCACCTTCAGTTTTAAATGGGCAACACCTCAAGAATTTTTGCTATGTTTAGCCGGGATTTAGAACTCAGCCGTCTCCATCTCCGCATCACTTCCCTCTTTCCGCGTTCATACCTCCCCCGTGTTCTCCTGGAGATGAGTCTCAGCCAAACACCTGCAGTCTTTGATCACCAACCCATCAGCTGCCCCCCAGCACTCGTTTCAGCGAGAAGACTTTCAAGTTCTTCCCCTTTGCTAGGTTTGGGTAAAGAAATTAAAAAAACTCCACCCGCAGCAGCTGTTACACAGCACCTTTTTTTGCGTCCTCGTGGTGTGTGCCAAGGAATTGCTACTTCAGCAGAGGCTTTTTAAAACCTTCCTTCAATGGGATTAAACTCTGAGCAGCCAAGAGTGGCTGCCCCAAGCCTGGTAATGTCAGCGGCAGAGCCCCAGCCTCTTCCACTGCCTTCCCAGGCTGTGGGCTGGATGTCCTGTTACATCTATGTTTCGAGAATCAGGACTTGCCAATTCCACACCCACCCTAATAGTTGGATTATTGCCATTGCTAAAGAAGCAGTGGGGCCGGCTGGCACTTTTGAGGCAATAATCCTCCTCTCCAGCATCTTATATGCAAAGATTCCTCTAGAAGGGCCGCATCCCACTTCATCTGATGCTCTCACATGTAATGACCCTTCATTTGTTCAGCGATTTTTACTAACCACTCTCTATACCTACTAGGAGACAAGGCTAAAATCAAGGTCCCTATGAAGAAGATGATCACATTCTATTTTTTTTAATTATTATTAATATTTTTTGCTCTTTTCGGGCTGCACGCGCGGCACATGGAAGTTCCCAGACTAGGGGTCCAATCAGAGCTGTAGCCACCAGCCTACACCACAGCCACAGCAACTCGGGATCCGAGCCATGTCTGGGACTTATACCACGGCGCACAGCAACTCTGGATCCTTAACCCACTGAACGAGACCAGGGATTGAACCCACATCCCCATGGATCCTAGACAGGTTCCTTAACCGCTAGGCCATGAAGGGAACTCCGAAGGTGCTCACATTCTAGCGGAGGGAAAGAAGCAAAGAGAGGATAACAGCACAGTAACAAGTGATTTGATGGGAGAAGCAGGGGGTGCTGTGGGAATCTCTGGGAGATTCCCTGACCTGCGTAGGGGCTGGTGAGGTGAAGAGGGCAGGGGGGCAGGAAAGAGGTGTGGGGAGGAGGAGAATGTGGAAGTAGAATGGAGATCTGGACCCCAAAGGCCCTGGCTCTTACGGAAACGGAGAGAAGTTGCCCTCGGATGCAAGTCACAGACAGCAGAGATTTAAGCAGGCAGAGCAGTGGGGGAGGTAGAAGGCCGTCAACGGAATAGAAGTGGGAAGAATAGAACAGAATAGAAATGAATCCAATATAGTCTGTATTTCAAAAAGAGTTCTTGGTGGAGAATCCTTTGGAAGAACAAGATCTTCCCAGGGAGATCTCACTGAAAGCTACTCAAGCAACCGGTGATGGGAATCTGAAATAGGGCTGGGCTGCTGGGGAAGAAATCAATGGGAGCATTGAGAGACATTTAGGAGGGAAGAAGGGGCAGGCTTTGCGATTTCCAGAAAGTGATGGTAGAGGGATGAGGACTCCAAGATGGCAGCGGGGTTCCACTCAAAGTCATGGGGTGAAGGGTAGCGCCATTCGTCAGATCAGGACACTCCAGAAGCAGGGCAGGGGGTGGGTGGTACTGTCTGTGGGTCCCCTGGGAGGAACTTCCCAGCAGGAGATGGAGTCTGCAGATTGATTAGGAGGGAGGACCAAGCTGGGTATGTAAATCTGGTAAATTTACCCAGGTAGATCTGGGAGGCATCAGAATGTGGATGAGAGATTTAATTTAGTCATTTAATAAATATTTCTCAGCGGCTATTTTTTTTTTTCTTGTCTTTTCTAGAGCCGCACCCACAGCATATGGAGGTTCCCAGGCTAGGGGTCTAATCAGAGCTGTAGCTGCTGGCCTACACCACAGCCACAGCCATGCCAGATCCGAGTTGCGTCTGCGACCTACAACACAGCTCACCGAAACGCCGGATCTTTAACCCACTGAGTGAGGCCAGGGATCCAACCTGCAACCTCATGGTTCCTAGTCGGATTCGTTAACCACTGAACCACCAAGGGAACTCCCCTCTCAGCGGCTACTTTCTGCCAAGCTCTATACCAGGGGCTGAAGATACAGTGCTGAGTAAAACCGACTTATTCCCTTCTCTCTTGGAGTTTATAGTCTGTTAGGGGAGACTGACATCAAGGAAATAATCTCTCTAGTGACTTAATTACAAAGCAGCCTGAGGACAGTTAAGGGGCAAGGCGAAGTTCTGAGAGCATCAAAGGAAGGACAGTTATCTAGCCTGGGGACTCAGAAAAGGTTTTCCTGAGGGCAGAAGGCTTGAATTGAGATTTGAGGAAGTGGGCAAATGTGGACCACCTGAGAGGAAGGCAAGCACATTCCGATAGGGAACAGAATTTACAGAGTCTTAATGGCAAAGAGGTCCCAGCGTGCTGGGGGGGCTGAGCCGGGCTGTGGGGTGTGTGGAGCAGGATGGTGGGACATAATCAGATTTGCATCTGAAATGATGGTTTGAGATAAGGGTTCTTCAGGAATGAGGTAGACAAAATTTGAATGCGATAGCACTTCCTGGTCTTGGACCAGGATAGTGACAACAGAAAAAGAGACATGGATTCTTGTGCAAGGTCTCAGGGAAGTAAAATCAGCAAGACTTGGTGAGGCATTGGATAGAGAGGTATAAGAAAGAAAGGTATTAAGGCTGAGATTTAGGTGGGTAGCCTGGGAAACCGGCTGGTATAGGTGTGATTTCGGAGATGAGGAAAATTGAAAGCAGATCCGTTGTTATTTGGTGTGTGTGAGGGGGGTGGGTGGGTGTGGAGGGGCGATCATAAATCTGGTTTCAAATACACTGAGTTGCCTCTGAGATGTTCCAGTGGGAACGCAGATGCTTCTGGAGCTCAAAGGAGACACCTAGGCTGGAAGTTTAAATTATGAGTCATTGATGTAGAAATATTAATTAAGGGACTTCTGATTTCTGCCATGCCAAGAATTTGGAAGTTATTACTTCCATGCTCACACTAAGAAAAAGCTGAGCAAACTGAAAATCAACAACTTTCCTTAGATTCATCAGAAAACTGATGCCTCTAAAACTGGAAAGAGAGACGAACATTGAGAATCACAGTTTAGTGAGAGGGAAGTTTATTCTTGCCATTGGAGCCAGCACTGGTAGAAAAACCAAAAATGTAATTGACAGATGCTGGAGGAAGTTAAAAACTTGGAGTTCCTGCACTTGCCTGAGTTTGGCCTCCAAGAACTCTTTCAGCTTCTCAGAGCGAAGACTAGAGAGGAAAAAAAAAAAACAAAAAACAAAAAAGTCCAGAGTTCCCGTCATGGCTCTGAAACGAACCCAGCTAGTACCATGAGGATGTGGGTTCGATCCCTAGCCTCGCTCAGCAGGTTACTGATCCCACGTTGCTGTGAGTTGTGGTATAGTTTGCAGACATGGCTTAGATCCCACGTTGCTGTGGTGTAGGTCAGCAGCTACAGCTCCAATTTGACCCCTAGCCTAGGAACTTTCATATGCCACAGGTGCAGCCCTAAAAACACCAAATATATATATATATATATATATATATATATATATATATATATGTCTCTGGTATAATAATAGTGGGTTATAACTAAATGAACAGTAAAGCTCAGACTCTATTTCAAGACAGAGTCTCTAGGGAAACCCAAAGACAACAGAGGATGCTAAAACGAGGAGGACATTTGATGGAATGTTAGCCTCTGACACATAGAGCTCCAACAAACAGTAAACACAGCCGAACAGTAAACATAGTCAAATAAACATAAACCCTTGTAGTAAAGGCCTATCTCAGTTCCTTTAACCAGATTCATCATACCTGGATTTCCACCAAAAAATTACAAGGCATGCTAATAGGCAAAAACTCAGTTTGAACATGTTAAGGGCTCTAATGGAAAAAGTGGACACTATGCAAGAAGAGATGGGTAATGCAAACAGATAGATGAAAACTTGAAGCAGGAATCAAAAGGAAATATTAGAAATAAAAAATGCTTTAACAGAAATGTAGACTGCTTTTGATGGGCTCATCAGTAGACTTGACTGGACACAATCGAGTAAAGAATCAGTGATCTTGGGGAGTTCCCGTCCTGGCACAGGGGGAGTGAATCCAACTAGCATCCATGGAGATGCGGGTTCCATCCCTGGCCTCGCTCAGTGGGTTAAGGATCCAGCTTTGTCATGAGCTGTGGTGTAGGTCACAGACGTGGCTCAAGTCCCAGGTTCCTGTGGCTGTGATGTAGGCCAGCGGCTACAGCTCTGATTTGACCCTTAGCCTGGGAACTTCCATATGTGGCAAGTGCGGCCCTAGAAAAAAAAAAGCAGTGGTCAGTAAATTACCACAGTCTCAGGCAGCTGCCCAAGCTAATAGACTGAATGAAAATTCTCTGATAACTGTATCCTAATCAGTAAATTAAGCCAGATCTAAAATTATGTTCTACCCAGCAAATAAAATCCTGCAATGTTCCCCATTTTAAAAATAACACAGATTAATAAATTCCTGCATATTAGGACTTCCCATTGTGGCTCAGCTCAACGGGTTAAGAATCTCACTAGTATCCTTGAGGATTCAGGTTTGATCCCTGCCCTTGCTCAGTGGGTTAAGGATCCACCATTGCTTCAAGCTGTGGTGTAGGTCACAGATGCAGCTCAGATCTGGTGATACTGTGGCTGTGGTGTAGACCTATGGCTATGGCTCCGATTTGATGCCTAGCATGGGAACTTCCATATGCCATAGGTTTGGCCCTAAAATGGAAAATAAATAAATAAATAAATTCCTGCATATTAAATGCTATAAAACAGTAAATGATTAAATCTAGATGAAATGGAAATATTTCATTTCATTTCTTTTTTTTTTCTGCCTTTTTTCTTTTCAGGGCTGGAGTTTCCATCATATGGAGGTTTCCAGGCTAGGGGTTGAATTGAAGCTGTAGCTGCCAGCCTACACCATAGCCACAACAACAAGGGATCCAAGCCACATCTGCAACCTATACCATAGCTCACAGCAATGCCGGATCCTTAACCCTCTGAGTGAAGCCAGGGATAGAACCCATGTCCTCATGGATACTAGTCGGTTTGTTAACCGCTGAGCCACTACGGGAACTCCGGCAATATTTCTAACAATACCAAATATCAACTAATAAAACTGATGCATAAGAGGTAGAAGTCCTGAACAGATTAATAACCACAGAAAAAATATGAATAGCAGTAAAGAAATCTACATCTAAAAAGGCACTAGGCCAAAACAGACTTGAGTAAGCTCTATCAGTGCTTCAAAGACCATATTATCCCAATGTTACTTTTAAAACAGGTATAAGTCTGAAAATGTATTAATTTTTTCTATGAAGCCAGTAAAATCCTACTAACTCAAACTGGTTAGCTCTCCCCTCCAAAATGTAGACAAATTTCATTTACAAATATGTGCCAATATACACAAAAATATGTTGAGAGACAGATTCTGGGGGACTCTTGTTCTTGTGAACAGCAGAACTAACTGAGCTTTTGTTCCAAGCTATATTTTCAAAGATGTTTATGTAGTCAACAACCCTGGAAGATGTGATAGAACCTCCATCTGGAATAAATAGAAGACTGCTTACTGTATGATTAAAGTGATGTTTCCCCCAGTATCTTTGCTTCTTTTTATAAAAGATTCAGATTCCTTAACCTTGGAGTTCTCAGCTGTGATGCAAGCCTCCTGGGTGCATAGCACCCATGTGTGTTGTTCCTATGAGATTTTTGGAGTGAGGGAAACCCATGGACATGTGACGTGTATGTTGATTGCTGTGGCGTGAGTAATAAAATCTTTTGTCTTCAACCCAGGTGTCTCCCATATTCCATAAGCTTATATGACACTATAGTGGGCTAACTTGTTTGCTTGTGAGCAAGAACTGTGAAAGTTCTGAATTTTTTTTCTTTGTTCTTTTTGTTTGTTTGTTTTTGTTTTTCTGTCTTTTTAGGGCCATACCTGCAGCATATGGAAGTTCCCAGGCTAGGGGTCGAATCAGAGCTACAGCTGATGGCCTACGCCAGAGCCACAGCAAAGCCAGATCCGAGCCACATCTGTGACCTACACCACAGTTCACGGCAATGCCAGATCCTTAACCCACTGAGCAAAGCCAGGATCAAACCCACAAACTCACAGTTCCTAGTTGGATTCGTTTCCGCTGTGCCATGACAGGAACTCCTTTCTTGGTTCTTAAATAGGAAAACTCAATGTACAAAGATGTTACTCTCCCCTAAAACAATTAAAAATTTTAATGTCATACCAATTGTAATGTCTTCAATGAATTTTTTAATGTAACTAAAGAATTCCCGATGCTTGTCTGGAGTAGGAAATAATAAATGAGACAATTTTGGAAAAAGAAAAGAAAACATGTATATATATATGCCCTTCTCCCCTTACTATTAAGAAATAGCATTTACAGACTCTAAAACAGCTTGTATCAGAGCAGGAAAATACAAATGTCAAAGAGACAGTTTGAAGATACCATTAAGGAACCTATCTACATTTCGAATATCCTTGAGGTGGCATTTCAGATCAGTGGAAAAAGGAAAAAACTCTCAAAACAGAGTTAGGACAGGTGGAAATCATAAAGAAAACATACATTTAAACTCTATTATACCATATAAAGATTAAAGAGATACATCTGAAAACAAACACAAAGGTATAAAATCATTACAAGAAGATATGAAGATATTTTTATAATTTTGGACATACCTGCATATGAAAAGTAAATAATTACTTTCCATATACTTCAGCTACAAATCCATAAAAAATAGATAAATATAGAACAGGCTACCACAGAAAAAATACCAGATGCTGACATATATATAAAGATTCTGGAGTTCCCTAGTGGCTTAGTGGTTTAAGGATCCAGCAGTGTTGTCACTGCTGTGGCTCAGATCACTGCTGTGGTGCTGGTTTGATCCCTGGCCCAGGAGAACTTTCGCATGCTATGGGTGTGGCAAAAAAAAAAAAAAAAAGATTCTGAACCTCATTACTAGTCAGGGAACTGCAAATGAAAATAAATACTTTTTTAAAAAACTCATATTAATTAAATTGAAAAAGATTGATAATTTCCAAGGTTGGCAATGGTGTATTCTTATACATTATTGGTGCCAATATAAATTACTTCTACTAAGGGAGTTCCTGTAGTGGCTCAGCTGTTAATGAACCTGGCTAACATCCATGAGGACCTGGGTTCCATTCCTGGCCTTGCTCATTGGGTTAAGGATCTGGCATTGCCGTGAGCTGTGGTGTAGGTTGCAGATGAGGCAGATGAGATCCTGTGCTCCGGTGGCTGTGGTGTAAGCTGGCAGCTGTAGCTCGGATTCAACCCCTAGCCTGGGAACCTCCACATGCTGGGGGTATGGCCCTAAAAAGACAAAAAATAAAACATAAAAATAAATTACTTACACTATTTAGCAATTTCTGAAGGCGATACCTTACACAAAATTTAAAGTGCACTTATTTTTGACCTAGAAATTCTACTTCTAGCAAATTATTTTAAGCCACTCTAGGATGATACAGATATTGTCTGATATTCATATATAACCTTGTTCTTTTCTCAATGGCATTTTCATGGTGTTTATTTACCTGTCTTCTAAACCGTAAATTGTTAAAATCAGTTTATTTTGGCTATGTTTCTTTCACACAGCATATTGAGGGATTTTGTATTCGAGGCTTTTTGAAATCTTGCTCTTTCATTGGTGAGCTTATGACACCCACATTTATTGTCACCCAGGTTTGATCTAATTTTGTCATCTTTTGAAATTATCTTTTTTCTTCTTTGCTGTTTTGCTGTTTCTTTTTTCTTTTTTTCTTTTTTCTTCTCTCTCTCTCTTTATTTATTTATTTATTTATTTATTTATTTATTTATTTTGCTTTTTAGGGCCACACCGGTGGCATGTGGAGGTTCCCAGGCTAGGGGTCCAATCGGAGCTACAGCTGCAGGCCTAGGTCACAGCAACATCAGATCTGAGCCGAGTCTGTGAATTACACCACAGCTCACGGCAATGATGGATCCTTCACCCACTGAGTGAGGCCAGGGATCGAATCTTCATCCTCATGGATGCTAGTCAGATTCGTTTCCACTGAGCCTTGACGGGAACTCCTGTTTCATTTTTATATTTTACTATAAAGATTGTAATTTCTTCCTTTTTTCCAACCCCTTTTCTTTAGTCCTGTTATTTAAACCCTTAGGCCTGTTTCGTCTTCTGTGAATGAAAAGCATAACATCTGTGCATTATCTCATAAGGTTTCCTCTTTACTTCCTGACACCTCACTCGGAATCTATACCATGCTAAATTTTTCCTCAACTCCTGAATTCAATGTCTTTAGTCTTCAAGGGAGATGGGACACTTATCACTAGGGGTTTCTATCTGCCCTCAGCTAACTGTTGGCAATTTGTTCCTATCAGAACAGGGAACTCTCACTCCCTGCCAGGCTTCTGCATTGGGGGAAAAACAAAACAAAACAAACAAACAAACAAACAAACAAACAAACAAAACAAACATGCACAGGAATTCCCTCGGTGGCACAGTGGGTTAAGAATCTGACTGCATTGGTTTGTGTTGTTGTGGGGGAGCAGCTTCAGTCCCCAGTCCTTCTCAGTGGGTTTAAAGGATCTGCTGTGCTACAGCTGTGAATTCGATCCCAGGCCCAGGAACTTCCATATGCTCTGGGTGTGGGCATAAAAAATAAATAGGGCATCCCCGTTGTGGCTCAATGGTAATGAAGCTAACTAGTATCCATGAGGATGCCAGTTCAGATCTGGCATTGCCATGAGCTGTGATGTAGGTCGAAGATGCGGCTCGGATCCCAAGTTGCTGTGGCTGTGGCTTCAATTCGACCCCTAACCTGAGAACTTCCATGTGCTGCATGTGCGGTCCTGAAAAGCAAAAAAATAAAAAATTAATAATAAATAAATTTTGAAAAGGAAAAGAAGGAAAAAATTATTTAAAAAAGGAAAAAAACCTGCACAGTTTGCCTTGCTTTTGAGGCTTTAAACATTTCTACTACTGGAACACGTACATAACATCCAATCAAACCTACAAAACAGAAACTTCAACTTCCGCAGAGCTGCGCAGAGAAGGGCACAGAGCGGATCAGACCCACAGCAGAGCCTGGAGTAACTGCTTCCTTGGAAGGCTCAGCCCCACCCAGGCCTGTACATCAGTTCACCCTAATACCCAGGGCCTACCTTGACCTTCTTTCTCCTTGCTCCGCCTTCTTTCTGTCTAGACCAGAGGCACGAGTGTCCTAGCCTGCAGATAGAGAGGGAATGTGGCCTTGAGCTCCACCCTAAGGCACAAGAATTAGGGCTAGTTACTCAAGCGGCAACCCCCAGGAAATCTGTGCCCCGTCTGGTTAGGAGGAGGCCCAACCATTGACACCTTCTGGGCCCTGACTCTGACTTTGTCCCTCTCCAGACTCACAATCTCTTGGAAGCCCCTTTCACTCACTGGCTGTCCAGAACCTCCTTGTCATGGGTGGTCTAACCCCTCAGACAAGGTGAAATCCTTTCTTTTTCTAGTTTGGCCTTAAGATGCAGGGAAGGCTGTTATGACCCTAGACACCCCCTCTCCCCCCAGTACTGGGACTCTTGCAGCTCTAAATCACAGGGCCCAATCTCCAGGTTGGAGATTGGAATCTCCAGGTTGGTTGGAATTTCCTTGCAAAGTTCTCTCTGTAGGAAGCTTCATTCTCTAACATTCAAGGTGTGTTTTCTGGCATCTCCACTGGAGGACTGCCCCAGCAGATAAACATCACTTCCCAAAGTACCCTAAAGCAGTCTTTCATTCCAGCTACGTGGAATCCCTGATAAAGAGGGCAGGGGGCTTTCGTCCCTCAAGTCTCTTGGTCAGGAGGAAAGACTTCTCCTGGCCTTGACCTAGCCTTCCCAAGCCCTAGACATCCTCATCCTTGGAGAAATGGAGCTGGGGATGCCCCAGGTGAAGCAACTGGTCACCCATTAAGAGACCTGATGTTGGGAGGTCATTTCAACATCCAGATTTTATTTTATTCTTATTTTTTAATCTTTTTAGGGCCGCAGGTGCGGCATATGGAAGTTCCCAGGCTAGGGGTCGAATCAGAGCTGCAGCTGTTGGCCTACGCCACAGCCACAGCAATGCAGGATCCAAGCCATGTCTGCGACTTACACCACAGCTCACAGTAACACTGGATCCTTAACCCACTGAGAGAGGCCAGGGATCCGGGATCGAACCTTCATCTTCATCTTACTAGTCAGGTTCGTTACCCCTGAGCCACGATGGGAACTACCAAAGTCCAGATTTTAAAGTTGCCTTGTACATGACCCTCAAATGTGTGTTCTATTATGTTTTATCCACCCTTGGGAACAGGAAATCATTGAGTGGGAAGGAATCCCAGCAAAGGAGTTCAAGTGACACTGGAAAGGGACATGGGATTATCAGAGCCCAATGGCTGGCATAGGAGGTCAGACTCTCTGGAAGAAAGGATTTGGGTCCCAGCAAGTTGGGAAACAGACCACCCACACAGACCTGGGGACCCCCCCATCTTCTGCAATAGAATAGGATCTCTCCAGAAAAGACCGAAGAGGCAGAATAAGCCCAGATCAGGAGTTAGCAACCTACAGCCCTTGGACCAAATCCCACATGAGGCCTGTTTTTGTACAACCCAAGAACAAAGAATGGTTTTTCCATTTTGAAATGTTGGGGAAAAAAAATAAAAAAAATCCTCTTTTATGACCCTTGAAAATTAGATGAAATCCAAATTTCAGCATAAATACAGTTTGATTGGAACACAGCTTCTCTCATTCATTTGCACATTAGCCCTGGCTGCTTTGGGGTTCCCACTGCAGAGCTGAGTGGTGGACGCAGACCATGTGACTCTCCAAACCTAAAATGTTTATTCCTTGGCACTTTATAGGGGAAAAAAAAAAAAAAAAGTGCTGACTACTAGTTAAAATCATAGGCAAAGCCCTTGATTTGATACAGTTGAAGCAGAATAGTTTTGCTCAATTCTTGGCCCGTTAAAAACAACTGCTTCTTGGAGTTCCCGTCGTTGCTCAGTGGTTAATGAACCCAACTAGCATCCATGAGGACATGGGTTTGATCCCTGGCCTTGCTCAGTGGGTTAAGGATCTGGCATTGCCATGAGCTGTTCTTGGACGTGGCTCGGATCTCGTGTTGCTGTGGCTGTGGTGTAGGCCGGCGGCTACAGCTCTGATTAGACCCCTAGCCTGGGAATCTCCATATGCTGCCGGTTTGGCCTTAAAAAGACAAAAACTAAAAAACAACTGCTGTTTTCCATCTTTTGGAGAAGATGCCAGAGCAGCCATGGTAGCCTTTGCTTTTGACATTTTCTTTTCTTTTCTCTTAGCTGCTCTTTACATTTTGTGGAAATGCTCTTAGTTACCCCTCCCTCCAAGAAAGTTATCTTTAATATCTATGCTAAATAAATAGCATTTATATAGAGGACAAGCCCATCACAGCCTTTTCGTAAGAATCCAAATTGTAAGAATCCAAGGAATGCACAGGAGTGCAACAACTATTTCAAGTTCTAAAATCAAGCATCTGCATATAAGCGATTACCTCGATTACCTTCGTTACTTTGAAAAGGAAAATGTGAAACTTGTAAAACAGTCACAGGAGGCAGCACTCAGGGACTCACTCCGTCTCCCTCGCAGGCACCAGTGCCACCTAATCGTTTGCCTCACACAAAAGATGGATCAGAGAAAAATGACTTCTTTCTTCTTCCCCTTTACATCATCTGCCCCGCACCTGGGAAGTCTGGATGCACTGAGACCAAGTACAACATGCATCTGATGATGGGTTACACCAAAGCACACCAAGATCTAAATCCCTCCCAGATTTATGGAGATTTTCTATAGCTTAACTAGATTTCTAATTGTCCTGCCACCTGTACTGAAATGTACAGTATGTGTTAATCTCGAATTCTTTTCTGTTTCCACAATCTTGGTAAAGTTTCCTGCACTCAAACAGTAAATCCAATTTGGCCCATGGGTCTGACAGAGGGAGCCAAATTCACTTTTACGCTTTCCAAGCATAAAGGCTTCTTTGGAGGTATCTGGGCAAGAAAAGGGCCAGCGCCATCGCTCTTTCCTGTGGCCCCTGCGCTCTGCCTTCCGGTCTGAAGGGCTGAGGTCACATGTCTGCTGTCTCCTCGCAAGGTTCCTATCATTTTAGTGGAGTTTAGAAGGATACAGGGAAGGGCTTACCGTATTCAGCGCACCAGTGGGTCTGTGCTTCCCAGAAACTGTTCATTTGAAGGTGAGAGCTCACTGGCTTGCTTATTTCCCAGTGCACGGAGGATACAGAATGCAAAGACAAACTCAGGATCTGTTTACACAGTGATTCTTCTAGACTTTATTTTTTTGGCCTTACCCATTGCATGTGGAAGTGCCTGGGGCCAGGGATCGAACCCAAGCCACAGCTGTAACCAGAGTCACAGCAGTGACAATGCTGTCTGGCTGAGCCACCTGGGAACTCCCTTCTAGACTCTTTTCTAAAAGGCACTGTATCTGAGTTTGCCCTGTGATTCTGGCAAGTTGTTAAACATCACTTTCTTCATCTGTGAAGTTGGATAAGAGCTTCTCTGCCTGCTCCCTTCTAGGGCTGTTTTCAGGAACTTAATGGGATAAAATATGTAGCCATCTCTGAAAAGTGAAGCATTTTGTGAGAGTGCTTAATCCTCTTCTGGAGAATTCTTAGAGTTCCCATTGTGGTTCAGAGGGTTAAGAACCCAACTAGTAGCCATGAAGATGAGGGTTTAATTCCTGTCTTCTTTCAGTGGATTAAGGATCTGGTGTTGCCACAAGCAGCAGTGTATGTAGGTCACAGAGGCAACTCGGATCCTGCGTTGCTGTGGCTGTGGTGTAGGCCAGCAGCTACAGGTCCGATTAGACCCCTAGCCTGGGAACCTCCATATACTGAGGGTGCGGCCCTAAAAAATAAAAGACAAATAAAATAAAATAATATGTAAAGAACTTGACACAATGTCTGTCATATTTTAGAAGCTCACGTATGGTGGTTTAAAAAGTTAAATGGATAGGTCAAATTTCTTTTGTTCCATAAGCATTATAAAAACTTGGGCTTTATGATTATTACTAGATATTATTGTCTAACACCACAATAGCTAAAAATAGTGGTTGTATACTTACTATATACTGGACACGATTTTAATATTATATTATTTAATTCTGACAATGTCTTTAGGTTTGATGGTTAATGATTATCATTCCCATTTTGTAGATGAGAAATCCGGGGCCCAGAGAGGTTAGGTAATTGATCCAAAGTCACAAAGCTTAGAAGTTGAGGGGCTCGAATGCCAACCCAAGTATGGCTCTACAACTGTTATTCAAAGAAAACATCATCAGTTAGTCATTCGAGGAACTTTAGCCGGGGTGGGGGGGGGAGCCCACCCCCATGTACTCTTAGTTCCCTCTTTACTTTCAGAGTGTTCCCTGGAGGATTGTATTGGGTAGGCTTTTTCAGCTACTGAAGAACTTCCCCATCTTAATTTACTTCACCCAACTCTTGAGCTAGTAGAAACTCCACTGAGGAGGAGTTTCCTGGATTATGATGGTCGTTCACAAATGGGGAAGCCCGATTAAAAATGCAGCTTCCCAAGCTTACAGAGTCAAATTCAGTGTTCTGGGCTGGGATTTCAGAGTCTGTATTTTTATTTTTCATTTTCAAAAATTTTATTGAAACACAGGTGATTTACAAGGTTGTAGATAATTTCTGCTGTACAACAAAATGATTCATTTACCCATCTGGGGTTTCCGTCCTGGCGCAGTGGAAATTAATCCACCTAGGAACCATGAGGACTCGGGTTCCGTCCCTGGCCTCGATCAGTGGGTTAAGGATCTGGCGTTGCCATGAGCTGTGGTGTAGTTTGCAGACACAGCTCAGATCTGGCGTTGCTGTGGCTGTGGCCGTGGCTGGCAGCTACAGTTCCGATTAGACCCTTAGCTTGAGAACCTCATCTGAAGGTGCAGCCCTAAAAAAGACCAAAAAAAAAAAATGACATTTATACACATCCATTCTCTTTAAGATTCTTTTCCCACCTAGATTATCACAAAATATTGGGTAGAGTTCCCTATGCTATAAAGCAGGTCCCAGTTGGTCAATCATTCCATATACCGCTTATTGAATATGCCAATCCCAAACCCCCAGTCCAGCCTTCCCCACCGCCACCTGTCCCCTTTGGTAACAATAAATTTGTTTTCAAAGTCTGTGAGTCTGCTTCTGTACTGCAAATAAGTTCATTTATATATTTATATGTTTTTTTGGGGGGGAGTCTTTTTTTCAGGGCTGCACCCATGGCATATGGTGGTTCCCAGGCTAGGGGTCTAATCGGAGGTGCAGCTGCTGGCCTATGGCACAGCCATAGCAGTGCAGGATCTGAGCCACGTCTGCCATCTATACCACAGCTCACAGCAACACTGGATCCTTAACCCACTGAACAAGGCCAGGGATCAAACCTGCGTCCTCATGGATACTAGTTGGCTTGGTTAAACTCTGAGCCACGATGGGAACTTCTATATCCTTTTTTAAAAAGATTGTACATGTAGGAGTTTCTGTCGTGGTGCAGCAGAAACGAATCTGACTAGGAATCCTGAGAGTTCAGGGTTCGATCCCTGGCCTTGCTCAGTGGGTTAAGGGGCCGGCATTGCTGTGAGCTATGGTGTAGTTTGCAGACGCGGCTCGGATCCTGCGTTGTTGTGGCTCTGGTGTAGGGCAGTGGCCACAGCTCCGATTTAGCCCCCAGTCTGGGAACCTTCATATGCCATGGGTATGGCCCTAAAAAAAAAAAAAAAAAAAGGATTCTTATTCTTACATATAAGTGACATCATATGTTTGTCTTTCACTGTCTTACTTCACTCAGTGTGATAATCTGAAAGCTAGTATTTTTAGTAGAATCTAAAGAGAGATTTTTTTTTTTCCCTTTTTAGAGCCACGTGTGCAGCATATGGACGTTTCCAGGCTAGGGGTTGAATTGGAGCTGCCACTGCTGCCCTACAGCACAGCCACAGCAACACAGGATCTGAGATGTCCCCTTACCTGGAAGCTTCTGAGCAGGTCTAGGAGAGGTTTCCAGATTCAGCATTTTAAAAGAGCTCCCCCCAGAATTTGAGAACCACTGTGCTAGAGGATTCCATTGCATTGGTTGCCCAGGAGATCTTGGCATCACCCAGGCCAGCCACTGGTCCAGCTCCTCCAGTTTCTCTTAATCCTGGGCCAGGTGTGTCCACTTTACCTCCTACCCCTGCCCTTCTCCATCTGCCCTGGACCAGCCAGGTTCCTTGCCTGGGATGATGGGATGATCGTCTTTGTCTTCCTGAAGGGCTTGCATTGGGCCACTATAGTTTTTTGTTTTGTTTTTTTTTTGCCTTTTCTAGGGTCGCTCCTGTGACATATGGAGGTTCCCAGGCTAGGGGTCGAATCAGAGCTGTAGCCACTGGTCTACGCCACAGCCATAGCAATGTGGGATCTGAGCTGCGTGTGCAACCTACACCACAGCTCACTGCAACGCCGGATCCTTAACCCACTGAGCAAGGCCAGGGATCGAACCTGCAACCTCATGGTTCCTAGTCAGATTCGTTAACCACTGCACCACGATGGGAACTCCCAGGGCCATTATAGTTTTCCATTGATTTCTTTTTCCCTTTTCAGGGCCACCTATAGAAGTTCCCAGTCTAGGGGTCAAATGGGAGCTGGAGCTGCCAGCCTAATCCATAGGCACAGCAACATAGGATCTGAGTTGCCTTTGCAACCTATGTTGCACCTTGTGGCAGCACCAGATCCTTAACCCACTGAGCAAGGGCAGGGATCAGGAACCCACATCCTCATGGATACTAATCAGGTTCTTAAGCCACTGAGCCATGAGGGCAATTCCAGTTTTTCACTGAATTTGATCTCAGCCTATGGGAGTGCTAAGGGGACCCCAGGGAAGCCCCCACATTCCAGGCATATTCCTCCTGACTTCTACTGGGTGGGTGCAGCCTGATTTTCTCTTGTGAGTCAGAATCAATCACTCCAAACAGTACAGTGACCACTCTGCCTGTTGATGCACCAGAGTGAGGAGGCAGCATGGCCGGGTGGCTGTCCCAACTTCCTCTTCAGTGGACCCCTTGCTGTGTCCCCTGTGGAAGAGCCCCCCATCCCCCCTGGGGACTGAGACCGCTCCTGCAGCAAGGCCCAGAGCTGTGGAGCCGAGAAGCAAAACCCTGGCCGTGGATCAGCAGGGAGCAGGGACCACAATGAGAGGGGCCACCCATCCCCACCCCCCTGGAACAGCAGCATATGTGGGTCACTGATTTAGGGCACACATGGCCTTAGCCCTGCCAGGTGTTGCCACCCAGTTGATGGCATACTTAACTGAGTCCTCAAAAGTCCATCAACTGTTCTCTAAAGCCTCTGTCTTAGGATAATAGGGGGCATGAAAAGACATGTGAATTCTATACCCAGAAGCCCATCGCTGTCCTCATTTGCTGTAACATAAGCTCCTTGGTCAGAAACAAAGCTGTATGAATAGAGGTGAAGACGACTCTGTAAGTCCTCAGGGGCTGGTTTAGCAGAAACATTGTGGTCAGGAAGGCACGTCCATATGCAGAATAAGTGTCCAGTTCAGAAAGAACAGATGATGGCTGTGCTGCAGTGAAGCCTAGTGTTTACAAAAACACATTCTCTTGGGGAAAAAAATGTTAAATACAAAATGGAGAAAGAAAAAAAAAAATCTCAATTTAGTCTCATCTTTTCCTTTTCCCCTCCCCCTGTCTAAGCACAATCCCCGTACCTCGCCAGAGCTTTGAAGATCCCTCTTTGCTCTTGAATGCTCTCTGCACTTTCCTTTGCATTTATACAGATTAATATAAGTATAGAAACAGAGGGTTTTTTCCTTTACATCTTTTTTTTCCTTTCTTTTTATGGCCCCATCTGCAGCACATGAAAGCTCCCAGGCTAGGGGTCGAATCGGAGCTGCAGCTGCTAGCCTACACCCCAACCACAGCATGAGGGATCCTTAACCCACTGAGCAAGGCCAGGGAATCCAGCCTGCATTCTCATGGATACTAGTCAGGTTTGTTACCACAGATCCACAACAGGAACTCCCTCTTATTATACAAAACATGCTGTTCCAGAACATTCTGTTAAAATTCTTCCTCTTGGAGTTCCCTTGTGGCAAACAGGTTAAGGACCTGGGTGGTGTGGGGTCAATTTCTGGCCCAGGAAATTTCACATGCCAGCGGTACAGCTAAAAAAAACCCCTGTTTTTCTTCAACTCTTAAAATATTGTTTTAATGTGCAGGAGAGTTTGTGAGATTTGTTTCCAAATTGACCTTTATACCTACATTTAGATTTCTATCTTTATCAATATTTATACCCACACCTATTATTGATATAAGATGTTGTGGAGTTTCCTGGTGGCCTAGCAGTTAAGGATCTGGCATGGTCACTGCTGTGGCCCTGGTTTGATCCCTGGCCTGGGAACTTATGCCTGCCATGGAATAGGCCAAAAAAAAAAAAAAAAAAAGAAAGGGGCATTATAAGACAAGGAATAGTAACTTACATCTACTTTTTAATTTCTTATTTATTCCATTCTCTTGCATCTCAACTTGGGTGACACTTTCTGAAATTTTGTGATGATCATTTCATTGCTTCTCTTTTGATAATGATGAAAATTTGTAAATAATTTAATACTCAAAGAAAGTGTATAAATAATAGTGACTCCAGGAGTTCCTGTTGTGGCTCAGTGGTTAACGAACCTGACTAGGAACCATGAGGTTTCAAGTTCGATGCCTGGCTCGGATCTCATATTGCTGTGGCTGTGGTGTAGGCCAGCAGCTGTAGCTCTGATTAGACCCCTAGCCTGGAAACCTCCATATGATGTGGGTGCAGCCCTAGAAAAGGCAAAAGACAAAAAAAAAAGAAATAGTAGTGACTCCAGGGTGCCATTTATCTAGCTTCCCCCAATGGTAACATCTTAACATAAGCATAGTACATTGTCAAAACCAGAAAGTTAAGGTTGGTACAATAAAATAAACTCAGCTAAAGATCTTATTTGGATATTACTAGTTTTATAGGCATTCCGTGTCTGTGTGTGTGTGTGTGTGTGTGTGTGTGTGTGTGTGTGTGTGTGTGAATAGTTAACATGAAATTTTATCATGTCTAGCTTACAATATCCATCAAACAACCAGGAGACAGAACTGTTCCATCACTACAACTCTAGCAACCACCGATCTATTCACTTTACCGTAATTTTGCCGCTTCAAGAATATTCAGTGTGGAGTTCCTGCCATGGCACAATGGGTGAAGACTCCGACTGCAGTGGCACAGTTCTCTGCAGAGGTGTGTGTTCAACCCCCAGATGGGCACAGAGGGTTCAAAGGATCCAGCATTGCTGCAGCTGCATCATAAGTCGCTGCAGCTGCATCATAAATCACTGCAGCTGCATCATAGGTTGCTGCAGCTCGGTTGGATTTGATCCCTGGCCCGGGAATTTCCACATGTGGTGGGTGCAGCCAAAAAAAGAAAAAAGGTTATTCCTTTAGTGTGTATGAATGTAAGTTTTAATTTCTCTGGGATAAATACCCAGGAGTTACTGCCATTGCGGGTAAGGAAAGGGTATGTTTACCTTTACCCAAAGTGGCTGAACAGTATTTCAGAGAGGTTGAACCATTTTATATTCTCATTAGCAACTGTGGAGACCCAGTGTTCCACATCCTCACCAGCACTTGATAATAACCAGTATTTTTTTTGTTCCCCCCCAAAAAAAATCTAGTAATATCACATAGCTTTAATATCATAGCTTTAATTTGCATTTCTCTAATTGCTAATGATATTAAATGGCTCCACACATTCTAATTTGCCATCCCTATATTCTCTTTGATAAAGTTTCTTTTAGTATGTTGCCTGTTTTCTAATTGGATTTTTTTTCCCCTTACTGCTGAGCTTAGAGAGTTCTTTATTCATTCAGGATGCAAGTTCATTGCTGGATGTGCGATCTGCAAACATTTCATCACAGTCTGTGGCTTCTTTCCACCTTCTTAACAAGGTCTTTCACAGAGCAAAAGTCTTTAATTTTGAGGGAGAGGAGAGCAGTTTTATCAGTTTTTTTCTCTTGTAGATCATGCCTTTTTTGTCATGTCTAAGAACTCTCTCTCTCTCTCTCTTTTTTTTTTTTTTTTTTTTTTTTTTTTGCTTTTTAAGGCCAAACCTGTGGCATATGGAAGTTCCCAGGCTAGAAGTGGAATCAGAGCTGCAGCTGAGACCTACCCAGTAACGCTGGATCCTTTAACCCATTGAATGGGGCCAGTGATTGAACCTGCATTCTCATGTATACTAGTTGTGTTTGCTACCACTGAGCCACAACGGGAACTCCCCATGTCTAAGAACTCTTACCCTCACTTTAGGGAATGAAGATTTTTCCCTTGTGTTTTCTTCTAGAAGTTTTATAATTTTAAGTTTGGCATTTAGGTATGATGTATTTTGAGCTAGTTTTTGTGTTAAGTTGTGAGATTCAGGTATGGGTTCCTATTCATCTATGAATATCAAAATTTTCAACACCATTTGTTATAAAGATTATCCTTCCTTCATTGAATTGCTTTTGCACCTTTGTCAAGAATCAATTGACAAAACTTTGTATGTGTCTATTTCTGGACCCTCTTTTCTGTTCTGTGATCTAAGGCTCTCTCGATTTGTTGACACTGCACTCTCTTAATTACTGAAGTTGTATAAATAAGCCTCAAATCAGGTGGTGTAATTCCTCCCACTTTATTCTTTTCAAAATTGTTTTTGCTATTCTAGTTTCTTTGTCTTTCCATATAAATTTCAAGATTAGTTTGTCTATAGCTGTAAAGAGTCCCGCTGGGACTTTGATAAATCAATTTAGGGATTATTGACATTTTTATTATGTTGAATTTTTCAATTAATGAAGATAGCATTTCTCGCCATTTATTTAGATTTTTAAAAACTTTTTTCACTAGTTTTTAATTCATCTTGTAGTGTTTAGCATATAGATTCTATACATGTTTTGTTAGATTTATACCCAATGTTTCCCTTTTATTTTCTAGCAATGATAACAAGTGGTGGGCTTTAATTTCTGTTTCCAACTCTTCATTGCTATGGTTGGCTGTTAGCATGATTGTTTTGTGTGTGTTGACTTTGAATCCTGAGAATCTGCAAATTCACTTATTAATTCTAGACATTTGAGGGGTTTTGTTTTGGGGTTTTTGTTTCTTTGGGGGGGGGTTCATTCTTTGGGACTTCTAGGCAGTAATGTCCTCTGCAAATTGGATAGTTTATTTCTTTCTTTCCAATCTGTATTTTCCTTACTCTTCCTCTCATTCATTAGAACTTAGCTCAACTTATTTATTCTTCTGTTGATGGAAACCCAGTTCTTATTTTATCCCAAGTACCTCTTCTGATATGTGTACAAGTCCATATTCTTTAATCAGCTCCCTAAGAGCCAGTCGTGTTTGGAGTTCCAAATTTTTTTTGATTTAAAAACAGTAGTACTTTGAGCTTACTGAATATTTCATAATACTCCCGGCAAAATCTGTGGTAGCACCATGAAATCCAATCTATTAATTTTTTGCAAAGAAGTAAATGAATATGCATGTGAAATGAGATAAAGTTGGAAAATAACTCAACATCAGTTCTGGTCAAGTTTTGCTGCAAATACTTGTGTCAAACCTAGTTAAAAAAAAAAACTTTTCTGTTTTGAGAGTTTTGGGATTTAGGAATTACAGATATGCAATTTTAAATCTTTATTATTTGACTTGGAGTTTGGTGTGTCTTTGGGTGTTTGTTTGTTTGGCTGCCCCTATGACATGTGTAAGTTCCTGGATCTGGATCGAACCTGCCCCACAGCAGCGACCCAAGCCACTGCAGTGACAGTGGCCAGATCCTTAACCCACTGAGCCACATGTGAACTCCCTGGTGAGTTTTTGGATTTGTTTTTCCTCACCTGTTTTGCCAGAGTGCTTTGGGTGTTTCCCTTCTCTTCATCCGTTCTTTATTCTGTCTTCTGGGAATTTTTCATGCTGTCTGATTTGCTAGTGCCATCTCTCTTACTTGCTATGATCAACTTCTTCTCCTTCTTTTTTTTTTTTTTTCCTTTTCTTTTCAGGGTTGCACCTGCAGCATATGGAAGTTTCTGGACTAGGGGTTGAATTGGAGCTGTAGCCACCGGCTTACTCCACAGCCATAGCAATTTGGAATCTGAGCCACTTCTGTGACCTACACCATAGCTCATGGCAATGCTGGATCCTTAACCCACTGAGCCAGGCCAGGGATCGAACCCACATCCTCATGGATCCCAGTCTGGTTTGTTACTGCTGAGCTATGACAAGAAAGCTGTACAATTCAATGGTTTTTAGTATATTTATAGAGTTATTTTATTTTTTATTAATGATTTTTATTTTTCCATCCTAGTTGGTTTACAGTGCTCTGTCAATTTTCTACTGTACAGCAAAGTGACCCAGTCACACGCACACACATATATATATACACACACATATATATACATATATATCTTTTCCTCACATAATCCTCCATCTTGCTCCATTGCAAGTGACTAGATATAGTTCCCAGTGCTATACAATAGGATTGTATTGCTTATCCACTTATTTATAGAATTATACAAGCAACATCACAATCAGTTTTAGAATATTTTCATCTATCACCTCCTCAAAGAGAAACTCTGCACCCCTTCACTGTCCACTCCCCCAGTTCCTATCTCCTCAGACCTAAGCAATCATGAGTCAACTTTCTATCTGTATTAGCCCATTCTGGACATTTCATATAAATGGAATAGTAGAGTAAGTGGGTTTTTTTGTATATGATTGCTTTCTTAGCATAATGTGTTCAAGATTCATTCATGTTATAGTGTATAATTCATTCCTTTTAATGACCAAATAATATTCCATTGTGTGGAAATATCACTTTTTTTTTTTAATGGCTGCACTCGAGGCATATGGAAGTTCTTGGGCCAGACTGAATCTGGTGTTAACTGGATCCTTTAACCCGCTGCACTGGGCCGAGGATTGAACCCATCACACCTTTCTAGCAAACTGAGCCACTGGAGTCATATTCTTTTTTTTTTTTTCTTTTCTTTTTATGGCTGCACCTGCAGTGGCATGTGGCAGTTCCTAGGCTAGGGCTCAAATTGGAGCTGCAGCTGCCAGCCTATGCAACAGCCACAGCAATGCCAGATCTGAGCTGCATCTGTGACCTACACCTCAGTTCATAGCAACACCAGATCCTTAACCCACTGAGCAAGGCCACGTATAGAACCTGCATCCTCACGGATACTAGTCAGGTTTGTTACTGCTGAGCCATAACAGGAACTCCTGGAATCAAATTCTTAATCCACTGTTCCACAGTGGGAACTCCTGGATATATCACTTTTGTTTATCCATTTTTTAGTTGAGAGACTTTTGCGTTCTTTCCTCTTTCTAGCTATTGTGAATAGTGCTTCTATGAACATTCGTGTCCAAGTTTTTGTGTGGACATACGTTTTTAATTCTCTTGGGAGAACTCCTAGGAATGGAATTGCCAGATCAAAAGGTAACTGTATTTAACCATTTGAAGAACTGCCAGATTATTTTCCAAAGTGGCCGTACGATGTTGCCACTTGAGTGGCTGCACCACCCACAACAATGACCACATAGACATTTATAATAAAATATATTTGTATTTTCTTTTTCAAAAAAAGAAAAATTACTGAAAAATAGTTGTGGGTTCTAATTTTTTGTCTTCTGCAAAGAGCGAGTCACTTTGTCTTCATCAATAAAATGGGAACAACCAGCAGTACCATCTGGAATTCTCTGACAGACTAAACTGGTCTGTGCTTGCTAAATACCATGAACAGAATTCTTTCACGGAAACTCTTTGAACCTGAAACTGAGTAGTACTCAGTGACCGTGGGTCCTCCGTCTTAGGAAAGCCTTAATCAGCCTTGGCCAGGGAGGCAGAACCGATACAGGAGTATGTGGGGTCTGCCCCCAACCCTCAATTAAAGGGCAGTTTATGCAACATGCCTTCTTTTTGAATCAGAGCCAGGGTCATTGTTGGGCTGAGGTAACATTAATTATTTTTCCGCTTGTCGGATTCCATGAAAAAGATGTGAAAATGGCCTGTTTGTGAAAGAGTGCAGGCAGAGGCTGTGAGCTGATTATGTCAAACCTAGTCAAAGCTTCCTTGGTGTGGGAGATTGTAATCAACAAAGCATGGCGGCATCTGAGCCCGTTCCAGGAGGAGCCCCATCCCGCCAGGCTCCCCAGCAGAGACTAGAAGCCAGCTTTAACCCGTGCTGGACTGAACTGCACTGACTGTGTGGAGCAAAGAAATTTTACTCTCATCAATTATTTAGTACACATTTAGGGGACAGAGCAGCCAAGGAGGCATTGTCCTTGTTGCGCAGGGGAGAAGACTTTGAATGGTTCCCTTGATAGTGCAGCATCCATTCTTTCTGTGTCTTGGGCAGCCATGCAGATGAGTCAAGGCATAAAGTTGCAAGCTTGAAAGATATAGATGGAAGATGTTAAAAAAAAAAAAGGTGGAAAAAGAACTCAGTGATCATTAGCGAGGTGCTTCAGACTTTCTACATAGGTGGGTCTTAGGAAATGTATTCTGGTTGAAAGGGTGGCCCCAAATGGCAATTCATAAGCATTAAGCACCACTTAATGCAAGGTTGAGAAATCTTCAACTGTCTCATCAGAGAACTGGGTGAGGCGCTTGATGAAGCTATGGACAATCTAAAGCTCATCCTCTCTTGAGAATCATTTGACCCAATGGTCATCAAATGGGTTGGATCCAATTTTCTTTTTTTTGTAACCCGTATTTGTTATGTCCCTTTTCCTTTTCTGAAATGAAAGCCATTGATAATAAAGCCTACTGCCAGACATGAATATAAAAAGATCATATATCATAAACATAAACTGTTACTGATCTGCAATAACATAAAGAGCTTATACCAGAAATGAAATCAACCCTATCATGAAACACACTGTTTAGTTGACTTTTTTTTCCATAGAAAGACTTTTTTGATGAAGGAAGCAAGATATTGGTCTGCATTCTGGTTCAAGTTCCTTATCTGCCTGCACATTGGCATTTCAAGTAGCACTGCTCTAAAGGACATCACTGAGTGATCAGATGCTTGACTCTGTACTTTGGGTCAACAAGAATGTGACAGCTAGAAGTGAAGACTGCTATAGGTATGTAACATTGGCATTTTCTTTTCTTTGCTTTGCTTTTTTTTTTTTTTTTTTTTTTTTTTTAAGTGCATATGGGTGTCCCAGGCTAGGGATTGAATCAGAGATGTAGCTGCTGGCCCATGCCACAGCCACGGCAATGCCAGATTCAAGCCATATCTGCGAACTGCACCACAGCTCAAGGCAAAGCTGGATCCTTAACCCACTGAGCGAGACCAGGGATCAAACCTGTGTCCTCATGGATACTAGTCAGATTCATTTCCACTGAGCCCTTTATTTTTTTTTAAAAGAGAGATTTTATATTGCTACCTTTAATGGAAGAACAGTTTCACATACTATAACAGAAGTTATTAAGAAGTTCCTTAATCTTAAAACTAAATGTAATGACAATAAGACAATACTATAAATTCTTTGCAGACACAGGGATTGGAATTAGGAGGCCTGTCATTTATTTTTATCCATCATATAAAGTACCAGATAAACTATGGGACAGTATACAAGCAATATTATTTTCTGTGCCCTCACTTTGCTCATTTGAAAAAGCTTCACAACTGTTTACCTTTTTCATCACAAGCCATTATCTGTGAGGAAAAGAGGAGAGCATTCTTTTGCTGGCATTTTTTTTTTTAATACTATGCTTTTGGGATTTTATTTTGGAACGTCTCATTCAGATCAAAGTAACAAGATTCCGTGAAGTGTGATCCATTTGTTGAGCTAGATTTAACAGCATTCTACTTGAAGTCTTTTCTTAGATAATAAATTTTCAATTCTCCCTTAGCCAGTTGTAATGAGTTCCAAAGTATTTAGATCCTAGTTAGTAGAATTAAAGTTCTGAACCCAAACCCATAATTTCCTCTTTTTTTTTATTTTGTTTTTTATTAGGGTGTAGTTGATTTACAGTGTTGAGTCAATTTCTACTGTACAGCACAGTGACACAGTCATACATATATATACACATTCTTTTCTCTCTCTCTCTCTCTCTTTTTTTTTTTTTTTTTTGGTCTTTTTGCGATTTCTTGGGCTGCTCCCTCAGCATGTGGAGGTTCCCAGGCTAGAGGTTGAATCGGAGCTGTAGCCGCCAGCCTACGCCAGAGCCACAGCAACGCAGGATCCGAGCCACGTCTGCGATCTACACCACAGCTCACCTCAATGCCGGATCCTTAACCCACTGGGTGAGGCCAGGGATCGAACCTGCAACCTCATGGTTCCTAGCTGGATTCGTTAACCACTGCGCCGCCTCGACGGGAACTCCCACTCTTTTCTCATACTATCTTCCATTATGTTCTATCCCAAGAGATTGGATATAGTTCCCTGTGCTGTATAATAGGACACTCATTGCTTATCTATTCTAAATGTAATAGTTTGCATCTACTAACCTCAACCTCCCCATCCATCCCACTTCCTCCCCCTCCTCCTCAGTTAATTAAAACCCAAGTACTGGAGTTCCCTTCGTGGCTCAGCGAAAATGAATCTGACTGGTATCCATGAAGATGCAGGTTCGATCCCTGGCCTCGCTCAGTGGGTTAAAGATCTGGCATTGCCATGAGTTGTGGTGTAGGTTATAGACATGCCTCGGATCTAGTGTTGCTGTGGCTGTGGTGTAGACCAATAGCTACAGCTTTGATTTGACCTGTAGCCTGGGAACCCCCATATGTCGTTGGTGCAGCCCTAAAAAGACAAATAAATAAATAAATACAACATGAGTACTGTTATCATTAGCGTTGTAATTTCCCCAAATCGTGGTAAACTTCTGGGTAAAGTTCTTTATACAAAAAGTACAAGCTTCTCCTGGTTCCTAGTGTAGTTGCATTCCAGGAAATTTCAGTGCCTATTAAACCATTTATGTGCAGTTCAGGATTTGGCTCTAGGCTCTGAAAATGCAAGCAGGTCTTTCAGCTCCTGCATGAATGTCCAGAGGAACATCAGAAAAGCATGCAGCGGGCAGTGAAGGTATTCAAGGTGAGGAATTTCCCCACACCTGCAAATCTCTAGCATCCGTGGTCCCTATAGCCTCCATGTCAGGTGTGACCCCCAATCACTAACCAATAAAAACACTCTCATGCGCTTCCACAATCCCAAACCTGAGCTCTTCACAGATGGTCCTAGGAGGGAAGTGGCTTCCCCAAGATCACACAGGAGTCCAAGGGGATACCAACACCAGAAATTAGATGCTTGACTCCTCATTCCATTATACTGTCGCCAGCCCAAATTTTCTTAGAGATGCCGCCCACACTCAACTTTCCCATTTCTGCTCCCTGGACACCAATCTTGCTGGGCCATCAACTCACTATTGCCTGTAAAGCATCAATGATCTAAAATGTTCACTTAGGAAGCTAGGGCTCCATGGCTCAGGGGTCAGAGCACTGGTCTTGTATGATGTCACTTATTGAGTTCCCTTTTTGGTTCAGCAGGTTAAGAACCCAACACAATGTCCGTGAGGATTGGGATTCGATCCCTGGACTCGCTCAGTGGGTTAAGGATCTGGTCTTGCCACAAGCTGTGGCTTAGGTCACAGATGAGGCTTGGATCCCATATTGCTGTGGCGTAGGCCTGCAGCTGCAGCTCCAATTTGACCCCAGCCTAGGAATTTCCATATGCTGCAGGCGTGACTCTAAAAACAAAAAGAAAAGAATAAAAAAATAGATAAAATGTTCACTTGAAGCCTTGAAAGCGTGTGCAAGATTTTGATAACCTACCCCAGGTGCTTCCAGTGTAGAACGTCTAGA
This sequence comes from Phacochoerus africanus, assembly GCF_016906955.1. Taxonomy (NCBI): domain Eukaryota; kingdom Metazoa; phylum Chordata; class Mammalia; order Artiodactyla; family Suidae; genus Phacochoerus; species Phacochoerus africanus. Next base: position 62,017,297 of record NC_062548.1, read on the forward strand.
GTACACTCCAAAAGTGTACTTTGGGAACTATTCCAAAAGCTAGTGTTAGAATTTCTATTAAAAAAAAAAAAAAAGAATGGTTTCATGGGCAGATATGTTTTGAAAATCTTAGACTAGCCAGCCATAGCTGAAAAACTCTTCTTCAGACCCTTTATTCGGTGCATGTGAATGTGGATTTCCAACAAGAACACATTTGCCAGATTTATTTGATCATGAACCACTCCCATTTTCTGCTATGTCATTTTGTGGTTAAAAGCTCATTGCGGGAGTTCCCTTTGTGGCTCAGCGGTAACGAAGCCCACTAGTATCCATGAGGATGTGGGTTTGATCCTTGGCCTCACTCAGTGGGTTAAGGATCCAGTGTTGCCATGAACTTTGGTGTAGATCACAGACATGGCTTGGATCCTGAGTTGCTGTGACTGGGGCCGGCAGCTGCAGCACCGATTCACACCCCTAGCAGGTTTGGCCCTAAAAAGACAAAAAGAAAAAAAAAAAAGAAGTTCCTTGCTAATGAGATGTAGATTATTCGCATCTCTGTCCTCATTTTGTAGATAAAAGAGAGGGAGGAATAGATACTGACTAAAGTGAGAAGTTAAAAAAAGCTATGGGAGGTTTGTGTACTATTTCAAATAGAAAATAAAGGAGATATTTGATCCTTTTTACTTGAATTTTCTAAGTCCCATGTGGACAAGTTCATGTCTTATTTTCTTATTGTTTTTTGTTTTTTTCCATTGCTTGGGCACAAAGCCTGGCCCATCATTGTTGCTTAAATACAGTTTGTTAAATGAATTACGTAAATAATCAACGGGCATCTACTTAAAAGGAGTTCCCTTGTGATGCAGTGGGCTAAGGATCTGGTATTGTCCCTGCAGTGGCTTGAGTCTCTGCTGTGACACGGGTTCAGTCCCTGGCCCAGGGTTCAGCACATTTTTGTGTAATAGAACCTTGTATGTAACAGCACCTTGTTCCAAACACACTCACTTTCTGCATATAACTACTTCCCAGGCAAATGCTCTATTTCCAGGCCTTTGCCCAGGCTGTTCCTTCCACATGCCATAGACACACACACACACACACACACAAATGGCAGTGGGATAGCTTTGGGTGGTTCTAAGTGAGATGTTCTCTTGTATTTCTTCGGAGCAGAGACATCTGAGAACTCCTACAGCAAGAGCATCAGTAAACGTTTTAACCTCTACACATAATACCAAAATTAATCAGGATGGGCAGGGACAGCTATGTAGTTATGCACTGCACAAATTATTCGGATACCATTCACTGTTTCCAAGAAGTGTGTTTACAATTGGGTTGGGCTGAGGAGACCTACACATGGACATAATTACAGAACAATCAAAAGGAGTCTGTAGTTGTTTTCCATCCCAGGGGGTCCTATGGTTCGAGCTCTGGTATGGTTGTTTTCATTATTTGTATTTATTTTTTATTTTTTTATTTTATTTTATTTTTTTGTCTTTGGTCTTTTCAGGGCCATACCTGCGGCATATGGAGGTTCCCTGGCTAGGGGTCTAATCAGAGCTGTAGCTGCTGGCCTGTGCCACAGCCACAGCAACACCAGATCTGAGCCGAGTCTTCGACCTACACCACAGCTCACAGCAACGCCGGATCCTTAACCCACTGAGCGAGGCCAGGGATTGAACCTGCAACCTCATGGTTCCTCGTCAGATTCATTTCCGTTGCGAGGAGACGGGAACTCCCATGTTTTCATTATTTTTATCATTAGTTGGCCTTATGGGGTGCAAGCACTCTTGGACCACAGGGAGTAGATTATTGAGTGTTCAGCACATTTTTGTGTAATAGAACCTTATATGTAACAGCACCTTGTTCCAAACACACTCGCTTTCTGCATATAACTACTTCCCAGGCAAATGCTCTATTTCCAGGCCTTTGCCCAGGCTGTTCCCTCTACTTAAATCACCTTTCCTCTGGTTTTCCTGACACATGTCAACTTACCCTTCGGGGCTCAGCTCCAATGTCACCTCTTCTCTGTGGTTTCCTGAACCTTCTCTTTGGCATTCACCTGCCACAGCAGAATTCACTGTTCCTTTGTGTCTGTGCCATTGGCATTTTTTACAGAGACTTCTAGCACATCTGTGAAAAACCAGAGAAATGGTTGCATGATTTAAGTCAGACAGGGCAGGGTTCTAAATCTGAGGGATCTCCCACTAGTACCTGTGATATCGGTGAGTTACAAATCCTTTTTTGTTTTTTGTCTTTTTTTTAGGGCCACACCCGTGGCATAGGGACGTTCCCAGGCTAGGGGTGGAGTCAGAGCTGCAGCTGTGGGGCTATGCCACAGCCACAGCAACGTGGGATCCGAGCTGGGTCTGTGTCCTACACCAGAGCTTATGGCAATGCCAGATCCTTAACCCACTGAGTGAGACCAGGGATCGAACCTGCGTCCTCATGGATCCTAGTTGGGTTTATTAACCACTAATCTTTTCTAGGCTTCAGTTTTCTCTCCTTTAAAATGGGGGTAGGATTTCCCATTGTGGCTCAGCCAGTTAAGCACTGGACGTTTTCTGTGAGGATGTGGGTTTGATCTCTGGCTTCAGTCAGTAGGTTAAATATCCAGCTTTACTACAAGCTACAGCATAAGTCACAGATGTGGCTTGGATCCAATTTTGCCATGGCTGTGGCATAGGCCACAGCTGCAGCTCTGATTCTACCCCTGGACCAGGAATTTCCATGTGCTGCAGGAATGCCAGTAAAAATAAATAGTAAAATAAAACAAAATAAAATGGAAGTAGTAATAATTACAGTAACAGTAAAAGTGCGATTAAGAAATGTAATGTATAGATAGGATACATATCTGCCTTGTATTGCTCCAACTGATTGATGTTTTCCAATCAACTGACTGATTATCATATTTTTCACATCTAATTTCCTTTTTTTGGCCACATCCATGGCTTGCGGAAGTTCCCAGACCAGGAATCGAACTTGCACTACAGCAGCGAGTGACCTGAGCCATTGCAGTAACAACAGGTCCTTAACCTGATGAGCCACCAGGGAACTCCCTCCATGTCTATTTTCTATCCTGAGAAAATTATCCAATCTTTACCAGTAGTACTTGTTTATTTATTTATTTTTATTTTTTTGTCTTTTGCCATTTCTTGCTCCTGCTCCTGCAGCATATGGAGGTTCCCAGGATAGGGGTCAAATCGGAGCTGTAGCCACCAGCCTACACTAGAGCCACAGCAATGTGGGATCAGAGCCGCGTCTGCGACCCACACCACAGCTCACGGCAACGCCGGATCCTTAACCCACTGAGCAAGGCCAGGGATTGAACCTGCAATCTCATGATTCTTAGTTGGATTCATTTACCACTGCACCACGACGGGAACTCCCCAGTAGTACTTGTTTAAAAAGATTTATTAATGGTGAGATTATAAAATGCGTCTTTTATTTCTTCTGCCTCCAAACCCTTTCTTCTTTGTTCATAATGAGTTACTTCTGCCCAATTCATTTGTTAAGATGGTAGTGTTAATTTATTTGTGAATGAAAAGGAGGGGTAAGCACTACCATCACGTTTCTGTCATCAGCGTTTGGAGAACCCTGGCCCTTACCAATTCCTACCTCCTAGGTGTGGTATACCTTATCAGAAAGACGGTGACACCCAGGATTTTGTATGGGTTGGGTTGGGTTGTCTTGACCAGAAGAATGGACCTAGTTTTTTCAGAGCTGGCATTCCCAATGCCATGCTTGACAATGACTGAGTAATCCAGCATCTGACACATCACAGCAATGATCAAGCCTTTTTCCAGTCTGACCAAAGGGCAGCTTGACAAAGTCTAGCCCAAGTCAGCATACTGCCCTTTCCCTGAATGACAGTCAGTGTAGGACTGCTGTCTAGCTTTTGATCAGTTCTCCACATAGACCTTAAGGAATTCAATCCATAAGCAAAGCCCATGCCTAGTTTGTAGAAAGAACAGGGACTGTCAGCTTCTAGGTGTTTCAATAATAGCCCTGTGGCTCAGATCCCACTTGGCTGTGGCTGCAATGTAGGCCGGCAGCTACAGCTCTGATTCGACTCCTCGCCTGGGAACTTCCATGTGCCCTAGGTGCAGCCCTAAAAAGCCAAAAAAAAAAAAAAAAAAGCCAAACAAACAAACAAAAAAAAGTATTTATATTTACATGGTGTTGAACAGGAGTTTGAACACTGAAGATTGTTAGCTATTTGAGAGTGAGGACTATGCCTTAGACTTAATAAAATTGATATAGGAGTTCCTATTGTAGCGCAGTGGAAATGAACCCGACTAGTAACTATGAGGATGCAGGTTCGATCCCTGTCCTCCCTCAGTGGGTTAAGGATTCCAGTGTTGCCGTGAGCTGTGGTGTAGGCTGTTAGCTATAGCTCCGATTCAACCCCTAGCCGGAGAACCTCCATATGCTGTATGTGTGGCCCCAAAAAGAAAAAAAAATTGATATAAATTCACATGTCATTATTCACTGTTTTCTTTGTTCGTTTGTTTGTTTTTTTTGCCTTTTCTAGGGCCATGCTCATGGGATATGGAGGGTCCCAGGCTAGGGGTCGAATCGGAGCTGTAGCCACCAGCCTACAACCAGAGCCACAGCAATGCGGGATCCGAGCCGCCTCTGGGACCTACACCACAGCTCACGGCTACGCTGGGTTCTTAACCCACTGAGCAAGGCTAGGGATTGAACCCACAACCTCATAGTTCCTAGTCGGATTCCTTAACCACTGAGCCACGACGGGAACTCCCTATTCACTCTTTTACAGGGTCCAATTCAGCGGCATTTAGTATATTCAAAAAGTTGTGCAACTGTCATCATTAATGCCAGAATGTTTTCATCACCCCTAAAGAAGCCCTATGCCCATTTATAGCCACTCATCACTCCCTCCCACTCCAGCCCCTGGTAACCACTAACCTACTTTCTATTCCTACGGATTTGCCTATTCAGGACACTTCACATAAATGGAATCATATAATATGTGGCCTTTTGTATTTGGCTTCTTTCACTTACCATGTTTTTAAGGTTCATCCATGTTGTAGCATGTATCAGTAGCAAATTCTTTTTTTTTTTTTAATGGCCACATCCACAGCATATGGAAATTCCTGCGCCAAAGATGGAATTTGAACCACAGTTGCAACAATGCTGGATCCTTTAACCCACTGCACCAGGCTGTAGATTGAACTCATACCTCCACAGTGACCTGAGCCACTGCAGCTGGATTCCTAAACCACTGTACTATGGTGGGAACTCCCCAGATTCTTTTTATGTTGATATACTAGTCCATGGTTTGGATACACTATGTTTTATTTATCTACTCTTTAGCTGATGGACATTTGGGTGTTTTCTACTTTTTGGCTATTATGAATAATGTGGTGGGAGTTCCCATTGTGGCTCAGTGGTTTATAAATCTGACTAGGAACCATGAAGTTGCGGGTTCGATCCCTGGCCTTGCTCAGTGGGTTAAGGATCTGGCATTGCCGTGAGCTGTGGTGTAGGTCGCAGACGCGGCTCAGATCCCACGTTGCTGTGGCTCTGGCATAGGCCGTCAGCTACAGCTCGATTGGATTCAACCCCTAGCCTGGGAATCTCCATATGCCATGGGAGCGGCCCAAGAAAAGGCAAAAAGACAAAAAAAAATGTGGCTATGAATAATCATGTCCAAGTTTTTGTGGGTATATATCTAGGAGAAGAACTGCTCATCATACAGTAATTTTATGTATAAATTTTTGAGAAACTGCCAACCTTTTTCAAGTGACTAAGTCATTTTACATTCCCACCAGCAATATATAAAGGTTCCAATTTTTCCACATACTTGTTAACACTTGTTATTGTCCATCTATTTGATGATAGTCATCTTAGAACATGTGAAGTGGTACCAATCATTTCCCTAATGACTAATAATGTTGAGCATCTTTTCATGTGCTTGTAGGCCATTTGTATGTTTTCTTTTGAGAGAAGTCTATTCAAGTCTTTCAAAATTGGGTTATTCAAAGTTCCCAAATAACCATTTGCCTTCTCTGTGGCGTAGGCTGGCTGCTGTAGTTCTGATTTGACCCTTAGCCCGGCAACCTCCATATGCCTCAGGTGTGACCGTAAACAAAACAAACAAACAAACAAACAAAAATAAATAAAATAAAATAAAATAAAATAGGGTTATTTGTCTTTTTGTTGTTGAACTGTAACTGTTCTTTATATATCCTGGATAGGATCAGATATATATTATACAAATATTTCCTCCCATTTTTTGTGAATTGTCTTTTCTTGGTGGTGTCCTTTGAAGCACAAAATTTTAAATTTTGATAAAGTCCAATTTACCTATTTGTTTTCTTTTCTTGCTTGTGTTTTGGTGTTATATCAGAGAAATCAATGCCTAATAAAGATTTTTACCTATGTTTTCTTTTAAGCGTTTTATAGTTTTAGTTCTTACATTTGATTTGCTTTGAGTAAATTTTTGCAAATGGTGTGAACAGAGGTCCAAGTTCACTTATTTGCATGTGGATATCCAGCTGTCTCAGTGTCATTAGCGGAAAAGACTTGTTTCCCCATGGAAGATCTTGGCACTATCCTTGAGAATTTTAAAATTTTATTCCTTTTTTTTTTGTCTTTTTGCCTTTTCTACGGCCACTCCCGCAGCATAATGAGGTTCCTGGCTCCGAACCTACACCACAGTTCATGGCAACACCGGATCCTTAACCCACTAAGCAAGGCCAGGGATCAAACCCGCAACCTCATGGTTCCTAGTCGGATTTGTTAACCACTGAGCCATGAAGGGAACTCCTAAAATTCTATTCCTTGTGGGGCTGAGCATGATTCTTTTCACTTGGTAAAAAGGCAAATTGATTTGTTTACTTAAAGTGGAATTCTGAGTCACTGAAGCTCTTTTTTACCTAAGAGCTAAAACTTCCACAGGGGACTTTGCCCAAAGGGGTAAAATTTTTTCAGGAGTTTGAGTCCCTGGCTCTGTAACAGAGTTCCCATTGACTCCTGGGCTGGACCAAATCTACTCAGAAATAATCAGAGAACAGCTTAACCAATGAGAGTTTGGAGCCTGTCGTTTGATATTCACTTTCTGTGGGCAGAATTGAGCTAACAGGGTGACCCTTTCCCAAGAAGGCTTTGGGTAAGGGTTTTATCCTTTCCAGTGCAGGCGATCTTACCACAGTGGGCAGATACAGGGAAGGTGGGGGCACCATTACCTGCCGCCGTAGTGCCCTAGCACACCTTACAAGTAGATCCTAATCCTCTTTTCTACAGAGCCCACAGAGGACCTCGCAATCCACCCACTGCCCTCCCGCCAGCACGGGACTCTGGGCAGACCAGGCACTCAATCTAAATGGGAACAAAAACAAAACTTGCTTGCCTAACTCAGATGAAATGAAATGATTCCCATTCCAGTATGCATGTTATATGATGACATAACTCTCCCAGAGGTAGCCCTGCAAGTGAAGCAAGACTTTTTTTTTCTTTTAAATCTTGAGCTTTTCTAAAAAATTGGGTTACATTATGAATTATAGTATTTGATTTTCCAAGTTTGCACTAGTTTACATTTGTCAAATTTGTTCTTGATAAAACGTGATTATTGGAGTTCCTTCATGGATCAGCAGATAATGAACCCGACTAGTATCTGTGAGGATTTGGGTATCGGCCACTCCTACTTAACCCTCAGTGGGTTAAGGATCCGGTGTTGCTGTGAGCTGCAGCGTAGGTCGCAAACATGGCTCAGATCCTTCATTGCTGTGGCTGTGGCATAGGCTGGTGGCTGTAGCCACCCCTATTTTCCCCTAGTCTGGGAACTTCCACATGCTGCAGGTGCAGCCCTAAAAAACAAACAAATGAAAAAGTGCTTATATAAAACTTGGTGTGGATTGTTAAACTTTGGGTAGGATTTTTGCTTTTGTGTTAATGTGGGGTTTTTTTGTTCATTTTTACTTTTTTGGGGAGCGCCACACCTTTGGCATATGGAAGTTCCCAGGCTAGGGGTTGAATCAGAACTACAGTGCCAGCCTGCACCACAACCACAGCAACGCAGGATCCGAGCTGCATCTTCGACCTACACCATAGCTCACTGCAACGCCAGAGCCTTAACCTACTGAGCAGGGCCAGGAATTGAACCCAAATCCTCATGGATACTAGTTGGGTTTGTTACTGCTGAGCCACAGTGGGAACTCGCTGTTAACGTGGGTTTTTTCTCTTTTTTTTTTTATCCTTTTTTTTTTTTTTAGGGTATCCATTTATCCAGAAAATAAGAAGTCCAGATGTAGATGAACTTGAGGTTCCCTTTCTCGGAGGTTCTCCGGGGTCTTCTGCTCACTGAGAACATGGGCTTCTTTATTCAGCTTCAGTCCGTTTGTGTCAAAGAGAATGAACTACTTACACTCAGGCCTCCCCAACTGCCTACACGCTTAGCCTGGCAAGAGGGGAGATCCCAGGGCTGAGCCAGCACAGCTATCACTAGGCACTGGAGATTCTGTGACACCACTAGGGAGAGAGTCAGTGTAGGTGGCATCACTTTCAACCTGGCTGAGGTCACCCCGGGCATCCCTTGGCCTCTGAAAGAGTGTTGGGCAGGTAGTGCCACATCTCTGCAGGCTGTCCTGAGTTTGCCCGGGTGGCAGTGGTGGGAAGTGCCAGCCAGCACGGAGTGAGGGGATCCCAGGTAGCAATTAAGTGGGGATAAATAGCCATTACCAAGGAGGCCTGACAACTGTAGGAGACCGCAGTCTATTCACCAGCAACTGCTTATTTTCCCATTGATCCTCGGCGGGATAGGGCCTTGCCTTCTGCAGCGCCCCAAATAACAGGCTCGCAAAGCCCAGTGCTAAGAGGTGGCATCTGAGAAGAATCCGCTCAGGTCTTCCTGTCTGTTTCATCTTAAGGCCTGCCGGGAGAAGAGATAATTACGGGTCTGCGATTTTGCTCCATCACAGACAATGGAGGGATCAACGGATGCCTCTCTGAAATCAGATTAAAAATTTTTTAAAAGGTTTCGGCTCAGGAGGATACCAGCCTTTCCCACAAGTTCCAGGTGGATAAAAATGGAAAGAGAGAAGGATGGGGAAGGAAGAAAGGCAAGAAGGGAGGGAGGAAGGAAAGGAAGTTCTTAAAAACAGAAACAATCAACATGAAGGATGCTGGTGCAGCGGGTTAAGGATCTGGTGTTATCACTGCTGTGGCATGAGTTCAGTCCCTCGCCCAGGAACTTCTGCATGTGGTGGGCCTGATGGAAAAAAAAATGTGGAGGATGCTAAACAGACTTTGCTTTCCTATTGCCTTCCCCCAATACCTTTCTCTTGATGCATCACAACAGCCGAAAGGCTCCCATCGGGACTCATCTCCTATAGAGCCAAGAATTTTCCCTCCTCTCTGAAGGTCCAAGCCCCTTTGCAGTCACTGTCACCCCAGCTAACCATGATCTGCTTCCCATCCCCATCACTAGGTTTGCCTACTTTATTTTTATTTTTTGTCTTTTTAGGGCCCCACCTGGGGCATATGGAGGTTCCCAGGCTAGGGGTTGAATCAGAGCTACAGCTATCGGCCTACACCAGAGCCACAGCAACTCAGGATCCGGGCTGCGTCTGCGACCTACACCACAGGTCACAGCAACGCCAGATCCTTAACCCACTGAGCGAGGCCAGTGATCGAACCCGTAACCTCATGGTTCCTATTCAGATTCGTTAACTGCTGGGCCACAAAGGCAACTCCTAGGTTTGCCTAGTTTAAAACTTCATATGAAACAAACGTGTATGTAGTATGTACGCTTTTTGTCTGGCTTATTTCATTCCACATGATAATTGTGAGATTTATCCATGTCATTCATTACCTGTATCTACAATTTATTGTTTTTTGTTTTTCTTTCTTTTTTCTTCCTTTTTACTGTTGAGTCATATTTCATTGTGTAGATATACTTCAGTTTGTTTATCTATTCACCTGTTGATGGACATTTGATTGTTTCAAGTTTGAGGCTATTATGAATAAAGCAACGAGGGGCATTTCTTTCTCTTTTATTTTGGTTTTTATCTCTTTTCTTCATTTTTTAGCATTTTATTGAAGTTTAGTTGATTTACAATGTTGTGTTCATTTCTGCTGCACGACAAAGTGTTTCAGTTATACATATGGGTATGTTTCTACCAAGAAATGGAATTTGCTGGACCTAGGAGAGGTGAAGTTATATTTTTTACCAGAAAGTCACAATCTGGTTTTCAAAGAGGGTTGGACCCTTTACTGTCCTATCATCTTTGTATGAGGTTCTGATTGTTTCACAGCCTTGTCAAGTCTTGTAATTATCAGCCTTTTAAATTCGACTAGTGGGCAGGAGTTTCCACTGTGGCTCAATGGGTTATGAATCCAACTAATATCCATGAGGACATGGGTTCGATCCCTGGCCTTTCTGAGTGGGTTAAGAATCCGGTGTTGCCATGAGCTGTGGTGTAGGTTGCAGACATGGCTGGGATCTGGCCTTGCTGTGGCTGTGGTGTAGGCTGGCAGCTGCAGCTCCAATTCAACCACTAGCCTGGGAACCTCCATATGGTGCAGGTGTGGCCATAAAAAGAAAAAAAATTGACTAGTGTGTTTTTCATGTGTGTTTCCTTAATAACTCATGAAGCCGAATATAATTTCATGTACTTTTTAGCCATTTGAATATTTGGTGGAATGTCTGGTCAAGGATTTTGACAATTTTTAAAAATTGGGTTGATTTTCTTATTATTGAGTTGTGTGGATCCTTTTTATGTTGGGATTCAAGAAATTTGTCACGTATATGCTTTGTGAATATTTTCTCCCAGTCTGTGGCTTGCCTTTTATTATCTTTGAAGAAAGTATTGATAAAGTCAAATTTATTTATTTCTTCTTGATGATTAATATTTTTTGCTTTCTTTCCAAGAATTCTTTGCAAAAGCTAAGATTTCTTTTTCATTTTTCCCTTAAAGTTTTATAGTTTTAGCTTTTATGTTGGTCTGTGAGCCATTTTAAATTAATTTTATGAATAGAGTGAGATTGGGATTGGGGTTCATTTTTCTCCATAAAAGCTATAGTTGCTTCAGAACTATTTGTTAAAAAGACTTTCCTGGGAGTTCCTGTCGTAGCGCAGTGGTTAACGAATCCGACTAGGAACCATGAGGTTGCGGGTTCGGTCCCTGGCCTTGCTCAGTGGGTTAACGATCCGGCGTTGCCGTGAGCTGTGGTGTAGGTTGCAGACGCGGCTCGGACCCCGCATTTCTGTGGCTCTGGCGTAGGCCGGTGGCTACAGCTCCGATTCGACCCCTAGCCTGGGAACCTCCATATGCCGCAGGAGCGGCCCAAGAAATAGCAAAAAAAAGACAAAAAAAAAAGACTTTCCTGGAGTTCCTTTGTTGTGCCGCGGAAACGAATTCAACTAGTGTCCATGAGGATTCAGGTTCGATCCCCGGCCTTGCTCAGTGGGTCGGGGATTCTTCATTGCCATGAGCTGTAGTGTAGATGGCAGACGTGGCTGGGATCCTATGTTGCTGTGGCTGTGGCATAGGCCAGTGGCTACAGCTCCAGGTCGACCCCTAGCCTGGGAACTTCCATATGCCAAAGGTAGGCTCTTAAAAAAAAAGAAAATTAATTGACCATATATAAGTGGGTTCATTTCTGGACTCTCTTCAATTTTATTGGAAATATTAAGAACATTACAGGCTTCCATTTCAAGAACAAAGCATACATCTCCATTTTTTAGGTCTTTAATTTCAGCAATGTTTTCTTGTTTTTCAGTGTAGTCTTATACATACTTTGCTAAATTTCATCACAGATAGTTGTTGTTTTTTGATGTTATTGTAAGCGGTATATTTAAAAATTTTAGTGTGTTGCTAATATGTAGAAATTCAATTAATTGTCATATATTGACCTTGTGCCTTGCAACCTTGCTGAATTCACTTGTAAGATGAGGTAGTTCTAAGTTCCCTGGTGGCTCTGCCAGTTGAGGATCTGGTGTTATCACGGCTGAGGCTCATGTTTGATCCCTGGCCCTGGAGCTTCCACATGCTCCAGGTGTGGCCAAATTAAAAAAAAAAAAAAAAAGTTAGTTTTATAGAAACCCCATAAAGTTTTCTACATACACAATCAAAGTGTCTGCAAATATTGACAGTTTCAATTCTTTTTTTCCAATCTCTACGCTTTTTATTTCTTTTTTGTGTGTATGTGTTTCAAATTTGAGCAAAACTTATGAGAGCAGACATCTTTGCCTTGTTCTCAGACTTGGTGAGAAATGGTTTAATAGTTAGCCATTAACTAAAATATTAGCTGTAAGTTTTTGCAGGTCCTTTAATCAGATCGAGAAAGTTCCCTTCTCTTAGTTTACCAACAGCTTTGATTGTGAAAAGGCATTGAATTTTGTCAAATGCTTTTTGTGCATCTATTCAGGTTTAATATCAAGGTTACACTGAACTCAAAACAAATTGAGAAGTGTTTCTTTCTTTTTTATTTTCTATAAAGAATTTGTGAATGGCTGATATAATTCTCTCTTTAATGTGTGATAAAATTCACCAATTGAAATCATCTGGGCCTGGAGATTTCTTTGTAGGTTTTAACAATAAATTCATCATATTTAATAGATATAGAGCTATTTCACTTTTTAAACAATCTCCTTGTGTCAGTTTTGATGTTATGGTTTTGAAGGAATTTATCTTTTTCATGTAGGTTTTTTATTGTATTGGCATGAAGTTTTTCATAAGACCCTCATATTTTTCTTTATAACTATAGGATATATCGTGAAAAAAAAATCCATGGCTATTTGAATTTGCAATGAGAATTTAAATGTAGTTGTTTCCTTAGCAACAAAAATATGTGATTCACACTCTTAAAAATCTCAGAAGTCTAATAAGTACTTTTCCCTGAGCAAGCCATTTATAACAAATCTTTTGAAAAACTTATCATAACCTTAAAATAACGAATTTGGGTTATTTTACCACAGCAGGTACTGGAGACACCATGAAATAAAACTTGCAAAAGGGGGAGTTCCCGTTGTGGGACAGCAGGTTATACATCCTACTAGTATACATGAAGATGCGGGTTGGATCCCTGTACTTGATCCATGGGTCAAGGATCGGGCATAGCTGCAGCTCGGATTTGACCCCTAGCCTGAGAACTTCCATGTGCCTCAGGTATGGTCCTAAAAAAGAGGGAAAAGAAATTGCAAAAGAAAGTTGCAAAAAAATTGCATAAGGATGTAAATGCCCTGGCTGAAGGCAGGTGCAACAATCACTCCAACCAGCAAGCCAACCAGGGGTGAAATTCTGACCCCCCCAAAAACTGCCATTCTTTCGTTCCTGGGTGGGACAGGTGTACGGGATCAAATCTTCATCCCCAATCACCTGCCACCCCCCAACTCCAAACACACACACACACACACACACACACACACACACACCCCAGTGTTCTGCACTGTTTCTTCTCCAAATTATCAAATTATCCCGTGGTCAAAAGGTATTTGGTCCCACCCTGCCCCTCTCAGTTTGTGGTAGGACTAATTTGTTAATGGGGCTCCAGAAGGAAAGCGCCTAATGTTTCTTCTAATTGGATATGACTGCTTCAGAATGACTGCGGCTGCCGGCCAGCTCTCACTGTCCCTGAGGCTGGATAATAAGCTTCTGCCACTGGCCTCTGGGTCCTGCCCAGGACCATCTGCAGTAATGAACTTGGAAGGCTCATTGTAGATTGCAGAAAAAGAAAAGAGAGAGAGAAAAGCACAGTCTAGCTCTTGTCTGTGGGTCCAATTATGGCTTCTGTCAACTTAATAAAAGAAATTCAAAAAAGCTAGACTAGGAAGGGGCTGGGAGGGGGCAGGCAAGGAAGGATGGGGGTGGAGAAACCCATAGTGGTAGAACCAGACTGAAATTCCTCCAGGACCCCAGTGTCTAGAAGGAGCAGTTCAGAAGCCACAGTAAGAGGAGTTGATTCTACAGTGTACAAATGTGAAACTCCTCAAAATTGGGCTCCACGCTGGTCTAGGGGAACAAGCTTCCTTACACCTTTTTTTTATGTTTGTTTTTGTCTTTTTAGGATCACACCCACAGCATATGGAAGTTCCCAGGCTAGGGGTCAATTTGGAGCTACACCTGCCGGCCTGCAGTACAGCCACAGCAACGCCAGATCTGAATTGTGTCTCTGACCTACACCACAGCACGTGGCAATGCCGGATCCTTAATCCACTGAGTGAGTACAGGGATCAAACCCACATCCTCATGGATATTATTTGGGTTCCTTACCACTGAGCCACGACGGAAACTCCCCTTACACCTTTTATGCTCACTGCAAATCCCATTGCCTGTGAGAATACAGGAACAGGGTGCATTTTGCCTATCTAGACTAGTTATTATTATTATTATTATTATTATTATTATTAGTTTTTTAGGACCACACCCGCGGCATATGGAAGTTCCCAGGCTAGGGGTTGAATTAGAGCTACAGCTGCCAGAGATTGAACCCACATCCTCGTTGATACTGGTTGGATTCATTTCTGCTGCTCCACAATGGGAACTCCTAGACTAATTACTATTAAAATCATTATTGATTATTTGTTCTCTGAGCTAAGACCTTAGAGTGCTCAACCCAGGATCTATTACTAAAACCATTCCCAAGATTTTTTTTTCTTCTTCATTTTTTTCTTCTTTTCTTTTTTATGGACACACCTGTGGCATATGGAAGTTCCCCGGCCAGGGGTTGAATCAGGGCTGCAGTTGCAGGCCTACACCACAGCCATGGCAACACCAGCTCCAAGGCACATCTGCAAATTATGCTCCAGCTTGCGGCAATGCCAGATCCTTAACCCACTGAGCGAGGCCAGGGATAGAACCAAGCAACCTCACAGAGGCAACGTCAGGTCCTTAACCCACTGAGCCACAAGGGTAACTCCCCCAAGATATTATTAAAACCCTCTTTTATTGTGAAATTAATATAAAATACAGAAAAGTGCATAACAAATAAATATACAGCTTAAGATATTATTAAAAGGGAACACTTATAATCAGCACACAGCTAAAGAAAAAGATTTTTCCAGAAAACCCATCTGCCTCCTCCCCATTACAACCTCTTCCTTTATCCTTAAAGGTAACCCCACCCTTGACAATTATACTAATCATTTCCTTTCTTTCTTTAGAATTTCACTACCTGAGTAGACATCCCTAAATGCTATAGTTTTGCCTGTTTTTGAGCTTTATGTAAAAAAACACTCCTGGAGTTTCTTGGTGGCTTAGCAGTTTAAGGCATTGTCACTGTTGTGGCTCGGGTTCGATCCCTGGCCACAGGTGCAGCCAAAACAACAACAAAACCCCAAAATATGTAAAAAAAAAAAAAAATCCCAAATATCCACTGTTCAGCAACAAGCTATTGTGTATATTTATCCTACCCACTTACATGGTTTGGAAATTAAAGCAGCACTCACCATCAAAATGAGTTTTCATTCTTTTTCCATTTTCCATTTTTTCCCTTTCCTCCTGGGCTTCCTTCCTCCTTCTCTTTAGCAATGCTCTTCTTTTCCTTAAAATTCCAGAGGTTATAACAGGTGCTCTGGCATCAGACAATCTGGGTTTGAATTCCTACAAACCGAAGAATCATGGGAAATTTATTTAAACCACTGTGTTTTGCTGCTCCATTTTCCGCAGCAGTAAAACAAAGATAATGATACAAGCACCCTCATCAGAGAGGCTGAAACGCGGTCAGTGTTTATTTATTTATTTTTATTTTTATTTTTACTCTTGTTGTCTTTTTCTAGGGCCCCACCCACAGCATATGGAGGTTCCCAGGCTAGGGGTCTAATCAGAGCTACAGCTTCCGGCCTACACCACAGCCACATCAACTTGGGATTGGAGCTGCATCTATGACCTACACCACAGCTCATGGCAACACTGAATCCTTAACCCACTGAGCGAGGCCAGGGATCAAACCTGCAACCTCCATTGTTCCTAGTCGGTTTCGTTAACCACTGGGCCACGACGGGAACTCCCAGTCAGAGTTTAGAATAATAAACATCCAATAAGTGTTAGCTATTCTCTCCTCCCCTCCCCTCTTCCCTCACCTCCTCTCTCTCCCATCTCCTGTCTTCCTCTTTTCTCCCATTTGCCTTCTTTATTCTCTTCTCTTCTTCTGCTGATTCATTTATTCTTCAGCTTATGTTTTCTTATCTCTTTTTCCCTCTCCGTCATCTCCTCTTCTTCTCTAACCCTTCTCCCAAGACACTGGCAAAACAAGCTTCCTCTTGGCTGGGTCTCCCCCACAGGAAGAAATGAAGCATTTTTTTTTAATTTTTATTTTATTTATTTATTTTTTTGTCTTTTTGCTATTTCTTGGGCCGCTCCCGCAGCATATGGAGATTCCCAGGCTAGGGGTCCAATCAGAGCTGTAGCCACCGGCCTACACTAGAGCCACAGCAACACAGGATCCGAGCCGCATCTGCAACCCACACCATAGCTCATGGCAACGCCGGATCGTTAACCCACTGAGCAAGGGCAGGGACCGAACCCGCAACCTCATGGTTCCTAGTCGGATTCGTTAACCACTGTGCCATGACGGGAACTCCGAAATGAAGCATTTTTAACCGTGATGACGTCCATGGGTGTGGGGAACCAGCCTGCATCATCAAACAGCTTCCTGTCAAAAGACAGGATCCCAGCCTGGACCTAAGCATTTGACTGCCAATTCCAGCATCAGAGCCGTCACTCTGCTCTTAACTGCTCAGCTCAAAGAAGCTGCCAGGGAAGTTGCCTCCAATTTGTGGTTTCTCCTTGAAAGATTACATTTCCCTAGCATGACACCAGTTTTGTTGAGAGTTCCCACGCCTCAAGTGCATTTGAACATTTAAGAAATTTGATCAACTATTATTACTTAAGCACACAGTTGTAAAATTTGCTCAGAAAATAAGAGTGAGCAGTGGGAAAGCATGAGGTTCTCCTACCCTATCCTCCCATTCTTGGTCGGTGTGAGGCCTCTGCCACATTCTCCGTGTTCACATGGGTGTCGTGACTTCATTTACATAAATGGGATCACTTGCTCCATACTGTGCTGTGACTTTCTTTTATCACATACAACATACCATGGACCGCTGTGTCCATGCCAGGACCTACTGGTCTACCTCATTCTTTTCAGTGGTTACCTATGTACCACCATTTACCACTTCCTTTCTTGGAGGACTTTTAAGTTCTTAACAATTTTTTATTCCTGAAAATGCTGCGATAAACATCCTTTTGTGTCTATTGTTGAGTAGTATATGACTATTCCTTCAGAATGGATTTCTTGTGTGGTTTTGGTGGATCCAAAGGCAGATCTGACCAATGTGAAAAGAAAGAAGCATGCATGCACTTGAAAGGGTATGGAGGAGTTTCTGTTGTGGCTCATCAGAAACAAATCTGACTAGTATCCATGAGGAGTGAGGTTTGATCTCTGACCTTGCTCAGTGGGTTAAGGATCTGGCATTGCCGTGGCTGTGGCGTAGGCTGACAGCTACAGCTCTGATTCAACCCCTAGCCTGGGAACCTCCATATGCCAGGTTTCGGCCCTAAAAATACACACACACACACAAAAAAGGAATGAGTGTGGAGAGGAACACTCCAGGCTAAGTGCCCTGAAGGCAAAAGCCCTGGGGCAGAAGAGAGCATTCCGTGTTCCAGGAACCGAAGGGAGAGGGAGAGATAGGGTTTTGAGAGGAAGAGGAAGCTGAGGTTAGTGAGATAGCTCTGGCACAATCAAAGAGAGGCACTGGGAGATTGCTTTTTATTGTAAGTGCTATTTGGAGCCATTGAAGAGTATTAAACAAGAGTGGCTCTACTGATGGAGATGTCTGATTGATTATATGGTGCCTCCAGGCAATCACCTTGAAGTCAAAACCAATCTTCAGGTTTAGGTCATTCATTGACAAAGACAAAAAAAAACAAAAACAAAAACAAAAAAAAACAAAGAACTACCTGGAATATTCTGGAGATAACCTGAATGAGCCAAGGTCCCAATGGCTTTCAATTAAATGACACTGATGATGGCAGTGAAAGTTGACTCTGAATTGGAGAAGTCACGCGGCCCCTAATCCTTTGACGTTTCATGGCCATTTAGAGCTTTAAGCAGGCTGAAAGGACCACAGGCTTTAGGATGGTTTGAAGAGAGCATGGGGAAGGGGAGGGAAATTCCATCGCATTGAGAAAGGGAGGAAAACCTAAAGTTGAATAGATGGTGTGGTTCATCTTAGTGGGAAATCCTGGAAAAAAGAACTAAAAAAAAAAAACAAGTAAATATTTAAAGGCAGATATTATGGGAAGGGAGTTCCTGAGATTCTGTGCTGTCCTGAAGCCAGATTGTCTAAAGGAATGGCTTTCAAGCTTTTTTTTGTTTTGTTTTGTCTTTTTGCCATTTCTTGGGCTGCTCCCTCGGCACATGGAGGTTCCCAGGCTAGAGGTCGAATCGGAGCTGTAACCCTCGGCCTACACCAGGGCCACAGCAACGCAGGATCCAAGCTGAATCTGAGACCTACACCACAGCTCATGGCAACGCTGGATCCTTAACCCACTGAGCAAGGGCAAGGATCGAACCCGCAACCTCATGGTTCCTAGTCAGATTCGTTAACCACTGCGCCACAATGGGAACTCCGGCTTTCAAGCTTTTTTGTTTGTGTTCCTGATAAAGAAATTTTTCAAAAACAAAGTACTATTTCATATACTTTTTTTTTTTTTTTTTTTTTTGCTTTTCAGGGCTGCTCCTGGGGAATATGGAGGTTTCCAAGCTGCGGGTCTAATCGGAGCTACAGCTGCTGGCCTACAGCACAGCCACAGCAATGTGGGATATGAGTCAAATCTATGACCTACATCACAGCTTATGGCAATGCCAGATCCTTAACCTACTAAGTGAAGCCAGGGATCGAACCCGCAACCTCATGGGTCCTAGTTGGATTAATTTCCGTTGCGCCATGATGGGAACTCCTTTTGTATACTTTTTAAACTTAAAGTTTAAACTCGACATTATACTTTTAAATTCAACATTAAACTTTTCTTATTTGTTTGGTTGGAAAAAAATGTGATTTCTAAATATATTTTATATTTATACACAAAATTTTAAATACAATTATTTCATCAGTCTTTACATTTATTCGCTGTATAAAAAATAACAAAAAAGCTAAGAATTTTTTTTTTTTTTCTGCTTTTTAGGGCAGCTCCCGCAGCATATGGAAGTTCCCAGGCTAGGGGTCGAAGCAGAGCTACAGTTGCTGGCCTACACCACAGCCATAGCATCGTGGTCTGTGACCTTTACCACAGCTCACAGCAATGCTGGATCCTTAATCCACTGAGTGAGGCCGGGAATCAAACCCGAGTCCTCATGGATGCTAGTCGGGTTGGTCAACCGCTGAGCCACCATGGGAACTCCCTAATTGCTTTCTTAGTAGACATCACATTAATTGAAGAATGCCTAGAAGATAAACGATAGTTAAAGACTTTTCTGAAAAGATTGGTGGTGATATTAATGAATATGATTTTTGGATTTTCTATAGTGAAATGTTTCAACATTTGGAAGATCTGCATAACTCAGGGCAACAGTGTTTTCTCAATGATCCATGAATATTAAAAATTATGCATAGGTATGAGATTATTCAAAGTGCAAAATAGGCCAATACATTTTAAAGTATGAAAAGTTCATTGATATGATTTCAGATTCCACATTGTAACAAATCTTGGCTCTACAGGTAGTGTTTGTTTCCTTCTGACTCTTGGTCTCAAAACCTTTTTTTGTCAACTGTGAACTCATACTCGTTGGAACCTTACCAGTGGGAATCTTCTGAGGTCTCTGAAGAAGGCACATGCCTTCAGAAAGAATTTGCAATATTTTTTCTTGAGACATCTTGAAGCTTTGCCAGTTTTGGTACACTTATTTTTATTTTTTCATTTATTTTGTCACACCCGCAGCATGTGGAAGTTCTTGGCCGGGGATCAAACCCACACCAAAGCACTGACAATGCCAGATCCTTGACTTGCTGAGGCACCAGGGAATTCCTGGTCCACTCTATTGTATCTTTTTGAACTCATGATAGAAAATTTCAAACATGTACAAAAGTAGAAAGAATGCTATAACACCTCATGTGTCCACCACTCAGCTTTGACAATTGTCAACTCGTGGCCAGTCTAGTTTGTTTGTTTGTTCGTTTCTTTCTTTTTTATGGCCATGCCTGCAGCATATGGAAGTTCTCGGGTTAGAGGTGGAATTGTAGCTGCAGCTGCTGGCCTACTCCACGGCCACTACAACGCCAGGTCTGAGCCACAGCTATGACCTATGGCACAGCAATGCTGGATCCTTAGCCCACTGAGCAAGGCCGGGGATAGAACCCAAATCTTCACAAGCACTATATTGGGTTCTTAACCCGCTGAGACACAATGGGAACTCCCAGTTTGGTTTCACTGATAAACTTTTAATCCACATTCTGTTTGCATATTATTATGAGTAAATTCTGACATCAGGGAGTTCCTGTGGTGGTCAGAAATAAGGAACCCAACTTGTATTCATGAGGATGCAGGTTCAATCCCTGGCCTCACTCAGTGGGTTAAGGATCTAGCATTGCTGTGAGCTGTGGTGTAGGTTGAAGATGTGGCTTGAGTACCACATTGTGGCAGCTGTGGTGTAGGCTGGCAGCTTTACCTCCGATTCAACCCCCAGCCAGGGAACTTCCATATGCTGCAGGTGCAGCCCTAAATAGACAAAAAATAAAATAAAGTAAAAAAGTTCTGACATCATATAATTACATTTACTATATTTCACTATGTATCTATAGTGTATAAAGACTTAATTAAGGAGTTCCCGTCGTGGCGCAGTGGTTAACGAATCCGACTAGGAACCATGAGGTTGCGGGTTTGGTCCCTGCCCTTGCTCAGTGGGTCAACGATCCGGCGTTGCCGTGAGCTGTGGTGTAGGTTGCAGATGCGGCTCGGATCCCGCGTTGCTGTGGCTCTGGCGTAGGCCGGTGGCTACAGCTCCGATTCAACCCCTAGCCTGGGAACATCCATATGCCGCGGGAGCGGCCCAAAAAAATAGCAAAAAAAAAAAAAAAAGACAAAACAAAAAACAAAAACAAACAAACAAAAGACGATTAAAAATGAAGTACCATTGTGGAGTTCCCATTGTGGTACAGCGGAAACGAATCTGACTAGGATCCATGAGGACATGGGTTTGACCCCTGGCCTCATTCAGTGGGTTAAGGATCCAGTATTGCCGTGAGCTGTGGTTTAGATCACAGACCCGGCTCAGATCTCATGTTGCTGTGACTGTGGTGTAGGCTGGCAGCTACAGCTCCAATTCGACTCCTAGCCTGGGGATCTCCATATGTTGTGGGTGCAGCCCTAAAAACAAACAAACAAAAAAACCCAAAAATCCCCCCACTATACCATCATCACACCTTAAAAAATGAACTATAATTCCTGAATATCATTCAATATTCAGGGAATTTTCAATTCCCAATTATCTCGTGAAATTCCTTTTTATTGTATATTTATTTGTAGCATGATCCAAATAAGGTCTATATTCCAATAGGTTGATGTTAAGTTCCTTAACTTCCAAGTTTTCTCTCCACCTTTTTTCCTCCCGTGTTATTCATTTGCTGAAATTGTCGTGTAGAGTTTCCCACAGTCTAGGGTTTGCTAAATGCATCTTTCTTGTGTATTTGACATGAGTCTTAGAAACTTGATTGGATTCAAGTTTGATTTTTTTTTTTTTTTGGTATCTCTATGTATGTATGCATGTATGTATGTATGTATTTATTGGCTTTTTTAGGGCTGCACCTGCGGCATATGGAAGTTCCCTGGCTAGGGGTTGAATTGCAGTTACAGCTACTGGTCTACGTCACAACCACAGCAATGCATGATCCGAGCCAAGTCTGTGACCTACACCACAGCTCATGGCAATGCTGGATCCTTAACCCGCTGAGTAAGGCCAGGATCTGACTCAAATCCTCAAGAATACTCATCAGATTCTTTCTGCTGCGCCACAACGGGAACTCCCTGGTATCTCATTTTATTTTATCTTATTTTTTTCACAGAAAATAGTTGTATTTATTATTCTGGACACTTTGCTTCCAAGTCATAGGAAGCAACTCAAATTAGGTTAAACAAAAATGGAGAATTATAAGGGCATGGTGTTTTATAAAACCCCAGGGCAGGACTGTAGCCAGAGCTCAGGAAAGAACCTGAAGGTTTTCAGAAGTCTCTCATTTCAGGAGTTCCCTTCGTGGCTCAGTGGTTAACAAACCTGACTAGGATCCATGAGGATGTGGGTCCGATCTCTGGCCTTGCTCAGTGGGTTAAGGATCTGGCATTGCCGTGAGCTGTGGTGTAGGTCGTAGACACAGCTTGGATCCCGCATTGCTGTGGCTGTGACTGTGGCCGACAGCCGTAGCTCTGATTGGACCCCTAGCCTGGGAACCTCCATATGTTGTGAGTGTGACCCTAAAAAGCCAAAAGAAAAAAAAAGAAGAAGTTTCTTATTTCAGGTCCTCTTTGTGCTTCTGTTGCATTTTCTCGTTGCAGACTGGCCTTCTCTGCCCTCCAGCCCTCCTAGCATAAAGGGCAGTTCCCCTGCTCTTGAGTGTGATGTCTGACAATCAGTCACTCACAGAGCCCCACTTGATGTTTTCAGGCCCAATCCAAATTCCAAGAGGGACAAACTGCTTGGCTATGGTTCAGGAACCTGCCTACTTTGGTTCAATATATGACCAGGAAGTAGGGTCACACACTCTCTGGGTAGTTGATCTGTCCCTAGAGAAGGATTCCTGGTGAACTGACTCATGGTTTAGGCAAACACCCTCGGAGAGTTCTGTTTTAACTATTCTGTGGCAGCACGGCAGAACCCTCTCCCCAAGGAAGGTGACAGGAACTTCCTTAAAATGAGGAAGAACAGCATGGCCCAATCACCCTCTCTACATGTATGCATAGCCCAGACTGTACCCGATAAGACTGCAATAAGGCTATATGTTAGCATATAAAGGGGACAAAGGGGTAAAAATAATATAAAAGATAACTCCCCACTGTGCTCAGGCTTCAGCCTTTGGATATGAACTGTCAAACCAGTGCCGGCACAGATAAACACTGCTTCCTGGAAATAAGCCTCAGTGTCCCATCTCTCTGTACTGTAAGTCCTACAACATTTCTTGGGGGCTTGTCCAGGATTCGGAGATGGTGATTTCACTTCCCTTGTCACTGGGGTACAGCTCAGATATGACCCCTAGCCTAAGAACCTCCATATGCCTCAGGCGCAGCCCTAAAAAGCAAAAAAAAAAAAAAAAAAAAAAAAAAAAGAAAGAAAGAAACTGAGTATGGAAGCTATCTCCCAGGCCGGCCAGGTAGCAATCCGGGAGGCCCTAGCCCCAGCTTTTGTCAAGCAGTTCCATGGAGAGACTCATACTGGCTGAACAGCTCTTGAGACCACACTGGGTTGACACTTCTACATCCCTTGGCTTTCCAGCATAGCCCGGGTAGCATGTGAGCAATGTAAAATGTGTGCCCGAAATAACCTGCATCAGGGACCTAGAGCCACCCCTGGAGTACAGAGTGTTGGAGGCGCCCCATTCAAACATATAGTTGTGGACTTTTCACTGAGCTTCCCCGAGTCCGAGGCTATAAATATCTGTTAGTCTTCGTGTGTACATTCTCAGGCTGAGTAGAGGCCTTCCCACCTCACACAGAAAAAGCACATGAGGTAGCCCCACTTCTTCGAAAAGAAATCATTCCCCAATTTGGGTTTCCAAACACCACTGGATTGGACAACGGACCAGCATTTGTGACTGAGGTGGAGCAATTGGTGGCAAAGGGGTTAAAGATCACCTGGAAGCTGCACACAGTCTATCCGCCCCAGAGCTCCAGGAAGGTGGAAAGGATAAATCAGACTCTGAAACTGCAATTAAGCAAACTGTGCCAGGAAACACACGTACATTGGGACCAGCTCTTGCCAATAGTCTTGCTAAGAATTAAGTCCAGGCCCACTAAGCGAACAGGGTTTTCCCCTTATGAAATCCTCTATGGGCATCTCCCTCCTCTCATTAAGGGTATAAGGGGGAGATTTAAAGGAATTAGGAGACCTCACCCTGAGGCAACAGATGCAGGTGCTGGGTTCCACCCTGGCCCCCCCCATCGGTGGATTAGGGAATGGCTACCTGTAAGCCTAACCATAGACACCTACCCCTTCAAACCAAGGGATGCTGTATGGGTATAAGAATGCAATATCCAGCCATTAAAACATTTTTGGAAGGGCCCATTTATTGTCATTTTACCCACCCCTACTGCAGTAAAAGTGGCAGAAGTGGCTCCTTGGATTCATCGCAGCAGAGTAAAACCAGCATCTCAAGACTGGGAGTTCCCTGGGGCATCCCTGATCCCTTGACACCATGCAAGCTGACCATCCAAAAGAAGCAAGCTGCAGCTCCAGAGACCTGTGAGGATGACAGCCACTCTGGTCACTGTGGAAGTGACTAGTCTATGCACAGCTGAAGCTTGAAGATATCAACACCTTGTCAGGAAGAAAATTAATATGTTCTTAAAGACTTTGTTGGGGGAGGCAGTGGGATGGATTGGGAGCTTGGGGTTAATCAATGCAAACTATTGCTTGTGGAATGGGTTAGCAATGAGATCCTGCTGTGTCGCACTGAGAACTATGTCTAGTCACTTATGCTGGAGCGTGATAATGGGAGAAAAAAAGAATGTATACATGTATGTGTAACTAGGTCACCATGCTATACAGTAGAAAAATGAATTGTATTGGGGAAATAACAATAAATAAATAAATAAATAAATAAATAAGACTTTGTTGATGTGTCTTTTGGTTTTGCCCTGGCCCTCAGTCTCAAGGTCCCTTGTGATAAATGCATGGGAAGGATCTGATATCAAAGGAAGTTTGGATCGTCCTTCACCTCCTATACATATCAGCCACCTGCTTGTTACCAAGGTATCACCCCCACCCTTTGCACATATAATGGTAAAAGGTACTGGATGGGATGGACAAAAACAAAATACATAAAGGGGCACACCTTCCAGGGACCAAAGACAGGGGGAAGAGGAGCTTGGGCCTCCTGGGCATATAGCAGCTACGGGGGGATGTCTGATGGAGGCGGCATTCAGGATCACGCCTGAGCCCAGCTAGTCAAAGAAACTATACAATAAATAAAGCAACAGGCAGATCCTAAGCAACCTTTGGGGGGTTCAAAACCCTCATAGGTATTGTTCTCTCCTCATCTTGGGAGGCTGCCTGATCCTGCCTTGTCGATCCGCCTTAATTATACGATTTGTCTCCAACCTTGTTGAGGTCATGGTTGTAAGGAAAACTGCTTTACATGTCATGATGCTTTGGAAATATAAACTTTTAAGCCAAAATGATGCTCTTTAACACAAAAAAGAAGGTTCAGAGCATCAAAGGGGGGAATGTGGCAGCATGGCAGAACCCTCTCCCCAAGGAATGTAACAGGAATGTCCTCAAAATGAGGAAGAACAGCATGGCTCAATTACCCTCTCTATTGTGGGCATAGGCACAGCAACGCCAGATCCCAGCGAGGTCTGCAACCTACACCACAGCTCACGGCAATGCTGGATCCTCAACCCACTGAGCGATGCCTGGGATCAAACCTTCAACCTCATGGTTCCTAGTCGGATACATTTGCGCTGCACCACAATGGGAACTCTGGGCCCAGCTTTAAAAAGAGGTCTCTGATCTTATTCTTTGCTCTGAATTTCGGTCCTTGTTCTACTCCCTGCACAAAATCTGAACTCTGAGTTCTTGGGGTAAGTGGATGCCATTGCACTGCCTCTTCTCCCAAGGATTTTCCTTTCTTGTTTGTTTTTTGCTTGCTTTTTTTTTCTTTTCTTTCCTTTTTGCAAACTCACCCATGCATTGTAACAACTGGAACTCTTCAGTATTGGAGGAGTTCAATATTTTTCGGTTACTTTATTTCTGGAAACCCTGACCTTGGAAGTAATCATTTGGTTTTAGAATTTTCTTTCCACTACCCCTTATCTAGAATTTTTGAGCAAAAGGAATGAGATGTCTAATGGGAATTTCTTCTAGGAAATGATGTTAAACCTGAGACCTGATGGATGGGTAAGAGGGGGCCAGGTGGGGAGCAGGGAGGAGGCAGTGGTTTGGAGATGGGGACAGGTAGTCCCAGGAGAGGAGCACTTGCAGGAAGTCTTTGTGACAGGAAGGGAAGTCACCCAGAGCTGGAGCAATGGCAGGGGCCTCAGGATGAATCAGAGGATGAGACCTACCCCATACAAATTAATCAGAGAGGCTGGCTTGCAGCAATGAGATTCCCATTGCAACTTAAATCTTTGGTGTGGAGTTCCTGTTATGGCCCAGCTGTAACGAACCCAACTAGTATCTGTGAGGTCTCGGGTTTGATCCCTGGCCGCGCTCAGTGGGTTGAGGATCGGGCGTTGCCGTGAGCTGTGGTGTGGGTTGCAGATGCAGCTCAGATCCCAAGTTGCTGTGGCTGTAGCATAGGCCGGCAGCTGTAGCTCCAATTTAACCCCTAGCCTGGGAACTTCCATATGCCACACCTGCAGCCCTACAAAGAAAAAAAGTCTTTGGTGTGATTTTGCCACCTGGACTCCCCTACCTTTACCAAGGTTACAGGATATACAAAGACCCCCTCCTCCCCTTCTGTAGCTGATGGTTATCCTCATTGTACTGGTTGGAACCATGGCTGGAAAATTTTCTTTTTTTTTTTTTTGTCTTTTCAGGGCTGCACCCACAGCATATGGAGGTTCCCAGGCTAGGGGTCAAATCAGAGCTACAGCTGCCAGCCTATGCCAGAGCCACAGCAATGCCAGATCCGAGCCGCATCTGGGACCTACACCACAGCTCACAGCTTAACCCACTGAGTGAGGCCAGGGCTTCCTCAGGGAAGCCTGATCGTGGCTGGAAAATTTAAACTGTCCACACGCCTCTAGACCAGCTTGGATTCATGCCTGCACGATAGGCTGATCCGATCCTCTCCATTTAGTTGGAGCACATGGGCTGGTCTGGGTGGTGAATACCACAGCCTGGGATTCCTCTGCTCACATGCCTGGCCCTCCTTTTCTCGTGCTATTTGGGAGGCATTCTCCTCATCAGGTAACTCCAGCCCCAAAGTAGCTGAGGGAGCTTGGGTGGCTTCCCCTTGGGGGCAGCTGCCTGGGAAGCCAGCCAAATTGCCTTTTGGTTTTCTGAGGTGAAGCCAGGGTACAGGTTGGGGCGAGGGGCTGAGTAAGGGGAGGGCTTGCCTCTCTTCTTGTGCCTGCTAATATCCTGTACACCTCTGCCACCAGCCATCTCTTTAGAATTCAAAATACACGTTGAACGACTCCATGAAAAATCATATACTTTTTGGTTAGTAGAATTTGCAAGAATGCACTCAAATAATGCCTGAGTAGTATTTCACCCTTTCTATTTATTTAATTTAATTACATTAATTTTTTTTTTTTTTGGTTGCGCTTACTGCACGTGGAAGTTCCTGAAACAGGGATTGAACCTGCACCACAGCAATGACCCGAGCCACAGCATCGATGATGTGGGATCCTTAATTCATTAGGCCACCAAAAACTCCACATTTCTTCCTTTTTAGAAGGTGTTATTTAGTTTAGTTTCCTAGGGTTGTTGAAGTACCACAAACCAGCTGATTTCAAACAATAGAAATGTCTTCTCACGCAGTTACAAGTCTGGAGGTTACAAGTCCAAAATCAAGTTGTTGGCAGGGTTCGTTCTTTCTGAGGTCTCTGAGGTAGGTTCTGTCTCATGCCCTTCTCTTTTTTCTTTTCTTTTCATTTCTTTCTTTCTTTTTCTTTTTTTTTTTTTTTCTTTTTTGCCTCTCTGGGGCCGCTCTCTCGGCATATGGAGGTTCCCAGGCTAGGGGTCTAATCAGAGCTGTAGCTGCTGGCCTACGCCAGAGCCACAACAACTCGGGATCCGAGCCGTGTCTATGACCTACACCACAGCTCACGGCAACACTGGATCCTTAACCCACTGAGCAAGGCCAAAGATCGAACCCAAAACCTCATGATTCCTAGCTGGATATGTTAACCACTGAGCTGGGAACTCCTCTTTTTTCTTTTCTTTTTAAAAAAATTTATTTGATTGTAGTTGATTTGCAATGTTGTGTCAGTTTCTGGTGTACAGCAAAGTGATTCAGATATACACACCCACGTTCTTTTTTGTATTCTTTTCCATTATATTCATTTCATGATATTGAGTATAGTTCCCTGTGCTATACAGTAGAAACTTGTTATTTATCCATTCTTTGTATAATAGTTTGCATCTGAACATCTGGAATTCCTTTTGTGGCTCAGAAGGTTAAGAACCTGATGTCGTCTCTTTGAGGATGCAGGTTCAATCCCTGGCCTCACTCAGTGGGTTAAGGATCTGGCATTGTCATAAGCTGTGGTGTAGGTCACAGACGGGGCTCGGATCCCACGTTGCTGTGGCTGTGGTGTAGGCCAGCAGCTGTACCTCCGATTAGACCCCTAGCCTGGGGGAAAAAAATTGATGTTTCTCCGAGTTCCTCTCTTGGCTCAGTGGTAATGAACCCGACTAATATCCATGAGGATGCAGGTTCAATCCCTGGCCTTGCTTTGTGGGTTAAGGATTGGGTGTTGCTGTGAGCTGCAGTGTAGGCTGCAGACGAGGCAGGATCCTGTGTTGCTGTGGCTGTGGCGTAAGCCAGCAGGTGCAGCTCCGATTGGACCCCTAACCTGGGAACCTCCACATGCCATGGGTGCAGCCCTAAAAAAAAAAGATGTTTCTCATATGTATTTTGTAACAAGCCACTTTGCTGAAGCTTAATTAGCTCCAGGACTTTTTCATATGATTCTTTTTTGCTCTCACATCATCCGAATATGGCGCTACTATTCTCCAAATACGGTCTGTACTTTTCTGCCCCACGGTTTTGCTGGTATTGTATGAATTACCATCATTTCTATCTCCCAGAAGACTACTCTCGTCATCAAGACTCAATATCCTGTGAAACCTCTTTCAGCTTCCCAAGAAGAGTTCATTTCCCTCTCTCTGAACTTCCATAAAACTGTATGGTGATTTTATTTATAGCACTATAGCATCCTGCATTATAATTATCTGCTTATACAGCTATTTTCCCCCAAGACACCCGAAAAAGCACGTATTTCTTCTCTAGGCTAAGAGTCAAGTGGATAAATTCTCTTTGGATGGTAGAGAATGATGCTCTCACTCGTCTACGTATTCCTTCTTCTGCAGTTAGGTACATGATATAGAGAGAGTGTGCGAGCTGGCTGAAACATGAATGATTGACAAGGGAGCCCGCCAGGAGGGGAAGAGCTGGAACCAGAACTTGGAAGACCATGGCTTTTCTGCCCGACCTGATGCCTCCCCAGATGCTGAACTCTGGTTCAGGGACCTGTGGTCTCTAGGACTCGGCTCTCTGCTGGTAGCTCACGGGGGGACTTAATCAACTTGGAAAAGGAGTGGGATGCTATTCTGTCCCTGCACCCTCCCCAGACCTCAGTTACTAGTCCCCAGACGTCAGTTACTATTCCCCAGCCCACACTCTGCATGGATTTCATCGATGGGTCCTTGAGAAGACTCGTGCCACCTAGAGGCCAGATGGAGGAACTCCTCTTCCCACAAGATCGTCAATGGCTTGAATTCCAATTCTTCACCCTCTAAGGAGCGAGACCGACCCTTCCAGGCAGGGCTCGACTTTGAGTCTGGAGCTGCTCTGAGAGTTAAGGGGTCCCCCGTGCAGAGGAAGAAGCTGGGTAAGAGCCTCCTTCCTCTGCTTCCCCCCCGCGAATTTCTAACTCTGCCAGAACCGAATGGAAGAAAGGCCCAGCTGACGCTTTCGGATTCTCCCTCTCATCCTCGGAGCCTCCTAGGAGCCTGGGATTGCCAGGCGGGGAAACAAGGCAGCTTTATTTTGCATAACGCCTGGGGTCAAACGGCCCCTGAAAGGCGGCGGGGGAGGCGGCTGTCAGGCCAGGAATGCACACACCTGGACCTGGGAAGGCTCCTTTGAATTCCTGCTGCTCCTCAGCTCCCGGGGGCTTCCCTCTGGCGGTGGGTGGGTGTTTGGCAGCTGTGCCCCCGGGACGAGGCTCCACCCAGACCTCCAAGTCTGGGGCCACCGGGGAAGAGGTGGGGCGCCTGCCTATCTAGAGTCCCCCAAAGAGCCTTCCTGTGTCTCCCCACTTGCAGTTCTCCCCCTCCCCCAATCCCACCTCAGACCCAAGGTTAACAGCTTTCCAGAAAGAAAGGAATAGTTCAGAGAGTGACATCCTCAGGGGCTTCCAGAATGGAATGGACCTCGGAGCGCATGAAGCAAGGCCCTTTGATCCTGGCAGGCTGAGTATTGCTCATCCTTTCTCTTGTTTTCTGAGCTCTTCACCTGACAGATGAGGCTAAAGCCCAGAGAAATTAAGTGACATTCCTGTTTCTCCAGCTGATCCCCAGTGGACCAGCACTAGTATTTATTTACTTTCTATAACCTGTTCCGGCAGAATTATTTCCTAATAGAGCCCCACTTGACTTTAGGAGATTATCGCTGCTCAGGAATCACTATTTTGGAAACTTCACATGATAGGTCTTCCGAGAGACCAGAGGGACAGGTGTGATGGTCTCTGACTGAACCTGGCCAAGTCCTCCAGATGGTGGCCCCAGCTCCATCTGGAAGAAGTTGTTGATTTTCCTGCCTATTGGGGGATCAGCTGCTGTGGCAAAGAGGGCAGCAGTGAGGGCTGGCCCTCGGGCTTGTTGGCCCCAAGACAGGCCAGCTTGCAGCCAGAGGCAGCCAAAGCAGGAATGAGAGATATATATTAGGTGAAATTGTAGAGTCTGCAGATTTACCAGTTGCTTTCCTTTAGAGCTACACAGAGGATCCTTCTAGAAAGTTCTTTACCTCTGTGAAGTGAGGACAAAGGGAGTTTTATTCTCCTGGGTCAGGGTGAGCAGAGGAGAGAGCTGGCACTCAGGCACCAAGAGTCCTAGGCAGAGCCTGTCACAGTTCAGGAAGACCCCGAGGAGGGAGTTCCTGTCAGCCAGACCTGTATCCAGCTGGGATGTGCACTTTCCACTGTGAGCCCCGGGGAAGAGATGATGGATGAGAGAATTCAGCTCGAAAGTGATGCCAAACTTTTCTCATCTCTGGAAGGCTTCTGCATGAACAGCAGTATGGCAAACCACAGCAGCCTCAAGGAGGCAGGCAGAGGGGGTTATCACTTTGGTTCCAGAACCAGAAACCATGCCCTGTGTCTTTTGGGCAAGTCGGGTACTTGGCTAGGGGCAGCCACAAGGCTCCACTTGCTCTCAGAGGGCTCACTGAGGGCCAGGAGGTGCCATCTGGAAATTGCCCAGACTGCAGAGTCATGAGCAAAAGTGTTATTTTAAGCCATTAGATTTTAGAGTGGCTTGTCCACTAAAAGATAATTGGAACACACGTTTGTTCCTCCACCTCATTTAATGTTTTCAAGAACCGTAAGAGGCATGGATCATCATCCCTAATTTACAGGTGAAAAATCAAGGCTCAGAGTAGGCTCAGAGTAGGTTAGTCACCAGATGTTATAGACTGATTCCGGCCTCCCCATATCCATATGCTGAGGCCCTAACCCTCAATGTGACCGAATTCGGAGACAGGGTCTTTAGGGAGATAGTTAGGTTAAATGAAGTCATACGGGTGGGGCCCTAATCTGATAGGACTGCTGTCCCTTTTTTTCTTTTTTCTTTTCTTTTTTTCTTTTTAGGGCCTTACTTGCCGCATATGGAAGTTCCCAGGCCAGGGGTCGAACCAGAGCTATAACTACCCGCCTACACCACAGGCACAGCAACGCAGGATCTGAGCCACATCTGTGACCTACGCCACAGCTCATAGCAATGTCAGATCCTTAACCCACTGAGTGAAGCCAGGGATCAAACCCACATCCTCACGGATGCTAGTCATGTTCTTAACCCACTGAGCCACTATGGGAACTCCCCCCACCCTTGATTTCTAGAACCTGCCTATTGGAGCTGTTTCTGGTCCTCAACCCAGACTTAGCCCAGTCCTTGAGCTCTACGAGTAGATCAGGTAAATCCTGAATTAAAAGTCACCATGCTCTGCTCCTGCCTGACTCTTAGAAAATAACCTTGACTTGTGAGTCGAGACCAGGAGCCCTATCGCTCTGAATAGAGTTTTGTTTCAATGCTCCCTCCCTCAGCTGAATAAACTTTTGCCTTTTCTCACTTATCTCCCCGCTTCCCTGCTATTAAAGGGGAATTCGGCCTTTGCAAACCACATTTTTAAGTTTTTGTGGTTCACATTGGAAGAATGGGCAAAGAAAGACTACACTGTTGTCTCAGAGCCTCCCTTCATTTTAGAATGTCTGTCATGGTCCTCCTGGGCCGAATCTCCTGTTGTCTATTAAGCTATTGTTGCTCAATTTCCAACGCAGCCTTTTCTGTTCCACTCTGGGGGCCGAGCATGAGACCCTGCAAACCACATTTCTGTGGTGCCAGCTGGCTCTCCATGAGGCTTTGCCCACAGGGGCTCAGGGGGTATTTGAAAGGTTAGAGGAAGGAGAAGGAGTCTGCTCTTTCCTTCTTTGTTCCTTATTTCTGGCCGGCTTAATCACAGTAGCATTTTACCATGGTGGCCACAGTTGGTTCCAGCAGCCGTGGTGTTTCAGTGTGCATTGTTCTCCTACATCCTCAGAGTCAGCCTCATTGTACCCATTCTGAGACCACAGCAACTGCCAGATGATGTGTCCTCAAAAATCTGAATGCCAGCCCCTTGGGGTCTTTCATCCAATATCTTGAGGCACCAGCACCAGGCCCATGGCACCCCTTTCTTAAAATTGCAAGGTGGTTGTTTGTTTGTTTTTAGGGCTGCACCTGGCATATGGAAGTTCCCAGGCTAGGGTTCAAAAGCTGCAGCTGCTGGCCTATGCCCAGCCATGGCAACACTGGATCTGAGCATCTGCAACCTACCCTGCAGCTTGCAGCAATGCTGGATCCTTAACCCATTGAAAGAGGCCAGGGATTGAACCTGCATCCTCATGGACACTCTGTTGGGTTCTTAACCTGCTGAGCCACAACAGAAACTCCTCAAATATGCACGTTTTAATCATCTCACCCTCTTCCTTTTGGGTGCCTCTTGGGTGGCAGCTTCTTGGAGCTCTTGCTTTTATGATTCCTCGCTATGTCCTTTTTTGCCTTTAAACAGTTCTCTAGTAATTTTTTTGGCCATGCCCAGGGCATACAGAAATTCCTAGGCCAGGGATCGAACCTGTGCCACAGCAGCAGCCTGAGCCACAACAGTGACAACTCCAGACCCTTAACCTGCTAAGACACCAGGGAATGCCTCAATTCTCCAGTATTTGGTTAGCAATTTTTTGTATTAAAGTCTCCCTGCTGAAATAACTGGTATAGTTTCTGGTTTCTTTCTGGACCCTGACTGACACGTAGATGGATTAACAGGAATGGTTCCAGGAAAAATGTTTTCAAAGGTGTGATATTATTTTGGTTCTATCCTTGGACTTGAATGCAGTGCCAAAGTCCTTGCCAATGGGAAATGAGATAATGGTAATTTCTGGCATGTAGTATAATGCCAAAAATCCCACTATCACCCAAAGAGTGTTATTATGAAGCGCCCACTGATATTTATCACACATGTATCGTAGTAATCATTGCCACAAGATCTGTGGCTTCTGAGTACACTGGAATACATATAGTAAGAAAATAATAGGTTTAAGTCTATAAAATCTCAGTTCGAGTTAGGGAGTTCTCTGATGGCCTAGTGGGTTGAGGCTCCTGCGTTCTCACTGCTGTGACTCTTGTTGCTGCTGTGTGGTACAGGTTCGATACCCAGCCCAGGAACTTCCAGGTACTGCCTGTATGGCAATAAAAAATAAAATAAAATATGGGACCTAATCAAACTGACCAACTTTTGCACAGCAAAGGAAACCATAAAAAAAAAAGACAACTTACAGAATGGGAGAAAATAGTTTCAAACAATGCAACTGACAAGGGCTTAATCTCTAAAATATACAAACAACTTATACAACTCAACAGCAAAAAAGCCAACCACCCAATTGAAAAATGGGGAAAAGGAGTTCCCGTCATGGCGCAGTGGTTAACGAATCCGACTAGGAACCATGAGGTTGCGGGTTCGGTCACTGCCCTTGCTCAGTGGATTAACGATCCGGCGTTGCCGTGAGCTGTGGTGTAGGTCGCAGACGCGGCTCGGATCCCGCGTTGCTGTGGCTCTGGTGTAGGCCGGTGGCTACAGCTCCGATTCGACCCCTAGCCTGGGAACCTCCATATGCCTCGGGAGCAGCCCAAAGAAATAGCAAAAGACAAAAAAAAATGGGGAAAAGACCTAAATAGACATTTCTCCAAAGATATACAGATAGCCAACAAGTACATGAAAAAATACTCAACATCACTATAAGAGAAATGCAAATCAAAATTTCTATGAGGTACCACCTCACACCAGTCAGAATGGCCATGATTAATAAGTCCACAAATAACAAGTGATGGAGAGGGTGTGGAGAAAAGGGAACCCTGCTGCACTGTTTGTGGGAATATAAATTTGTACAACCACTGTAGAAAACAATATGGAGGTGCCTTAGAAAACTATATGTAGAACTATCAAATGACCTAGCAATCCCACTTTTAGGCACATATCTGGACAAAACTTTCCTTGAAAAAGACACATGCACCCGCATGTTCATTGCAGCACTATTCGCAATAGCCAAGACATGGAAACAACCTAAATTTCCATTGACAGATGATTGGATTGAGATGATGTGGTATATATATACACAATGGAATACTACTCAGCCATAAAAAAGAGCAAAATAATGCCATTTGCAGCAACATGGGTCAGGGTTAGGGTTAGGGTTAGAACTAGAGACTCTCATATTAAGTGGAGTGAGTCAGAAAGAGAAAGACAAATATCATATGATATCACTTACATCTGGAATCTAATATATGGCGCAAATGAACCTTTCCACAGAAAAGAAAATCATGGACATGGAGAACAGACTTGTGGTTGCCAAGGGGGAGGGGGAGAGGGAGGGAGTAGGATGGACTGGGAATTTAGGGTTAATAGACTATTGTCTTTGGAATGGATAAGCAATGAGATCCTGCTGTATAGCACTGGGAACTATATCTAGTCACTTATGATGGAGAATTATAACGTGAGAAAAAAATGTATACATGTATGTGTGACTGGGTCACTTTGCTGTATAGTAGAAAATTGGCAGAACACTGTAAACCAGCTATAATTGAAAAAATAAAAATCATTATTAAAAAAATAAAAATTAAAAACTAATCCCTCAGTTTAAGTTACACACAGAGAATTAAAAAGTTTTTATGACAGCCTTACAAGAATATCATTTCTTGTGGTCATGGCATTGACTTTCCTGAAAACTGGTACAAAACTGAATTATGTAGTTTGCAGAATTGCCATGTAAGTATAATTCACAGCCTTACTAAATCTCTTATGTGACTATTACGGTGTTGGTGAGGAAGAGTGGAACCCTGAGATTTGGAAGGGGGTTATTTGGGTTGAGTCAGATGAAGCTGAGAATCCTGAACTTCTGAATCATTCTGAACCTTTCCTGGCAGTTGAAATCGTCTACTGTGTCATGGCCGAGGGGATCTGCTTCTTCTTGCTCAAAGATCTTGTAACAATCTCAAGACCCATTGCAACTATCTTTTGTTTGATCTGATCTGATGAACTGAGAGTAGCTGGTCGTTTTAGTGCCTCAATAAAAGTTATGTGAGTACTTTACTTACCTGAATACAATGTAGGGAAATCCAAAAGCAGGAAATAAATGTGTAAATTCAGGACTTTTCACCCCAGGGAAGTTTCTAGGTATCAAGCTAGGTGTCAAGCTGTCCCCAGGCGAAAGACATGTTGCTATATTCTATTGGCCTACTACAATAAATGTGATGAAACACTTTGTAGGCCTTCTTGAATTTTAGACATGACATGGGCCATTTAGTCATATTTACCAAGTAACCCAAAGACCACTAATTTTGAATGATGGTCAAAGCAAGAGAAGGTTCTGCAGCAAGTCTAGGATGGTAGGCAACCTCTCTTCCCTTTGGGGTTTTTGACCTCCAGACTCTTTCAACATCAGCTCCTGTTGCATTGCCTTCTCTCCATCAACCTATTCCGGCGATTGCATGGAAATTCTATGACCAGTTGACTGAGGAGAAAACATCTCTCATAGGTTATAGAGTTTGCTGCACAATTTACCAAAAGAAGGTAGACAGCTATAGTCTGATAGCCCCTCTCAGGGGTGACTCTGAAGGGCAATGTCAAGGGGCAGCCCTCTTGCTGGGCAGAATTTAAGTGATAGATTTGGAGTTCAAGTCTGTCTTGAATTAGAGAATGGCCAGAAGTGTAGGATCTCATGATAAGTTATGAATGGTTGCCAAGGTGGTTGGGCTCTTGGAAAAAAAAGGATTAAAGATTGGTGGTAAGGAGTCCTAGGGAAGAGGAGTGGGGATGATGTCTCAGGATGGGCACAGCATCTGTCAATATTTATCTCCTTTGTGAATTCACACCACAGAATATCTACTGCAGAGGAGCCTTTCAATAACCAAAAGGACAAAAATGACATGTCTTAACACCAATCACCCTCATTCCCAGGCACCCCAGTGCTTACTCAATGGCCCCATGAACAAAGTGTCCATCATGGCAGAGATGGAGGCCATGCATGGGCTCAATAACCCAGGCTTTCACCAAGACTCCCCTGACAACCGTTGCTGCTGAACCCCTAACTTGCCTTAGTGATGAGCCTGATAAGGGACAATCCCTGAGGAGTTCAGCCAGTCACCAGGTGGAAGACTGGTCACATTGACCCCTTTCATCATGAAGGGGCCAGAGATTTATCCTCAGTGAAATAGATACATGTGGAGTTCCCACTGTGGCATAGCGGAAATGAACCCGACTAGGATCCATGAGGACTCAGGTTCCATCCCTGGCCTTGCTCAGTGGGTGAAGGATCCGGCGTTGCTGCGAGCTGTGGTGTAGGTTGCAGATGCGGCTTAGATCTGGCATTGCTGTGGCTGTGGCATAGGCCAGCAGCAACAGCTCTGATTAGACCCCTAGCCTGGGAACCTCCATATGCTGCGGGTGCAGCCCTGAAAAGACAAAAGACAAAACAAAACAAAACAAAATAAAATAAAATAAAATAAAATAAAATTTACAAAGGAGGAATATTAAAAAAATAGATGCATGTTATAGATAATCATTTTTCTTCCTCACCAGCATCATCATCTGTGGAGGTAAACAATGCTGTCTTCACTCTCATGGTACCCTGCCCACATTTCAACAAAGAAACTCATTTCAGAGCAAAGAAGTACATCACTGAGCTCATGCCCATAGGAAATGAATTAGGTGGTTTAAACATATACATCATCATCCTGAAGCAGCTCGATGAGTAGAAAGATGGACTAGCCTACAAGCCTCAATTCCAGTGCCCATCGGGAGAAAAACTCTATACATAAAGGGTTTTATCTTACAGAATGAAATATATGTTTTTATTCGGAGAAAAACTCTATACATAAAGGGTTTTATCTTACAGAATGAAATATATGCTTTGATTCGGAGGTCAATTTATGGTTCTGACTCTCTCAAAGCCAGGATACGTGGGTCTGGAAATCAAAAGGTAGAAATGAAAGTAGGTGCTTTCACTCTTTATTACATTTGATAATCCACTTGGAAATGAAAAGTAGGTCCTTTCACTATTTATTACATTGATAATAAATAGGTCCTTTCACTATTGATAATCCACTTGGAGACCTTTTGCTTCCCATCCTAACATTTTGAGCTCTGTGGATTTTGAAGTCTTGATTTCCAAGAGAAAAAAGATGCTTCCTCACGAGGACACATCCATTGAACTAGCAGATGAAACTCTCACCCAGACACCGTGGGCTTCTCGTGACAAAGACTCAACAGACAAGAAAAGGTCTTACTATTTTTTGGTGGCGAGAGCATGATTGATCTCAATTCCAAGGAGAAATTGAGTGGCTGCTGCACACCAGGGGCATGAAGGATGTGTTTAAAAGCAAAGAGAGTCCCTGGCATATCTCTAGGTACTCCTGTGCGTAATGTAAAAGTCAGTGCAGGAGTTCCCATTGTGGCTCAGTGGTTAACGAATCTGACTAGGAACCATGAGGGTTCGAGTTTGATCCCTGGCCTCACTCAGTGGGTTAAGGAACCGGTGTTGCCATGAGCTGTGGTGTAGGTTGCAGATGAGGCTCGGATCCCGCGTTGCTGTGGCTCTGCTGTAGGCTGGTGGCTATAGCTCCGATTAGACCCCTAGCCTGGGAACCTCCATATGCCGCAGGAGCGGCCCAAGAAATGGTAAAATGACAAAAAAATAATAATAAATAAATAAATAAATAAAAGTCAGTGCAAAACTTCAGCAACCCAAACAAGTCAAGGACACTGAAGAATTTCTAAGGACACAGACTTTCCAAGAACAAATGTTTGTGTAGCTCCACCAGGTGAAGGATCCTGATGAGCAGAGGTCCTGGCTAAAGGCAAAGGAAACATAGAATGGGGTAGTGGGGAAGGAAGTTCATATCAACTGCAGCTTCATGACAATTGACAGAATGTGAGTCCCCTTCTCTAAATGTTCAATATTCCAACCTCTTTGTTTTGTTCCCTGAGGCAGAGAAGTTTTTTTTTTTTTTTTTTTTTTCTTTTTTTGACTGCATCTGCGGCATATGGATGTTTCAGGGCCGGGGATCAAACCCAAGCTGCAAGCTGGATCCTTAACCCACTGTGCCACAGTGGGAACTCCAGGTAGTGGCTACTTAATTGCAGTTGTTATGTCTATCATATTTTAATGTTATCTTTTTACCCTTTCTGTAATTTATTTAGTAAATATCTCATTAATAGTTTTGTTTTTGTTTTTGTGTTTCCTGTCACACCTGTGACCCATGCAAGTTCCCAGGCTAGGGATTGAATCAGAGCTGCAGCTGCCTACACCACAGCCATGTCAGCACTGGATCTGAGCTGCCTCTGTGACCTATGTCGCAGCTTGTAGCAACACTGGATCCTTAACCCACTGAGCAAGGCCAGGGATTAAACCCTCATCCTCAGAGAGACAACCTTGGGTCCTCAACCCACTGAGCCACAGAGAACTCCAGGGAGTGGTTGCTTAATGCAGTTGCTGTGTCTATGATATCTTAATATTATCTTTTTACCCTTTCTGTAACTTATTTAACAAACATCTCATTCATAGTTCTTTATATTTCATTCTATTTAAATAATAGTGCTTTTATTTTTTTTTTTTCCCTGACTGGACTGATAAGATCTTCTGGCCTGTTTGAAATTCTGGAGTAGACCAAAGCTGAATCCCAAGTTTGCAACTTTTACCTATGTTGTCATTCTAGATAATGTAGTTTCTGGATTTAAATCTTTATATGCCAATGACTCTCCCAAATTCATACCTCTTGCTTTGGCCTCTCACTAGAATTCCAGACATATATTTTGTTATTTATTTCATATCTCTATTTGACAATTTAGCAGTATCTCCAACTTCACATGGCCAAAAGAGAACTCATGATTCTATCTCCATACCATGTAATCAAGCCTATCTCTTCCTAAGTTTTCTCTGTTGCAATAAATTATACAACCATCCAACCAGTTCCTTAAGTAAAAAAATAATAATAATAAACATAGAAATTGACCTTGATTTCTTTCTTCCAACTACTCTCTGCATCCAATCCATTAGCAAGTTTTTTTTTTTTTTTTTACCAAAGTATAGTTGATTTATAATGTTGTGACAATTTCTGCTGTGCAGGAAATTGACC
Organism: Phacochoerus africanus; assembly: GCF_016906955.1. Lineage (NCBI taxonomy): Eukaryota > Metazoa > Chordata > Mammalia > Artiodactyla > Suidae > Phacochoerus > Phacochoerus africanus. The sequence goes on from NC_062548.1 coordinate 62,057,059, forward strand.
CATCATAATATAAACACATTCTTTTTCTCACACTATCCTCCACCATGTTCTATCCCAGGAGACTGGCAATAGTTCCCTGTGCTGTACAGTAGACCCTCATTGCTTATCCATTCTAAATGTAGTAGTTTGCATCTACCAACCCCCAACCCCTCATCCATCCCATTAGCAAGTGCTAATAAAGCTGTCTCCAAAATATACCTCAGTCTTTAAAATTAGCCGCATCTCACCATGTCCTTCACTGCCATCTCTGGTCCAAGCCATCATACTCTCTAGCCCAGACATGGGCAATGGTCTTGTAAAAGGCACCCCATCCCTTCTCCCTCTCGTATAATCCCCACACTGCATTCTCCTTGCGGTGGTCAGGATGATCTTTTAGAAACATAAACCCGCTTTAAATTCCTCTGAAGTTTTGCCAACACACACATCATAAAATGAACATGCTTTATCCTAGTCCACAAGCCCTTGCCAAATCAGGCCCCCCCGATCATCAATCTGAACCATCACCCCAAACCATCACCCCAAGCCTCTTCCTCCCTGCCTTCCTTCTGGAAGCTGATGCATTTGTGGAAGACCTAGAGCTGCATAGTAAGGACTGAGAGCCTAAGGAGGGGGAGATGCAGATGTGAAACTTTAAGTCTCAGCATCTCATGGGCTGGTACCTGTTGGTCTCACCCGCAGTGAACCAAGTATGTGCTATACACTCCCACACAGACCTGAAGTCATTTTTAAGATTTTATAGCTTCCTGGAGTTTTCGTTGTGGCTCAGCAGTAAAGAACCCAACAAGAGTCCAGGAGGAGGTGGGTTCAATCCCTGGCCTCGCTCAGTGGGTTAAGGATCCATTATTGACGCGAGCTGTGGTGTAGGCCGCAGATCCAGCTCTGATCTGGCATTGCTGTGGCTGTGGTGCGCTCCAGCTCTTATTCGACCCCTAGCCTGGGAACCTCCATATGCCATGGGTGTGGCCCTAAAAAGACAAAAATAAAATAAAAATTTAAACTTTAAAAAGACTTTATAGCTCCTGGAAATCAGCCACCCTCCAATCCACCTCCATTCAACCTGTAGCTTCTTGTCACAGACTTTTAATACCTGACAAGTCTCATTCTACTAATTCCCAGGGTATTGCGACACAGAGGAAACAGAAGCTGCTTGTCCGTGTCCTGTGTCATGCTCCAGCCGCCCCCCCCCCCCCCGCCCCCGCAACTTCTGCCATTAAGGCCGTGTCAGAGCAGAGAGACTCAACTCTCCGAGTTCGAGTGTAGGTTGTTTTGGCTCTGGCTGGTGCAACTTGAAACCTTACCTAAGTTTCCAGTGAAAGATCGGGGCGCAGAAAAATCCTGTGGGTTTCTTTTTTTCTGTCAAGAATTATCCTCTTTGGTAATTGTAGTTGTTCAGGTGAACTTAATAATGAGATAATAACTAGATACATCCGTTGTACTTTGTATCAGAGATATGAGCAAGGAGATCTATGTCAGTTGGGCTGTCAATCAATAGTTAGGAAATAGTTAGGAAAGTTATTAAAAAAAAAAAAAAGAGGAAGGGAAGAAAAAGAAAAATCTCCAAAGCTCTGTTTCAAATCCATGGCATCAGAATTTCCTTGGCTGAAGGGATTTTTACTTGAAATTAAGTTTTACAACTTTGTGAATGATTCTTTTTTTTTTTTTTTTTCCTTTTCAAGGCCGCACCTGCGGCGTATGGAGGTTCCCAGGCTAGGGGTCAAATCGGACTTGCAGTTGCCGGCCTATGTCACAGCCTCAGCAATGCTAGATCTGAGCTGTCTGCGACCTACACCACAGCTCACAGCGACACCCGATCCTGAACCCACTGAGTGAGGCCAGGGATCAAACTCGAACCCTCATGGTTCCTAGTTGGGTTCATTACTGCTCAGCCGCAATGGGAACTCCTCTCGAATGGTTCTAATGCACATCCTGGATGAAAATGGGTGCTTTACAAGTCTCCCTGGGAGTGATTTAAATGCCCTGCCCTCAAACTCCACCTAGAATCATAGACAAAAAACAGCCTATCACAACTTTTCATTTGAAGGTCAAGCATAAGAGGCCAAGGAATCTAAACAGCCATCACCTCCTGCCCACAGAGCTTCCTAAAGGCAGAGCCAGAGCCTCAGAATTGATCATAGCAAGTTATTCCCAATCTGAGAGAGATAAAACTTTCAGCAAAAAGGAAAGATGTTTTTTATTTTTATTTATTTATTTATTCACTTATTGCTTTTTAGAGCCACATTCGGGAGTTGTCATATGGAGGTTCCCAGTCTATGGGTCGAATCGGAGCTGCAGCAGCCGGCCTAGACCACAGTCACAGCCACGAGGGATCCGAGCCATGTTTTTGACTACACCGAAGCTCACAGCAGTGCTGGATCCTTAACCCACTGAGCGAGGCCAGAGATTGAACCCACCTCCCACCTCATCATGGATATGAGTCACACTTGTTTCTGCTGTGCCACAATAACTCCAAAAAAAAAAAAAAAGAAAAGAAAAGAAAAGAAAAGAAAGATGTGAAGAGAGCTTTAAAGGAAGAAATGAATGTGATGAATGTGGATAGTTCGAAGGCAAGAGAGGCCTGAGAAGTTCAGGCTGGAAGGAAGAAGCAAGGGCAGCATCCCACCTCTTACCGCCATTGCACCCCTACCTCCAACTCTAGAGCTACGATGGATTTTCCCAAAGCAGCTAAACTCTACCTGGCAGGCTTGCTGGAAGAATGGGAAGGTAACATCTGGCGAGGGGTAAAAATAGAAAGTATTACTGGGCTTTTGAGGCTGCTCACTTGAAAGAAGAGCATAAATCATTCCTTTGCCCAGAGCCCTTATCTGCTTTTTATGCCTTTGACTGTGGGTGTGTAGCAGGTGGGGGTACAGCAGAGGGTGGTGAGGAAATTCCTCCTCAGTGGAAATCCCCTCATGCTCATGCCTCCATGGGGGAGAGATGTGGGCTGTGGCCAGAGTATCTCTATGGGGGAACATCTTCAGCGAACAAGCAAGAAATGGACCTGAATGAGATACGGGAAAAGGATAAAGACAGAGAGACGCTGGCTGATACAGTAAGAGAAACAAAGGAAAACGAGAAGAAAAGAATGGGATGGGGTCTATCATAGTCCAAGTCCATCTTCCATGCCTCCCTGCAGGTTTTTTGACCCTTTGGTTTCTAACCACCCCTTGGCACATGGCTTTCACATCCCCGGGGTTTAGCCACTCTCTGTGCCCAGGGCTTATCAGGCGTATGCTCCCAGGGTTTCAGCTGAGACTTGGGAAAAAGATTGGTAGTTGGGGTCGGGGGGCCTCTGGGAATCCTTGGTGGTCTACTTATAACCAGTGGGAGACTCCAGAGATCCCCCAATACTTTGACTTCTCCTCCCCAAGCTGGAAACCTGTATTCTCATTCTCCATCCCCCAGTGAGCAGACAGGCTGAGGAGATTTTCTTTTAATGTGCCTCCCCTCTTAGTCAGCACAAAGGCCTCTATTCTGTTCAACTGATATCCTGCTCCTCTCCCTACAGTCAACATTTCTTTAGCCTTAATCCCTTAAAACCCCCTTAAACAACTCCAAAGCAATAAAGAGATAGTTCTTGGTTACATTTCTCCCTTTTGCTTTGTTCTCCCTAAACCTGTTCTCAGATTGCAGGCCAGAAGGTCTTTGTGTGAATGTTGACTCATCTCGTTCATCCTAATGAGATCACCGACAGCATAAACTGGGCGGCTGGCTGCTCCTGGGCTGGGTGTTGGGTAACAGAGCTGTCTGGCTATGGACCTGAGCTTCCTGGAGGAGAATAAAAGGGAGGGGGACCTCCTGGGCCTGGGACTTTGCAGCATCAATTACTCCCAGGGGCCTAAAGGTGTGATCTTTGGATTCTGTCGGCTTCTTATCCCCAGGTGATGGTATCTCTGTCCACCCTGCAGTCCCCCAACACTTACACCTGCAATGAGGTCAGCAGTCTTCCCTCTGTCTCACTTCCTGGGGTGTGTATTGTTTCCTCATGCGAAAATACACATGACACTCATTAAACTATTAACTTTATTTTGGTTTCTTAGCACAACAATGTGTGATAGAAATTAGCCAGGAAAGATAGATTTTAATGAAGAAAATAAACATGGCTTTAGAATATCCGAGGAAGACAGGCCTTGGTCAGGTGAGGGAAAAGAAAATCCAGCATACAGTCTATGGGAGTCTGCGGCAGGGCACCTGCTAGTGAATGATGGATTTGGACAAAGTCCACTGACTCTCTGAACCTAGGAACCTCATCTGTGAAATGAGGAAAATAGAGTGTGGCAAGGTTGAGTGATACTGGCAGACATAGACAAACAGTAATACATGGACTGCATCAATATGTTGATTATTAAGTGGTAATTCATAGACCAGATAATGAAGCAAATATGAACAGAGATTAGTGCCTGGATGCTTTGCGTGTGCATACATGAGTGTGCAGAATTAAATTAACTCTAATCAGGCAGCAGAGATAAGCAGCTATGGGGACAGGGAGGGAATGTAGGTGTGGGGTGGTAGTGAAGGGGAAGGGCAAAATTCTAGCCAAATTAGCAATTAAAGGTAGTGAAGGTGGTTAATATATAACACAACATAACACACTTGTGTACATACACATACATAGGCACATACACATGGTCATATATATATAATATATATATTATATATATTCCATATATATATATATATGGAATATATATATGGAAGGGATGAATGACAGATGAAGGGATTGAATGAAAGTGGTGCATTAAAATATATATGGACTTGAAAAAAATTCTCCAAAATAAGATAAGTTTCCGTGTATTAACCTGTGTCTCAGGTAGCATCAACCTGAATGACACTGATCTTCCAGTCCATGAACATAGTACATTTACTCTCCATTTACTTGTCTTCTTTAATTCCCTTTTTTTTTTCAGTTTTCAGTATACAGAGCTTGCACATCTTTCATTAAATTGGATCCTAAGTATTTTATTTTTTTGATGATAGTTTACATGGTATCATTCATTAGTTTCATTTTCTGTGTGTTCATTGCTACAATATAAAATACAAGAGATTTTTTTATAGTCACTTTGTATTGTACAGTCTTGCTAAGTTAAGCTATTAGTTTTTCGAGCCTTTGTGTAGATTCCTTAGGGATTTTTGGTGTGTAATCGTGTTCTTAGCAAATAAAGTTTTACTTCTTCCTTTTACTCTTATAATTTTATTTCTTTCTTGTCTGATTGCAGAGGCTAGGATCTCCAATGTAGTGGTAAATAGAGTAGGAAGAGAGGACATTGAGGTTTCATTATTAAGATTATGATGTTAGATGTAGGTTTTCATTAATGCTCTTAATCTGAGGAAATTCCTTTTTGTTCTTAGTTTGGTAAGGGTTTTTGTCTGTTTGTTTGTTCTTGTCTTTTTTGGGCCACACCTGTGGCCTATGGAGCTTCCCAGGCTAGAGGTCCAATTGGAGCTGTAGCTGCCAGTCTATGCCACAGCCATAGCAATGTGGGATCCAAGCCATGTCTATGACCTACACCACAGCTCACAGCAATGCCAGCTCTTTAACCCCCTGAGCGAGACCAAGGATCAAACCTGCCTGCATCCTCATGGATGCTACTTGGGTTGGTTAACACAATGGGAACTCCTGGTAAGTGTTTTTATGATGAACGCATATTGAATTTTTTCAAATGATTGCTCTGCCTCTATTAAAAAGATATGATTTTTCTTTTATTCTATAAATATGATAAATTATATATTTTGAAATTCCAAATATTAAACTATTCCCAGGAAAAATCACTTTATCATAATGTATTATCCTTTATGTGTACTGTTACACTTGATTTACTAAAATTTTTCAAGTATTTTTTCATCTATACTCATGAGGTTTATCTGTCTACAATTTTCTCTTCTTATGATATTATTACATGGTTTTACTATCAGTATAATGGTGACCACATAAAATTAATTCATAAGTTCTCATTTCTTCTCTGTTGTCTGATAGAGATTGTGTAGAATTCTTTTCTAGTGGTTGATAGACTACTTATGCAAAACCATTTGGAATTTTCAGTTGTAAGAATTCATTTCAATATCATTTTATATGATATTGGGTATCATGATAAGATACTCTTCTAATTCTAGTTTCTTAGAATGGGATCTTAAATCATTCACTTTTAGGTCTTTCTTCGTTTCTAAAATAAGCATTTATAAAGAGGTGACCAAGATGGTAGAGTAGGAACTACTGAACTAACCTCCTCCTAGAGACACATCAAAATTACAATTACTTACAGAGAAAATAGCTATGAGAATGATCTGAAAACTAGCAGAGAAGATTTTTCCACAACTAGACATGGAGAAGGAAATACAATACGATGAGTAGGAGAAACAGGACTCACAGCCCCTGGGTTGGTGACCCAAAAAAGTGAGGAACATAAGAATCATAGAGGTACTCCCCTAGGAGCAAGGTATCCAAGCCCCACATTGGGCTCCCTAGCTCAGTGGTCCTGCAGCAAGAAGATGAGCCTCCAGAATGAAAATGGGTGAGGCTTACGTTCAGGAGAGCTGCAGGGCTTTAGGAAACAAATACTCCACTCTTTGTAAGGGTGAGTGCAAAATCTCACATGTAGAGGCAGTCGTGTGAAAGCAGCCTGAGTCAGGCTCCCTTGCTAATGTTGAAAAGCCTGTGAGGCAAGTGAGATTCCTCCTAGAGATGGAGACTCTCATGAGAACCATATTGGGTAGCTCCTTTTAGCATCACACCCGTGCTGGCAAGTGCCATTTTGGAATCCTCCTGCTGGCCTATTAGCACTGGGGACCTGGCCCCACCCACCAGCAGGCCAGCACCAGCCCCCAAATCCCCCCTCCCTGGGCTATACAAACAGCTGCTCGGGGACCTAGCCACATCCACAGCAGGCTGGCAGTAGCTCCTTGCTCCCCTGGGCTGCACAGTCAACTGTGTTAGAAGCCTGCTCCACCCTCCATGGTCCTGCAGCCAACACACAGGGCAAGAGCATGGTCTATAATTCAGAAGTAGAGCCTGCAGACCAGAAACATCAGACACCACCTAGGGACTTCATGAAAAAAAATGGAATCCCAGGTACTTTCACAACCCTCCTGAATTATAATCTCTATTTGAAGAAGATCTTTGGGTGGTTTGTATACCCATTAGTTTGAAAAGCAATGGTCTCTAGGGTACAAACTCTTTCAAATTTGTTGAGACTTGCATTATGATTACATAATGCATTTCTATAAATGTTCTATTTGTGCTTGAAAATAATGCATATTCTCTGAAATTCTCTGGTAGAGAATTTCATATATATCCTTTCATCCAATCTTTGAATTGTGTTTTTCAAAGCTTCTATATTTTTTGCTGATTTCTTCTTTGTTTTTTTGGTCTGCCTGAACTACCACCTCCTGAGAGGTGTATTTTGAAACTTTCCAATATAATCATTGATTTGTCAATTTCTTTCTACAGTTCTATCAATTTTTACTATATATATATTTTGGAGCATTAAGTATTTAGAAATGTATTGTTTTATACTCTTACTGAATTATTATTATTATTATTGTTATTTTTTGCTTTTTAGGGCTGAATCCATGGAAGTTCCCAGGCCAGGGGCTGAACCAGAGCTACAGCTGTGGGCCTACCCCACAGCTCACAGCAACCCCAGATTCTTAACCCACTGAGCCAGGCCAGGGATCAAACCCACATCCTCATGGATCCTAGTCAGATTCTTTTCCACTGTGTCACAATGGGAACTCCCTGAATTAAATTTTTGATCTTTACACAGTGATGTGTATAGTGAATACATAGTGATCTCTACTGTTTTGTTTAATTTTTTTTTTTTTTTTTGTGGCCTCAACGCAGCACATGGAAATTCCCTGGCCAGAAATCAAACCTGAGTCACAACAGTGACCATACCGAATCCCTAACTGCTAGGCCACCAGGGAACTCCAGTTTATCTCTACTCTTAATGATGTTTCTTTTTTAAAACATTTGTGATATTAGGGTAGCCACACTTGCTTTCTTTGGATTAGTATTTGTCTGGTGTATCTTTTCATTCCTTTTACTTTCAACTTTTGTTTTTAGCCTTGAGGTTTGAGTCGTAAGAATCATCTTCTGCCATTTTTGAAGTTTGTCACCATGCTTGTAATTTCCAAGAATTTTTTTCAGTTCTTTTGTCTTCAGTATCATATCTATTCCTTTCAAAACTGGTTGTTGTGTTTGTTCATCTCGATCCTTCTGTTCATATTTTTGGCCGTTACCAAGTACCTGGTGATTGATCCTCAGTTGTCTGTCCATATTTCTAAATGAAGGACTCTTTTTTTTTGCTCTTTTAGGGCTGCACCTGTGGCATATGGAGGTTCCCAGGCTCGGGGTTGAATCGGAGCTACAGCTGCTGGACTACACCACAGCCACAGTAACACAGGATCTGAGCCGAATCTTCGACCTACACCACAGCTCATGACAATGCCAGATCCTCAACCCACTGAGCGAGGCCAGGGACTGAACCCGCAACCTCATGGTTCCTAGTCAGATTCATTTCCAATGCGCCACCACAGGAACTCCATAAACGAAGGACTCTTGATAAGTTTTTGTGGCTATGACAGATTTCTCTGCTATTGGGCAAGTCTGTTTCCCCAACAGACCTTGCCCTTGAACAAGGAGGCTGGTGGGCAATGTCTATAAAGCATGTGTGTGGGGAGCAGCAGGACAGAGGGAAAGTCAAAGCCCTCACAATAGTCCAAAAAGGAAGGTTTTACTTTACAGAAGAAACACGGTGGTATATTTCATTCCTGGGAAGAGCTAAGTACCTCTCAGCTTTGGCACATCCATCATGGACGTGCTGAGTCATCCAGCATCGCTCTGCTTCTTCTGGCACTAACTCCAGGGTTCCTTTTAGCAGAGCCTCCTGTTCATTCACTCGCTGTTCCAAGAGTTTTACCTGCAGATGACTCCCGGATGGGCTGCTCCGAGTGCTGCACAGGTGACTTATCCTAGTGATCACCACTGAACAGCCCACCTGGTCTCTATACTTTGAGACTAAGACTTGGTTTCCTTAGGGACTCCCTTAAAGGAAAATTCTTTACAGTACCTGTTTCAGCTGTGTTTTCTTCATGAACCTAATCACATCTGTTTCTTTCTTCTTCTTTTTTGACATAAATTTTATTGAAGTATAATTGACCTACAATTGTGTTAGTTTCAGGTATACAGCAAAGTGAATCACCCATACACACACACACACACCCATATATATATATATATATATTATATATATATATATAATATATATATATATATATATATATATATATACTTTTTTTTTGTCTTTTTAGGGCTGTATCCATGGCATATGAAGGTTCCCAGGCTAGGGATTGAATCGGAGCTATTGCTGCCTGCCTACGCCACAGTCACAGCAACTCAGGATCTGAGCTACGTCTGCAACCTACACCACAGCTCACTGCAACGCTGGATCCTTAACCCACTGAACAAGGCCAGAGATCGAACCTGCAACCTCATGGTTCTTAGTCGGATTCGTTTCCCCTGCACCATGACAGGAAGTCCCATACACATTCTTTGTTGGATTCTTTCCTCGTGTAGACTATCCCAGAGTTTGAATAGATTTCCCTGTGCTGTATAGTAAGTCCTTGTTACTTATCGATTTTGTATATAGTAGTAATCACATCTGTTTTCTAATTTCTACCAGTTCTTAAAATTTTTGTGCTGTTGATGGCACTATGTCTTATTTTCCAGAATTTTTATGTATTTATTATTTCAAAATTATACATTCTATTATGTTATCTAAGTACAACACGCTGAACTAAATATTTTATCACTAAGTTTAGATCTGTAGATGCCAACTGAATTTACTCTTACAGTAAATTATCCATTCCATTTCTCCATCTCAATAAAATGTAAGTATTTAAAGAACTATGTTGATAACCATATCAAATTATTTATTCTTATTTTTTTCTATTTAGTTAGTTTTTAGGACTGTACCTGTGGCATATGGAGGTTCCCAGGCTAGGGGTCGAATCGGAGCTACAGCTGCTGGCCTACACCACAGCCACAGCAATGGGGGTTCCAAGCCAAGCCTGTGACCTACACCATAGCTCATGGCAACGCCAGATCACTAACACACTGAGTAAGGCTGGGGTCGAACCCGCATCCTCATGGATACTAGTTGGATTTGTTTCTGCTATACCATGACGGGAACTCCTTCAAATTATTTTAATAACCATATATTAAGATGTTTTCTTTGGAACAGTGGGAAAAAACATAAAACATCTAAGTTCTCTTTTCACTTTAAACTTTTTTGTTTGTTTGTTTTTAAGGGCCACACCTGTGGCATATGGGAGTTCCCAGGCTAGAAGTTGAATTTGAGCTGCAGCTGCCGGTCACAGCCACAGCCGCAGCCACAGCCACATTGGATCCTAGCTTCATCTTCAACTTACAGGATCCTTAACCCACCAGGTGAGACCAGGGGTCAAACCCACATCCTCACAGATATAGTTGGATTCTTAACCTGCTGAGCCAGGGCAGGAACTCCCAAAGTTCTCTCTCTCTCTTTTTTTTTTTCCTTTTTAGGGCTGTACCTCTGGCATATGGGGATTCTCAGGCTAGGTGTTGTAGTTGCTAGCCTATGCCATAGCTTATGCCATAGCCACAGTAATGCCAGATCCTTAACCCACTGAGGGAGGCCAGGGATCAATCCTGTGTCAGGTGGATACTAGTCAGATTCAGTTCTGCTGAACCATGATGGGAACTTGGAAATTTTCTTTTTTTATATACATAGTTATCTTTACTATAATTCATGAACACACTAGAAATGGACATGTGTCTCTTCATGAAGATATATAGGTCTTCATGGGCCTCTGCTTTCCATTTGTTGGAAAATCCACTGTGGACTTTTTTACACATCATAGGAAACCTGAGAAGTCCTTCCAGCTCATAGGACTATACACTATATATATTTTAATGTATGTAATTGTGTGTATAGTGTATTTTTATAGGTTATTAATATATCATACATATCTATTTATTCTATTACATATAATATTGTTATAATACATATGTTATATACATAATTTGATTAACCTATACATTTTATGAGCTAATCAATCCTTTGTAAATTTTTTTTAAAAACTTCAACTCACCAACTTATTTCTGCCTTCCGATAAAAGACCATATTCTTTTAGCTAGAACACAAACTTTGGGGGAAAAGAAATCCACCCATTTGAACAGAAAACTTGAATTGTGCAGAAAGAGACTTCAGGTGGTTCCAAGACAGACAGGTAGAAATAGCCAAGCTTCTCAAGACCCACGATTCCATCCAGGAGGGTCTGCCGCAAATGCCCTTCAAAGCACAAAAGCAGAGCTGCAGTTCTCCGCCCTTAGGCTGAATTTCCAGGGGAGCTGTATCTGTTGGTTCCTTCCCCCACGCAGGAAACGTGCTGGCTATTGCGCGCAGCACTGGACATTTATTTCCACCAGTCTCTTCAGTGTCAAAGCAAGAAATCCTAAAAAGCAGAGAGAGACCTGTTCTGCTCCTTTTCTGGGTCTGGGCTAAGGATCTAGGGAGGGATAGAGAGAGAGAGAGAGAGACATCTTTTCAGACCAATCGGGAGAGGGAGGGGCAGTGTGGACGCCTATCACTAACCACCTTTTCCTCTTACTGTAAAGTCATAAAAACAAACAGCCTCCCGACCTCTCTGCTGCGGAATAGGGCTGCTGTTTACAGATAAACAAAGACCTGCTGCCTGTTAGGATCCCAGTAACAAAATTCAGTCGGAAGACTGAAAACACAATTGTGTTTACAGATCAGCAGCGACATGCCAATGTCATGTTGGTGGCGGAAGGCAGAGGTCATGTTTACTGCAAGCAGAGGTGCCCGGAGCTGCCACGGGGGCTGCCGGCGGGGGATCGCGGGGAGGAGGCTGCGGCGGCTGTGAACCCGCAGGCGCCTGAAGCCCAGAGCCTCAAACCCCAAACCAGGAGGGGTCCGATCGCGCAGCAGAAGGGAAGCTGGGTGACTGCTGTGTGTCAGGGTGACAACATTCGAGCACTTTGGGGACTGAAACGGGTCCCGTGGCCCGTGAGCTGACTCCGGTGTTCCAGTTCTCAGAAACTTTGCTTCTGGCTGGGGAAGATCATCTCCAAAAAAACCAGCTACAGCAGCAGAGGGTCACAAATGCCATAAAAAGAGCCCCTGTCACGTATGCATATTACTGTGATCGCTGCAGATCCACAGCTCCTGCCCCCCAAAACAGGTACTGGCTACCCTGTGGGTCAGTCCCTTTAAAGGCAGAATGGCTGTGACAGTGACCGGTGCCTTTTCTGCAGTGACCTGAGACCTTCCTGGTTCTGCCACATAATTCTGGCATGGCTTTGAGCAATTATTTAAGTTCTTATGGCCCGAGTTTCATCATCTATAAAATAAGCAAAAAAATTTGCTTGTCTCTTAGGATTACGAAGAAGATTAACAGAAATAATATATGGGGAGGTCTTTCTGCAGTTTCTGGGTGGTAAATACTCCGTAAACGGTAGCTATTGTTATTACAGGGAACCTGTTATTGGGGGAAAAGCCTTACACGGAAGAGAATTAGGTATAACTTGGAGGTTCACAAGGAGTTGTCACAGCTCAGGAAAATAGTCCAGCTGATCTCTGCTTTGGCCTCTCAACTGAAGTGCCACGCACAATAGAGGCACCGAGATAGAAAGTAGGGCGACCTGTTTGCCACAGTTTGCCTTCGATTTTCCCAGGTTACTGCAAGTCTCTTGTCCTGGGAAACTCCTTGGTCCCTGGCAAGGATGGTTGGTCACCCTGGAGGCCAAATGGAATTTGATTGGGGAATGATTATAAGTAAAATAACTGGTGGAATGTTTACTCCTAGACTGACCCACTGTGTCTTAAAGCCCAGACCTCTGGTGGAAGGGGCCTAATAAGGGATAATGGTCCTTGGCCTCGTTTCTCGTTAATGGCTTTAATTGGAGCTGGGGTTATCTGGCAGGGCAACTTCCCCCCAGCCTGCTGGGCAAATCCCCTCCCCACTGGGCCCAGTCATCAGGCAGATTTGTGCAGGGAGGAGAAGGCACGTCTTTCTCTTACTGGAGAATAGTAAGACAATTTAATAATAAGATAATAATAATTTCTCTTATGGGGAGACTGTGTGCAGGATGCTCAGGTGACATCTGCTTTCTGGGGCAGACCTAGGATGAAGCTGGCTCTCCCCCACCCCTGTCTCACCTGCACAGTGAGCAGCTGTGGCAGCCTGCCATGGAGACCATGTCTGTGGCTTCTCCTGGACCTTGTCCACGGCCTCAGGGAGAGGCTAGTATGGAGACTTGGAGCAGTCAGTAAGCCTGATGCATCCAGGCCCAGCGCTCTAGCTGGTGATTTCCTCCTTGCTGTCAGATTTTGGGGGAAGCACACAAAGCATGTCCTGGTTTGTGGGAGCCCTGGGATCAATACCCCAGGATCCTTACAATCCTTCCAACTTCCTTCCCTGAGCTCTGGCAAGACTAAAGAATGCTGATTAATATCAATATTTGGGGGAGTTCCAGTTGTGGCTCAGAGGGTTAAGCACCTGACTAGTATCCATGAGGATATGGGTTCAATCCCTGGCCTTGCTCAGTGGGTTAAGGATCCAGCATTGCAGCAAGCTGTGGTATAGGCCACAGATGAGGCTTGGATCTGGTGTTGTGGCTGTGGTGTAGGCAGGCAGCTGAGCTCCAATGTGACCCCTAGCCCTGGAATTTCTATATGCCACAGGTGTGGCCCTTAAAAAAAAAAAATTGGGGAGAGCATTATATATATACATGTGTTAACTGAAAGACATGGCTTAGAAATTAAAATACTTAACTTCAGTTTATTGACTTATATGAATATACTATTTCTTTTCTTTTTTGTCTTTTGTCTTTTTAGGGCCACACCTGTGGCATATGGAGGGTCCCAGGCTGGGGGTCTAATCGGAGCTGTAACCGCCAGCCTACGCCAGAGCCACTGGATCCTTAACTCACTGAGCGAGGCCAGTGAGTTAGGGCCACACCTGTGGCATATGGAGGGTCCCAGGCTGGGGGTCTAATCGGAGCTGTAGCCGCCAGCCTACGCCAGAGCCACAGAAACACCAGATCCGAGCTGCGTCTGCGACCTACACCACAACTCATGGCAACGCTGGATCCTTAACTCACTGAGTGAGGCCAACCTGCAACCTCATGGTTCCTAGTCGGATTCGTTAACGACTGAGGCACAACAGGAACTCCTGAATATACTATTTCTAATAACAGGTTTTTTTTGTTTTGTTTTGTTTTGTTTTTGCCACACCCACAGTGTAGGAATTCCTGGGCCAGGGATTGAACCTGAGCCACAACAGTGACAAGGCTGGATCCTTAACCACTCGGCTACCAGGGAACTCCACGAACATGATATTTCTATAGTGTCTGTTGCATCACAATACATAAGCATATATTACAAGATAAAAGCTATCTTTGAGGATAGGAATATGTTTGTTTACTAATACTGCTGTAACAAATTACCATAAAACTGTGACTTAAAACAATACATATTTCAGAGTTCCTTTGTGGCTCAGCAGTTTCAGGATCCAGCATTATCACTGCTGTGGCTCTGGTTACTGTTGTGGAGAGGGTTCAGTCCCTGGCCTGGGAACTTCTTTCTGCATGTCGCAGGCACAGACAAAACAAACAAACCAAAAATGTATATAATTATTTTGTAGTTCTGGAGGTCAATAGTCCAAAATGTGTTTGTGGGACCAAACTCCTTTCTGGAGGCTCTAAGAATGAGTCAGTTTCCTGGATCTTTCTAGCTTCTAGAGGCTGCCATGTTCCTTGACTCATGGCTCTCCTCACTCTGACCTCTGATTACACTGTCACATCTCCTTCTGGACATTGTGGAAGCCATTATTCTTCCCTCAAAGGTGAGAAATGCATCCAGGAAGGAGACTGAAGTGGCTGTCCCTCTCCTGGAAGGGAATGCGGTGCTGTCTCTCTGCCCCTGATGGCTGCGGCCGTACTTGGGGGCAGGGTGGGTAACAGCAGGGGCAGTGCTGACCCTCCAGCACGAGGCAACAAGAACTGACCAGGGACAGAAGGAAGGTCTGCCTGGAATGGACCCAAGGGTCACTCTTCCTCAGGCTGTTCAGGTGTTAAGGGAAAAGACTGTCCGTTTACATGTAAATATAACTTATATATCTATCTTATATATCCAGTGTGTGCCAGGGCTATGCAGATTCTAGGGATGTTTCTGCAAAGTAGGTAGGCATGGACTTTCTAACTCAATATGGTTGAGGCCAAAAAAAGTCAGCCTCAGCCACAGGTGTAGAATATGAGGAAAGGCTTTGCTTCCAAGGTGATGACTAAGTGTACAAAGATGCTATAGAATTAGTCTGCTAGTCATCAAAGAAATGCAAATTAAAATAAGAATGAGACACCATTTCACATCCATCAGCTTGGGCAAATACTAAAAGCCCTGATCACACTAAGTTGGCTGAGGACATAAGAACACAGGAATTTACACATGCTGCTAGTGGGAACATGTGTTGAAAATATCAACTACACAGCCCAGCAATTCCTCATCTAGGTGAGTGCCCAAGGACAGTGATTCTCAAAATTTTCTCCCCGATACCTTCTCAGGGGTCTATGAGGCCAAAACTATTTTCAAATAATATTGAACCATTATTTTGCTTTTTCACTCTCATTATCTCCTGAGCTCATAAATGATATGTGATATCAAAAATAATAAACTGTAGGGAGTCCCCATCATGGCTCAGTGGTTAGTGAATCTGACTAGGAACCATAAGGTTTTATGTTCAATCCCTGGCCTCGCTCAGTGGATTAAGGATCTGGCATTGATGTGGCTGTGGTGTGGGCTGGTGGCTACAGTTCTGATTCAACCCTAGCCTGGGAACCTCCATAGGCCGTGGGTGTGACCCTAGAAAAAGACAAATAAATAAATAAATAAATGATATGTAATATGACAACAGATTGAATGCAGGAATAGATAGGATAGGAAGAATCCAGCTTCTTTTGCTGAGCCAATATATAAAATAATTCCACCTTCTAATTTCTTTTTTTGTTTTGGAAAAGGAAGATATACTTGTTTATCTTATATATGTTATTTTAAAAATTAATGTTATTTATAACATTATTTATTTATTTATTTATTTTGGGGTCACAGCATTCAGCATATGGAAGTTCCTGGCCTGGGCCAGGGATCAAACCTATGCCGTAGCAGCCACCCAAGCCGTACAGTGACAACACTGGATCTTTAACTTGCTGTGTGCCACAAGAAGACTCCTAAAATTCCCCCCTTTTTTTTTTTTTTTGTCTTTTTAGGCCTGCACTTGAGGCATATGGAAATTCCCAGGCTAGGGGTTGAATCAGAGCTATAGTTGTGGCCTATACCACAGCCACAGCCACGCCAGATCTGAGCCACATCTTCAACCTACACTATAGCTCATGGTGATGCCGGATCCTTAACCCACTGAGCAAGGCCAGGGATCAAACATGGGTCCTCATGGATACTAGTCGGATTCTTTTCCGCTGTGCCACAATAGGAACTCCAGAGAACTCCTAAAATTCTTGAATAAATATTAAAACATTTTCAGTTTTAATTTCTAATATGGTAAACATTGGTAGGTATAATACACATAAACAAAAGCTCTTTGGGGTCCTTAATGATTTTGAAGGGTGAAGGGAATCCCTAGACTAAAAGATTTGAGAATCATCGTCCTAGATAATTTTTCACATCTGTGTGAAAGAAGACACATATACGTGTTTATTTTAGCACTGTTTTTGATAAGAAATAAGAAATATCCTGAATGACCATCTGTGTGCAACTTGCATAAATACTTGATGATATATTTCTACAATAACACATCATGAATAGCTAAAGTGAATGAACCAGATGTATGTGAACCAACACCAAAAATCTCAAAATCAATATTGAAAGAATAAAAATCAAGTATTAAAAGAATATATTTAGGAGTTCCTGTTGAGGTCAGCAGGTTGGGAACACAACGTAGGCTCTGTGAGGACGCAGGTTCTATCCCTGGCCTTGTTCAGTGGGTTAAGGATCCAGCATTGCCACAAGCTGCAGCATAGGTCACAGACGTGGCTTGGATCTCATGTTGCCATGACTGTAGCATAGACTGCAGCTGCAGCTCCGATTTAACCTGTAGCCCTGGGAACGTCCATATGCCATAGGTGTGACTTTAAAACGAAGGGGAAAAAAAAGTATATATTTAGCATTATTCTGTTTATATAAAATACAAAGAGACACAGAGCCTGTATGTATTTATTGTTTCAAATATGTACAGGTGTAACTAAATTATAAAGTATAAATGGCTAACACAGAATGATACTGACAATGCCAAGTGCAGGCAAGGCTGTGGAGCAACTGGAACTCTCATACATTGTTAGAGGGGTTATCAAATGGTCCAGCTGCTCTGGAAAACTTTTTTGGCAGTCTCTTATTAACTTAAACATACACTATCATGTGCTCTAGCCGCCCTACTCCTTGGTATTTATCCAAGAGAAATGAATGTGCTAATGTTCACACAGAGACCTATACACAGATATTTATAGCAGCACTATTCATAATGGCCACAAATTGGAAACAACCCCAAACTCCGTTAGCAGGTGAATGAGTCAGCAAACTATAGTATATCCATGCAATGGATTAATATATAGCAATAAAGGGAAACAAAATACTAACCCACACAATAACTTAGATGAACTTCAAAAGCATCAGGCAAAGTGAAGGAAGCCAGTCTCAAAATGTCACATACTGTTTGATTCCATTTGCATGGTACTTTTGAAAAGACAGTATTATAGTCACGAAAAACAGATCAGGGGTTGCCAGGGGTTGGGGTGTCCTGACCGTGTGACTACAAAGGGATAGAAGAAGAGAGTTTTTGGAAATGATAAAATTATTCTATATTTTATATGCCGATGGATTTTCATGTGTGCTAAAATTAATAGAACTGTATGCAAAAAGAAAGTAAAATTTGGATTTCTTTTGTGGTTCAGCAGGTTAAGGATCTGGTGTTGTCACTGCAGTGGCTCAGGTCACTGCTGTGGTGCAAATTTGATTCCTGGTCTGGGAACTTTCACATGACACAGGTGCAGTCCAAAAAAAAAAAAGTGAATGCTGATTTTATTTTTCATGTTAAAATTTTATTTTAAATAAACCTTTAGTTTTAGAATAGTTTTAAATTTACAGAAAAATTATGATAGTGCAGAAAGTTTACAAATAATCCACATCCAGTTTTCCTTCTTGTTAGCATCGTACACTAGTGTGGTAACTTTGTCACAATTACTGAGGCAATATTAATATATTATTATTAACTACAGTCCATACTTTATTCAGATTGCCTTACATTTTACCTGTGTTCATTTTTCTAGTCCAAGATCCTACCCAGGACACCACATTGTATTTTGTTGTCATGTCTCCTTAGGCTCCTCCCACCTGTGACAGCTTCTCAAAGCTTCCTGGTTTGGGTTTAGTGTTTTTCTCATAATTAGGCTGGGATCTGGGATTTGAGGGAGGGAAACCGCAGAGGAAGTGCCTTTTTCATTGCATCATATTAAGGGTACATAATGTCAGCATCATTCATCACTGTCGATGGAGGCGAGGTCATATGTGTTAGGATTCTCCTCTGTCGAGTCACTCTTTTCTCCCCCTTTCCATACTGCACACTTGGAAGAAAGTGTGTGTAGTTCTATGTTTAGCTTTTTGAGAAACGGCCATACTGGTTTTGTGTGTATATACATATATTATGGCCACACTTGTGGCACATGGAAGTTCTCGGGCTAGGGGTTGAATCAGAGCCACAGCTACAGGCCTACACCCTAGCCATAGCAACACTGGACCTGAGTCCTCTCTGTGACCTACACAGCAGCTTATAGCAATGCCAGATCCTTAACACACTGGGCAAGGCCAAGGATCGAACCTACATCCTCATGGACACTATGCTAGGTTCTTAATCCACTGAGCCACAATGGAAACTCCTGTGGATATATATTTTCTTTTCTTTTTTTTTTTTTTTTTGCTATTTCTTTGGGCTGCTCCCACGGCACATGGAGATTCCCAGGCTAGGGGTCGAATCAGAGCTGCAGCCACTGGCCTACGCCAGAGCCTCAGCAACGCAGGATCCGAGCCGCGTCTGCAACCTACACCACAGCTCACGGCAACGCCGGATCGTTAACCCACTGAGCAAGGGCAGGGACCGAACCTTGCTCAGTGGGACCGAACCCACAATGTCATGGTTCCTAGTCGGATTCGTTAACCACTGTGCCACGACGGGAACTCCTGGATATATATTTTCAATCCATTTAGATACATACCTTGGAGTGGAATTACTGGTTATAAGGTAACAGTTTAACATTTTGAGGAATTGCCAAATTGTTCTCTAAATTGGTTGCCCCATTTTGAATTCCCATATAGAAGGAATGAGAGTAGATATTTCTATGCATCCTTACTAAGAATTGATATTTTCAGATTTACAGATTTTAGACATTCTAATTGGTGTGTGGTGGTATCTCACTGTTGATTTAATCTGAATGTCCCTAGAGATGTTCAGTGTGTATATCTTATCCTTATTTTCCGTCTATATATCTTCTTTAAAGAAGTATCTTTTAAGATCTCTTGCCTTTTTTATTTTTTAATTTTTTTTGTTTTTACGGTTGTGCCCGTAGCATATAAAAGTTCCCATGCTAGGGTTTGAATTGGAGCTACAGCTGCTGGCCACGGCCACAGCCATAGCAACGCGGGATCCAAGCTGGATCTGCAACCTACACAACAGCTCACGGCAACGCTGGATCCCCAACCCACTGATCGAGGCCCGGGATTGAACCTGCATCCTCATGGATCCTAATCAGATTTGTTAACCACTGAGCCACAAAGGGAATTCCTCTTGCTCATTTTTAACTGGGTTTTTTTTTCTTTTCTTATTGTTGAGTTTTAAGAGTTTGTGTATTGGTTAATACAAGTCTTTTATCAGGTAGCTGAAGTTCAAACTATTATATGTTAACTTTAAAGATAAATTAAAAAAAAACTTTGAAATCAATGAGAGGAAGGGAAGAGGAATGAGGCATGGTCTCTGGAGTTGGTACTCCTGATTTCTGCTTTTGGCTTTGCTTCTTCTTACCAGTATAACTTTCTGGGGTCTCAGTTTCTCTGTTTGAAAAAAAAAAACGGAGATTAAAAAAATATGTATCTTTGAGGGTGATTGTAGGGACTAAATAAGGTGAGCTGTCAACATTACCGGTGCTTATGAAAGATTCAATAAATGGTAGTTTAAATCAATTTACCTTACCCAGGATTACCAGGTCAGCAAGTATGGGGGACCAGAAAGCAAATCTAGACATTTCTGCTTTCAAAACCTGTGCTTTTCCCACACTGTCCCCACTAGAGGGCAGCATCAGAAGTCAAGCAGCCCCGAGTGCCAATTTTACCTCTGCTGCCTGCTGGCTGTGTGACACTGGAAAGGTGAATTCATCTCTCTGAGTCTCAGTTTCTTCATCCACAGAGTCAGGGTTAGATGAATCAATATATTTTAAAAAGAATCTAGCACTGTCTTTGGTACATAGTAGATGGTATATATTTCATTTATATACATTTTTAAAAAGTGCAACATAGCGAATAGGGAAGACAATGAACAAAAAGGCAGGTGTCCCAGGGTCTTCTCCTATCTTGGCTTCACCTTACTGTGTGACTTTGGGCAAGTCTTGACCTCTCAGAAGTCTGGAGTCTGAATTTACATTAAAGCATTAGGATCACGGAGGAGGAGGGTGGCTTTTAAAAATACCAATAAAAATTGGAGTTCCCGTCGTGGCACAGTGGTTAACGAATCCGACTAGGAACCATGAGGTTTCGGGTTCGGTCCCTGGCCTTGCTCAGTGGGTTAAGGATCCGGCGTTGCCGTGAGCTGTGGTGTAGGTTGCAGATGCGGCTCAGATCCCGAGTTGCTGTGGCTCTGGCGTAGGCCAGTGGCTACAGCTCCGATTCGACCCCTAGGCTGGGAACCTCCATATGCCGTGGGGAGCGGCCCAAAGAAATAGCAAAAAGACAAAAATAAAAATAAAAAAATTAAAAAACCAATAAAAATTATGAAATATACATGGGGTAAACACCAAAATCAAGATGACAGATGCTACTCAAGAAGGAAGGAGATGAGATTGAAGGACATATACAGAGTTTCAATGGTATTTATAGCGCTTTATTACTTAAAGAAAATTTGAAGGAATTATGGCAAAAGGTTTTGCTTTGATGATATATATGGTAGACTATGGCGAACATCATTCTCTATATTTTTATTTTAAATTATTTATTTATTTATTTATCTTTATAGCTGCGCCTGTGGCATATGGAAGTTCCCTGGCCAGGGGTTGAATTGGAGCTGCTGCAGCTGCCCGTCTACACCACAGCCACACCAACACCAGATCCCAGCTGTCTCTGCGACCTACACCACAGCTTGCAGCATTGCTGGATTCTTAACCCACTGAGACAACGGGAACTCATCTCCTCTCTATTTTTAAAAAAGGAGAGAAGAGTTTCATGAAAAGGAGATTGAGGGTGGAGGTATTTGCTAAGGATGTTCCAGGCAAACAAGGAAGTGAGCACACACAAAAAGGAGGTAAGTAGTATGGTATTTTCTGAGCTATCGTGGCTACATCAAGTTCAAGAAGGGAGTGGATGAAATAAGCAAGCTGTCTAGACAGAGTCATGTCCAAGGAGAGCCTTCTTGGCCAGGCTGGACAGTATGATTTTATCTTGTCTGCAGGGGGCCTGGGGAAGGGTGGTTGCCAAGAGCTGTATGATGTGTGATATTGCATTTTAAGATCTTTCACTTGTTTTTCTTATTCATTCTTCTTACTCAGTCTTCACCAATTAACTTTCAAATGCCATGCCAGTCATTGTTCTGGGCATGATGCAGTGTCAAAACAGATGAGCATTGAAATTCCCGTCGTGGCGCAGTGGTTAACGAATCCGACTAGGAACCATGAGGTTTCAGGTTTGATCCCTGGCCTTGCTCAGTGGGTTAAGGATCCGGCATTGCCGTGAGCTGTGGCATAGGTTGCAGACGCAGCTCAGATCCCACGTTGCTGTGGCTATGGTGTAGGCCGGCGGCTACAGCTCCAATTCGACCCCTAGCCTGGGAACCTCCAAATGCCGAGGGTGTGTCCCTAGAAAAGAACAAAAAAAAAAAAAAAAAGAGCATAGTCCTTCTTTGGGAGATGGAATAAGTCTTGGGAAAGCAAACACTGAAGCTGCTAGTTATCAAATTAATCAATTGAGATATATTACTCCGGGAGAGTGTATGTAGATGCTGTAGACAAGCACACTCATTAGGGCTTGTTACAAGACTCTGGTTGATGGGGCATTGAAAAGACCTGGACCTGGGCAGTGGTAGGCAAAGGGAAAAAGAAAGGATGGCCTTAAAGATATTTAGGAGGTAATGACTGGGTGGATGAGTCAGGGAGAAGGGAGATCAACCCTCTACGGTCTTTTCTGGAAAACAGAAGTAGTGGAGACACTTCCTAACATCCTATGAGGCCAGCAATACCCTAATCCCAAAACCAGATAAAGGCATTATAAGAAAGAGAAACCATACAGCTCAAAAAGCTCAATATCAAAAAACCCCAAATAACCCAATTAAAAAATGGGCAGAAGACCTAAAGAGACATTTTCCCAAAGAAGATACAGACTGCCAGCAGGCACATGAAAAGATGCCCCATATCACTAATTATTAGATAAATGTAAATCAAAACCACAGTGAGATATCACCTCACACCTGTCAGAATGGCTATCATCAAAAAGACCATACAGGAGTTCCTGTCAGGCTCAGTGGTTAATGAACCCGACTAGTATCCATGAAGATGCAGGTTCAATCCCTGGCCTCGCTCGTGGGTTAAGGATCTGGCGATGCCTACACCACAGCCACAGCAACGCCAGATCTGAGCCGAATCTGCTACCTGCACCACAGTTCACGGCAACTCAGGGTCCTTAACTCACTGAGTGAGGCCAGGGATTGAAGCCGCATCCTTATGGATACTAGTCAGGTTTGTTACAGCTGAGACACAACGGGAACTCCCCAGTCTGGATTTTTGATTCCAGAATTCTAAGATAATCTATTTGCATTGGTTAGGCCACCAAGTTTGTGGTCATTTGGGATAGCAGCCGCAGAAAACGGCCGCTCCCTCCTACTCAAGGGGGTGGAGGAGGAGCGAGCAGCTGGGAGGGCTGAGAAGCAACCAGTAGGAGAAGAGGAAACTGGAGAAGGTGGTGTTCTGGCAGCTAAGGAGGTGACAGGAGGCTGCACTGCTGTGGCTGGTCAGTCAGAGAGGATGAGGACAGAGACCCCACCACTGGGCTTGGGGTGTGATTCTTTAAGCATTGTCTGTAAAGAGGAACAAAGACATGGGAGGAAACGTAAAAGATGTTCGTTATTACTGCTGTTGTTTAAAATGGGAGAAGTAAGGATTTCCTGTTGTGGCCCAGCGGGTTAAGAGACTGACTAGTATCCACTCGGATGTGCGTTCGATCCCTGACCCCACTCAGTGGGTTAAGGATCCCATGTTGCCATGAGCTGTGGTGTAGGTCACAGATGAGGTGAGGATCCTGCGTTGGCTGTGGCTGTGGTGCACACCGGCAGCTGAAGCTCCAATTAGACCCTTAGCCTGGGAACTTCCATATGGCACAGGTGCAGCCCTAAAAAGACAAACAAATAAATAGATAAACTTAAAAAATTTTTTAAATAAAATAAAATGGGAAGGAAGTAACCCTTTGTAACCTGGTAGGAGTGACACGGAGACAGTGAGAGACAGGGAAGGGAGACTAGACAGAAGGTGGCCCCTGAGTCACAGACAATGTCTAGCACATGCAGAATCAACTTTTCTGGAAAGAGAAGGTCAAGAGGTGGGAAAGCAGAGTCTTGGGTGTTACTGGGGGCATCGATGTGGTGATGGTGGCGAGAGTCTGTGACCTTCTCTTCGGTTTGCCTCAGTCTCCTCAGGCGCGGAGATGACGGGGCCAGGGTCTAGCAGGTCTCTGGAGAGAGAAGATGCAGAAGAGTCCCCCAGGAACATGGGAAATGGCATGGACAAGAGAAGCAGCACAATTACCAGGCAGCTTTCAAGGCCCACTTAAGGCTCAGCTCCTTCTGAAGGGAAGTAAATGAAATGGAAAGTATAACTTAGAATAGATTTGTGGAGTGCCCGTTGTGGCTCAGTGGTAATGAACCCACTGGTATGGTACCCATGAAGACCTGGGTTCCATCCCTGGCCTCGATCAGTGGGTTAAGGATCTGGCATTGCCATGCGCTGTGGTATAGGTCGCAGACTCGGCTTGGATCCCTCGTTGCTGTGGCTGTGGTGTAGACCGGCAGCTGCAGCTCCAATTCAGCCCCTAGCCTGGGAACATCCATACACTGCCACAGATTCGGCCTTAAAAAGAAAGAAAGAGAAAGAGAGAGGGAGGGAGGGAAGGAGAGAGGGAGGGAGGGAGGGAGGAAGGAAGGAAAGAAAGAGAGAAAGAAAAAGAGAAAGAAAGAGAGAAAGAAAGAGAGAGAGAAAAGGAAAGAAAGGAAGGGAGGAAGAAAGAAAGGAAGAAAAAAAAGAAAAATAGTTTTGCAAGTGCAGGTTTCTCCTGATGCTAGATATCAAATTCCCAGCCCATTCGCCTTACAGAGGCTGTGAGCACTGGGTCCTGGATTCTCAACTTTCTGGCCTCTGGGTTCTGCGTTGTTAGCTGCCCCCCTGGAGCTAGTCTGATGAATATCCTGTCCAAGGACAGATGAAACAAATTTTTCTCTTTGCAGCTGCACCACACCCTTTGGCGACCTCCCACAGAGTTCTGGTTTCTGGTCTAGACAAGACCCTAGGGTTTTTAGCTCATTTGCATAGCAGAGAGTATTGCCATCAGCCAGATCCCAGGGAGCTCACAAACCCGCCTCAGCCTGGTTTCCACCTCCTCTCCCAGGCGGCATCTTCCTTCTCTGCTGAAAAGTGTATCTGATAAAAGTCTCACCTCTGAGTAACAATGATACACCCACCTATAGAAATGATACAACCATCACCATGGGTGGTTCCTTCTCAGACCCTGAGCAGTCAGGGAAAAAGTGGGCACAACCTGGGGAGTGCAGATTCAAGAGGTGAGGTCAAAGGCAAACCTCCCCTAATCCAATTTTGTCACATTTTGTGTATATTGAGGACAGCGTAGGTGAAGCTATTCAGAAAGGAAAGACCCAGAATAGGTTGCTGTCAAATTGGAAAGATGTTTTTATATGCATATGAAATGTCTGCACTTTCCATGGAAGTTTCTAGAATTCCTGCTCTGGCCTTCTACTCTATGGAGAATTAGTTGACTGTTGGCTGTTGTATCCCATTCACCCATTGCCTCTGTCTAGGCTTTCTAGGAAACCCTTCGGCTTTAATCTCCAACATTCGAAATTTTTTTCAGACATCCAGCCCCACTTCAAATTTTATCTCCTCCATCATCTTTGGTTTCTTTAGACAGAAGTTTTCTTTCTTTTTTTTTTTGTCTTTTTGCTATTTTTTTGGGCCGCTCCCCGCGGCATATGGAGGTTCCCAGGCTAGGGGTCGAATCGGAGCTGTAGCCGCCGGCCTACGCCAGAGCCACAGCAACACGGGATCCGAGCAGCGTCTGCGACCTACACCACAGCTCAGGGCAACGCCGGATTGTTAACCCACTGAGCAAGGGCAGGGACCGAACCCGCAACCTCATGGTTCCTAGTCGGATTTGTTAACCACTGCGCCACAACGGGAACTCCCAGAAGTTTTCTTAAATGTCTTCATAAATTCTTTTTTCTTCTTCTTTTTTTTGGGCACACCTGCAGCATATGGAAGTCCCTGGGCCAGGGATCAAATCTGAGCTGCCCCTGAGACCTACGCCACAGATGCCGAAATGCCGGATCCTTAACCCACTGTGTCACTGTGGGAACTCACTTTATAAATTCTTAAAGCAAAGTCTCTCAACCCTTTTTTGTTTTTCATTATCACCCTGTGAAGGTCCTTTTTATTTATTTATTTATTTTATTTACTTAGGTCTTTTTAGGGCCGAACCCACATATAGGAAGGTTCCCAGGCTAGGGGTCAAATCAGAGCTATAGCTGCCAGCCTATGCTACAGCCACAGCAATGCCAGATCCCAGCCATGTCTGCAACCTACATCACAGCTCATGGCAATGCTGGATACTTGACCCACTGTGCAAGGCCAGGGATCGAACCCACATCCTCATGGATTCTAGTCGGATTCATTTCCACTGCGCCACAATGGGAACTCCAGAAGTATTATGAATACAACTGTTACGAAGCTTCATCTTCTAGTTTATGAGGGGACATATTCTTTAATTTATCTTGGGACAATACCTAGTGGCAGAATTGCTAGACAATAGAATATGTATATATTCAACTTTATAAAGAATTGACGTAGTTTTTTTGTTTTGTTTTTTGTTTTTAAGGGGCTGAGGCGTATGGAAGTTCCCAGGCTAGGTGATGATTCAGAGATGTAGCTGCTGGCCTACACCACAGCCACGGTAACACTGGATCCAAGCTGCATCTGAGAACTACACAGTTCACAGCAATGACAGGTCCTTAAGCTGCTGAGCCACCAGGGAATTCCCAGATTTGTTTTTTTGTTTTTTGGTTTTTTTTTTTTTTGGTCTTTTTGCTATTTCTTGGGCCGCTCCCGAGGCATATGGAGGTTCCCAGGCTGGGGGTCGAATCGGAGCTGCAGCCACTGGCCTACGCCAGAGCCACAGCAACGCGGGATCCGAGCCACGTCTGCAACCTACACCACAGCTCACGGCAACGCCGGATCCTTAACCCACTGAGCAAGGGCAGGGACCGAACCTGCAACCTCATGGTTCCTAGTTGGATTTGTTAACCACTGAGCCACGATGGGAACTCCCAGATTTGTTTTTAAAGTTAAGTGTCTTAGTATAAAATTTTCATAATATTATTTTATTATTTTATTGTCCTAAGAATCTATCACTATATAACTTCTCTTTAATTCCTGATGTTTACAATTTATGAGGGTTTTTTGTCTTAATTTTGTAGGATTTGTCAATTTTATTAATAGTTTTATTAATATTCCCAAAAACTTAACTTTGGCTTTGTCAATATTCTCTGTTGTCTATTTCAATTATTTTTGCTCTTATCTTCATTTCCTTCTTCCTATTGACTTTGGATTTAATTTCTCTTTCTTTTCCTGTGCCTTAAAGCGCCAACCTAGATCATTGTTTTTCAACTGTACTTTTTGGGTGCATCCAACAAATTTTGCCATGTTGTCCTCACATTTTCATTCACTTCATAAATATTTTCTAAATTCTTCTGTGTCTTCTTAATCTATAGGTTATTTAAGTGTGTCGTTTAATATCCACACATTTAGGGCTTTTCGATGTTTCATTTTTATTGATTTCTAATTTAATTCCACGTGGTCACAGATACATTCTGAAATATTTCAATCTTTTGAAATTTATGTAAAATTGTTGTAAGGCCTATTGTATGTTCTATGTTGTTTCCAGGTGCACTTGAAAAGAATTTGTGCTTTTCTTTAGTGGAGTAGAGTTCTGTAAATGTCAATTAGGACAAGTTAGTTGATAGTATTGTTTAAGTCTTCTATGTCTTTACTGACTTTGCTTAGTCGTTCTATTAATTGCTGAGAGGGGGTATTAAAATCTTGAACCATGATTATGGATTCATCTACTTCTCCCTTTAGTTCTATTAGTTTTTACTTCATTATTAGCTCAGTTATTAGAGGCACGCACATTCAAGATTTTTATGTCTTTTCGATGAA
Organism: Phacochoerus africanus; assembly: GCF_016906955.1. NCBI lineage: Eukaryota > Metazoa > Chordata > Mammalia > Artiodactyla > Suidae > Phacochoerus > Phacochoerus africanus. Next base: position 62,084,864 of record NC_062548.1, read on the forward strand.
TTGACCCTTTTGTCATTATTAAATGTCCTTCATTTCTGCTAAAACTGAAGTCTTGTCTTGAAGACTATTTTTCTAATATTAACATGACCATACCGACTTTTACATGCTTACAGATTGTGTGATATATCTTCTTCCTTCTTTTACTCTTGGCCTCTCTGGGCCAAGATATTTTAAGTTTGTCACTTATAGACCATATAAAGTTGGGTCTGTTTTTGCATCCATTCTGACAACCTCTGGGTTTAAATTGGTATGTTTTGTTCATTTTCATTTAATATAGTTATGAATATTATTAGGTTTAAATCTATCATTTTGCTATTTGCCTTCTATTAATTTCTTGCGGTTTTTTGTTTCTCTGTTCCTTCCTTTCCTACATTCAGTGTTTCATTTTAATTCTGCTGGCTTTTCAACTATATTTTCAGATTATTTTTAATAGCTACTCTAAGGATCATAGGGTAAGCCTAGTGACACAATATTATACTGCATCATAAAAATATTAAAATTTTGTAACCACAAAATGTTGTCTCTCTCCCCTCATCCTTTGTGCAGTTTTTGCCATACACTTTACATCTCCATGTTTTAAACCTCATGATGCAACATTATAATATTTGCGTGAAAAATTCATTTGGAAGAAACTAAGAAAAGGAAAGAAAATAGCCTTTTGTATTTACACATGTATTTAACATTTCTATGTTCTTCTTTTCTTCTTATGTATCTGAAATTTATTTGACGTCTTTTCCATTCAGTCTTAAGACCTTCCTTTAGCATTTCTCTTGATGAAGTTTTGCAGGGGTCTACGCCTCTCATCGGTCATTCATCTGAAAATGCCGTTACTTTGCCCTCATTTTTGAGGGCTATTTTCATTGATACAGAATTTGGGGTTTACAGATTTGTTTTTTCCCCCTCATATCTTAAGGATATCACTCTACTGCTCTCTAGCCTCCTTTTTTAAAGTAAGAAGCCAGCCATCAATTACATCATTTGTTATTGTGTTTCCTGTCTTTAGCCAGTTTCAAGATTGTTCTCTGAATGTCTTGCTTTCAGAAGTTTTAACATGTATTTGATGTTTGTTTTTAAAATCCTGCTTAGGGGAGTTCCCATTGTGTCTCAGGGCTAACAAACCTGACTAGAATTGATGAGGACTCGGGTTTGATCCCTGGCATGGCTCTGTGGGTTAAACACCAAAAAAAAAAAAAAGTCTTGCTCAGAGTTTGATCTTCTTGTGTCTGTAAGTTGACCAAATTTGGAAATATTTTAGCTATCCTTTATTCAAATCTTTTTTCTGCCCCATTCTCTCTTGTCTCTTCTTCTGGGACTCTAATCATATTTGTGTTGACCACTTGTTACTATCCCAAGGTCAATTTTTACTGAAAGCGACTCTTCTGAAGTGGATCAATATTTGTTCCAGCAGGAAGCTAAGTTACTAGCTAATCAGCCTAAATTGTGGAGGCTTGGTTTTATACTTATTTAGATTTGTGAGAAGCCCAAGGTGGTTTGCCAAGCCTTTCTAGTTTGACAAGATTCAGACACCAGATTCTCCTTTTTGTTGGGGAGCAGTTCAAATCTCTGTTCAGCTCTTTCAGCCTTTCAGCTTTTGCTTTCCTCTAGGTTCCTTGGACTTTCCCCTACATGTGCAAAGCTCCGGGGTTAGGCAATGATTTCAAGGAATTTATACGTAGAGCTTGGGGAGCTTTGATATTGCGGTGCTTTTCTGTATGGGAGTTGCTTTCTCACTTTCCAGATACTCCAGCAGCTCTGAACATCACCTCTGATACCCAAGCCTATAACATCAAGGATTTTTATTGAATTATGTTTACCCTGAGCCACACAGACTGAGGGGGATACTCTGAGGCAAAAAGTAATAATAGTATAATAATATAAATCTCATACGATATGCTTTCCTTTTCTCCATTGTCAAATTCCTTCCAGTTTCTGCTTGCTTTTGGCTATTTTCCCACGCCTTCAAATTATATTTGTAATTTGTCCAGAGTTGTTAATTATCATCTCTTGGGGGATTAGGCTGATACAAGATACTCTACCATAATGGAACTGGAGACACTCCTTGTGTTCTTTTTATAAAAGAAAATATGATTATAAAATTAATGCTTAACCATTGAAGAAAAGTTGGGGGGATAATGAAAAACATAAAGAACAAAATGAAGTAAACCTAAATATCTAGAGCTGGCCCCAGAAATATTTTGGTGAACAGCCTTCCAGTCTTCCACCTCTCTCTCTCTCTGTCACCTATCATCTCTCTCTCTCTATCATCTATCTGTCATCTATCTATCTATCATATCTATTATCTATCTATCCATCATCTATCTATCTATCTGTCTATCTACCTACCTACCTATCCATCCATCCATCCATCCACCCATCCATCCATCTATCCATCTACTTGCCTGTCTACCTACCTACCTACCTACCATCTCTCTTATCTTGTGGCACTATTGCTTCTCGATTTTCTTTCTTTTCTCTAGTCACTTCTTCATGGTTTTCTTTTTCTCTATCCATTCTTATGACCCTGTCTGTATCTTATTAGTAATGATGCTTACAGATACTGTAAAGTGTCTCAGTATCTTCAGTTCTTGGCAAACTGTAAGTTTTCAATGAATGAGTGCAGAATGATGAAACTTTCTAGGAAAGATAGTGATTTTCTTTAACCTGCACCTATGAGTTCTGTGGTAACTACCACAGCTATTCAAAAACATTTGGTTCTCTCTCTCTCTCTTTTTTTTTTTTTTTTGGTTTGTCAGCTTTTTTGGTTTTTTGGCTTTTTAGGGCTGCACTCACGGCATGTGAAAGTTCCCAAGCTAGGGGTCGATCAGAGCTGTGGCTGCCAGGCTACACCACAGCCACAGCAACACAGGATCCGAGCCATGTCGGTGACCTATACCACAGCTCACAGCAACACTGGATCTTTAACCCACTGAGTGAGGCCAGGGATCCAACCTGCGTTCTCATGGATAGTTGTTGGGTTCATTAACCACTGAGCCATGATGGGAAGGCCTCTTTTCTTTTTTTAACTGTGCGTGTGGCATGTGAATGATTCCAGGCCAGGGATCGAACCTGCACTGCAGCTAAGTCCTTAACCTGCTGCACCGCAGGGGAACTCCCGTTCTCTTTTCTTTTAGCCATGGTAGGATTATACTTCTCTGCCTGTTGAATTCAGGTAGGACCACATGACTAGCTTTGGGCAAAAAAACGTGAGCAGATTAAATGTGAGGCAGAAGCTTTCGGGACCAATGAACACTTTGCCAGTTTCCCTCTGTGGAGGCGATTAACAGTGTTTCATTTAAAGGCTCCTCCATCAAGCTGGGGTCTGGATTGGGAATGATGGTAATATGGAGCACAGCCCCCACCATGGTGGTTAGGGAACACAGCATGAAGTAAAGCTCTCTGTTTTATACCAGGGGTTAGTAAAAAGTGCCTGGGAGCTGGCTGTGTTTGTAAATAAAGGTTTATTGGAACACAGCCAGTCATTCATTCATGTAATGTCTGTATTCCTGCTACAAAGACAGAGTTGAGAAGGTGTTGCAGAGACCTTACGGCCTGCAAGCCTAAACTATTTAGTATCTGGTCCTTTAAGGAAAGTTTCCTGATTTCTCTTTTCTGCTGTTGCAGTTTTGGACTTATTGTCACTGCAGCATAATCTAGGCAAACCTAACCAATACACATTCTAAATATCCAAATGAGTATCAGGAACAGGCTGGAGAGAGGATGAGTCCACCACAAAGTCAGATGCAGTGACCCTAGAAGACTAGAGTAGCTGATCTGCTTGCTTTAACCTTTTAAAACTCATCATGTTCCTTTTTCATGTATTGTTAAACACATCATTCTTTTTCTTCATAGTTGATTTAGAATAGTATATTAGTTCCTCGTATACAGCATAGTGACTCAATATTATTGCAGATTTTATCCCATTATTGGTTATTAAAAGATAATGAGTATATTTCCCTGTGCTATAGAGTAAATCCTTGTTGCTTATCTATTTTATATATAGTAGTTTGTATCTATTAATCTCACACCCCTAATTTGTCCCTCCCCCCGTCCCTCTCGTCTTTGGTAACCACAGTTCATTTTCCATGTCTATGAATTAGTTTCTTTGTATATACATTCATTTGTATTATTTTTTAGATTCCACATATAAATGATATCACATAGTATTTGTCTTTATCTGCCTGACATATTTAACAAAGTATAATATTCTCTAGGTCCATCCATGTTGCTGCAAATGGCATTATTTTGTTCTTTTTATGGTTGAGTAGTATTCAATTGAGTATATGTGCCACATCTTCTTAATCCATTCATCTGAGGATGGGCATTTGGGTTGTTTCCATGCCTTGGCTATTGTGAATAACGCTGCATGAACGTATGGGGGCATGTATATTTTCAAATAATAATTTTGTCTGAATATATGCCCAGAAGTGGGATTGCTGGATTATACGGCAGTTCTTTTTTTTTTTTTTTTTTTGGTTTGCAGGGCCACACCCACGGCATATGGAGTTTCCCAGGCTAGGAGTCGAATCAGCGATGCGATGTAGCACCGGCCGTGGCCACAACAACTTGGGATCTGAGCCATGTCTGCCACATACACCACAGCTTATGGCAACGCCAGATCTTTAACAATGAGAGAGTCCAGGGATCAAACCCAAGTCCTCATGGATACTAGTTGGGTTTGTTAATCACTGAGGCATGACGGGAACTCCATATGGTAGTTCTATATTTAGTTTTCTCAAGTACCTCTATACTGTTTTCCATAGGAGTTGTACCAATTTACACTCCCACCAACAGTGTAGGAGGGTTCCCTTTTCTCCACATCCTCCTCAGCATCTGTTATTTGTAGACTTATTGATGATAGCCATTCTGACTGGTGTGAGAGTGGTACCTCAGTTTCGATTTGCATTTCTCTAATAATTAATGACATTGAGGATTTTTTTTCATGTGCCTTTTGGCCAACCATATATCTTCTTTGGAAGAATGTCTATTTAGGTCTTCTGTCCATTTTTCAATTGGGTTTTTTGTTTTTTTGCTGTTGAGTTGTATGTGTTGTTTATATATTTTGGAGATTAAGCCCTTGTCTGTTGCATCTTTTGCAACTATTTTCTCCCATTTCATAGGTTGTCTTTTGGGGTTTTTAAAAATGATTTCCTTTGCTGTGCAAAAGCTTCTAAGTTTAATTAGGTCCTATTGGGTTTTGTTGTTGTTTTTTTTATTTCTGTTGCCTTGGGAGACTGATCTAAGGAAACATTTGTCTGGTTGATGTCAGAGAAAGTTTTGCCTATGTTCTCTTCTAGGAGTTTTATAGTATTTTATCTTATGTTTAAGTCTTTAACCCATTTTGAGTTTATTTTTGTGCATGGTGTGAGGGTGTGTTCCAGTTTCACTGATTTATATGTGGCTGTCCAGGTTTCCCAGCACCACTTGCTGAAAAGACTGTCTGGCAGAGTTATGCCTCTTGCTTGGTTTTTCTTTCTCAGGATTGCTTTGGCAATTCTGGGTCTTTTATGGTTCCATATACATTTTTGGATTATTTATTCTAGTTCTGCAAAAAATGCCATGGGTAATTTGATAGGGACTGCATTAAATCCGTAGATTACTTTGAGTGGTATGGCCATTTCAATGATATTAAGTCTTCCAATCTAAGAGCATGTAGAATATCTTTCCCATTTCTTTGAATCTTCTTTAATTTTCTTGTTTAATGTTTTATACCTCTCAGCATATGTCTTTCACCTCCTTGGTCAGGTTTATTCCCACGAATTTAATTTTTGGGGGGGTGCTATTTTAGGTGGTTTTTTTTTTTTTTGCCTTTTTCTAGGGCTGTTCCGCGGCATATGGAGGTTCCCAGGCTAGGGTCAAATCGGAGCTGCAGCCACCTGTCTATGCCAGAGCCACAGCAACGCGGGATCCGAGCCGCATCTGCAATCTACACCACAGCTCACGGCAACGCCGGATTGTTAACCCACTGAGCAAGGCCAGGGACGGAACCCGCAATCTCATGGTTCCTAGTCGGATTCGTTAACCACCCCGCCACGACGGAAACTCCTACTTTTAGTTTTTTAAGGAATCTTCATACTATTTTCCAAATGGCTGCACTTTACATTCCCACTTATGATGTTCAAGGATTCCCTTTTTTCCATATCTTCTCTAACTTTTGTCATTTGTAGTTTTTTTTTTTTTTTTCTTTTTAGGACTGCACCCACGGCATATGAAAGTTCTCAGGCTAAGGGTCGAACTGGAGCTACAGCTGCCAGCCTATGCCACAGCCACAGCAATGTGGGATCCAAGCCTTGTTTTTGACCTACACCAAAGCTCATTGCAATGCCAGATCCCTGACCCACTGATCAAGGCCAGGGATTGAACCCACATCTTTGTGGATACTAGTCAGATTTGTTTCCACTGAGCCACAATGGGATCTCCAATTTGTAGAATTTTTGATGACAGTCATTCTTGTATGTGTGAGGTGATATCTCATTGTGGTTTTGATTTGCATTTCTCTAATAATTAGCAACACTGAGCATCTTCTTATGTGCCTGTTAGCTGTCTCTATGTCTTTGGAAAAAATGCCTATTCAAGTCTTCTGCCCATTTTTGAAACTTCTGCCCATCTTTCTTACTGTTTACAATGTAAATCATGTGTCCTTTACTAAGTTTTGAACAAATTGAAACTATAGTAATTTCTGAAGAGATTTTTATTTTTATCTTGAAAGAGGCATTTTGTTGTTTTGTTTGTGATTTGTTTTGCACTTTATCAGGGTGAGTGGTAACTTTCTGGTGGAGAACAGAACTAACTTTCAACATCAGCTTATGCTCTGCTTTGTAATCAGTACCATCCTTTCCCCCAGATTCTGATAATCACCTGTAGCCCCTGTGAAGGGTTGTGTCTCTATAAGACCTACAGCACCACTACAGAAAGGAGAAACTTGAAAGCAGAAGCCAGAAGGGTTCCATCCAGGTCTCCAATAGAAATGTATTTCTCTCATCCAGAATCCAAAGGGGAGGCTGCAGGCAGCCCTGTCACTGGAGCAGCAGGATGAAAGCACTGACAGTCGGAAGGACATCACCTCGGGGTGAGGCTTTTGAGAAAGGCAGGATCTTCAGACTAAAGGAGAGGGATGACAGGGAGTGCCTGGAAGGCTTTGCTCAGTGCTTTATACCTGAGCCAAACTACCTGAACAAAGAGAGACTATTCTTACGAGAACCCTTGGTGATGGCAGTCTACACTGCAGGCATGCATGTGGCTTCCAGCCCAGCTCATTTCTCCCCTCCCTTCTCCCAGGACTCCTGCTCTATTCCTTCCTTCCTTCCTTCCATCCTTCCTTCCTTCCCCTCTCCCTCTCTCTCTTTCTTTCTTCCTTCCTTTCTTTCTTACGGCTGCACCTGAGGCCTATGGAAGTTGCCAAGCCAGGGATCCAATTGGAGCTGCAGCTGAGACTTATGCCACAACCACGGCAACATGGGATCCAAGCCACATCGGCGACCTACTCTGCAGCTTGCAGCAAGGCTCAATCCCAAACCCACTGAGCAAGGCCAGGATCAAACCCGCATCCTCACAGAGACAACATCAGGCCCTTAACCTGCTGAGCCACAGTGGGAAATCCACTCCTGCTCTATTTCTATCCACAGCCTACCCTACATCCTAGGAGTCCTTAGATTGACACTCCCACCCCCTCACACCACCACCACCACTGATACAAGCACAGTAGGCATTTACATTTTGCTGGGGTACCAATACCACCCCACTGTGATGCTCCAACTCTGGATTCTAGCTCCACCTCGACCAGTACCTAACCAGGCCCTCTTGGACCACTGATTCCCTTGGCCTCATTGTAAAATTAAAAGTTGGATCATCTGATCTATAAAGTCCTTTTTAACTCTCAAGATGTTCTTGTAAATCATTGCAGGGAAACAGGGAGCACCAAAAACAAACACATAAAAGAAAGTTATGGGCCTTTAGGAAACTTCAATCCATCCTCATAAAGTTTCATTTGAGGAGTTCACTAGTGCCTCAACGGGTTAAGGCTCTGGAATTGTCACTGCTGTAGCTCTGCTCACTTCCGTGGCATGGGTTTGATCCCTGGCCCCAGAATGTCTGCATGCCATGGGTGTGGCCAAAAAAAAAAAAAAAGAAAGAAAGAAAGAAAAGAAAATTTCATTTGAGTTACAGTGAGATGAAAATGAATGGGGCCAATCATTTCTATAACTCCTTTTCTTGACAGAGGTAAAGCTCCTATGACACAAGAAACTGTCATGTGTATGTTGAAAAGTGGGACTCAGAGACTAACAGGTGAATTTCAGGCTGCTTGCAGATGTAAGGAGTCTGAGAGGCAATTTAAGTCTCAGATAACAATTTATCCAAGATATTTCCATGATTAATAAGCATACTAGGACAAACTTTTGGAAAAATTTTGGAACTTTTATCTATAGGTATGCTCTTATTCTATTCCTTAAAAAAGAGAAGGAGGAGGAGGAGAAATCTTATTGTTTTATTCAAGCTAATGCAGCTCATCCAGCCTCCCCCTCCTTAGAAACCCCTGCCTCTTGATCTCACTTGCCCATAGAGGAGGGAACCAGGTAATAAAGGGATTCAAATCCCAACTCCAAGGTCAGGGAGCTTGAGTCTCCCACCACTTACCGGCATGGCTGTGGGCAAGGACGTAACAATTTCTAAGCCTTACTTTCCCGCTCCGTACAACGGGTACCTATTTCATAGGTTTAAATGAAAGCAAGCAAGTCATGCCCCTAACAGAGTATCTAGGGAATAGTGAGTGCTCAACAGATACCAGCAACTATTATACTGAATCTTGTTGGATTGGTTAAATTCTATGGCAAGAGACTCCCCTCCCCTGAAAGACCTCAGTCTGCCACTTGTTCCTCTTTCAACAGCTCCTTTTTACAGGATTCTCAACTCCAGTATCCTACAGATATCTTCCTTTGGACTTGTGTGCCGAGCAGCAGAAAAAATGGGAGGGCTGCTGAAGAAAGGAGTTGTAACCTGGGGCCCTGGACCTTCTGACCAAGAAGTCCTCCCTTTTAGCCCTTGCTTGGTGGGCAAGGGCAAAGGGAACACACCAGATCCAATGGGGGGATCCCTTTAGGGCAAAGGGAGAATGGAGGGCAGTTAAAGACCATCTCTACCATGGACTTGGGCTTGGTACATGGTGGGGCTCCAGAAGGAGTTCCTTCTCTTGGTGGTGCCCCAGAAGCCACGTGAGAAGATGCCACATGCCCGGTAGGACGTAAAGAGCCTGTGTTCATCTCCTTTCCAACCTCTCTGCTCCCACCCCTAGAGAAAGTTGTCACTTGCCTGCCCCACTCCTCGTTAGAGTTTACCCAGGACTTCCTCTTGGCCCAGACACCCCAGCCACTCCTGAACCACCTGCAGAGGGAGGCTCACCAAAGCCGGCTTGGGGCCCCTTCCAGGTGCAAAGCTGGTAATGGGGCCAGCCTGGGGGGCAGGCCAGCACTGCGCATCTGCAGAAACTTGCTCAGGGGGTGAGGTGGCAGGGGAATGGGAATGACCTCAAAGGCTCAGGGCCCGCCTGTGGAGGTTACAGCGCAGGGCAGGGTTGGAGGGGCCAGGGCCTGCTGACTCTCGTGTTTCTAGTTCTCTCGAGAAAAGAGATAATCCCTCTGCTGAGGATGGCGAGCACTTTCCTCTTCCTGGAACATCACGTGATACTTACTCTGCCCTCCAAGAAGGCATCGGGGCATCGGGGGTGGCAGGGGCTGGCTGCCCCTACATAGCTGCACCGGCACCCGGTCCGTTTGTTCAAAGCTTTCCAAATGGCAGAAGGGACTTACAAGGAGTTAAGCGATGCTGGCTGCCTGATTGCTGGGATGCAGAGATGCAGATCTCCACAGAGATGCTGGTACTCGGTGGGTGGGGGGCATAGGCACAAAGGCTTCTTGGAGGAAGCTTGGGGCTCCGAGGTGGGTGGAGGTTTTCAGCCCCCAGACCAGAGCTCTGGGGCTGGACAGACGGGCAGACATTCACTCTTGGCCAGGTTGAAGCCTCACAGGCCTCAGCAGGCGGAGCACAGGGGAACTCCCAGGCAGAGTTAGGCCCCATCCTCCCACTCCCCAGGTGCCACCCTTCTCCTGAGGGTGGGCTGCAGAGGCTGGGCACTGGAAAGGGGGTCCGGAGGCAGAATTATGGGATGGAGGCTCTAGGCTTTGGCAGCCGACCTCCAGAAAATAGGCCACTGTGAAAAGTTTTCACCCGGGAGCTTGTTAAAAAGGTAAAATTTCTGATCAGATTGACGCAGCAATCAATAGTTCTTTCACCAGGCCCATGGCCTGATCTCAAGTTCAAGAACCACTGGTTCAAAGGAAGGGCCTGGCCTGTAATCTGGGAAACTGGGCCCCTCAGTTTTCCCATCAGTGAAAGGAAAGGATGGACCAGATCAGGTGGATGAAGCCAGGAATATTATACGAGGTGAAATGGGAAAGGTAGGAATGTCACACCCCAGAGGGTCTGTGCCCTGTGCTGGTCAGGTGCTGCCTGGGGATGAGTTGTTGCCATATGGTCTGCTTTTGCAAGAGAAGCTGGAAACCTGGATTTTTATTTATTTTTTTCTATCTATCTATCTATCTATCTATCTATCTATCTATCTATCTATCTATCACTTTTTAGGGCCTCCCCTGCGACATATGGAAGTTCCCAGGCAGGGATCAAATCAGAGCTGCAGGTGCCAGCCTACACCACAGCCACAGCAACACTGGATCCAAGCTGTATCTGCAGACCTACACCACAGTTTTGAGCCACATCTGCAGTCTACACTGCAGCTCGCAGCAACACAAATTCTTAATCCACTGAGCAAGGCCAGGGATCAAGCCCATATCCTCATGGATACTGGTTGGGTTCATAACCCTCTGAGCCACAACAGGAACTCTGAAACCTGGATTTTAAAATGTGAAATCTCCTGTTTTTTAAATCTTAGCAACTAATTAGACATTTAAAAAATACTGTTTGGGTCTTCACTGTAGGCCAAGGAAAACACATCTGCCACCTGGATTCACCCTGTGGGTTCCAGTTTATTCTTTGGACTCCAGCATCTCATCTTCTTCTGAAGTAGTCCGTGAGGCTGACATAAATGTGGCTGCTGCCCTGAAATAGAAGAGTGGGGCGGGATTTCTGAACTTTTAAGAAAATATTATTAGGAGAAACAGTCTTTTGAACACATTATAGTCACACAAAAAATATTACTGCTCCTTGAACTCCCTCTTTGCTATTCTCCATCATACTCTTTTTTTTTTTTGTCTTTTTGTCTTTTCTAGGGCTGCACCCTGCATCCGAGGCATATGGAGTTTCCCAGGCTAGGGGTCTAATCGGGGCTGTAGCCTCCAGCCTACACCACAGCCCCAGCAACGCCAGATCCAAGTCACGTCTGTGACCTACACCACAGCTCACAGCAACACCGGATCCTTAACTCACTGATGGAGGCCAGGGATCGAACCTGCAACCTCGTGGTTCCTGGTTGGATTCATTAACCACTGAGCCATGACAGGAACTCCTCCATTGTCCTCTTAATCAGGGAGCCTCATTGTTCTCATTATAATTTAAACTTAAAAAGATGCTGACCCACAGAAACATTAAGCAACTTGCTCAAAGGTATCTGCCAGAGTCAGCCTGTGTATTGCCACCTCCCCAACCACAGCTTCCTTGTCAAGACCCACTCTAAAATACACCTAGCGTTTATCAGGTATTTTGCCTACCTGCCAGATATTGTTCTAAGTGCTCTACAGGTATTAACCCTTTTAATATGAAAACCCTATGAAATGGGCACCATTACTGCCTCCCATTTTACAGATGAGGAAACTGAGGCCCAGAGAGGTTAAGCGATTTGCCCAAGGTCACCCAGCTTGTATGCAGTCAGTGGCAAAGCCCCTTCCTGATGCAATAGGACGAGGCTTAACACCGACTGCCTTCCTTACTGTCAGTTATAAGCCGCATCCTATCGCATCCCTAGGAATGTGGCAGCTCAGAAGGACATAAAGAGCCTGCACTGATCGGGCCCAGCAAGCCCAGCACACGTGGAGCTCGGACCCAACCAGGTTGGCCCCTCTGCGACTGAGCGGCTAATGTAGCCAGTCAGGCTTAAGGTGTCACAGAGTTTGACAGTTTTAACAAAGGAGGTGTCATCTGGAGAAGATGAAAGAGCAGAGCTGTTTATTTGAGGATTAGAGCCTTAAGAAGTGTCTGTAACTCTGCAGGCTGCATTTCTGCATCTCATCCTCCTGGTTCCTCACAGCGTTCTCAAGGCTTTGGAGGTAAGAATGCTCTGTAATCTAGTTTAATGTTCCAAGGCTTTCTAGGCAGAGGCACTGTCTCCACACAGCATTTGCTCTTAAGGGCTCCAGATAGAAAGAGCACTGAAAAAGGAGTCAAGAGACCTGGGTCCTAAGCCTTAGCTTTATAAATGATTGGCTGTGGGATCTGGGGAGACTACTTTTACTTTTCTAGGTGCCAGCTGCTGCCTCCCCTGTGTAGCTGCTCACCATATATGGCTAAACTAAAAATTCAGTTTCTTACCCACACTCTCTACATTTCCTTTTTTTTTTTTTTTTAAGGCTGCACCTGCAGCATATAGATGTTCCCAAGCTAGCAGTTGAACCAGATTTGCAGCTGCAGGCCTACACCACAGTGCACAGCAACACTGGATCCTTAACCCACTGAGCGAGGCCAGGGATCGAACCCACATCCTCATGGATACTAGTTGGGTCCTTAACCCGCTGAGCCACCATGGCAACTCCGTTCTCCACATTTCTATGTGTGGCAGGTGACTGACTTAATGGACAGGGTGGGTGTAGGACATCTCAGTTATTGTACAAGTTTTTAGGAGGTGTTGCTGTGGATTCAATTAGCTAAACCTAAAGCCCTTTGAACACTTAAATCTTATGTTTTGTTTGCTCCTGATTCACGAGAGCAGTCGCTCTTCATAGCTGCGAGGCGTTTCCTGGGGATGGCTGGTCTTGGCCAGTGAGGTGGGGTGCAGTGGGAAAGGCCCTCCCTCCTCAGCTGATAATTTCACCGGTGACCGAGAGCAGCTCTTAGACATCTGGTCAGAATTAGCGACGCAGCTTTAGACTGTGAACACTCCTGCATTCTGAATCCTATTGGCCCATAAAGGACATGAACTTTGGATCTAATTATTTGGGGGTAAAAGTTAAGAATAATGTGATTGCAAACTTCAAGAACGCTAACCGTTGGTCCCTGATTGGTGTTGGGATGAAAACATTGGAAGCATTCCTTCAATTAAGAGTAAAAGCCGGAGGAGTTCCCGTCGTGGCGCAGTGGTTAACGAATCCGACTAGGAACCATGAGGTTGCGGGTTCGATCCCTGCCCTTGCTCAGTGGGTTAACGATCCGGCGTTGCCCTGAGCTGTGGTGTAGGTTGCAGACGCGGCTCAGATCCTGCGTTGCTGTGGCTCTGGTGTAGGCCGGTGGCTACAGCTCCGATTAGACCCCTAGCCTGGGAACCTCCATATGCCGCGGAAGCGGCCCAAAGAAATAGCAAAAAGACAAAAAAAAAAAAAAAGAGTAAAAGCCAACGTTTATCTAGCACTTAGCATATGCCAAGCCAAGCATGGTCCTAACCCAACTCTCTTAGCAATGCTGTGAGGTGGGTGCCACTATTACCCCATTTTAAGAGGGGCAAGCTGAGGTACCGAGAGCCCCAGCAGTGCCCTCTGTCATTGCCAGAGCTGGGATTAGGGCTGCTAGATAAAATACAGCGACGAGATTCAATTTTTATTGGATGTCCTGTATTTTTATTATTTTTGTGGGTTTGTTTTGTTTGTTTGTCTTTTGTCTTTTTAGGGTTGCACCCACAGCATATGGAGGTTCCCAGGCTAGGGGTCCAATTGGAGTTGTTGCTGCTGGCCTACACCAGAGCCACAGTAACGCCAGATCTGAGCCACATCTGCGACCTACAGCTCACAGCAATGCCGAATCCTTAACCCACTGGGCGAGGCCAGGGACTGAACCTGAAATCTCATGGTTCCTAGTCAGATTTATTTCCGGTGCGCCACGATGGGAACTCCTATATTTTTTGTTTTTGTCCTGTGGTTTTGTTTTTGGTTTCCTTATCTATTTAGGGCCACACCAGCAGCATATGGAGGTTCCCAGGATAGGGGCTGAATCGGAGCTGCAGCTGCTGGCCTACGCCACAGCCACAGCAATGCCAGATCCTAGCTGAGTCTGCAACCTACACCACAGCTCACAGCAATGCTGGATCCTTAACCCACTGAGCGAAGCCATGGATCGCATCCGCATCCTCATGGATACTAGTCAGGTTCATTTCTGCCGAGCCATGATGGGAACTCCTGGATGTCCTGTAGTTTTATCAGCCAAATGGGCAACTCTAGCCCATAAGTCCAGGTATTATGGTTCCAGAGTCTGTAGCTGCCTCTATGTGCTGCCTCTTAAAAGAGGAAGATAATTTTGGATGCTGTGTTCTAAGGCACAGGAAGCACCCCTTGGAATTCTGTCGTGCTCCTTAAGGCTAACTCAAGTCCTCATATTCAAATGTAGGTACAGCAATCAGAGCTTGAATCTGGAATTACACTTTCTAGACAAACTGACCAATTACAGAGGTCCGATAACAGGATCCGGCTTTTCTGTCCTAAAGCATAAACCCAGCTTCACACCTAGACAAGTAGGCTCCATTATTCCCAGAATTCCAGGACACCCCCATCCCCGCCCATTTCCCACGGAAGCCCTCGCAACAGTATTTTGTTTGTTTTTCTGTTTGTCCATGGCATGCAGCAGCTTAATCCCTAGTTCCCAGACTAGGGATTGCACCTGGGCTGCAGCAGTGAAAGCACCCAATCCTAACCACTAGGCCACCAGGGAATTCCTAACTACTGAATCCTAACCACTAGGCCACCAGGGAACTCCCCCTCTCAATACTTTAGCTTTAACACAAGACACAAAATCCAGGCCACAATATGAGATGAGCTGGGGCTTTTTAAATTTTATTTTATTTTATTTTATTTTATTTTCATGGCCCCACCTGCCTATAAAAGTTCCTGGGTCAGAGGTTAAATCATAGCTGCAGCTGAGGCCTACACCACAGCCATGGCAACACCAGATCCAACCCGCATCTTGGACCTACACCTTAGCTCGAGGCAACAATGGATCCTTAACCCACTGAGCAAGGCCAGGATTGAACCCCTGTGCCCACGAAGGCAACATCGGGTCCTTAACTCACTGAGCCACAGTGGGAACTCCCCAGGGCATATATTTTAAAAGTCTCATGATCCAACTCTGGAGCTGCTAGAATTGGATCCCTAGGGGATGGGGCTGGGGGCTGCTGTATTTTTAATAAGCTTCCCAGTTAAGTGCGGTATGTAAGCTTGAGGACCACAGTGCAGAGATGCTGCTGGACCCTCTGCCCTCTCTCAGGAAATTTTCCCTCCTCTGAGGGCCTTAACTATATCACACACACCCCCACCCCCTGCCCAGTGCCTGCCACCTCCCTGTTACCTGAATCCTTTCTAGTCTCTTCCACTCTTGCCTCTTTCTTTCACTCATCTCTTGTCTATGATCCTCCCCTGGTCTCTCTCCTCGATCTTTGTTCCTGTTCCCATGGAGTCAGACTGCTGGCCCGTCACTCTGTCAATAGTCTCATGACCCATTAGTGTATCAGCTCCACTCTTAGAATCTCTGCAGATTTCCATAGACTTGTGGATGAAACCCCAGAGAAAAACAAAAACCAACACCTCTCATTTTACAGATGGAGGAGAAAAAAAATCCTTCAAGAGAGGAAGGAAGAAACCCTCCCAAGAAGCAGAGAGAGCTTGAAGGGAATTTCTCTGGAACCTCTGGGCTCCTGAGACATGAGCATAGGCACCTAAGATATTTTGTATTTAGAAGGGCAAGGCTACTCTTCCAAGCTGGATCTGGTATCAAATAAAAGATATTTGGTATATGTTCACCCTTGCTCCAGGAATGGTTTTGACAATTGGAAATCTTTTGGTGAGGGGTCAGCCCAAATCAACTGACCACAGCCTAGGAAGTCTTGGAGTCTCTAAAATGTGAGATAAGTAGTCCTGTCAGTCATTTAATTAACTCTGTGTACTTTACAGAAACCATGACTCACTGGCACAGATCTGCAATGACGGGAGTGTCCGCCAGGTGGGCGGGCAGTTGGGTTGGCAAAGTGTCTCTTTTTTTTGCAAGAAATCTGATTATTCAAAAAAATTTTTTTTTGTCTTTTTAGGGCTGAGCTCTTGCATACGGAGGTTCCTAGGCTAGGAGTTGAATCGGAGCTGTAGCCATAGCCATAGTAATGCTAGATCCGAGCCACATCTGCAACCTACACCACAGCTCATGGCAATACTAGATCCTCAACCCACTGAGCAAGGCCAGGGATCAAACCTGCGTCCTCGTGGATACTAGTTGCATTCATTAACCGATGAGTCACAACGGGAACTTCATGATTATTCAAATTTGCTATCATCAAGAAGTATGCAATGAAGCTGTGGTGGTCTTTACAGCTGTCAGCTCACAGACTTTCTTTCTTTCTTTCTTTCTTTCTTTCTTTCTTTCTTTCTTTCTTTCTTTCTTTCTTTCTTTCTTTCTTTCGTCTTTTTGGGACAACACTCATGGCATATGGAAGTTCCCAGGCTAGGGGTCGAATTGAAGCTGCAACAGCTGGCCTACACCACAGCCATGGCAACTCAGGATCCAAGCTGCATCTGCAACCTACACCACAGCTCACGGCAATGCCAGATCTATAACCCACCGAGTGAGGCCAGGGATTGAATCCGTGTCCTCATGGTCACTAGTCAGGTTTGTTACTGCTGAGCCACGATGTGAACTCCCTCTTTTTTGTTTTTTGAGGAAGTTCCTGGGCCAGGGATCGAACCTGTGCCACAGCAGTGACCTGAGCCACAGCAGCACAATGTTGGATCTTTAACCAGTAGGCTACTGAAGAATTCCCCTTATAGTTCTTTAAAAGCCTGCCTCCACTTGTCATCTATTAGTAATTCAGTCTCGCTTGGCAAGAACTCTTTGAGTGTCCACTGTATCCTGCACTTGTTGGTGCCATGGTGTCTGAGAAAAGGCCTATGTGCCTTCTTGTTGAGGAGACAAGCCAATAAGAGATGAACAGGATGCATGCTCCCCACAGGTGTCCAAAGGGGTGGGAGCAACTCTAAACCCTGAAGACCCTTGGGAACCCTTCAGTGCATTTACAAAGCGAGCCTTGAGGACCTGCGCTATGTTGAGGACAGGCCTGAGTGCTGAAGAAGAGAATGGAGGGGACCTGGATGTGGCCCCTTCCCTTAGGGAGCTAGAGGCCATTCCTAGGGGTGAAAGGCACCATGGGGCCTTGGGCTACAGAAAATCCTGCAGCTGGTAGAGCAGTAAGTGGGAAGAACTTTAGGCTTGCAGGTGGAGCAGGATCTCCGTTCTCCACATCACTTCGGGAGCGATGTGGGGTCAGAAGGGGGGCTCATGTTTTCTACACATCCATTATCATACATGTTAATGTGGGATACCTATGTATCATACATGCACAAGCCACTTAACCTTTCTCTGCTTTCGTTGCTTGCTTGGTGAAATATACGTACTCGTTATATCTGCTTTGCTGGATTGTTGTGATGGTTGAATTAAACTGGAGACAGCAACTTAAACTGCTTTAGTAAAGTGTCCGACTCCTGAACAGGAAACAAAAAGGGTCAGCTTTGCCATTTAAAATAAAAATCAGTCCTGCCATGTATTTGGTTTGGGATTCCATGGAACACACATATCACCAGATTACCAAAATGAACAGGTGGTAGAGGACTGTATCAAGGCACGGCAAACAGAGTTCCTGTCATGGCTCGGTGGTTAACAAATCCAACTAGGAAATCATGAAGTTGTGGGTTCGATCCCTGGTCTTGTTCAGTGGGTTAAGGATCCGGTGCTGCCATGAGCTGTGGTGTAGGTCACAGACACGGCTTGGATCCTGTGTTGCTGTGGCTGTGGTGTAGGCTGGCGGCTACAGCTCTGATTGGACCCCTAGCCTGGGAACCTCCATATGCTGTGGGCATGGCCCTAAAAAGTCAAAAAGACAAAAAAAAAAAAAAAAGACACAGCAAACGAAGGAGAGAGGGAAGGAGGAACAAGAGCAGAGAAAGGGGAGAGAGGGAGAAGGCGGGGGAGAGGAGGTACCAGACATAACAAGGGCCTGGCAGGAGAACATTTTCACTTTTGACAAGCTCTTCAGAGCCCACAAAAGGAAAGCAACTCTGTAGTAGATAATTATTCAGATAGTATCTGCTTAATCAGTCCCAAATTGTACTCAATTACTACAGAATTAGAAGGCCTTAATTATTAGTGTGGAATTTCAAAAGAAAAGCCTAGGAAATATGCACATGCTCCTGTCCAGTGCCCAGGTGGGACCCAGGTGTGCCAGGCAGCTGCCATTCATTCTCCTGGGAGAGACGCTGGGCCCATGTGTTTAGGAAGCAGCTGGGACAATGACAGTTTTGTGGGGGAGCAGCTGGAGACCCAGAAGAAACAGGAGGAAGCTAAGCTGTGCCTGAAGCTATGTTAGAATAGCTGTGACTTTTGTACTTAAAGAAAGAAGGAAGAAAGGAAGGGTAAGAAAGAGAGAAAGAGAGAGGAAGAAGGAAAGAGAGAGAGGGAGGAAAGAAGGAAGGAATGGAGGGAGGAAGAAAAAAACCACTCCATGATACATGCTGAACGAATGAATGAGTGAGAGAGATTGAGAAGTTTTATTAATGTAACCCATGTTCTCTCTCTCATGCTGATCTCACTTCACAAAACAGGGAAAACTGGATTTCTGTGTAGAAGAGGAGATACTGATTATAAGAAAGCAACACTGAATTATTTTCAGTACTTTACATGATCAGGGCAATCTCCAGTGACTACCCTCTGAGAGAGGTACTATTAATATTTCCATTTTACAGATGAGAAGACTGAGGCATAACGTTCAGGTGACCTGCTCAAGATCACACAGCTGAGGCTTGATGCTGAGAAGCCCACCAGGCCGTCAGGTTCAGGGTTGACGTTTCCAACCACCAGACATGGGTGCCCTCTGTTCAGTGTCTGAGGAGGGACCTTGGCCATGGGTACAGTGAGGTGTGAAAGGGGCTGGTGGGAAAATCAGTGCAGGGTCAGGGGCACGTGGCATTTTCCTGGCACAGCCCACTCTGAGATCACCTGTGGTTCCCGTCCTGGTTGATTGACTGTGGCATGGGCTCCCCGCTCCGCCATGGGGCTTCTCCCTGGGGTGGCTTCTCAACTCCTTCCAGGGAACAATACCCCACGTGCAACTTCTCTAGAAAGCCCCCAAATGACAATGTGTCCTCTTTTTAAAATGAAATGTAGTTTAAGTACAATATTATATCATTTTTAATTGTACAACATGGTGATTCAAGGTTTTTATAGGTTATACTCCATTGATAGTAATTATAAAATACTGGCTATATTCTGTGCTGTACAATGTATATAATGTATGTAAGGTATGTCCAGGAGTTTCCATCGTGGCTCAGTTGTTAATGAATCCAACTAGGAACTATGAGGTTTCGGGTTTGATCCCTGGCCTTGCTAAGTGGGTTGGGGATCTGGTGTTGCCGTGAGCTGTGGTGTAGGTCACAGATATGGCTCAGACCTGGCATTGATGTGGCTCTGGAGTAGATGGGCAGCAACAGCTCCCACTGGACCCCTAGCCTGGAAACCTCCATATGCCGCAGGCACAGCCCTGTAAAGACGAAAGACAAAAATAATAATAATAATAAAAAAATAAAGTATGTCCATTTGGGGTTATTTTTATTTATTTATTTATTTGGCCATGCTCACAGCATGTGAAAGTTTCTGGGCCAGGGATTGAACCTGTGCCACAACTGTAACACCTGATCCTTACCCTACTGCACCACAAGGGAACTCCCTGTAGGTCCATTTTGGATGACACCTACCCCATGAGCAGATCTCCTCACCCTCACTTCCTAAAAATAATTCCAGGAAGACCCCCAGTCCAGGGCCAGGAGGTCCTATGGGTAGTTCAAACATGTCAGAGGTTTCTTTATGGTCATATCGAGCTATGCCGGTGGGTTACCTCTTGAATGACTGAATAGAACCTTAACTAAAAATTAAAAGTTCACCTGTGACAAGTTAAAGATCTGTTGCCAGAGGAAGGCGCTTTTCCACTGACTGCTTGTGCAACCACATGGGGAAATGGTAGATGCTGAAGAGGTGGGGGGTGGGGGAGGGGGAGTCCTCAGGGCTCTCTCCCCATCTCGAAGAAACTTTCCCACCCCAAGTTCAACCTGTGCTCTGTCTGACTTTCTACAAATGTGTATGTACAGATGTGTGTGTGTACAGATATGTGTGTGTATATACTTCTTTTTTTCTTTTTAGGGCCATACCTGCAGCATATGGAAGTTCCTGGGCTAGAGGTCGAATCAGAATTGCAGCTGCCAACCTATGCCACAGCCATAGCAATGAAGGATCTGAGCTGCATCTGCAGCATAAGCCACAGCTCTTGGCAAAGCCACATCTTAACCCACTGAGTGAGGCCAGGGATCAAACCTGCATCCTCATGGATACTAGTTAGATTCTTAATCTGCTGAGCCACAGCAGTATATCCCTGTATATACGTATTTTGCAGCATGGCGGAAGTGAACCATTCTGACTCTGTCCCCATTAGCTGTGTGACTTTGGATCAGTGGCTTCCCTCTCTGGGCCTCACTGCGGTAACTTAGAAGGCGTGGGAGTTGGAGATGTTCTCATCTGGAATTCAGGATCTCCTGGACGTGATACAGGGACCTCCCCTTTAGCAGCCCCTGACGAGTAGCTCCTCCCAGACCCCAAGTCCAAGTTTTTCCTTCCTTCCCTCGTTGCCACCCTGACGCAACCACCCATGAGAACTGCCCCCGCCTCCCTGTTGATATTTCAACACTTCCCCCCACTTCACGCGCCCCCACCCCCTGCCTTGCTGTGGGGGCCAAAGCCACAAGCAAGTAGGCATGTCCAAACCTTGGTTCTCACAGCACCGCCAAGTAGGCAGTTCTCAGAGGTGAGCCCTGTCCTGACTTCCAGCCCTGCTCACTGCTCTGCAGACAGCTTTGTTCTTTCAGGCCCAGCACGAGACTCAGTTTCAACACAGCAGAGCAGATCCCAATCTTCCCAGCCCGCCCCATCCCCAGGCACTGCCTCCAGCATCTCGTTCACCCTCCTTGGAGACTCGGCTCATTGTCTCCTGGGATGGAGGCCCCCGACACTCTCTGAGTTTCTCTGGTCCCAGGCAGGAGTGGTGACAGGGGAGTTGTGCAAGGCTCCTCTGGAGGGCCAGTGAGAGCATCTATTTACTATTTTTCTGCTGATTTATTGGGCTGGCAGAGCCCTGCCTTGGATGAGAAAGCCCTGGAGCTCCCGAATATGGCTGTTCCTGAAACTGGAACGATGGTGGTGACAGCAGCAGCCACATGGCAGACATGAGGGCTTTGAGTCTTCAGAGGTGGCTTCACTTATGATATCATGAACCCGAGCACTCAGGGCCTGAGGTCCCCAGAAAGGATGTCACTATCTGCCAGAGAGGCTGTCCTGGACAAGCTCCACAGAATCTCCTGGTCTGAAGACCACACCAAGGTATCTCCCTTCTTCAATAGGGAACAGGTAAAAGTTAGTCTGCGTATAAGCCACTCTTTAGAGTTTGCACTTAGCCAACAATTGACCTTCACCAACAGCCCAAGTTCAGTTCATTATGGGCTTTAATAGAAACCAAAGCAAACTCGGGAGTAGCTCAGGGCTTGGCAGACACCTAATGCCTTGATCCTCTCTGAAGATTTAGACTCAGTTCTTCCCAGACCTTCTTTCTAAGCTGTTACTTCCTGCAAGTCCTAGTCCCTTTCCAACTCCCTGATCAAACCTTCCCTGACCACCCCAGGCCCCTTGATCACACCTTTCCCGAGCATCGGAGCCGCCCACATGATTTGGCCCTCAACCTTGCCTATTGTTCGCTGACTCCTTCTTATCTGGGGGTGTTATCTCCCTCAAGAATCTGGAGGACTAGGAGGCCTATCTTTTATTTCTTTTGGAGCCTGCCTTCCATTATTTTCTGGCACAGTGCTGATCCGGGAGTTGAGGCTTAATAAGTGCTTGCTTGATTGAGAAAGATAATACTTTGTCAATAGATGAGAGAAGCCAGAGATAAGGCACAACTGTTCCCATCCCCTGGAAGAGACAGTTGTGCTTAAGGATTGTGGTCCAAGCTCCCCTCCCTCCCTTCCCTCCCTCCTGGGGTCATGTGACTAGCTCTGGCCAATGGACTGTGAGAAGCAGTGCCCCTGTCCCTTCCCACGAGAGGGAGGTCGAGTCATTGTGAGTTTTTCACACTCTGCCCCCTGCCATTCACCCTGTTGCTACGGCAGCCTTAGAAGATGGTGGCTTCTCCACTGACTTGGGTCCAAGTGATCCTGTGGAGCTGAGCCCTGGGACTAAAAGTTGTAAAAGAAAGAAATTTTGTATAAAACCTCTGAAAGGTGGAGATTTGTTCTTGCGGTAGATCCTAATCTGACTAGTAGGACTCCTACTCCACTTAAATATTTTTTAGAAATAAGGATGGGGAGTTCCCATTGTAGGACAGCACAAATGAATCCGACTAGTAACCATGAGGTTGCAGGTTCGATTCCTGGCCTCACTCAGTGGGTTAAGAATCTGGAGTTGCCGTCAGCTGTGGTGCAGGTCACAGATGTGGCTCAGATCCTGCATTGCTATGGCTGTGGTGTAGACTGGCACTAGCTCTGATTCGACCCCTGGCCTGGGAACTTCCATATGCCAAGGGTATGGCCCTAAAAAGAAAAAGAATAAAATAAAAGAAAAAGGAAATAAGGATGATCTTCACATGGAACATGGGAACACAGAAGACAAAGAGAAATAATTTCAGTCCAAAATAAGTCCCCAAAAAAGGCCATCTTGCCAGTTGTTTCTTAAAATATGGTCCAGAGATGTATCTACTAAAAGGCATATATGCATTAAGATGCTTTTTAAATTGTAGATTCTTGAACCCTACTCTAGGCCTATCAGATCAGAATCTCTAGTGGCAGTTCCCAGGCATCTGTATTTTTAACAAGCTCCTAGGGAAATTGTATGCAGTTAAGTTTGAGAAACTCTGATCCTACCGCTTTAAATGAGGTATCCTCTGATACCTGGTTCGAAAACCCTAGATGCACATAAGAATCACCTGAGAAGCTTTTAAAAATGCTGAGTCTCTGCCTTATTCTTACAGAATTGAAGTATAGTTGACTTACAATGTTTCAGGTGTACAGCAAAGTGAATCAGTTTTATATATGTGTTGAATATGAATATGTATTTTTTTCAGATCCTTGTCTCACGTAGGTTACTCAGAATTTTTTTTTTAAGTGAAAGCAAGTTTATTTAGAGAGATACACATTCCACAGGCAGAATGCGGAGGGTCTCAGGTGAGAGTGGCCTCTTAGAAGATGTTGAATATGGTTCCCTGTGTTCTATGGTAGGTCCTTGTTACTTATCGCCTTTATATTTAGTAGTGTGTATCTGTTACTCCCAAATCTGCAGAACCATTTCCAATTGGTGTGGAGAAAGGCCTACATGTCACTTTGTTGTAGTTTGACGTTCTCTCTCAGGACTTTAATATGAACTGTTAACTGAATTAAGTGATTCCGTACCCATGCCCTATGGAGGTTCCCAGGCTAGGGGTTGGATCGGAGCCTATGCCACAGCCACAGCAACGCAGGATCGGAGCCGTGTCTGCGACCTACACCACAGCTCATGGTAACACCAGATCCTTAACCCACTGAGCAAGGCCAGGGATCCAACCTGCAACCTCAGGGTTCCTTGTAGGATTCATTTCCACTGCACCACAAAGATTTAATTGTTTAAAAGCATTTTTGGTTCATATTTCAGAGGGTTAAATAAGAAGGAATTGCTCCAAGATTGATACATGAGCGCAGATGGATATAACTGGCATGGTCTACTGATTTAAACACTTATGACCCTCAACTACAAGTTCTCATTCATCTGTGGCTTCTCCCCACTCAGAGATCACCACTCACACATACCACAGGGCAGTGCTTTTGGAACCCAAGGGCGTGGGTGGCATCATCCAGATGAAGGGACATTCTGTGGCACCAGAAACTTTATTTTCACAAAAAGAATGTTTCCTTCAAAATGTCCAGCTTTCATGAAAGACTAGTTCTGTCACCCGTTTTGCTTCAGCTGTTTTCCTCCTCTGAGAAGTAGGCTTAAGAGCACTTCCTAGTCTTATAAGCTTGTTGTGAGAATTTAGACAAATGCAAGTCACACACACACATTCAGGACTCATTTTACATAAAAATTTTTATTTCGCACAGGTGAGTCAATTCTTATAAGAAAATCTCCAAGGCTTCTTGGCAAGTTCAAGTGTCGATTGACAGAATGCAAGCAAATATCTTTTTTTTTACTTCAAAGTTTTATTCCAGTAACTACAAACAAGCAACCTTGCTCTCTGTCAACACCAACATTTTAATTTTTTTGTTTTTTAAAGTTTTTTTGAGGTATAGTTGATTTAAAATGCTGTGATAATTTCTGATCACAGAAATCCTTAACCCACTGAGCAAGGCCAGGGATTGAACCTACAACCTCATGGTTCCTAGTCGGATTCGTTTCCGCTGCACCATGAGGGGAACTCCCAGGTTCTTTTCTTATTTAGGTTATCATAGAATATGGAGTAGAGTTTCCTGTGCTACATAGCAGGTCCCTGTGGACAATACCAACATTTTAGAATCAATCTTTCAATACTGATCACCAAGAACTGATAGAGGTTCACTGAGAATAAGCCTTTCTGATAAGATTGCTTATTGTATTGAAAATTGGTAGAAGCAATATTTCTTGACATTTAGAAAGGCATTTGGTAAAGTTTTTTAAATTTAATTTTATTAAAAAAATTTTTTTTGTCTTTTTTTTAAGGCTTCACCCATGGCATATGGAGGTTCCCAGGCTAAAGGTCGAATCAGAGCTGCAGCTTCTGGCCTACACCACAGCCACAGCAACACAGGATCTGAGCCTCATCTGTGGCCTACACCACAGCTCAAGGCAACGCCAGATCCTTAACCCACTGAGAGAGGCCAGGGATCGAACCTGCGTCCTTATGGGTGCTAGTCAAATTTGTTTCTGCTGAACCACGATGGGAACAACAGGTGTTTTTTTTTTTTTTTTTTTAATGAAACTGTTGTGTATAAAATAAAAGCATGCTTCTGGTTCAGTTCTCCAAGATATCTAAAAGATATTTGTTAATGGCTCTGTAAGCTTTGTATAATGTTGTACTCTCTCAATTGCAGCTGAACGTGGAGTTCTGCAGAATTACCAATGCCACATCTTATTCCATGAGAAAAGACCATAAATATTAAATGAATTCTCCCAAGCAATAAAATTATACTTAAGTCCCTCTCACTTCTCTCTTCCTGGCTCCCTTGTGTGCAATATATTGACTTAGAGCTAAGGCAATAATGATGGATAATGAGTCAAAGTCCCAAATATTCTTTAGATGAAATCAATGGGAGGTAAAGTGATTGAACAAGGACATAAAAGTAGTTGGGGACACCTGGCCTATCAGCATTTGCATAAAATCAGTGTTTATTTGACAACAAAGTTCTAGCCAGTAATAATCTTGGCAACTGAAACACTAAAATACCTATGAGAGTTCCCTGGTGGCTTAGCATATAAAGGGTCTGGCATTGTCACTGCTGTGGTGAGGGTTCAGTCCCTAACCCAGGAAATTTTGCATGCTGCAGGGGCGGCCAAAAACAAACAAAAAAATCTTAGCATGTTTCAAGTCTCAGATCTTGGGTTATGGTCTCATTGTACTCGGCACCAGTAAGACCTCATTGAAGAAATCTCTCTGGTTCTTACTATAATGGGTTGCACTGTGACCTCTTGAAAGACATGTCCACTCAAAACCCGCAAATGTGCTTTAATTTGGGAAAAGCATGTCTGCAGATACTATTAAGTTAAGGGAATTAAATTGAGATCATCCTGGATTTAGGTTAGATCCTCAATCCAAGGACAGATGTCCTTACAGGAGGAGGGGAGGGAGGGCAAAGTGAGGATGGAGGTGAGTGTGATGCCTCTGCAAACCACAAGGATGTCAGGAGCCACCAGAATGCAGAGAAGACCAGGAATAATTTGCCCATAGAGCCTTTGGAGGGAGTACAGCTCTGCGACCACCCTGATCTCAGACTCCTGGCCCCAGACCTGTGAGAGAAGCTACTTCTGTTGTTTGAAGTCCCCACGTGGTGGTGATTTGCCATGGTAGCTCCAGGACCCTAACTCAGTCGCCATGGTCTTTTTTTTTTTTTTTTTTCCTTCCCCACAGGGCTGCACCTTCGGCATATGGAAGTTCCCAGGCTAGGGGTTGAATCGGAGCCTATGCCACAGCCACAGCAACACCAGATCCAAGCTACGTCTGTGACCTATACCACAGCTCACGGCAATGCCCGATCCTTAACCCACTGAGCAAGGCCAGGGATTGAACCTGCATCCTCATGAATACCAGTCGTGTTCTTAACCTGCTGAGCCACAATGGGAACTCCCGGCTTGTGTGTGTTTTAATGCCCAGCTCAGATGAAGACCTAAATCACCACCACTCTATAATATCCAGAGTAAGCTAAGAGACCCCTACTTCCTCTTAGAGGAAAACAAATGTCGGAATTCTCCTCGGCATTAACAGCAAAAAGAATTTGGAGAAAAATTCCTCATTTGCACCTAGACTTACATTTCTTATTAATTTCTTCTTTGGGATTGTTGCTTTTAGTCTTCACAACCCATGTTATAGTTTTCACTTGAAAAGCACATTTAAAGAAAAAGTACATGGGAGTTCCCCTTGTGGTTCAGTGGGTTAAGAATCCAACTAGTAACCATGAGGATGCAGGTTCCATCCCTGGTCTCGATCAGTGGGATCTGGTGTTGTCGCAAGGTGTAGGTCACAGATGTGGCCTGGATCTGCATTGCCATGGCTGTGGTGTAGACTGGCAGTTCCAGCTCGGATTCGACCCCTACCCTGGGAACTTCCATATACTGCAGGGGCAGCACTAAAAAGAAAAAAATATTAAAAATAAAAAACTTAAGGAAAAGTAATTGCATTTTTCTCTGGGGCAAGGACTCCCAGAGAAGCTTTGGTGGTTGAACTTGAAGCATTACTGCACCACTGGTGGTAATTTACTCTAATGGAGGACAAAATACCTGGGAGTAATTGAAATGTCTCTTGATTGCTCCTTTGTAAGCCCAGACCTATAAGAGGCAGTGAAAAGCAGAAAAAGCATTTTCAGTTTTCTGAAGGGAATTATCAGGAAAACAATAGGCTTCTCTTGAAACAGGATCCCTTATGTGTTAGTCTTGCTAGAATTCAGCTCTTCCTCAAAGAAAAAGATGGCACCAGTTACAAACCTACCGATTTATACAGAAGCCAGTAAATTCCAACGAGATATCTATTTATCAGAAACAGAGATGTTTTGGTTGTGTAGCTGCAGGTACAGACTATTCTAGAGTCCTTTGTTATGAAGAGTTCATTTGTTATTGTCGATTTCGCTTTTCATCCAATGAACGTTATTATAAAGTGACACTGCCAAGAGATGTGTTATTTAAAGCTGTGCTGTGTATGAAATGCTACAGAAAGCAAGTCCCATCTTTCCTTCCAGGAGAAATATCTGTTTGGAAGCAATGTAAATAAACAGAGTGGATGCAAAAGCGATGAAGGCCAGAGGATTTCTTCTTCTTCCTGAAAAGGCAAAGAGGAACAATCCAGGAGCCACAGCACAAAACCTCCTGTGTCTTAATGGCCTGAGATCTCGCACAGAAACCACATCCAGGGCCGTGGATTTACCTGAACAAATAGACAGAGGCCTTGGAAAGCTGCAGCCTAAATGCTGTTTACACTGTAAATAAGACATAAACAGCTCTCTGATGAGCTACTGTCACATCTGGGCTGCCTTGTGGGAAGAGAGATGTGTTCGGGAGGCTTGGCTGGCAGCAGGTCCATTTCCCTAAGATCTGCCTTCCTGGTAAAACTTCGAAGATGCAGCCGATAAGAGATCTGGACACGAGCCTTCTTGGCGCGCTCCAGAAGGCTCTTCTCGAAAACAACACAGGGCCGAGTTCCCTCATCTATTGTTTTCCTGAAACTAGCCTTCTGGGAGTGTGCAGCAGAAATGAAAGCCCTTACCCTGTGGCTGCGGATGGCCTGCTGCTGAAACCCTGGTCACTCATTTTAGCACTTTGGTTTCACCACTGGTCTGCCAAGTCCCCGATCTTAGCTTCCAGCAAGGGGGCGGGTCTTAGGGAAAGAGCACACTACGCGAATCCGTGCTCCTTAGCATGGAAGATGCAAAGATAGAGAGACAGCCCTCTGAGGCACTCAACTGATTAGAAGTCAGCGAGTGGAGGAGGGGGAGGAGGAGGAGGCAGGATGGTCCCCAGGGAGGGCGGGCCACCCAGACCGCAGGCTGTGACCAGCCCTTGACCATGTGTCGAAGCCTGCTTTCCCCTCCCATCTCCCTGCGGCCAGGCCAGGTGTCTGCTGCTTCCCTGGCCCTCCTGCTCCACCCTCTTTCCTGCCGGCAAGCTGCCATCCATCCTTCCTCATCACCCAGCCCAGCCAGGAAGCCCAGCTCCTATTTCTCCTCTTCCCGTGAAGTCTTCTGTGAACCATTTTTATGGGATGTATTTGGCTCCTCCTTTGAACTCTCACGGGATTGTCCAGAACCGTGGTTCCCAAACTGGGTGCCAAGGCACCCGGGGCATCTCAGCAAGGTCACAAGGGGCTGTGGATATTTTATATTTTCTCAGAGAAACATCTGTCCAAATCCACGAAAACTACTAGCTCATAGCAGTGCAGTTTCCATGTTAAGCTGCAACGCATGACTTTGGTGACATATTTTTACTGTTGCTGTGATTTTTTTTCTCTCTTTCAGCCATGCCTGTGGCAGGTGGAAGTTCCGGACAGAGATGGAACCTGTGCCACAGCAGCGACCTGAGCCACAGCAGTGACAATGCTGGAACCTTAATCCAGTGCATAAGAGAACTCTGATTTTTTTAAAAAATGATGTTCAGCCAAGAAATAAGGGTGGTGGTATTGTGCCCAACCTGATTCCAAGTTCTGAAAGGTTGTGCCCTGGATTGTAATGATTTAATAATGAAATAAAAATATTATTTTTTCTTTCTCTTAAGCATTAATTTTCCAAGTGGCTACTAAGTTGTTAAGTCATAAATACTTATTAAGTTGTTTGGACCTAATTACTTAATTACTTAATAATGAAATAGTAGGTATTTCTTTTGGCCCAGGGGCGCCAGGAAAGAATTACAGAGATGCTGAGGGTTCCGTGAATAGAGAAAGTTCGGGAACCTCAGGTGTAGAACATCCATTTGACAGGTAGCATTTACTGTGTGAATTGTTTTATGTCACCTTGGAGGTAAAATGGTTTTGTTTGCTTGTTTATTCTTTCTTTCTCTTTCTTTCTTTCTTTCTTTCTTTCTTTCTTTCTTTCTTTCTTTCTTTCTTTCTTTCTTTCTTTCTTTCTTTCTTTCTTTCTTTCTTTCTTTCGGCTTTCAGTGAGTTTTACTCTTTCCTTTTTTCATCTCTGCTTCCTTTTTTTTTTTTGGCATGGGAGCAGAATCTTCTTTGGTTTTGGTTTTTTGTTTGTTTATCATTTTTTGAAGTATTTTGTTTTGTTTTGTTGCTTTTCAGGTCCACACCTGCGGCACGTGGAAGTTCCCAGACTAGGGGGTCGAATCGGAACTACAGCTGCCGGACTACACCACAGCCACAGCAATGCGAGAGCCTAGCTGGGTCTGTGAACTACACCACAGCTCACAGCAACGCCGGATCCTTAACCCAATGAGCAAGGCCAGGGATCAAACCGGGTCCTCATGGATACCAGTTGGGCTTGTTACCGCTGAGCCATGAAGGGAACTTACAATTTTTAAGCTTTATTGAAGTATAGTTTATTTACAAGGTTGTGATAATTTTTGCTGTACAACAAAATTCAGTTTCTCTTTAGGCTGGGCTTGAGAAGAATAAGAGAACATTGCCTCCAGAAGTCCCAAAGGATCGTCGAGAAAGAAGACTGGGCAGCAGGTGGATGGGAGAGAACTGGGTGAGTTTAGACAGTAAGAGAACCCAAACAAGGGCAAGGCCAGGAGGAATCCATAAATAAAATTAAGTTTAATTAAGTGGTGAGAGGAGGATTGTTTTACTCTTAGGCAAAGGCATGTCACCACTTCTCTGTACTCAGCTTTTGAACAGCGTATTGTTTTTTCTTACTTCATAATGAGGGGTATATTTTAAGTAAACTTGTTTTATTACTATTAATAGATGTTTTAAAGTTAGTGCTAATGAGGGAATGAAAAGTTACTTCCATTTGTTTGTTTGTTTGTTATGTTCTGTTTTGTTTTCGGTGCTTCACATCTAGACTTTTCCGTGCCTAGAACACTCAACTTTGCTATTCAAACAAAGCACCGTTTCCCCCACTGTTGTTGGCTAGATGCGAAGATGAACTTGAGGGGAGTCTTTGCCCCGTGACGTTGCCAGGTCCCAGTAAACATATTACATTCCTCTGCTTCCCTGCAAAGAGTCTTGAAAATTTAAATAACAATAGATTTTTCACGGCTCGGACACATGGGGGCTAAGAATGGAGGAAAACCTGGGAAGTTATAATGATGGTTTAGAATTTAAATCGTCTTGTGTTGACAGCTAGGACGTCTGCTAACTTTACAGTAGAACTAGTGGGTGGTAACTTAGCTTCTCAGAGCCTTGAGTTTCTTCATAACCTTGTTGTGAGGTTGAAGTAAGGTTGTGAGACCAGGTGGCACACAAAATAAACCTTGATTGGGTCCATCACAAATCATCGAGACAATCAGTATGTGTTTCCCTTAATTTGCCCCTTTCTGGGTCTCTCCCTCCTCGAGACTTCTTGGTGGTTGACCGGCCATGTAGGCTCTATGACTCCTTCCTGGCTCTGCCCTCCAGTCACTGTATCCCTTTGAGTTTTAGTTGGCCCTCTGCCCTCTGCCCTTGGTGCCCTGGCTCTTGCGTTTGTGTGCTGGCTGCCTCCCCCAGTCGATTTTTGGTGACAGTTGTAAACTTGGTGAGGATTTGCAAAGGATTGAGAGGGTTGTGCCTGTGATCACATCTTCAGACAACATTTGAATATGGGGATGCCCCTCCACCGCCCCCCCCAAAAAAAACCCACTAGAGATGAGATTGTCTTCCGAGCTTGGAAATTTCCAATCAAGTAGTCATTATGTAACTGACTCCAGGGCCAGACTGCCTGTGCTCAAAAAAATGAATTCCGGCTCCGCTATGAATGGCAATTTCCTTAATGATCCTGAGCTTCAGTTCCCTCCATGAAATGGGAATAAAAAAAACCATTGGCTTCATAGTGGTGCTGTGAGGATGAAATGCTTAATACATGAAAATGTCCCAGGCACAGAGAAAGTGCTCAGGCACTGGTGGCTGTCTTCCATCAGGGGCCTGGTTTTAAGCCTGCACCACCATCTGCTGGCTGCGTGACCATGGTCCTGTCACCTCTCCTGGTCCCTGATTTCTTATCTGCGAAGGCTTTGGCATCACCTGTGTAATTGCTTCTTCATGTTGTTGGCATAGTAAGCTGGAAGATTTCTGCACACGGGTAAGATTTCAGTGTGTTCTAAGTGGTCCCTTCTTTTGTCTTTAGTCAATGGAGAGCATGGTACAGGTCTCTTTTCCTGAGAGAGGATGCAGAGTGCTGCACACAGTGCTTGGGCCCAGCCCAGGGGTCCAGCAGCCACCATGCTGGACTCCACCCGAATAGCCATCTCGCAGGGCCGCCCAGGGAGAGGCACTTCCTGGATCCTCCCTGGGTTCATGAGCAAGTCCAGAGCCTGGTTTTCTGTCTCTCTTTGTCTCAATTAGGGGAAACAGTCGAGCACTGTTGGTTCTTTTTTCAGGTTTCAACAAGCCCTGAGCTGCCCTGGAGGGAGGAGGAGGAGAAGAGATGGGAGGAAACTCTCCCTGTAAAACTTGGCTTTGACTGAATAGCTTCCAGTTGCCTTGAAATCCAATCTTCTTTTGAACTTGAATTCGCCATCAGTCACATTCTTGGAAGGCACTGAGCTCCAGCCCGATCCTGACAGTCAGGAGGGATCAGACCTTTCCAAGAACCCCACTCCCAGGGCGGTAGAAGCCAGCTGTCAAGGCTTCCTTTCACCTGCTCAGGGAGACTGAAGGGTCTAGGACTTCAGCCCTGAGTGACCCTACAGACACCCTATTATCTAGGTTTAGGAGACAAAGTGATCCTCCTTCTCCCTGCTGTCTCTAGAACTGAGGGATACTTTGGTGGTTTTTGGGGGGTGGGGGAACACCCTCGACATGCAGTAGCTTCCGGGGCCAGGGATTGAACCTGAGCCACAGCAGTGACAACCCCGAATCCGTAACTGCTAGGCCATCAGGGAACTCCCGTGAAGGATACTTTGACATCTCTCTTTTCCTTTTTTCTTTCTTTTTTTTTGTCTTTTTTTTGCTATTTCTTGGGCCACTCCAGCGGCATATGGAGCTTCCCAGGCTAGGGGTTGAATTGGAGCTGCAGCCACCGGCCTATGCCAGAGCCACAGCAACACTGGATCTGAGCTGCATCTGCAACCTACACCACAGCTCACGGCACCACTGGATCGTTAACCCACTGAGCAAGGGCAGGGACCGAACCCCCAACCTCATTGTTGCTAGTCAGATTCGTTAACCACTGCGCCACGATGGGAACTCCCCTTTTTTCTTTTTTAGGGGCACACCCGTGGCATAAGAAAGTCCCTGGGCCAGGGGTCAAATCAGCTGCAGCTGCCAGTCTATTCCACAGCCATATCAATTCAGGATCAGCTGAGTCTGAGTCAGATCCAAGCTGAGTCTTCGACCTATCCTGCAGCTCACAGCAACACCAGATCCTTAAACCCCTGAGTGAGGCCAGGGATCAAACCCACATCCTCACAGATACTAGTTGGGTTCTTAACCCACTGAGCTATAGTGATATCTCTTATACACTATTATCAAATTCTCAGGTGTCTGGCTTCTCCACTCGAACAAATAAAACTTGATTTTATGCCGACATCCGCTAACTCCTGTCTTAATTCAACAAATGTTCATTCCGTGCCTACCATGGGTTCTAGGCATTGGAAGAATGGGGGGCAAAATGAATTAAACACCTGTTTTCCATGAGGTACACCCCCAACACTTAGCCAACCAATAAAAGTCAGGAGTGAAATCTATTAGAGAGAAAGGTCTGGACCACAAGTCAGAAATGTCCAGGTTTGAGAGAGAGCTCTGCTGTGTAAAGACGTGTGACACTGGGAAAATCAATTAGGTTCCCCAAGCCTCAATTTTCTCATCTGTAATGGGCATCATATGGCCTGTTTATCCCCTGTCCTTGCAATGGTAAAATGAAGGGAGTAAGTGAAATCATTTGGTATGCTGCAACACTGCATGCCAGTTG
The DNA here is from genome assembly GCF_016906955.1 of Phacochoerus africanus. Taxonomy (NCBI): domain Eukaryota; kingdom Metazoa; phylum Chordata; class Mammalia; order Artiodactyla; family Suidae; genus Phacochoerus; species Phacochoerus africanus. Next base: position 62,118,343 of record NC_062548.1, read on the forward strand.
GCCTGGTACGGACCTAAGGTACCAACACAAACTTTTAAAAAAAATTTTGGCTGCCCTACAGCATACTGAGTTCCCAGGCCATGGATCAAATCCAAGCAGCAGTTGCAACCTACAACTTACAAATCCGAGCAGCAGTTGCAACGATGGATCCTTAACCCACTGTGCTGGACTGGGGATCGAACCTACATCCCAGTGCTCCAGAGATGCTGCTGTAGCACCACAACGACAACTCCCAACTCTTACTTTTCATTTGATTAAAGAAAGAATGTTAATAAAGCACCTACTAGAACTATGTATTTGGAATACAAAGATGAATAAGATATGGGCCCTGCCTTCTTATTGTGTGTAGAGGAGACACACACAGTAGCAGTTGGTTATACAGCTGTGTGATGAAAGCTGAGATGGACCATCCAAGAGAGCTATGGCAGGATTGAGGAGGGAGTCTAGTCCCGTCAGCCAGCAAGCAGGCTGGTGGGACACTTGACCAGAGTCTTAAATGACACATAGGAGGTAGCCAGGTGAAGAAAGTGACAAGGTAGGGGGACAGTCCTGGAAAAGAGTTACTGTGAACACAGAGTTCCCATCATGGCTCAGCGGTTAACAAATCTGACTACCATCCAGGAAGACAGAGGTTTAATCCCTGGCCTTGCTCAGTGGGTTAAGGATCCGGTGTTGCCGTGAACTGTGGTATAGGTCACAGAGGCAGCTCGGATCCTGCATTGCTGTGGCTGTGGTGTAGGCTGGCTATAGCTCCAATTCAACCCCTACCTTGGGAACCTCCATATGCAGAGGGTACGGCCCTAAAACGCCAAAAAAAAAAAAAAAAGTTACTGTGAACAGAAGAGTGAAAACTGATGACCTCCCAGTTCTCTGGGTTCTCAGGCCTTCAAGACTGGCATAAAGTGATGAAACAACAGCTGTCTGCAGGAATCAGCTTCTGGAAGGCCTTGTCTACCCTGGTGATATCATGGCGTTTATTCTCTGAACAACAGAGTAGCATTGAAAGGCTTTGAGCAAGGACCTTATAGCATCAGCTCTAGGTTTTTGTTAAAGGCAGTTGTGTGATGGACTGGCTGAAGGGACACCTCAGAGGTAGTGAGGCAAGAATATCACTGTAGGAGTTCCCTGGTGGCTCAGAAGGGTACAGCTCTGGTGCTGTCACTGCTGTGGCTCTGGTTACAGCAATGGTGCATTTCGATCCCTAGCCCAGGCACAGCATTCCCCAAATATTTATATATACACTCCATACCCACATCAGAATGGGGGCTGAACTAGAATGGTAGAGAAAGATTAGGGTGGATTTTTGAACTATTTAGGAGTTGGAACTACAGGGCTTGGTAGTGGCTTGGATGTAGTGAGGGGGCTGCAGAGATGAAATGGTCCCCATGGTGGAAGATGATATGAGAAAAAGAGGGTATACACATGTATGCCCGGTATGTTGTACAGCAGAAATTGACATAACACTATAAAGCAACTACACCCTAATTAAAAAAAAAAAAAGTGGTCCTCAGTTTCTTCGGCTGAGTGCCTCGGTGGAGGGGGCAGCACAAGTCAGACAGAAGAGAAGGCGCAGAGGGAGAGATGACAGGTTTTAGATGCTTGTTGAATTTCTGGGTGGATGGGTCCAGTGGCCAGTTGCACAAAGCCGTCCTTGCCTTGCACGGGTCTGAACACATGAACTACCAGTTGCCCCATAGAGTTAATAAGCAGTCCCCCTGCACTTCTCCGTTTCCACAGCGTTAAAGCTGAGTAATTGCATAAAGCAATTTCTCTATTTCTCTGCCAGCTCTTGGGTCCACAGATCACTACCAAATAACAGAGGAACACCATGATCCATAACCATTCACATCATTCAAAAGGGTACAGCACAGGGAACTATATCCAATCATTTGTGATGGAACATGACGGAAGATAATATGAGAAACAGAAAGTATATGTATGTATAACTGGGTCCCTTTGCTGTCCAGCAGAAATTGACAGAACATTGTAAATCAACTATAACAAAAAATTTTTTTTGTGTGTCAAGATTCAAATAATGAAGATTGGGAGTTCCTGTCATGGCTCAGTGGTTAACGAATCCTACTAGGAACCATGAGGTTGCGGGTTCGATCCCTGGCCTTGCTCAGTGGGTTAAGGATCCGGCGTTGCTGTGAGCTGTGGTGTGGGTCGCAGACGCGGCTCGGATCCTGCGTTGCTGTGGCTCTGGCGTAGGCCAGCGGCTACACCTCCGATTCAACCCCTAGCCTGGGAAGCTCCATATGCCAAAGGAGCGGCCCAAGAAATGGCAAAAAGACAAAAAAAAAAAAAAAAGAAGATATCAAGAGCCAAACCCCCATGTCCTGCCCACACCCATCTCTGACCCTCTGCTCCTATCCCCCCAAGAAGGGATCCCTGGAAGAAATGAGACTTCATACCAGCCCCAATCACTGTGCTGAATGGTTATACCTTCCACGGCCTTCAGAGTGAAAGCTAGAAATTTGCCAGGCTCGCTTGGCAGAGATTTTTTCCGTTTGGGGCAAAAAAACAATGCAATTCTTGTCATAGTTGACCTGGAAACACACCTGGCACAGCAGAATCACAGAAGAGAACAGAAAAGACAGAGGCAGGACACACTGCTCCTCCTCTCTGTGCCTGAGTGAGTGACCGATGGCTCTTTGGGGAATGAGGAAAGAAGAGAGGAGAGAGAAAGCGGGGCTGCGGTGGATGGTAGAAACAGCACCGGCATGGGAGCCTCCGTTTCTTCTGAAAAGTGGGAGTCAGCTCATGGGATTGTCACAAAGCCCACATGAGATCATATGTGTGTGAGCACTTTTTTTTTTTTTGTCTTTTCTAAGGCTGCACCTGTGGCATGTGGAGGTTCCCAGGCTAGGGGTCTAATCGGAGCTGTAGCCACCGGCCTACACCAGAGCCACAGCAACGTGGGATCCAAGCCGAGTCTGCGACCTACACCACAGCGCATGGCAACCCTGGATCCTCCACCCACTGAGCCACTGAGCAAGGCCAGGGATCGAACCTGCAACTTCATGGTTCCTAGTTGGATTCGTTAACCACTGAGCCACAATGGGAACTCCTGTGAGTACTTTTTGAACTGAGGAGGACTATTCAAAGTTAAGTGGCAGTGAATACATCTGGAAGAAAAGTGAGAAGAGGCGAATAATAATGGATCTTGATAAATAACAACAAGGACCTAGAGCAGAGCACAGAGAACTATACTCAATATCTCGTAATAATCTATAATGAAAAAGAATCTGAAAAAGAATATATATATGTGTGTAACTGAATCATTTTGCTGTATACGTAGAAAATTGTAAATCTCTGTATTTCAATTAAAAATTTTTTAAATTAAAAAAGAATATAGGATTCTGGTTTCCTACACAACTCGGAATCAATTGCTACGCCCTCCAAAACTTACTGGACTCCTACTGCCACCCTGGGAGGTGTATTGGGAATTTTTGATTTTTAGGTTTTTTTGTTTTGTTTTGCTTTGCTTTGCGTTTAGGGGTGCACCTGTGGCATATGGAAGTTTCTGGGCTAGAGGCTGAATCAGAGCTGTAGCTGCCGGCCTACACCACAGTCACAACACGGGATCCGAGCCACATCTGTGATCTACCCTAAAGCCCACGACAATACCCAATCCTTCATCCACTGAGCCAAGCCAGAGACCAAACCCCTATCCTCACAGATATTAGTCGGGTTCTTAACCTGCTGAACCACAATAGGTTAGTTTTTTTATTTTTTTTAAACTATGGAGTGCCATAGTTTTAAAAAAATTAATTTTACTGGAGTATTGTACTATGATTATTGACGTCTATCTATTTTGGGCTTGGAGCAGGTCAGCGAGAGTTTTTCAGGGGGGTCTTGTTTGGTTCTCTGAGGGTAAGATCCAGACCCTTAGCAGCATCTGGCACCTTAGAAAGAAGGGATTCATCAGAAACCAGAGGACGGGGCGTTTTAGATTTGGAGGGGAAGAGGCCGAGCTTGGAAGTATGGGCTGCTTCCAGGAGGCTGAGTAAGGGCACCCACAGGGCGGGCCAGGCATGGCAGGAAGGGAGAAGCCTTGGGATCCATCAATCAGGATCACTGACCATCTCTGTGACTCTGGTGAATAAGCCACCTGATACTGGGATATTAACAGCACCCTTCTGAGAGTGATGCTGTGAGGTTTAAATTCCACACTTGCTGGAGGAAACGTTCAGTGCTGACAACTAGCCTGGCCAGAGGGACTGGAGAGCCTCTGGCATGGAGGCTTCATCAAGCAGCATCACAAAAGCGCCTACCACCAGGGGGCTCTTGTCAGCCCAAGCCCAGTCCCCAGGGTCCTCTGTGCCTCGGCTGGGCGAGGGGCTCATCTGAGCTGTCCTCATTGCAGAATTCTGGGCTAGAAATCATAAAAGCTAGTCATGGGCTAGCAGCCACTCCTGGGCGGGGGCCACATTGTGCATTTATTTTCTTCCCTCTCTCCTCTCCCTCCTTCCCTCTGACCCTACCTTCTCCCTTCCTTCTCTCAGAAAGTATTTACTGAGCACCTGCTATTAGCCAGATATTAACCATACATTATTTGAGGAGCTGCTGAGGATGTAGCAGTCGGTAAAACAATGTCTCCATCCTCCAGGGAAGGGCTAAAGTTTTAGCTGGAGAAGAGAGACAAAGAAGCAAAAGATATTCTGATCAGCTGGAAAAACAGCTGAGGGTGGAGGCAGGGGGCAGGGAGATAGAAGGTGGGAGAGGGGCCATTTTAAGGAGGTTTGTGGGGGAAGAACTCATTCAAAAGGGGACTTTAAAGCAGAAGTTTGTTGTGGGATTGATTTTATTGTTGCCAGCTGCATCCTGGCAGCGGCAACATCTAAACACACCCATCTGTGAGACAGTTTTGCATTCAGTGTACACACCCCCACGTATGTAAATACACAGGCATTTGGAGGGTTGGGTAGGCATGGCCCCCCATATCCCTGGCATGGGTGCACCCTGAACCCCATGACCGTCCTCCCACCTGGCTGGCAATACCATCTTCCCCAGGCTCAGTCCCTCACCAGCTGGGGCACTGCCCTCCCCTCCCACTCATAACTGCTGATCCACCACATCCCTCTTCTCTCAAGCTGGTACTGCAGGGTTGGGGGCTGTGAGGGCAGAACAGAGAGGAGGGAAGGTAGACCTCAGGGCCATTCTCATCTTCCCTCACGGTCACACCACTGCCAAGGGGCCCAGGGACAACACTCACAGCCCCTTCTTGCTTCCCACCTTAAGAGAGATGCATCTGTGTTCTCACTCCCAGCTCATGGTGAAAGATCTTGGGAGACGCACGTATAGGCTTTTTGTCTCGTGAGAACCTCTCATCCATCATTTCGTCATTGCCATCAAGATACACCTCTGTATCCTCATGGGGGTAGGGGGAGAAGGGAGGGAAGGATGGATGGAAGGGAGGGAGAAAGAAAGAAGTGGGGAGAAAGAGGAGAGAGAGAGGAAAGAAGGCAGGAGGGAGTGGGAGAGAAGCAGGGAGAGGAAGCGCAAGGGCTGAGCCTTCCCAGCCCTCAGGGTTACCGTCTTTGTAACTGGCCACCACAAGCGCAGTCCTTTTAGAGGACTGGGATTTTGCTTCAGGGCATCACACCTCGACCCTCCCATAAGGCCCACTGCCATCCGTTCTGCAGTAAAACAGAAGGAGAGAAAATCCATCAGAAGCAGCAGGTGGCAGAGGGAAAGGAGAGGTGGGATGGGGTCTGGAGCTGGTTGGGGATGAGGGTTGAAGGAGCAAAACCCTATGGCCAAGGCCATGGGGAGGACAGCCAGGAAGGTCTCTGCCAGCAGGAGCCCCAGCTCCTCTCCAGCTCTAGCCTGGCAAGGGAGCAGGCAGCTACCAGAGGCCACAGGACCCCTTAGCAGTGCTTGGTGGGTGAGCAAGGCAACCAGGTACGTGGGCTCAGGTCTTAGCCAGAGGGAAGCCCACCAGCCCCACACACGCACCAAAGCCACTGAGTCTCCCACAAGCAGAGGGAAGAACTGGCAAACTCACTTCTGCTCTGAAGTCGAAGAAAACCTAGTATAAACACGGTGGGCTCTTTGAATTATCCACATGAAATGCTTAGCATGTTTAGCCTGGAGCAGATGAGATTTAATAAGGGGATGTTCCCATGGTGATTTTATTAAAAAATTTTAATAATCAGCTACCATTTATTGAGCTCTTGCTTTTACATCAGCCACTGGACTTCAGGCACCTTGCCATGCCCTCTGCTCCCTGAGGCCTCTGTAAGGACCCCCCATCCAAACTCAGACACCCCCCACCCACTACCACCACTGTGACAGCCAGGAAACTTCTCTGAGGTTGAGTTGCATTAAAGAACTTACTTAGAGTCATGGAGCTAGTAACATTTAGAGCCAGAATTGGAAATCAAGCCTGGCTAACTCCAAACCCTGGGGCTTCCAGCACTGAGCTAACCCGCTTCTACTTACACTTCAAGAATGAATCCAGGGAGTTCCCACTGGAGCTCAGTGGATTAAGAAACTGACTAGTATCCATGAGGATGTGGGTTCGATTTCTGGCCTCACTCAATGGATTAAGGATCTGAAGTTGCAGCGAATAGTGGCATAAGTCACAGATGTGGCTTGGATCCACTGTTACTGTGGCTGTGGTGTAGGCCAGCAGCTGCAGCTCTGATTTGACCCTAGCCTGGGAACTTCCATATGCACCAGGTACAACTCTAAAAAGAAAAAAAATATCGGGCAAACAGATCAATCCATTCATTGCTGTTTTTTTTTTTTTTTTTTTTTTTTTTCTGGCCATATCTATGGCACATGGAGGTTCCTGGGTTAGGGGTCAAGTGGGAGCTGTAGCTGCTCACCTACACCACAGCCACAGCAATGTCAGATGTAAGCTGCATCTGCCACCTACACTGCAATTTGTGGCAGGCTTGACCCCTTGAATGAGGCCAGGAATGGAACCCACATCCTCATGGACACTATGTCACGTTCTTAACCTGCTGAACCACAACGGGAACTCCTGGTGCTGTTTTCTATAAGGCAAAATTGGCGACTTGAGTCTTTTACAGTTTAATTGCTTTTTCCTAAAAATCTAAGCAATTGTGCAAAAGTTAGAGCTTCTTCAAAGGTTGAGATATTTATGATCCCATTTAGGAGGAAGCACTTAACACCCTACAAGCACTTTTAAAATCAAAAGGTTCTTTTTCAGCATTTCATGCATTTTGTTTCTAAATGATAATTTACTACCTGCTCATGACAACAAAAGTAAAAGTCAAAGGATAAAGGAAAATTTAACCTCAATTTCACCTTCCAATTCTTTCACCCCATCTTCGTGGGGAAACCACTGGAAGATATGTATAATTTGCCCAAATCAAAACAAGGCAAGGTTTTTGAAAGTTTCTTAACAGGCTGCACCCATGGCATATGGAGCTTCCCAGGTTAGGGGTTGATTCAGAGGTTACCACCAGCCTACACCACAGCTATACCAGATTCAAGCCACATCCATTACCTACACCGCAGCTTGTGGCAATGCTGGATCCCCAACCCCCTGAATGAGGCCAGAGAGTGAACCCACATCCTCATGGATACTAGTTGGGTTCTTAAGCTGCTGAGCCACAATGGGAACTTCTAAGCAGAACTTCTTAAAAGCAAAGGATTTTACGTGTTTCTACCTAACTCAAATATTTTTAGGAGTTCCCGTCATGGCGCAGCAGAAACTAATCTGACTAGGAACCATGAGGTTTCAGGTTCGATTCCTGGCCTTGCTCAGTGGGTTAAGGATCCTGTGTCACTGTGGGCTATGGTGTAGGTCACAAACGAGGCTTGGATCTGGCATTGCTGTGGCTCTGGCATAGGCTGGCAGCAACAGCTCCAGTTAGACCTCTAGCCTGGGAACCTCCATATGCCGCAGGTGCAGCCCTAAAAAAGACAAAAGACAAAAAAAAATTTTTTTCAGGAAAGAGAAACAGACGCCTAATCATCGCAGCAAGGTTAGGACTTTCCTAAAGTTTCCTACATGGTTGTTTCAACTCTCCCCACTGTTCTTAATTCCACCTGTCTGCTTCCCACACCTCGAGCCCTGCCTTCTACTGCCTCAAACCCGAGAGCAAGGACCTCTCTTCTGGATACTGTAATCACCTCCTACCGTTTCTCAGCATTTTCACTATTGCCCCTCTCCAATTTGTTCTCCAGTCTTTTAAAAACACAGATCTGACAGTTCTTAAAGACCCAAATCCTTCACATGGCCTCTAAGCTATCTTGGCTGCTTAGCAGTCACTGCCCTCTTCCTTTCTCTTATGAGAAATATTATCATCTAGGGTGTGTAAAGATTTAAGCAGCAGAGTATCTGACTCACTGTGGCTAAAGCAATAATCATCTCATATACGTTCCTTCTTTAATGTAGCTGCTCCACTATGTTGTCAAAAGCTCACACTCTTTCCACTGCATCATCTTCAACATGTTCGTTGTTGGTCCTCGAGTCTGTCACCTCATGAGCACAGGATGGTTGCTGCAGCACCGGGTGTCACAATTTCATTTAAAGATAGAAAAGCCTGGGAGTTCCCATTGTGGCTTAGCAGTAAGGAACCCAACTAGTATCCATGAGGACACAGGTTCAATCCCTGGCCTTGCTCAATGGGTCAAGGATCTGGTGTTGCTGTGATGTAGGTCACAGACATGACCCGGATCTGGTGTTGTGTGGCTATGGTGTAGATGGCCAGCTGCAGCTTCAATTTGACCCCTAGCCTGGGAATTTCCATATGCCTCAAGTGTGGCCCTAAGGACCAAAAAAGAAAGAAAGAGAGAGAGAGAGAGAAAGAGGGAGAGAGAGAGAGAGAGAGATGAAAGAAAGAAAGAAAGAAAGAAAGAAAGAAAGAAAGAAAGAAAGAAAGAAAGAAAGAAAGAAAGAAAGAAAGAAAGAAAAAGAAAGAAAGAAAAAGGAAAGAAAAAAGAAGGAAAGAAAAAGCAAGCAAGCAAGCAAGCCTGGGGAAGGAGATAAGTGGTTAAGAGATATTGCCTCCGGTGATAGTCTCCTTTTATAAGCAAAATCAATATTCCCTGGGAGCCTCCCAACTGACTTCCTCTTACATCTGGCACTTCTGTACTGTCATATGGCCCCTTCCATCTATAGAAGAGCCTGGGAAAGTGAAAACATAGCAAAGAGAAATGGTATTGCCATGACTGACTTAATCATGATTCATCAAGTGGGCCACTGGGACATGGAGGGAGGTTTGGAGGGACTTCTGGGAAAGTGATTTCTTTACTTTTCTAGGACAGCCTATCTTGTTCTCTTCCTTAAGACATATAGTCTTGCATGGGAGTAAAGCTCTTCAATCATATTGCCATCTTATTTCCAGTCTGACAAAGAGTGATGCACAGAGGAGGGACAGAGCCAAGAGAAATCATGAAAGTATAGATGGAGCCTGTGGTAGGCAGCCTCTGAGCTGCACCCCACCATGGTCCCTGCCTCCTGGTATTTGTGCTATTGTGTAATCTCCCTTTAAGTGTGGGTAGGACTTAGGGCCTCTCATCTAACCCACAGAATAGGACAGAAGTGGTGGTATTTCATTTCTGAGATTAGGTAATAGAAACTCTGCAGCCTTCACCTTGGGTTTTCTGTGTGTGTGTGTGTGCACACGCATGTACACACGCGCATGTGCATGCACACAAGCTTACTTCCACTAGGTGAAGCAAGCTTCCGTGCTGTGCGCATCCCTGTAGAGAGGTCTCATTGTGAAGAACAAGGTTCTCAGCCTATGACCCTGGAGGAACTGAATGCCCACTGCCGACAGCCACATGACCCATCCTGGAAGCAAATCCTTCAGCCCCAGTCGAGTCTTGGGATGACTGGAGCCCTGGATGAGGGCTTGGCTGCAACCCCATGAGAGATCTTGAGCCAGAGGCATCCAACTAAGCCATTTTTATCCAGAGAAACTGTGAAATAATAAATGTTGTTTGCAGCTGCTTAGTTCCAGAGGAGGGTATTTTTTTTTATGGGGCCATTGATTAACAGTCAATTAACACAGTCATTAGAGTATGTCAAGTCTCAAGCCTGCTTGTGCACTTCATTATGTAATATGATACACTTTCTTATTCCTTAAGCCATTTTAAGCTAGGTTTCTGTTACACGCAGCCAAAAGCACACTAATGGATCAAAAGAAGACCTCATATTATCTTTCTTCAGCCTGTCTCTCTGGCTGAAAACACTTTCCCATTGTTCTTTTTTTGCTTTTTTGGGCTGCATTGTGGCACATGGAATTTCCCAGGCCAGGGGCCTAATCAGAGCTATAGCTGCTGGCCACAGCCAAAGCCACAGCAATACCAGATCCAAGCAGTGTTTGCGACATACACTGCAGCTCAATGCTGGATCCTTAACCCATTGAGCGAGGCCAGAGATTGAACCCGCATCCTCATGGATACTAGTTGGATTCATTTCCACTGCACTGCATATGACTCCTCCCACTGTTCTAAAATACTCAATCACTAGCTACCCAGGCCTTCTTCCAATCTCATGAGCACACCATGCTCCTTCATATATTCTGGGGTTTTACTCATTCTGTTCCTGCTAACCAGAACGTTCTCCATTTTATCTTGTTAACTCTTTTTCATCCTTTAGACTTGAGCTTGAAACCCTGCTTCTTGGTGAAGTTGCCTAACCTTGGTTAAGCTCCCCCTTCAAATTATATTACATCCTCTGGCTATGAACCTTCATAGCACTATGTATCTTTTCCAGGCATTTAGCACAGTGGTCATTATGCTTTGTGTAATCATCTAGGTACCTCTGTCTCCTTTCTTCCTGAGGTCAGGGCTTATACCTGCTTGGGTACCACTGGACCACTGTATTCAATATAGCGATGGAGCAGGGCAAGCTCTCAGCAAATAGTTCATGAGTAAATAAACACATGCTTATTGGTTGCCTTAGAGAAGGGCCAGGACTAAGTATATGAATTTTGGAGTCATCGGTATGGAATGTATATTTGAATTCCTGGGAAAATACAATCTCCCAAAGGGGGGGAAAATTTGAGGGTGAAGAAGAAACTTGAGGCTCACCAGTCTGTGGAGGCTGAAGGACTGAAGAAGTTTCAATATAGGAGATCTACCTCCGGTGAGAAAGAAAACCTTAAATGTCAAGGACATTTGACCATCAGAAGGAAAACCAAGTCCTTGAGAGGTGACAAGAGATGGGACTCTCAAAGTGTCAACCAAGCCTAGGAGACATGGTACAAACCAAACTGGATTGTGGAGAAGCATCTTGGAATACAGGGCTTGGAGAAGGACATGCAAGTAATTTTTCCTCCTAACGGACCAGAATAGCTTGTTCCCCTCCTTGCACCCCTCCTTGTGCTTCTGCCCACTGACGTGGGAATGAGGCAGACCATGAAAGTTTAGTAACTTGGAAAGCAGTGACAACCGCAGCACTTGATACATGAAAAGGGATTTCCTCCCAGAACAGAGCCTAATCACAGCATCCTTCAGTGTCTTCCAGAAAAGGCTGTGCCAGCCGCAGAAGGGTATGCCATGATGTTGCAATCCACCATCTCTGTGGATAATTCAGGCCACGCCTCCCCCTTTTTTTAAAAGAGCTGAGGCAGGGGCCCAAGTTATTCCGACAATTATTTTACCTTGACTTTTTTGTTCAGCCCCTAGTGCATGTGTCTAGCTAAGTCTGAAGGGCTATCTAAGCTAAGTGTTTGAGTTAGGAGATGAAATTTCCAGATGACTGAAACTCACTACTTGAGCAACAAAGGTTAAAAAAGAAAGAAAGAAAATGTTATATGGAGTTCCCGACGTGGCACAGTGGTTAACGAATCCGACTAGGAACCATGAGGTTGTGGGTTCGGTCCCTGCCCTTGCTCAGTGGGTTAACGATCCGGCGTTGCCGTGACCTGTGGTGTAGGTTGCAGACGCGGCTCGGATCCTGCGTTGCTGTGGCTCTGGCGTAGGCTGGCGGCCACAGCTCCAATTAGACCCCTAGCCTGGGAACCTCCATATGCCGCAGGAGCGGCCCAAGAAATAGCAAAAAGACAAAAAAAAAAAAAAAAGAAAGTGTTATCAAGTTCAACACACACACCTTCCTGGCTTTGAATGCGACCTGCAACTCCTTCCTTCTTTGTGCTTCCAGATAGTAAAGGGGATGGAAGGGAAGAGGAAAGAGGACCAAAAAGGAGAAAAAGATTGGAGGCATGGTTGGGAACAAGAACTGGTTATAGCAGGCATCAGCCAACTTTTTCTGTAGTAAATATTTGGGTCTCTGTCAAAACTACTCACCTCTGCATTGTAGCATAAAAGCAGCCGTAGACAACATACCACTGAATGAGCTTGGTCGTGTCTCAATAAAACTTTATTTGTGGACACTGACATTTGAATTTCATATGATTTTCATACATCACAAAATATTTGTTTCGATTTTTTTTGTGGGGGAGGGCTGCACACATGGATCATGGAAGTTCCCAGGCCAAGGCAAGCTGCAGCTGCCACCTATGCTGTAGCTTCAGAAATGCTGGATCATTTAAAAGGCTGCACCAGGCTAGGGATTGAACCCACGCCTCTGCAACCACCTGAGCCCACTGCATTCAGATTCTTAACTCACTGTGCCACAGTGGAAACTCCTTCCTTTGATTTTTTTTTTAAAAGAACTTATTTGTTTAGAGCAGTTTTAGGTTCACAGCAAAACTGAGAACAGAGAGTTTCCATACAGCCCACAGCCCCACACATGCATCACCTCCTTCATCACCAACACCTCCTCCCTCTCCAGAGTGGTCCATGTGTTACAAATGATGGACCTACGTTGATGCATCATCATCACCCAGCATCCATAGTTTACACTATGGAGTTGTATATTCGATGGTTGATTTTTTTCAACTATTACATTTTAAAAACCATTCTGTACAAACAAAGGTGAGGGGCTGGTTTTGGCCCATGGGCTGAAGGGTGCTGATACCTGTTCTAAAGTAAGGAGTTAAAACTGCCAAAAGAAGCCAGTCTGTAAGGGTCCTTTTCCTCTTGCCATCTCCTCTTTCTCCCCTCCTTTCACTCCATGATGTTTATTTTTATCCTGTAACATATATTCATACAGTTCCTCTCAGCTTCCACCTTGTCTGTTCTCTAACAAGTTGGTGTTCGTATTCAAGAAATTGGTCCTTAACCACGTGTTCACACTTCTGTAGCTGAAGGATTAAGGAATATCCAACGTTTTCTATAGAGTAAGATACTTAAGTGGAGTTCCCGCTGTGGCTCAGTGGGTTAAGAACCCGACTAGTATCCATGAGGATGAGGGTTTGATTCCTGGCCTCACTCAGTGGCTTAAGGATCCAGCATTGCCACCAGCTGCGGTGAAGCTCACAGATGCAGCTTAGATCCAGCATTGCCATGGCTGTGGTGTAGGCTGGCAGCTACAGCTCCAATTTGACCCCTAGCCAGGGAACTTTGACATTCCTCAGGTTTGCCCTAAAAAAAGAGAGACAGAGAGAAAGGAAGAAAGGAAGAAAGGAAGAAAGGAAGAAAGGAAGAAAGGAAGAAAGGAAGAAAGGAAGAAAGGAAGAAAGGAAGAAAGAAAGAAAGAAAGAAAGAAAGAAAGAAAGAAAGGGAGATAAAGAAAGAAAGAAAGTTAAGTGGAGGTGGTAGGACCCATGGGAGAGAAAATGACTTATAACCTTCAGCTCTGGAAATTACAGGCCCACTCATTTTCTTTTTTTTTTTCTCTATTGCTGTGTTTTGAAATATAAATCCTTCCTTGCTAACTATAGTGCTTATCTTTCATTTTTAACTTTTTTTTTTTTTTAACTTACTCAGAATGTAAGTTCCCAGGCTAGGGGTCGAATCAGAGCTACAGCTGCCAGCCCACATCACAGCCACAGCAACGCAGGATCTGAGCCACGTCTGTGACCTACACCACAGCTCATGGCTACTCTGGATCCCTAACCCCTGAGCATGCCCAGGGATCAAACCCGAGTCCTCGTGGATACTAGTCAGGTTTATTACCGCTGAGCCATGATGAGAATCCTCAGCAGTCCCTACTTTTGGATGAAACAAATAGTCAGGTACTGCCACTTGCAATCAGGGAAAAGGCTTCCTTCGAATTCTTATTGTGGGCTGATGGTCTTGACCTTATAAGTGTGTCAACTTCAGCCTCAGTGAATAAAGGTCGCGGGCATCGGGGGAGAAGACAGTGCCTCGAGTGAGACAGGCTTGGGTCCAAACCTAGTTCTACCACTCGCTGCGGGACTTACCTTCTTGAAGCCCCAGTCCCTCCACCTGGAAGCTGGAAATAATGTGGGTCCCTTGCTCTGATGTTTAAATGAGCCTAACAAATATGCAGTCCTAGTTAATGTTCGTGTTTTTCGTCCCCGCATCTCCGAGTCTCTCCCTACCCCTTCTCAACCTGTGGAGCACCATTGTTTAATATCAGCAACAGCTTTCTGTTTTTTATCTTAAGGCAGAACAAGTAATAAAAAAAGCATTCAAAGAAAACCTGGATTGAAAGGGTTTTATTTATTTATTTATTTTGGTAGCAGTCTTGGAATATTCAAGGTAGACTCAATACTTGCAGCAATAATTAATAGCACATTAGTCAATGAAGCTGGCTTTCTAGAAGTAATAAAGCTGAGCAGAGCATGAGTTCACAGCTGCTCTTGGCTATGCTGAGAAGGAGAAGAGGAGTCTGCCAAGGAATGTTGGGGGGAATTGTCAGGTTTGTGGGTTTGCCAAAGTGGAATTAGCTGGGCTCTAATGCATGCGGTGGGCGCCGTGCTGATGGGGAGATGGCTGAAAACAAGGCAAGAGTCGGGGAGGGGGCAGGGGGCTTCAGGGGAGGGCTTGAAGGATGGCTGCAAATATGGGCTGGGGTCGTGATGGGGGCGGAGGGGAGATGGGCTGGGTACAGTGCTCTTGTGTCACGGATGGGTCTTGCAGTATGTCCCAGATTCAGATGCTGAAGCTAGAAAAGCCACATCAGATGGCTCTCCTCACTGTATGGGTGACAAAACTGAGGCCCAGCTGCATTCTGATTTGCCCAAGGACATGTAAAGGACAGTTGTGAAAGAAAAACCTTGTTGTATATGGCTGGCTTCCTAAGGGTCATTCAGAGAAAAGATATCCAGTGTCCTGTTTTGGCCAAAGTAGGAATAGATGTCCAGAAAGTGCAAAGGTCCTAGGCAATGCTACTTACATATCTGTCGCCCCCTGGCCAGAGAGTGTCCCTCGCATACAGACTCAACCACTCTTGTCTTTCTTTTGCAATTTGGGCATTGTGAGAGCTGAAGCCAACTTTTAGAGAGTTTTTGCATTTTTTTTTAATTTGTTGCTACTGTAACAAATATTTACAGTCTTGATTATAGTGAAATATGAATGCTGATAATGGGCCAGTTTGTGGAAATGACCCTTCTTCTCCATTCTCTGAGAATGGGGCATGAATTGAATGCCTGTGATTAGCCTGGGAGGGTCCTTGAAAATCCACCTTCTGATCCCTCATTGAAGGGCCCCTGCCCTGTGGCCCTTGTATTCAGAGCCATGGCTCTCCAGCCTTGCCTGCTCATCCAGGCTCCCCCCCTTACACCCCTCCCCCTCAAAGACAGCGCCTGGCAATGGGAGAAGGTGGTTGCTCCCTTTTGCAGAGAAAAGAGGTGCCAATTACAGCCTTTATTAAACTCACACCTCCGTCTTGCTGCCTTTCCACTGCTGCAGACCACACACACACTCAGTTTTCCTGCGCTGGGACAGGAGACCTGTGTGGTCCTGCCGACTCACTTATAATAAATCTGCGAGCTTAATAAAAGGCATCACTTCTATCTTTTGATCTCTCTTGAGTTACTCATTAGCTCTGGGTAACACACTTCTTGACTGACAGGCCCTTCCCAGGGAAAACCCAAGCTTGGTGGTTCTTCAAACAAAAAGTGGTGTGGAGAGGTGGGGTGTGTGTGTGTGTGTGTGTGTGTGTGTGTGTGTGCGCGCGCTCGATTTACAGGAAGAGGGGAGGGGGATGAGCTTGGCCATCTCGGGAGATGTCTGGGACAAGGTCACCAGAGGATGAGCATCACCTAGGGCTGCCCACAGCTGGTGGAAGTTGCTAGAACCCTCAGGGCACTGGGCCCTATAGGTCTCACTTGCTCCAATCTTCCCTCCTGTCTTTTTTTCAAAATTCTCCTCAGGATTCCATTTCTCCTTGGGACCCACTCTGTTGATCCTATTCAACTCCCAGTCTTAGCTTTAATTTTTTTTTTTTCTTTTGCCTTTTTAGGGCTGCACCCGTGGCATATGGAGGTTCCCAGGCTAGGGGTCTAATCAAAGCTGTAGCCACTGGCCTACACAGCATCATGGGATCCAAGCTGCATCTGCGACCTATACCACAGCTCAGGGCAATGCCAGATCCTTAATCCACTGAGCAAGGCCAGGGATTGAACCCACAACCTCATGGTTCCTAGTTAGAATCTTTTCCACTGTGCCACAAAGGGAACTCCAGTCTTAGCTTTAATTTAATCTGAGTTTGTTTTCAAGGCACTAAGGCCACATTCTTGTGGGACCTCTTGCCCGTAAATTCCTTCAAGGGGGTCAATATTCCACTTTCTCACCCACCTCCTGGCACACCCCAAATCCATCCCATGAGCCACCACTTGTGGGAGTTGGCTGCACTTCTCTGCGCCAGGCTCTGGGCTGACCTTTGGATGTGGATTATTCCCCTGTGTCTTCACAATCACTCTGTGAAGCAGGGGCTGTTGTGAACTGCGTGTAACGGCTGAGGAAAGTCAGGCTCAGAGAATGGAGGTGTGTTGCCCGAGGTCACACAGCTCATAGTTGTGACCCTCATCCCCACCCCCATCCCCTCCTCACACGGGGCCTCCCTGGGCTGCTCAGCTATTCTTGCACCTTGCACTCCCTCCAGCACCCAAGACCGAGTCAGGGGAAGTCCCCAGTGTCCCAACTTTCCTTGGGCTCACGTCACCCCTGCTCTCTCAGAGTGACTTCACCCTGGGCCACAGCTGTTCGGGAAACCGCTGCCACAAAGGTATCATGGGGTAGACGCCAGACTCAATATCGACTCACTGTGTGTTGGCGTTTCAGCTGAGAAAACAAAACCACCAGGCCTGCCATGTTTGGTCCTCTTTACCTCACAGATGCAGCCTTCTTCATAGCCACCCCCACGTGAAACCACAAGTTCAGGTCCTCAGGGAACAGAGAGGCGGCCTTGCAGAATGGCTAAGGGTGCAGACTCCACAGTCAGCGGAGGCCCCAGCCCTTAGTACCTATTTGACCTTGAGCAAGTCCCTCAGCTTCTCTGCTCCATCTCCTCACATGTAAAAGGAGGGAAATTTGGACACAGATGTACACAGAGAGGAAAACACCACACAAAGACAGAGGGAGGGAGAATGGCCATATAAAGACAGGGATTGACATTCTGGAGCTACCAGAAGCTTATTTCGTATCATGAGATAATCCATGTAAAAAAGCCTGGTGTAAAAGAAAGTCTTTATTTATTTACTTATTTATTTGTCTTTTTGTCTTTTTAAGGCCAACCCATGGCATATGGGGGTTCCCAGGCGAGGAGTCTAATCGGAGCTGCAGCTGCCAGCCTACACCACAGCCACAGCAATGCCAGATCTGAGTCGCATCTGCAACCTACACTACAGCTCACCACAACGCCAGATCCTTCACCCACTGAGCGAGGCCAGGGTTCAAACCCGAAACCTCATGGTTCTTAGTTGGATTTGTTAACCACTGAGCCACAATGGGAACTCCTTTTTCTTTTTTTTTTAATTTTCAAATGTATTTTATTCAAGTATAGTTGATTTTCAATGTTGTGTTAGTTTGCTCTATGGTAGGAAAGTGATTCAGTTATGCATATAAATATATACATTCTTTTTCATATTTTCCATTGTGGTTTATCACAGGATATTGATTAAGGCCCTGTGTAGGGCTTTGTTGTCTATCCATTCTGTATATAATAGCTTGCATCTGCTAATCTCAAACTCCCAACCATTCTTCCCCACCCCCCTTCCTCCTTGGCACCCACGAGTCTGTTCTCTGTGTCTGTGAGTCTCTAAGAAAGTCTTTTTTTTTTTTTTTAAGTTAGCTACTAGTGTTATAGGTTGAATTGAGTCCCGCCAAAATCATGCTTAAGTCCTAACTCTCATTGCCTGTGAACGTGACATTATTTGGAAATAGTCTTTGTAGGTGTCATCAAGCTATGATGAGGTTATTTAGGTGGACTTAATTCAATATGACAAGTGTTCTTATAAGACGAGGGAAATTTGGACACAGATGTACTCAGAGAGGAAAACACCGCACAAAGACATAGGGAGGGAGAATGGCCGTGTAAAGATAGGGATTGACATTCTAGAGCTACCAGAAGCTGGAAGAGGAAGTTCCCATCTTGGTGCAGTGGAAACAAATCCAACCAGCAACCATGAGGATGCAGGTTTGATCCTTGGCCTCACTCAGTGGCATTGCCACTAGCTGTGGTGTAGGTCACAGATGTGGCTCGGATCCCGCATTGCTGTGGTCCTGGTGTAAGCCAGCAGCTGAAGCCCCGATTGGACCCCTAGCCTAAGAAACTCCATATGCTATGGGTGCAGCCCTAAAAAAAAGGGAGGGGGGACAAAAAAGGCTGGAAGAGGAAGGCCCTAGGGGCTGTAGGAGAATGGCCCTGCTAACACCTTGATTTCCAACTTCTAACCTCTGGCATTATGAGAATAAATTTCTCTTGTTTTAAGCCATCCATTTGTGACTGTGTTACAGCAGGCCTAAAAAGTGAATACAACTAGCGTTAAAATAAGATCCCCAGAATAGAAGCCCCAAGACTTCTGTCCTCCTTTTGACTTTGCTTCTAAACAGTTGTGTGAACTGGGACAAATTATAGAGACATCGACAATTAGAACTAAAAAAGACCTTAGGTCCAGATGAAGACACTGAGGGCCACAGAGAGGGAGTGATGCTCATGTAACCCCAGAGAACCTCAGTTACCTCATCTGTCAACAAGCGATAATTATCCGGGTCCTGCCTGCTTCACAGAGCTGTGGTTGACATGTCAATAAGATCACCTGGGTAGACCAGTTGCCATCACAGTCGTGGCAACACACATACTGCTGTCTGCCTTCGAGGAGCACTTTGTCAGTTTCCCAGGATTCTGGGTGATTTGGAGGGTGGAGTCAGGCGAATGATGAGCTGTTTGAAGCACATGGAATCTGTAAGGGCCTCTGGGCACCCACGTGGCAGCCAGCCCACTGGTTGGATAAATATGGAGGAGCTGGGTAGTTGTGGCTCAATGTGCCACTTGAGAGGCAGTGCAGACAGCATCTGTTGCCATCTGTGAAGGAGGACTTGGTCTCTTATGGAAGCATATGACTAATTGAGGACACCTGGGTTCTGCACCTGGCACTGCTGCCTGACTCACTATGCATCCTTGGGCAAGTCTCTTACCCACTCTGGGCCTTCTCATCATGTCTGTACAATGTGAAGCTGGGACCTGCACCTGGGTCTCTGGGACTCCGGAATCTCTGAACTTAACCATCTTTTTATTCTGCCAAAAGAAATGAAAGTGACTGGTCATTCCAAGGAGTACAGAGTGTCAACAGTGCACTGTGTACATATGTATATATCTATGTCCTAAAATCATAGAGCTGACAGAGTTAGGAGGTCATCTGGCTTGACCTGCCAGGTGATAACTTTCATAAGGAATGTCTGAATAGCTTCTGGACATTCCAAGGATGTTTTCCTTACTCCTCCTGAGGATGCTTATTCTGTTGGCATGGAAACCGTCTTCCTTATATGGGGAAGCGATGAATACAAAGATTTAAAACCAGTTTGGTCATCTGGGGTTCTGCCACATTTTTAGCTCACAGTGACTTTGGGCAAATCGCTTTGCCTGTGCAAAGGCTGATGTGGAGACTTTGCAGAGTCACTGTGAGGGCGAAGTGAAGGAAAGCTGTGAAAGCACTCGGCAGCCCTAGAACATAGCAGGTGCTCAAGAAATGTGGGCTTTCCCTCCCTTGCATTAATCAGATGATACCTACTCCTTGTACATCCATCAGTTCTTCAGCTTTCTGAAAATGACTCTCAAGTGGTCCTCCAACTTTTTTAAATTTTTTATTAAAGTAGAATTGATTTACAATGTTGTACCAATTTTTGCTATACAGTGAATTGACCCAGTCATTCACATATATATATATCTGTGTACCTCTATGTACATTCTTTTTTATATTCTTTCCCATCATGGTCTATCCAGGAGATTATATGTAGTTCCCTGTGCTATACAGTAGGACCTTGTTGTTTATTCTTTCTAAATGTAAGAGTTTGCATCTCTTTTTCAAATATAATTATTTTATTGATTTTACAATCACATACTGCCAACTAGCATTACTTCCACTTATGCATCATTAAAGACAAAAGGATATTTCCTTGGTATTTTCAAATGATGTATGGCACAATAAACAAAAAAGTTTGACCTTAAAATGAATGCTGATTAACTATGTAAACTGGTAATTTTTTTTAAACAAACAAAATTTTTTTTGTCAACATTTGCCTGTTATTTGTCTCATTCACTTGGGTCCTTTTTAACTTTAAATAAAATTAATTCCAGAGTACTTATGAAGAATTCTCCTAGTTAGTACCCTGAAGTTGACAGAAACTCAGTGCAAAATAACATGAGCCAGAAAGGGAATTAGTTGGTCCTCTTAACTCAGAGAAGCTGGAGAGATGAATTACTCAAACACCGTTGTCAGGGTCCTGTCCTTCCTGCTGTCCCATAGCCATCATCTCTCCATAGAAAAAACTAATAATAACTAATAATTTGATTCCTGATCCTCCAACTCTTAGGATCCTTATCACATTCCTCCCCATCATCGTTATCATCAACATCATCACCTTTTTTTTTTTTTTTTTTTGGCTGCACGCAAGACATTTGGAAGTTGCTGAGCCAGGGATCTAATCTGATCCATGGCTGCAACCTGTGCCACAGCTGCAGCAACACCAGCTCCTTAACCCACTGCACCATAGCAGAAACTCCCATCATCACCTCATCACCTTTATTATCATCACGAACATCCTCTCACCACATTTTTTTTTTTTGTATTTTTCTAGGGCTGCGCCCATGGCATATGAAGCTTCCCAGGCTAGGGGTCAAATCAGCTGTAGCCGCCGGTCTACGCCACAGCCATAGCAACGCCAGATCTGAGCCATGTCTTTGACCTACACCACAGCTCATGGCAACGCCGGATCCTTAACCCACTGAGCAAGGCCAGGGATCAAACCCGAAACCTCATGGTTCCTAGTCGGATTCGTTAAGCACTGAGCCACGACGGGAACTCCTCTCACCACCATCTTTGTCAACATCGTCATCTTTTATCATTATCATCACATCACACAATGAATTAATACTGGAATTTATCGTGTATTCTCATGATAGTGTGGCCAGTGAGTCCTTCAACCATTCAATGAACTAAATATTATTCTAATTTTACAGATGATGAAGCTGAATCTCAGAGAACTAAGGTGACTCCTAGGCTTACACAGCTAGAAGCATCAAAAACAGGAACCTAACCTAGGCCTTATTATGCCAAATCTTAGGAAGATTCTGGCAAACATATCACCTAGCTGGCTCAGGTTACACACAGTAGAAGTAGAAGCCACCAAGTGCTTTTCAGTGAGGTTTGATTTTTTCCATTATGTTGTTGTTTTGTTGGCCACTGCTTGTGGCAGCTTGATGTGGGATCTCAGGGTTTGAACCCAGGCTGAGTGGTGAGAGCATTGAATCCTAACCACTAGACCACCAGGGAACTCCCTCCATTATGTTCTTATTCTTAAGTCTTACTTCTCAGACTTAAATGGGAAATTTTACACTTGAGTGTGTGTGTGTGTGTGTGTGTGTGTGTGTGTGTGCGAGCGCGCTATCTTGATAGATAGATAGATAGATAGATAGATAGATAGATAGATAGATAGATAGATAGAAAGAAAGAATATACAGCTATCTGGAAACCTCTGAGTTCTGCTCCCATCTAGCAGACTTGGAATTCAGCTCACACCTGCAAGACTTGGATGTCTTTTGTCCCCTGAGAGCCTGACTCTGTCTGGCTAATCCAGGCAGAGCTTCCTGCTGCCTTCTTACAGGATGTGGTTCAGACCAGAATATTAATGGAGATTACAGAAGGAGAATAGATTTGGGTGAGGGAGGGAGCTGCTTGGCAGGGAGGCTTGGCACCCAGGTGAGGGACTTCCATGGATGGTCTCAAAGCACTTGTTAGGAAGCAGGATGGGATGCAGGAGGCTCTTCCCTGGGGTGCCTAGAGCTGCTCTGTATCCTGTTCCCAGGTTGTTCCTCGGAAAAACCTGATCACATCTTTTCAAGGTAATCGACATGCATGCATCTTTTTTCTCACTGAATATCAAACTCTGCTCACTACGAATAGAGAGATGCTGCAGCCCAATTTGACTGGGACAGTCAGGTTTGCATTTGCTGTCCCGATTCTCCATCCAGTTTATTATTTGTCACAATCAAAAGCCTCCCTATTTAGGGAGTTCCTGTTGTGGCTCAGCAGGTTAAAAACCCAACATAGTGTCCATGAGGATGCAGGTTCAATCCCTAGCCTTGCTCAGTGGGTTAAGGATCCGGCATTGCCATGAGCTGTGGTGTAGGTTGCAGGCACCATTTGGATCCACTGCTGCTGTGGCTGTGGTGTAGGCTGGCAGCTGCAGCTCCAATTCAACCCCTAGCCTGGAAACTTCCATATGTCACAGGTGTGGCCCTAAACAGCCATAAATTAAAATAAATAAATAAATAAATAAATAAATAAATAAATAAATAAATAAATAAAATTTTTAAATTGTGGGTTCAGATCCCAGTCTGAGTTGTACAGTTTCAGCAACAGACATATCTATCCATTGAGTTCCATTAAGTCTTATATAGGTATGGCTCATGGTACCCAAACAATTAAACTAGTAACTCAAAGACCACTGGTCATAGATCAATCACCATAGCAAATATGATAATAATAAAAAATTTGGAGTTCCCCTTGTGGCACAGTGGAAGTGAACTCAACTAGTATCCATGAGGATGTAGGTTCGATCCCTGGCCTCCCTCAGTGGGTCAGGGATCTGGTGTTGCCGTGAGCTATGGTGTAGTTTGCAGACCTGGCTCAGATCCAGCATTGCTGTGGCTGTGGCATAGGCTGCCGACTACAGCTCCAATTCAACCCCTCGCCTGGGAACTTCCATATGCCGTGGGTGAGGCCCTAAAAGGAAAAAAAAAATTTGAAATACTGTGAGAATAACCAAAATATGACACAAACATGAAGTGGGCAAATGCTGTTAGAAAAATGGTGCCAACTATTTTGCTTGCTGGACGTAGGATTGCCACAAACCTTCCATTTGCAGAAAATGTAATCTCTGCAAAGCTCAGTAAAACAAAGTATATCTGTACACAGAGCCACACAGCAGTCCCAACACAGAAGGTACTTCCAGGCCTTATTCAGACTATTTCCTTGTCTGTATAAGCCCTAATTCTCCCTACCATGTGAATGCAGCCACCTTTCAACATTGAAATAAATAAAGATTGTTGATGAGTCTCTGTTCTGGCTCAGCCGGTTAAGAAAACAACTGTTATCCACAAGGACACTGGTTCAATTCCTGGCCTCGCTCAGTGGGTTAAGGATCCAGCGTTCCCACAAGCTATGATAGAGCTCACAGATGTGGCTTAGATCCTACGTTGCTGTGGCTGTGGCGTAGGCTGCCAGCACAGCTCTGATTCAACCCCTAGTCTGGAAACTTCCTTAGGCTGTGGGTGCGACCCTGAAAAGAAAAAAAAAAAATAATAAAGATTGTTGATTCTCAAACAGGCTCCAGCTATTCTGGGTAGTGTGAATTATAACTTTAACTCTCTTTGCAAATGTGGCCATGCAGAGTTCCCTGGTGGCTCATCGGGTTAAAGATCCAATGTAGTCATTGCTGTGGCGTGGCTTTGATCCTTGGCCTGGGAACTTCCACATGTTGCAGGTCCAGCTAAAACAAAAATGTGCCCGTGCTTTAGAAGAGGATATCTCTCGGAGTTCCCAAGGTGGCTCGGTGTTAACAAACCGGACATAGTATCCATGAAGATGCAAGTTCGATCCCTGGCCTCATTCAGTGGCTTAAGGATCTGGCAATGCTGTGGCTGTGGCATAGGCTGGCAGCTGTAGCTCCAATTCTACCCCTAGCCTGGGACTTCCATATGCCACTGGTGCAGCCCTAAATAGACGTAAAAAAGAAAAAAGAAAAAAAAAAAAAGAAGAGGCTATCTCTGTCTGTCCCCTCCATCCACTGTGAGCCCTGACAGGGCAGGTGCTGTCCCCACCCCGCTCTGTATCCTTGGTGACTCACACAGTGACCTTGGTCAGGTTAATCCCTCTTAGATCCTTATCTGGACACAAGGTATTTTGACCTATGTCTTAGTCAGGGTTCTCCAGAGAAACAGAACAAATAGGATATTCATTTATATATAAAGAGATTTGTTATAAATAGGAATTGGCTCAAATGATTATGGAGGCTGGCAAAATCCAAGACCTGCAAAATCATGTCCTATTTCAAGTTGAAAGACTGGAAGCTGCTATACAATCAGGTAGAAAACTGTCAGGAAGGAGTTTTTTCTCTTATTCAGGAGGGTCAGGTTTTTGCTCTATTTAGTCCCTAGCTGAGTGATGTGGCCCACCGGCATTAGACTGCCATCTGCTTTCCTCAGTCTTCCAATTCAAATATTGATCTCACATAAAAACACTCTGCGAAAACACCCGCAATAATGCTTGACCAAATATCTAGGCCCAGACAAGTTGACACATGAAATTAACCTCACTGCCTTCTGTGTACTGGTCATTGTTTTTTTTTTGGTTGCTTTTGTTTTAAATTTTATGGCCCCACCTGCAGCATACAGAAGTTTCCAGGCCAGGGATTGAATCCGAGCCACAGCTGCAACCTACGCTGGATCCTTTAACCCACTGCGCTGGGCTGGGGATAAAACCTGTGCCTTCGCAGGCACATGAGACTCTGCAGTCGGATTCTTGAGCCACTGTGCCATGTCAGGCACGCACACTGATTATTGTTTAAAGGTAACCAACATTCATTCCCTTTCCCTTCTGTCCTCTCCTGTACATTACAGAGGCTAGAGCCTGAGAGTAATTTCCCAGACTCCTTTGCCAGCAAGGAAACCGTTAAGGTTCTGCTAGTGGATCAACTTTACAAGAGATTTGGAAGCAAGGCAGAGGCATCCTCCTTCCAGCACCAGAGACTGGAGAATAAGCGTCTGCAGATGTGAGTTTTGCAGTGGCACCCACATTCCCATTGTTAGGTTTGCCAAGGGAGGAACTCACGAGGCCAAGTTGGTAAAGTTGGGGGAGGGGGTTGAGTCCATGACAGAGGGCAGTTAATCCTTGTAGGTGGTTAATCTATGCCGGCAGTTATTTTCCGCAGGCCATTGTTTCCCACTGCCCAACTTGAGCCTCTACTTTCAGGGAGAGGGTGTCCACAGCAGGTCTCCAAGGTAACAGACACATTTGGGGGTTGGGGGTGGGAGGCTCCATCCTCCTGGGAACCATCATCCTTCCTCTGAATCTTCTGTGCTAGCAGCCATGTAAGCAGAGAGGGTCCCCAAGAAAGAGACCCAGGCATGGCTTCCTTGACATCAGAGAAGCCATTTTGGCTGAAGGCACTTTGTGATCTAAACCTGGCCACAATGCTTGCCTTCGAACAGGTCTCAGTAATGAGTGATTTTAAATAAAAGAATAGAGGAACAAAGGAAAAGCAGTTAAGAAACAATAGTTCAGCTTCAAAACTGAGTTCCTAGTTCCTCTTCAAGGAATATACATGACAATGTGATACTTATCTTTGAGTTCAGCAGGAACTCAGGCCCTCACCCCTGAGGGCCTAGACTGGTCAGAATTTAAGAGATGATGATGTTGCCCTTTTCTGACCCTCATGACCTCAATCCACTAAAGCTTGAACTCTGCCCACCTTGGGCCCAATTCCATGCTGAATTCTCCTCTACCCAAGCTCCTTCATGAATATGCATGTATCCTTAGCTTAAAACTCCCCTAATTCTGCTGTTCTGGGAGACAGCGCTTTGGGAAACATCCTCAGTGTTGTCCTTACTTGACGCAAGTAATAAATCCTTCCTTCTCCTGCTCTTTGGCTTGGCCGCATCTCTTGGCTTATCTCCCACTAAGAGGCAAATCCAGTTGTCAGGTGACAGCAGTAGGTTGCTGTGCCGATAGCAGACCTCTGGAATCCAATGATGTGCAGAGGCAGCCTGACCAAAATGCTGATGCTGGTGGTTGACTTCCCTCCTTTGCTCGGAACAACTCATCCTCCACAATAAACATGCTCTTCTTTAAAATACCTAAAGTGTTTTTTTTTTTTCCTTTTTTGCCCTAAACCCCAGATGTTATAGCATCATATTGACATAAAAGTGTTTGGACTCTGAGCTTGTAAATATGAAACTTTAAAACTAGAGTTTTACCAGTATTAATACACCCCAAGAGGATTTTTAGGAGCAACTCTCATTAAGACAATGTGATTTCTAGATCAGTTTTCTACACAACACTGCTATTCAAAAATTGGGTTTGCCTCTTGGTGGGGGGTCAAGCCAAGACACAACCAAGCCAAAGAGCAGGAGAAAGAAGGATTTATTACTTGTAGCAAGTAAGGAGAATACTGAGTATCTTTCCCAAAGTGCTGTCTCCTGGAACAGCAAACTTGTGGAACTTTTAAAGTTCCACATACTCATGGTATGTGCATATAGGTATATTCATATTCATGTGCAATATGCATATTCATGAAGGGGTTTGAGCAGAGGAGAATTCAGCATGGAATTGGGGCAAAGGTTGACAGGGTCCAAGCTTTAGTTGATTGAAGTCATGAGGGTCAGAAAAAGTCAACATCACCATTCCATCCTCCACCTGGGTGGGGGCCTGAATTCCTGCAGAACTCAAAGATAAGTATCAGACTGTGATGTATAACCCTGGAGGAGGAACTAGGACTCTTGTTTCTTAACTGCTTTTCCTTTGTTCCTGCATTCCTTCACTTCCCTTAAGATACTTAATTCCTAAGTCCTGTTCAAGGGCAAACTCTGTGGCCAGGCTTAGATCACAAAATGCTTTAGGACCAAGATGGCTTCTCTGATGTCAAGGAAGCCATGCTGGTTCTCTTTCTCCGGAGACCCCCTACCTTATCTGTTTACAACACAGTTATATGGTTCTCCCCCTTATTTCCATTTATTTTATGGAAAAATTTTCATCAGGATCATATTTTTTCTGCTTTTGCTATAAACCTTAACAATGAAAGATAACTCACTTATCAATCAGGTCTTTATTTTTATCAAATTGAGTAACACAGATCATGTCTTCTAATACCATCATTTTTTTCTTTGTGGTTTTCTTTCTACCAAACCTAATTTTCCTAATGAGAGTCTAAAATTTTTCAGTTTTACCAAAAAAATGTAGTTCTTCTGTCAATTTTTTTTTTTAGGACCGCACCCATGGCACATGGAGGTCCCTCTGCCTACACCAGAGTGACAGCAATGCGGGATCCTTAACCCACTGAGCAAGGCCAGGGATCCCACCTGCATCCTCATGGATACTAGTCAGATTTGTTTCTGCTGAGCCACGATGGGAACTCCAATTTTAAACCCGTAACAAATTTTACCATATATAGCTTCTGTTGTTGACAGTTTAATTATATGCTGAATAGTCTCACACAGACCAATTTTTCTTGAATTATTTTTTGCTGTTTATTTGTTTTGTTTTGTTTTCTTTTCTTTTTAGGGCCATACCTGAGGCATATGGAGGTTCCCAGGCTAGGGGTCCAATCGGAGCTACATCCGCCAGCCTATACCACAGCCACAGCAATGCAGGATCCAAGCCACATCTATGACCTACAATACCAGATCCTTAACCCACTGAGCAAGGCCAGGGATTGAACTTGCAACCTCATGGTTCCTATTCGGATTCGTTTCTGCTGTGCCAAGACAGGAACTTCAAATTTTTGCAGTTTTGATATTATGCACAAGATATATATGACATTATGCTATAATAATATATATTTTAGCCTTTGTACCCTGTGATCTCCTAAATTATTAGTGTGATTAAGAACATCTTCTGTTATAATACTTGGGTTTTGTCCTCAGTTCCTGAAATAGCTTCAGAGAGTTCAAGATAAATAGATATGAGATATGTCTTTGATTTTCATAACAAACCCCTTTGAATCACACCTGAGTTTATGTTAATGAGGCGATTTCTAGAAAGCCCCTAGATTACCATTGGATGGGGGCTGGTCACCATAGGAACTTATCAAGAGATTACAAGCTTGGAATCTTAGCATCTCCCCCTATATCAGAAGAGAAAGGAAGCCAGTTGTTGAGTTCATCAGTGGCCAGTGATTTAATCGACCATGCCTACTAATGAAGCCTCCGTAAAACCTCCAAAGGATAGAATTTTTGAGAGCTTTTGGGTTGGTGAGCAAGAGACATCCATGTGCCAGGAGAGTGGTGCATCTTGACCCTGTGGGGACAGAGGCTCCTGTGCTCACAACCCTTCTGGACCTCACTGTATGTGTCTTTTCTTCTGGCTATTCATTCTTATATTTAATGTTCTTTGTAATAAACTAGTAATGGGGTAAATAAACTTTTCCTGTGTGCTATTCTAGCAAAGGCGCCATCCCAAAGAGGGAGTCATAGGAACCTCTAATTCGCAGCCAAATCTGACAAGTTATGGGGAATGTGGGGACCCACCACCTGCAATTGATATCTGACGTTGGCGGGGGGGCAGGCTTGTGGGACAGAGCCCTTAGCCTGAGGAGTCTGTGCTAACTCTGGTTAGGATCTGAACTGAACTGAATTGGAGGACACCTAGCTGTAGGTATCACAGGTCCCCATTCTGTAAGAGTTGCAGAATTGCTTAGTGTGGAAAATTCACACATTTGATGACCAGACGTGAATATTCTGTGAAGAGTGTGTGGCCATAGAGGAAAACAGAGGAGCTTTTTGTTTCAACGTGATTATTTTTAATGTTCACAGTGCACTGTTTTTGTCAATGTCAGGTTTCTTCCTTGCTTATTATTTCTAAAGGTACATTCTACCAACAATTATCACTGTCTAAGTTAATTCTACAAAGATTGATTCTTTGCTTTGGCTCTTAATTAAAGCAATGAGCCTCAGAACAACAAAGGCAGAAGACGTATGTGCATAATCAGCTTGTAGCATTCTTTTTTTTTTTTTCCTGTCTTTTTGTCCTTGTAGGGCCGCACCCACAGAATATGGAGATTCCCAGGCTAGGGCTCTAATCAGAGTTGTAGCTGCCGGCCTATGCCATAGCCACAGCCAGGCAAGATCCGAGACGTGTCTGCAACCTGCACCACAGCTCATGGCAACACCAGATCCTTAACCCACTGAGTGAGGCCAGGGATCGAACCTGCAACCTCATGGTTCCTAGTTGGATTTGTTTCTGCTGTGCCAAGACGGGAACTCCCAGCTTGTAGCATTCTTATCTTCAATATGACAGGGTAAAAAAATACCTGCTCGGAGTTCCCGTTGTGGCTCAGTGAGTTAAGAAAGAACTCAACTAGTATCCATGAGGTTGTGGGTTCGATCCCTGGCCTCCCTCAGTGAGTTAATCTGGCATTGACGTGATCTGTAGTGTAGATTGCAGATGAAGATGTGGCACGGATCTAGCGTTGCTCCGATTAAACCCCTAGCCTGGGAACTTCCATATGCTGCAGAAGCAGCCCTAAAAACAAACAAACAAAAAGTCCTGCTTGTCTGGTTTCCTTAACGACAAAACACACTTATTCCGAGGACTGAATTAAACGATACATCAAATGCTTAGCACAATATCTGGAGCATGAAGCAATCAATAACGATGAGTCATTGTTATATTAACTCTTTTTGCAAGTTAAATTGAATTTTAAACCCTGTGAGAGGTGTATTATTATCATCATCCCCATTTTCCCCATGAGGAAGCATAGTGGATTTGTGGCCAGCCCATGTTAATCTAGGTCGTGGGCCTAGGTCTTCTGACAGTGGGCACCAAATCCTTTCTCCCACCCTACACGGATGGTGCTGCAGGGGAAAGAAGGTTTTGTCTCAGAAGACAGACAGTTGTGGTATACTTGTCAGATCACTGCGGGAATTCCAACTGAGCACTGCCAAGGGCAGGTCAGGATGGACCGAACCTTTGGGAAACAGAGGACAGATGGGAACAAAAGGACAAGCAGACCAGAAAGTTGGGGCACCAGGCAAGACTCACCACAGCAGAACACCACTCACCTGCAGAAGGCCCGTGACATCTCAGAAGCCCCCAGAGCTTTGGGGCCAGGAAAGAGCCAAAATGTATCAGAGATACGGAGACCTCCATGGCTCCTGACCCAATGCCCAGCTGTCCTATCAGGGTTCAAGAGAAGCCAGGTAGCAAACAGAAAGAGCAGCCCATCCTGAACACTGAGGTGGGGCTAGGCCAGGGCAAGGGCTAGTGTATGAGTTTACTATTGTTGCTATAACAAATTTAGTGGCTTGAACAATAAAACTATATTGTCTTAGAGTTCGGGAGGCAAGAAGTCAGAAATGAATCTCAGCAGGTTAGAATCAAGGCATCAGCAGTGTTACATTCTTTCAGGAGGCTCTAGAGAGAGTCCATTTCCTTGTCTTTTCCTGCTTCCAGAGGCCACCCACATTTTTTGGCTTCCTTTTGCAATACCAGGCTGAGTCCTCTTAATGCTGCCACTGTTCTGGTTCTCTCTTCTAATTCCCTCTTATACTTTTAAAGACCCTTATGACAATATTGGGATAATATTGGATTATCCTTGGGTAATCCAGGATAGTCTTCCTACTTTAAGGTCAGCTGATGAGCAACCTTAATTCCATCTGCAGCCTTAATTCTGCTTCATCATCTAATTTAACATATTCACAGGTCCTGGGGATTAGCAACAGCGACATCTCTGGGGCTCATTATTCTGTCCACCACAAGCCATGAGAAGTCACCCTGGGGAAAAGTGAGGAAGGCATAAGAGAACCCATCATTATGGAAAAAGGGTCAGCCCCTGCATTTCATTCCAGCTGCGGGGCAAATTCCTGGGGAGATGGTGTGATAGAGTTTTGGTGTCAGGCAGATCTGGGTTAGCAGTCTGGCTTTAACACTTAATGTTTGGTAACTCAGACACTCTGTTACCGCCTCATCTTCAGGGTGGTGATGCTCATACTTGTGGCACATATTTTTAGCACAAGTTCACTAAGACAACATATGTGAACGAACTTAGCACATTCCAAGGGTTCTATATCCTTCTACTGTCACCCACTTTATCAGATGTAGCCTCTCTCACCGCCTCTTGACACTTATTTACTTATCAAATGTGTGTGGAACATGAACTATGTGCTGAGTACTATATTAGGTGCTAAGGGGGAGCCAATGCCTGGATCTGCCTTATCTGACCTTCAAAACACAGTAGGGGTAGAGCTGGATGATGGATCATGCAAGGGGCAGCAGTAAAGAAAGCAGAGAAAGCAGAGGATGGAGACGCCACCCCTAGAATCTATGTGTGTCATGCTTTGTTGATCTAAGAGAATCCCAAATCCTAGAGCAAGAATGCAGGAATGGGAGAGAGTAGGAGTTAAGAACAAGAGATTTGAATTCAGATCTAGATTTTTAAAAAAATACTTTCTATTATGAAAATTTCCAAATAGTAACAAAGGAAGCGAATATAATATGTGTTGTTTAATTTGGTAGCCACTAGCCACAGGTGGCTCTTGAGCACTTGAAATGTGACTAGTCTGAAATGAGATGGTCTGTAAGTGTAAAATACCCATCAATTTCAGACTTTGTATTAAAGAAATGTACAATATCTTGGAGTTCCCGTTGTGGTGCAGTGGAAATGAATCCGACTAGGAACCATGAGGTTGTGGGTTCAATCCCTGGCCTTGCTCAGTGGGTTAAGGATCTGGTGTTGCCGTGAGCTGTGGTATAGGTCACAGACTCAGCTTGGGTCTCATGTTGCTGTGGCTGTGGTGCAGGCCAGTGACTGCAGCTCCGATTCCACCCCTAGCCCGGGAACCTCCATACGCTGTGGGTACAGCCCTAAAAAGCAAAAAAGAAAAAGGAAAAAAGAAATGTATAACATCCCATTAGTAGTTTTTATATTAACTATTTCTGGTCTGTGGTAGTAAATAAACTATATTGTTATAACTAATAACACATTTCACTCCTTTTTATTTTTATTTTTTTGTCTTTTTTTTGTGTGTGTGTCTTTTTGCCATTTTCTTGGGCTGCTCCTGCGGCATATGGAGATTCCCAGGCTAGTGGTCCAATCGGAGCTGTAGCCACCGGCCTACACCACAGCCACAGCAACACGGGATCTGAGCCGCGTCTGCAACCTACACCACAGCTCACGGCAACGCTAGATCCTTAACCCACTGAGCAAGGCCAGGGATTGAACCCACAACCTCATGGTTCCTAGTCAGATTCATTAACCACTTTGCCACGACGGGAACTCCTCACTCCTTTTTAAATGTAGCTAAAATTTTTTTAATTACTGACATGGCTCACATTAAATTTCTCTTGACTCAAGACGATGTAGAATAAATCCCCACTTTGAATGAACACTCGGTTTCATTTTACCAACTTCTGAACACTCTTGTTTCATCTACGCCCCTACCAACCTCCACCTCCACTGAATTACACTGGAATAAATTTGAAACAACATATTATTTCATATGTAAATATTTCAGTACGTATCTCTAAAAGGACTATTTTCAAAAATACAGTCTCATTATCACACTTAGAAACTACCATGTCAATTATAACTCAATAAAACTGGAGAAAAAAACTAACAATAATTCTTTAATATTATCAAGTAGAAATTTCTGACTCCAAAAAAAGATGGAATAGATACATTTCTTCCTCTTCGCCTAAGTGCTCTGGACATAATACATAAGACAATATAAGAAGACTCTGAAAGGTGGAACAAAGGAGAACTGAGAAGGAACCTCAGGATTTGAGGATACAGAGATGAGTTCCTAGTTCTTCTTATTCAATCTTATATGTATCATGGCGTCCCTCAATCTGAAAACTTCAAAAACTGTAGAAAACAATAATTTCCAAGAAAATCTATAGCCAAAGAATTAGAAAAGAGGTGCCCTAGAAAATCAAAAACTTTTTGGAAATCCTCTAGCCAAGTATGATAGGATAAAATAAGACACCTGTCAATAGCTGAGGTCAAATGGTAGCCTGGGCTTCATCCATACCTAGTGATTATAAGTTTTCTCTTCCTCTCTCCATCACCTGCAGTGTCAGGGGAGATAAATGGGAAGCCTAGACATCTGCATTATGTGGTAATGATGTGGCAACCCCCTTTTTCCTGCATTATGTGGTAATGAGGTGGCAACCCCCTTTTTCCTGCTGGTGCAGAATCAGTAGATGCCTGATATACTAGAATATTTAAATCACATCCAGGATCTTATGACAGTGATTTTCTTTTGGGGGGGGGTCACACCTATGGCATGTGGATGTTTCTGGGCCAGAGGTTGAACCCACACTGCAGTTGCAGCCTGTGCTGCAGCAATGTTGGATTCTTAACCCACTGTGCCACAAGGGAACTTCTGAATAATATCTGGAATCTTATCATACAATTCCCATCATATCTCGGATATATTTCAAAAATACCTCTGATACCAAGAATCAAGAAAGAGTATCTCAATTTGAATTTTTTAAAAAATCAAAAGTCACCAATATAGATAACACAGACATTGGAATCATCTAATGAAGATTTTTAAGCAGCTAACAAATAAATACTCTAACAAGCAATTATAAGCACATTTGAAGCAAATGAACTAGTAGAAAACTTTAGCAAAGAAATATAAGATGTAAAGATGAACAAAATGGCAATTTTAGAACTGAAAATATAATAACTAAGAGAAAAACTCTAGAGAGACTCAATAGCATAATGGCAGTGAGAGAAGAAATAATTGGTAAACTTGAAGATAAATCAAAATAAATTATCCAGTGTGAACAACAGAGAGCAAATAGACTAAAAAAGAACAGAATTTCAGGGATCTCTAAGACAATAACAAAAGATTTAACACTGATGTCATTGGAGTACCATAGGGAAAAGAGAAAGTGTGGGGCTGAAAAAATAAACTACTAAGTAGTGGCTGAAACAGTCCCAAATTAGACAAAAGATATAAACAAATAGGTGTTCCCACTGTAGTTCAGTAGATTAAGAACCTGACATAGTGTCCTTGAAGATATGGATTCAATCCCCGGCCTCACTCAGTGGTTAAGGATCTGGTTTTGCCACAAGTTGTGTCTTAGGTTGCAGATGCAGCTCAGATCTGGTGTTCTTGTGGCTGTGCTGTAGGCTTGCAGCTGCAACTCTGATTTGACCCCTAGTCCGGAAACGTCCATATGCCAGAGGTGCAGTCCTTAAAAAAAAAAAAAAAAAAAGACATAAACAAACAGATTCAAGAAACTGATTAAACCCCAAAAAGTATAAACCCAAAGAAATTTATGCCAAGACTCATTAGTTAAACTTCTGAAAATTAAAACCAAAGAGAAATACTGAAAGTAACAAGTGAGAGATGACACTTTACCTTACTTATTAGGGGAAATATTGAATGATGGCAGATATCTCATTCAAAACCATGGAATCCAGAAGGAAGCGACACAGCATTTTTCAAATGCTGAAAGGAAAGAACTGTCAACTCAGAATTCTTTGTTCACAAAAATATCATCCAATAATAAAAGGGAAATCAAGACATTCATGAATGAGGCAAAAACTAAGAGAATTTGTTGCCAGCAGACCTGCTCTTTAAGAAAAGCTAAAAATGTTCTCTAAAAAGAAAGGGAATAATAAAGAAGGACTATTAGAACATGAAGTAGAAAGAATACAGAAAAAAACAAAATATGAGTAAATACAAAAGAACTTCCTTCTCCTCTTGAGTTTTCTAAATCATGCTTCCTGGTTGAAGCAAAATTATAACATTGTATGATGTGTTTCTCAAAATATGTAGAGTAAAAATTTAAAATAACAGGCTGCTGTGGTTCTACGCAGGCAAGAATGAACCCCCTGCCATCCAAACAGCGCTCAGAAGGGTTTTTCAAATCAGGTGCCCACTGGGCCCAATGCCATGTGCATCGGAGCCAACCATGGAGAGAGGGGTTGGGGGCAGCAAGGCCTTGTCAAGTTCCTCAGCCAGCCCCTTGACCAACCTAGCCCAAGGACACAGGACTGGCCCACATAAGGGCTAGAGAGCCAGCCTATGTTGGGTGAGAAGCACAAGCTGTGGAAAGGAAGGGCATCCCTAGTCCCCGCTTTGGGGCAGAGATGAAACTTCCCAACAATCACACTGCGCTAGACCTTGAGAGCACTTGAGCTCTGTCTCCACCCCTTTGCTGGCCCTAGACCTCAGGCAGGTGCTCATGTACTGTCTCTGAGGACAGAGGTCCTCAGCCCAGCTCCAGAGAAGTGACTATGTGACATGGGCAAGCAGAGAATCACAGATCACTCATGTCTGCGCACAGCAGGACCTCAGACAAGGCAACATAACCTCACTGGACTAGGTTTCCTCAGCTGTAAATCAATGTAATCACACCCACTTCGCCTGCCTCCCACTCCCCACCCTCTGTGCTTTCAAGCAGGGTATCTTTGCTTCTCATCTGAGTTCTTGCAGTGGCTTCCTAATGGGTCTTCCTGTCTCTTGTATGGGAGCTGGCCTGCCACTAGAAACCCTCTGGCAGCCCCCTAGGAAAGGAGGAACATAGAAAGAGGTGAGCTGAGCAGGCGGGGCCAGACTTGCACCCTGTCCGCTGAGCAGATGCTGGTTGCCCCACCTGCAATCTGCCAGGCCTGGTATGAGATCAAAACCCCCATCCCCAACACCTGTGCTCCAGGCAGCCTGGCCTTGCTGTGACAGGCAGAGACCCAGGAGCCAGCTGCTTCCTCCCATGTGACAAAGCCCGGAGCCTACAGCTGTCAGGGATTAGGGTGCATTACTCCCAGTCACTAAGGGTTAAACCCCAGGCCTTTTTCCTCCCCTCTCACCTGAGCCTACCTCTTCCGCCTTTTTCTTCACTGCCTCCCAGCTTTCCCAGGTCGTGTGGTCCACTGGGGCCTCTGGGTTGCCGCAGTGGCTGGAGTACAGGCCTCTCCATCAGCCTGATGCTGTCTTTAGGATTCATTTCTAAAGAACAAAAGTCAGCCCCTGGGGTTTTGAGCATCCCAGGGTCCAGGAGTCCAGAGACCTGGTGGAGAAGCAGGAATCAAAGAGAAACTACTATGTGCCAGACACAGGGTAACTGTCATTAGCTGACCTTCCACTATGGACCAGGCGGCTGTAGAGCTACTACCAGCGACTCTGTGCAGCTGGTCTTAGCCTCTGCCTTTTTTAGGGAGTTCTCTGAGGCTCAGAGAAGTTAGGTAATTTAACAAAGGTCACACAGAGACTAAAAAGCCAACCAGAAAATCAAAACCCAGTTTGTCTGATTTCAAAGTCCTTTCTCACCTCACTCCCTGAGGCAGCTGCTGTCTAACTACCCGCCTCAGCCCAGATGGGGTTGGGGTGTGAGTTGAGGGGAAAAGCATGACATATCCATCCTCTTTTTTTTTTTACTTTTTTTTCTATTAAAGTTTAATTGATTCACAGCATTTCTTCTATTCCTGTTGTAAAGTGACCCAGTCACACACAGTTTCCCTGTGCTGTACAGTAGGGCTCCATTACCCATCCACTCCAAATGTAACAGTTTGTATCCACCAACTCCAAACTCCCTGTCCATCCCCCTCCCTCCCCTCTCCCTGCAGGCAACCACAAGTCTGCTCTCCTTGGCAGTGATCTGCCTCTGTTCTTAGATAGGAACATATTTTAGATTCCACATATAAGTGATATCATATAATAAACCAACCTAAAAAGACAAAAGACCTATACTCTGAAAACTATAAGATGCTGATGAAAGAAATCAAAGATGACACAAACAGAAGCAAAGAGAAGTAATATTGTCAAAATGACCATACCACTCAAGGCAACGTACAGATTCAATGCAACCTCTATCAAACTACCAAGGACATTCTTCACGGAGCTAGAACAAAATATTTTAAAATTTGTATGGAAACACAAAAGACCCCCGATAGCTGAAGCCATACTGAAAAAGAAAAGTGGAAATGGAAGAACCATTGCCCTCTTTTATCTGATGACTTTTTTGGACAAGCACTGGGTTCAAATCCTAACTCCACCACTTCCTGGCTGTGTGACCTCAGCCAAGTTACATCCCTGGTCTGAGCCTCATGTTCCTTCTCTGTAAAATGAGATGAATGTGCCTCCACCTCAGAGAGCTGAGTGCCAGGAGCTTCGTGTGGTACCTGGCCCATAGGAAGCAGGTGTTACTGCTGTGGTTGGTCAGGGTTCTGGGGACTAGCCCAGGCCCCTTCCCTAAGTGCCTGAGACTCAACTCCTGCCCTTCCCATCCAACGATCCTGGAAGGAACAGTGTGCCGTGGCTGTCCCTCTGCTCACAGCAGGACAAGACCTGGGCTGCAAGGCCCTGCTTAGGCCTCCTCTGGCTCCATGACACTGGACACATCACTCACCTTCTCTGTTTCCTGTAAAGAGAAGGGGTGACATGTGCTCAGAGTTTCTCCCCTGGATCAGAGAATGCCCTGGGCTCAGTGAGCAGAGGGGCTGCAAGGGCTTTCCAGGCATCCATGGAGTCAAATCATCCCACAGACGGTCTAGCAGGAAAGAAGGCTCCACTGAATGCCCTAGGTGACTAACATTTCAGAGACCTTAACATGTGAGTTTCCAGGAGTTCCAGTTGTGGCTCAGAGGTAACGAACCCGACTAGTATCCACAAGGATGCAGGTTCGATCCCTGGCCTTGACCGGCATTGCCATGAGCTGAGGTGTAAGTCTCAGACTCAGTTTGGATCTGGCATTGCTGTTGCTGTGGTGAAGGCCAGCAGCTATAGCTCTGATTCGACCCCTAGCCTGGGAACTTCCATATGCCACAGGGGAAGCCCTAAAAAGGCCAAAAAAAAAAAAAAAAAAAAAGAGCTACCAGTGTTCCCTGGCAGCCTAGTGGATAAAGGATCTGGCTTTGTCACTGTTGTAGCTCTGGTTACAGCTGTGGTGCAGGTTTCATCCCTGGCCCAGGAACTTAGGCCTGCCAGGGGCACGACCAGAAGAACAAAAAACAAACAAAAAAAGTAGTTTCCAAAGTGAGGAAGCACAGCATCTTTGCCGCCAGGTCACTTTACTTGCTGTCCCCATGGAGCCAGTGTTATTCTTGAGGCAGCGGAAGGTGCCAGGCCTCGCATCACCTCCTCCTGGCCTGTCCAGCCCCAGGGTGGGGAAGCTGGTCCTCTGCCTGCAGAGGCCACCCTCACATGGAGCAGTTCCTGGGCTCCAGGAAAAGGCAGTCCTGTTAACCCCCAGTGTGCGCTCGGGTTTCTACCCCCTCAGAGGCCATTTCCTTTTATGCAAAATCACAGAATAAAATCCTCCCCTTTATGTAATTGCAGAGGGTTTTCTGTTTCATTTGCTTCTCAAAGCTGCTCTGAGAGCACAGTGTCCCTGATCCCGTTTTCCAGATGTTTGTACAACCAGAAAGCATCAGGTTCGGGATCTCAATCCCCATTTCCCAATAAGTGCCGCACGATTTACTCTAGAACTAGGGATCCTAAGATGGGGACTACGAAGCCAGAGTTGTTGGTGAGACCATCCCAAAAGGCCTCTGGGGGATCCAGCCTTCTGCTTCAGGAGGGGGATGCAGGTCCAGGTGGCCCTAGCTCTGAACTTCCCTGCTGTGTGTCCTTGGACAAATCAACCAACTCCTCTGAATTCAGCAGTCATTGTTGGAGACAGTAGCCATGTATGGTATGTCGAGAGTGGCAACTCCTGGTTATTTTATAGGGAGAGGAAACTCTGTTTCTGATCTGATACATAAAAATGAACAGAGGACTTCCCGCTGTGGTGCAACAGGATCGGCAGTGTCTCTGTAGCACCAGGATTGAGGTTTGATCCCTGGCCTGGCACAGTGGGTTAAAGATCTAGTGTTGCCACAGCTTCAGCAAAGGTCACAATGGCAACTCAGATCTGATCCCTAGCCCAGGAACTCTATGTACTGCCAGGCTTGCCAAAATAGAAAAAGAAAAAAATGAATGGAGCCTCACTGTCTCATGGTAAAAGTGGGGTTTTTGGTGGTAGGCAAAGTCTTTGAGGAATAGAGTCCACAGAGTGGGGGATAAGAAACAAAGGGACCCCCAGTGATGATCACGTGGGGGACCACAGCAGAGCCCTCAGCTGCCTTTGAACTGAGATTGGCAGCTTCTCAGAGAAATAGGTTCATCCACACGCTCTTGGTGGCAGCTTTCTTGCCAGGAACCTCTTTGCGGGATCCCTACAGGGTCCAGCTATTACTCCTTGAATATTTCCAGTGATGGGGACCACCCACCCCCTCCAACCAGGATAAACTTTTTTTGTCCTTTTGCCTTTTCTAGTGCCGCTCTTGCGGCATATGGAGATTCCCAGGCTAGTGGTCCAATTGGAGCCGTAGCCTCTGGCCTACGCCAGAGCCACAGCAACGCAGGGTCCGAGCCTCATCTGCAACCTACACCACAGCTCACGGCAACGCCAGATCCTCGACCCACTGAGCAAGGTCAGGGATTGAACCTGCAACCTCATGGTTCCTAGTCGGATTCGTTAACCACTACGCCACGATGGGAACTCCCAGGATAAACGCTTATAAGCTGGATGGCTCTGATCATTCCTAAACTCTTCCTAGAGCACATCAGATCCAGCCACGTGGGACCACGAGCCTTGGGTCTCACCCTGGCCTCCGAGGCTCTGGGCTAAGTCTAGGCCAGGAGTCCCCTGGGTATTTGCAGACAGGTTCTGCCAGCATAGTCTCATTTTTGTTTTGAGTCCTCAGCCCTGGCACCTGTAACTATCTTACTCCCAGAATAGCCTGGCATAGTTTAAAAATTAAAGTTAATTAAATTCATGTAAGGAATTTCATAACCCCTCCCATGCTTACATACCTGGGGGAAAATAGTAATAACGCCCCCACCCATTTCTGCAGCTGTGCAGCGTGTTTCCTGCAAAGCACCCCTGCATTTTTTATTTCAGTGGATCTTCGCAGCACCCCATGACATGGGCCAATGGGGATTAGGATCCTTGTTTTGTGGCTGAGGAAACCAAGGCTCAGAGGGGCTGAGGGATTTAGCCATGAGTAAGTAATGGATTTGTTGATATATTGGGGACTCCTGATCCATGGGTAGTGTTCTTTCTGTTAGAGTTCAATATCAGAACCACTGCCAGGTTCAAAAACAATCCACTTCTGAGAATTTATCCTACAGGTCTATTCATAAAAGAACATTCATGTTTGTGCATAAAGATGATCAGAGACAGATCATTCTGTGTTGGCAAATGATTATTTGCAATCTGATTGTCCAGTCATGGAGAACTGGTCAAAAACTGGGACAACCATTAACGGAATTCTACACAGCTTTTATTTTTATTATTAGGGCTGCACATGCAGCATGTGGAAGTTCCCAGGCTAGGGGTCGAATGTGAGATGCAGCTGTCAGCCTACTCCACAGCCATAGCAATGTGGGATCTGAGCCACAGCTTGCATCAACACTGGATCCTTAACCTACTGGGGGAGACCACGGATGGAACCTGAATCCTCATGGACACTAGTTGGGTTCTTAACCTGCTGAGCCACAGTGGGAACTCCTACACAGCTTTTATTTATTTATTTATTTTTATTGAGTATACCTGATTCACAGTGTTATGTTCATATCTGTTATAGAGCAAAGCAATTCAGTTATATATATATATATATATATATATATATATATATATATATACACATATATATATACATTCTTTGAAAAATCTTGTAGTTTCTGTCTTGGCGCAGCAGAAATGAGTATGACTAGCATCTATGAGGAAGCATGTTCGATCCCTGGCCTTACTCAGTGGATTAAGGATCCGGCATTGCCACTAGCTGTGGTGTAGGTGGTAGGTGAGGCTAGGATCCAGTGTTGCTGAGGCTGTGGTGTAGGCTGGCAGCTGCAGCTCCGATTAGACCCCTAGCCTGGGACCTTCCATATGCCACAGGTGCGGCCCTAAAAAGATGAAAAAATAAAAATAAAAAAGATGCTAGAGAGTACACATTTTCTATCACACTTACTCACCTCTGCCAGGGTAATATAAAATCAGCCAGACGTTCTGTAAGCAAATGAACAGATGCCAATAGAACTTTATGGACACTGAAATTTGAGTTTCATATAATTTTAACATGTCATAAAATATTATCCATACTTTGATTTCTCCCCCTCTGTTTAAAAATTTAAAAATCGTTTTTCACTTACAGGCCATACAAAAAAAGTTATTGAACCAGATTTGGCCTGTGGGTCACAGTTTGCCAACCCCTGCCCTGGTTTATTAGTTAGAAAAATTACACTTTTGCATATCAAGTTTTCTCTTTTTTTCCTTTCTTTCTCTCTTTCTTTCTTAACTTTTTTCTTGCTGCACATGCAGCATGTGGAAGTTCCCAGGCCAGGGATCAAACACACACCACAGAAGTGACAACATAGGTTCTTAACCTGGGCCACCAGGGAACTCTCATATCAAATTTTCTTTTTTCTTTTTTTTTCTTTTTTGCTTCTTAGGGCTTCACCCGGGGCATATGGAAGTTCCCAGGCTAGGCGTTGAATTGGAGCTGTAGCTGCCAA
This sequence comes from Phacochoerus africanus, assembly GCF_016906955.1. Lineage (NCBI taxonomy): Eukaryota > Metazoa > Chordata > Mammalia > Artiodactyla > Suidae > Phacochoerus > Phacochoerus africanus. The sequence continues at coordinate 62,160,032 of NC_062548.1, forward strand.
GCCACATCTGCAAACTACACCACACCTCATGGCAACACCGAATCCTTAACCCAGAGTGAGGCCACGGATGGGACCCACATCCTTCATGGATACTTGTCAGATTCGTTTCCACTGCACCACAGTGGAAACTCCATTAAGTTTCCTAATGTGAATTACTCCAGAGTCAGAGGGCTTCCAGCAGCCTCTCCGCATGTGGTCAATTTCTGCTGTTGGTTTTTCGAGGTTGTTCAATTTAGAGGCTCTTTCCCAAGCTCTTTTGAAGAAGGGAGACAGCCCCTGTATTTGCCGAACCTCGATTTCCTCATTTTCACTCTGGAAGGTTGGGCATGGAGAAATCCTTGTTTGTCCCGTGCTGACTTGTCGTGGGGCTGGAAAGCCTCCTCTGATCAGAACATATACAGATGAGGACCCCAGGTCCAGAGGGATAAAGTGACCGCTGCCTACTACTGAGGCTGCAATTGGATGCTCAGTGCCCTGCCTCCCAGGCCCTCACCTCTCACATCAGCCCACACTGGTCTTTTCTTGTTCTCTCTCTCTCTCTATCTTAGCCCAGCCACCAATCCCTCAAGCCCACCCGGAGCTCCCTTCCGCCTGGTGGAGCATCTCGGCCCTCTTCAGTCTGCGCATGCCCTTTTCCTCCTCTCGCTCCTGCCATTAACTGCGGAGTAGGGGGTGGCGCCAGGTGCGCAGTGCTCTGGGAAGGAGGAACGCCAGTTCTCATGGAGCTCAAGCAAAGGTCAAAGGGGTATCTATACAGAAAGCAGATTCTTCCTCTGTATGAATCTGTCCTTGCTGAGCAGCTGGCTTTGAAGCTGCAGAAAAACCACTGACCCTGTCTAGCCTCCAGGACTCCCATTCGACCAGGAGGTGCTGCTGCAAAGGTTGTTAGCATTCAATTCTTTTTTTTTTGCTCTGTTTTGCTTTTAAGGGTTGAATTGGAGCTGCAGCTGATGGACTACACCACAGCCACGGCAACACAGGATCCGAGCCACATCTGCGACCTATACCACAGCTCACTGCAATGCTGGATTCCTGTAGTGAGGCCAGGGATCAAACCCGCATCCTCATGTGTACTGGTTGGGTTCGTGAACAACTGAGCCACAACAGCAACTCCCAGCATTCAATTTTTGTTCCACGACAGGAACTCCTAACATTATTTTTCTTTGGGAATAATAAATGAGTAGTTAGTGAAATTATACCCCTGGGGCTTAAAAGAGCATTTGTCTTAGAAAAAAAAAAAAAAAAAGACATGCAGAGAGAGAATTTGTCACTAGACTCTGGAGTGATCTTTTAAAAATGGCATCATGTGTTTCCTCGCTTGACAGCCTAAGAATAAAATACAAAGTACTCCGTGCAGCCTGCAGGTGCTGCTTGCTTCTAACCACTCCTTCCCCAAGTTTCACCTTTGTTGCCGTCTCCCTGGCTTCCTCTTTGTCCCTCTAGCAGCCAGGCAGTGCCCGTTTCAGGCACTTGCTTTTGCTGTTCTCTCTGCTTCAGAGAGAATAGAGCTTTTGAATTATTGATTCCCCCATCTAATTTCTTTTTTTTTTTTTTTTTGCTTTTTAGGGCCACACCCAAGGCATATAGAGGTTCCCAGGTTAGGGGTCAAATCAGAGCTACAGCTGCCAGCCTACACCACAGCCACAGCGATGCCGGATCCAAGCCTCATCTGCAACCTACACCACAGCTCATAGCAACGCTGGATCCCCAACCCACTGAGCAAGGCCAAGGATTGAACCCGAATCCTCATAGATGCTAGTAGGATTCGTTTCCACTGTGCCACAATGGAAACTCCCAGGTTTTGCTTTAAATGTTGCCTCCTCCGAGGGGTCTCCACCAACCTCCAATATAAAGGAGACACAGCACTCTTCCCCATCCTTTTTTCCCCCCTTCTTCTTCATTTTTTTAATGACACACCCACAGCATATGGAAGTTCCTGGGCCAGGGATTGAATCCAAGCCTCACCAGTGAACGACGTGGTAGCTGGGGTTTTGCCGGATCCTTTAACCCACTGCCCCCGGCCCAGGATCAAACCCGCACCTCTGCAGCGACCCAACCTGCTGCAATCGGATTCTTACCCCACTTGGTCATGGGGGGAACTCCTCTTTCACATTTTTTATCACCTCTGCAATCACCCTCTTTATTTAAGGGTTCATCATCTTTCTCTAATTTACCGAAGCATCATGATGGCTTACCGTAGAACCTGGTCCGTGGGCAACTCCATATTTACTGAATGAGCCAATAAATGTTTCCCTTCTTTTATCAGGAATAATTGCAACCCAAATATCCTTCAGTGGGTGAATGCTTAAACATGGTGGTACATCCCCACCATCAAAACTACTCGGGAGTTCCCGTCGTGGCGCAGTGGTTAACAAATCCAACTAGGAACCATGAGGTTGCGGGTTCGATCCCTGCCCTTGCTCAGTGGGTTAATGATCTGGCGTTGCCGTGAGCTGTGGTGTAGGTCGCAGACGCGGCTCGGATCCTGTGTTGCTGTGGCTCTGGAGTAGGCTGGCAGCTACAGCTCCGATTCACCCCCTAGCCTGGGAACCTCCATATGCCAAGGGAGTGGCCCAAGAAATGGCAAAAGGCAAAAAAACCCCAAAAAACAACAACAAAAAAAACCCCCAAAAAACTACTCAGCTGAGAAAAGGCACAAGCTGTTGATAAATGTCACAACTTGCATGAGACCTTGGGAGAACTAAGCTGAGTGTGGTAGGGGGAGCCAGTTTCTAAAGGTTATAGCCAGTATGATTCCATTTAAATAACATTCTTGAAATATCAAAATTTTAGTGATAGAGAACAAATTTGTGGTTGTCAAGGGGGTTGGGGATTGGGTGGCAGATGGCATGAGTCTATTGAGAGGCAGCATGAGGGAGCCCTGAGCCAATGGAACAGTTCTGGATCTTGATTGTGGAGGTGGTGACACAAAGCTACAGGTGTGATAAAATTGCACAGAACTATGTACATACAAAAATGAGTGCTTATAAAACGGGTGCAATCTAACAGGTTCTGTGCATTCCACCAACGTCAGTTTGTTGGTTTTGATATTGGGGAGGCTGGGTGAAGGGTATTCATTTTTTTCCCAACCTCCTGTGAATCTACAATTGTTTCAAAATAAGAAACATTCCTCCTACACACACACACATACACACACACACAAGCTGGGAATTCCCTGGTGGCCCAGCAAGTTAAGGATCTGGCATTGTCACTGCAGCAGCCAGGGTTAACATGCTGCAAGTGTGGACACACACACAAAAAAGACCAGATAAAATATTTTTAATAGTGAATTTGTTTTTATAGGCAGTATTGTTTGTATCTAATTCCACTAAAAACCTGTTTCGAAAATAATGGATCAATGTGTTTTGCCTCTAACAGTCATGAATAATTCCTTTATTTTGGGATGGGCACTTCTCCCTGATTAATACCTAATATGAATAGTGCTTTACAGTTCACACAGGTTTTCACAGGCATTGTTTCACTGGAAACTATTAGTCCTGCCGTGGTACTCTGATTGGTATCTCCATTTTATGGATGAGAAAACCAAGGCTCAGACCTAAAAACTTTGCACCTTAATTAAGAAGCAGAGCTCAGCGGAGTTCCCGTTGTGGCTCAGTGGGTTAAGAATCCGACCAGTATCCATGAGGATGCAGGTTCAACCCCTGGCCTCACTCAATGGGTCAAGGATCTGCAGTTGCCGAAAGCTGCAGTGTGGGTTGAGGATGCGGCTGTGGTGTAGGCCGGCAGCTACAGCTCTGATTCGACCCCTAGCCTGGGAACCTCCATATGCCGTGGGTGCAGCCCTAAAAAGACCGAAAAAAAAAAAAGGAAACAAATAAATAAATAAATGGTAGTTTTACAGCACTGAAAAAAAAATGTAGAGCTCAGGGATTCAGGACATAGTTCCCAGATTCCAACTTTCCCCTCTTCCTCTTTTTCCACCAATGATATATGTTTGAATAACTGTTTGGAAAGCCCAAATTAACCCAAATGTAGGCTGATATTCAGATTCTGTATCCACTCTCCCCTCTAGAGGGCTGCGACCTCCCAACCAGCTCCAAGAGGCTAATTAGCACTGCTTTTGAAAAACTCAAGGTGGACTAAGAGAGAAAAGAAAATCTGTTGGTTGCTGCTCATTTGCGGATGTTTTCCTTGCAAAACCACATCAAAGCAGGGAAGCCCACCGTGGACTTGGCGGGTAACCAAAGCTCGCTGGCCAATCTGAGAAGCAGCAAGTTCCATCAGGCAGAAAACCATTTTATCTTCTGGGCCCAGATTCCTCCCTTAAAACTGATGGAGGTGGAACATGCCCCCAGCACAAGGATCCTAAGCCCCACGCAAGCCTGCTTGGGACAAGAGATGAGCTTCCAGACAAACCCCATAGATTGTCAGTGGTGCCTACCAGGTGCAGGGCACATGGGATGGCAGATGGGACCTTGGGACCAGCCCCATCACATTCACGTACTAAAACATGAAAATGGAGGAGTTCCCACTGTAGCTCAGTGATAACGAACCTGACGGTATCCATGAGGATGTGGGTTCGATCCCTGGCCTTGCTCAGTGGATTAAGGATCTGGCGTTACCATGAGATGTGGTGTAGGTCACAGATGTGGCTCAGATCTGTGAGATCTTACAGTTGCTATGGCTGTGCTGTAAGCAGGTAGCTGCAGTTCCGATTTGACCCCTAGCCTGCGAACCTCTATATGCTCCAGGTGTGGCCCTAAAAAGACAAAAAAAAAAAAATGAAAATGGGTTTTCATCTTCCTGAAAGGCATTATCAAACACATGTTCATTGTTTTGGGAAGAATAACCAGAGGGGCCATTGTGTTAGAAACTAAGCATGTGTTCTGCAGGGCAATGAGGGAAGCACACAGTAAAACTGCCCTAGGTCCCATCCCCTCCTCCCCAAACAGCTTGCCAGGAAATCCCAGCATTCAGAACACAAAGAGAAACCTCTCCAGGAAGGAGTCCAGATTTGATGTGAAGGAAGCATGGGATTTACAGGTTCCAAGTGTGGGAGTTGGGGGGCGGGCTGTCCTGGGGAGGGCATTTCAGCAAGAGGACCAAGGACACTCAGCTGGGCTGTGGATGCTCCATCTCTCTGCAGGTAGTTGTGTTCCCATTCATCCCCTAGGCTACCCCCTGAGCTTGTTGGGGGCTGAGTCCGTGGCTTTCATCTTTATATATTCCAAGTCTCTAGCACCCACCGTACCTGCTAGAGACTTGGAATATAAAGTCTCTTGGCAATTAATAGGCCTCAATACACTTTGAGTGAAAGAATGGCTTAGGGTCTTAGTAACAGACTCATCAGTGATTTCTGAGCTGTGGCGGTGACACAAATTTACCTATGTTTTAGGAACGCCACCCCTGCCTAAGCTCTGGCCGTAGGATGAGATTTGGGGGATTTTAACTGGGTATTCCAAATCTGAGAGGATAAGACAAGTCACTTTCATCTTTCCTCACCTCCCAGTTTGACCTCTGGTCCTGTAAATAAAGAGCCCAATTAAGGCTTGGGGCAGATGGGATCTGAAAGGCCTCGGGCTCTGGGGAGATCTGAGGTTTCAACAAAATGTGACTGTCATCTTCCCATTCATTGCGCCTTTCAGGAACCTTGGACTTGATAAATCTGTGTGGATTCATTAGATGAAAATACCTGGAGAATTTCATAACTATGGCGAGCACTTTTCGGTTTATCGCATTTTTTCTCTCTTCTCATGTTAGAAGAATTCTTCTCCATATACATCTTGGTGAGGGAGTTCCCTTTAAGGACCTGACCTAGTCTACGTGAGGATGCAGATTCGATCCCTGGCCTCGCTTGGTGGGTTAAGGATCTGGCATTGCCACAAGCTGCAGTGTAGGTCACAAACTGGGCTCAGATCCAGTGTTGCTGTGGCTGTGGCACAAGCCTCAGCTATGGCTCCAATTCGATTCCTAGCCTGGGAACTTGCATATGCTGCAGGTGTAGTCGTAAAAAGGAAAAAAAAAATCTTAGGGCCAATACAAGCCCACTTCACAATAGCACTGGCAAGAGACCAAAGTTAGCCAACCAGAAACCCCCATCTTCCTTGGCTTTGATGAGGTACCAATGACGCATCTCGTATTGCAGCCATACACTTCCTGCAGGGCAGATACCATCCAGGTGGACAGGCCATCACCGCAGATGTCAGTGATGATCCAGAGAGCGTTCAACAGAGCCAACTCTGCTGCCATAAGTCCATAGCAAGTGGCAGCCCAACTTCCACGCCTAAGAGATGCCTCCATAAAAGAGAAGCAGAGCAGATCCGCCAGGACCATCCAACTCAGGGACAGAGCCTCCAATGGACAAGGGAAGAGTCCTTGACCCCGTATTTCGGACTCTAGGAAATGCCCCACTGTCAAAAGCTCAAGGGTACTTGGAAATCTTTTTCCTATGCCAATTGTTTCCAAATGTTCTGAGAAGATAGTGTGTTGAGGTTGCTTCCTACTAAGGCAGGAGGTTAAAATCTAATGTAGAGGCTCAAAACACTGACCCCAGAATCAAACAAATGGACATTTGGTTCTAAAACCCTCCAACCTGTGACTTTGGTGAGTTCAGTTAGTTGTGGCTATTATTGTTATTGGTATTAATATTATTACTCTGACCACTGTCTAGGGAGACAAGTAGAGCAGTCAGGATTGGAGAAACAGTGAGGAGACGGGCTGACTCCAAGAACTCCACCTGGAGGAGTTCCCATTGTGGCTCAGTGGTGACAAACCGAACTAGTAGCCACGAGGAATCTGGTTTGAATCCTGGCCTCGTCCAGGGGGTTGGGGATCTGGCATTGCCGGGAGCTGCAGCGAAGGCAGCAGACTCGGCTTGGATCCTGAGCTGCTGTGGCTGTGGTGTGGGCCAGCAGCCACAGCTACAATTCAGCCTCTAGCCTGGGAACTTCCAAACTTCCATATGCCTCGAGTATGGCTCTAAAAAGCAATAAATAAATAAATAAATAAATAAAACAAAAAAAACCCCACACTCTACCTGCTCTTAAGCAGAGAGAGACAGCTGGAAGGATGATTAAATTTCTTCATTGTAGCTCTGAGGCAGAAGATCAACCAAAGGTAAAGGTGACATATTTGGCCTCAATATCCGACTTTTAAATGATAATCTGAAGATGTGCCAGGGTCATTTAGCGGATAGTGAGTCTCCAGGAGGAGAGGTGTTTAAGCCAAAGTCAGAGAAATATTTGGCGAGCTGCTGGAAAGATGATTTAAATAGACATTAGATGCGGTCAAAAGTTTAAACAATGAAACGTCCCTTCTAAATGAAATGTACTGTGAAACCCCAGTCAGGGCTGTGATTACCCAAAAGGCACAGGAAGCATATGCTTAGAACAGTAACGCAGGGAAAGCGAGAGAGAAAAGCTCCCCTTAAATAAACACAACTAGAAAGTTTCCATCAGCAAACCTAGAAATGAGCTACTTCAATGTCAGTGATTAAAAACAAGTCGTGTGTAGGGATGGCAGACTCACCATCGTCTCAGTATTCGGGGGCCTTTAAAGTTTTAATCTGGTCCTGAGCTCATTAGAACAAGCAGATCAAAGCAGAGCTGCTTTAGAGACAGCGGGAGCAAGAGGCTGGAGCCCCCTCCCACTGAGGCCCCTGCAGGGGCTCCGAGGACCCCTGGAGAGTCATGGAGCCCAGCCTGAAAAAAACCAGAGCATTCTTCTAGTCCTGGGGTTAGCGGGAGGTCTTCCCATCTTGACACACTGGGTCAAGTCAAGCCCTACTTAGAGTTTCATCTATGATGTTATTTGATTTTAATTTGCTTGATAGTCTTAACTTTTCCTTTTTCTCCCCCCACCTCTATTATCTTAGTTTACTCTCACAACATTTCTTGAAGGAGGTTAAAGGGTATCTCTTTTATCTTTATTTTATAGTTAGAGACACATCTTGATCACACAGCTTTTTGGGGGGCTGCGCCCTCGGCCAGGATCCTGGGCCAGGGATCGAACCTGTGCCGAAGCAGGGACAGCACTGGATCCTTAACCCCCTGAGTCACACAAGAACTCCACAAATTTTTTAAATTTTATTTATTTATTTATTTATTTATTTATTTAGGGCCACACCTATGGCATATGGAAGTTCCCAGGCTAGAAGTCAAATCAGAGCTGCAGCTGCCTGCCTACAGCACAGCCACAGCAACACAGGATCCAAGCCACATCTGGACCTACACCACAGCTCAGGGCAACACCAGATCCTCAACCCACCGAGCAAGGCCAGGGATCAATTGAACCCACGTCTTCTTGGATCCTAGTCGGGTTCGTTACTGCTAAGCCATTATGGGAACTCCCCACAACTTTTTTAAATGGAGAAATTCTAACATACCAAAAGTAAATGGAAAAGTATGATGAACCCCTAAGTATCCATTATCCAGCCCCAATAACCATAGCCAGTTTGACCTTATCTATACCTCATCCAAGTCCTTCTTCTGATGTTATTTGAAACAAATCCCAGCCATCATATCATTTCATTAATAAATATTTCAGTACATACCTTTTAAAGTTTGGGATTCTTCTTTCTCTCTTTTTAAAACGATACTAATACCATTATTGTATTTTAAAAATTAAATATAATTCTTTAATATCATCAAGTAACTATTTGGTTTTCACATTTCCAACTATTTGGTAGATGTCAGAATTATTTCCATTAAATAATCACAAATCATGTGACAAAGTGTAAAGTAAGGACTTCGCTTTGCAAATTGTTAAGGTTTTTTAAATTTTTTGTTTTGTTTTGTTTGTCTTTTCTCTTTAGAGCTTCACCCACAGCATATGGAAGTTCCCCAGCTAGGGGTCGAATCTGAGCTGCAGCTGCTGGCCTGCACCACAGCCATGAAATGCCAGATCCGATTTTCATCTGCCACCTACACCACAGCTCACAGCAACGACAGGTCCTCTAACCCACCGAGCAAGGCCAGGGGTCAAATCAGCATCCTCATGGATAATAGTTGTGTTCGTTACCACTGAGCCACAAGGGGAACTCCCAACTTCTCCCTTTACCCAAGTTCTTAACCTGCTGAGCCATGATGGGATCTCCATAATTTGTTAAATTTTATTCTATTCTATTCTATTCTATTTTATCTTTTAAGGCTACACCCAGGGAATATGGAAATTCCCAGGCCAGGTGTCAAATCAGAGCCAGGCCACACTACAGCCACAGCAATTCGGGTTCCGAGCCTAGTCTTCTACCTATACCACAACTTAACGGCAACGCTGGATCTTTAAACCACTGAGCGGGAGACCAGGGATCAAACCTGAATCCTCATGGATACTAGTCAGGTTCTTAACCTGCTGAGCCACAAAGGGAACTCCTAAATTTTAAAATAATCTTTTAATCTGTGCCCTCTCTCATCTTGCAATTTATTTGTTGAAGAAAATCAGGCATTTTCCCCTATGAAGTTAGTTCCTTGAGTTTGGGTTTTGTTGATCGTGTCCCCCTGGTGTGATTTAAAGTGTTCTTCTCTCCTCCCTCCTCTGTATTCCCTGTAAATTAGTATTTGGATCTAGAGGCTTGATGGGATTTAGATTGCAAAGCTATTTACGGAAATAAGGAAGCCGACTGGTGTCCTGGAGTCCACGCTGTTGAGGCCATGCATGACCTCTTCTCTGCCACCGGGCTTAGTCTGCTCATGAGCTGGTGTGGGACCACGAGGGAGGCTGAGGACAGAAGGGGGCTGACAGCTATTGGCTGAAGTCCTAAATACTCAGTTGTTTATTCCCTTCCTTCTTCAGGGGATGTTCTTTGACGGACATTCATAGGTCAATCCAAAGCTTCTCACACATGGTGCCCGCTCCCAAAAGTCTATCCACAGATCTCTGCCCCAAACTTTCTTCTCATTCATCTTCCAATTTTGCTCCTTCTAGGCCCCGAAGAATGAGGCCGGGATCGAACTTGCATCCTCAAGGACACTATGTTTTTAACCTTCTGAGCCACAACTGGGATTTCCAGTTCTCTGAATCTTTTATCATTTCTCTCTGGAATGCAAGTCTAGAGCTCATGTCTTTTACCAAGACATCCAGAGTACTTTTTTGCAGGTTGAGTCAGAGTTTACCAGGGGTTAGCCTGTGTGGGATAGGATACTAATGTATGTTTCACCAAAAAAGCCCAAAGCTCTGTTACCCATATTATTGCTCTAAAAAATATTTAAAATATCTACTTAAGAAGAGAGTTCCCATTGTAGCTCAGCAGGTTAAGAGCCCAATATAGTGTCCAGGAGGATGTAGGTTCCATCCCTGGCCTCGTTCCGTGGGTTAAGCATCCAGTGTTGCCACAAGCTACAGCATGTGTCACGGATGTGGCTCAGATCTGGTGTTGCTGTGGCTGTGGTGTAAGATGGCAGCCGCAGCTCCCACTTGACCCCTAGCCTGGGAACTTCCATATGCTGCAAGTGTGTCCTTAAAAAAAATCAATCAAAAAATTTTTTTTTTGGTCTTCTTAGGGCGGAACCCATGGCATATTAGACCCCAGGCTAAGGGTCTAATCAGAGCTATAGCTGCCATCTGACACCACAGCCACAGCAATGCTGGGTCCAAGCCGCGTCTGCAACCTACCCTACAGCTCACTCCAACGCCGGATCCTTAAGTCACTAAGCAAGGCCAGGGATCGAACCCGAAACCTCATGGTTTCTAGTCGGATTCATTATCCACTGAGCCATGACAGGAACTCCAAAAAAAATTATTTCAATTAAAAACATTTGTGGGGGAGTTCCCATAGTGGCTCAGTGGTTAACGACTCCAACTAGGAACCATGAGGTTGCGGGTTCGATTCCTGGCCTTGCTCAGTGGGTTAAGGATCCGGTGTTGCCCTGAGCTGTGGTGTAGGTCGCAGACACGGCCCGGATCCCATGTTGCTGTGGCTCTGGCGTAGGCCGGTGGCTACAGCTCCAATTCAACCCCTAGCCTGGGAACCTCCATATGCTGCAGGAGCAGCCCAAGAAATGGCAAAAAAGACCAAAAAAAAAAAAAAAGTTTGTGGGGGTTACAATATTATATACATACATTATACAAGTAGTTGCCATCATGGCTCATTGGAAATGAATCTGACTAGCATCCATGAGGACGCAGGTTCGATCACTGGCCTCGATCAGTGGGTTAAGGATTTAGCATTGCGGTGAGCTGTGGTGTAGGTGGAAGAAGTGGCTCGGATCATGCATTGCTATGGCTGTGGTGCAGGCCAGCAGCTACAGCTCCGATTCAACCCCAGCCTGGGAAACTCCATGTGCAGGGGATTTGGCCCAAAAAAGACAATAAAATGTATATTTAAAATTTTGATCTTTTTAATTAATAATAAGATTAAGTTGGTTTAATTTACAGAATTTATAGAATTTGGCACTTCTTAATCAAAAATACAAGGGAGTTCCCCTTGTGACTCAGGGGTAACAAACCCGACTAGCATCCATGAGGATGCGGGTTTAATCCCTGGCCTTGCTCAGTGGGTTAAGGATTCAGCATTGCCCTGAGCTGTGGTGTAGGACACAGATACGGCTCAGTCTCAAGTTGCTGTGGCGTAGGCTGGCAGATGCAGCTTCAATTTGACCCCTAGCCTGGGACCCTTAGGACAGGCATAGCCCTAAAAAAAAGCAATCAATCAATCAGTAAAAATAAAAACCTCCTTTTTATAGTTTCTTGATACAAATAGCAAAAAGAAAGTTACTCTGTACAACTACCTTCTTCCACCTGGTGTGATCCAAGCACAATAGTGCCTTTAAATCGTCTTGGCAGCTCCTCAATCCTTTACCCTTTTTTATTTTTTTAAACTTTATGGAAGTTCCCAGGCCAGGGATTGAATCCAAGCCAGGATCCGGCAACACTGGATCATTTAACCCACTGTGCTGGGCCAGGGATCGAACCCCCACCTCCACAGCGACCCAAGCCATGGAGGGAACTCCAATCCATTATGCTTTTAAAAAGTTTTTCCTGATGACAGAAGTTGGAGAAACATGGTCACAAGAGCTGGTGAATGTGCACAGGGCCTTGGAGTGAAGAGACTTGGGTGTGAGCCTCTTTCCGGCCATCTCTTTCCCGTGAGCCTGGGACAAGATCCCCCTCTTCTCTTGATCTCTATTTTCTGGCTTTAGTACAAGGGCAGAGAACCCCAGTATCTTGGGGGATGAAACAGTCATACTGAATTCATTGTAGCCAGTCAACATCTGCCAGATATCTGTGGAATCCTCGAGAAGCTTCCACCCATAAGGGCGGAGGGAGACGCTGTGGGACCGGCAGCTTGAGTCCCAAGAAGATCTGGTTTTCTGGGAGTTCCTGTCTGGCGCAGAGGAAATGAATCCAACTAGGAACCATGAGGTTGTTGGTTTGATCCCTGGCCTCCCTCAGTGGGTTAAGAATCCGGCGTTGCCATGAGCTGAGGCGTTATACACCCGTGTGGCCCTAGAAAGACCAAAAAAAAAAAAAAAAAATCTTGTTTTCTGACCACTCTGGAGTTTGCCTTCAAGTCTCCTGAAACTGCTTGTCCTGTTCCCCAAAACTGCCAGATTGTCCCCAAGGCTTCACTCCTATCTGGGTGAGCCCACAGGACAGCCCAGCTGGTGCCCCCTGTCCTGTGCTTGTCTTCAGGGAGGTCCCTTGAAACTGGCTGTCCCCTGGCAAAGTACTGGTTTTAGATTTTTGCCTAGGGGAGGCTCCAGCAATCCTGCCTCCTTGTCTGTCTGTCTGTCTCTCTCTCACACACAGGACTGAAGGGAATCCAGCTCACATCCCAGCCATTGGGAGCTCTGCGGAGACGGCGCTGAGCCCTAATCCCATGTGGAAACTGTCCCGGGGGAGGGAAGTCACCAAGGTACCCCTTCCTGGCGCTAGTCCGCGACCAATGACTCGTTGATATGGGGGATAAACTCTGCCCACGTTTGCTTCGCTCCCTTCCTTTCCTCGGAAAAGACCACCCTAGAATTACCCTTCTGGGTCACCCCCCCCAGCCGCCCCCTCCCCCAACTGCACCCCTCCCCCAACCAGATTGCCTGCTCTGAGCGCCTTCCTCCAGGCTTCTCTGCCGGCACCATTTTTGGTTCTTGGACCCAAATCTTCCTTCCAGACCTCCTTATGGCAAGGCTCCCGTCTGGTTCTGCTTTGTTTTTCATCATGGGGAAGAAAGAGGAGGAACACTCCCAGAAAAGAAGAGGGACAGAAAAAGCAGAGAGGGATGAGGCAAGTAAACCTGCAGGATTGCGATGCCCACTCCAGTTGGTCAAAGGATTTCATCCACATTTTCTTAGAGAAGAAAAGGTATGCCTACCTTCAGGCAGTGAAACTGCAGGTGATTTTCTTCCTCTTCTTTCTTTCTTCTTTCTTTCTTTCTTTCTTTCTTTCTTTCTTTCTTTCTTTCTTTCTTTCTTCCTTCCTTCCTTCCTTCCTTCCTTCCTTCCTTCCTTCCTTCCTTCCTTCCTTCCTTTCCTTTCTTTCCTTTCTTTCCTTTCTTTCCTTTCTATCCTTTCTTTCCTTCCTTCCTGTTTCCCTGCGTTCCTACGTTTTCAGGATTTTTTTTTTTTCAATGAGCAAATAATTAGGAAAAAAAATAAAGCTATTTTGAAGAAGAAGGAGCAGGGCTGGCGGGCTTGATTTTTTTCTCCCTCCCCAGACCTTTCTTTCCTCCCCCAAGAGCTGTGCGGTCCGTCCCAGGGTGCAGGGTGGCTGTGGGCAGAGGAAGTGAGGCCCCAGAGCTCAGAGGCAGCTCAAAGCAGGGATTTCTGGCCCAGCAGACTCCCCCATTCTTTGCTTCCAGCCCCAAATCCCACGCTTACTCACTTCACAGCACCTACTTTTAACCTGCCAAATGCCACTAAATCTGCAAATTAAACCTCTGATTACAGAATTCCTTTTGATGTAAAAAAAAAAAAGTGGGGATTTTTAAAATGTAATTATTCATACACTAAGATTTTGATTGTGCTGCTTTTCTCCCTCCCTCACCTTTTTTTTTTTTTTTTTTCAGGGCAGGGTGATTCCCCCTGTGTGGGCTTGCCCAGGCAGCACCAGGGGCTGGCACAGGAAGGAGCCTGCAGGAGTTGTCAGCTGCTGATCAAGCTGCTCCCTTCCGGGGAGGCTTCGAATAGAAGGGTCTGTGTGGCAGCTGGTGGACCAGGCCTCCAACTCTCAGCCTCCCAACCCCCTAACGAGATGACACCAAAGGCAAGGCTGTGGCGTGGTTCCTACTTGACGAGCCTTGGCATTCATGGCACTGGGCTTGGCAGAGTTCTTGGGCAGAAATCCTGCAGCCAGCCTGGTAGGGCACAGAGAGATGGGGAAGTGGCCTGGGTGTCCCACTCCTTTCTTCAAGGCTGCTTCTCCCTCCCCTCTTGAGGTTGGTTTTGTTTTTGTTTTTGTTTTTGTTTTTGCCGTAAAATACACAAAACATAAAATTTACCATTTTAACCATTTTAAAATGCCCAGCAGTGCCTGCTGTGGTGCAACAGGCTCGGTGGCACTTTGGGAGCGCGGGGATGCAGGCTTGATCCCCAGCCCGGCACAGTGGGTTAAGGATCTGGTATTGCAGAAGCTGTGGCTTAGGTCACAGCTGTGGCTGGGATCTGATCCCTGGCCTGGGAACTCCAAATGCTGCAGGGGCAGCCAAAACAGACCAAAAAAAAAAAGTGTCCAGTTCAGTTGAGTTAAGTACATTCACAATATTGGTCAACTATCACCACCATCCACCTCCAGAGCACTTTCATCATCCCAAACGGAAGCTCTGTACCTGTCCAAACCAACTCCCCATTGTCCCCTCCCTGAACCCCAACGACCACCTTTTTGTCTCTGTCTCTATGGATCTGCCTAGTCTATAGCTGCCTCATCTAAATAGAGTCATATTACTGTTTGTCCTTTTGTGTCTTGCTCTTTCACTTAGCGTCATAGTTTCAAGGTCCACCCATGTTGTAGCATGTGTCAAAATTTCTCTTCTTTTTGTTGTTTTGTCTTTTTGTCTTTCAGGGCTGCCCTGGTGGCCTATGGAGGTTCCCAGGCTAGGAGTCAAGTCGGAGCTGTAGCTGCTGGCTTACACCACAGCCACAGCAACCCCAGATCCGAGCCATGTCTTCGACCTACACCACAGCTCATGGCAACGCCAGATCCTTAACCCACTGAGTGAGGCCAGGGATCAAACCCGCATCCTCATGGATGCTAGTCAGGCTCACTAACCACAGAGCCACGACAGGAACTCCTCTCTCCTTTTTAAGACCTGGATAATACTGCACTGCCTGATCAGACCACTCATTCTCACTTTCATCTGTTGATGGACACTCGGGTTGCTTCCCTCTTTTGGCCATTGTGGATAAAGCTGCTGCTATGAAAATAAGTGCACACGTGTTTGTTCAGGTCCCTGCTGTCAGTTCTTGGGCTGTATACCCAGAAGTAGAACTTCTGTGTCCTATGGCACAGACTGACATCTGAAGCTTGCAATTTAAACCCTCTCCTGGGGTCCACGAGGGTCCCCATGATGTGGTCCCAGACAGGCTCAGGAGCTCATTTCTTCCCACTATCCCCTTACAGAGCCTGCCACAACCACACTTACCACCTTGGGGATTCTCAACTATTCCAGCACGCCCCACCCTTAAGCCCCTGCTCTGGCTGTGACTCCCCCCGCCACTGGAATGTTCTCATGCTGGGTTATCCAGTCCTCACAGTTGGGGTGGCAGTTCCTCAGGGACCAGTCCCTGACCACGCCCCTCTGCTGTCCATCACATCCTAACCCCACCCCCACCCCAGTTTCTTTTCCTTCACAGCCTTGCCTTTTTTTTTTTTTTTAAATCATTATTATTTTTTATTTTGCCACACCTGGGCATGTGGAAGTTCCCCGGCCAGGGATTGAACCTGCACTTTGGTTGCAGCCTGCACCACAGCTGTGGCAACCGAGGATCCTTAACCCACTGTGTCATGAGGGAATTTCCCTTGCTTATTTATTTACTCTTCCATTGCCTGCTCTCTGCCCTCCCCAAAATGAAAGTTCCAGAGGAGCAGATACTTTACCTGTTATATCCCTGCACCTAAAACCATGCCTAGCTTATGGCCGGCACCCCTTAAAATTTGTTGGATGAATGAATGAATGAATGAGTGCAAGCCCATGTCTTTCCAAGTGGGTGAGGTGGGGCCACGGGATATATCCCTTAGACCACAGACTAAGCATGGGTGTCTTATGGAATCATACACTTTGTTTGAAGATGAGGGGGTGTTATATTCATATTTATTTTTTAAAGGTATTTTAAGGAGTCTAATAATTTCCTGGAGCTGCCACAGCTAAGTACCACAAAATGGGTGACTTAAGAGAAATTTCTTGTCTCACGGTCCTAGAGGTCCTAGAGGCCAGGCGTCTGAGAGTAAGATGTCCGCAGGGCTGGTTCTTTCTAAGGGCCAGGAAGACAGGCTCTGTCTCTTTGGTTTGATGTGGGCCAGCTTTTCCCTGTGTCTTCGCATCGTCTGCCCTCTGTACGTGTCTATGTCCAAATCTCTTTTTATAAAGACACCAATCATGTTGGATTAGGGCCCACCCCAATGACCTCACCTTAACTTAATTACCTCTTTAAAAATCCTGTCTTCAGGTACAGTCACGTTCTCAGGTATGGAGGTTTAGGACTTCAACGTGTGACTCTCTGGGGGATTCAGTTCAGTCCATAAGAGCTGATAAGAATTCCCTCAGCTAAAGCCCACAATATACTTGACTCCCTCCCTCTAGAAGCTTTTCCTAATGCTCACGCTGTACCAGTGATTTCCTCCCTTCTCAGAAACACCGCAGGAAATTGCCCAGGGCTCCCACCACTTCGTGTGTGTGTGTGTGTGTGTGTGTGTGTGTGTGTGTGTGTGTGTACAGGTCTTCTGGCAACTCCCAGAGATCGGGTGCTACCTTCTTCACAATGCCCCCTCATGCTTTGCATGGGCCTGAGCACATAGTAGGGCTTTTAGAAATACTGAGTGTTCAACTGACCACTGACACCAAACCTGACACTGACAGCAATCTGTACTTTTTTTTAATTTATTTTGTTTACGTTGCATCAGGAGCATATGGAAGTTGCAAGGCTAGGGGTTGAATCGGAGCTGCAGCTGCCAGCCTACACCACAGCCGCATCAATACAGAATCTGAGCCATGTTTGTGACCTACACCACAGCTCACAGCAACACTGGATCCTTAACCCACTGAGCGAGGCCAGGGATCAAACCCACATCCTCATGGATACTAGCTGGGTTCGTTACCGCTGAGCCATGATGGGAACTTCCAATTTTTTATTCTGAGGAACCCCGCCCCCTCCCTCTGAAGGGCCAGTGCAAGTAAAAGATGCAGCCCAAGTGGAGGGTTGTCAGAGTCTAGGGGCGTGGGGACTGGCAAGGAACAGAGGACCTGGGACCAACCACCCCATCCACAGCGCTGAGTGCAGGTGAGGTATGTCTGAGACCACCAGCTGTACAGAAAACTCTGAAGCAGAAGCAGGAATAGGGCCTCCCAACTCCCAGGCCACTCCCCTGTCCGCCACAAGTGTCACCTATGTCCCCAAGACAGGCCTGGATGTCTAGAACAAGCTGCCCCAGCCCCTTGAGCCAATTGCACACAGATCCACACACCCAAACATGAAAAACTTTCTTTTATCTGGAAAACAAAGGGGGGGAGTATCCCGGCATATTGAGAGTAACCCCTCAAATCACAGAAAGATTACACATTTTCAAAGAGCAGTAGAGACTAGAAGAGGAGATCCTGGTACCAGATGGCAGCGGGCAGCCTGACCCTTTCTGTGATGATGCTGATAGCCTTGGTCCTGGAAGGTCCTCACGTCACCATGCTGAGCACCCTCCTTAGCAATCTGTGATTGGACCCACTCCAAGGATGGGTTCCTTGGAAACTGAGTTCTACAATCAGTTTGCAGTTTTAACATGTTTATTTTCCCCATTTCTCTTCGTCCTCAAGCTGAGATCAGAATAAACTCCCATCCCAGTTTGCTGATCCTCTTTCAACTCTTTTATTAACAACCTCATCCACCACATCACCTCTAAAGGGTGCTTTCTAGAGCATAGATCACATCATTTCTTTTCCTTCTTCCAATTATTTAACCCCACACCCCACCCACCCCCATCATCACCTCTGGGGATAATCCCCAAGCTCCTTAGAAGAGCATGGAAGTCTTTCCTAACATGGCCCTACCTCTCTCTTCATACATACCCGCTCACTAGCATGCCTTTAGCCACAAGGTACAGAAAACTCAACTACAATGGATTTAAGTTTAACTAGCCTTGTCGTCACCTCTGATTAGAAGTCTAGAGGTGGGAGGCTGCAGGGCTGCTCAGCTCAGAGGTTCACATCATCTCTGGGGGCCACGGGCCTTGCCTGTTCTCTGTTCTGCCATCCTCATGGGGGCAAAGTGGCTGCAGTGGCTCCAAGTGTTCCTACCTCCCATTCCAGTGTCAAGAAGCAGAGCCAATCCTGGATGATTCCCTCACATCTCATGGGCCACAGCCAGGTGACTGCCCCTTTCTGAAACTAGCATGGAAAATGGATTGCTTTATACCACAAGTCCCAGGGCTCATCCCAAACCTCACTTTTCCTCTGAAGTAGTTCCTATTCCACCCACAGGAGGGCAACTTGGTGTCTTCTCATCTAGTCACTCACCAAACATCTACTGAGCGTCTGGGAAGTGCCAGGCATGAAGGATACAGTAGTGAACAAAAACAGGCTCTGTGCTACCCTCATTTTGTCCCTGTTTCTATTGAAGCACTGGACATGTTGATTATGTTTTGTGCGGTGTGTGATATTAGGCACTTCTTTGAGCCTCAGTTTCTTCATGTATAAAAGGGGAATAATATTATCCAGTTCACTGTTGTAAGACTTGGCAATAATGTATCACATAGAACCCAGCATGTGCCCAGTTTAGAGTTGATGCACTAGAAATGCTAACTCTACACATTTGTTTTCCTCCAAATGGAGAGTATTTTTCTTGTGTGTGAATGCCTTCAACTCAACAGCCTGGAATAATATTTTCAAGTGCACAAAATAAAATACATGGGATAAGGAAGGAAACTAATTATATTGAAAGGCAGTTATCAAAGTACTTTAAAATTAACACGGAAATATATGCTTGGAGTTCGCTTCCTGGTGTAGCAGAAACAAATTCGACTAGGAGCCATGATCCGTGACCTTGTTCAGTGGGTTAAGGATCTGGCATGGCCGTGAGCTCTGGCGTAGGTTGCAGAAGTGGCTTGGATCCTGTGTTGCTGTGGCTGTGGCTGTGGTGTAGGCTGGCAGCTGCAGCTCTGATTCAACACCTAGCCTGGGAACATCCATATGCCATGGGTGCAGCCCTAAAAAGCAAAAAAAGCAACAAAACAAAAAAACATGCTCTTTATTGGGAGTTCCCACTGTGGCTTAGCAGGTTAAGAATCTGACTGGCATCCATGAGGTCACAGGTTCAGTTCCTGGCCTCGCTCAGTGGGTTAAGGATCTGGTATTGCGATAAGCTGTGGTGTAGTTCGCAGATGCAGTTCAGATCCCGCATTTCTCTGGCTGTGGTGTAGGCCAGCAGCTGCAGATTCGATTCAGTCCCTAGCCTGGGAATGCTGTGGATGCAGCCCTAAAAAAGAAAGAAAGAAAGAATGAAAAAATATATGCTCTTTATTGATAATTAAATAACATAATATAGTGTACATGTGTAACTGAATCCTTTGTTGTACAGCAGAAATTATCACAACCTTATAAATCAACTATACTTCAAAAAAATTATTTTAAACCAAAAAACTCAATATAGTGTCAGATTTACTATTATTTTAAAGTACTGCAGAGTGGTAAAGATATTTCTAGACGACTAGAACTGCTACCATGTGAAAATGTCTGTGGTTTCCATCTTCCAAAAAGTGCCAGGTGTTAACTTGTGTTAATTGGTTTGTTGTCAACATTTATGTTTTAAGGAAGTGCTAACTTTCAGATAAAACTGCTGGGGAAAATAAAGATGCAGTTTTTCTTTTCTTTTCTTTTCTTTTTCCCATTTGACTCTGTCTGAATTCTATCCATGGACCCCTTGAGAGTTAATAGACCTCAAAGTAAAATCTTAGCCCTGGAGGTGGGGCAGAAATGGTTTATTTTCTTCAAACCCTAAAAATAGTATTCAATAAGGCC
Organism: Phacochoerus africanus; assembly: GCF_016906955.1. Classification (NCBI taxonomy): domain Eukaryota; kingdom Metazoa; phylum Chordata; class Mammalia; order Artiodactyla; family Suidae; genus Phacochoerus; species Phacochoerus africanus. Next base: position 62,180,139 of record NC_062548.1, read on the forward strand.
TCAACATCTAAAAGACTTAATAAGCATATTTTTTCTATATATTTTTTTCATATTCGTGTATACACACACACATGAGACAAATGAGGAGTTCCATTGTGGCTCATCAGTAACAAACCCAACCAGTATCCGTGAAGATGCGGGTTCGATCCCTGGCCTTGCTCAGTGGGCTAATGTTCCAGCATTGCTGTGAGCTGTGGTGTAGGTCATAGACAAGGCTCATGTCCTGTGTTGCAGTGGCTGGCAGCTGTAGCTCCGATTCGATTCCTAGACTGGAAACCTCCATATGCTGTGATTGCGGCCCTGAAATGCAAAAAAGGAAGAAAGGAAGGAGGAAGGGAGGAGGAAAGGAGGAGGGAAGGAAGGAGGAAGGAAGGAAGGAAGGAAGGAAGGAAGGAAGGAAGGAAGAAAGAAAGAAAGAAAGAAAGAAAGAAAGAAAGAAAGAAAGAAAGAAAGAAAGAAAGAAAGAAAGAAAGAAAGAAAGAAAGAAAGGAAGAAAGGAAGGGAGAGAGAAAGAAAGAGAAGAAAAATGAGAACATACAGAAAGGTGAAGACTGGAGTCTGGAAGGGCTTCAGACAATTTCTTCTTTTCTCTGGCAGTGGCTGTGTATATCCAATTTCTCTCTTGTTCCAAGCTTGGAAAGATGACTGCTTGAAACCTGCAGGAAATTACCCAGACTACAATGGTTGATCCCTAAGAGAATCCCCCAAAGCCTTTTTCCTGGGACAAGCCTGTATCGAGCTGCCTAAGTATTGATGGAAAGTATTGCTGTGCGAAATGAGAGCGTCTCAGGGTTCTCAAGCTGTCCCACCTAGTTTGCTGTGTGACCCTGACTAAGTCAACCTTCCTATCTGAGCCTATTCATTCACCTTAAGAAGCAAAGTGTAGGGGAGATAATGTTTGCCAAATGAGGCTTCAGACATATTTTTTAAAGTTTGTTTATTTATCTAATTGAAATATAGTTGATTTACCAATAATATGTTAGTTTCAGGTGTACAGCATAGCGATTCAGTATTTTTACAGGTTATATTCCGTTAAAAGTTATTGTAAAATAATGACTATAATTCCCTGTGCCACACAATTTTTCCTTGTTTCATATCTATTTTATACATAGTAGTTTGTACTTAATCCCATACCTCTAATTTGCCCCTCCCCCTCCCCTCTCCTCTTTGGTAACAATTAGTTTTCTATATCTGTCTGTTTCTGTTTTGCATATACATTTGTTTGTATTAGTTCTTAGATTCCACATATAAGTGATATGATATAGTATTCTTGCTGCTGAAGAATTCTTTTTTTTTGTCTTTTTAGGGTCGCACCTGCAGCATATGGAGGTTCCCAGATTAGGGGTCGAATCGAAGCTATAGCCACTGGCCTACACCACAGCTTCAACAATGTGGGATCTGAGCCGTGTCGGCAACTTACACCACAGTTCATGGCAACGCCGGGTCCTTAAACCACTGAGCGAGGCCAGGGATCGAACCTGTGTCCTCATGGGTACCAGTCAGATTTGTTTCTGCTGAGCCACGACAGGAACTCTTGTTTAAGAATTCTTAATGATGTGTGTGTGTGTGTGTGTGTGTGTGTGTGTGTGTGTGTGTGTGTGAGAGTGTGTGTGTGTGAGTGAGAGAGAGAGAGAGAGAGATTTCATTTGAAATTTCAAAAAAAATTCTGGATTATCGTCCAGCCATCTTAAAATAAATCATTACATAATGTTAGTGTCTTTGTTTTAAACCTGTATTTACAGTTGGAGCATCAATACCATCTCAGCAGTCACAAGGCAAAGAGAGGCAGACAGATGTGACAATTATCTGACGAGTTGGTGCCATATAAAGCTTCTGTGACATCACAACAGGCTGTGCTTGGGGTATGCCATTGTCACCTGGCACCAGAGATTTGAGTGCAGTACACGACGGACCACATATATTAACGAAACCACTTTGAATTTTATTGATTTTCTTTGGAGATTTGTTCTCATTTGAATTTTTATTACTGTTTCTCCCTGTCATGGGGATTACCACTATAAGGAGTTCATAGGTAGTTTTATGTTTGTACATATTTGAGTAGCATTAACAGAAAACAAAAATTAAGACAACATTGAAAGCATTTGTGTTGTGTGTGGGGTGTGTGTGTGTGTGTGTGTGTGTTTTACTTTAAAAAGGAAGGTCCCAGTGTTACATTTGATAAACAATAAACTAAAAACAAAACAAAACAAAAACCTTATGGGCCTCATCCAACCTCGGACCTTCAGGGGCTCTAATTCCTAGAGAACAAAGTCAGACTTGAAGACCTGCAGGATGTGGGGGGTGGGGGTGGGGGTGGGGTTAGTCCCCTTCGGAGGGAGAGGGACTTGGAGTGAAATCTGCTGCCCTCTGCTGGCCTCGTAAACCGTCAGGGGGCTCAACCTGGGCTTGGAGAAGAATCTGGAGGGCACGTTTACCCAGGTTAAGTGGGCAGGGTGCAGGAGCGAGGACTTAGTGCAAAGGGACCTTGATTTGCAGGAGAGTGGCCCAGACCTGGGCTCTGATTGTCTGAACCCTCAAGACCTAAATTGTGTCCATTTTACAAGTAAGCACTGTCCCTGCTTGGGGATGAGGGCTGGATCAGGGATGGCAGAAGAGTCATCCCAGTGACTTGAGGACACGGAGGGGAAGCTGGAGCAGTGGCCCTCCGTAAGTCCCCCTCTCGGCCAAACCAAGGGGAGGCTCCTGGCCCGAACCACAGTTTTCCTGTTACAGGGCCTTGGCCTTGGTGACTTAGGCCCTGAGCATTCATTCAGAGGGAGGGAGGTCCCCTCCCCAAGAGGCAAGGGCACAGACACCTGCTGCCACAAGAGGTCCCTCACCTTCCTGTAATAGACCTTTGTGGCGTTCCCGTTGTGGCTCAGCGGTAACAAATCCAACTAGTGTCCCTGAGGATGGGGGTTCGATCCCTGGCCCTGCTCAGTGTGTTAAGGATTCAGTGTTGCCATGAGCTATGGTGTAGATCATAGATGTGGTTCGGATCTGACATTGCTGTGGCTGTGGCGTAGGCTGGCAGCTGCAGCTCCTATTGGGCCCTTAGCCCGGGGACCTCCACATGCCTCGGATGCAGCCCTAAAAAAAAAAAAAAAAATCTTTGTGACCAAAAGCATTGAGGAGGAGAAGGACACGGTTCTGAATCTAGGGGTGTGCCCTTGGTACCCAGCAGCCCCTGGGAGCCCTGCCTTCTTCACCCCACCCCCACCCTCTCCTGCTCAGTCATCTTTCTTCCTCTGGGCCCTGTGGTTCCTCCTGCCTGTCCTGTTCCATACACTGAATACGAGGCCCTACTCAGTGAAGGCTGGGTATAGAGGCCAGGTCCTGGCTTGCAGGGTGTCCGACAGCAGCCTTGAAGGAATGTTTAAGCAGTGGGGCAACAGACCCTAAACCGGTCACTGCAACACTGCCAGTCAGTGCAGGAGCGAGGGAGGGAGGGACCAGGAGACCCCAGAAGGGCAGCCTGGGCTCCTGCATTCGGGAACCAGTCCCTCAGAGCCTTGGAACAGCCCCTGGGGGCTGCCACAAACCTGTATCCTTCTACAGAAGCCAACCCAGCCTGATCTTTTCCTTCTTCTTCTCTCTCCCCAGTGCTTGGTAGGAAGTTACCACACTGGCCCTCAGCGCTTGCCCGGCTGGCACCCTGGAGGCACCCAGGCTGTGGAGTAGATGAGATGAGGGGTGGGCTCTCAAAAGGGGTCCTGGGGAGACGCTTCCTTGGGCAGAGGTGAGCAAGACAGAGACACCAGCCCTCTCCTCTTTCCTGGAGACTAATGTCCAGCCTTTCCTGTGTTGCTCCTCCCTTTATTTATTTGGGAACACAGAAAACTCAACCAAGTCCCCCAACTTCCTCCATCTAAGTCTGAGCCTTTCCAGTGGGACCCGCCAGGCTGGGCCTCTGGGTCAGCATCTGCCAATCCCACAGAACTGCTCTCACCTCCCCCCTCCTCCCGCAACCGTACCCACTCCACTGAGCAGACACCAGCTCTAGCACCCCCGCGTTTCCCAAGGTCATACTCCAACTTGCTAGCATAGCGATAAAAATCCAATATACTTGATTAGTGTCTGCTGCCTACTCATCCTCTCCGCATTGATTTTTTGCATGATGAGAAAAGGAGACAGGCAAATGATCTCCATCTTTCCAACTCCACCGTCTTGCTCAGCGGCTCCCCTTTTATTAATCATTGATGACCTCTCAACAAGCTTTCCTTCAAAGCATTTCTGTTCAGGCAGAAGTCTTGCTAGTGGAGAGGTCAGAATGACAAGTCCATTTTTCTACCTAGTCTCTTGGGCCACGTTTGCTCTTTTTCATCCTTTCAGCTCCCAAGGAAGAATGTAAGTCCTCAGAAGTGGTTTGGTTTTTATAGGTCTTTGTTTGATGGGTCGTTTTCACCCAGAATGCCTGTCATGTTTGAGGATGCTTTCAGAAAGCGTTGGGGAATTCATTCATTGGGAGTGAGTTTTGTCTTTTTCTTTCCAATTGTAACCCAGGGGCCATGTCTTTAGACTCAGAGAAGAACCCAACTCCAAGCCCACAAAGGCCCAGGCGCTGTGCCCTCTCCCAGGTAGCCCTCCTTCTAGGTATGGGCCCTCTTCTCTTCTCCTCCACCCTCAGACCGGGCCCTCTTCCCATCTAGCCTACAGACTCTGATGTGACAAGAACTTGAAGGTCATCTCAGGCCCAGAGCCCCTCTGCTGGTCTCATGTTGAGGTTAAGCTCACAGATCCCACACTCAGCCTCACACCCCTCCTGCAGAACTCCCTGGCTTAGTGGCCTTGGGAAAATTACTTAACCTCGCTGAGCTTCCTCTCCTCACCTCTAACATGGAGCTCCTTGGGAGTTCCCTGGTGGCCTAGCTGTTAAGGATCTGCTATTGTCACTGCTGTAGCTCAGGTCACTCCTGTGGCTCAAGACTCTGCTGTGGCATGGGTTTAACTCCTGATGCAGGAATTTCCACATGCTGTGGGCATGGCCAAAATAAAAAAAATAAAAATAAATAAATATTTATAAAAAGTGGAGCTCCTAATAACACTTTCTCATAAAGTCTTTGTGAGGACTAAGGAGCCAGTGTCTGGAACGTGTTTTACAAGGGGCTCAAGCCCTCAGGAAAAGGAATCATCCCGCCAGTCCCATCCTCGCCAATTACCAAGGCTTGTTAACTGCCCAGCAGAGCCCCTACTGACTAATCCATGACATTCCATCCCCCAGGGACCCTCCCAGAGCCTGTCACTGGGCACGTAACTGATCCCGGGCACCTCCAACCCCGCACCCAGAGGCCAGCACCACGGGGCCACAAAGGAACTTTATCCGCCAGGAAGAGGCAAGATGAGAGGGATTCGGGAAGCAATTAGGAAAACTCTGAGGCGGCTTAAAAGTACTCAGTGGTTCAGTGCAGAGGAAATTATGTTAAGAAGAAGAAGCACTTATTCGGTCTTTTATTTTTTTAATTTTTTTATTTTTTGTCTTTTTGCCATTTTCTTGGGCCGCTCCCGCAGCATATGGAGGTTCCCAGGCTAGGGGTCGAATCAGAGCTGCAGCCGCTGGCCTACACCACAGCCATAGCAATGCCGGATCCTTAACCCACTGAGCAAGGCCAGGGATTGAAACCACAACCTCATGGTTCCTAGTCAGATTTGTTAACCACTGAGCCACGAACGGGAACTCCACTTATTTGGTCTTTTAGCACTTACCCAGCAAGTGGAAATACCTGATCTCATGGGATCCTCAAAAGAAATTGGTGTGGCAGAGCTGCTGTTTTGGCACAGTGGTTAGCGAATCCGACTGGAAACCATGAAGTTGCGGGTTCGATCCCTGGCCTTGCTCAGTGGGTTAAGGATCCAGCATTGCCATGAGCTGTGGTGTAGGTTACAGACACAGCTCGGATCCCTCGTTGCTGTGGCTCTGGCGTAGGCCGGTGGCTTCAGCTCCGATTGGACCCCTAGCCTGGGAATCTCCATATGCCGCGGGAAGTGGCCCTAAGGAAGGGGAAAAAAAAAAGACAAAAAGAAACTGTGTGGGAAGTGTTAGAATTAGCAGATGAGGAAACTGAGGCTAACGGAGATGAAATTGCTTATTTGTGGTCCCCTGGCCAGTTAGCCGACGGCTCGGGAAGGACAACTTCAACCTGATTCTAAGTTCATTTGGTACCAGGATCCTTGCCTTTTCCACTGAGGGGGATGTGTGCATGTAGGTGTGTCTGTCTGTCTGTCTGTGTTTGTCTGTGCACCTGTGTATGTGTTCAAGGGGTGGGTGTTTCTTTGGACTTCATCTCACTCCTGTCCTTCTCCTCCTTTCAGCCCCAGGATACCCTGTGGCCAGCATCTCCTGGAGCTCATATCTCACATCCATTTGTGCTGACAGTGGCTTTTATTCTGGGCCCTTCCTCAGGGTCTGGTGAACTCAGAACTGGATAGGACTCAGAACCATCCAGAAGGTAAGGAGTTTTGTGAGCCCCAACACTGCCCTCGAGCCCTCAGAAACATGGCAGCAAAGATAAGGATGCACTGGCTCTGGCTGCCTGGTCCTGGGTGCAGGTGCCAGGGGGCAGGAAACTGTAAGGTGGGCCTCTAGTGGGCCTCCTGGAGCATCACGGCCATGCTCCCAAATCCACTCATGAAAGGGAGGGTGGAGGATGGCCCAGTGGAAGGGCCACAGCCCAGGCAGGATGGAGAGTGGCAGACACAGTAGAACATGGCCAGCTCCTTGGGAAAAATGCACATCGAATTTGAAGCCACACACTTGGGTTCAAGTTCCAGCCCCTCTGCTCTGTCCTGGTGCCAACGGACAAGTTCCCTTATCCCTCAGTGCCTGTTTCCTCATCTCTAAAACGCAGATGATAGTAACACCTCCTTCACCGCTTGCCGTCAGGCTTATAGGAGTTGATTTTGGTGAAGTATGACCTGGCTGAGAGTAGGGGTGCATGATGACTCTTGTGGGTCCTGGCACTTTTGCCTTCAAAGGGATCTTCCTCTACAAACAATATTTAAGTTTCTTTTGTATTATTGTGTTGGTATAAAGATGGATTATATTCATTTTTTAAATTTCTTAGAAATTAAAACATTTTATCTCTTTTTTTTTTCTTTTTACAGCCACACCTGCAGCATGTGGAAGTTCCCAGACCAGAGGCTGAATTGGAGCTGCATCTGCCAGCCACAGCCACAGCCACAGCAACACCGGATCCGAGCAATATCTTGGACCTACACTGCAGTTTATGGCAAGAATAGATGCTTAACCCACTGAGCAAGGCTGGGGATCGAACCTGCATCCTCAGGGGAGACAACGTGGGGTCCTTAACCTGCTGAGCGACAACAGGGACTCTGTAATTAATATATTTTCATGGGCTTCTAAATATTTTGTGACCCAAAGTATCAGGCCCATTGTGCCTAGTGGATAATGGGCCCTGGGGGCTCCGTTGTGTACACTCTTGTGGGTATTAAAGTGTCTCAAAAAGCTGTCAAGTGCAGGTGCCTGTAGGGTCACGGTCACCCTTTAAAAGTGCTCTTCCATCCTCCTGTGTGTCTTGCATTCCTGCCCCCTCTCTCTGTACTGAATGCCTTGTTTCAATGTCAAGTTTCCAGAAAGAGGGTGCCCTCTGGCCTCTCCTTTTAGCCCATGGGCACCATGGAGATGCAGAGCTGGCAATGCTGATGTTGGGGTGACAGGAAGAGATCAGCCTGGATGACCAGCAGCTTCTTTACACCTCAAAGCCGGGGAAGGCAGCTTTGGAAGCCAAATGCCTGCTAGGTCCTTTTACAGCAGCCCTCAGCGTGGTGGCAACAGTGCCGTCTAGTGGTCATAAGTCTCTCTGCACCCTGCCTGCTGTGCTTGCTGTGCCTGCCTTGCGGAGGGCCTGCCAGAGTCCAGGTTCTCCAGCTGCACTAACACCCACGTGTTTGGGTTTGTCTAACTCCCTCCCTCAATCCGCGGAGGATTTGAATCCATTCATATAACTAAATCCACAGCTATCTGTGATGTGTTCATGTGTACACAGAGCCAAGGTTAAGCTCTAAGTCACTGCTGTCCATAGAAATACAATGTGTGCCTCAAAGACAAGCCCCATATATAACTTTAAACGTCCTTGGAAAAGGAAAACATTGAATTAATTAATTTTGATAATATATTTTATTTCACCCAATACATCAAAATATTATCATTTCAACAGGTCATCCATAAAACATTATTAGCGAGATATTTTAGATTTTCATTTGAAGTCTTTGAAATCCAATATATATTTTACATTTGTGGCACACCTCAATCAGAACCCTGCATTTTCATTGCAAATATTTATCTGTATTTTAGGTACATCGTAAGTTTTACAGCTGAAAAAGCAGATACACATACCTGCAATTTTTCAATCATACTTAAAATTGTCTTCTAATAACCAAATCAAGTAAGTTTTGAAATTTAAATGCAAATTAATTAAGATTAAATAAAATTGTGTGTGTGTGTGTGTGTAGGGTTTTTTTTGTTTGTTTTTTATTTATTTATTTTGTTTTGTTTTGTTTTTTTCGATTTTTAGGACTGAACTCACGGCATATGGAGATTCCCAGGCTAGGGGTCGAATCAGAGCTATAGCTGCCAGCCTGCACCACAGCCACAGCAACATGAGAACCGAGCTGAGTCTGTGGCCTACACCACGGCTCATGGCAACATCAGATCCCCAACCCACTGAGCAAGGCCATGGATTAAACTCACGTCCTCATGGATACTAGCCTGCTGTGTCACAAAGGGAACTCCTAAATAAAATTTTAAATTCAGTTCCTTCGTCATACTATTCACATCACAAATGCTCAACAGTCACATGTGGGTAGTGGCTACTGAGTTGGACAGCACAGGCTGGATCATGAAAACAGAAGCAGGCAGAAAGCAGGCCCTTGGGAAAATAGAGTACCTCTCTCTGGAAGAGAATTATTAACACACTTGAAGTTCCCAGCCAGGGTTTCCCAAATGAGAGTGCAGACACTTACTTGGGCAAACTGTAAGAACTGCAAATGCCCAACCCATGCTCAGAGATTTGCCTCTGAACGTGGGGCAGCGGGGGGTGGCGAGGGGGCAGGAGTGTGCATTTGAGGGAAACCCCAGGGCCACACTTTGAGAATCATCACACACGGAGGGGCAGGTGTGCACTTACAGGGGAGCTGGGTTCCTTTGGTTACAGAATTCACCAGACACTGGCCTCTGGCCTCTCTTTTTAGCCCATGGGCACCATGGAGATGCAAAGCTGGCAGTGCTGATGTTGGGGTGGCAGGAAGAGAGCCAGGAATGCTAGGGACGGGCCTGCAGGTAACCTGGGGGAACATGGGGAGCAAAGATAAATACAGCTGCTGTTATCCCATCATGTCTATCTTACTAAATACACAATTTAGTGCACATATGTTGGGAGAACGTATTACAACTTATTTTTTAATCAATGGGGGCAAATCCAAAAGGTTTCAGCCTATTGTATTAAACAGGTCGTATCTTCCAGGAGCTTAGAGGCAGGGAGGTCATCTTACATGGATAACCATAACACAGGGCAGGAGGGAACAAACACTGTAAGAAAGCTGCAGATGAAGTCCTGCCAGACTTCAGAGACTAGAGTCCTTATTTCCAGGTGGGCTGATGGGGGACAGCGCCTCAGTAACAAGACGCAGGACCCGAGACAGAAACAGCCTGGGAAATGGGACATGCAGCCCCAGAGGCAAGTTCAGGGACAAAGGCTTGGAGAGGGGAGAGTGAGAGTCACTCACTTCTCTGGGGCAGCGTGGTGACTGAGGGCCCTATGGAAACGTTATTTGGACCTCCTTTAGTGCTTAAAAAGGGGTCGTTGCTTCTTGCTGATATGACCATGACTTGCTTTAATAAAGACCATCAACCTGATACATGACCAACAGGGCACTTTGACTCCGTTTGAGGCCCATCTGGTGATCCTGAACCCCAAGTCCGTTCACCACCACCAGTGCCACCTGTTCCCTTGATCACCTTGGGGCGGCAGGTGGATGGGGACACGGAGGAACCACCATCGCCACTGGGCACCCACCACGCTCCGCTCACAGGTCATGCAGTCACATGAACTTTTTTTTGCAGGGATTCCCAACATCTTAATAGGGTAGAAGCTTCTGACAAGGAAGGCCAGGATCTCTGCATCTGGCTTGGGGATCAGATGAACTAAGGCTCAGAGACGGTGTGCCCCAGATGAGCCCCAGACCTGCGTTAATGGAGTGAGTGGTCCCCACCTGCACAGGTTTAGGGTCTGGGGGCCAAAATCCTGGAGCTGAGGTTGACCCTGAGCCCAAGACTTTGCATTTGCAGGCCCTCACCTTTTCATGTGGCCATGATGCTCCTGGACGGTCTTGCAGTGGGAGTGCACCTCTAGCCATCACCCACACCCCTCCAGCCTATCCCAGGACCAGGCACAACAGGACCCCGGTGAGAGCACACAGCAGCCGGGGAACAGCACAGGCCACTGGCTCCAGACCCCGCTGAGTAGCCCCCTGAGAACCTCCTGCACCAGCTCTTAACCGAAAGCAGGTGCACAAGGCACATAAGAAGGGCTACCTCCTGGGGGGTCCAAAGCCTAAAGGAAGCCAGCTTCTGCCTATTTATTCCGGGGTGTTCTGGAAGTGCCCCTGCCACTGCCGGCTCAGGTTCTCAATGGTGTCCCGAAGCATTTGCGTCCAGTCGTCGCCCTTCCGCATCGGGGTACAGCGTGCCTCCTTGCGCTCCAGGGCAAGGATATCTGCGGGGGTGTCCGGGGTCAGCCCCGCAGCCAGCACGGCCTCCGGGAACTTGGCCGCAGAGGCGGGAGCCAGACAGCACCGAGGAGGGCTGCAGGGCGGGGGGCGGGGGGCGGGGGGCAGGTGGGAACAGGAGCGAAGAGAGGGAAGAAGGAACACGGGAAGGTTAGAGGTAGAGTGGGGAGAAAAACAGAAAGAGACAGATGCTTAGTCCCTTAACCGTATCTCGCCGATGACCCTGCCAGCAAACTGCGCCTCCTTGTGGTACGCCCAGCTCCACGCGCCTCTCCATCACACATCCTCCCCCAGGGACCACAGTTCTCCCCACACAGTTCCACCCAGCACATGCCGTGCTCAGAAAAGTCACTTGTTCACATTCCTGTCCCTGCTGCCTGGGGAAGAAGAGGGCCCCTGAAAGCCAAAGAGGTCCTCCCCTCCCCGCATGACCCAGGCGCACACCACCGTTACCTGGGCTGCTGCCGGTCCGTTTGCTGGTAGTGGTAGCTCACGGCCACGGCGGAGTGAGGGCACAGCAAATACTGGTTCTCTTCCCAGCAGCGGAGCATGGTCTGGGTGATGACCTCATCCATCATGGACTCAGACGTTACTGCCTCTGAAAGCTGGCGGGTTCCAGGATAGGGGGAGTGGGAATCAGGGTGGGGGGGGGAGTGGGGAAAATGTGACCCCCAAACCCACCACCTGACACAGCTGGCTACACACCAGAAACTTAAATGAAATGTTCAGATTGAGTGACTCAGCTTCAGCTCAGAGTAAAATTTGATTTCCCAAGTTTCCTGGTTTTAAATAAATTCACTCAAGTTAAGAGAAGGATATGTTTGAGTTTTGGGTCCATATATTTAGTTAGGATTTGGCTCATGAACCAGAGAATTAGTATACAGTCTTGTTCAACAACCAGGCATTCAAGCTTTCTGGGTCTTTGTTGGTTGTGCACCCCTTCCGGTGGCTGTGAGAACAGCTTCCTGTCAGATCCCACCTAGCTCTGGTGGCATCTCCTCCAGAAAAACTCCCCACTACCCTCAGACAGAGGAGGAGACTCCCTTCTTGGTTCTCCCTCAGTGTAGATGGTTTATTTGATCATTCTCTGAAAATGTGCTGTATGCTTATGATGTGCCAAAAACCTGGCAGATACTCAACTGCAACAAGGAGTAGGGTATTATAAATCATAACTTCCTGACCCATTAGGGCCCACAAAAGACAAGAAATGTATTTTATTTATCTTTTTTTTTTTTTGAGGGCTGCCCCCACAGCATATGGAGGTTCCCAGGCTAGGGGTCTAATCAGAGGTACAACTGCTGGCCTATGTCACAGCCACAGCAACGCCAGATCCGAGCCGCGTCTGTGACCTATACCACAGCTCACGGAAACACCCGATCCTTAATCCACTAAGCGAGGCCAGGGATTGAACCTGCAACCTCATGGTTCTTAGTCGTATTCCTTTCTGCTGCACCACAACGGGAACTCCTATTTTATTTATCTTTGTATCTCCAGCACCAAGCACAGTTCCTAGCTCATATGTAATTTTTTTTTTCAGACATGTCTATAACATGCGGAAATTCCCAGGCCAGGGATCAAACCCGCCCCCCAGCAGTGACGATGCCAGACCCTTAACTTGCTAGGCCACAAGGGAGCTCCACTCATATGTCATCTGAATGAATGCTGTTCCAGCAGATGGATTATCTTCTACACACACAACCAGGGAGAGAATGAAGAACCAGGTGTCTGTCTTCATGGAGCATCTCATTTATATGCGGAGAAGGAATATGAATGTCAATACAAACCATTAGCCAAATAGTTTGAACTTTGGATGTGTTATGGTCTGAATGCCTTTGTCCCCACCCCACCCCAAATTTATACGTTGGATCCCTAAGCCAAATTGATGGTATTTGGAGGTGGAGCCTTTGGGAGGTAATGAGGTCATAAGAGTGGAGCCCTCAGGAATAGGATTAGTGTCTTTATAAGAAGAGGCCAGAGACCTAGGTGAATCCCTCTCCACCATATGAGGAGATGAGAAGGCGGCCAGCTGGAGCCCAGAAGATGGCTCTCACCACAACCCAGCCATGCTGGCCCCCGATCTCAGACCTCCAGTCTCCAGAAGTGTGGGAAATACATCTGTGCTGTTTATAAGCCACCCGTCTGTGGTACTTTAGCAGTCCAAACTGATGAAGAGAGACTGGATCAAAAGAAACATAGATTCCAGAAGACAGAAATTCCACCTCCATCTGTGCGGGTACTGGAGTGCAGAGAATGGTATCTAGTTCTGGGAACAACCCTTTAAGATAAACATGGACCACTCAAAATCTGTCATTAAGGGACAGCTAAGCCAGGAAACAAAGATTTCCTGCTAAACAGCGGATTAACAAGCTGGTAAACAAAGATTCTTTTCAAGTATGGGAATCAGACTGCTCACTGGTGCACGAGCTAGAAGTAGGAGATTTTAGCCCAACACGAAGAACTTGGTAAGGGGAGTTCCTGTCATGGCTCCGCAGTTAACTAACCCAACTAGCATCCATGAGGATGCACGTTTGATCTCTGGCCTTGTTCAGTGGGTTAAGGATCCAGCGTTGCTGTGGCTGTGGTGTAGGACAGCAGCTGTAGCTCCAGTTACACCCCTAGCCTGGGAACCTCCATATGCCAGGCGTGGCCCTAACAACAGAAAAATAAAATAAAATAGAATAAAACAAAACAAAACAAAATAAAATAAAGAACTTTGTAATGATGACAGCTGATGTGAGGCACTGAGGTCGTCATCCCTGGAGACATACACAGTCTGGACGACCACTTGGTGTGAACATCGTAGAGAAAATTAAAGGCAAATTCAACATAAGAAGTTCTTTTTTTTTTTTTTCTTTTTATGCTATGCCTGAGACATATGGAAGTTCCCAGGCTAGGAGTCAAATTGGATCTGCAGCTGCCGGCCTACACCACAGCCACAGCAATGCCAGATCCAAGCCACATCGGTGACCTACACTGCAGTGTGGCAATGCCAAACTCTTAACCCACTGAGCGAGGTCAGGGATTGAACCTACATCCTCATGGATACTGAGCCACAATGGGAACTCTTTTTTGTTTGTTTTGAAATCTTTTAAAAACAATATTAAGTTTCCATCACTAGGCTACATTAAAATAAAAATAATCCCTTCCAACAAGACTCCTACCATTCTTAGGAAATAAAATCTCTCCTTTTTCTTTTTTTTTTTTTGTCTTTTTGCCATTTTCTTGGGCCACTCCTGCGGCATATGGAGCTTCCCAGGCTAGGGGTCCCATCGGAGCTGTAGCCACTGGCCTACACCAAAGCCACAGCAACACGAGATCCGAGCCGCATCTGCAACCTACACCACAACTCACGGCAATGCCAGATCCTTAAACCCACTGAGCAAGGCCAGGGATCAAACCCGCAACCTCATGGTTCCTAGTCAGATTCGTTAACCACTGAGCCACGACGGGAACTCCAATCTCTCCTTCTTCTTAAATAAAATACAAAGCTAATGGGACAATAGTCTCTGCTCGTACTGGATTGGAAAAGTGGATTCCAGTTGTTATTACTGCAAGTCAACAACGAAAATGAATAAAAATAATAAGTTAAAATATAAGCCCTATATTTCCAGGCAGTGTATAAAGTGCTTCACGGGTATTATTTGACTTCAATCTTCAACAATGCTATGAGGTAGGCATTTGTATTATCCCCATGTTACAGATGAGGAAACTGAGGCACAGAGTTTAAGAAACTGGCTTAAGGTCTCGCAGGTGGCTTGAAGTTGAGCCCCATCTGACTTTAAACCAATAACCTCTACTGCATCTCCTCATTCAACAAATAAACCCACATCAAGTGACTGCAGAAGTGCCAGGTCCATAGCAGGTACTCAAGAAACAAGTGTCCCCTTCCCTTGAAGAGATTTTCAAATCCCAAGTCTGTGGCTTGGGGCTGCACGCTTTCCTTTCTCCATGGTGTATGGGTGGTGACTGACCTTGCTGTGCAGTTCCTTGGGGACATTGACACGTTGGGTCCTTTCAAATTGCTCCATGAGGGCTCTTGTCATCTGGCTGTCAGAGCCAGAGAGCAGCCAGAAGATCCTCTCCATATTGTAGGGCACCTGGGCAGAAAGGCCCACTGACCTCAGCCCTTGTCCATGCCCACGTAACCAACACCCACGTCACCCCTGCACCCCACCTCACAGGTCCCACCTGAATGTCCATAGCTGATGCCAAGGTTGGTTTGATGGTCTCGGACAGAGAGAAGTCTCCCCACTGAACAGTCCTGTGGATGATGTCATTGCAGTTCACTGCCACGACCAGGCGGATGGGCAGGCCCATCTTCTGAGCAATGCACCCGGCTTAGCAGAGGGGGAGAACAATGGTTTCTTAGACATGACACCGAAAGCACAAAAAACAGAAGAAAAAATACATTGGGCTTCATCGAATCAAAAAACTCTTGTGCTTTTTGAAGCTTTTGTGCTTCAGAGGACACCATGAAGAAAGTGAAAAGACAGCCTAGAGAATGGGAAAAACTCTTCACAAATCATAGATCTGATACGGGACTGGAACCCAGAATAGATAAAGAACTTTTACGACTCAATAAAAGTGGGCAAAAGATTTGAATAGACATTTCTCCAAAGGAAATATACAAATGGCCAATGAGCACACAAAAAGATAATCAACATCATTAGTCAGCAGGAAAATACAAACCCAAACCACAGTGACATACCACTTCATACCCACTAAGACGGCTAGAATAAAAAAGACAGATAATCACAAGTCTTGTGGAGAAATTGGAACCGCCATACACTGTTGGGAATGTAAAATGGTGCAGCCACTTTGGAAAACAGTCTGGCAGTTTCTCAAAAAGTTTTCATAGGGTTTAAATACGACCTAGAAATTCATCCCTAATTATATATACTCAAGAAGATTGAAAGCAGGTCCATACAAAATATTTTATACAAATGTTCATAGCAGCCTTATTCTTAATAGCTAAAAACTGATAACTGCTAACATTTGGATTGCATTAACTGATAGATGGACAAATAAAATGTGGTATGTGCATATGGTAGAATACTATTCAGCCATAAAAAGGAATAAAGCACTGATACAGGCCACGACATGGATGATTCTTGAAAACATTATGCTAAGTGAAAGAAGCCAGATACCAAAGGCCATATATTGTATGATTCCACTTATATAAAATGTCCAGAACAGGAAAATCTACAGAGATGAAATAGATTTGTGGCTGCCTAAAGCTGGGAAGGATGAGAGGAAATGGGGAATGACTGCTAATGGGAACAGAGCTTCCTTCTAGGGTGACAGAAGTGTTCTAAGATTGATTCTGGTGTTGGCTGCACAAAGCTGTACACGCTAAAAACTAAGTTGTATACTTTAAATGGGTGAGTTGTATGGTATGTGAATCAGATAGCAATAAGTCTACTAGAAGGAGAAGAAGGAGGAAGAAGAGGAGGGGAGGGGGAGGAAGAGGGAGAAGGAGGAGGAGGGGGGAAGAGGAGGAAGGGAGTGTTTCTATGCCCAAATACTGTTCTCCGTGCCACGCCCCCCACCAGGTACTGACACACATGCTCGCCCCCATTTTCAGAAGAGTAAATGGAGGTTCTGAGAAGTTACAGTGATCCACCCAAAGCAAACTAAGTGGCAGAATAAGGATTTGAACTAGGTCTGTCTAAGTCCCGAGCACATGCAGTCCCCAACTCAGCATCCTAGAACCAGCACCTTTGGATCGGTTCCTGGAAAGGGGCAAAGGGAGGCCAGAACAGCAGCCTCCATCCACTCTAGTAGCAGATCCTATTTGCATGGAACAAATAAGGAATTCCTCTCCCCAGAGATGGAGGGCCTGGAATGGTAACGCAGCTTAGGAAGGTTCCTACTTCCATGAATGGTTTATCTCTGAAGAGTAGATAAAAGGAGTTAGGGATAACCACACCACCCAACATCACACTTAATTGTGCAAAGCACTCTGTCACTCTTATCTCACTGGATCATCATGTCAATGTCATGATATCCTTGTGTGAGAGGGGAGCAGTGAAGGCTCAGGAGGGTCCAAAGCTTGAGGTCAAGCAGTTAGATCCCGTTGGAGCAGGGCTAGATCGGAGCTCCCTCAGCAAATGTCATTTTTGCACCAGACACTGTGGAGGGTTCTGGGACACGTGCAGGCACCATCACTCACTGGAGAGGGATGCAAATGGGCAGGGTGGTGGGCTTCACCACATGGGGAGGGAGGCTGAGCCACCTTTGTCTAAGAGCTCACCATGCTTTCCATCCCTGTGTTAGTGGAAGTCAGGAAGACCCCAGACCGCTAAGATGCTTTCATGATCTCAACAAAGCCATCTTTGGCGCCCATCAGAAGCGATGCCATCGGAAGCAGCAATGCCCCTCAGGAAGCAGCCTACCAAACTCCCAAGGATGGAGGTTCTGGAAGCAGCCCACATGGGCTTCAATTCTTGCTCTGGGACTCATAGGGGTGTAACCAGGGGCGGGCCGATGACTTCTCTGTGCCTCTGCTTCCTCATTTAAGAATGGAAGTAACAGGAGTTCCTGCAATGCCGTAATGGGATCCCAGGCATCTTGGGAGTACTGGGATGCAGGTTCGATCCCCAGCCCAGCACAGTGGGTTTAGATCCCACATTGCTGCAGCTGCAGCTTAGGTTGCAGCTGTGGCTCAGATCTGATCTCTGGCCCAGGAACTCCATATGCCGTGAGGTAGCCAAAAACCAAACCAAGCAAAGCAAAAGCAAAAAACAAACAAAAAAGAGAAAAATAGCATGGTCTCCCCTCCCCACCCCATAGGCACATGTGAGGATTAAAGGAGTTAATTCGAGAGAAGCACTTACAGCAGAGCCTGACACAGCAAGCACTTGAATAAACGTTACCTATTACTACAGGAAATGTATAGCTTTTGACCCTCACAAAGTTCACATACATGCATCAAGAATCTTATTTGCACCTCACCATCACCCTTAGAGATATGATAAGTGGTCTAATCCCCTTTTTATAGCCTCAGAGCTGAGCATAAGGGAAAATCGTTCCGCTAATAAAGGACAGAACTGGGGCCAGAAGCCTAAGTCCAGAACTCTTTCCACATCACAGGGTCTCCAGGGAGAACACACTGTGCCAGGCGAGCCCTTATCCTCAGAGCAGGCAGCTGGCGAGACTGGGAGCAAAGTCCATGTTGCTGGCGGAGGGCAGTGCCAGCCGGGCACAGCAGCTCAACCTTGACCTCATCTCCCCACAGTCTGCTGAGCAGACACATCAGATCAGGCAACTGGAGCACATCGCCGTTAACCCATCATGCTCCCTGTTGCAGCAAGAGCCCCGGATTTCCCTGCAGTGAGTCAGGGGAAGTTTTCTGGAAGCTTCTTCTGTGTTGTTTCCCATCCCTTCAGACTCAAGATCTGAATTCAACCTTTCTCCTCACAGTCACAGCCTAAGGGCAGCTGGGGGGATGGGGGCCACGGGCAGTTTTCAGGAAAGGCCCTTTCCCCCAGGGGGGTCTCCTTACCTGCGAGGTTGCCGGCAGCCCCCGTTGGCACAACCACCTCCACGGGGGGTAGGGGGTGCGTGTCTAAGGATGGCGCACACTGGAAATAAGCCAAGAAGTGGTGGGCCATTTGCACGAGGACCCGGGACCAGTTGATGGAATTCAGACTCATCAGATTGTGCTTCTTGACAAAGGCCACGTCGGCAAACACGGCCTTGATCGGCTCATCCAGCTCATCGCTGTTCCCCTCCACTGTCAGGGGACAGAGAAGACAGAGCTATCAGGCACTTGACCCAAAGGCCTCCCAGGCTGAGCCGATCCCGCTGGACCTCCACTCACCTCAGTGTCTTTACTCTCATGGATCTCAGCCTACTCCAAATGAAGCTCCTCAAGGATAGAAACCATGTCTCATATCCTTGTGGTCCTATTTCTAAAGTTTCTACCATTATACAATTAGATATAAAATGCCAACCTTCTGGAATATTGGGGGAAGAATTCCTCTTTGTATGCCGTGCCCCCTTTCCCACTCTCTGGGAACAAGGAGAGATGGTTTATCAGGCTGTGAGATGGAGAGAGGGTGATCTTTACTCCATGGTCGTCTCTCAGGAGTTGGGTCACTCTTCCCATGTGGACTGACTTCTTCCTTCATTGACATCAAAGGGTGGAGGTTCTGCCCTCTGTTCCTATGTGGCAGGTAAGCTGGCAGGGAGGGACTTCTCCTTTCTGAGCTGATATGTACACACTTTAATTTATAGATGAATTACTGGGTAAGCTGATGGGCAAAGTGGCTACTTGTCTAAGTTGCATTCTTCCATCCAGCCCCACCAGCAATCAAGCCAATATGGATCTCATATCTGAAACCTGGATCTGTTTCTCCACTGGATCCAAACTTGGAGGAGAGGGGCTAAGGTGAGAGGGGCTAAGGTTAGAGGGGGGAAGTATCAGAGTAGGCACCGAGGTTATTATTCATTCCACCCTTCATTGTGTGGCAGTGATGAGGCTGCGGGACTGACTCTAGATCCACATATAAGGAGGCTATTTGCTGGGGTTCTAGGAAAAAATTCACTGCTCTTAAGAGAGAGCCACAGGAAGAGAGACTTCATTGACCTCAGTAACTGCTGTATGCCACAAGAGGAACGAGGCTGAGGATTGGGAACAAGGGATCAGAGAACCTGGGTCCCTGAAGGTGGTGCCCATGGCCTCCCTAGACTTCCGGGTCTATGAGCTGGAAAATATCTTTGTTCAAGCTAGTCTGAGTTTTCTGTTACTTCCAGCCCAAAACATCCCACATAATATATAACTGGCACTTGCTGATTATCTTGTACTTAAGGACCAAGTATACCACATTCATGGAAATCAATGACTTTATAAACATCAGAGTTCAACACACAGCTATCCAGGTGGCCCATCTGTTCTCCCCAACTCAGTGGTCCAAGGGAAAACCCGTATCCACTCTCAGCTCCCGAACGAACACACATCCTCCTGGAAACCAAATTGGAAGATTCCAGAAAGGAAAGGAAGAACTTGAACAGAGCTATTTAGAAACAAAGACTAATTCCTTTAAAGGATCCTGCCTTATTTTCTTTCTTTCCTTCTTTCTCTCTCCCCTTCCTTATCCCTCTCTCTCTCCCTTTCTCTCTTTTTATTTATTTATTTATTTTTTGCCACACCTTCAGCACATGAAAGTTCCCAGGCCAGGGACTGAATCCGGGTCAGGATCAAATCCAAGCTGGAGCTGCAACCTATGCGACAGCTGTGGAAACCCCAGATCCTTAACCCACTGTGCCAGGCCAGGGATTGAAACTGTGCAGCTGCAGAGACAATGTCAGATCCCTAATGCACAGCACAATGGCAAGAACTCCATCCTGCTTCTTTTTCTTTTCTTTCTTTTTTCTTTTCTTTTCTTTTTTTTTGCTTTTTTAGGGCTGCACCTGTGGCATATGGAAGTCCTCAGACTAGGGGTTGAATTGCAGCTATGGCTACAAGCCTATGCCACAGCCACAGCAATGCCGGATCCTTAACCCACTGAGGGAGGCCAGGGATCGAACCTGCATCCTCACAGATCCCAGTTGGGTTCGTTACCACTGAGCCATGATGGGAATACCATCCTGCCTTATTTTCTTGAAGCCCAAAACAAATATGAAACAGAAGTGCTCCTTCAGCTCCAGCAACAACAAATAACACACTACACTCATCACCATCCACGTATCTGCCACTATGTTTTAAATGGACACCATTCTCCAACCTAGAATCAAGAATGGAGCTTCCATACATGCCCTTGGGTATAAAGAAGGTAAAAGCCTTCCAACATCTGTAGACAAGATGAGAAAGGCATATGTGCAGAACAGAGGTACAAAAAGCTATTCTCTGCTTTGATTCTAGGCAAAGATTGTCCTAGATCCATAACTAGCAATTTTTGGTGCTTAAGATATAACAGGGACCCACAGGAACCTGAATCTTGTGCATTAAAAGCTTACCATGACTGCCGGAAAATGCAGCCAAATATGGGCAATTAATTACCAAGGCTAATGTGTAAGGTTTTGCTAACACCGGCCTTAGCCAATGCTTTTCACTGCAATAGGTATGTGCTTGCTAAAAAAAGAGCAGAAGGGGCTTTTTGTTCCCTCTTGAACAAACAGACAAAGAATATTCATGCTACTCTCATAGGTAAGGTTTGTTTTCACTGTGCTTTTGGCCCTTGACAAAACTGGTATTACATAGAAATATCCTCTATGGGATTACAACAGGAGGCCAGGCCAGTTCTAGAAGAAATGTCTTCTGTCACCACATTTACTGTCCTGCCAGGTGAGGGACCAAACTAAGCCAGGCCAGCTGGATAGCTCGCCCAAGGCCACAGTGTATGAAATTTCGCCAAGACTTCTACTGCTCATAATCCCACCCCTACCTTGGGGTTACAGGAGTGTCTCAGGATGTGAGGGCTGGAAATAAAAAATAAAAAGTATGGCTCCACTCAAACTCACCCCACCTTCCTATACTCTTGAGCTCCATGATTAAATGCACTCAGAAGAGATGGACAAACATGAAGGAGATGGTTTTTTAAACTTTCTGCACAAAATGCCATGATTCATGATGTGGCTCAGGAAGGGGGGAGAATCGCTTGTGATGGATACCACTGAATAGCTTTTTATTTTATTTTATTTTAATTTATTTTATTTTATTTTATTTTATTTTACTTTACTTTTTGCTTTATTTTATTTGGCTGCACCCACAGCATGTAAAAGTTCCCGGGGCCAGGGACTGAATCCAAGCTGAAGCTGCAACCTACACCACAGCTACAGTAATGTCAGATCCTTAACCCATTGCACCAGGCTGGGGACGGATTCCATGCCGCCCAGGAAACAACTCTGGATCTTTAACCCACTGCACCACAGCAGTGACTCTGTGTAGCTTCCCGTTTTTTTGGTTTTTTGTTTTTGTTTTTTGTCTTTTCTAGGGCTGTACCCGAGGCATATGGAGGTTCCCAGGCTAGGGATCTAATCGGAGCTGTAGCTTCCGGCTTACACCACAGCCACAGCAACAGGGGATCTGAGCCGAGTCTGCAAGCTACACCATAGCTCATGACAACACCAGATCCTTAACCCACTGAGCAAGGCCAGGGATTGAACCCGAAACCTCATGCTTCCTAGTTGGGTTTGTTAACCACTGAGCCACAACGGGAACTCCGAGCTTCCTATTTTAAATACTCACACCTGTTGACCAAGTGTATGACTTAATTGACTCTCTACTACAAGGAAGGGCGTGAGCTGTCAACGTGTAATGACACAGTCTCTTAAAATGATTATTTAACATGTTTCTGACCTCTGAACTTCAGCACCTTGGGATAAGACCCAAGTCATTTGGCTCAGGCTATGGCTCTGGATGGCTAGCTGCATACATGGCACCAGCAGGGTGAATGTGCATGGGGGTGGAATTGTTTGGGGTGTGATTTTAAACCCACGCTTCCTTGGTTATACCGTCAGTTTTGGTGTATACACCTGTCACCCCCAATAGTTTCTAAGACTGTGGAACCACGAGCCTACTCAGAGCTAAGCCAGGGCATACGCCAACCCCAAATACAACTGAGGAAAGAAGGGAAGGAGAGAAACGGAGGAGGAATGATGGTCAGCCGGTTAGGTGACCAGTGTTGTTCCAGGTGCCCCACCCCTACCCCCCACCACAACCCGCCAGAAGTGAACCACTCAAGGCAGCGCCATGCTGTCTAGCGCTCACCTCCAAACACGTGGACATTCTCTCTCAGCACTGTTGTCATCTGGAGCTCCTGAATCTTTGTGCAGCGACCCTTGGGCAGCAGAACAATGATGTCCACGTTCTTTGCCCCCTGAACACTCTCAATGGCAGCACTCCCTGTGTCCCCAGAAGTTCCTGCATGGGAAGAAGGAGGAACCCTGCCCTGTAGAACAAGGGAGATGGAAAAGGAAAGAAACAGCCCCTGAAGTATTGCTGCCAAGTGAGACAATATCTACCTTCAGATACTTGGAGGGCAGGTGGCTGGTCTTAACCCGGGGCCCTTCAACCTCCAAGAGATCCATAGATTAAAATTAGCACATCTGTGAACTTGGCACCATATAATCTATGTATTTAAAAATACTATTCTGAGGAATTCCTCCTGCAGTGCAGTGTGTTAAAAATCTGATTGCAATGGCTTGGGTTCGGTCCCTGGACCCAAGCAGTGGGTTAAAGGATCCGGTGTTGCCACAGCAGTGGCATAGGTCACAGCTGCAGCTAGGACTCAAACCCTGGCCCAGGAACTTACATATGCCATGGGTATGGCCATAATACACACACACACACACACACACACACACACACACACACACACAAATACTATTTTGAGAGGCATCCATAGCCTCCACCAGCCTGTCAAAAGGATCCGCAGCACAAGAAAAGGTGAAGAACCCTGCTCTAGAGGAACCAGTAACATACTCCCTGAGAGGCATGAGTGGAGGCCACCTGTGGGTGGACACTGGCAAGCTGGGGTGCAATGGGGCTCCAGGGCATATCCCCTCCGCACACACCTACAACCACGGTGATGTGCTTCTTCCTCTTCTCCAGGAAGTACTGTAGAAACTGGGCTGTGCAGCACAGCGACAGGTCCTTAAAGGCATACGTGACCCCATGCCACAGCTCTAGCACGTTCAGCCCATTCCTCAACCTGCACAGATGGACCACCTCTTTGTGTCGGAATCTGCTGAAGGCTCGGTCGATCAGATCTGCGAGGGGAAGGAGGGGAGACTGGACAATGAATAAAGAGCATGAGCTCTTCCCTCAAGTTCTCTCTCAGTCTCCTTATACGTTTAAATTTGAAGTTTCTATCTCTTGCTACCAGCTAAGTAGACCAGAAATTTTTGTATTGTAAAGGATCCTGTGTATGAATATAATTGCATCAACCTAGAGAAAAAAGTCTAAAAAGACTTGAACCAAACTGTTCATGGGTTCCTCATAGTGATTCCTGCAGACAGAGTCGGGGCTGTAAGACTTCCATTGTTTACTTTATAAATTCTGAATCATTTGGAGCTCTCATGTGCATATATTCCAGTAGCGGTCCAATTCAACAATTATGCAACAAACAAGTCAAATCAAATCAAATGTCTCATCTTGGAGTTCCCACTGTGGCACAGTGGGTTAAGGATCCAATGTTGCTACGGCTGAGGCATAGATTGCAGCTGTGGCTCATAAGTGGTCCCTGGCCTGGGAACTTTCACATACCATGGGTACAACTGAAAAAAGAAAAAGTCCCATCTCTTCTAATTTTCCTTTCTAAAAATGGAGAGTTTTTTTTTTTTTTTCATCACCTAATCTCACAC
This sequence comes from Phacochoerus africanus, assembly GCF_016906955.1. Lineage (NCBI taxonomy): Eukaryota > Metazoa > Chordata > Mammalia > Artiodactyla > Suidae > Phacochoerus > Phacochoerus africanus. The sequence goes on from NC_062548.1 coordinate 62,204,190, forward strand.
CTGTGATGCTGGAAACTTAAAACAGTTTACACAAAAAAGGAACCCTATTACACTGTTGGTGGGATTGTAAATTGGTGCAACCACGATGGAAAACAGTATGGAGATTCCTCAGAAAACTAAACAGAGAACTACCATTTAATCCAGCAATCCTACTCTTGGGCATCTATCCAGAGAAAACCATGACTTGCAAAGACACGTGTACTCCGATGTTCATTGCAGCTCTCTTTTCAATAACCAAGACATGGAAGTAATTTAAATGTCCGTCGACAGAGGAGTGGATCCAGAAGATGTGGTACATATACACAATGGAATATTACTCAGCTATTAAAAAGAACGAAATACCAGCATTTTTAGCAAAACGGAGGGACCTAGAAACTATCATGCTAAGTGAAGTCAGCCATACAATGAGACACCAACATCAAATGCTTTCACTGACATGTGGAATCTGAAAAAAGGACAAACTGAACTTCTTTGCAGAACAGAAGCTGACTCACAGACACTGAAAAACTTATGGTCTCCTGAGGAGACAGTTTGAGGGGTGGGGGGGATGTGCTTGGGCTGTGGGATGGAAATCCTGTGAAATCAGATGGTTATGATCATTATACAACTACAGATGTGATAAATTCATTTGAGTAATAAAAAAAGAAAAAAAAATGGTTTTCATAAAAGTCTTACCTAAGGCTGAAGTCATCTAGGGTAGTATGTCTCAAACTTTAATTGGCAAACCAATCACCTCGGATCTTATAATGCAGGTCTGGGTTGAGTAGGTCTGAGGAAGTCTAAGAATTCTAGTAAGACTCCAGGCAATGCCATCAGTGCTGGTCATTGAACTATACTTTTGAGTCCTCTTCTTCTCAGCCCCCAAATCTCACCGTTATGTGATGGATTATATTATACATTTGGCCCGTGCAGCACTACTATCATCTGAATACTTGATAGGAATGCAGAATTCTCAGGCCAACCCCAGGCTCACTCAATCTGCATTTTAACAAGATTCCCAGGGAGAATCCATAGGCACCTAAGAGTCTGAAACGAGCTGGTCCAGGACTCTCTCAAAGTCCCTTCTGGAATTACTGTTCAAGGAGATAAAACAGTCAGCTGAGGGTCTGGGTGCTTTATATGAGGAAGGAAATACCCCAGCACTCAAGCATCTCAGGACGACAGTGAAATCTCCTGTCTTTTTAAAAATTATTTTCATTTTTTTGTTAAGTCATTCTCAAAATCAGACCTAGTCAACTGGTTCAAGGCCCACAGAGGACCATGAAGTAAAATGCTCAGCGTTCATGTGTGTACAGCTACCTAAGCTGTAATTCTGTCCTTTCCAGGGTTGGTCATGTAGCCCATTTACCCTTCACCAAGTTGGGGTTGGTATCAGAGAGCCTAACAGATCTTTGCCCAAATTTGGTCAGCACTGTCTCTCACCTCAAGTCTTTGGCCTCTTTCAGGTTGTTGGATTAGGGAAACACAAGTTGAAAGAGGATGGCACCCCTTCCGGCGAGGATTCAAACTCTTCTTGTGAAGGGATGCGGCTGACCTACCTGCCAGCCTCTAGCTCTGCTGGCAGATTCCACCATCCCCGTTACTGATATCAGGGCTTTCACATCAACATTAACTTCTGGAGTTCCCGTCGTGGCTCAGTGGTTAACGAATCCGACTAGGAACCATGAGGTTGCAGGTTCGATTCCTGGCCTCGCTCAGTGGGTTAAGGATCTGGTGTTGCCATGAGCTGTGGTGCAGGTTGCAGATGTGGTTCGGATCCCAAATTGCTGTGGCTCTGGCGTAGGCCGGCAGCTACAGCTCTGATTAGACCCCTAGCCTGGGAACCTCCTTGTGCCCTGGGAAGCGGCCCTAGAAAAGGCAAAAAGATAAAAAAAAAAAAAAAAACCATTAACCTTCTCCCCTATCATCAAATCCTGGAAAAAACTGTAGTCTCATTGGCCTGAAGCACTGTGTGTTTAAAAGTGTTTGTATTGTATGAAGTTACTCTACTACTGCCTTAGGGCTTCCACTGAATGTTTTGCACTGGCATTATAGAATTTCATTTGCTTCCCTGCCCTTCTTCTGATGTAACCAACAAACCAAGGGTTACCATATCAGCTGCAGAGAGAAACTAGGGTGGGCCAAGTGCAACCAGTCTGAGAAGCCCTGGCCTGTCTTGGTCCTAGTTTTTGTTTGTTTGTTTGTTTTCTTTTGAATTAAAGTATAGTTGCTTTACAATGTTGTGCTAATCTCTGCTGTACAGCAAAATGACTCAGGCATATATATAAACATATACATTCTTTTTTTTTTTTTTTGTTTTTGCTTTTTAGGGCTGCACCCATGGCATATGGAGGTTTCCAGGCTAGGGGCTAAAGGGGCTGAATTGGAGCTGTAGCCACTGGCCTACACCACAGCCACAGCAAAGCAGGATCAGAGCCATGTCTTTGACCTACACCGCAGCTCACAGCAACACCAGATCTGTAACCACCGAGTGAGGCCAGGGATCAAACCCATATCCTTAGGGATGCTAGTTGTATTCATTTCCACTGTGCCATGATGGGAACGCCCTACCTTCTTTTTAAAATATTATTTTCCATCATGGTTTATCCCAGAAGATTGGATATAGTTCCCTGTGCCATACTGGGTTTTTTGGGTTTTTTTTTTTTAGGGCTGAACTGCAGCATATGGAGGTTCCCAGGCTGACGATCAAATCGGAGCTGTAGCCGCTGGCCTACACCACAGCCATAGCAATGCCATATCTGAGCCTCATCTGCGACCTACACCCAGCTCACAGCAACACCGCTCCTGAACCCACTGATCAAGGCCAGGGATCAAACCTGCGTCCTCATGGATACTAGTCAGATTAATTTCTGATGAGTTTCCGACAGGAACTCCTATACTGTTTGACATTCTTTTCCATCCATTCTAAAGGTAATTGTTAGCATCAACTAACCCCAAACTCCCAGTCCATCCCACTTCCTCTAATCTTTTTTTAAAAAATGTACATTACTGAAGAAGTTGATTACAATGTTGTGTTTATTTGTGCTGTACAGCAAATTGACTCAATTATGCTATATGTACATTCCTTTTCATATTCTTCTCCATTATGGTTTGTCACAGGATACTGAATACAGTTGCCTATAGTATACAGGAGGACCTTGTAGTTTATTCTTTCTATTATAATAGATTGCATCTGCTAATCGCAACTCTAGTCTTGAGTTTTTTTGTTTTTTGGTTTTTTTTTTTTTTTGTATTTTTAGATCTGCGCCCGCAGCATATGGAGGTTCCCAGGCCAGGGGTCTAATCGGAGCTGTAGCTGCTGGCCTACGCCGGATCCTTAACCCAATGAGCGAGGCCAGGGATGGATCCTGCAACCTTATGGTTCCTAGTCAGATTGGCTTCCCCTGAGCCATGACAGGAAGTCCTTGAAAGAGTTTTTAAATAATAAACAACCTGCAGATCACTTTGGCATTCCTCCCACTGGAGGTGGGAGCTGGAATGGATGAAGTTTGGGGGATATTTCCCATTTTAGGATTCCAGAGTCTGGAAAAAACTCCAAACTTGTGGGAAATGTGACTAGGGACCTCCTAGGGGTTAAATGATGGATTTGCAGCTCGGGGATGGGGGGGGGGGGATGCTGGCTGAAGAGTAAGGTGGGAGACGAGAGAGGTAGGAGCTGCTCACCGTTTAAGTCATCCTTTGGAATAAGCTCTGGGCCAATGAAGAGGCTGCACAGCGCCTTCACCAGGCCGGCGTAGGAGAGCCCACTCCACTGGCGCAAGGTCTCCCCGCCCAGCTGTGGGAGCTCCTCAGGCATGTAGAGGCCCCCGTCCGGGGCATAGCCAGAGAAGAGCGCCCCCTCAAAGTCGACCCGAGGGGCCATCCCCCGAGTGCTGACGTACCACATGATCCTGGAGACCTGCAGAGGGAACAGTCCCAGAGGCACCTGACCTCCAAGCTTGGTACCCTAGGGGGCAAAGCTGAAGTACCTGAAGCCCCTGGGTCATGTAGTAAGATCTCACGCCAGCTTCATCTGAAACTGTACAAATCATGACCTCACCCATCAAAAGGAGGCAATTCCACTGAACTACTACCTCAAAAGAAGGGGTAATGGAACATGCTGGGAAAGGAGAAAGCTTGGTCCCCACTGATGACGAAGAAGTCCCTGGGGTGGGGAAAAATAATAGCAATGATAAGGCAAGTGCCATTTTGATACTCCTCTCCATAAGGAGAGGACCACACACTCGATTATGCACCCTTCTGAGATATCTGTGTCCACTTCTGCTCAAACAAATCATTACCTTCAATGGATTTTTAGCAATGTTACCTATAACCTAATGGTTCTCCATGCTGGTAGTTTGTTGGAATCAACTTGGGGAAAAAAATACCCCTACCTTGGGGCCCCACCTGGATCAATTAAATTGAAATCTCTACACAAGACTCCTTGGATGGATCTAATGTGCAGCAAGGATTAAGAACTGTGTAGCCAACTCATCCCAGTTTGCTTGGAACTTTCCTAGTTTTAAAATTTAAAGTCCCCAGAGAGAGTTCCTACTATGACATAGTGGGTTAAGGATCTCAAGTCTCCGGTTCGATCCCCAGCCCAGTGCTGTGGATTGGCATTACTGCAGCTGTGTTGTAGGTCTCAGCTGCAGCTCAGATTCAGTCCCTGCCCTGGGAAATTTCATATGCCTTGGGTGCGGCCAAAAAGAAGAAGAAGAAAACCCTTAAAGTCCCCAGTCCCAGGAAACCACTCAGCCCCAGGCAAACTAGTATAGTTGGTCATCCCAGTTGAAAACCAGTGCCCTATTGGGTTGTGATGATCATTGTACAACTTTAAATGTAATAAAATTCATTGAGTTAAAAAAAAATGGTGCCCTATGTCTCAGCGTAACATGAGAAGAATAGTTCAATGGCTGATGCAGTACTATTAATACCATCTGGCCATAGCTAACTGGCCCCATGTGGACTCAGAATTCTGATTGGCATGGAGGGGGATGGGGTCCAAGGGCAACTCAGGCATAACTCTGGTCACGCATTTCATCGGTTAGGTTCCCAGGAGCCAAGGGCCATGTTGAGGAGCTGGGTTGAGTTCTGGATCATGGCTGTGAATTCTTTCTTTTCTTTTTTTGTCTTTTTAGGGCTGCACCTGCAGCATATGGAGGTTCCCAGGCTAGGGGTTGAATCGGAGCGACAGCTGCCAGTCTAAACCACAGCCACAGCAATGAGGGATTGAGCTGCGTCTGTGACCTACACCACAGCTCAGGTCAATGCTGGATCCTTAACCCACTAAATGAGGCCAGGGATTGAACCTCCATCTTCATGGATGCTAGTCGGGTTCATTTCCCCTGAGCCACGATGGGAACTCCTGTGAATTCTGATTATAAATCCCCACAGCACTTCTGGGGATGAATCTGGCTAGACATAGCTCTCAGCACCAGCTTGGACTCATTTCTGTGCCAGGGCCAGCAGGGAACCCCTGCCTTCTGGGGACAAAGCCACCTGAAGCCTTCCACCTATGAGAAAGGGAAGTGACTATGTGGCAGTGACCTGGAAGAACTCTGGTTTCCTAGACTGCGGATCTGATGCCTCTGAGCCCAGTGCAAATCCACATGAGCCACTTGCCACTCCCAAGCCTACAAGTGCATTTAGCTTACAGAGACAAGTTGAATTGTCTCAAGTTGAATCCATACCATGGATCTTTGGAAAGTGAAAGTAGATACTATTAATAATTATGCTGGGGAATTCTCATTTTGGCTCAGTGGTAACAAAACCAGCTAGGATCCATGAGGATGCAGGTTCCATCTCTGGCCCCACTCAGTGGGTTAAGGATCCAGCATTGCCATGAGCTGTGGTGTAGGTTGCAGATGCTGCTCAGATCTGGCATTGCTGTGGCTGTGGTGTAGGCCGGAAACTGCAGCTCTGATTCGACCCCTAGCCTGGGAACTCCCATATGCCACACCTGTGGCATATATACACACACACACACACACATATACATACATATATGTATGTATGTATATGTATATGTATGTATGTATGTATACACACACACACATACTGGGACAATGGGGATAAACCAGAACTGTCTCAGGCCAAATGGGAAATATCACCTTGCATAGGGGTCCACACCACAGAAATGGAATCAGGGTAACTCCCAAGCCAACTGTAGGGAGTAAGCAAGGAAAGCCCAAAACAGAACCAAGGCAGGAGGGCAGGGGGCTAAGCAGTGCCTTCAACAAAGGGAGGACTTTCTTTTCTTTTAGGGACGCACCCTCGACATATGGAGGTTCCCAGGCTAGGGGTCGAATCAGAAGCTACAGCTGCTGGCCTACACCACAGCCACGCCAGATCCGAGCCGAGTCTGCGACCTACACCACAGCTCACAGCAATGCTGGATCCTTAACCCACTGATCGAGGCCAGGGATTGAACCCACAACCTCATGGTTCCTAGTCAAGATTGGTTTCTGCTGCGTCACGAGGGGAACTCCAAGGGAGGGCTCTTTGTAACTCTGTGGCAAGGGTCAGAGCCAATACGAACTGCCCAAGACCTTGGAGTAACCAGAGGGCGATCCTGCCGGGCCACTTCTGCAGCCAGACCAAAGGAAAGAAGACAATTGTGTTGTCAAAGAAGTTGAGTCGGACATGAGGGCAGGAGCAAAGGCAGGCAGGGCTCTGGGCAAGAGCCAAAGAAAACATCTGCAGAACTCTCTGCCCTGAGGAGTGGGGGGACAGTGGATCACATCACACCTGGGGCACTGGGCTCTGTTCTGGGCTCCTCCCCACGCCAAGGAGGAGGTGGACAAACTGGCCCAGGGACAAAAGAGAGAGGGCCTGACACTCTGCAACCGTCACTGAAAGAACTGGACTGACCAACACACAGGTGGCTGTCTTCCCCAGGAATGGTCGCCCCTGTTCTGTCCAAGGACCCCAAGGAGCCAGCATGGGAAAAACTATGTAGGACATACACTGCTGGGTTCAGTGTTAGGTAAACCAAATAGAGAAGCCAGAAGTAGAAGCAGCTGCCCCAGTGACACAAGCTGGGACCTGGGACCCTTTGCTACAGTGCTTTTGCACCTGGTCAAACATCTGGAACAACAAAATACAAAGAAACTATAAGGGACTGAAAGTAACTGTGTACCTGCCAGCAGTTGGATCAAATTACTGGCAAAAAGATACCAAAAAAACCCCTAAAAACCCAGCTGCCATTTCTGAAAAGCCCAGAGCAAAGGCAGGGTGTTGGGGCAAAAGCAGGCATGTCCCCTGCACACAATCCCACCCAAACCACCCCTGTGGCTGGACTCCTGGACCTGCCTCTATCCAAGCCCCATACAAGGAATCAGCTCCTGCCCTTCCTCGGGGAAACCTGTTGCTTGCTTTTTGCTCCATGCGCAGCAGCAGGGGCCCCATACAGCCTTGCCTGAGTTTCTGGCCTGGCCTCTCATTTCTATTGACTAAGGTCAGCCGAGAGCCCAGATAACAACAGGATGGGGTGAAGCCGAGGAAGAAAATCAAGCACCCTGGTTGGAGTGCTGCATGGGGTGGGACTAAGTGGCCTCTGTTGAAGGAGGTTTTATAATTTTCCCATGCCACTGCACTGGACCCTGTTCCAGAGTGGAGCAGGGTCCAAAAAACTCTGACCACTAAACCTAGAGAAAAACACAAGGAAAAAGAGACACCACCCCAAGGCAGGGGCACATTTCAGGAAGGGCTCCTTGAGGAGGTGATTTTTCTGAGCAGGGGTGGAGGCAGGGCGGAGGCTTAAACCCCCAAGGTGGATTGGACTGATCACTGACTGCAGACTGCGCCCCTAGGGTGGAAGCCCGGCAGGCCCTCGGAGTCCGGCCTAAGGTCACTGGGCACTGGTCCTCCGGCTGGCCTGGCCTTAGGCAAGATCTGCGGGACAAGGCCTTACTCCCAGCCTCAGAAAACGCCCGCAGACTTCTCAGCGCGGGGCCCTGAGAGAACAGCAGAGATCCTGCAAAAGGTGCAAAGCATCCGAAACCCCCAACCCTCCCAGGCTCCTCCACGTCGCAGCGGCCAAACTAGAGGTCGAAGAAAGGGGCAGGGAGGCCGACTCGGCCACGCTGAAGTCAGGGTGGAGCGAAATCGCGAGAAGTTCCAGAGCTCTGAAGTCTAACTACGAGCGCGGGGAGGGCGACGCGATCGCCGAGAGGGGACCTGGGAGGGGACTCGGGGCAGGCGCGCGCCCGCAGGAGGTTCGACCGCTGGGGAACCCCAACCCTCTTCCCGGAATCGGCTGGCTGGGCAGCAGGGTGGGAGGTCTGCGGGGCTGGGAATGGGCGCGGTTACCGGGTCCCAGGCTCTGGGGACGGCGAGGCGCGGCCTGGGAGGCGGATAGAGCGCAGCGGGACCGCCCGGCTCGGGCCGGAGCGCAGGACGCTCCCGGCAGCGTCCAGGCTTCCGGTTGGAGGAGCAGGGCCGCCCGACACAGAGGCGGAGGGCGGAAGAAAGCGGCTTGGGAAGAGGGGAGGGGCGAAAGGAAATGATAATGAGAGGGAAATCATTTATTCCTCACTTGGCATATTTTAAGACCCTTTTCCCAGCTCTTTATTCACAGTCTTAATCTTCATTGCAGCCCTGGAAGTACCACTTCACTGCATTTTGCACATGGGAAAACTGAGCGCAAGATGAGAAGAAAGGCTTCATGCTTCCCACCTGCAAAACCAGAAGGCTGACAAACTCTTTGTTTCTCAACCTAGGGCTAGTGTGTCAGCGGATTCAGGATCCATGAGGATACCTGACATCGTTTTAGTTCCCCAATTTTTTGTAGGAAACCTTTTTTTTTAATTTATTTATTTATTGTCTTTTTAGGGCAGCACCCGCGGCATATGGAGGCTCTCAGGCTAGGGGTAGAATCAGAGCCTCAGCTGCTGGCCTACACCACAGCCACAGCAACCCGGGATCCTTAACCCACTAAGCAAGACCAGGGATCCAACCTGCGTGTTCATGGATGCTAGTCAGGTTCGTTTCCATTGAGCCACGAGGGGAACTCCTTGTAGGAAATCATTTTAAATCAAGCATAGATTCTAGGGTAAAATGCCTTCCCAATTTATTTTTTATTTTATTATTATTATTATTATTTTGTCTTTTTGCCATTTCTTGAGCCACTCCCACGGCTATGGAGGTTCCCAGGCTAGGGATCGGATCGGAGCTGTAGCCGCCGGCCTACGCCAGAGCCACAGCAACAAGGGATCCGAGCCGCGTCTGCAACCTACATCACAGCTCAGGGCAATGCCAAATCCTTAACCCACTGAACAAGGCCAGGGATCGAACCCATAACCTCATGGTTCCTAGTCGGATTTGTTAACCACCGAGCCACGACGGGAACTCCCCCAATTTATTTAAAGGAAAAAAAAAAAAAAAGCAAGACACTTGAGAAAATGGCCTCTGGATATAGTCAAATGCCCCCTGGTTTCACGTTTGTGCTCCTGGGACCAGACCCACTTAGATGGCGAAACTTGAGGAGATGGAAGACTCACATGCCAGCTCAGGTTGAGACTTGCCTCTCTGGTCATTGCAGCAGGTGCCTCTGGGCCACTTGGGGATGGAGCCCAGGGATGGCTGCCCTGGGATGTTGCCACGTTCTTCTCCCTTATTCCTCGTAATTATGACATGCTCCTAAACCTGTGGCCTATGCTTACTCAAGTTACCTGCCCTCCAAACGTTGGCCTACACGGTGCCCATTTAACATATCTATACCATGCAGGTACCAGGCACCTGCCATTGACTGACTCTAGCCTGAGTAGGTTTTAAATTCTTGAAAGAGAAAGTCTGACTGATCACTGTTCAACTTAGGGATTGTTGTTATGGAATTCACACGGAGGCCAGGGGACCATGCCCAAAGAGGGATAGAGGCCAGGCAGCCCCCCGCCACACACACACGCAAAAAGAGTTCACACCCCCTGCATGAAGTATATCTTAATCACTCAGAGGCCAGGGAGACAGAGACCCGGGGCAAAAATGCTGTAAGATGCCACAGCATTTGTTACGACAGTCATAACCAACCAAGACGGCATCCCAATACCCATCACCAGACAAGAGTACCTTCCACAGAGTACTTGCCAGACTCACAGGGGCCTGCAGGGCTTCCTCATGATCCTCATAATTCTGTGAGCAGGAGGGGAGGCTAGAAGCTCTACTGTGAATTGTAACTTGACTCCCTCGCAGAGAGGGGCAAAAGGCTCAGGGAATAAGAGATTTTGTTTTGTTTTGTTTTGTTTTTTTGCCATTTCTTGGGCCGCTCCCGCAGCATATGGAGGTTCCCAGGCTAGGGGTCTAATCAAAGCTGTAGCCCCTGGCCTACGCCAGAGCCACAGCAATGCTGGATCCGAGCTGCGTGTGCAACCTGCACCACAGCTCACGGCAACGCCGGATCCTTAACCCACTGAGCAAGGCCAGGGATCAAACCCGCAACCTCATGGTTCCTAGTCGGATTCGTTAACCACTGCGCCACGACGGGAACTCCATGGAATAAGAAATTTAAATGAGAATCCCTGCCTAGGACATTTAGAACAGTGCAGTTACAGAAAAAAAATTTCTTCATGGCCCACTAAGGGAGACAGAATTCTGAGTGTCAGACAGGAGCAGTGGAAGGTGGGAGTCTCTGAAATTTCTACACTGGAACAATATTTCATTTTTAGAAGATTAAAAACTGCTTTTATTTTATTTTCATTTTACTCTTTGACCTTATGGATTAGAGTGCTTAACTGTCTCCAGCTTCAAAGCCAACGAGCTTCAACGCCGAGCTGAAGCAGAGCCCAGGGTTCTGGCAGTGTGTTCCTTCAAAGCCCTCTTCAGGGAGACTTCCACAAGATTGTGGGATTTATCATGGTCCTATGCTCTGCGATGTCGGAGTGAGGGACCAGAGACCTCTTTAAGGGTTAGAGAGCACATAGACACCTGGAGGAAACAGTGGCGCATCAGCAGGCCACCAGCCATGTGTGCAAGGCACAGGCCAGCACTCAGGCTCTTCCTAGAGTCTGAGCTGGGCATGGATGAAGAGAAAGGATGGAGGGCAAGGCAGACAGGAGAGAAGATGACTTTCAGAGTCAAGACACCTCTGTTCTCTGTGAACTTTTTTGACTTTCTTTTAAGTGATTTTTTTTTTTTTTTTTTGGCTTTTTGCTATTTCTTGGGCCGCTCCCGTGACATATGGAGGTTCCCAGGCTAGGGGTCGAATCGGAGCTGTAGCCACTGGCCTATACCAGAGCCACAGCAATGCAGGATCTGAGCTGCGTCTGCAACCTACACCACAGCTCACGGCAACGCCGGATCCTTAACCCACTGAGCAAGGCCAGGGACCGAACCCGCAACCTCATGGTTCCTAGTCGGATTCGTTAACCACTGCGCCACGACGGGAACTCCCTTTTTTTGACTTTCTAAATCGATGATCCATGGTTTCATTTAATGTTCCCAGTGGTTGTTTGAGGATATGGGGTAATGTTGAAGCTCGAATATTCTGAATCACCCTCAGATCACCAACTCTGTAACTAAGGCTTCCAAATAAATAGCCTCAAATTATCAAGCAAGAACTAACTGGCATTATTCTAACTGCCTCCCCCCCTCCCCCCCCAGAAATGGACACATTGATCCTAAAAGTTACATGGAAATGCACGGGGTCCAGAAGAGCCAAAACAATCTTGGAAAAGAAGAACAAAGTTGGAGGATTTATAGTCCTCAGTTTAAAATAGGGCAAAGTTATAATAATGAAGGCAGTGTGGGTCCGGCATAACGATAGACATACAGACAAATGGAATAGAATTGAGAGTCCAGGAATAAACTGATACACATATGGTAAGCTGATTTTTAACAAGGGTGCCAAGACCATTCAAGGAAAAAAAGAGTCTCAACTAATGATCATGAGACAATGGGACATCCACATGCAAATGAATGCATTTAGACCCTGTTTCACATAATATGCACAAATTATCTGAAAATGGATCAAAGACCTAAACCTAGGAACTAAAATTATAACGCTCTTGGGAGAAAACATAGGAGTAAATGTTTGTGGCCTTTGATTAAGCAACTGTTTCTTAGCTATGACACAAAATCCTGTTCAACTAAAGAAATAGACTGGACTTGATAAAAAATAAAAACTTCTGTCCATTGAAACAAACAAACAAACAAACAAAACCACTACTAAGAAAGTGAATAGACAACCAAGAAAATATTTGCAAATTATATATTTGATAAGAATCAGGTATCCATGAGTCCCCATTTTGGCCAGCAGTAATGAACCTGACTGGTATCCATGAGGATTCTGGTTTGATCCCTGGCCTTGCTTAGCAGGTTGGGTATCCAGCATTGCCATGAGCTGTGGTATAGGTTACAGATTGTGGATCAGATCCTGCGTTACTATGGCTGTGGTATAGGCTGGCAGCTGCAGCTCCAATTCAACTCCTAGCCTGGAAACTTCCATATGCCACACATGTGGCCCTAAAAAGAAAAAAAAAAAAAAAAAGAATCAGGTATCCAGAAAATATAGAAGCTCTTACAACTTAATAACTAAAAAGTAACCTAAGTTTTAAAATGGGCAAAGGTGAGTTCCCTGGTGGCTCAGAGGGGTTAAGGATCCAGTGCTGCCACTGCTTTGCTGCTGTGGCATAGGTTCAATCCCAAATGAACATTAAGTAATGAATATACATGCAAAATGTGGAATAGCTATACAATGAAATATCACTCAACCATAAAAGGAAAGACATACTGATAACATCATATCAGTATGATAACATACTAATAAAAGTATGATAAAGACATACTGATAACATGGATGAACCTTGAAAGCATTATGTTAAGTGAAAGAAGCCAGACACAAAAGCCTGCCTATTTTATGATTCTCGCCCTACTTGAAATGTCCAGAATAGGCAAATCCATAGCGGCGGAAAGTAGATTTAGACTTAGTGGTTACAAGGGGCTGGGTCAGAGAGAAATAAAGTGTAACTGCAAATGAGGATGAGGTTTTTATGGGGGAGATTAAAAGGTTTGGGAATTAGTGCTGATAGTTGCACAAATTTGTGAATATACTAAAACCCACAGAGTTGTACACTTTGACCATGAGTTTTCTGCTATGTGAGCTATGTGGTAATACAAAAAAAAAAAAAAAGGGCAAAAAGCATAAAAACTGATTGACTAGGAGTCAGGGCACATTATAAAAACAGCTTCCCAGAAAGGAAAGTTCTGAGAGCCTGAAGGGGCAGGCTGAGGCCTGGGAAGGAGAATGTTATTCCCATGGGAGAACAAAGACATCAGAGAATGGCTTAGATTCAGACATGATCTAATTCGTCAGTAAACAACTTTAGAAATTCTTTATAAAGATTTAGAAAAGAGCAATCACTATCTTCTATTGCTTTCAGATATATTCATTATGCACCTTTTCCTATTTTTTTTTTTTTGTTTATTTGCTTGTTTGTTTGGTTTGGTTTTTTGGCAGCACCCTTGGTAGGTGGAAGTTCCCAGGCCAGGGACTGAACCTGTGCCGCAGCAGTGACCAGAGCCACAGCAGTGACAATGCTGGATCCTTAACCCACTGTGCCACAAGGGAACTCCTTTTCCTGTTGTTCTAAATAAATTCTTCCATTGCTGAATTTATTTGGAATAACAGTAAATTGTGCATAATCAATACAAACAGAGATGCCTTATTTAACATGCTGATATCTGGTTTTACTCAGTAACTTAAAAAAAAACCTCGTAGAATACATTTGAGAAGGGTACATACAGTTCTGAAGTTAATGTTAACTTTATGTGCTGCTCTTGTACCACCTGACTATGGTGTGTGCATTTATAAGAGATGTTTATTACAAGGACTGGATGCTAGTTTCTCAGTTATGTCTTTTCCCTTCCCCTGGTCTGAGCTAAACATTGCTCTGTGTGCATGAAGCATCTGTGCCAAGTTCAAAGGTACTTTTTTTTTTTTTTTTCTTTTTAGGGCCACACCTGGGACACAGGGAAGTTCCCAGGCTAAGGGTCAAATCGGAAGCACAGTTGCTGGCCTATGCCACAGCCACAGCCACACAGGGTCCAAGCCGCATCTGTAACCAATACCACAGCTCACAGCAACACCAGATCCTTAACCCACTGATCGAGGCCAGGGATCTAACTCGCATCCTCTGTGGTTACTAGTTGTGTTCCTAACCTGCTGAGCCACAACGGGAACTCCTCAAAGGTACTTTTGATCACTCAAATAGGAAAGCATGCTTACCCAGTTATCTCCATTGGAGCAGAAGTAAATGGAAGCCTAGACTCATGTTCCATTAACTGGAGACCATCATCCAGGCTGACCCTGTGTGCTCAGCATGTTTCCTCAGCATGGTAATAGCTGCAAATTGCTTGTACAGTTCAGCTGTCACAGTTGGCTGTTGGGATCTTACATGGATTTGGATATGTCATGTCTGGAGCAGGCTCTTGCTTTGTTCTGGAGGTGACCCGGCTCCCTCTGCCTGACAAGTGCCGGGACTTGCCTTTTACTTTTCCACACTGACTCTCAGCCAGGTCTTCCCAGAATCGTCACATATATCAGCATGATCCTCCTTGCAGTCACTATGTCTGCAGGGAGCAGGGAGACAGAAGGTGCCTGGGCCTTTGGTGGCTTCCCTGAGCAGCTAAACCAGCCCTGGGCTCACTATTTAAACCCTGGTTGCCCCATATACACACCATTAAATACAAAATAGATAATCAACAAGGACCTCTTCTATAGCACAGGGAACTCTACTCAATATTCTGTAATAACCTAGATGGGATAAGAATCTGAAAAAAAGTGGATATGTGTGTCTGTATAACCAAATCACTTTGCCGTACATCTGAACTAATACAACATTGTAAATCAATGATACACTGATATAAAATAAAAACTCAATTAAAAAAATCCCTGGGTTTCTGGGGGTTTCTTTTGCTAGGAGCCAAACAATATCCTAACTGCCACATGTCTTCTACTAGAAGCCACAAGAGTGAAAAGGAAGCAAAAAAAAAGCTTCAAAAAGCAAAATAAATAAATAAATGAGAGAGAAAGCAGCCAAAGAATCATTACAAATCTACAGCATGGAAAGATGTGCTCATTTCTTTTTCTTTTCTTTTTTGCTTTTTAGGGCTGTACCCATGGCACATGGGGGTCGCCAGGCTAGGGTCAAATCGGAGCTTCAGCTGCCAGCCTACACCACAGCCGCAGCAACACAGGATCCTTAACCCACTGATCAAGACCAGGGATCAAACCCGCGTCCTCATGAATGCTAGTCAGATTCATTAACCACTGAGCCATGATAGGAACTCCACTAACTCATTTCATCTTCACTGTGATGTGCCCTACACAGAACTCGTCATCTTTTTTCCCTCCCCCAGCTCTTCACCTCAAGCTCCTAGGTGGGCCCTCTTACCTCAAACCCCAGATCCAGTCCATCAGCAGCCCCATAGGTTGTACCTACAAAATGTATCTCCTTAGTTCACATCCACCATCTCTGCCTCCTACACTGACCTCCCCTATGCTTCTACCCTTCCCCCAACATCCATTTGCCCAGCAGCAGGGCTGGTCCCAGCATACCAGTCATTAAGTCCTCAATAGTTTTCATCACAATTGCTGTTCAGTTCTGAGCCCATGTGACCCTGAGAGATTTATCCAATCGCACCTCGAAACTCCAACCCTTACCCACTGTGCTGGTGGCACTTAGCTTTTCCTCCTTTTTAGAATACAACGAACCTTTTCATATCTCTGGGCATTACTGTTCCCTCTGATAAAATGCTGTTCCAATGATCATGATGTCTTAATAGAGAGCATGGGATCCTTCAGGACAATGGGCCTGGATTCATATTTTAGGAATTTTCCACTTCACAGGCAGTTAGAAATACAAGTATTAATATTTAACTTCATCTCCTACACTCTTTTATGCTCTGGCCACAATGGGACCCACCTCTTCCACCATGTGACCAACATGGTGCCACCTCAGGTCATATATATAATTATGATGTATAATTAAATACATTCCATGTATATTGTGTACCTTAAAAAGTACCAGGCTCTGGGCCAGGCTCTAAACAGGAAACAAGACCTCTGCCCTCCAGGATCACAGAGTCTGGGGAGCAGAAGCAGAGGGACAGACAGAAGGACACGTACAGCCGGAGAAGTGCTCCAATGGAAGCAAGCACAGGTCCGGCTCAGCACAGAGTTAGGGCTCAGGAGAGGCAGCCAAGACTTAATGGAGGAGCCTCAGCGACTAAGGTTTGCAACTGCGGCTGGAGCAGAAGAAGGCTTTTCCCCTCACTCAAGCCAGGCAGGACGTTTGGCTCCGTTCTCTAGGGTACCTCCAGCCAGAGTTCAAACTGATTCCTGGTTCTGGCATAAACCGAGGTGTTTACTCTCACTGACGCTAGGTGGCAGTATTCTGTCACGAGTGCTGGCTACAGCTGCTTTATTGCAGTCAGCCCCGGTCCTGATTTTGCTTTAATCTGGGGAGTTGGAGGAGGAGAAGAAAGGCATGGATCTAAGAGGGGAAAAGGGAAGGAGGGAGAGATGAAGGAAGGGAAATAAGGAATGGAATAGGATTTTCAATATTTTTAAATTTAATCCAGCAAATTGCATATGGCATATATTCATGTGCCCAGAAGAATTTTAAAAATCAAGCAAAGGAGTTCCCGATGTGGCTCAGCGGTTAACAAACTCGACTAAAATCCCTGAGGAAGCCCTGGCCTCACTCAGTGGGTTAAGCTGTGAGCTGTGGTGTAGGTCACAGACACGGCTCAGATTCAGTGTTGTTGCGGCTGCAGTGTAGGCTGGTGGCTACAGCTCCTATTTGACCCCTTGCCTGGGAACCTCCATATGCCGCAGGTGCAGCACTAAAAAAAAAAAAATCCAAAATATTACACAAATAAACCTATTAATGAAACAGAAACAGAGTCACGGACATAGAGAACAGATTTGTGGTTGCCATGGGGGAAGGACTTGGGGGAGGAATGGAGTGGGAAGTTGGGTGTTAGCAGATGTAAGATATTATATACAGAATGGATAGACAACAAGGTATTACTGTATAGCAAAGGGAAATATATCCAATCTCCTGGGATATACCATGATGGAAAATAATATTTAAAAAGAATGTATATGAATGTACAACTAAGTCAATTTGCTGTACTATACTTTAATTAAAAACATTTATTTATTTGCTTTTCAGGACCACACTTGCAGCATATGGAAGTTCACAGACTAGGGGTCAAATTGGAGCTGCAGCTGCTAGCCTACACCACAGCCACAGGAACGTAGGATCTGAGACAGGTCTGCAAACTACACCACAGCTCGCAGCAACGCTAGATCCTTAGTGAGACCAGGGACTAAACCCACATCCTCATGGATACTAGTCCCACTGAGCCACAGTGAGAACGCCAATTAATTTTTTTTAATATGTGGGATCTAATATATGGTACAAATGATCCTGTCTATGGAACAGAAACAGATTCATGAAGGAGAACAGACTTGTGGTTGCCAAGGTGGAAATGGGGAGAGGGATGGGCTGGGAATTTGCCGGTAGCAGATACAAGTTATTACATATAGAATGGAGAGACAATGAGGTCCTACTGTATAGCAGTAGAACTATATCCAATCTCCTGGGACCATGATGGAAAGGAATACTTAAAAAAAAAAAAGGAATATATATTTTTATATACAGCAAGTCACTTCGCTGTACAGCAGAAATTAGCACAACATTGTAAATAACTATACTTTAAGAAATAAATTTTAAATCTTTTAAAAAAGAAGAGTGCAAAGGAAGGAAGGAATTACCGGGGAGTAGGAGAGGGGCACAGAGAGGGAGCAGGCTGGTGTTGCAAGTTGGAGAAAGCAGAGGTCCCATCTCTTACCCACACATTCCTCTAGAGAAGGTTGATAAGGGCTTCTTAGTTTCTTGTGGGCTCAAAGCAGCTGTGGAGGATAGCTGGGAACACAGAGCATGGAGCTTGCCACCCCCCACTCTTACCCCCAGAGAAGAGGTTGGACTATCTGTGGCAGGTGAAATGGGGCATGTCTGGGACATCTCCTCATAGCAGGATGGCAGAAGCGTACCCAGTGGGACACCTGAAAAACCACTAAATAATCCTCATGATCCTAATTTTCCGTGATAATAAATCACTGATAATATCTAAAGCTAAGAAGGAGGAGGAAAGGAAGAAGAAAGAAAGATCACAAAGTAACATTATTTAGAAATGGGGAGAAAAGTACCAGAAAAAAAAAAATAGCTAAGAGCGTTGAAAGTGTTTGCAATTGTCTTATTACTTTAACCTTTTTTATTTATTTTTATACACATTTTTAAATTCTAGGCATAGTCCCTGATTCTCAACTTGTGTTCCTCAAATCACTAGGGGGGGTTTGCTAAACACTTGGACCCTGCCTTCATAGATCTAACTGGCGTCTGTTGTGGCTCAGACATTTGAATGTCTAACCTGTTACAAGACCTTGGACCACTTTGGGGGATTCTGCTCTAGCAGAAGCTAAAAAGTGGAACAGAGCCAGACCCAGTCCTGTCCCAGCTCCACTCCTTTGGGGCTATGGGACTCTGAGTCCGTCACTTCCCTTCTCTGTTTCCTCAGGGTGATAAGGGGTCACTTCTTGAACAGAGTGAGAAGTGAAAGTTGAGGATCTAATGAAAGTCTTATAAAAAATGCACTATGATGCTTTGTACACAATTCTAGGGTGTTCTTAGACCCTTCGGGTTCCCGTAGATTCTTGGTTACGATCTCTCGGAATGAAAGTTTTCAAGGAACATGTCCCTTTCAGCTCTGATGTTCAGGGTTGATCTGGATTCTGGATGCTGTAGCTCTGGACAGCAGCTTTAGAACGCAGCCCGTGGGGACCCCACGCCATACACTGAGCAGGCACCTCATACGGGCTCTTTATGGAATCAAAGAGCTGGTCACTACCTCGGCAGATACAAACAGGAAGCAAATCTCCTCCATCTTGACCAAGACCTTAGTAGCTAAGCCTCCTCGGAGCCCTGAGGGACCAAGACACCCAGGCCTATAAGAAAGCAGAAGATCTCAAAAGAGTTGCGTTTAATCAGAAACTGGCTTCTTTTGTTTTTTGTCCTTTTGCCTCTTCTAGGGCTGCTCCCATGGCATATGGAATTCCCAGGCTAGGGGTCTAATCGGAGCTAAAGCTGCCGGCCTACACCAGAGTCACAGCAACGTGGGATCCGAGCCGCGTCTGCAACCTACATCACAGCTCACGGCAACCGGATTCTTAACCCACTGAACAAGGCCAGGGGCTGAACCCACAACCTCATGGTTTCTAGTCGGATTCGTCAACCACTGCGCCCCGATGGGAACTCCAGAAACTGACTTCTGTGAGAGATAAACATATCAACTTGGAGAAGTGGTCCAGCTCTCCCCTTCTCCTTCAGATCCTAGGAAGAATGGCCTTTTAATTTATTTATTTATTTATTTATTTATTCAGGCCATGTCTGTGGCATGTGGAAGTTCCCAGGCCAGGGATCGAGCCCGTGCCACAGCTGTGACAATGCCAGATCCTTAACCGCTATGCCACAAGAGAACTCTGGCCTTTTAAGATAAGTAATGATGTCGATAATGGCCTCACTCTTCATCCAGCCCTGGGCTGACCTTCCCCAGGAAGGAATTGGCCAATCCGTGCAGTTGGGATGCCAAAGGTCTTTTGCCATCTTGTTCAAGCCTTTCATCCAGATGGGAGCCAGGGTATGGCTCTGCGCATTATCTAGGGCCATCAGAGGCCTCTGCATTGAGTGCTGAGTTCAGATTCTTTCGGGCTCATCAAAGGAGCCATGGGCTCCTGCTGCTTCTCTAATCTCATGAGATTAAGTGAATCTGTGGTGTGTGGCCAGCTGGTCAATGGTCACAGGGCCAAGTTCTTAGATAGGAGGAGGACACTCAGGGCCACTGAAGCTGTGAGCCATCCACGGGGCCGTGTATGGTGGCATTGGGATCTGGACCACAGTCCATCACCCCCTTCCAGCTGTGAAGGAGAGGCCATACGTGGAAAGATGGGGGGACCAGGGGGACACATCAGCAGACTCTCTGCTCACGATGTTTATTTCCCTCATCAGCCTGTGGTCCTCCTCTGCTCATTCCCAGCCTGGAAACCTCACTGTTACACCATGACTGGGTTATACAACATACTGGAATGAGGATGCCAATTGTTCTGTCTGAGATTGTGTTTTTCCTAATTTTGTTTTGGGTTATTTACAGTATGACATGATAGTCTGTGGTACTCACTATCGTTATATTTTGACATCTTCGTAATGCAAATTCTTTTGAAAATGCTGCTGGTTTCTGAAATCCAAAAATTGGGGACACGGGGCTATAAAGCAGGACTGCTGACATCTCTGTCTTCACTGCCCCCTCCCCAAGTAAGTAGCCTGTGATAAATTTAAAACATCTACTCTGAACCCTAAAGCAATCACAAACATAATATTTTGTAGCTAACACACCAACAAAGGGGATAAAATGGAAAACATAAAATACAGAATTAGTCCAAAAGAAGACAGAAAAAAATAAGCAAAAGAGAATAAAGTACAAATGGGACAAATAGTAAATAAATAGCAAGTCGATAGGATTAAAACTAACCATACTAACAAACACTTTAAAATTAATGGTCTATTGATTTAGGCAATGATTTCTAGATACAGCACCAAAAGCACAAGCGATAAAAAGAATACTGTTAAATTGGACTTAATCAAAATGTAAAGCTTTTATGCTCAAATGATACTATCAAGAAAGTAAAAAGACAACTCATGAAATGAAGGGAAATCCAGTCTTCCCTGGGTATCCACAGGGGATTGGTTCCCTGACCCTCTGAGATACCAAAATCCATGGATGCTCAATTTCCTTATGTAAAATGGTGTAGTATTTACATATAATTTACACACATCTTTCTGTATACTTTAAATAATCTCAATTCTGTTTATAATGCCCAATGCAATGTAAATGCCATGTAAACAGTTGCCAACATGTGGCAGAATCAAGCTTTGCTTTTTGGAATTTTCTGGAATTTTAAAAATTTTTTATTTTTGTTTTTTGCTTTTTAGAGCCACACTCACAGCACATGGAAGTTCTCAGGCTAAGGGTTGAATCAGAGCTGCAGCTGCCAGCCTACACCACAGCCACAGCAGCACAGGATACAAGCCGTGTCTGTGACCTACACCTCAGTTCACGGCAATGCTGGATCCCCAACCCATTGAGTGAGGCCAGGGATCAAACCCTCATCCTCATGGATACTAGTCAGATTCTTTTCCACTGCACCACAATAGGAACTCCCTTAAAAACATTTTTTTGATCCATGGATGTAGAACCCACAGATATGGAGGGTTGACTGCATCTGCAAATTGGACCTCTTACAACTCAGCAATGTAAGACAAAAAACCCAATTTAAAAATAGGCAAGGGGAGTTCCCATTGTGGCTTAGCAGGGTTAAGGCCCAATGTTGTCTCTCTGAGGATACAGATTCGATCCCTGGCCTCGCTCAGTGGGTTAAGGATCCAGCATTGCTGCAGTCTATGGTACAGATCACAAATGTGACTCAGATCCGGTGTTGCTGTGACTGTGGTGTAAGCTTCAGATGCAGCTCTGATTCAGCCCTTAGCTCAGCAACTTCCATATTCCAAAGGTACAGCCATAAAAAGAAAAAAAAAAAAAAAGAAATCAATTGTGCTTTTATGTACCAGCAAGAAAAAAAAGAAAGAAAAGAAAAACAACTGAAAATTGAAATTTTAAAAATATCACTTACAATTTATCTAAAATATATGAAATTGAAGTTCCCACTGTGGTGCAACAGGATTGGTGGTGTCTCTGGAGCACTGGGATGCAGGCTCGATTCCCAACCCAGCATACTGGGTTCAGGATCCAGCATTGCCACAGCGGCAGTGTAGGTCAGATCTGATCCCTGGCCTGGGAATTCCACATGTCCAAGAGGCAACCAAAAACAAAAAAATAATAAAAATAAAGTAAAATATATGAAATTACTGGAGATAAAGCTGACAAATGAGGTGAAAGACTTGTACAGTAAAACCTACCAGACCTTGACGAAAGAATCTAAAAATGATCTAAATAAATGATGAAATATACTGCATTCATGTGCAGGGAGACTGAATATTATTAAGATAATTCTCCCCAAATTTGTCTGTAGATTCAATGTAATCCCAATCAACATCTCAGCAGACTTTTTTTTTTTTTAAAGAAAGTAACACATCAATTCTAAAATTCATGTGGAAATCCAAAGGGCCTGGAATAGCCCAACATTTGAGAAAGAAGAACAAAGTTGGAAGATTTAGACGACCTGATTTCAAGATTTATTTTAAAGCCACAGTAGAGTAGGATACCAGCATAAGGAAGGACAAAAGATCTATAGAACACAGTATAGAGACCACAAATAGGCCAGACATGTATAGTCGACTGATTTTGGACAAAAGTGCAAAGACATTTGGAGTTCCCATCATGGCACAGCGGTAACAAATCCAACTAGGAATCATGAGGTTCCGGGTTTAATCCCTGGCCTCACTCAGTGGATTAAGGATCTGGCATTGCTGTGAGCTGTGGTGTAGGTCACAGACAGATCCTGCATTGCTGTGGCTGTGGCGTAGGCCAGCAGCTGTAGCTCTGATTAGACCCCTAGCCTGGGAACCTCCATATGCCACAAGTTCGGCCCTAAAAAGCAAAAAAAAAAGAAGTGCAAAGACATTTGGGTAGAAAAAAGATAATCTAACCTTTCAATGAATGAAGGGGGCTGGAACTATTAGATTTCCATATAAACTTTGATCCTTACTCTGACCAGTATCAAAAGAAAATTAACTCAGAGTTCTCTTGTGGCCCAGTGGATTAAGGATCTGTTGTCACTGCAGTGATTGGGTCACTGGTGTGGCATGGGTTTGATCCCTGGCCAGGGAACTTCTGCACACCATGCCATAGGCACAGCCAAAAAAAAAAAAAAAAAACCTCAAAAAAGATTGTAGGCTGACAGGTAAAATCTAAAACTAAAACACTTCTAGAAGAAAACGTGGAGAAAGGTTTTGTGACCTTGGGTTAGGCAAAGGCTTTTTTTTTTTTTTTTTTAGTGCCACACCTCTGGCATATGGAGGTTCCCAGGCTAGGGGTCAGATCAGAGCTACAGCCGCCAGCCTACGCTAGGACACAGCAACGCAGGATCCGAGCTGCATCTGCAACCTACACCACAGCTCATGGCCACAATGGATCCTTAACCTACTGAGCAAGGCCAGGGATTGAACCCTCGTCCTCATGGATTCTAGTCGGGTTTGTTAACAGCTGAGCCATGAAGGAAGCTCCCAAAGGTTAAAATTTTTAAAATGATTGACTATACCAAGTGTGGGTGATGCTGTAATCCCACTAGAATTCCATGTGCCACTGACGAGGATGTAGACAAACAAAGCCATTGGACTAGTCAGGGTTCTTCTTAGAAACAAAACCAATAGGATGTGTATGTGTTGGATGGATGGATGGATGGATGGATGGATGGATGGATGGATGGATAATTATCTTAAGGAGCTGGCAAGTCCAAAATCTGCGGGGTGCTCCGGCAGGCTGGAGACCCAGGGAAGAGTGCATATTACAGCTCAAGTCCAAAGACAGTCCTGAGTCAGAATTCACTCTTTCTCTGGGTTCATAGTCTTTTTGCTTTTAAATCCTTCAACGGATTAGTTGAGGCTCATCCACATTATGAAAAGAATCCACTTTGCTCAAAGTCCACTGCTTTCAACGTCATCTAAAAATGTCAGTAGATTGGCTTTACTGTGTGGCCAAGTGGACCCAAGTTTGGCTCCTTAACAATTTCTTGTGCCCATTGAAGAGATTGAGAGTGAAAAGTGGAGGCCAGGACTCTCCCTGAGAGTCACTGAAGATGATGAACAACCATAAACTGTATACAGCAGTTTGAGTCTCTGAATGGATCAAAGTACAATGTGAGGCAGTCTTATGAGCCCCACTTGAGTGCCAGGGGGTCTCCGAGTGCCAGGGGGTCTCTGGATGCCAGGATCGATGCCAGGATGTGTGATCTCTGATAGCCTTGAATGGAGAGAATGGTAGGCAGCTCGAAGTCAAGCAGGGAGGGGGCTTTCCAAAGAGGATGGAGAAGGTGGGAAAGGGAGCAGCCTGGAGTGATCCCAGGGTGGTCAGGGGGCCTCCAGCAACCACACCTACCTCATCGGCGGAGCCTTCCCCAGGAGTGTCACAGGTCATGTTCTACTAATAAAATACAGAATTTCCCCCTTTTTTTTTTTTTTTTGCCACTTTCATGGCATATGGAAGTTCCCAGGCCAGGGATCGAACCCACGCCTCAGCAATGACCAGAGCCACTGTAGTGACAATACCAGATCCTTCACCCGCTGAGCCACCAGGGAATTCCAATATCTTCATTTTTTTCTTCTCTCTCTCTCTCTTTTATAATGTGGATTCAAACTTCTTTCTATAATCATGTGACACGCATCTCCTGCTTCTGATATGCACTCCTGAAAATGAGAGGAAGGGGTGGTGTAGCTAGAATCAGGGCAGTGTAGTGTGTGTGCCTGTGTGTAGACTCAAAAGACAAGACTGAGGAGTTCCCAGTGTGGCCCAGTGAGTTAATGATCTGGCTTATCTCCGTGGCCTTGCCAGTTTGATCCCTGACCCAGCACAGTGGGTTAAGGATCTGGCATTGCCAAAGCTGTGGCACAGGTCACAGAGGAGGCTTGGGTTCAATTCACTCCCTGTCCCAGGAACTTCCATATGTAGGGGGTGCAGCCAAAAAAGGAAAAAAAGAAAAAAAAAAAGGCAAGGTTGAAAACTACTTGACACCTTAGGAAGCTCAGTGCTAGCTGGGGAGCAGGGCAGGGGCCTGGCACTCAGGACTGCACTGAAAGCTCTAGCGGTGAGATTCAATGACTGAGAAGCCACAAAGACTGGAGTGGATACACCCAGGGCCCTGGAAGCAAAGAGCCCACCCTTCCCCAGGCAGCCTCTGCCTGGGCTCAGCCTGGGCCTGAGCTAATAGGCAAGGTCGGGGGTGCTGCTACAGCAGGGGACTTATGAAACAGAATTACAACCTCATGCATTCACTCACTCATTCGTTCATTTTAGCAATGTGCTTGGCATTGATTTCTCTTGATCGCTGGTCTTGCAGCCAAACTTACTAGTGGTGAACCAGAAGAGAAATCTCCAGATTCAGCGTACACATACTTCATTAAAATATAAACCTTGCTTTGCATTAGGATGAAAATATAAAGGGGGACATTCCTGGCACAGTGGAGACAGTTTTAGGGAGGTTCTCAGAAAGCCTGCCTTCTCTGCTGATTCCTAGCTATGTGACCTCAGGAAATATGCTTTCCCTCTCTGAGTCTCAGTTTTTTCTCTGGTGAAATAGGAGAGGCAGACTTAGAAGGCACACTTACAAGTCTGCCCCACAGGTGGTTGGAAATGAGTAAGTCTTGATAAGCTGCTCAGGAGAAGGTTTGGCATTTTATTCCAGACTTTAGAAATGTGAGTTTCTTTGAGTCTGTCTCTGTAGCTATAGTGAAAAACATCAACCAAAACCAGGGTCAAGAGTTTTTCTACTGGGTCTGTTTGGAAAAGGAGTCAAGTGAACAGTTTGATACATTTGATTAGTCTCATCTTGGCCCCTACATTTTTGTAAAAATAAAATTTTAGGAGTTCCCGTTTTTGGCGCAGCAGAAACAAATCTGACTAGGAACCATGAGTTTGAGGGTTTGATCCCTGGCCTCCCTCAGTGGATTACGGATCCGAGTTGCCATGAGCTATGGTGCAAATCGCAGATGCTGGCATAGGCCAGTGGCTACAGCTCCGATTAGACCCGCAACCTGGGAACCTCCATATGCTGCAAGTGTGGCCCTAAAAAAAAAAAAAAAAATTAATAATAATAATAAAAACAAAACAAAATAAAATAAAATAAAATTTAAATAAATTTTGAATCCTGGAGTTCCCATTGTGGTGCAGCAGAAATGAACCCAACTAGTATCCTTGAGGACATGGGTTCAATCTCTGGCCTTGCTCAGTGGGTTAAGGATCTGTGACCTGTGGTATAGGGCACAGACATGGCTTGGATCCCAAGTTGCTGTGGCTGTGGTTGCCGGCAGCTGCAGCTCTGATTTGACCCCTGGCCTGGAAACTTCCATATGCCACTGGTGCAGCCTTAAAAAGAAAAAAAAAAATTTGAATCCCACTTGTCACAGCTAATTCTGCCCTTTCTCCAGACACCTGGGTTTCCTTGGGAAGCTTTTATACCAACCTTGGAACACAGCTCCCATCAGAGACCTCCTTTCAGCAAAACTAGCCAAAGAAGGCTGGCAGACTCAGGAGTTCTAGAAAAGTTATTCAGTCAAAGATTTAGTTGAAATTTAACCAGATTGTCCAAAGGAGGAATTTAGCCAGAGCTGGACTTGTTATTTTAAATGCAACCCTCCCTCCCCACATACACACCAGCAGATGGGTGATTTGTCTCACTCCTGCTTTCAATGGACGTGTGCATTTGGTGAGCTCTGCCTGCATCATGGAACTCTTCCTGGGCTATTTTCTTTTTCTTTCTTTCTTTTTTTTTTTAGGGCCGCTCCCACAATACATGGAGGTTTCCAGGCTAGGGGTTGAATCAGAGCTGCAGCTGCCGGCCTACACCACAGCTCACAGCAATGCCAAATCCTTAACCCACTGAGTAAAGCCAGGGATCTCCTGGCATTCTCATGGTTACTAGTCAGGTTTGCTACCACTGAGCCACAGTGGGAACTCCTATTTTCTTTTTTTTTTTTTTCTCTCTTTTTCTTTCTTTCCTTTTTTGGCCACACCCACAGCATGTGGAAGTTTCCAGGCCAGGGATCAAACCTGCACCACAGCAGCAACCCAAGCTGCTGCATTGGAAACTTTGGGTCCTTAACCCACTGCACCACAACACAACTCCTGAGGCTGTTTTTGAAGGTCAGTGGGCTTTAGAGTTTCTATGAAATACTTGTAAGGATATTGCTAAACAGACTCTGGGCTCTTTCTCATAGAGTTCTAATTACTTTCTCATTGTCACTCTGTGCAAGGCATTGTTCCTCTGCTTAACCAAGGATCCTGCCAGGATGCAAATGCTAAAAAGAGTCATCATTTGCAGGCAAAATTTGTGGCATTTTTGGTTCTTATCTTGTTTACTCAGCCATTCAGCAAGCATGTCCTGAGTGTCTTCTATGCTTGGCAATTTGCTAAGCTCCAAAGATACAAATAAAAATAATATAGTCCCTGCCCTCAATAAATTTATGTCATAAAACAAAAGAAAACAGAAATAGAAATGCCATTACAAACCCAAAGCTTAGTGTCTGATTTTCTCACTATATCTCTGATTTAATATTATAATTGTTATTTCCTAAAAGTTGAAATCCTCCCAATCATAGATCAATAGACTGAAAGCAAGCAGTAGAAATTTTGCTTTAAATTTTTTTAAATTTTTATTTAAAGAAATTTTTTTTTGTGGCCGCACTTGCAGCATGCAGAAGTTCCTGGGTCAGGGATAGAACTTGAGTCACAGCTGTGAAAACATGGAATCCTCAACCGCTAGGCCACCAGAGACTGCCTAGACATTTTGCTTTTTATGTTTTGTGACAACTTGACTGCTTAATCAACAGTTCACAATATCCTGGAATTCCCTGGTGGCACACTGGGTTAAGGATCCTGAGTTGTCATTGCTGTGGCTCAGGTCGCTGCTCTGATGTGGGTTCCATCCCTGGCCTGGGAATTTCCGCAGGCCAAGGTCCACAATCTTCAAAATTCTAACAATGCAACCAGAGTTTGAGCCACTAGAGGAGAGATAGGAATTCAGAGAAAACCTGCCCCCAAGATTTTCCCTTTAGCCTCAGACTGAATGGAGCCTTGAATATCCCTGTGTTTGCTGACTGTGCTAGAGAATAGCTCAGCATTACGTTTTGGAAGCTACGGCTCTTTGAAATACTGGTGGCCTCAGAAACTCTACAGGGTGTTGGGTGAGGTACCATTTATTAGGAAGCAGTCCCAAATGTTTGGAGGGTTTGCACCTTTGTGGGAAATATCCTGAAGGAGTTAACAGAGGTCCCGCCTAAGTGGGGTCGTGCCTGGGCCGAGCATTTATAAGGAGAGCATCAGAGCAGTTTCGGCATTCATGGAGCCACCTGCCCTTGTTTCCATACAAGTTGTCTCTGCATTTGGTGAGTATAAATCCCTCTGGAGAGAGTTCCCTAGTGGCTCAGTGGGTTAAGGATCCAGACTTGTCACTGCTGTGGCAAGGGTTCAGTCCCTAGCCCAGGAACTTCCACATGCCACTGGGGCAGCCAAAAACTAACTAAATGAATGGATAAATGAATAGATAAATAAATAAATAAATCCCTGTGGATCTTGACACACCTGGGAAATCGGATCAATTCTGGTGTCTCATCTTGAATTGATGTCATTGGGTCCAGACTCAGCCATGTCACTGGCAGGAAGGGCTCCATGTATTTGAATCCTGGCTTCCCTATTTCTCACCTGGGAGAGTTTGACTAAATTTCTTTACTCGGCTATTCCTCGGAGCCCTCATGTCTAAAATGGGTTTTAGGAGTTCCCATTGTGGCACAGCGGAAACGAATCTGACTAGGAACCATGAGGTTGTGGGTTCCATCCCTGACCTATTTCAGTGGGTTAAGGATCCAGCGTTGCTGTGAGCTGTGGTGTACGTCGCAGATGCGGCTCGGATTTGGCATTGCTGTGGCTGTGGTGTAGACAGGCAGCTGTGGCTCCAATTGGACCCCTAGCCTGGGAACCTCCATATGCCACAGATGCGGCCCTGAAAAGACAAAAGACAAAAAATAAATTAATAAAATAAAATGGGTTTTAATATATTTGTGACAATGAAATAATTCATATAAATGTGCTCAGAGAACAGTGAGTGCTCGGTATTAGGCATGTATAACTCTGACCGCCAAGAACATGCTGTGGTGATGAGGTGGCCCTACAGCCGTGCAATTTCGGGTCCTATAAAAACAAGTGACTCTGGGTCACAGGACAAGGCAGCCTCAATAATTTCTGCCTAACCACTCTCATCTGCCTTTGGCTGTTTCTGTAGAGCTGTTGACATCGCTGCTGGATTTTGCCCTCAGGATTTTAAAGGCACCATGGACCTGTGATTATGTACAAACAATCTATTAGGAACAGCGGAAGGGTGGAGAGAAGGGGAGAAGAGGAGAAGGCGTGGCATCCAGGCACATAAGTATCAGTCATTATACTATTACCGCCATTGCCTCCATCATCAAACATTTACTGACCCTGAATCTGTGCCAGGGACCATGAAAGCCTGGTAGCAGACATAAGGATGAATGCCTGCATCCTGCTACCAAGCACCCTGCCATCCGAGGGAAAGGAAGACAGGAAACCTGATGAGGCTGAAAGATAAGGGTGGTACAAGCAGTAAGGGAAGCATAGTGACTAGAGTTCAGAGTGAGGAGGAAGTACTTCCAGCCAGGAGGGCGAAAGGGAAGGGGCCAGGACGGCTAGCTTCTTTCTATATCTCCCACCTGTGTGGATGGCTGCGATATCACCATGGGAACTCAAGCTGGGTCTTCCCAGCACGTCTTCAACTCCCATTCCCTCCCTCCCACCTACCAATGTTTTCCCCCAATACTCCCAGTTACAATCACAGAATAGCTCTCCAGTCCATACCCTCCCACCTCCTCCTAAGTTCAGATCCTCCTCCTCTCTTGCCAGAATTTTGGCAGAATTCTCCTAACCTCCAGTTCTCTCTCCATGCAGCCTATCGTTCTTGCTACCATGAGAGTAATCTTCCAAAATTACAAATTTGATTATCATTCCTCTGCTTAAGAAGGTTAGGATCACCCTTTGTGGTTCAGCGGTTAACAAACCCAACTAGGATCTGTGAGGATATGGGTTCGATCCCTGGCCTTGCTCAGTGGGTTAAGGATCCGGCGTTGCCATGGCTATGGCATAGGCCCGCAGCTGTAGCTTTGATTTGACCTCCAGCCTGGGAACTTCTATATGCCTTGGGTACAGCACCAAAAAGCAAAAAATAAAAAAATAAAAAATGAAAATAAAAAGAATATTAGCTGACGTTCCATCACCTAGCATAGCAATGTCTAAAATTTTATCACTAGCATAGCAGCTTCCCTCTTCTATTTTTTTCAAATCTTTGTACGTCCTTGTGGCCATTTTTTTGCCCTCATCTCTCAGTCCCTGTGTTTGGAGAGCTGGAGTCTACACACTGTATTTTCTAAATTCTTTTGGAAGCTGCTCTTCTGTTGGGATCTAGTGCATGCCAATCACCCAGCCAGAGGGAAACTGGAAATTGGAAGAAGGAAAAAAAAATCTTCCTTCTGCAGCAGTTGCTGGAAATTCTAGTGGTTGTTGTTGTGGCAGCAGGAGTGCAGTGTCCAGATTCCAGCAGCCTGGCTAGGTGTGGTACCTTTTCCGTAGTTTAAGCCTTGGCCAAGGCAGATCAAGAACTGAAGGAACCAGGAACCTCCTACATAGAAGCAAGTAAAGACCTCTGGGTTCCAGCCCAGGGGCATCAGCAGTTTGGAATCCTCTTCTCCTTTCTGCCATTTCAGCTCTTCCAATACTCAGGTAACCAGTTTCCTGTATTTGATTATCTTATTTGCAATTCCTTGGATAACATTTCTTTCTCATACTGAACTCTTGTACTATGAGTTATGTACTATTTTTCTCTAAATGACTCCTTTAAAAAAATGGACCTTGGGTGTTCCCATCATGGCTCAGTGGTAATAAATCTGACTAGAATCCATGAGGACTTGGGTTCAATCCCTGGCCTTGCTCAGTGGGTTAAGGATCCAGCATTGCCATGAGCTGTGATATAGGTCACAGATGCAGCTCCAATTCGACCCCTAGCCTGGGAACTTCCATATGCCGCAGGTACGGCCCTAAAAAAAAGCAAAACAAAACAAAAAATTGACTTTGTCCAAAGTAATAACATCCATGAGGTTGGTGTATTTTTTTTTTTTAATTTTCGTGGTTGCACCCATGGCATATGAACTTTCCCAGGCCAGGGGTGGAATCTGAGCCACAGTTGCAAACCATGTGGCAACTGTGGTTACACCAGATCCTTTAACCCACTGCACTGGGCCAGGGATTGAACCCACGCCTCCACAGTAACCTGAGCTGCTGTAGTCAGATTCTAAACCCACAGTGCCACAGCAGAAACTCTGGTGTGTATTTTTCT
Source organism: Phacochoerus africanus (assembly GCF_016906955.1). NCBI lineage: Eukaryota > Metazoa > Chordata > Mammalia > Artiodactyla > Suidae > Phacochoerus > Phacochoerus africanus. The sequence continues at coordinate 62,235,358 of NC_062548.1, forward strand.
AATACATATTAGACTAAGTGCAAAACAAATAATATTAAAATGGTTCATCCATGTCCCATCTAAAATAATTCCTAACCCTGATATACGCACCATTCCAGGAAACTAAGGTCTATGGAATAGAGTCCAGCCTCCCCTTCTCCATCTGGTTGTGGCCTCCCTCTCCAGCTCCCATCTCTGGTTGCCTTACACAGACTCTTCCATCCTCCTCTCTATCCTCCCTCCTTGAACCACATGCCTTTCTTCTGCAACAGCATATTTGTTCACACATTTGCATGCGTTTTTCTCTATTTATGATTCCTTCCCTGGCCAGAAAGTCCTCTAACTCTTAATTCCATCATTCCCTATATTTTGAAATATTATTTAAACGTCAACCTATTCAAAAGCCAACTTTGGCTTCATTCATGCTCCCTAGTAGATAGTGAGTTCCTTTGTAGATTCAATATCACATAGTAGGTCAGTGTCACATAGTATGCTTACTGAGTGAACAATCATTTGATGCCTGTGGCTTAAGTGGGACCTGAGACTAGGGAAAGGCTACGCTGGAGGAGGGAACAAAATGATGCACATGATCACCATGGAGCACATGTGTGCTTAGAGTGGCCCCAATGAGATATTCCAGTTAAGTCCACTACAAGAAGAACGGCACACCCTGGCTTTAAAGAACTAGAATTCAGTAAAATACACCTTGCCCCACATCTCTGCGGAACATGAGGGCTCAGCAGCCACTCAGGACCTTTCATTTCTTTGAGATCTCTCTTCACGCACATGGACTGTCCGTTTCTTTGATCTAGAGAAATAAGGCATTCCTGAACAGAGAGTAACCCAACTCAAGAGGTCAATGGCACTTGGACTATTCTCTTACCAACATTTTCTAGACACGTGATCCATGGAAAGGGCAATGCTAAGCTCTGGTTTAGAAGAACTTTCAGGAGAGTAACCAAGACAGAGCCTTAAAAATTGTAATACGGAAATAATGAAAGTCAAAAACATAAGTTTTGGAATCCAACAGATGGAGTTTATACTTCTATTTGACCACTTCCTATTTGGGTAGCAATTACTAACCTATTCTTCTTCTTCTTTTTTTTTTTTTTTTTTTTTTTTTTGCTGTGCCCATGGCATGTGAAACTTCCTGGGCCAGGGATTGAACCCTTGCCACAGCAGGACAACTCCAGATCCTTATCCCTCTGAGCCACCAGGGAACTCCTAACCTCTTCTCACCTCAGTTTTCTCCTCTGAAAAGTGGGGATAATAATGCTTATCACAGAGTATTGTTTTGAGAATTCAGTAAGAATTCTCAGAGAAACACCTACTTAGTATTTATTCAACTAGTGGCAGCTGTATTTTATCACTCTAGTATAATGGAATTAATGGAATTGAATAGAAATCGCTATTGGGGATGTGGATCTGGAGGAGAGGAGCCCTCAGGAGGGCTGTATGGAGAGAGGCTGTGAGGCTGAGCCTTAAGGGATGTCAGCAGAGTGGCCAGCCTGGCTTGAAAGGGCTGCTGGTTCTCAGCTCTAAGGCAGAGAGGATGCAGGGCTACAGGGCAGGGTAGCGAGTTGGCCAAGGGTTACTTGGAAGCGATTTCTCTTTGAAGTGTCAGGCTAACTTCAAAGGCAGCTGGAAGCTCTCAACCCGCAGAGGGCAAGGGACATAAGGACATGGTGACACAGGACAAGCAAACACTATTAGCTTTTTACAGCCAAGGCAGGAGCCTTGGGAACCAGCCTTGCAGATAAGTTTTGAATTCTCTCTTGATTACATCAGTCTTCAAGTTGGTGCCACTGCCTGACACGTAATCCACAGGATTTTTAACTCTACTGGGTCACAGGGAAGGAGAACACATTGAGGGCCCCAAAGCAAATCACTGGAAGGTCTTAATTCCTCACAATAAGGACATTCCTAAAAATCATTGTGCAAAGGGAAATTTCATTGAGTACATTTTTCAGTAGAGTCCGTGTAAAGGGGATTCCTCTTACAGGGCAAACCACCACCCACAGTTTTCCTTTGGCATCTTTGTACTTTTGCCTCCTGCAGTGGCTTCTGTAAGCAGGCAGACTTTTAAAATGCCAAGGATGCTGAGTGATTTTGAGGCAGATCCAATTTTATGTTCTAGACAGTTTTTATAGAGGGGAGACTCTTTAAGGATTTATCAGTGGTTAAGGAGACAGAATAGGCATAAGAAAAGCAAGGCGAAAGAATATCTTTTAAACGTTTTTATTGAAGGATGTACATCCTGACATCCCAACCATTAGCTTTAAAATAGCACATAGGAGTTCCTGTTGGACTCAGCAGGTTAAAAACCCCACAGAGTGCCTGTGAGGATGCGGGTTCAGTCCTTGGCCTTGCTCAGTGGGTTAAGGATCTGGTGTTGCCACAAGTTGAGGCACAGGTCAAAGATATGGCTTGGATTTGGCATTGCTATGGTTGTGGCGAAGGCCAGCAGCTGCAGCTCAGATGCGGACCCTAGCCTGGGAACTTCCATATGCTGCAGGTGTGGCCATTAAAAAAAAAATCAAAAATTGGAGTTCCTGTCGTGGCTCAGCAGTTAACAAATCTGACTAGCATCCATGAGGATGCAGGTTCGATCCCTGGCATTGCTCAGTGGGTTAAGGATCCGGTGTTGCCCTAAGCTGTGGTGTAGGTTGAGGAGGTGGCTCTGTTTCCGCATTGCTGTGGCTGTGGTGTAGGCTGGCAGCTACAGCTCCAATTGACCCCTGGCCTGGGAAGTTCCATTTGCCACGGGTGGGGTCCTAAATTAAAAAAAAAAAAAATCCGAAGCTGGGCCCATGAAGTGGTATGGTAGTCCTTTTTTTTTTTTTTTTTTTTCTTGAAAGCCACTTGAACTTTGTTATTGCAATTAAGCTTATCTCTTCTTGTGTTTGCTTAGCTGGTGGGCGGGAGATGTCATTACCCTTTTCTAATTTGACGGAAAACTACATGAGTGTAAAATTTTGAAATGGCCACTCATCTTTGTGGCTTCAACATACATGTGTTCGTGTGTGTGTGCGCACACACACACACACACAATATAGCCAAGAGGAGGCCATTGGGGGCTGGCTAAGAATCTCCCGTTCTCAAATCTGAATTGAATGGGAGCCGAAACTTCCAGCCAACGCCACAGCCATGGCAACACCAGATCCGAGCCACATCTGTGATGTCGGATCCTTATCCCACTGAGCAGCAAGCCCAGGGATCAAACCCCCATCCTCACCGATACTATGTCGGGTTCTTAACCCACTGAGCCACAACAGGAACTCCAGAATGTGGATTTCATATGCCTGGTATCCCTTTGTCTGAGGAGGGTGGTCGGGCAGGCGGTGGTTGCATGAGAGAGCGTGGTGTGTCCAGGGTCCCCATTAGAGCACTTGATGGTGGGAAGGGTCTGTGTGGGGAGTGTCTTCAGTATAAGCTGAATTTAGTCCAGGGCTTAACCACCACACAGTCACGACACATGCCAGACACATGCCAGCTCTTAGCCTGTGGGGACGTAATCCAGATGCCATCAGGGATCGATGGTGCTCTGGGATTTGGGCAAAACAGCTTGAATTCCCCCCGCAAAGCCCTGAGATTTCTGGGGATCCCTATGGGGAATGTCTCCCAAGGTCACTCAGCAACCTGTTATTGTCTTGATTGTACTGTCTCGGCTCCATCACATTAACCTAGAAATGAAACTCAGCCCCTCATCATTTTCCACGTATACTGACTCACGAATTCTGATTTACTGAAGCACTGAAGGAAGTTGGGGAGAAGATTAAAGAAAGATGGATGGGGGGAGCCCATTGTGGATCAGAGGACTAGGAACCCAACCCTAGGTATCCATGAGGATGTGGGTTTGATCCCTGGCCTCGCTCAGTGGGTTAAGGATCCGTGTTGCTGTGAGCTGTGGTGTAGGTCGAAGACGCAGCTCGGATCCCAAGTTGCTGTGGCTGTGGTGTAGGCCAGCAGCTGTAGCACCGATTCAACCCCTAGTCTGGGAACTTCCATATGCCAAGGGTGTGGCCCTAAAAAGCAAAAAAAAAAAAAAAAAAGATGAGGCTTCCCTTGGAAGCAAATGAGCAGCTTCTAATTCAACAGCAGGCCTCCCAGAAGCTTCCCCAGCCTCACAGCTCCCAGGGTGCCTTAGTGACCATCACCCCACACCCTCTTCCTGGCCCCTCTCCTTTCTGCCAGTCACCCTGCCCTCTCTTCTCTCCCATCATCCAAGAGGAGGAAAGAAGACCAGGCCTCTTGCAGTTTTCTGCTCATCACAGCCCTGCTTCCTCATTGGCTCATTGGCTCGGGCTTGCTGAACACGGATTCCAGGCTCCCTCACCCTCTCTCTCTCCCAAGCAGCTTATCTGGTAACCTCCCCTTTCTCTCTCTCTCTTCCTCTTGTGCGCGCTCTTGCGTGCGGCGTGCGTGTGCGTGCGCACACACGCACACAGAATTTCCTAAGACAAATTCCATTGCTAATTCTTAAGATAATTGATTTTGCATTTCCTTACATATTCAAAAATAAAAACTTGTCTTCCCACCTGTAGGAGATGAAGCATCCTCAGCACAATGGGACATGTTAAAAGGGCCATAATCAAGGCTCAGAAGGACACAAGAAGAGACTAAGGCTGTGCCTGTCAACCTCTGTGCCACTTTTCCTACTCCTGTCTGGGTGCCAGGGCTTATGTGGTGACTAAAAATGACTGTGAGTTCTCAGCACACAAGCCTGTCCCACATTCTCCAGGGACAGTCCTGACCTGTGGCCTGGAAAGCCCTTGGTGTCCTGGGCAAGGTCAGAGGGGGGTAGGGCAGGGAGGGCAGAGCAGAGCAGAGGGAAAGGCTTTCGGGCACCAGTTCCTGGGGACAGCACATCCACTCTCTGCTACCCGCCGCCCACACTGCTCAGAAGGTGGTGAGATTCTTGTGGCAGGGTTTATGCTAAGGCACCTGTCAGAGATGCCAGAGACGGGCTCAGGCTTTGAGTATGCGGACTTCTAAGGTGTTTGCTGGATCAACGTATTTAATTCTGGAAGTTTGGGGAGTTCCCATTGTGGTTCAGCAGTAATGAACCTAACTAGTATCCATGAGGATGCAGGTGCAATCCCTGGCCTTGCTCATTGGGTTAAGGACCTGTCTGTGGCTATGGCATAGATCAGCAGCTGCAGCTCCAATTAGACCCCTCTCCTGGGATCCTCCATAAGCCATGAGTGTGGCCCTAAAAAGAAAAGCTCTGGAACTTCTGGAGAGTATTGTGAGAGGGCCGAAGTTAACAGAACACACCACTACTGTGGACTGCTACACTGTGTTAATCTCATGCTTTTCTTTCACTGGCATCAGTGTCCCCTGACATGAGTCCTCACCCACCCACATGTCCGCTGCCTCGCACACAACCTGAGGGCTTCTGAGCTTCCAGAGCAGAGGCACTGGCAGCCCAGGAGTTCCAGGGTACAGAGCCAGGGGGTACCAGTTTGGCAGATAAGGGATCGAGCCTCTCGATGACTGTGTATAAGGAAGGGCCAGACAGGGTCCACCCCCAACCCCCTGCAGGGGAGAGCACAGTCCAGCAAACAGAGAGGGCTCCCACCACCCACTCAGACTCAGGCTGGGAGCAGCCGAGCAGGACTGCAGTGGAGGGAGAGGGCACCACTAGGGACGGGAAGACAGGAGCAGGCTCTCTCGGACCTGGGATCGGCGTGGCCAGCCTATTCACATGCTCCCTCACTGCACTCTCAGCCCAGAGCGATGTCCTGTCCTCTTCATGCTTAATGAAATGTGTGTCAATTTCTCCACACCTGATTTAAATGTACCCTTTAGGAGATCCCTGATGGCACAGAAATTAAGGATCTGGCGCTGTCATTGCTGTGGCTCGGGTCGCTATGGTGGCATGGGTTTGATCCCTGGCCCGAGGACTTTTGTATGCTGCAGATGTGGCCGAAAGTAAACAAATAAATAAATAAATGAGCAAACAAATAAAGAAATAAACCCTTTACCACTTCCAAAAGCACTGATTTGGACAGTGGAAGTGGCCCACGGCATTCCCAGAATACAAAACAGCTCTAGGGGCTGATGACGACTTTGTGAAAATTAGGTTAGTCTGATGATAAAGATGGGAGGAGAGCATAGGATTTGGAGCTAAGGGGAAGTTTTGTGATTAAAGGGATTCTTTGGTATTTTTCTGTGTGTCTAGATCTAGATCCACACACACACAGAGCTGTCTACATGTATATATGGACAGCACACATAGTCACATGCAGGCAGGCACATATGTGTGTATGTGTGTAGAGGCATGAATGCGTACACATACCCACACCCTCGGTTCGTGGGAGAGCAGCTCCTTAAAGGCTGCAGGGCCCTAGAGCTTTGCACTTGATTGACACCCATCCATGTTTGCTGAATCGGAGCCAGCCATTGCTGTGCCCATCTTATCACTGACCATTGCTCTTGGGAGTTAATGTTTGAACCTGGCCATAAAGGAGTTGACAGCTGCTGACCTATGACCCACATTCAAAGGGGAAGGAGCCCCCTATAAATGAGCCCACAGTGGCAGCCCGGCCAGCAGAGCTGCTTGATCAGCTGTGGGAGTAGCCTCGTTGCCACCATGAACTTCTCCGGCAAATACCAAGTACAGAGCCAGGAAAACTTTGAGGCCTTCATGAAGGCAGTCGGTGAGTGCTGGGCCAAGGCTGGGATCATGCCAACGGGGGTCTGGCCCGGCAGGTGGTGGTCGGGCAGGGTCTCGATGTTGGGTTGGGAGGACTGGGGTCCTTGTGCTTTCCGTTACTTTCTCAGCTCATGCTATTCCTCCCTGGACAAGGCCAGGCCACAGGCCAGTGCAAAGAGCACTGAACTAGGGTCTGATCTGGATGAACGCCACCTGTGCTGGTATCTCATTGTGTGACCCCATTCATTCACTCGTGTTTGTTCATTCTTTTTTTTTTTCTTTCTTTGTCTTTTGTCTTTTTAGGTCTGCACCCACAGCATATGGAGGTTCCCAGGCTAGGGGTCTAATCAGAGCTATAGCTGCTGGCCTACGCTACAGCCATGGCAACACTAGTTCTGAGCCACATCTGCAACCTACACCACAGCTCTCAGCAACACCAGATCCTTAACCCACTGAGGGAGGCCAGGGATGGAACCCTCAACCTCATGGTTCCTAGTCGGATTCATTTCCACTGCGCCACAACCGGAACTCCTCATTCTTTTGACACACATGGATTCAAGGGCAGCCCCAATGCTCAGCTGAGCCCCGTGCTGGGCAGACACCGCGGAGACAGACGACAAACAACAAGCCACATTTTCAAGGTCCCAATTTAGAAAGAGAAAAAGGGAAGAAATAAATGCAACAGGGAAGAAATAAATGCAACAAAGTATCTCCTAAGGTGTGGTAACCACTGACTAGGTGACTCAGCACCTGGCACTGTGTTAAACCCTGTTGAGGCAACATTCTGCGGACTCCTGGCCAAACAACCAGTGGAGTACTATTATTCTTCCCATTTCACAGTTGAGTCAAGCGAGGCCTAGAAAGGTCAAGAAATCCCAACCGAGGTCACATAGGTCGTCATCCTAAACCAAGATGGGATGGGAAGCAGGCACTAGTTCCCAGAGACCCCATTTTAAATCCCCGGGGCCCACCCAGAGTCACTTACAGGAGGACGAGGGAGGCCGGCTGGCAGGGAAGGCGGGCTTGGCTGAGCCTTTGAAGATGGGCAGCTATCTGCCACGTGGTTGGAGGAGGGGAGTGCACGCCAGATGGAAAGAGCAAAGGGGCAGTGAGACAAGGAAGGATGCTGAGAGGGAGAGGATGAGGAAGACAGAAAGGCAGAGAGAGGAGGCCCGCTGAGAGCTGGGTGCTTCAGTGGCAGGGCAAGTCACTCCCCTGCTCTGTGCCTGGCAGCACTCGCCTGGGCCGCCAACCCTCCCCACCGCCATCAGTGCACGTGGCTTTCGTGCACCTCAATTCATGCAACAGCTTAGACATGCACCGAAATCCGTAAAAGTCTGCATCTGGGCAACAGATTCCTGGGACTTAAAGGAGAGCTAGCGAGAACCAGGTGCTCAGCAGAGAAAAGCTTCTTCAGGACAGCAGTGTGTGGGTTTTTATAAACCAACAGGCAGGATGGTAGGCTTTCAAGGTCAGGCCAAGCCAGGCCACTGACCTTCCCTTTCAGAGGAGAAAGTCCTGCCCACAGGACTCCAGGAAGTGCAGAGGCCACAGGGAAGCACAGCATCTCCCGTCCCCTGCCCCCTCCCCACTCCTTGGAGTTTCCCTGGTGACCGTCTCCTGCCTCGCAGTTCCCACACCTGCCCGCCCCTCAGCCTCCAATGCCTTTCACCAGGTCTGCCCGACGAACTCATCCAGAAGGGGAAGGACATCAAGGGGACATCGGAAATCGTGCAGAATGGGAAGCACTTCAAGTTGACCATCACTACTGGGTCCAAGGTCATCCAGAATGAGTTCACCTTGGGGGAGGAGTGTGAGATGGAGACCATGAATGGGGAGAAGGTCAAGGTAGGAGGGGCTCCCTCCCCCCACCTCAGGGCACCCTCTGCTTCCAGAACTTTCCCTGGAGCTTAGCCCCAGGGCTTCCTCCCTCAAGGCTCCCACCTCGCAATCCCCATGGGGGTGGATCCCTTATCTCTGAACCCACTGTGTGGTGAGAGGCAGAGAGACAGAAGCAGTTCTTAAGGAGGAAGGTCTTAGGGAAGCTCCCGGTTTCCTGGGACTGAGGAGCCATGGCTGGAGCTCTCCCATGTGGAGCATGTGGGGAACCGAGCCCAGAGCAGGAGCCTAAGATGCAGGCTCTCCCAGGCACAGCAACTGGCAAGTGGGAGTCAGTGCAAAAACCCAAACAGAGCCCGGAAGTCCTCCTTGAGCCCAAGGAAACTGGCTTTTGCTGAGCCTAGAGCTGGCGGCCATGGGGAGAGACTTCCTGGAGGAGGTGATGGCAACACCAGAGGACCAAGGCCCCAGCCTTCCGGGGTGGTACCTGAGCTCCTGGCCTTTGCTCTCTCATCTATGAAATGGGCACAGTCACCCTTCCCAGCACTAAGGCAGTGGGCTGGGCAGCATACCTCCGCTGGGCTGTGGCTAAGGTGTTCGATGACAGCTGGGTGTGGCTAAGGTGTGCAATGAGAGTGTACAGGTGGTGGCAGGGAGATCCAGGCAGGGGGGTGCCCCTCCCGAAGGGTCTCTATTCTTCCCTTCAAACCCCCCGCCCCCACCTCAGCGTCCCCAGGGCCACAGAGGCATCATGCTCACTCCCCACCTCCCCAAGATAGCTTTGTGCACTGGGCTCAGAGGGTTGGACTTTTCCCCCTTCTGATTTCTGCTCTTGGTTTCTGCTTCCCCAGACAGAACATTACAGGTCAAGAAATCGGTGACGCATTTTAGGAGGGACATTTTCTTCCACGCCCACAGTAAGGGGCAGGCCATGATGGGTTTTACCACAGGCCTTTTCCAATGGCCCATTATGGAGGCAAAGCTTTAAACTTGGCCAGTGTCTTCTCCCTGCTGGGTTTCCCTTACCTCTTGCTGGGTGCATGAATAAGAGACCACAATAAGGAAAGATAAAGATGGTGGAATGAATAATTCATACCAACGAAAAATATGTGTCCTCCCAGCTGGCCAGTATTTTGAATTTTGCTACTCCCTCCCTCCATTTGCTTGGAGAATTGCAAGGTTACTAGAGTTTATTCTAGTGTTTGCATTTGAGACCACTTAGCGGTCCTATGTGGATACCTAGATCACATCCCATAAATGAAAAGTCTGACAAAGGAACCCCCGCCATTTTCTTTAGTTCTTTATTATTATTATTATTGTTTTTTTTGTTTGTTTGTTTTTGGTTTTTTTTGTTTTTTTTTTTTTAGTGCTGTACCCATGTCATATGTAAGTTCCCAGGCTAGGGGTCACATTGGAACTGTAGCTGCTGGCCTACACCACAGCCACACCCACTGAGCGAGGTCAGGAATTGAACTCATATCCTTATGGATACTAGTGGGGTTCGTTCCAGCTGCGCCACAATGGGAACTCCAGATTTTCTTTAGTTCTTAAGGCCCCTCACTTCTATTCAGAGCCAGAGCACAGGGAGGGGCCGTGTCACACAAAGCCGAGAGGTTTGGTTGCCATCATCAGAGACCTACGCAGGGAAGCCAACCTCACTGGTAAGAGGTTTACCCTCTTGCAGACCCTTCCTCACAGTTCCTTTCTTCTATCCCCTGCAGACAGTGGTTCAGTTGGAAGGTGACAATAAACTGGTGACAACTTTCAAAGGCATCAAGTCTGTGACTGAACTCAACGGTGACATAATCACCAGTGTAAGTTGGTGCCCAGAGCTTGTGACTCCTAGTGCTGGGGGTGGGGGGTGGGGTGGATGTGAAGGGGAGAGCAGGGGTGGGGTGAACGTGAGGGCAGCCAATGTCCTTTGATATGCCCATGGCTCCTAAGCCTCCCATCTCTTGGGAGGGAGGCAGGATGGGGGATTTCATTGGCAGGTTGACTTGTCCAAGGTCATCCAGCTAATGAGTTACAGAATCAGGGGTCAAACATAGATCTTTCCTTTCCATTCCATTGCTGTTGAGGTTAAGAGGCTGCTTTTTTACTCTGATGACACTACTCCCTCATCATTGCCACAGTCTTGTTCCAGAGGACCAGCAGGAGAGAGGGGCTGGGGGATAAAGGAGCATCCTTCAAAAACTCCAAAACTTTATAAATCAACTAAATTTTTTTAAATGATGGAAAAAACCTCCAAAATCTATGCATCCAATGCATCTAATGTTTCCATAGTCTTCGCAGCTTTGGGAGGCAAATTATGCACTACCTACTGTGTGTTAGCATATGAGGGGCTTAATTTTCCTTTACAATTCAACCTCAGGTGAACGTTTCATGATTTCTTTTCTTTCAGACCATGACACTGGGTGACATTGTCTTCAAGAGAATCAGCAAGAGAATTTAGACAAGTCCACATTTCATAGTCTTATATCATGTAAAATTAATGCAATAAAGTGAAATTTCTTTTTCAAAAAGATGTCTTTTCTTCATGATGGCTTTTCATTGATGGTGCTATTTATTGAGCACCTATCACCTCTATTTTTGTGAACCTTGATGATCTGCATGTTCCGTCCTGCTGGGTCAGGTCTGAAGGGTGATTCTCATCTTGAAAGCAGATCCCAGGCTGTCCATTGGGTGACCCTATGAAGAACACATAATGTGGCTGGGTCTGTCTGTAGAGTAGCTGTGGAATGACCTTTGCCAGTCAGGCACATGGCAGGGAGCTAGAGCAAGAGGGTGTGCTGTGTGTTGGGTCACTCCCGGGCAAGAGGGGGCGGGGGGAGTAGGAACACTAGACAGGCCAAGGGGAGCTATGCTCACAGTGACCCCATTCTCCAGGGGACATGAACAAAAAGAACAGGCACTGACCCACCAAATGAACAAGTCCCTTTCCTAGAGGAGAGCTGGTAGGGGAGCTTAGCAGAAGGTGCCAGAAGTGGACAGAGGAAGCTTGGCTGGAAATTCCCCCCCCTGTTGAACTTCAAGGCCCCTTCAAGGGGATGGAACACAAAGCCTCTGGCCAAGACAAGAATTACCAGGCTCTTATCATCGCCCCACCCATCTCATTGTAATGCACCCTCCCACCTTGAGCAACTTGTCCCACTCCTTCCTACCCCTACTAGGAAAGGTATGTGGCCCACTCCTCACCCTGCCCCTATAGGGCCCTTGAACCACCCCCCCCCCAACCCCGCAGGCAACCAGCAAGTGTATTGTAAGACCCCTCTTTCCCCAACCAGTCAGCAGGTCCAGTGGGTGTGTCAGAAGACCTCTCCTCTCTCTGGGTTATACAAACAGACATGACCACATGCTTGGCGTTGGTTCTCCCTGATTGACAGGAAGTCATCCAGCTACACTTGCAGCATTTCTATTCTCAATAAACTGTTCTTTCTTTTCACCCTATCTGAGTCCAGAAATTCTTCTTCCAACCCGTGTGCAGAGCCCACAGACTTCCATGCTGTGGACAGAGGCCGAAGGTGGGAGAAGAAGGATTTCTCCAAACAGCACTTTGTGCTGGGCTCTGGGAGCTGCTATGGGCTGAACTGCATCTCCCCAAAACTCACATGTCAAAGTCCTAACCTTCAGTACTTTGGATTGTGACCTTATTCAGAGTCATTGCAGATGTAACTAGTGAAGTTAAAATGAGGTCATACTGGAGTAGGGTGGGCCCCTAATCCAATGTGGCCAGTGGTCTTAGAAAACAGAGAAATGTATGGACACAGAGACATGCACACAGGGAGTTCACTATCTAGAGAATGGAGTCATAAGACCACAAGCCAAGGAGCTGGCAGAAGCCAGGAGAGAGCCCTGGGGCAGACCCTTCCCTGCCTCCTTCAGAGGGAGCATGGCCCTGTCTGCTTGGTCTCAGACTTCTGACCTCCAGAATCCGAGACAATACATTTCTGTTGTTTGAACTACCCAGTCTGTGTGGAACTTGGTTGTGACATCCCTAGCAAACAAATACAGGGCTCATTTCCCAGATCCAAAGGGCTGCCCAGCTCGAGCATTTCACCTTCTCTCTCTCAGGTCTTAGAACGGTGCCCATGCCCAGAGAATTCCCGTTGTGCCTCAGGGCATTAAGAACCAACGTAGTGTCTGTGAAGATGCAGGCTCGAGCCCTGGCCTCTTGCCACACACAAGGTACGGTATAAGTCGCAGATGCGGCTCAGATACAGTGTTGCTGTGGCTGTGGTGTACACCTCAGCTGCAGTTCTGATTCAACCCCTAGCCCGGGAACTTCCATATGCCACAGGGGCAGCCATTAAATAAATAAATAAACAAACAAACAAATAAATAAAACACTGCCCTGCCCGCAAAAAGCTCGCAGCAAAGATGCCTAAATGAATGAATGACTCCATCATTTTTCCCACCTCCTCTCTTCCCTCTTCTGGGATTGAAACCCCATTGCTTGTTCCTTTGGATTGTTTCATCAGCCGCTGTACCATCCCCCTGCCTTTCTCTCTCTCTTACCTTGGAACCTCCAGCCCACTAACCATCATCTTCCCAACAAACAACATTGATCATAGTGTGTCCTGCAGGGAGAACAGACTGTGGCTGCCAACAGGGAGGGGGTTGGGGGAGGCTGGGATGAGCGAATGTCAGCTCTTATTCCCCCCGGGGGATAAACAAGGTCCTACTGCATAGCAGAGTGAGCTATATTCAATGCCCAATGATAAACCATAATGGAAAACAATATTTTTTTTTTGCCTGTGTACTTTTTATTTTTATTTTTATTTTTATTTATAATTTTTTTTTTTATTTTCCCACTGTACAGCAAGGGGGTCAGGTTATCCTTACATGTATACATTACAATTACATTTTTCCCCCACCCTTTCTTCTGTTGCAACATGAGTATCTAGACAAAGTTCTCAATGCTATTCAGCGGGATCTCCTTGTAAATCTATTCTAAGTTGTGTCTGATAAGCCCAAGCTCCCAATCCCTCCCACTCCCTCCCCCTCCCATCAGGCAGCCACAAGTCTCTTCTCCAAGTCCACGATTTTCTTTTCTGAGGAGATGTTCATTTGTGCTGGATATTAGATTCCAGTTATAAGTGATATCATATGGTATTTGTCTTTGTCTTCCTGGCTCATTTCACTCAGTATGAGATTCTCTAGCTCCATCCATGTTGCTGCAAATGGCATGATGTCATTCTTTTTTATGGCTGAGTAGTATTCCATTGTGTATATATACCACCTCTTCCAAATCCAATCATCTGTCGATGGACATTTGGGTTGTTTCCATGTCCTGGCTATTGTGAATAGTGCTGCAATGAACATGCGGGTGCACGTGTCTCTTTTAAGTAGAATTTTGTCCGGATAGATGCCCAAGAGTGGGATTGCGGGGTCATATGGAAGTTCTATGTATAGATTTCTAAGGTATCTCCAAACTGTTCTCCATAGTGGCTGTACCAGTTTCCACTCCCACCAACAGAGCAGGAGGGTTCCCTTTTCTCCACAGCCCCTCTAGCACTTGTTATTTGTGGATTTATTAATGATAGCCATTCTGACTGGTGTGAGGTGGTATCTCATGGTAGTTTTGATTTGCATTTCTCTTATAATCAGTGATGTTGAGCATGTTTTCATGTGTTTGCTGGCCATCTGTATATCTTCTTTGGAGAAATGTCTATTCAGGTCTTTTGCCCATTTTTCCATTGATTGATTGGCTTTTTTGCTGTTGGGTTGTATAAGTTGTTTATATATTCTAGAGATTAAGCCCTCGTCGGTTGCATCATTTGAAACTATTTTCTCCCATTCTGTAAGTTGTCTTTTTGTTACAAAAAGAAAACAGGAAAACAATATTCTTTTAAAAAGAGCGTATGTACATGTATTACTGAATCACTTTGCTATACGGCAGAAATTAACACAATGCTGTAAATGAACCATGCTTCAAAATAAATAAATAATAAAATGTGTCCCATTCCATCACCTCACATATAAGAATCAAACCACTAAGAAGGCATTCAACTCTTTGTAACAGAAGTCAGTAAACTTCTTCTGTAAAAACCCAGAGAATAAATATTTTCACTTGTGTGGGCTATCCAGTCTCTGCCACAATTCCCCAATCTGCTATTGCAGCATCAAAGCCCACCACAGGTAATACCCAAATAGATGGTGTGGCTGTCTTCCCATAAAGCTCTATTTATTGACAGTGCAACCTGAATGTCATATCTTTTTCATATGTCATCAAATAGTATTCTTCTTTTGACTTTTTCCAACCATTTAAACGTGGAAAACTATTCATAGCCTGCATACCACTTAGAACAGGTGGCAACCGGATCAGACTCCTGGACCATAGGTGGCTAACATTTGCTCCATCAGAGCCAGTCCCACCTTATCTAGCTTCACACCCTTCCTGTAATATACATCCAACCAAGCTCAACAGTCTGTCACTCATAATTTAAGTGCCACCTCCTAAATTGCACAGCTGAATGTACTCTCTCTGAATGCCTCTCTCTGGCGTTCTATCTGCACAGTCTATTGAATGAAGTTCTTCCTGCCTTGCGCTGGAGTTTTCTCTATACATCAGCCCTCCTTCTCCCAATTGGAACAGGACTTTGGGGAAAAAAAGGGAGAAACAGTTATTTCAGGAACTAAGACAGACTTAAGGAAAGAGCTTCAGAGCTTTAGTAAGAACTCAGAGTTGGGAGATACCAGGAAAAATACAGCCAATAGAACACTACAATATAGCCATTCACAAAAATAAATTCCAGAGGAACAAAAGAGCTAAATGAGTAAATGTGAAATATTAGAAATAGATTTGATGATAAATAGCTTTAAGTATAGAAGAACTTCTTAAACAAGGTGCAACATCCATGAAAGGAAATTCATTCTAATTCATTTTACTGCTGTATAAGATTAAAAGTTTGTATGATCCAACTGGGTCACTATGCTGTACAGCAGAAACTGTAAATCAGATATGCTCTAATAAAAATAAAATAAATAAAAATTTTAAAATAGGAGTTCCTGCTGTAGTGCAACGAGGATGCAGGTTCGATACCTGGCCCAGCATAGTGGGTTAAGGACCCGGGATTTCCGCAGGTACAGCTTAGGTCGCACCTGTGGCTCTAATATGATCCCTGGCGCAGGAACTCCATATGCCTCAGGGCAGCCATGAAAAAAATAACAATAATAAAAAAATAAAGTTTACATTAAAATAATAACGTTTATATGAAAAAAAGATACTGTAAAACACAGTTTCCCGAAAAAAGCAAGAACGTGGGAGAAAATATTTGCGGCTTACATAACAGAGGTCAATAGACAGAATAGAAAAACATCCCCCAAAACAAGAAGAAGACCAACAAGTCAATGGAAAAGTGGGTTGAGGACATTTACAGGGAATTCACAACATGAAATGTGCTTGGTCTCATAGTAATCACAGAGGAGGGATGTAAGATGAGCTATCATTTTTCAAATCAAACCAGCAAAATGTAAAAAGAATGATGATGCAAAATGATGCCAGTGCCATGCAAATGAGACATGTCACCATTGCCACTTGGATTCCTAGGGAACAGCATTGGGTTGAACATTTAGACTGTTAGCAGAAGCTCTGTTACTGCCCAGAGAAAGTGGGAAACTGGGAGCAGACGAAGAGGCCCTGGAAGGGATCAAGGTCTGCTTAGCACCACGGAGCTGACAAATGGCAGAAGAGAGTTCCTTTGACTCTGAAGCCACGGGAGGAGGAAAGTGTTAGAAACAAGGTCGTCTTAGCACAGCCTCTAGGAGATGATAAAATGCCCCATGTCTCCTCCTCCTCAGAAACAGCTCTGAATTTAGGAGGGGAATGTTTGTGTGTTTTTGCCTGAAAAGGAGGTCTCATTTTAGAGGCTGCATTTGGACTTGCAGAGGTGCCCTGAGAACTTTGGGTCCAAAGCCTGTTTGATTAAAGGGCTGTTGAACAATCAGCTATTTTTACCTTGACCCCGGGTCCCTCCTGACCTCTCCCCCTTCTCTTCACCTGTGAGCAGCCCAGTGTCAGAGAGCCCTCTTTCCCTGTGACAGCCAATCGATTTGTAAAGAACTAGTTTGGATGTCTCTATCCATACAAAAGTAGACATTTCTGAGGTTGTTGCTTGTTTTTTTCAACAGATTGAATAAAGAAAAGTGACTTTTAAAAAATTTGGCCTGCAGACCATCCCATGATTTTCTAGTGTTTCTTCCCAGAAAAACACAGAGATGAGGAATTACGCGTATCCTGTCTGCAACCTAGACTCATTCAGCCAGATCAGGGCTGGGCAACGCTAAGCTCTGAGGAGACAATGAATTCCTGAGAGATTTGCTGTCCAGCCAGAAGATCAATCCATAATCCATATGGCGACAGTATGATCTGTGCCGCAGCACTGATTAGTATAAGCTCTAGACCTTGCCTGCCTTGGAAAAATGTCTCAGTGGAGGTGACATTTCAGCAGACTCTCAAAGCATCCTTTGCCTGGCAGAGGGGGTGTGGTATAAAGAAGTGCTTGGCAAGGGACGAGATGGACAAGGGCACAGAGTCTCTGCCATGAATTTGCTGGCAAGGAGTTTAGACTTGACCCTGGAGACAGTGGGGAAATCACTGAAGGGTTTGCAGCTACAAGAGTAACACTATACTAAATGCATTGTAGGAAAATTATCGTGGCCATGGTGCCAAGGGTCAACGAGAAGGTCAAGGCTGAATACAGAGAGACCATGAAGAGAGGCCCTGGTCCAGGCGAGAGATGTCGGGGGCCTGAACCAAGGCAGTCCCGTGAAAATGGAAAAGTGAAAAGGCTCAAGAGCATATAGGCATTGGGGTCAATGTGCTCTAAGTGACTGGATGTGAGAAGTGATTAGAAAGATGCATGTCAGGGAAATGCTGTATAATGTCATTTATATATGCAATCTAAAAAATACAACAAACTGTGAATATGACAAAAAAGAAGGAGACTCGCAGATACAGAGAACAAACTAGTGGTTACCGGTGGCAAGGGGACAAGACAGGGGAGAGAAGTAAGAAGTACAAACTATTACATATAAAATAAAATACAAGGGGCGTTCCCACTGTAGCACAGACGTTAAGGATCCAGTGTTGTCTCTGCAGCAGTGCCGGTTCATTCCCCAGCCCAGCATAGTGTGTTAAGGATCCTGCATTGTGACAGCTGTGGCATAGGTTGCAGCTGTACCTAAGATTTGATCCCTGACCATATGCCACAGGTGCAAACAAAAAAAGAAAAAAGAAAAAAAAAAGCTACAGGAGTATACTGTATAGCATGGGGCATATAGCCAATATTTTATAGTAAGTATAAATGGAGTATAACCCTTAAATATTGTGATCACTATATGGGACCCCTGTAACTTATATAATCTTATACATCAACTATTCTTCAATCTGAAAAAAAAAAGATACATGTCTGGGATGTGTCAGTAGGAAATAAGCCTCACTCAAAATGTTCTCTTGATGAGAACTTAATGGAAGCTCCATATGCAACAGTGTGAATGGATCCAAAGCCTTACAACCATGTCATCAACACTCCTCTCTCTCGTCAACTCCTTTTTTCCCTTTCAGTACCAGCTAGATTTCCCTAGAACTTTCTAGGCAGCATGAGTCTGCCAGCATTCCCAAGGTCACAAACCAAGAGCTTACATTCTCAGAGAACAGCAGAGACTCCTCCAATTCGGAAGCACTCCAGCAAGGGTCTGATTGTCTGGCCTGGGTCCCATTGGTGCTGTGCCAGAGGCAGGATGACCAGCTCCTGACTCAACATACAGCTTGGGAGCTTGACATTGGTCATGGTGGGCATATTTATACCATGAAAATCAGCAAATGTTATCAATCAAGCCTCCTCTTAACATTGTTTTTAAATATTTACCAGGGTACCACTGTGAGTTGGGAAATGCCCTTCATAGGTTCAAACTAGGTCCTGAGCCAACCTGTCTGAAGTAGCCCCCAAGAACCTATGGTGCAGAGGAGGGTCTCTCTGAGTTACCTGGTGGCTCAGTGGGTCAAAGATCCAGCATTGCCACTACTGTGGCTCAGGTCACTGCCGTGGCGAGAGTTCAGTCCCTGGGCCAGGGACTTCCACATGCCATGGATGCAGCCAAAAAAAGAGAAGAGAAAAAGAAGACTGTCCATCTCTGGAGGAAGAGTTGGTCTTGTTATCAGAATTGGGAGATGTTGTCTGAAGACAAGCTACTGAAGCCCATTATATGGAAACATCTAAGAAAATAGTCCCAGATCTTGGGGAACAGGTGGTTGGTGACCTGGAGAGAAATGATGAGGTCAGGGATAAACAAGTTGAGTAAGAAGCACCTGAACACCTACCATCTTGAGTAAGGCAGAAACCTTCTCCTGAAGAAACAGATACTCAAAAGAGAGAGACGGTGAATCAAGTACAAATGTAAGTGCCACGGAAGGACACAAACCACATCCACATCGCTGGAATTCTATCTACTGCTTCAAACTGTAGTGCCCCGCACTTCTCCAGCTCTTTGCTTTACCCAAGAAGATGCTGGGTCTACAAAGGGAATCCACACACACCACACCTGCCAGGACAGGTGAGCAGAAGAGAAGCAGTGAGATCTGAGGGCTGTGATCAGGGCTGTGATCTGAGAAAGAACTGACAAAGCCTGTCTTGGTGAATGAGGACAAGAAAGAAGGCAGGTTGGACATGGCTGTCCATGTGATGGATGGGAAGGAAGTTTCGTTCTCCTGGAGCCCAGAGGATTCAAATCCCAAGTCTTCTGCTCAGAGACGTACAGCTGTGCCTGCATGACCAGTCTCAGGGCTTGATGGCAGGACTGCTGAGGCAGGCAGATGATGGCCCCCCAGACCTGTGAAAACGATACCTTACCTGGCACAATGGGGTTTGCAGATGTGATTAAGGTGAAATTGCAGATGTAATTAAGGTGAAATTGGGAGATTCAGAGTTCCCATTGTGACTCAGCAGGTTAAGAAACTGACTAGTCTCCATGAGGATGTGAGTTCCATCCCTGACCTCACTCAGTGGGTTAAGGATCTGGCATTGCCGTGAGCTGTGGTATAGGTTGCAGACATGGCTCGGATCTGGCATTGCTGTGGCTATGTTGTAGGCTGGCAGCTGTAGCTCCTATTCATCCTCTAGCCTGGGAACTTTCATATGCTGCAGGTGTGGCCCTAAAGAGACAAGAAGGAAGGGAGGGAGGAAGGGAGGGAGGGAAGGAAGGAAGGAAGGAAGGAAGGAGGGAGGGAGGGAAGGAAGGAAGGAAGGAAGGAGATTCTCCTGGATTCTCCCAGTGAGCCCAATGGAATCACAAGCGTCCTCATAAGTAGAGGAGGAAGGCAGGAGAGTCAGAGAAGTGACATACTGCTGACTTGGAGTCACACATCAAGGAAGGTAGGTCTTTTAGAAGAAGGCTTCAAAAGCTGGAAAAGAAGAGACAGTCTTCCCTGAGGGCCTCAGAAGGAACCTAGCTCTGCTGATGGCTCAATTTTAGCCCAGTGAGACCCATTTTGGACTTTCAACCTCCAGAACCATACCATAATAAATCTGTGTTGTTTTAAGTCACTATGTGTGTGGTAATTTGTTACAGCCACAACAGGCAACAAACACAACTCTTAAAGCCATCAGGGCAACCATAGCACTAGACCACACTCTTCTCAGACCAGGCCATGTGAACTGAGGACAATGAAGAGAACCAAATTCCTGCTAGGGTTTGTGGACCCAGAGGGTGGCCTGTGGTGATGTTCCGTGGTGGGTTTCCATGAGATTGAGGAGGTGCTCCGACCTGAGACTGGGTTATCAGTATGCAATGTTGGGCCAGGAGGGGGCGAGGGAGCTTCCAGAAGTGCTGTTTACCTTCATGCATGGGGTGTCAAAATCCACCACTGTGCATCCCTTGGTCCAGGAGCTTGCACATGGCCTTCAGAAACATTGCCCTTCTCTCTGCTGTGCTGTGCTATGCTGTGTTGTGCCCCAACTATGTTGATTCCCTTCTGCATCCTTTAGAGAAAAAAGCCCTAAGCAATTTTCCCAAGGCATGGCTGTATCTGGCCTTTCCTACACACATCTGTTGAGACATTGGTGGGGCAGTGGACAAATGGCTCAGTCTGAAGGGTAGTCATCAGAGGTCTTAGATGCGTTTGGTGTAGCCTTGTGGGATACAGGCTTCAGAATGCAAGGTTCACTCCAGTAGAAGAAAAGATTTCTTGAATGGCCTTTTTTTTATTTCTTTTTTTATTACTCAATGAATTTATTACATTTACAGTTGTACAATGATCATCACAATCCAATTTTATAGGATTTCCATCCTACAACCCCAGCGCATCCCCCCACCCCCAAACAGTCTCCTTTGGAAACCATAAGTTTTTCAAAGTCTGTGAGTCAGTATCTGTTCTGCAAAGAAGCTCATTGTGTCCTTTTTTCAGATTCCACATATCAGTGAAAGCACTGATGTTGGTGTCTCATTGTATGGCTGACTTCACTTAGCATGATAATTTCTAGGTCCATCCATGTTGCTAAAAAGGCCAGTATTTCATTCCTTTTAATGGCTGAGTAATATTCCATTGTGTATATGTATCACATCTTCTTGATCCACTCCTCTGTTTATGGACATTTAGGTTGTTTCCATGTCTTGGCTATTGAAAAGAGTGCTGCAATGAACATCGGAGTACATGTATATTTGCAAGTCATGGTTTTCTCTGGATAGATGCCCAAGAGTAGGATTGCTGGATCAAATGGTAGTTCTGTTTAGTTTTCTGAGGAATCTCCATACTGTTTTCCACAGTGGTTGCACCAATTTACAATCCCACCAACAGTGTACTAGGGTTCCTTTTTCTTCACACAATCTCCAGCACTTACTATTTGTAGACTTTTTGATGATGGCCATTATTGCTGGTGTATGGTGCTATCTCACAGTGGTTTTGATTTGCATCTCTCTAATAAAGAGTGATGTTGAACATCTTTTCATGTGTGTTTTGGCCATCTGTATGTCTTCTTTGGAGAATTGTCTATTTAGATCCTCTGCCCATTTTTTGATGGGGTTGTTTGTTTTTTTTTTGGTATTGAGCTGCAGAAGGTATTTATAAATTTTGGAGATTAATCCCTTGTCAGTCGATTCATTTGCAAATATTTTCTCCCACTTTGTGGGTTGTCTTTTCATTTTGTTTAAGGTTTCCTTTGCTGTACAGAAACATTTAAGTTTAATTAGATCCCATTTGTTTACTGTCATTACTCTAAGAGTTGGATCTGAGACGATGTTGCTGCCGTTTATGTCAGAGAGTGTTTGGCCTATGTTTTCCTCTAAGGGTTTTATAGTGTCTGGTTTGAATGGTCTTTCTACCTAGCAGTTCTGCTACATCTAGGAAGCAAAAACTTTTTCATAGTGAAAGCTTTACAAATGAATGTGTTCTTCTAAAGTTAAACCAGTTACCATGATGTAAGTATTCCCACCATGACCAATATCAGACTATCAAGGTGATGCTGATGGATGCAGAGGTAAGAAGAGATGTGTGTAGTCAGCTATCATGAGCTGGTTCCAGCAGGCACTTCTTTTTTTTTGGTTTAATTTTATTTTTATTAGAGTATAGTTGATTTACAGTGTTGTGTCAATTTCTGCTATATGGCATGGTGATCCAGTCACATATATATACATTATTTTTATCATACCATCTTCCATAGTGTTCTATAACAAGAGATTGGATATAGTTCCCTGTGCTGTACAGCATACCACTTTTGTGTGTGTGTGTGTGTGTGTGTGTGCTATTTTAGGGCTGCACCCACAGCATACGGAAGTTCCCAGGCTGGGGTCAAATCGGAGCTGCAGCTGCCAGCCTATACCACAGCCATAGCAACACCAGATCCAAGCTGCATTCTGTGACCTACAGCAATGCCAAACCCCTGACCCACTGAGTGAGGCCAGGGATCAAACCCATATCCTCATGGATACTAGTCAGATTGGTTCCTGCTGTGCCACAACGGGAACTCCCCCACTTCTTGAGTCTATATCTCCACTTTCTAGTTGGAGAAGGGACACCCCAAAAGAAGCATGGTTGGAATGCTCATGGAGCACTTGTTATGGGCCAGGCACTGTTTCAAAAGTCTTCTATTAAAAAAAATTAATTCTTGGGAGTTCCCTGGTGGCTCAGTGGGTCAAGGACCTGGCATTGTCATGGCAGTGGCTCTGGTTACTGCCATTGTTCAGGTTTGGTCCCCATCCAGGACTGTCCATATGCCACAGGTACAGTAAAAAAAAATGTAATTCTTATAGAAACACCATGTGGTGAGTAGAAATGAGGAAACTGGGTCATGGGTGAATGACAAGTCCAAGGCCATCTAGCTAATATCAGGAGAGCTGAGATAGGAACTTAAACTATTTGTATTAGTGTCCAGAATCTTGAAAACTACACTGAAGTATTCTCTAAAAGTGCACTGTCTAATCCAGCAGCCACTAGCCACACTAGCTATTTCAATTGAAAATAAATTACTAAAAGTTTGGTTCCTCGCTCATACTAGGCACATCTAAAATGCTCAATAGTCACATGTTGCTAGTGGCTGCTGTGTTGGACAACACAGAATACATTTCTATCATGACAGGAAGTCTATTAGTGCTTCTCTAAATAAATTATCAAAAAGAAAGAAGCCACACATTATTTGCCTGGAAACATGGAAAATTTAATAGTCTCTGTGGACTGTTATAACATAAAAACTTAAGATCCACAGTTTTGTGTCTTTTCTGCTCTGATCTAAGCAAATTCATTCCCTTGTTCATTCACTCATTTATTCAGTACATGTTAAGTGAGCACCTACTGTGTTCCAGGACCCGTGCTGGGTTCTGGGGATAGAAAGATGAATAAAGGGACCAATCTTCTGCCCACAATCTGATGGAGAAGACAGAAGTAAAAGGGCAATTATAAGACCATGAGGAGAGGATTATGATGGGAGAGTCAAGGGTAATATGACAGACTCAGGCAGCCAGCTGAATCTAAGGCTTTCTGTGAAGGCTTCCCAGAAGGGGTGATTTCCAAAGTGGGTGTTGAAAGATGAACAGAAGTTTGCAGCTTTCAGGTACTTTTGGATAGAATGTTTCAAAACCCAAAGAGAGGTGTGGGAGAAACATGAGTCCGCCAGGACCCCGTGAGCGAGTGGGGCTGACTCAAGTCCAGGATGCAGTAGACACTCAGAAAGAGACTAGACCAGAAGTCAAGTGTTCTCCTTGGGGATGGGGTGGTTCTGAGAAGGAACAGGTGAGGGAGGGTGAAGAAAGGAAAAAGAAAGAGCTTCCTTTTGGGTATACCGAGTGTCATGTGTCTGCAGAATGTTCAAGAGGGAGTGTGGGGCTGGAGTTGAAGAGCAAGGTCAAGAGACCAGTCTCAAGGCTGTGATTAAACAAAGGAGCTCATGGGGGAGGGCGTGCAGAAGGAGATGAGGATGAACCAAGAGTGACCAGAATGAATAAAACCAGCTCCAGAAGATGCCGGCTTCTCTGGGGCAGGAGAGACACAGGACCAGGGGAGAAATGCCATCAGAAGACCATCACAAGGATGTGGTATCCGGCAATCAAGGGCAGCAACACCAATTGAGGCAGAAAACCCAGTCACACGAGGGCTGAGAAGTACCCACGTGAATTGGTCTTGGGAAGAGCCATGTTCGTGGACTCAGGAAGAAGTATATTCATGAAGAAATGGAAAGTGAAGAATGATAGGTAATAACACTGGGAATCAAAGCTTTTAAAAAACCCAGCTGTGATTATGATCAAAGAGTCCCCAGTGTGTCTAGTGACTGCTTTTTGTCTTTCTTTTTTTTTTTTTTTTGCCTTTTCTAGGGCCGCTCCCGTGGCATATGGAGGTTCCCAGGCTAGGGGTCGAATCGGAGCTGTAGCCACCAGCCTATGCCAGAGCCACAACAACGCAGGATCTGAGCTGCGTCTGAGACCTACACCACAGCTCATGGCAATGCTGGAACCTTAACCCAGTGAGCAAGGCCAGGGATCGAACCTGCAACCTTATGGTTCTTAGTCAGATTCATTAACCACTGCACCACGACGGGAACTCCTCTAGCGACTGCTTTTTAAAGTTATTATTATTGGCCTAGCCCGCAGCAGGCAGAAGTTCCCAGTGCCAGGGATTGAACCCAGGCCACAGAAGCGACCTGAGTGACAAGGTGACAACATTAGATCCTTAACTGCTGGGCCACCAGGGAACTCCATCTATTGACTGCTTTGAAGAAGCCAAGGTGAGAAGGAATATTGGGAAGTGGGGCCTAGAGGACCTAGGAGGGGTTGGGGTCCAAAGCACAGGTGAAGAGTTATACTTTGGAGGAGGGATGGGGCTCCTGCTCCCCAGGTATGAGGAGGAGGGGAAGGACAGAGGGGACATTTGTGATGGGCGTCAATGCAGGAAGTGGAAATTGAGGGAATCCCAGCTGCTGGCCTCTCCATGAAGCAGGAGATGAGGTTCTGCTGAAGGCGGGGGTCTCAAGGATATGATCAAAGGCCTGAAGTAGCTACTGGGCAAAGGGAGAGCCAATGAGAGCACAGGAAGCACATCTGCACTGCACCCCAAGGTCAGCTGTGGTTGGAGAGGAGTCTGTGGAGCCACCTGTGCTGGGAGGCACTGTTTTCCTGGCCATGCTCATCACCTCCGGGTTCAGCAGAGGGAACACAAGACGGCTGAATTAAGCCAGGCAGCAACTCTGCTGGGCAGAAAGAGAGGTCAGGCAAGAAGGAAGACAGACTGACGCCCTTGCTCATCTGGAAGAAAGAGAAGACAGAAGGAGAGTGACACACTAGAGGACACAGGATATCATGTAGTAACATGGGATGGAGAAAAGGGAGAGAGGTGAACAGGTAGGAAGCAATGATCAGAAAGCTAGACATCAAAAGTGGAGAAATTAGGGGGATGACAGTGTCTGGGCATAACCAAGACAGAGTTTTAATGGACAAAATGGAAAGACACCAGGAATTGAGTAAATAGAGATTCTATGAAGCAAGAGGTTTCCATGGTTTGTGAAAGTGGACATTGAAGACACCAAATTTGAGGAAGAGAGGAAGAGAAACAAGACCATGAATTGGAGGCGGGGAGTGACCAGTGGCTTGGCAGATGACAGTGACACAGAAGGGAAGAGGTTTGGGGAAGCCTTTATATGAGGGGAGAAGAGTGACCATTGGAACTGGCACAGTGGGGTCTTGGGACAAGGCTGGTGCCATCTCTAGATGTGTAGTACCTGGGATTGGAAGAACTCTCAGTCTCCCTGCGAAAGTTCTAGAGAAGTGGGCATCCTCAAAGAAGAGCCAAATGCAAGGTAGGAGTATTCTGAAATATGTGGCCCCTTTGCAGCATTTTTGGCCAGAGTCTTTGGCACATTGGCAGAGCTGTTGGTCAGGTTACGAGGGAGGCAGTGAGTCCTTCTGAGGATGAAAGTGTAGGGATGGAGGAACCAACACTGTAGACACAGATGGCAAATATGGAGCCTCATGGGGTCACTTGAGTTCAAGACATGAGCTAGAGCTTTGGGGTCAAGGGTAGCCCCAGATGGTACAGAAGACTTGGTGATATTCTTAAATAGAGGACTCTGGTCTAGCATCCCCCAAAACACTGGTGAGATGTTTGGGATCCCAAAAAATAACAGGACAATGGGACAACTGGTTTCATTGACCCCCAACACTCTCACACTTGGGCGGAGCCCAGAGCAGATTCCCAGGAGATAAGGGCAAGTTGGTCACCTTCTCCTCAAAAAAGTCCAAACCTAGGTGTTCAGAGTCCAGGTGAGACATTCCTTCTGGTAAGAAAAGCAGCGTCCCCAGGGCATGGACGATGAGAGAAATTAAGCAAGGGAAGTCATAATTATGCATTACTAAGAAGAGAGATTTACTGGGGGCTGGAGATGAAGTCTAAGAGGGTAAAGACCACCTAGAGACGTAGAACCAAAGGAAACACCCAAAGGCCGATTCCGCTGGACCCACGGTCATCAGGTAGGTGTGTTGCCAAGCGTCCCCCTCAACTTCACCTTGAAAAGACTTCTTCAGTCCTAGGAGGCCAATGGCCAGGTAAAAATCTCAGGTATTGTCCAAGCAGCCCCTTATCACAGGAATCACAAGGCTTGGCAGTGAGGGTGGGGTTGGAGAGCCTCTCTCTCTGTGTTCTGGAAGTAGTTTCAGAATAATGTTTGAAATTTAGAGTGAAACCTGAGACCTCAAGTGGTTTGGGCAAAGCCCCCACCTCTTTCTGTATAGTTACCCATCTGAAAATGTTTCAGTTCTATGAGCAGGACCTTAAAGGCCCAAACACAGCCCCTTCTTCATAAGTCCATGTTCACCTGAGGAAGCTGGATGTCACCCATGCCAGTCAGCCAAACCCTGGGACACCTGCATGGATGGGTGAACAGCCACCTGAGCCTCCAGGCACCTGTCACCCTTAGCTCAGATGTCACTCCTCCATGACACCCCCACAGCTAATCCCCGTACACACACCAGACACATGCCCATCACTGTCCCTTTCTCTCCATACAGTTTCCACTGCATCTATTATCACACTGTGCTTAAATTGTCTAACATTTTGCCTCATCAGCAACATCTAGGGTTCTTTATCCCTAGGCCCTAGCACCTAATATATTTGTAGGATGAGTTGGGCTGGACTGGGTTTAGATAGAGTTCAATTGGGTTGAAATGAGTTGAAATGAAACAAAATGACACTGGGGAACACGGAGCAGTCCCTTCCCACAGCAACAAGGTTGAGCTTGTCAAGTTACCCTGATTTCTTCATCAAGGGGCTCCCCAGATACCCATCCCCTCCAGAACATCTCCCTAGTTCCCAAGCCACGGCGCCCCTTCCCCACCAGGCAGGTCCTCATTGCTTCTTATGAAACAGAGCAGGCGCCGGCTCATTGCTGGGCTCGGCCATGACCTGCATGGGCTGGTTGTTCAGGGCCGCCTCGCGCATCTTGTGATACATGAACTCGTTCTGGCGGAACATGCGCAGCTCCATCTCCGTCTGCATCCTCATGCCCTGTGGGATGAGGGTACACTGTCAGCAGTGATCACAAGCGCCCCAGAGCATGCTGATCGCTGACCTACCTTGGCCCTTTTGGAAACAACAGGCAATGGGGTAAATGGCTCCCAGCCACCAAGATTCAACAGAACCCCTGAGAGGACCCAGACACACACACACACACACACACACACACACACACACACACACTGGGGGCCTAATGTCCTGGTACCTGGCTCTGGTATCTGTTAGAGAGAGGGAGTCAGACCCCTGAGACAGCAGCTTGAAGGACTGTTCTCAGCAGAGAGTGTTTGTTCCTAGGAACTGCCAGGTTGGGAACTGGATTTGAACCCTGGTTCCTGCATTTAAGTCCCAACCAAGGTGGTGGGACATTAGGCAAGTGACTTAATCCCACCATCCATCAGTTTCCTCATACATATACAGTGGGCTGGGAAGACTACAGCATGTGATACATAGAAAAATCTTCATTCTCCCACATATTCACTCAACAAACATTCATCAAGGCCCAGGCTTCATTGAGGGGCTGAGGTAACATCAGTGAATAAGACGATAAAGCTTGTCTTTCTTGACAAGCTTAACATACTGACATAAAGGTAGTTTTCTTGTACATTCTATGACAAGTCTGTCCTCTTTCCCTGTGCTACTGCCTGGGGACAGTTCTTTGAACCCTATGACTTTCAAATAAACTAGCCCTCAGAAGTTCCCACTGTAGCTCAGTGCCTTAAGAACACAAGGATGCAGGTTCAATCCCTGACCTTGCTCAGTGGGTTAAGTATCCGACATTGCAGACAAAGCTCAGATCTGGTGTTGCCGTGGCTGTAGCAGAGGATGGCAGCTGCAGCTCTGATTCAACCTCTAGTCTGGGAACTTGATATGCCCAGGTATGGCCCTATAGAGAAAAAAATAAAGTAGCCCTCAGAGCACAAAGGAAACCAGCAGCTGTGAAGAGGGTACCACTCACCAGATACTGTTCTAAGAGCTTTTCACACCTTAACTCATGGAACCCTTGTCACAACCCTATTCCATTTCACTGAGGAGAAGATGAAATTTGCTGTCACATGGTGGTAAAGTGGTATGGCTGGAATTCCATCCCGGCAGGTCCAATTCCAGGGCCTATGCTCCCTGACTCCATGCCATGCGGCCCCACATCTTCTAACCCACCTGCTGCACACACAGACACACACGCACACCATCATTTAGGTTTTCTCAGTCCAGGCTGGGAGCATCCAAGGTTCAAGTCTCAGCTTCCCTGTCCACTCACCTAGTGACTAGGGACAGATCACTCCCCTTCCCTAGGCCTTGGTTTTCTCAAATATAAAACAAAGGGAGTGCATTAAGCATTTCTGAATTCCCTTCAGGTCGAGCAGGCAATCTCTGGTCTTTCCAAAAGCAGAGTCTAGAACTCAGCTTTCCTCTTCAGAGAGCCCAGAGCAGCCCCAAGATGCCACTTGCCTCCAAGTCCTTGGTGATGGGGTGGGAGGGTCCGTGTGTCACCAGGAGAATGGCGTAGGCTTTGCAGATCATGCTATGGCCCACCTCGATGTTGCCAGCGTGCCAGTTGGTCAGCCCTGCCCTCATGATGGCCATGCCCAGCTGGGCATTGTTGGGGTGGTAGAGTTTCCTGTCAGGGCATTGCAAAGAATCGTAAAATGTATTCCCAACATGCCTTGTCTCTGCACAGCCTTTGATGGCTTCTAACGTTACCTCCCTGGAGTTCCTGCTGTGGCTCAATGGGATCAGCAGCTTCTCTGCAGTGTCAGAAGGCAAATCTGATCCCTGCCCTGGCACAGTGGGTTAAAGGGTCCGGTGTTGCCCCAGCTGTAACATAGGTCGCAACTGCGGCTCAGATCTGATCCCTGGCCCAGGAACTCCATATGCCATGGAGAAGCAGAAAAATAATTAAAGTGACATCACTGATCAAGTCCATCAGCTCTTCCACCAGTACCATGAAGCACCCACCATGAAGGACAGACTGAAGCACACAGAGATGCAGCGAGATGCCAAACACTCCACATTCCGAGGCTGTAAGATCTGGGACTCTGACCTGAGCCACCTAGCCAAGCTCTCATGGGGAAACAGGGTCAGGATTGTACTCTGTACTGGAGTACGGGAAGCTGGGAGCCTTCAGAAGCATGCCAGCCCTCTTCTTGGAAAGAGGTAGGAAGTTCATGGGGAGAAAATAATTTGAATGTCCTTCTGGGACAAAGTTTTATTTTCAGTTCCTTGGCACCCTTTGAACAGGGCTTCCTCTTAGCATCTTGTACAGCTTTCCCAGATTTTGTTTCTAACCTCCACTCAAACAAAACAAAACAAAACAAAAAAACCAGCTTTCTTGTGCCATCTTATTCATTTGGCCATAAATACCAATTCACATACCACTGTGGACACAAGACACAAAATAGGACATTAGTGGAGGGCAGGCAAGGGAGTTGCATTTTGATAATTTACAAGCAAGGATGGCTGACACCTCTTTTTTTCTTTTCTTTTTTTTTTAAATTAAATCTAAACCTGACAAGATTGTCTCTGTTGATCCTTAGGAGGGGGACAAAAAAACCTTTCCAAGCACTTAAAAATCAAGCCAGATTTAGCCTCAAAGAAATCAAAAGTAGAAGATGCTACCCAAGCAATAGATGAGCTGGAGGAGTTGAGAAATGGGGATAACAAACAACTTTCATCTCAGGTATCGAATCTGAATATTTGGTTATTATTGCCCAGAACATCATGATAAAAAGGCTCAGTAGTAAAGAGGATGGTGATTGATTACTAATGCCTGCTGTGGGCACAGGAGGGAGAGGTGGTAACATGTAAGCCATCTCTTTGCCATTCCTGGAACAGACCCATTTCCAAGAGACTAGCTGAGACCCAGGGGTGTCACCTACATATAGCCATCCACCATCCTCCTGGCGTAGTGTGAGGCCTCTTCAAAGGCCTGCAGGTAGGAGAGGACCTCAGAAACAATGCTCAGCAAGCGCAGCGTGTAGATGTTGGTGTCGGCAAACACTGGCTCCTGCTTCTCCAGGCACTCTCGGCATAATTTCACAACCTAGGAGACACAGGACCAGAGCATAGGCTTAATTCACATAGGGAAGATTCACAATGGTGTTGGACACTGGGTCTTTGTTTTTTTAAGGGCCGCACCTGTAGCTTATGGAGATTCCCAGGCTAGGGGTCGAATCGGAGCTACAACTGCCGGCCTACACCACAGCCACAGCACCACAGGAGCCGAGCCGTGTCTGCGACCTATACCACACCTCACAGCAACACAAGATCCTTAACCCACTGAGCAAGGCCAGGGATCGAACCCGCATCCTCATGGTTACTAGTCAGGTTCATTAACCGCTGAGCCACGAAGGGAACTCTGGACACTCATTCTTTGAAGATTGAGGAAAAGGCTGACGGAGATGGGAGAGAGCCAGTTTGTGGTCTGAATAGCAAAATGGTCCTGTTTGGCTAAGATACAGGGATGGAGAGGGTAACAGTGGGAGACCCAGCTGACATGGCAGAATGAGGAGTTCTCATATGTCACTGCGTGGAAGGGGGTTACGAAAGCCATATTCATAGCTATATATTTCCTTCCCCTCACAACAATGCAAGGATATACTAATATTCCCATTTCACCAGATGAGGAAACTGAAACACAGAAAGGGTACGTGCTTTGCAAGTTACACAGGGAACAATGGAGCAAGGAGTCAAATCCAGCAGCAGAGCTTTATATTAACCATCACTGCCATGATTCTCCATCATGGCTGTGCTTAGAAATCACCTGGAGAGATTTTGATTTTGATTTGTTTTGATTTGATCTGATTTTAGGTCTTCTTAGGACCACACCTGCGGCATATAGAATTTTCCAGGCTAAGGGTAGAATCTGAGCCGTAGCCAATGGCCTACACCACAGCCATAGCAATGCCAGATTCCAGCCACGTCTGCAACCTACAGCGAAATCCTTTAACCCACTGAGTGACTCCAGGGATCGAACCTGCATCCTCATGGGTACAAGTCAGTTTCTTAACCCGCTGAATCAAAATAGGAACTCCTGGAGAGCTTTTTAAAATCCCAATGTCTGAGTCCTACCCGAGGCCAATTGAAGCTGAATGGGGAAGGGACCTGGCATCTGCCGTTCATATATGCCCCAGGGTGGGCCTTAGACACAGTGAGGCCAGACAGTCAGGCCCTGCTAGAAGTGTACAGGATGGATCTGCAGAAAGAGAGGCAGGAGGCCCACCAGGAAGATGTCACATTGGTCCTGGTGAGGAAGAAGAAGGGCCTGACCTCAAGTTGCTTGGAGTCATCCTTCTCCTACCGACTAAGGTGTAGACATAGCTTGGTTGCACCCTACAAAGTCAGGTGGTCTCTAGATTTTAGTGGTTTATAGCCCTCCTCTCTTTCCCTTGCTGCTCTCAGGGGAGAAATGTCACACAATTCTTTCTATTTCAAGTTGAGCGGAAGACAATTTTCTCCAAGAGTCTCCCAGAGGCCTATGAGACAACTGGCAGCGGGGGGATGAAATGGGAGCTGGCAATCGATCCATCCTGAAGACAATTCTCTTGAGCCCATGGGAGGCATCCAGCCCTACTCCCAGCCCTGCCAAGCTTGAGTGGAGAAGAGGAGAAAGGACGAGGAAGAGAGGACAGAGGATTGGAACTAGCCAGGGCCCCCTGCTCGCTCCAGCTCCAGCCTTGAGCCTCTGCCATAGGTTTTCCATATTGTTCAGCAACGCTTTGTCCATGGGACCCTCTTCCCCACCTGACAGAACTCCTGGGAGGCAAGGAGCATGTCTTGTGTTGGTCACCCCAGCAAGAGTTCAAAAATGGACAATGATGGGGCAGGGGAGGAGACTAATGATAAGGGAAAAGCAGATTGCAATGAACAGAAATTCATCTCCCATATTGGAGTTCTGCCATGGTGCCGTGGGTTATGAATCCGACTGCAGGGGCTCAGGTCACTGCGGAGGAGCTCATTCGATCCCCGGCCTGACATAGTGGGTTAGAGGATCTGGCCTTGCCACAGGCATGGCTCTGATTCAGTCCCTGGCCTGGGCACTTCCATTAAACAAAACAAAACAAAACCAAAAAACCTCCCATATTGCCACGTCCTGGTGGCAACCAAACCCAGCTATCCAAATTGTTTAAAGAACTTGGGGGAAAAACACTGGCTGATGGAACTTCCAGTGGCCTCGTGGTTATCTGGACTCAGTGCTTTTATGACTGTGGCCCGAGTACAATCCTTGGTCTGGGAACTGAGATCCCACAACAAGCCACTGCACGCTGCAGTGAAGGAAGGAAGGAGGGAAGGAAGAAAGAGAGGGAGGGAGGAAATGGAAGAAAGGAAGGAAGGAAAGAGGGAAGGAAGGAAGGAAGGAAGGAAGGAAGGAAGGAAGGAAGGAAGGCAGGCAGGCAGGCAGGCAGGCAGGCAGGCAGGAAGGAAGGAAGGAAGGAAGGAAGAGAGAAGGAACGAAGGAGGAAAGAAACTGATTCATGGTCCCTGTGTTCTGTTGCATCCTGGATGGCTCACATCTTAGCGGGTGAGCAGAGGAACCTGCATACCGAGCAGGCTGGCTGGGTGAATTCAAGGTAAGCACCTGCTCGCAGGCCAGCGCTGGCAGTGGGCCTCCACCTTAGCAGCTGAAATCACTTGGCAGTTTTAAAAACTGTGATGTCTGGGTTCCACCCCAAGAGATTCTGGTAAAATTGCCCCCGGTCAAGGTCTAGGCATCAGGAGTTTTCAGCGATGCTAGTGTAGAGAACTCCTGGAGCTTCGAGAGCCAGGGTTGAGGCACAGTTCACAGAGACTGGAAACTAGCCAGGACATGCATTCGATTACAGGAAAGCAGGTCGCCCACTGTCATCTCTGTTCCTCCATCCCTGATGCCAAGCTGAGGTATCACAGCCCCCTGCCTGTGCTCTCCTCAAACCCGGTTTCTGTGAGTTGAAGAGTCACTGAGAACACACCCCTAAAAGGTCCTAAATGCTTCAGGGCAAGAAGAGTCCTGGTCTCAACCAGGGAACATCTTCCAGAAAAACAATCTGCTCAGTAGCCTCTGTATCTTCACCCCCATCCCCCTCCCTCACTAGAGAACATTTCTGCCCTCCTCCCAGACCCCATCCCCTATAAAAATGGATTTTTACCTCATGGTACAAACCCTCAGAGCGAGCCTTGTCAATTTTTTCCAGTGTATCCTTGGAGAACTGAATCATTTCCTTTACCACCTCCTGAGAAGGCTGGAAAACAGAGGGATGTTGAGTTGGAAAGCCCTTCATGAGGCAACCCATTGCATCTCTGAACAGCTGCCATCTTTGATATTCACTGAAGTACAAGATGAATGCCTCCCTCACAGGGAATGCTTCATTTCTGTAAATGCAGCTCAAACGCCCATAGCTTTTTCAGTTCCTACGTCATGCTTCTGACTCGTGTGGCCTTTCCCATTGGCCAAGCCCCAGAGCCTTGCTGCTGGGCACTTGTCCCCACCCCATGCTCAGGCTTGGGCTTTTGTGTCCCAGTGCAGAATCTGACAGGAATCCCTGTTGTGTTTTCTCTGGTGTTCTGGATTCTCATTCCATTCCGTCATCCCAAGTATTTGCCACTCTTCCTCTTTGTTTCAAGGCAACTACGTAGTCCACAGATATGCACTTGAATTGTTGCCTTCATCCAAAGCATTGACTTTAATACTGGCCAGCAAGAGGCTGAGGGCTGAGGCCAAGGGCTTGACCAAAAAAATCATACTCCAGTTCGGCACTGGAGCTCATTAAAGAGGACCTATGGCTATGGGCTGTCAACTTGTCCAAGAGTCTAGAGCAAGGAAATATGAACTTGTCAGCTGTTTCTGTGAAATCTATACCCACTAGGCTTCCTACATTTGCCTAAGCAGTCTGGTGATCTTGTTTAAAAAAAAAAAATGAGGTTTTGATATTTGAGGTACCATAATTAAGAAGCCAGTTGCAGACTTCCCAGCATGGCTCAGCAGAAATTAACCTGACTAGTATCCATGAGGATGCAGTTCGATCCCTGGCCTCGCTCAGTGGGTTAAGGATCCGGCATTGCCCTGAGCTGTGGCGTAGGTTGCAGAGGTGGCTCGGATCTGGCATGGCTGTGTCTGTGGCGTAGGCCAGCGGCAACAGCTCCAATTCGACCCTTAGCCTGGGAACCTCCATATGCCAAGGGTGCGGCCCTAAAAAGACCAAAAAAAAAAAAAAAAAAGCCAGTTGCCATAAGGACATTATAATTTTGAAGACAAAGAACCAAGTTTTTCAAGTCTGAAGGAAAAGTTTTCTTGCTATGCTTACCCATATCAGAAGCTCTTTTCTGAAAAAATATTTCTCTTGCTTAGGCAAATCTAACTTTGCTCCAAAATAAAAATAACTTTATTATTTATTCTGACTGTAGAATTAACACATCCAAGCTGTACAAAACTAAAACATATGAAAAAAAAGTATGGAGAAAAAATTAGAAATCCCCAGAGCCCACTTAAAGATGGACACAGCATGTTGAGGAGTATTTTCTAATACACATAACCAGGAAAAATATTAAAATATTTAACAACTGGTACAGGAAAAGCACTGACAGATCAAAGGTACAAACACAGCAATAGTGTGTCTATATGACTGTATCAGTGTGTGCTGCCTAAATTGCTGTCCAGTATGTACACGCATGCATAAGTGTGTATATGTCAATAGCATCGATTTTTTTTTTTGCTTTTTTTTTTAGGGCCACACCCATGGCATATGGAAGTTTCCAGGCTAGGAGTCGAATTTGAGCTATAGCTGACAGCCTATACCATAGCCACAGCAATGCCAGATCTGAGCTGCATCTGTGACCTATACCACAGCTCATGGCAACACCACATCCTTAACCCATTGAGCAAGGCCAGGGATCAAACCCACATCCTCAAGGATCCTAGTCAGATTTGTTTCTGCTGAGCCACGACAAGAACTCCCCAATTTTTTTCTAACTGGAATAATACTGTATTTCTGCCTATTGCATGTTTCTTTTCACTCAGTAGATTGTGAATACTTTTCCACATAATTATTAAAATACCTATACTGCCTCTTTAATAACTGTAGAGTTTTCCACTGTATGAAGTGAGAATAACTAAATTTATCAAATCTCCAGTTGTCCAATTTTTCCACCATAAGGAACTGGGGCCATTAGTTCTGTTCAGATTTGCTGCTTACATTGTTTTGCGGGCTCACCTTCACTAAACTACCAAAAATAGCAGAAGAATGGGCATATGTTCCCTAAAAATACACCCTCATGAATGTAAACTATTCCAACCACTATTGAAAACAGTATGGGGGGGTTTCCTCAGAAAAATAAAACTACAATTGCCATATGATCCAGCAATCCCATTCCTGGGCAAATATATCCAGACAAAAACTGTAATTCGAAAAGATAAATGCACCCCTATATTCATAGCAGTACTATTTACAATAGCCAAGACATGGAAACAACCTAAATATCCACTGACAGATGAATGGATAAAGGAGATGTGGTACATATATACAAATGGAATACTACTCAGTCATAAAAAAGAATAATGCCATTTGCAGCAATGTGGATGGACTTAGAGATTCTCCTACTACGTCAGAGAGCAAAGGACAAAAACCGAATGATATCACTTACACATAGAATCTAAAATATGACACAAATGAACTTATCTATGAAACAGAAACAGACTCAGAGAACAGACTTGTGGTTGCCAAGGGTGGGGGGAGGGAAGAATTGGGAGCTTGAGGTTAGCAGATGCAAGCTATTATATCTATATCATTTTTTTTTTGTCTTTTTGCCATTTCTTGGGCCACTCCCATGGCATATGGAGGTTCCCAGGCTAGGGGTCTAATCAGAGCTGTAGCTGCCAACCTACACCACGGCCACAGCAATGTGGATCTGAGCCGAGTCTGCGACCTACACCACAGCTCACCACAACGCCGGATCCTTAACCCACTGAGCAAGGCCAGGGATCAAACCCACAACCTCATGGTTCGTAGTGGGATTTGTTAACCACTGAGCCATGATGGGAACTCCCTGCTATTGTATCTATATCACTTTGAATCACTTTGTACACCAGAAATTAACGCATTTTAATTCAACTATCCTTTAATAAAATAAATTTTAAAATATATATATACCCCCCCCCTTTTACAGATGGAGATAAGGCTCTCCCCTCAGGTTCCCAGCTGTCTTGAGCCAGCTCTGCAGTATTGTAATAGCAGAGCCCCTGGCCAGGAAAGCTTACTTTGGGGTCAGGATCCCTTAAGGACATAGGATTATACTTATTCTCCTCCCACCTCACCTACTTCAGCTTCTGCAGTGTTCTTGATTATCCCTACAATTCTGATTACCTTCCTTTCCATATCCTCCTGTACCTGGGCCTCCCTGCCATCCTTTTGCATGTCTGCCTGCACTTGTCTCAGAGCCTGACCCCAACAACTGATGCATCCATCTGTGCTGACTTCTCCTGGCCACCTTCACCTTGACCTTTGATTTGGCTGAGATTTCTGGCTTCTGGTCCCAACCCAAGTATTACTCAGCCCTCCCTTATTTAAAAGATCATGTCTTGGTTCCAGACTAGTCATTTCCATGCATATCTGCTTTCCTAAGCCCCTTGGAATCAAGCCCATTAGGGAGAAAGGTCCATGTCTTGACTGGTTGTATGGAGTTCTGCAACTGCTGGTCCAGGGCTGTGTCTCCAATCTCTCAAACCTTCATTTTTAGTTTCATGCATTTGCTGCCCAAGTGTTGGCTCATAAATCACATCTAGTTTAGGACTACTGGTCTCGAATCTACTGTAAATTCCATCATCTTTAAAACTCAGACTTCTTAGTGAATCTTCTGGAGTAATCAATAGTTTGCAGGCTAGGTTCAGAGAATACCAAGCTGTTAGGTATTAATAAAGGTCTTGCCCAATTTGATGTTGTAAGGAATAGTGTAACTTTAACCTCTGGGAGCAAAACAAATTTTTTCAAGGAGGCAACGGCCAAGGATCCCAAAACAACCTGGCTGAAAAGTTGTTAATTGACGCAGGCAACACGTGATAAAGCTCTTCTGAGAAGGGAAGTGGGCTATTCCACTTGGCTCTCTTTTCAGAGTAAAGGCAGGAAAACCTGATCTGCAAACAGGATTGGAGGAACTCTGCAGAAAGAGGCTCCCCTCTCCAGGAGCATCACCAAAAAAAGGGAGAGGAAGAGAGAAGGAGGAGCCTGAGGGAAAGGGGGAGGGGCCTGAGGGGAATGGGAGGAGCCTGAGGGAAAGGGAGAGGCGCCTGAGGGAAAGGGGGAGGAGCCAAAAGAGAATGGGGAGGTGAGAGAGAGAGGTTGGCTCCCCAACCTTGAAAAATTAGCATATTCCTATTGTGAAAACCATGGGTAAGGGCTGGAGAGAGAGGGAAAAAAAGTACCCAAGCAGCCTAAACAAAGAGGGTCCAAAGCTACAGCTGAGGGAAATTGGTGTTATTTGCTCATTCTTAAGACATTTGGCTTTTATTTTTATCCAGGCATATAATATATATATATATATATATATATATATATGTGTATGTGTATATATATGTATATGTACATATGTATATATATATATATATGGGATAAAGCAATATTTGTAAGAGAAAGAAAAGCAACTGTGATATCACAGATAGAAATGCTTGAAGGAACTGATAATAAGTTAGTCCAATGCCCCATTTTACAGATAAGGAAAGAGACTTGTCCAAGCTCAAACATTCAGCGTCACAGCCAGAACTGTGACCTTTCTCCAGGATTCTTTCCATTACATCATAATGGCCTTTTATTATGCCTTCAGGTACAGTTGCATTTAAAGAGTTATACTCATTTTTTTTTCTGCTCAGTTGTTTTGGTTATTTTTATTTTGAGTTAGTTCTTTAATAGAGAAACTCAATTTAATATAAAAATCATAAAAAGTTTTTCAGTGTTCCCATTATGGTTTAGTGGTAATGAACCTGACTAGTACCCATGAGGACTTG
Source organism: Phacochoerus africanus (assembly GCF_016906955.1). NCBI lineage: Eukaryota > Metazoa > Chordata > Mammalia > Artiodactyla > Suidae > Phacochoerus > Phacochoerus africanus. The sequence goes on from NC_062548.1 coordinate 62,273,785, forward strand.
GGCTCAGTCCCTGGCCTTTCTCAGTGGGTTAAGGATCTGGTGTTGCCGTGAGCTGTGGTGTAGGTCACAGACTTGGCTCAGATCCCATGTTGCTGTGGCTGTGGTGTAGGCGGGCAGTTGCAGATCCAATTGGACCCCTTGCCTGGGAACTTCCACATGCCAGGGGTGTGGCCCTAGAAAGACAAAAATAAAGTGAAGGGATAGGAACTAACAGCCACACATCACTTACTTAACTGTAGGAATTTTCAGGAAACCATCAAGAGATATAGAAAAATGACTACCCAATTGCTTCATGTAATTCAGAAGGGAGGAAAGAGGGTCTGGCCCCTTGACAAAAAAAAACTAGGTAGTGGTAGAAGCAAGTTACCAAACAAATACTTAGGGCCAGGCAGCAAGAGGGAAGGCTGGCTGGTTTGCCTACAAGACACCTGTTATCCGCAGGTTCTGGAAGGTCAGGGTGAGGGCAGACCCGGCCGCTTATTCTTTTTTTTTTTTTTTTTTGTCTTTTTTGTTGTTGTTGCTATTTCTTGGGCCGCTCCCGCGGCATATGGAGGTTCCCAGGCTAGGGGTTGAATTGGAGCTGTAGCCACTGGCCTACGCCAGAGCCACAGCAACGCGGGATCTGAGCCGCGTCTGCAACCTACACCACAGCTCACGGCAACGCCGGATCGTTAACCCACTGAGCAAGGGCAGGGACCGAACCCGCAACCTTATGGTTCCTAGTCGGATTCGTTAACCACTGCGCCATGACAGGAACTCCCTGGCCGCTTATTCTTTTCTGTAGTTTCTATGGTCCTGTGCTCAGTGCCTCCCACAACCTTGCCAGTATACATTTCCTGGAGTAGAGAGCCTTTGGTTCTTAAAAAGAGGTTGTTTTCCGGGAGTTCCTGTCATGGCGCAGTGGTTAATGAATCTGACTAGGAACCATGTGCAGGTTCCATCCCTGGCCTTGCTCAGTGGGTTAAGGATCCGGTGTTGCCCTGAGCTTATCCATACCAGTCACCATTGATCCATTGGTTACGGCTTCCTCCTCCTTCCATCCGTCTAGAGACCCACTCTGCTGGCACATTCGTGTGGACACTTGCCTCTGTGTGTGTGAGTGTGACTGCATGTGTCCCTTTGAATTTTCATAAACGGGAGCCTACCTGATGTTATGAGTAGGACTGCATGCCCCCCAAATTCAATTCATGTGTTGCCATCCTAACTCCCAGCACCTCGGAATGTCACCTGATTTGGAGATAGGGTCATTGCAAATGTAATTAGTTAAGACAAGGTCGTCACTGGTGTTCAGAAAGTGCTTAGAAAGAAAAATTCCCCAAAGAGACTCCTGGTGAGTAGCCCTGTCTTGAAGAATTAAAACATCCAAGATATTAAAAAAAGAAAAGAAAGAAAGAAGAAGAACACCGGATGAAGAGACAGAGACATGCCTGAGGGGAAGACAATGCAAGAAGCCCAGGGCCATCCACCAGCCAAGGAAAGGTCTAGAACAGATTCCCCCTTCTCAGCCCTCAGGAGGAACTGACCCCGCCAGGACCCTGATTTCAGATTTTAGCCTCCAGGATTTCCGTAGTGGCCTAGAGGTTAAGGATCTGGCGTTGCCACTGCTGTGGCTTGGTGTTTTGCTTTTGTTTTGTTTTTTAGGGCCATACCCTCGGCACATGGAGGTTCCCAGGCTAGGGATCAAATCAGAGCTGCATCTGCCAGCCTACACCACAGCCATAGCAATGAGGATCTGAGCCGAGTCTGCACCCTACACCACAGTTCATGACAATGCTGGCTCCCTGACCCACAGAGCAAGACCAGAGGTTGAACCCGAATCCTCATGGATACTAGTCGGATTCGTTTCCACTACACCACAGTGGGAACTCCTGGCTCGGGTTTGATTCCTGGCCCTGGAACTTCCATATGTTGCGGGTATGGACACACACACAAAAAGAATAAAAATAAGTTAGTGGCAAGAAAAAAAAAAAACGTCTAGAATAGCCAGGGGATGAAAGAGAGAGATGAGACGGGTGGGGGAATAGTTATGGAGCAGTAGCACTGACACCACCAAGGAATGACGTCACTGAGAAGAGTCCCACCATCTGAACCCAGAAGTCAGTTTTGCTTGTAGCTTTTGCTCTAAACAGAGACAAGTTTCTGCTCATACATAGAAACCCAGAGGTCAGTTTTGCTTGTAGGCTTTGCTCTAAACAGAGACAAGTTTCTGCTCACACATAGGATGCAGAACTTATATTCATTCAGAAGTATATTTGTATCTTAAATGCACTGGTGGACTTTGAAATATATAGAAGTGCTGGGCGAGACCCTGAGGAGTATGGTTCACTGTTAAAAACCCAAGTGTGGGAGTTCTCGCTGTGGCCACGTGGGTTAAAAAAACCCCAAGTGGGTCACTGAGGGGGTACAGGTTCAATCCCTGGCCCTGCAGCTAGTTAAAGGATCTGGCATTGCCACAGCTATAGTTTAGACCGCAGCTTTGGCTTGGATTCAGGTCCCTGGCCTGGGAACTTCCATATGCCTCAGGTGCAGCCTTTAAAAACAAACAAACAAAAAACCATGTGTGGAGTGCCCTCGTGGCTCACAGGTTGAGGAGCTGGCATTGTCACTGATGTGGCTCTGGTTACAGCTGTAGCGAAGGTTCGATCCCCAGCCCGGGAACTTCCATATGCCATAGGCACGGCCAAAGAACCAAAAAACCTATATGTTATTTTTTCAGAGCTGACCAAAGGCAATCACAAAGCCTCTACCTGGCTGGCCTCATGGGCTGGGGGAAAGCTTCCCTCCCCACTCCAGACTAGGTCCAGGGTTACTGAGCGGCAGCCTATGAAGTAAACTGCAGCCAAGGATTCAGGCCCCCGGCAGGTCATGCTCTTGGCATATTTGCATTCCTGGCCTAGGTGGTTTCATTCCTAGGTTTCTCTCTGTCTATCTCTCTTCTTTTTAAATTGAAGTATAGTTGATCATCTGAGGTCTTGAGCTGAGGTCTTCTTCGGGCACCTCTACTGAAGCCTCCTTATTGGGAAGGGGGGGAAGGTTGGGGGGAAATTTGAAGATACTTTTCCCCACTCTGACTCAGTACCCTGCACTTTTCCACTCCAAGCCCTTTCCCCAACTCTCTCTCTTGCCCACCTCCCCCCCCCCCCCAACACACCTCTGGGTCCATAAAACTTCTGGAGCCTTTTGTTATGGATGCCTTAGCAGTGAAGAGACCCCCACATCTGTGCTGATCTATCTATCTGACTGTGTGCCTTTGCACAGGGAGAGGGGGGCAACGGACCAGGGGGAGTTGGTGCCCACTCCAGTCTCAGCTTCTTCCTTATACCATCATAGGGAGTGATTAAGGCTTGCTGCTCTAATTGGCTACTCCGAGATCTGGCAGCCTAGCCTCTCCAAATTCAGCTGAGCTCCTGACATCCCCCTCAGTAAGTTTTCTGATGCTCAGTGGTCTTGCCATAAACTAGGCAATAGCTACTCAGGAATTTATGCATATTAACTGATATAAACATTGCCCCATCTCCACAATGCCCATTTCCATGCGACAAGGAATATCTTTGTGATAACCTGACAGTAAATCTCTTTGCCCCACTGGTCTCTCTATATGAAATTCTCAGCATCACTTAACCTGCAAAGGGGCAAGAAGAGGAATTACTATTTACTGAGTGTCTACTCTCTATGTTGCTCCCTTTATATATATCATCTTGTTTAACCCTCCTAACAACCCCTTGGAGTGGGTGCCATCACTCCTATTTTACAGACAAGAAAACTGAATAACTTTCCCAAACTCAAATACCTGACAAGCGGTGGAACCAAGACCCTAGCTGGTGGAATTCCCTGGTGGCCTAGTGTTTAGGATTCAGTGTTTTCACCACTGTGGCCCAGGTTTAATCCCTGGTCTAGGAACTGAGATCCCATCCATATTAAGCTGATGCACACCATGCCCCCCCCCCCGAAAAAAAAAACCCAAAAACCCTAGCTGGGACCTCTCTGCAGTGCTCTGTCCACCACCCATAATGGCAAGCGTTCCATTGAACTGTGGCGTCTACCCTTGCCCAGCTCCTGGGGAAGATGGCTACAAGCACCCCAGTACTGGGACTGTGTGTACCTTTGGGTTGTCTTTCACCCCCAGGAAGAGGTCGTCCTTCAGCCCTTTCTGGCAGTGTTCACATGTGCAGTCAAAGTAGTACTGCTTCTTCAGCTGCTTCTTGCGCTCTTCGCTGAAGTTAAGGAAGTCGATGTAGGACACGGTCAGCTCCTCTCCTTCTGAGATCTTGCCCAGGGCCCGGAGCTCAATTCTGGAGCAGGGCAAAGGAAAAGAGTCAATCAAAGCCAGGCTGGTATATATGCTCTTCAAGATTTCAAGGAGTTGAGTCTCAAAGACAATTACTTCCACTAACACTCTGAGAAAACTCCATTTCCCCCAAAGGGGGGAAATGTGATACATAGCACAGTTTTCTGAATAGTTCTGCTCAACTCATTGTAACAAACAAATCTCCTCCATTCAGTTAATTGCTCTGGAATCAGCTCAAATAGACCCCCAGTAGAGGACTGGGCTTGGTCATAAGAGCATATAAAGCTTGCACATCTGTGAAATTATCCCTGTGCATTTAGCCACTGATTGTCTGTAACACAGGAAGGGAGAAATAACAAGGCAAAAACTCCAAAGCAGAGAATACTTAATAGTCATTTCTGGTTAGTCTGGGACTGCTTCTCTCAGAAACACACACATTCAGTTACCCACAATCTTGCCCAGTCCGAGTCTAACTCTAAGCCCTCTCTTACCTTAACCTTTAGCCCAATGGTTCAGTCCTACATTATGTGACATGCCTGGAGAGCTCTGAAGGCAAATAAAGGCCAGCTCTTTATTAGTCCACTAATAAATACTGGGGGATATGGCTTTTGGGTTGAAAGTAGTTAGCAAGAGTGGGTGACATTTCAACCCCCTTCCAGCCTAGACCTGACTCTCCAATTACTAACATCACTACACACCTTACCGTGTAACAGATGCAGACTGTGCTGAAGACAAAACCCCACTGCACACCTGACATCCAGCTAAGCCAGACAGATGGAGACAAGCCTGTGGGCTTCTCAGTCATGCATCTTCCATCCATGAGGCCAGAAGCTACAGAAAAGTGGTGAGCCTAGCAAGATGGATCCTAAGCTATACAAGATACTCTTGTATCTCCCCAGGATCCAGGGGCCTCAATGCCCAGACAGAACTCATCACCCAGAGAATGAGCGGTAGGATGCAGAGGGCTGGGAAAGTATCTGCAGAAAGGCCCATGGTCATGTCCTTTACCTCCCAGAGAGGCTGATTCAGACACTATTGAAAGGCAGGACAAGATTCCGGCATCACTGAAAGGTCCCAGTCAGAGGCAGCCCCTTTCATGGGCTCTGGGGTGACAACCAATCAAGGAACAGCTAAATGGCAGTGACATGCATGTCCAGGTATCTGAGGTGACCACTTAAGGTTAAAGAACCTTCTCTCAAAGTGGGGTACACAGATGTGCCCAATAAACGTGATATACAACTATATATGCTATATATACACAACTATATAGAGCCTGGCAGAATCTAAGTGCCCGTTCGTCTTTTTTTGTTCCTTCTTTCCTTTTGTTCATCTTTTTTTTGTTCCTTCTTTCCTTTCTTTTCCATCCCAAATTTTTGTCGTTGTTGCTGTTTTGGCTGCACCTGTGGCATATGGAAGTTCCCAGGCCAGGGACTGAATCCAAGCCACAGCTGTGATCTAAACCCAGTTGCAGCAATGGTGGATCCTTTAACCCGCTGTGCTGGGCCAGGGATCAAACCTGCACCTCTGCAGCAACCCGAGCCATTACAGTTGGATTCTTAAGCCACTGCACCACCCAGGGAACTCCACCCCAATTTTTATCAACATCTGCTACTGAAGGGTTGAAAGGCAAGAAGGAGAGGAGGGCAAAGGGATCCTACTCCCAGCTCCACTTAGAATCTTAGTAGGTCCCAGCCACAGGGAATCAACTGCCTCATTTCAAAAATGAGGATGCTGAGGCCCAGAGAGGTGAAGCAACTTCTCCTAAAGTCCCAAAGCATTTCAACATTAAAACTCAAGAGCTATTCACACTTCGCCACATCATATTGGCCTCTCCTGATGGTCTTCAGTCTGCCTCCCGGGTCTGCAACACATAGGAAATGGGATGCACTGATGCCCTTGAGTTTAGGATTTGACCAGTGTCCTAAACAGCTGCATGGGAGAAACTCCTGGGCCACTGTTGAGTGTGATCTCTGCTGTTTGGTCCTGGTGGGAGAAGTAAGTAATTCTGCCCCTACATCCCTTTCACAGAGGCAGCTCAGTCCAGTGACACATCCTCATTCAACAGGGAATCAGTGGCCAATTGAGTTGTCCAGTAGCTTTGCTTCTCATCATAGTTAACTCAATTCCTATAGTCTCAGAGTATCTCAAATTATTTCAATATTAAACAGTTTTCAAAAGCAAATGAATTTAACATCACTTAGGTCTGAAAAATGCACATAGATATGCCCTAAATTACCTAAATTGGAATTGGGACTGTGGGGATGAATGATGATCAGCACTTCATTCTGGATCCCAGACCCTGCCCAGCTCTAATGCTTGGCAATTCTGTAGCTCAGCCAGTTGAGCCACAAGTAGGCAACTTGTTTAAGTATTCCTTGTAGAGACTATGGGCAAAGCCCAGAGCCACAGAGTTGGGAAGGTCCCTAGAGACACTCTCATCTTGACCTTTATTTTACAAATGTGAAACCAAACCCAGGAGATCATGGGAATCACTCAAAGTCAGGTGCAATGCACATTAACATAGATTCAGATGCACCAAACTCTTACGCAGCATTTTGCTGTTAATCCTAAGAGCATTTCAAGTACTTTCAAGCCTGGCCTGAGAAAAAGACCCATCTAGGGCCATGATATTGCCATTAAGAAAAGTCAAGTAGTTCCCATCATGGCTCAGTGGTAACAAACCCAAGTAGTATCCATGAGGACACAGGTTCAATCCCTGGCCCTGCTCCGTGGGTTAAGGATCCTGCATTGCTGTAGCTGTGGTGTAGGCTGGCGGCTACAGCTCCCATTCAACCCATAGCCTGGGAACTTCCATATGCCATGGGTGCAGCTCTAAAAAGAGAAAAAAAAAGAAAGAAAGAAAAAAAGTCAAAAGTAAAATACAACCTAAACCCCTAATTCATAATTGGCCAGAAGCAATAAAGAGAATGCTATCCATCAATATTTATCAACAGTATCACAGTTTATGGGTACTATTTTCATAACCAGTCAGCATGAGAACTTGGAGGTTATAAACACACACTCGGTCCTTAAGTAGGTCTTTAACATCAACAATCCTCATTTCACGGTAAACAGGGTTTAGAGGGACAGTGTGGGGTTTTGCTAAGATGAGGTGGATTAGAGGGGACTGTCATGCTTTGAGGTTGGAGGAGAGAGAGAAAGGAGGAGGAAAAGAGAGAAAAAAAGGAAGCAAAATAAAGCACAGGCAAGGCAAGTCATGGGGCGGGGGTGGGTGAGGAACAAAATGATTACATACAAATCACACAAAATGATTGTGTAAATGCATTAAAAATAGAGCATTGGGCAAAGATGAGACTCTTGGGGGGAGGGGGCAGAACAAGAGGACAGACAGCAGCCAAGGCATCTCGGGAAGGGGCAGCCCAGCAAACCAGGCACGTGAGGGAGATGGGTCAGAGGAGCAGGGACATTTCCAAAGACTGACCCACCTCATCTGGGTGTGAAACATGGATTTCACTGCCTCATGACTGAAAAACAAAACAGACACCCAAATGGAAGTCATTACCATTGGCTCCTCCCATACGGCTAGCAAGGATGCACAGCATTCCAGGTTATGCAATCAAAGCCTTGGCCGCAGCAACAACCTCCAACCCAGCCTCTCCTAGCTGGGCTCCCTCGGCCAGATGCCTGGTTTAGTGGAAAGTGCACTGGCTTTGGACTGAGAAGTTATGGGTTCAAAGTAACCTGGACAGGTTACTTCCCTTCACGGCCTCAGCGTTCTCATCTGTAACCTGCATTTAAAAGGAGAGTGCTGGGAGTTCCCGTCGTAGCGCAGTGGTTAACGAATCCGACTAAGAACCATGAGGTTGAGGGTTCCGTCCCTGGCCTTGCTCAGTGGGTTACAGGATCTGGCGTTGCCGTGAGCTGTGGTGTAGGTCTCAGACGCGGCTCAGATCCCACGTTGCTGTGGCTTTCGCGTAGGCTGGTGGCTACAGCTCCGATTGGACCCCTAGCCTGGAAACCTCCATATGCCGCAGGAGCGGCCCAAGAAATGGCAAAAAGACAAAAAAAAAAAAAAAAAAAAAGGAGAGTGCTGGAGGAGTTCCTGTCGTGGTGCAGTGGGAAGGAATCCAACTAGGAACCATGAGGTTGCGGGTTCAATCCTTGGCCTCGCTCAGTGGGTTAAGGATCCGGTGTTGTAGTGAGCTATGGTGTAGGTTGCAGACGAGGCTCGGATCTGGTTGCTGTGGCTGTGGCGTAGGCCGGCAGCAATGGCTCCAATTAGACCCCTAGCCTGGGAACCTCCATATGCCGCAGGCACAGCCCTAAAAGGACAAAAGACCAAAAAATTTTAAAAATTAAAAAATAAAAGGAGAGTGCTGGAGTTCTTGTTGGGGCTCAGCAGGTTAAGAACCCAACCTGGTGTCCATGAGGATGAGGGTTCGATCCCTGGCCTCACTCAGTGGGTTAAGGATCTGGCGTTGCTTGCAAGCTGCAGTGTAGGTTGCAGATGGGGTTCCAATTAGACCCAGGAATTTCCATATGTTGCAGGTGTGGCCATAAAAAAGGAAAAATATAAAAATAAAAAAATAATAAATGTAGAGTGCTAAGGAGTTTTCTTATAGTGCAGTGGGTTAAGGAGCCGGCATTGTTATTGCAGCAGCTTGGGTCACTGCTGTGGCACAAGTTCGATCCCTGGTCTGAGAACTTCCACATGCCATGGGTTTGGCAAAACACACACACACACACAAAACCTACAAAAAAACCATAAAAGTAGAGTGCTAAAGGGAATTCCCATTATGGCTCAGAGGTAACGAATCTGACTAGTATTCATGAGGATAAGGATCCAATCCCTGGCCTTGCTCAATGGGTTACAGATCCTGTGTTGCTGTGGCTGTGACGTAGGCCTGCAGCTACAGTTCCAATTCCACCTGTAGCCTGGGAACTTCCACATGCCTCAGGTGCAGCCCTAAAAAGACAAAAACAAAAACAAAACAAAAGAAGTAGAATGCTAAAAAATAAATAAATGTGGGCGTTCCCGTTGTGGTGAAGTGGTTAACAAATCTGACTAGGAACCAAGAGGTTGCAGGTTCGATCCCTGGCCTTGCTCAGTGGGTTAAGGATCTGGAGTTGCCACGAGCTGTGGTGTAGGTGGCAGACACTGCTCGGATCCCTTGTTGCTGTGGCTCTGGCGTAGGCTGGGGGCTATAGCTCCGATTAGACCCCTAGCCTGGGAACCTCCATATGCCGTGGGAGCAGCCCTAGAAAAGGCAAAAAGCCAAAAAATAATAATAATAATAATAATAAAGTGGGATGCTATTATTATCCTATTAAAAAACATCCTGGACAATTTAAGTGTGGCATTTTTTGCTATCTAACTTGGGAAGCATTTGAACTGTGTCTGGAGATGGTCCGCTCAGGTCAGACAGACAAATTGCTGGGGTTAAAACGGGGCTTCTAACACCATGTCCAGTGTTCTTTCCACTATAGCAGGCAGCTAGACAGTGACTGCAAAATCATCTCTTCTTGCAGGACAGCCAAGAAGCTTGGGTAAAATGTGGCTGCTGGAAATTAGTGGATGCACAGAAGCCAGAGCGGGCACTGGTGATGATCTGAAGAAAGGGCCCCCAGGCTCCTAGAGCTGTTACATGAAGTGACAAGAGGGCTCTAGGTCGTGACTGCTTAGGAGAGGGTATCCAGAAAGAGCTGCCCCTTCATGTGGCTGAATTTGATCCTCTTTGCCAAGCAGGCAAAGAGCCTCTGGGCACCAGCGCCTCTGGAAAGGATTCACGAGGTCCAGGCCAGTGACCCCCAAGAGGCTTGGGGGGAACGCAACTGCAAAAGGGTTATCATCTAGGTCCAAAATAAACTTTCCAGGCTAGAATGACTTTCCCAAGTGCTTAAAAGCCCTTGTTTCCAGAAACAGGAGGGTAAAGGGAAATCAGAGTTCCCGCTCTGTTGTAGCTTAGGCTTAATTCTTGGATGAGACAAAACATTATCTTCAGCTTCCATTTGGGGGAAGACCTGCTGGCTGTTGATGGCTTAGAGTCAACTTGCCACTGTCATAAGCGCTTATTTCCAGAGTTCCTGTTGTGGCTCAGCAGTAACGAACCCGACTAGTAATCATGAGGATGTGGATTTGACCCCTAGCCTCTCTCAGTAGGTTAAGAATCTGGCATTGCTTGAGCTGTGGTGTAGCTTGCAGATGTAGCTTGGATCCCATGTTGCTGTGGCTGTGGTGTAGGCCAGCAGCTGTGGCTCCAGTTCAATCCCTAGCCTGCGAACTTCCATAAGACAGGGGTGTGGCCCTAAAAAGCAAAAAAAAAAAAAAAAAAAAAAAAAAAAGCCCATCCTTTGTCTCTAAGAGCAGAAGGAATATTGCTTATGCCTCATTCCCCCAAAGCCCCCAGCACCCCCCAGCCTGAGCCACAGACCAACGAGGGGCTCATCCTGTTTGCTGACTCTTCTCCACCTGTGCCCCACCCTAAATATCTTTCTTTGCCCTTCTTTCATTCTTTGTCCCTGATGTGTGCCTTCCAGGGGTGGGGGACTGGCCGCTGAGGGCTTCATCCACCAGGCTCCTTTGCCCTCTGGCTTCTGGTTGGGGGGTCAATGTCAGAACAGAAGGTGGGAGGAGAGAGAGATTGGGTGTGTAGACTGCTAGCTCATCCTCTGCCTTGCTGGAGTTCTGCTGGTTTTTCAACAGGCACAGCCAGGCTGTCGGGTTGGTGGAGGGGATGCCCTTCCATGGCTCCAGCTCTCATCAGCTGCAGAACAGTATCTCCTCCATTGTCCTCTGAGTCTAGCGGTGATAACAGTTTCATGATGTTGCTAAACCCTGGACATCTCACCATTCTTTGTCAGGGTCTAGCAACATCATCTACCCACACTTCTGTCCATTGTCCTTTTATTAAATTCTCTCAGGGTAGCCCCTGAACGTGCCTTCTGATTTCTGTTGGGAAGCTGACAAAGGCATGCTCCTGCCAAGCATCTTCTCAGTGGGTGATGTTCGGCAATGACCTCTAGATAGAAAAATCTCAGCCTTCAGCTTCTAAAATATGTAATTGTTACAAGTTCATCTCATACATCTAACTTCAAGAAACACACAAAGACTCAGAAATTATTTATGTAGGATTCTCTGTTGGCTTCCTCATTACTTGTCTCCTATTCACAATTATTCCAGAACACAATGTCTAGTTTCTGTCCCTTCAAAATCCATGCTAGGTCAGGTTCAACAGCTGATTTGGGGTTTAAGTCAAGTGGCGAGACAGTGCCATAAGGTCTCCCCATCCTCATCACACCCACCCAAGCTAAAGACATACTCACTTGCCGTTGTTAAAGATGACGGTGCAGTTGGGCCAACAGTTGTGGTTCACCAGGCCCAGGTTGGGGAAGATGCCCACACCTACTGCCTGCAGGCCTCTCTGATCACTGAGCGTGAAACCATTGCAGTTAATCTGTCCAGAGAAAAAGATGAGAGTCACCTCACAGACATAGACTTGGCACAGAACATGATCCAGCTGTTGAAAAACAGAAAACCTGGTCTCATCCTGGAAATACTTAAAGAGTCTAGAAGCAAAACAGTCTCCCGTTCTCTGTGTGACGCCTAATGACCCTGAGGTTAGTACCATGGGAAAGTCTTGTATTTGCTAAAATGCATCACCACTCTAAAAGTCTTGAATAGCTGGGTTCTAAAAAGGCCCAAGATGGAAATACTGGTTCCGAAAAGCCTTTCCCTTTTCCTATATCTGGGTCTCACTTAAGTCTTCCCCAGTATCTATTTTGGTTTCTCTCTCTTCCCAGCCATGTCTGGTGGAGCTCTTGTACTCCCTGTCCACAATTTTAAAATCTGAGAGGTGCATCATTTATCTCTGAAGGCAAGGCAAGTCAAATTGTTTACTACCTATATGGCACTTGATTTATTTCCTTTTCCTTAAAAAAAAAGTTATTTGTAGAAACAGATTCCAAATATCAGCTCTCCAGATATTGAAAAAAAAAAAACATGTATAAGAATAAGGAATTCCCATTGTGGCTCAGCAGGTTAAGAACCCAACTAGTATCCATGTGGATGCCCGTTCGATTCCTGGCCTCACTCAGTGGATTAAAGGATACGGCATTGCCAAGAGCTGCAATAGAGGTCAAAGATGCAGCTGGGATCTGGAGTTGCTGTGGCTGTGGTGTAGGCTGGTGACTACTGCTCCAATTTGACCCCTAGCCTGGGAAACTCCATATGCCATGGGTGCAGCCTTAAAAAGACAAAAGAATGTATGAGAATAAATATAACCTGGAATACATTAATAACTGCACACATATTTATGCTATATGTATAAAATAATATATATAGGCACCCTATCAATAATGATAATATAAGACGTGTAATGATATCATTACACTACATATGTAGAGCACATGGCTATTCATTATTGATACTGGAGGAAAGTCACTTTCTCCATTCAATCTCATCAGTCATTCAGTAAATACGTGAAGTTAAGCCTGTTGGTATTGTTAATAAGCCGCAAGACCTTGGGTGCATTTCTTCTCTGAGCCCCATTTACTCATCTGCAGATTGAGAAAGTTGGACTAAATGATCTCTTTGGGTCCTTTCAGCTCTACCCTGGTGAATACACCATCCTGTGGCTATAGTGCTCGGTCCCCCTTAAGGATACCCAGGATCAGTCTATGACACCCACTCACCCTGAGGCCATGGAGCCTAACTGCTGAGGGTAAGAACTCTGGCATCAGACAGTTTCTAGTCCTTCCTTGGATACCAGCTTACTGTGTGATCTTTAGCAGGTTCGTAACCTCTCTGGGTCTAGGCTTTCTGTTCTATAAAATAGGAACGTTAAATCACAGGGTTCATCTTATGTTGTAAAAATTGCATAAAATAATATTTGGGAAGTTGTGAAGGTTAATTTTACGTGCCAAAGCGGCTGGACGGTGGTTACCAGATGTTTAGTTGAATGTTGATCTGAGAAGGTATTTTTTTTTTAATGAGATTAGCGTTTAAATTGGTGGACTTTGAGTAAAGCAGATCAGCCAGCACAAGGTAGGTGGGCCTCGAACAATCAGTTGAAGGTCTTCAGAGACCAGAGACTGACTTCTCTTAAGCAAGGAATTCTGCCAGCGGACTGCCTGTGAACTTGAACCACAATTCTTCTTTGGAACTTCAGCCTGCTGGCCTACCAGCAGCCCCCACAATCACAAGAGCCAATTCACTGAAATAAATTTCCTTCTCCAGATAGATAGATAGATAGATAGATAGATAGATAGATAGATAGGCAGGCAGGCAGGCAGATAGACATATACATTGATGTGGTTCTGCCTCTCTGGAGAACTCTATTGCAGAAGCACTGGCACTAGTGAGGACTGGAGAGATATTAAGTGTGATCATGCTGTTGTCATTACAATAACCCTCTCCCCTGCCCACTCCCCAGGACCCCAGAAGAGGCCAAGCCTGCTGGACAGGAGACATGCCTCCATAGATCATGGCTTGAGCATACTGATCCACTGGGCTCCCACCCCCATCTCCTGGACTCATGACTGCAAGAGGTCTGGATTTGCTGCTCAAGGCAGAGTCAGTCCGCATCCCCACCCTGCACCTCCCCCACCCACCCCACCCGGAAAGCCTCTACTTTACCCTCCCTGGTTTCCCTTGATTGGCCCATCAGATCTGGGGAAAGGAAGAGTCTTATTTCCAAAGTGACTGATGAGCAAGAAGGGATAGTGATTGAGTCTTTGGTTTCATTTTGGAGAAGAGAAAATATTGGAAATGCAGATGAACAAAGTAAATCAATCAAATTGACTGCTGGGAGATAACGTGTAGTTTGTGTGTGGGATGATGACTTCAGACACTGGCAGGTATGACCTCACAGTAAAGCAAGACCAGAAAGGCAACCAGGTGGGTTCCTTATTTGAAACCTCTGTCCCCTTCCAGCGCACCCCCTGGCCTCCCCCTCCCCCCTCTGACCTCGCAGCATCAGGAAACCTCAGTCAGGCGCTCCCAGCAGCCACCCCAACCACCCAGCCCCACTTTGGGAGAAATCTTACCACGCCGAAGATGTGCGAGATATACTGCATGCTGAACTGCTGGCTCTGGGGTGGCCAATACTGCAGGAAAGTGTCCACGTCCATGCGCAGCTCCTTCTGCTCCTCCTCCCCAAAGTGCTCCACATGGTTCTGCAGATCGTCCACGGAGACCAGGCAGCCCTCGGTGAGCCCAGTTCCCTCTCTCTCCACTCGCCACATGATGCGCGCCGCCAGCCTGTGCGGAGGGGCAGGGTTATAGGGAGCGCACATTCGAAGGATAGGGGAGTCGGGAGGAGGAGCCGCTGATTGCCCGGGGGTGGGGCTCACAAGTCAGCGGGCGGTCGCGTCCTCTCAAAGACCTCTTCCAACACAAAGGCGCTGAGAAAACTAAATGAGGTAGTGGATTCCACATCATGTGTGACTTGACTTTTTTTTTTTTTTTTTTTTTTTTTTTGGTTTTTACAACCGCACCTGCAGCATATGGACATTCCCAGGCTGGGGGTTGAATGGGAGCTGCATCTGCAACCTATACCCAGAGCTTGTAGCAACACCAGATCCTTAACCCACTAATCAAGGCCAGGGATCGAACCCACATCCTCATGGATACTAGTTGAGTTCATAACACGCTGAGCCACAAAAGGACTCCCTGAATTTACATGCTTAATGATCAGAGAGAGAGAAGACAATCTAGGAGGAGAAACAGAAAAAGCAAAGGCCAGAGGCTGCCCCAGATGTGGTATGCAGGGAGCAGGGAGTGCCTGGCCCGAGTAGAGGGTTCTGAGGGAGAAGGGGAGGTAAGCTGGGACAAGAAGGGACCCCTGGAAAGCACAGAACTTTGAGTGTGAGACAGAGGGATTTACTTCACCCTGAGGACAGAGACGTCCCCCTTGTTACCTGTCAGGCAGCCCATGCCCACAAGATGAAGCCTGTGACCAGCCGACACTCTAGTGACTCCCTGCCACCCACTGGCTGCAGGCTGGCCAGACGCCTGGGAGGGGCTGGTGGCCTAGACTGACCCTGTTCTGAAGAGGGACCCCCCTTGGCAAAGCACCAGCCTTTTTCACCTCCCTTTTGAGTCACAGTTATTTCTGCAGAGACTGTACTGGGGACCCTAGGTGCTGGGAAATCAAGGTGTCCCCCTGTGGGGACCCAGGATAGCCCTGGAGAAAGTAGGATTCTGGCTCAGGTATGTGCTGCCTCCAAATAATGAGGAAATGGTCACAAAGCTTAGAGACTAGACACTGTTGGATGATATGTTTCGACTCAGTATCAGAAGAAACTACCAACTGGGACTGTGCCCGTGGAGGGAGGGAGTTCCCATCACAGGCGGTAACGTTTAACTTTGGGCCTCAAATACTAAGTAGAATATCAGAGAGATGTCTGCACACCCGTGTTTGTGACAGCCTTGTTCACAATAACGAAGATGTGGAAACAAGCCAAGTGTCCATCGAGAGATGAATGGATAAGATGTGGTATATACACTTGATGGGGTATACTCAGCCTGGAGAAAAAAAGACATCCTGTCATTTGCTACAACGTGGATGGACCTTGAAGGCATTACACTAAACAAAGCAAGCCAGACAGAGAAAGATAAATACTGTAGGGTATTGCTTATACATAATACTGCACAGTATTACTCATGCATGGAATCTAAAAAAATAATAATCAGATAATAATAATCAAACTCATAGAATCAGAGAGTAGAAAAGTGGTTGACTGGGGCTGGAGTATGGGAGAAACAGGGAGAGGTTGGTCAAAGGGTCCAAACTTTCAGTTTTAAGATGAATAAAATCTGAGGATCTAAGGTATATCATAGTGACTGTACTTGATAGCACTGTGCTGTATATCTTTGCAATTTGACAGAGCAGTAGAACATAAATGTTCTCACCCAAAAGAAAAATATATATAAATACATCAGGTGATCGAGGTATTAACCAGATGGAGGGAATCCATTCGCAGTAGACATGGATATCAAGTCACCAATGTATGCTGTAGATACCTTACAATTTTACATGTCAATGATACCTCAATAAAAAGGAAAAGTATGTATGTATAAATAAATAAATAAATAAATAAATAAATAGGAGTCCCGTTGTAGCTCGGTGGCAATGAATCCGACTAGGAACCATGAGGCTGTGGGTTTGATCCCTGGCTTTGCTCAGTGGATTAAGGATCCGGCATTGCTGTAAGCTGTGGTGTTAGGTCACAGATGTGGCTCAGATCTGATGTTGCTGTGGCTGTGGTGTAGGCCAGCAGCATAGCTCTGATTCAACCCCGAGCCCAGGAACCTCCATATACCACGGGTATGGCCCTAAAAAGCAAAATAAATAAATACATAAATAAATAAATAAAATGCAAGTGAAATTATGAAAAAAAAGGAGGAGGAGGGGAAGGAGAAGTAGGATTTAAATAGATGGAACTAAGGGACATGGGGTGGCTGATGGAACCATTTCGGTTTGCAGTTTCCTTAAAATTACCAGATTCGGTGATTCCCATCTGTCCTTTAACTGCATTCTCTACACATAGCGATAATGCTCCCCACATCACTGTCCCCATCTCCACTGTTCTCCACTGCCAGCCTCCTAAGCACCCACCTGCAGAGTATCAGGCACTACCCCGGCAGAGCTCAAGGACCTGGGAGCTCTGGGATTGAGGCTCCCCGGGGATTGGCACTGAGATTTTCAGTGATGGCCTCTGGGAGGGTGGGGAGGCACTAACTGATGCAAATGCAAATACCTTTCCTACCTTTCGGGTGTAATGAGTGCAGAGGTCTAGTGTCAACCACAGGGACTAGTGGGGTTGTGGTCACTTAACAAGTACTGTATTTTTTAAAGGGGTTCATTGCTATTGAGCTTAAGCTCATTTTGCCAGATTTTCACCTGTTTTTAAAGACAAGTCAGAAACACTAATTTTTTTAATATGGAATTTCCTAATTTTTTGACATGAACAGATCTATTTTAAAAAATTAAGCATTGGGGGAGTTCCGTTGTTGGGCAGTGGGTTAAGGATCCAGCACTGTCACAGTTGTGTCTTGGGTGGCTGCTGTGGCTTGGGTTTGATCCCTGGCCCAGGGAACTTCCACATGATGCAGGCACAACAGCAAAAAAAAAAAAAAAAAAAAATGCATTGAGGAGCCATACAGAACAAATCTGTAGCCAGCTCCAGCAAGTACATATCCCCTTATAAATGGGCTTTCCAGACCAGGAATAAGGAACCATATCCTGACTCTTTGGGGTTTGTTCCCAGTTTGCGCTCAGCCCCGTTTGCTTGGACCTGGGAATGCTATCCCTGCCTCCCTCCCCCGCTTGACATTTGGGAATCCCAAGCCCAACCCCCGGGGCGCAGCTCTGACCTGATGTTCTCATTGGGCACCTTCCCATATCTCTTGATGGCCGAACACTCGTTCTTGTGGTTCAGCCAAGCATCCTTCTGGCAGGTGCGGTCACAGTAATGGGCAAACTTGCACTGCCCACAGCGATGGAGCTTCTCCTGCCTCTTGAAGCAGGTGTGGCACACGAAGTTCACAAGGCTGGAAATGGAGGGAGAAAACATGGGACCGGGGGCACCACACTGGCCATTGAGGGGCTGGGGTTCAGGTCCCTGAGTCAGCGGGCCATCCTTGTCTTTCTACACTTGAGATGCCCACTTTTCAAAAGCAGGGGCTTGGGTTTCCAAAGGTCCCCTCTAGCTATAACTGATTTTCTTTTTTTTGATGACTATTCTTTTAGCAGGTATTTTTAAGTAAAACCAATGTAGGAGACAGTACCCTTTACAGTCTATATGCATTAAGGAGCACTGTGATTGGGGGACAGGGGCCCATAGGGTATTCCTGGGTCACAACAGAGGAGACTCTTGAGGAACCAGGGAAGTCTTCTAGGCCAAGGGAGAGGGTGGAAATTCCTGACAGTCCTCTTGTCAAAAGTTACAAGTCATTGGCACCCTGGCCTAGGAGAGGGCATTCTGTGTGGCATGTTCTTCTCATTGTTGAAATGGAATATCCCTTTCCCCAAAGAACAAAAAAATCCTAACTCTTTACCATATGATGGGACATGTAACATGGTGTCTCTTACCCAAGATGAAGTCTACCCGTGAAATGTCATAGCTTTGTGTGTTTTGCAAGTGTAAGAATGACAGGGTTATTGAGGTCACTGATGTCACCTGCTGTATTCTCCTGGCTCCCAGAGAGAGTGGGGGTGATGGGTAGCCAATTCCACAATCTCCTGTGTGGCCATCTGCTGTGAGGCACCATGCTAGTCATGTTAGTAATGGTGAAGTACACACGAGCATGAAAGGCTAATGCTTCTTTATAAGTTAGGGCAGATTCAAGGTTATTCCCGTAGTAATATCTTCCTCTCTCCCTTGCACTCGCTTAAGCTTTCCTAATGAGAGAGGAAGGGTAGAATTACGCTGGCATATTTACAATTGCCCAGAAGCGGCAACCCAACCTAACTAGGCCCCAAGATACTCCAGTGTAGACTTAACCCTTGATTGGGTGATGGAGAGGTCTTTACAATCATGCGTATAATCCCTTATCGGGCCTTAACTTGATTCAACCACCAGTTCGATAGCTCCCCTTCATATTGTCTTATGAGAAGTTTTACAATCACTTTGCTACAATAAACACTTAATTACTTTTCATAAAAAGGAAACGTGAACAAATTGTGAGGACATATGTATATAGTTACACTGTTTTTTAACCAATTTATGCATTTTATATTTTACTTATTTTCAGAGGGTATATTATTTTTGTTATTCTTACCAGTTAAGTTATTCTTTTTATTATGCTATATAAAATATTTAATGGTATATAAGGCTTTCTTCTTTATAAATTTTAGTTGCATAATATAACAATTTTAATATAATGCTAATTTTTAAAGAAAATTGAAATGTCGGAGTTCCCGTCATGGTGCAGTGGTTAACGAATCTGACTAGGAACCATGAGGTTGAGGGTTCGATCCCTGCCCTTGCTCAGTGGGTTAACGATCCGGCGTTGCCGTGAGCTGTGGTGTGGGTCACAGACGCGGCTCAGATCCTGCGTTGCTGTGGCGCTGGTGTAGGCTGGCAGCTACAGCTCCGATTCAACCCCTAGCCTGGGAACCTCCATATGCCGCAGAAACGGCCCAAGAAATGGCAAAAGGACAAAAAAAAAAAAAAAGAAAGAAAAGTAAAAGAAAAAGAAAATTGAAATGTAACAGATAATACTAAGTAGTAAGAATGAGAGCTATACAAAATGGGATAAAGTATAGAATAAATTTCCTATTTGCCTCAGCATATTTTCCATTCCATTTCTCCAGAGGGAGTCACTTAATCTGTTTCTTGAGATCCATGATATAATAATCTGTGTGAATGTAATTGTGTTTAAATGTAAGTATTTCATTCTGTAAAAAAAAAATTAAAAATAAAATTTCAAAAAAAATGTTATGAAGATTATGTAGGGAAAAAAATCTATTCTTCAATAAATCTAGTGTTAAAAAAAAAAAAAGGAAACATGATCAGGGAGTTCCTGCTGTGGCTTAGTGGTAACAACACCCAACTAGCATCTATGAGGACAAGGGTTCAACCCCTGGCTCCACTCAATGGGTTGAGGATTTGGCGTTCACTGTGAGTTGTGGTGTAGGTCACAGATGCGGCAGCTTGGATCTGGTGCTGATGTGGCTGTGGCGTAGGCCGGCAGCTGCAGCTCTGATGTGACAAATTTCCATATGCCATGGGTGCAGCTCTAAAAAAAGACAAAAGGAAATGTGATCAATGATTTTTCTCCTAGTGAACTCACAGTAGGTTCCAAACGTTGACCACTAAATTATTTTCTACAGGCTCTGTTTTAGATTTCAATCTACAATTTTTCTAGGCCCTTGAGTCAATTTTTAAAAACTGGTGAAATCCCCAGAAAGTATTGCAAGTTATCCCCTAATGAGATATCCTTGAGACAAAGCTGACTTTTCTCTCCATCACCCCACTGGCCATTAAGGTTTAACCACAAGGCTGGAACTAGAAAAAAATAAAGGGGTAGATTTGATGCAGAGAAGGGCTTCTCAAATGTTAGTGTGCATGCATATATCAGAGATCATGTTAAAATTCAGGTTCCAATTCAGCAGGTCTGGGGTAGGGTCTGAAAGTCTGCATTTCTAACTAGATCCAAGGTGCTACTGATGCTGCAATGTTAAGTGTCATGAAATGGATGTAGAGATGAGAGAAAAACTAAATTCTGCCCTTTCTTGTTGGGGTGGGGGGTACAGGGTTATGCATAGAAGTGTCAGGAAGCCTTCTTGCTTAAAAAAAATAAAGCTTCTCCTACTGGTTTCCAACTCCTTTATGCTGGTGGTAAGATGGGTATTATAGAAAGTCAGATCTGGAATGAGTCAGAGCTGGGTTCAACACTTAATTCCACTGTCTATGTGCTATGTAACCTCAAGGAAATATGCCAACCTCTCTGAGCCTTCCTTTCTTTATGTGAAAATGAAAATAGCAACACCTAGATCTTGATATCTTTTAGACTGATTACTATTACCTTTTAATAAAATATACTTTGTATTTTTAAAAAGTCAAGCAAGAGGAGTTCCCATTATGGCGAAGCGGAAATGAACTCAACTAATATCCACGAGGACATGGGTTCAATCCCTGGCCTCAATCAGTGGGTCCGGGATCCAGTGTTGCCATGAGCTCTGGTGTAGGTCGAATATGTGACTCAGATTCCGTGTTGCTGTGGCTGTGGTGTAGGCCAGCAGCTGCAGCTCCTATTCGGCCCCTAGCCTGGAAACTTCCATATGTCACAGGTACAGCCCTAAAAAGGAAAAAAAAAAAAAAGTCAAGCAAGAAGAAAATTACAAAGAGGTTCCAAAATTCTACCACTTTCAGAGTGATTTGAAGATTAAATGAAACACCATGTGAAGGAGCAGCCCAGAGCCTGGCACTGAATGAGGACCCAGTAGACATCAGTCTGGTCCACCATCCATCAGTCACATGGGGAGGTTGAGCCAGGTGATGTCTGAGCCCCTGCTCTCCTCCAGCCCCACTAATTGCCAGGCAACCGCCAGAGAGGAAGACATCCCAGCTGGAAAGAGACCTACAGGTAGAGGGCCAAGGACACCCCCCCTTGATGGGAATACCTCCTCTTCTTTATTCCCCCGGTGAGAGGCTCTAAAAGATATGAAGTCTTGGAGGTCGTCATGCTAAGCAAAATAAGTCACACAGAGAAAGACAAATGCTGGAGTTCCCATCATAGCTCAGTGGCTAACAAACCCGACTAGCATCCATGAGGATGAGGGTTCGATCCCTGGGTTAAGGATCCGGTGTTGCCTTGAGCTGTGGTGTAGGTTGCAGACGCGGCTCAGATCCTGCGTTGCTGTGGCGCTGGTGTAGGCTGGCAGCTACAGCTCCAATTCAACCCCTAGCCTGGGAATCTCCATGTGCCAAGGGTGTGGCCCTAAAAAGACCAAAAAAAAAAAAAGAAGAAGAAGAAGAAGAAGAAAGAAAGACGTATAGCTGTATGAGATCACTTATATGGATATCTAAAAAATAGACTCTAAAAAATGCAATAAATTCCAAAAAAGGAGTTCCCATTGTGCCTCAGTGGGGTGGACCACATAGTGTCCATGAGGATGCAGATTCAGTTCTTCTGTGGGTTAAGGATCTGGCATTGCCTCGACTGTGCCATAGGTTGCAGATTCGGCTCAGATCCCGAGTTGCTGCGGTTGTGGTGTAGGCCGGCAACTGCAGCTCTGATTTGACCCCTAGCCTGGGAACTTCCATTTGCCACAGGTACAGCCATGAAAAGAAAAAATAAATAAACAAGGTTAGAAAAAAAAAAAAGCAGATTCACAAATATAGAGAACCAACTAGTGGTTACCAGTGCAGAGAAGGGAAAGGGGTGGGGCAGTATGGGGGGTCAGGGAGAGTAAAAGGAACAAACTTTTAGGTATAAAATAAGCTACAAGGATACCCTGAACAAACAGGGAATATAACCAATATTTTATTATAACTATAAACAGAGTATAACCTTTAAAAATTATGAGTCACTATATTATACATCTGTAACTTATCATACATCAACTATACTTCAATAATTTAAAAAATTATTGAAGTATAGTTGATTTACGTTTCAGGTGTACAGCAAAGTGATTCAGCTCTCTCTATATATAGATTTTTTTCAGATTTTTTCCTTTATAGGTTATTATAAGATATTGAAATAGTTCTCTGTGCTATACAGTAGGTCTTTGTTGTCTACTTTATATATGGCTGTGTGTATCTGTTAATCTCAAATTCCCAATTTAGTGTGTGTTGGTGGTAAACTGGTGAGCATAGCTGCCTTCCAAATTTCCCATTTCTCCCTCCCTCACTTAAAACCACTTTTTAGCTTCCAGGAGAAAGAGTGCTTCTTTCAGCCAGCTTAGTGAGTGATCTTCAGCAAGCCTCATTTCTCCTCCTAGTCTCATATTTCCAACCCCCACAAGAGTGCAATTTACACAGCACTTGGCCGTTTTCAAAGAGGTGATCTGTTTGGTTGGTTTGCTTTTTAGGGCCACACCTACAGCATATGGAAGTTCCCAGGCTGGGAATCAAATTGGAGCTGCAGCTGCCAGCCTACACCAGAGCCACAGCAACGTAGGATCCGAGCCACATCTGTGACCTACACCACAGCTCATGGCAACACCGGATCCTTAACCCACTGAGCAAGGCCAGGGAGAAAACCTGAATTCTCATGGATACTAGGTTTGTTACCAATGAGCCACCACAGGAACTCCCAAAAAGATGTTTTCAGCAATTCTTTTTTGCCAAACCTTCGCCACCACCCTTTAGAGTATAGGCCATCACTATCATCAGTGGGGTAATATCCCCATAGAAGTCCCTGATGCCTGCCACTGCGCCCAGCACAGAAGGCAGCAGAAGCCACCAAGCCCACCTGCTTTGCCTGCAGCCCTGAGTGTGCCCTGCCCTGGCCAGCGGGTCCCTGCTCACTCTTTGCTCGGCAGCGCTGGGTTATGTCATCTGTCAGAGTCAAGAGGGATGGAAGGGCAGCTGCTGCTCAGCTCCTTGTATGGAAATAACCAGTTACTGGAGAGATAAAGGCAAAGAGATGGTGCCTGCAAGGTGGACGAGTCCTTCATGAGCACAGCCAGAGAGTCCTGGACCAACAGTTCTGGCTTTCTGAGCTACTTAAAAACTCTCAGCCTGCTGGAAGGTCTCCTCTCAAAAATTGAGAGAGAGGGCACCTATCAAGAGTATCACATGTCCCAAGTACCCAGAGAACTTTACAATATTCTAAATTCTTCTTTCCTTGTTCCTACCCCTCTTTCTTCTCCCACAGGTACTTATTGGGCATCATTTGCAACAGCGTGGATGGACGTGGAGTATTATGCTTATAAAATAAATTAGACCAAACCCAGTGCTGTTTGTTATCATTTATATGTGGCACCTAAAAAAGAAAACAGAATTTCCCTGGTAGCTCAGTGAATTAAGGATCTGACATTGTCACTGCAGCGGCCTGGGTTGCTGCTATGGTACGGGTGTGATCCCTTGGCCTGGGAATTTCCACATGCTGGAGGCGCATCCAATTAATTAATTAATGAAACAGATGAGTATAACAAAAACAAAAACCGACTCCCAGTGGGGAGAGGGAAGGGCTGAGGGGCAGATAGGAGCAAGGGATTAAGTGGTAAGAACTACTGTGCAGGAGTTCCCGTCGTGGCTCAGTGGAAACAAATCTGACTAGCATCCACGAGGACACAGGTTTAGTCCCTGGCCTCACTCAGTGAGCTGTGGTGTAGGTCGCAGACATGGCTTGGATCCCACATTGCTAGACTGTGGTGTAGGCCAGCAGTTGCAGCTTCGATTAGACCCCTAGCCTAGGAAGCTCCATATGCTGCAGGTGCAGCCCTAAAAAGCCAAAAAAAGAAAGAGTATTTATTCAGCCTCTATTATGTGCTGTGCATCAAGCTAGACGATAGAGGGCCTTCAAGACAACAAAGATACAAACTTTACCTTCCAGCAGTCCCCAGGCTAGGCTGGGGCATAAACACAAGTTAGCAAAGTGAGGTGTTCGGTCCAGGAACACCCTGAGAATCTGCTGCAGGGTTTGAGGAGGGGAGACCCAGCTTCCATGGAGGTGGGGAGGGGAGGCCTCCACCAAGGCAGTCACCAAGGGGGCAAGCAAGTATTGTTCTGACCCTCTAAAGATGAGCCGAGTTGGTACTGAGAATGTCAAGTTCTTCTACACAGAGAGGTACTGGCAAGAGCCAAAGGCTTCCACGGGGTTGGGGGAACCGGGAGGCCAGGCGTGTATAGGAGACAGAAGAGCTGTTTGACGAGAGCAGAGGACTGCCGTATCGGAAAATAGTTTTCAGAAGATGACCAGACTATGGAGCCCATGGAATGCAGCCCTTGGTAGCAAGTCCTTTTTCTGCAGGCATAGGGGAGTCACTAGAGGCTTCTACAGAGAGAAACACCACCAGTTGCTACACTCACTTTCTTTTCCCCACGGCATCTACTTAGTATTGTTTTTAAATGACCCATGTCAGCCTTTATGGGGCATGTCTGGATTCATGCCTGCGCAATTATTTAGCTTAGCAGAAGTTAGGTGGTACTGCTTCTCTAGGCCAGACCTAGAGATTGCCTATTTATTTTTAACATCTCTTTTATTAAAATGGAAATTCTCTTCAGTGGATTAATTTGATGGACCTCTTTTTTTAATTAAGATATTATGAATCCATAATAGAAAAATACCTTGGAGTTCCCATTGTGGCTCAGTGGTTAACAAACCCAACTTACATCCATGAGGGCTCGGGTTCCATCCCTGGCCTTGCTCAGTGGGTTAGGGACCCGGTGTTGCCATGAGCTGTGGTGCAGGTCACAGACATGGCTCAGATCTGGCTGTCAACTATAAGCTCCAGTTTGACCCCTAGCCTGGAAACCTCTATGTGCCTCCAGTGCAGCCTTAAAAAAAACTAAAGACAAAAAAAAAAAGAAAGAAAGAAAAAGGAAAAAGAAAAATACCTTCAGGAGTTCCCATCGTGGCGCAGTGGTTAACGAATGCGACTAGGAACCATGAGGTTGCGGGTTTGGTCCCTGCCCTTGCTCAGTGGGTTAACGATCCGGCGTTGCCGTGAGCTGTGGTGTAGGTTGCAGACGAGGCTCGGATCCCGAGTTGCTGTGGCTCTGGCGTAGGCCGGTGGCTGCAGCTCCGATTAGACCCTTAGCCTGGGAACCTCCATATGCTGCGGGAGCGGCCCAAGAAATAGCAACAACAACAACAACAACAAAAAGACAAAAAAAAAGAAAAATACCTTCAGACTTTCTCCAAGTTATGCATTTTCCCTGTAACTAACTAGTGTTTCTTACATGCTAAACTGTGCCCCTACGCCCCAAATTGATATTCTGAAGCTCAATCCAGTACCTCAGACTATAAGTGTATTTGGAGACAGACCCTTTAAGGAGGCAATTAAGTTAAAAGAGGATCCTTAGGATGGCCCCTAATCCAGTATGACTGGTGTCCTTACAAGAAGAAGCAATTAGGACACAGGCAGAGGGAAGACCTTGAGAGGACGAGGAGGAGGTCACACCTACACGTCAAGGAGAGAGGCCTCAGAAGAAACAACCCTGCAGACAATTGATCTTGTACTTCTAACATCCAGAATTGTGAGAGAATAAATTCTGTTGTTTAAGGGGGAAAAAAAAAAAAAAGCAATTCTCAAGATTTTCTCTGCTGCAACTTACAGGACAAGACTTACACACCTGTTACTAAGATCTACATTAACCTCCTGCCCTCCAGCTGCCACCAAACCCCTCTTCCCCAGACTCAGAGTACAATGCAAATGAGTGAAGGTGACACGGTGATGGGGACAATCTAACATTTGACCTAAACTATGTTTAAAAGGTAATTCTTGGAGTTCCCATCGTGGTTCAGCAGAATCAAATCTGATTAGTTACCCTGAGGACCCAGGTGTAATCCCTGGCCTTGCTCAGCGGGTTAAGGATGCAATGTTGCCGTGAGCTATGGTGTAGGTCAAAGACGAGGCTTGGATCTGGCGTTGCTAAGGCTGTGGCTGTGGCTGTGGTGTAGGCCGGTGGCTACAGCTCCAATTGGACTCCTAGCCTTGGAATCTCCATATGCCTCGGGTGTGGCCCAAAAAAGACCAAAAAAAAAAAAAAAAAGACAATTATTTCCCAACTTCTGCATTTGAGAATTATTTAATGAAATTTAGTAATTCATATCAAATTTAGTAACTGACATATCAACACATCTTACCTCCACAGCTAAATTAAAGTGCCAAATTAGAGACATATTTCTAAATCTACTGTGGTTATCTTTAAGGTCAAGTGCAAATGTCTAAGTCTGTAACCTGAATACTTTCACAAAGTTATTCACTCATTTTCTGAACTCACTGTTCAGGAATTCCTCTGATCCCTTTATTAAATTATTTCCATTTATAGAATCATTTATCTCCATCACCTATCCACCAGCTGTTACCAGATTAAAAGCCACACGTGTATTTGTACATATGCCATGGTTACTTCTGGTGTTCCATGGGCCCACATAGAATTACCCGGGTTAACAGCCCACATCTCTCCACTGGTCCTGAAGAAGCTCATAATTGGTTTGATTTTCAAAAAAAACCTGCTGACATTAATCTCATTTAAAATACCCTTCTTTTTCTCATGTTTTCATCTTTGTTTTTTATTACATGTATACATATATTTATTCTCTTAGGCACTTTCAACTCTTTTTTTTCTGCCATGAGGAAGTTCCTGGGCCAAGGATCAAACCTAAGCCATAGCAGTAACGATGCTGGATCCTTAGCCCACTGAGCCACCAGAGAACTCCTCACCTCTTTAAACAATAATTTAGGAACTGGTCAAGAAGATTAAAAAAAAATTCACTATCCTTTCCACCTTTTAACATCTTTTGTGATAAACTGGATTAACAGGAAACTCCTATCATTGATTGTGGTAGGCTGAACGATAGCCCCCCAAAAATATGAATGTCCTAATCCTGGAGCCTAAGAATGTGTTACCTTATGTGGCAAAAGGGACTTTGCTGATGTGATTAAGGTCAAGGACCTTGGAGTTCCTATTGTGTCTCAGCAGCTTAAGAACCTGACATAGTATCCATGAGGATGTCAGTTCGATCCCTGGTCTCACTCAGTGGGTTAAGGATCCAGTGCTGCCACAAGCTGCAGTGCATGTCACAGATGTGGCTTGGATCCAGTGTTGCCACAGCTGTGGTGTAAGCCGGCAGCTGCAGCTCCAATTCAATCCCTAGCCTGGGGCCTTCCATATGCTGCGGTGTGGTCATTAAAAAAAAGATCGAGGACCTTGAGATGGAGATATGATCCTGAATCATCTAGGAGGGCCTAACATAATCATAAGGGTCCTTATATGAGGTCAGAGAAGAAGATGCTTTGCCAGTGCTTTGAAGATAAAGCCCAGGGAGGCAGGCAGGCTGTAAAAGCTAGAAAAGTCTAGGCAACATAACCCTGTGCACCGATTTCAGATCTCTGGCTTCCAGCATTACATAATAAATTTCTGGCAATTTTTTACACCAAAAGTAGAAAACTAATATGTCGGCTTGTTATCATAAGCACTTTTTTCCCCTATATAATCACATGTAGATTTCCATTTCTTACCTATGATTTTCTGAATCTAACCATTCTCAGGCCCCAGAAGTGGATTTGTATCCTTCTGAAATTCATGGGTACCTACTCTTTCTTTGATTAAGGCTAAATATACTCATTGGACAGACAAGAACAAAAGCAAATTAAGTAGGCAATGCTGGGTCCGCTTGTATATTGGGTTGGGCAGTAAAAAATGATGATAGACGAGATCATGGGAGATTCATACTTGCCCTATGCCTTACCCCTCTGTGATCCCAGGAAGGCGTCACTAAGCCTCAGTTTCCCCATCTGTAAGAGAGTTTTGCATGCGTTCTATGGGTATCAACCTACTTCTGAATTGAGAACAATTTCAAAAGAGATAACATTCTCCCCAGAGATAAAAACATGCATGCACATCTGCATAAAAGCTGATCCTCCAATTATAGGTGTTTCCCTAGCTAAGGATGAATGGACTCAGGTTAAGAACCTATAGGCTAGCTATACTCTAAATTCAAGGTGTTTGCAACTCTTAAAAAAAAAAAAGAATGATCAAATAGTATTTGGGGGAGTTCCTGCTGTGCCACAATGGGATTGGAGGCATCTTGGAAGTGCTGCAATGCAGGTTCGATCCCCAGCCCGGCACAGTGGGTTAAGGATCCAGCATTGCTGAAGCTGCAGTTTAGGTAGCAACTGTGGCTCGGATCTGATCCCTGGCCTGGGAACTCCATATGCCTTGGGGTGGCCAAAAAAGGAAAAAAAAAAAGTATTTCCTTCCGGCTTCTAGAACTGCCCACAAGCACCGTTCCTGTGCCATTTCTTGTATTTAATGCTAAAATAAGATAATTATCAGGACAGGCTTTATTCCTATATCAGCCTTGCATCCCTCTCTTGCTGCATTGGAGTCTTTTGTGTGTATTGAATAAATGGTGCAACCCAGAAAATCTCAGGCTGGGAGAGATTCTCAGGGTCACGTGACCCAATTCCCCTCTGTGGCCTGACTCTTCATGCACATCATCTTGACCAGGTTGGCACCAAGAAATACACAATCTTGGAGACAGTCCTTTCCATCTCCAGAGAGTGCCATCAGCCCTGTTCTACCTATAAGGCAATAGAAGCTCCGTGTCAAGGGCCAAAAAACTTGCAGGTCCTCCAGAAAATGTTTGAGACAGACAACACCTTTCAATAGTTCCAAAAAACATTTAAACAAAAATGCAAAATGGAAATTACTAACCATTTCAAAAGCAATGATATAAAAGCCCACTCGGAGTGGTCAAACAAAAACTACACTGCCATATTGTGAGCTGGTGCCTCTAAAGGTAAGGCTGTCCAGGACCTACTTAATTCTTAAAATCTCTGACCAAGACTTTTTATCTCCCCCATTTTTACCTGAAATATGACTCTTGTCAAGAAACCCAGTTCTCACTCTTCTGTCAATTAAAAAACTTCAGAACCCTCTTTCTTTCAAATGACATTTCATTATTGGTAGATGATTATTAAGAGAAGTTCTTCAATGTTACTGTAAAAAGGTGCTTCCAATTCTTGCACCTGGTCAATTCTTCGGAATCTACTTGATGTCGGCCAGGTATCTTTTGGTTGAAGGTGATGGCGATGGTGTGATTTTATGTATATTTGTAATAAACTGTGCCCCCTGGACCTTGGTCTGTGGATCAGCTGGGTTAACCAACTACTTGATTTTATAGTTTGGAAGAGATGGAGGCTGTACTTCAAAGGACTGGAAGAATCCTTCCAAGACTAAGCAAAGATGATGATCTAATCTCCTTGCTGAAGGCCTGAGTCACACTTAAAATTAAAACCATTTATCTTCTCACTCCATTTGATATAAAATGAATGAAATAAGCTTAAAAAGGAAGGATGCAATGACAATAAGTAACTGGAATAAAAATAAACTAAAAGGAAAAAGAAAATAAAAGCTTAGACATCATTTTAAGATACATGTAAGATAGGGAAAAAAGGGATAGTTTTAAAACTAAGATGGATGACATGAAAAATTAAAGAAAGTCAAAACTAATTGAGGTCTATAAAAGAATTGAAACCCAAAGAGATAAGAAAGCAAAGGATACAAAAGAGTTCCAATAATTTAGAAGTCCTAAACATTAAGGGATAAAAAACAAATGGGCTACAATATAATTTTAAATGAAGGCATCAATAGAAAATCGGCAATTTACAAAAGAAGTGTAATGACCAATAAACATCTTTTTAAAAAAACCTCTCACCTCCAAAATAATAAAAAAAATTCTAAAAATAATACCAAAATATAAGTTGTATAGGTTGAGTTTGAAAAGACCAAAGTAAAAGATAACTTTCTGTGTTGACCAGGATTGGGACAGGATTGCAAACGTTATATGGTTCATGAGGAAAATTGATTTGATCCCCTTTGGGTGGGGTGATTTGGAAATATATATTAAGAACCTTAAAAATGTCTTTTGAATCCAAAATGAATACTTCTAGGAGTTAATCATTAATAAATAATCAGAGCGAGTTTCCAATGTGTGCATTGGAAATGAATTCGACTAGGAACCACGAGGATGTGGGTTTGATCCCTGGCCTCACTCAGTGGGTTAAGGATCCGAAATTACCCTGAGCTGTGGTGTAGGTTGCAGATGCGGCTCAGAACTGGTGTTGCTGTGGCTATTGTGTAGGCTGGCAGCTGTAGCTTCAATTAGACCCCTGGCCTGGGAACCTCCATATACCACAGGTGTAGCCCTAAAAAGCAAAAAATAAATAAATAAATAATCAGAGATGTAAGGAAAGATCTACTAGGAAAAGTGGAAAGCAAACTTGATATCCAATATATAGCACTTGTTAAATTGATGGACAACAGTGAACAAAAGGAATATTATATAGTCACTAAAAATGGTGTGGAAGGATAATCATGGTTTAGAAAGATGTTCACAACATAAGCAAAGAAAACAAGTGGCACAGTAATTCCACTTTTGTGTTAAGAAAAAAATGTGTACATTAATTACATAAATGCATCATTTTTTCTACCATTAAGAAACAACATCAAAATTCTACCAATTAAACCATAATGAGTCACAGACTATAGGATACATCATGATTTCAGAGATGTTAAAACGAAATATGTCCTGAGGGTTTGGGATTGTCATATGCACACTGAGGTATATGGAATGATTGGCCAGTAGGGACCTGCTGTATAGCACAAAGAACTCTACCCAATTCTGTGATAATCTATGTGGTAAAAGAATGTGAAAGAGAATGGATGTGTGTACATGTATAACTGAATCTCTTTGTTGTATAGCAGAAATTATCACAACCTTGTAAATCAACTATACTTCAATAAATTTTTTTTAAAAAATGAAATCTATATTCTACAGTTGGTAAAATACTATATCGTGTCACATTCCTTTCATTGTAAAATAACCCTCCAGATATTTTAATATCTTGAACTTAGGGAAGCATTTTATAATAGAGGTATGCATTTAATATAGTGTTTCTCTGGAGTTCTGTTGTGGCTCAGCAGTAATGAACCCAACTAGTATCCATGAAGACACAGGTTCAATCCCTGGCCCCACTCAGTGGGTTAAGGATGTGGCCTTGCCATGAGCTGTGGTGTAAGGTGAAGATGAAGCTGGGATCTGGCATTGCTGTGGCTGTGGTGTAGGCTGGCAGCTGCAGTTCCCATTCAACCCCAGCTTGAGAACTTCCAGATGCCACCCCTCTGGCCCTAAAAAAAAAAAGAAAAAAATACATATAGTGTTTCTCTCATCACCACCGGCCACCTACAAATCATTAGGATCAGGAAAATATTTATGGAGTACCCATTGTGGCTTGGTGATTTAAGAACTTGACATAGTTTCTGTGAGGATTCGGGTTTGATCCCTGGCCTTCCTCAGTGGGTTAAGGATCCGCCATTGCTGTCGGCTGTGGTGCACAGATGCAGCTCAGATCCCTTGTTGCTATGGTATAGGCTGCAGCTGCAGCTCTGATTCAACCCCTGGTCCAGGAACTTCCATATGCCACTGGGGCAACCATGAAAAAAAAAAGAAAATATTTATATGCATCATATTTGCATAAAACAATTGTAAGAAGTCCCTTATACCTCAATTTTTGAAAAAAGGAAAAAATAGATTATTAAGGGTAAATGTCAGAAGGTTAACGTAGTTTCCTCTAAATGCTAAGGTTGCAGAGAATTTTATTTTCTTACTTTGGTTTTTCTGTCATTTCTAAATTTTTATTATTTTTATTTTTAATAAAATAATTTTATTATTATTTAATAATAATTTTAATTATTTTAATAAGCTTTTAAAAAATCGGAATACAGCATCATGCATTCCCAGATTAGCCCTGCCTCATGCAGAAACAAGCAGGATCACTCAGGCTAAGGAACCATGGAGCTGTTGTTCTCTGTCCTCCCTAAAACTGGGAACCCTCAGAGTTAAGACCTCGAGGGACAGGAAGCAACCTTTAACAGCTCACCCACTTTATAAGGCCATATCCATGATAGACCGTTCCTTGGCAAATTAGCCTTTCTCACCAATTTGTCCTTCATCCCTTTCCAGCATCCAATCCAAAAATACCTAAAAGGGATGGCAAATAGGCTTCCTTCTAAAGGCCAGATTGGTTGATGGGCGGTGACTGCCTGGAGTACCCTGTTGAAAAGAACTCAGGCCAAGCTGAAGTTCTGGAGGAAGGGGTTGGCTGATTGATTAGCCATGTCTGCCAGGGATCATGGTATACATTTGTCAGGTCTGAAAGAATTATCTCTGTTTTAGTCTTGCTCCTTGACCATTAAGCCGACAGCCTGTCTTTCCAACCAGCAAAAGTAAAGAGATCGTAACCAGACTAAGGACTATGTTATAAGGCGTTGGATACACACCTCATGTATCTGTCACCAAAAGTTATAAACAAAAATGTCCATAGCAACCACTCCCAGGAAAATGGAAAAATAAACTGTGGTACATACGCACACAGAGCTTATTAGTTACGCAAAAATATACAGATGAATAATAGAACTACTTTGAGTAAAGAAGCAAGTGGCAGAAAACCACATGTATTATGCCTTTGTTTAAAAGATGAAAAACAAAGTGTAAAAGCAAAATTATGTGTTGTTTATGAATATGTACATATGTGATAAACTATCATTTAAAGAATAAATAACACAAAATTCAGGATACTGCTGTAGTTACATTTGGGACAAACATAGGACAGGATAGGGAAAGATAAGAACAATGCATGTATTGGAATATTCTAGTTAAATAGGATGGTGGTTTCATGGGAGTTCATTTACTGTAACACTTCATAATACATATATACATACATATATACATATATATGTCATGTATTGCTCAAAAGAAGAGATTTTCATTTAATAAAGTACCTCAACTAAAGATAAAATCTTTCTTCATGTTTGTGTATGGAGGGTAAGGCAGAAAATCTGGCTTGCAATAACAGATTAGAACACGTCTCTTTCTCTATTTTTGCGGCCTCACCTGCAGCATGCAGAAGTTCCCTGGCCAGGGCTCAAACCCCCCACCACAGCAGTGACAACATTGGATCCTTAACACGGAAACTCCTTTTTTTTTAAATTTTCTTGAAATATAATTGATTTACTGTGTTGTATTCATTTCTGATGTACAGGAAAGCTATTCCATTATAGGTATATATGTATTCTTTTTCATCCATTATGCATATATATGTATTCTTTTTCATTTATCCCAAGATACTGAATATAGTTCCCTGTGCTATATAGTACGACCTTGTTTATCCATCGTATATGTAACGGTTTGCTTCTGCTAATTTCAAACTCTCAATTCTTCCCTGTCCTACCCACCTCCCTCTTGGAAACCACAAGTCTGTTCTTTCCATCTCTGAGTCTGTTTCTGTTTCATAGATATGTCTATTTGTCTCGTATTTTAGATTACACATATAAACAATTTGTCTTTCTCTTTCAGACGTAGTTCACTTAGTATGATGATCTCTAGGTCCATCCATGTTGCTGCAAATGGCACTATTCCATTCTTTTTTACAGCTGAATAATATTAGAAATGCTCCTTTTATAGAGTGGCTTTTTTTTTTTTTAACCACACCCACAGCATGTGGAATTTCCAGGCCAGGGATCAAACCCACCCCATGGTAGTAACCAGAGCCACAGCAGTGACAACACCAGACCTTCAACCAACTGTGCCACCAGGGAACTTCCTCCCTAGGTGACTTTTGTGGGTCACCTGGTCCTATCTCCCAAGTCAGGTTTCTCCTCTGCAGTGGATGAGTCTTACCAGGATCCTAAAATGCGAATGAGGGCAGGATGGGCCAAGCTTCCATCAGATGCCTCTCTGGGCTGTCTCGGGTATATCTGAGCAGCCTCTTCATCTTGGCAGCCACAAGTGCAAGTAAATCACTTTTAAAAACCATCTCTTTTAGATTTTTTTTCAATCATTTTAAATACCATTTACTCCAACCATCCTAATTTTTATTACTATTGTAACAATATGATTTTTTTTTTGTCTTTTTGCTTTTTCTAGGACCGCTCCCACGGCATATGGAGGTTCCCAGGCTAGGGGTCTAATCGGAGCTGTAGCCACCGGTCTACGCCACAGCCACAGCAATACCAGATCTGAGCCATGTCTGCAACCTACACCACAGCTCACAGCAATGCCAGATCCTTAACCCACTGAGCAAGGGCAGGGATCGAACCCGCAACCTCATGGTTCTTAGTTGTTTTGTAGTTATTATTTCATGTGAATGATGAATTCTTTATAGTAAGAAAAACATGTAAACAAAATGTACAGTCACAAAGGAGTGGTCGGAGAACTTGCAGCTGTTAAGTACTACATTCATGAAGAGTGTAGTGACACAGAAGACATCTAAATCATTAAATGAAAAAAACCATGATAGTTTGGAATTCTCACTGGGGCACAGTCAGTTAGGAATCCAACTGCAGTGGCTCTAGTCTCCGGGGAAGCACAGGTTTGATCCCTGGCCTGGGTAACTTCCATATACTGCAGGTGCAGCCATTAAAAAAATGGTAGTTTATATGTAATAATATACAAGCCTGTAGTACAAACAAATGAACCCTGTGTTGTAAAATAAGCAAGAGACAATCAACAAGGTTGAGTTATCTTGGTGTGAAGATACCTTTTTTTCTTCCTAAGTTTGACTTTTATAATGAAGGGAAAACCCACTCCACTCCAAACAGTGGTGAAGGAGAAATTGATTGGCCATATTGGCTTTTAGGGGAATTGCAGACACCCATGGAGGTTCTTTAAAAGGCACGGTGGCAACTCAGTGGCAGCACCAAGATTATTCAGGGTTCCTGTGTTTCTAGATTTTTTTTTTCCTTTTCCTTTTTAGGGCCATGTGGCACATGGAAGTTCCCAGACCAGGGGTCAAATCGGAGCTGCAGCTGCCAGGCTACACCACAGCCACAACAACACCAGACCCGAGCCACATCTGCAACTTACACCACAGCTCACAGCAACACCGGATCTTTAACCCACTGAGTGAGGCCAGAGATAGAACCCATATCCTCATGGTATTAGGCAGGTTCCTTACTACTGAGCCACAATGGGAACTACCCTGTGTTTCCAGCTTTTTATGTCTTAATTTTGGATGCCACTAACTCCTCATCCACCCCCAACAGACACACGCACACACACACACACATACACACACACAATTACATTAACAAAGTAAGACCCAGAGTTCCCATTGCAGCTCAGTGGTAAAAAAAAAAAAAAAAAAAAAAAAAAAAACTGACTAAGATTCATGAGGATGCAGGGTCGATCCCTGGCCCTGCTCAGTGGGTTAAGGATCCAGCATTGCTGTGAGCTGCACTGTAGATTCGCAGATGCTGCTCTGATCTGGCGTTGCTGTGGCTGTGGCTATAGGCTGGCAGCTGCAGCTCCGATTGGACCCCAGGTCTGGGAACTTCCATATGCCATGGGTGCAGCCCTAAAAAGATGAAAATAAATAAACAAATAAGGTAAGACCCACTCCCCCACGAGGTATTACTGTCCTCTCAGCTGCTTTAT
Organism: Phacochoerus africanus; assembly: GCF_016906955.1. NCBI lineage: Eukaryota > Metazoa > Chordata > Mammalia > Artiodactyla > Suidae > Phacochoerus > Phacochoerus africanus. Next base: position 62,309,655 of record NC_062548.1, read on the forward strand.
ATTCCTCAGCTGGTATCAGCTGCCTTCTCCCTGAAGGTCTTCATAGGCAGGAAGAAATGAGAATTCAAATGCTGCTCAAATTATCTCTGAAAACCTTTGCCCATTCTCAGGATGGTCACGAAGCCAAGATCAGAGGCCATCTTTATTGAGACTACATCAATGTCAGGCAGGCCACCCCAACTTTTGAGAATACTGTCATAATTTCATCACAGTATAAGGTTTTTTCTAAAAAAAAAAAAAAGAAAGAAAAATAGAGATTTAGTACTAATTTGAAAGTTTGGGTCAAGGATGGACAGGATTGTGAGGAAATGAGAATGTAAATTTAACAGACCCACTAAGGAGATCCTATTAAAATGGAAAAAAGTACACCCTATGGCAGAGTGATTCCTCTTTCAGCCATTCATCCTAGAGAATTATCACACATGAGTACAAGTGGACATGATCGAGGATTTTAACTGCAGAAATATTTGTTTTTATGAAAAAAAATGGAGACCACCAAATGTCTCTCAATAGGGCAACAGATTTCTTAAAGACCATATATTTACAGGGAAGAATATCTACAGAAGTTAAAATTTGTGATCCATAGAGCGTATGGATCAACATGGATAGATCTACACGTGGGAGGAAAAAACAGATCTTTACGATTTAAAAGAAGTGTCTATAAACTTACAGTTTCCACACGGATAAGTATCAAAACATGCTTAGTGAAAACAGCAAGTTTCAGAATGACGTCTGAAGTATGATAACATTTCTGTTAAAAAAAACAAATTACAGCTATATATTTGGTAAGTACAGATATAGACAGATAGATGCAATAGAACAAGAACATTCTAGAAAGAATCATTAAAATCACAAGAAAGATTACCTCTGAGGAAAGACAGAGGGGACTGGGTTTCTGGGTGGGAAAGGTAAAAGAGGATTCCCGTTCATGGGTGATATTCCTATTTTTCAAAAGCAAATGGACTCCAGGAGTACTTGCATATTTACAATTATGTTTTTAAAATTCCAGGACTCACTTACTCCTCTAATATGTTTATTTTATCTCAGAAGCTAAAAAACGTGGAGCCCTCTGGAAAAGATTTCAAGGCACCACACCCACCTCTCCCTTTCACTCCAACCTCACCACACACAGCACTCCCACTCAGCCAAGTTCACCAGTGCTCTGAGCACCTGCCCCCAAGCCTGTGATCACCTTTGCAACCCCACCCCAGGCACCAGAGCAAATCCCACTGGCAGTGACTCTTTGCAGGAAAAGTTACACAAGAAAACAGTTAGCTGTCGGAATGCCATTCCTTATCAATGGCCCCATGGATTTTATCCCTTGCTCTGATGATTTTGAGAGCAAAATATTTGAGAATGTGGCAACAGCCAAACCAACAGGAGAAAAGAGGGCAACCACCCACATTCTGTACCTGTCAAAAACCACGGCAGAGTAAGCCCGCTCGGCGAAGATGACATCAGCAGCCCAGAATTCCTTGGTGGCCTTCAGACCCCTGCCTTTGCCCTCAGAAGTAATGACCTCCACGTTCTCCATTCTCTCTATTGTCATCTCAGAATCTTAGGGCAGCTCGGCAGATATTTAACACTGAGCCAAGTCCCTTGTCCTCGCTGCTATTTCAGCACCTTCAGCATCCCAAAGAGCAAGCCTATAAATGGACAAGCACCTCCCCTTCCCTACCCCCCTCTCAGCCACTGGGTCCCCACCTCCCCCTCTGCCTCTATTCTTGGAGACAGGGATGGGGCAAGCCAGAGGCCAGTGATCTGGGAAGGGTCCCTCGCACCGCCCAATGTAACTGACAACATAGAAAATGATTGTGGGTTGGTGTGCTTCTCATATTGGGTCTGAAAACTTTTGAAAAGTTCTTTTGCAAGGGTAGTTAAGTCCTGGATGGCAGTCATGCTCAGCTTGAGTTGGAATAGGCGGCACTTGGTCAGTCGGGTATTTTTAGCAGCCAGATGCCTCTGTCAATCCAAAGCAGACAGCTGAAGTGGTCCAAGAGAAGAGGCGAGGTGATGCTTACTGTTCTGGGACCCTTCAGCTGTCAGGCTTGGACTTTCTCAAGTGAGACGGGCCCCTTGTTCCCCCCCCCTGCCCGCCCCCGCCCCAGGAACCAGAGCAAATCCACATGGGTGGACTGTTTGCAGAAAGCAGCAGATGCAAAAGTGACCTCTGGGCCAAGTGCGTAACAGTACGTTTAGGTTCTAATGGGCATCCCTCTTCCCCAGTATAACCTGGGCCTCCCACAGCACCTCCATCCAGGGCCTGGAGGTCTGAGAATTCCCTGATAACACGTATGAGAGCAGGCAGGCCTTGACAATGAACACTCTCCTGTCTCTCAGGCTATCAAATCTCCCTTAAACATGTGTTTGTTGCCAGAAAAATAGTAATTGGATATTGGATGGATTATTGCAAAATCTCCCTTGAACTAAAAGCCACTTGTCTTGATGGCCAGGCAGCTCTCACTGAGGTTGAAAAGACTCTTGCAGATCTGGAGCTGTGGCTTACCTTTCAGGTAATATTTTTAGTTTCTGGGATGCATCTATTTACAGATTTCTGTGCTCTGGATTTCTGTGAGTGTAGTAGCTTGTAAGTGCTGGCTTCTGTGTCAGCTAAATCTGCATTTAAATTTTGAGCCTACAAGGACAACTTTGATATCCTAGTTACAAAACAAGGGGGATAGTTTCACTGGTAAATTAAGTAATAGGTACCAAGGATGTAGCATACCTTTCGGCACTTTGAATGGGACTTTTTCCATATTTTATGTATTCAGTCACTTTATCTTCCCTAAACCATCCAGATACACTAGCAATTCTAATGTGCCTTCAACCAAATTGCCTCTCCTGAAACTGCCTTAACTTCTGGAAGCAGCTGCAGAAACTTCTGCATATCCTGATTTTTTTTTTTTTTTGTCTTTTTTGCCTTTTCTAGGCATATGGACGTTCCCAGGCTAGGAGTCCAATCGGAGCTGCAGCCTCCAGCCTACGCCAGAGCTACAGCAACGCGGGATCCAAGCCGCGAGCCTACACCACAGCTGACGGCAACACCGGATCCTTGACCCACTGAGCAAGGCCAGGGATCGAACCCGCAATCTCATGGTTCCTAGTCAGATTCATTAACCACTGCGCCATGACGGGAACTCCCTTGATTTTTATGTCATAACATTTAGTCCCTGAAGATAAAAAAATAACTCAATGGGAGTTCCCATTATGGCTCAGGGGTTAACAAATCCAACCAGGATCCATGAGGATTCAGGCTCCATCCCTGGCCTTGCTCAGTGGGTCAAGGATCCAGCGTTGCCTTGAGCTGTGGTATAGGTTGCAGACACAGCTCAGATCTGGCGTTGCTGAGGCTGTGGTATGGGCCAGCAGCTGCAGCTCTGATTCAACCCCTAGCCCAGGAACTTCCATATGCCCAGGGTGTGACCCTAAAAAGCTAAAATAAAATATAAAATAAAATAAAAAACTCAATGATTTCTGATGTATCCCAAAAAAGCAATACAAATTAAGACATTTAAAGCAGGTGCCCCCCATGGAGTTCCCTGATGGTCTAGGAGTTAAAGATCCAGTATTGTCACTGCTATGACTTGGGTTTGATCCCCTGGCCTGGGAAATTCCCCATGCCATAGGCACAGCATAAAAAATAATAGTAATAAAATAAAATTGCATCCCCCCCAAAGTAAACATCACATGGTCTCAGGGGGTTAAAAGGTAATGATAAAGAAGTTCTGAAAGTTTCTTTGTGGCTCAGCAGATTAAGGATCCAACATTGCCACAGCTATGGCTCAGGATTAATTCCCTGGCCTGGGAACTTCCACATGCCATAGGCACAGCCAAAAATAAATACATAGAAATAAAAATAAGAGTTCCCTTGTGGCAAAGCAGGTTAAGGATCCAGTACCGTCACTCCAGCAGCTCGGATTGCTGCGGTGGCACAAGTTCAGTCCCTGGCCCAGGAACTTCCACATGCTGCTGTCACAGCCAAAAAGAAAAAATAATAATCAAAAATTTTGACAAACGAGTTCCCAGCATGGCTCAGCAGTAATGAACCCTACTACTATCCATGAGAACCAGGGTTTGATCCCTGGCCTTTCTTGGTGGGTCAAAGATCTGGTGTTGCCATGAGCTGCAGTGGAGGTTGCAGACATGGCTTGGCTCTGGTGCTGCTGTCGCTGTGATGTAGGCCAGCAGCTACAGCTCCAGTTCAACCCCTAGCCTGGGAACTTCTATATGCCACAGGTGGGGCCCTAAAGAGACCAAAAAAAAAAAAAAAAAAACTTAATGAAAAAATAAAAAGAAAAAGAAGTACTTCAGGTTAGCTTCAAATGAATGTCTGCACCCACATTGCCTGGCAACAGCCAGCATCCTGCCTTGGGAGCCAGAGGCTCAGCCTGGTAGGGATTACATTGTTCTTCTCTAGACATGGTACCCTTGGGACAAGTTCATCCCAGGCCAACATCAAGGAAGAAATCTACCTGCCCCAAGTCAGAAAGAGAGTCAGAGCATCAAGCCTGTGCTTTAGTTTTAACTGTGAGTCCCAACCTTATCAAAACAACAGGAATTATATTTTATTATTTTTATTTGAGTGTAGTTGATTTAAAATGTTGCACCAATTTCTGCGGTACAGCAAAGCGACCCAGTCTTACAGATGTATATGTGTGTATTCTTTTTCTCATATTATCTTCCAGCATTTTCCATCACAAGTGATTGGATATAGTTCCTGGTGCTCTACAGCAGGACCTCATTGCTTATCCATTCTAGATGCATTTAGTGCCCTCTAAAAGAGAGTTGAGGGAGTTCCCATTGTGGCTGAGTGGGTTAAGAACCCAACATAGTATCCGTGAGGATTTGGGTTTGATCCCTGGCCTTGCTCAGTGGGTTAATGCTGCAGCATTGCTGCAAGCTGCGGTGTAGGTCCCAGAAGTGTCTTGGATCCCATACTGTTACCGCTGTGGTGTAGGCCAGCAGCCGTAGCTCTGATTTGACCCCTAACCCAGGAACTGCCATATGCCACAGGCACAGCCAAAAAATAAATAAATAAAAGAGGTTCCAGGACTTTCCTGGTGTCTCAGCCAGTTAAAAATCCAGCATTGTCACTGCTGTGGCTAGGGTTGCCACTGCGGCATGGGTTTGATCCCTGGCCCAGGAACATTTGCATGCCACAGGTACGGCCAAAAAAACAAGTTAAAAAATAATAAAACAGGAACTCCCATCTTGGCTCAGCAGAAATGAATCTGACTAGTATCCTTGTGGACGCAGGTTCAATCCCTGGCCTCGCTCAGTGGGTTAAGGATCCGGCGTTGCCCTGAGCTGTGGCAAAGGTCACAGACTTGGCTCGGATCTGGCATTGCTGTGGCTGTGGTGTAGGCCAGCAGCTTCAGCTCCCATTCAGCCCCTAGCCTGGGAACCTCCATATGCTGGGAGTCTGACCCTAAAACACAAAATAATAATAACAACAATAATAATAAAATAGAAGGGGCTCTAGAGAGATTCCCTGGTCCCTGCTTTTCTGCCATGTGAGGACACAAAGAGAATTCTGTGACCTGGGAAGGAACCCTTTCCCCAACATGCTGGCAGCCTGATCTGGGACTTCCAGCTTCCAAAACCATGAGAAATAAATTTCTGTTGTTTATCAACTCCCCAGTCTGTGGTATTTTGTTATTGCCACCCAAACAGATTAAGACACTGGTCTAACCTAATAAGGGAGAAGTAAAATGAACGTTACCTTATACCAAAGTAATATATAATCCCTGTAATTTAAATATATCAATGTGCTCACAGGAACAAATGCTTGGAAACAACTACACTAGAAAATATGAATAAATGATCAGATGTTTGCACTTCTAATAGAATCACTGTGACAGTAAGAGCTAAAATGTAGATTGAGAAATTCCCTGTTCGCTCAGAGGGTTAAGGAGCTGGTGTTGTCACAGCTATGACTTGGGTTTAATCTGCAGCCTCCAAATTTCCACAAGCCACAGGCATGGCCAAAAAAATGTAGGTTGAGTTTGGGGACATGAATACCGTCCAAAGCATTGCTGTGGGTGACATGATTTTCTGAAATGGCGAAGGACGTATTCAAGTCCTGAATGAAAGAAAGTAGAATCCTCAGTTAACAAGAATTTGCATTGCATAACTGGGAGTTCCCCGTCATGGTGCAATGGAAACGAATTTGACTAGGAACCATGAGGTTGTGGGTTCGGTCCCTGGCCACGCTCAGTGGGTTAAGGCTCCAGCGTTGCCGTGAGCTGTGGTGTAGATCACAGACACGACTTGGATCCCACGTTGCCGTGGCTGTGGTGTAGGCTGGCAGCTGCAGCTACAATCAGACCCCTATCCTGGGAACTTCCATATGCTGCGGGTGCAGCCCTAAAAAGACGAAAGACAAAAAAAAAAAAAAAAAAGGAATTTGCATTCCTGGAAAGTTTAGCGTATATTAAAACTTTACACAAACTACTCTATGATTACATAAAACAGAGTTCTAGACTCAGATAATTTTTTTTTTATGGCCATACCCGCAGTATATGGAGTTCATGGGTCAAGGATTGAATTCAAGCCACAGCTGCCAACCTATGTCACAGCTGTGGCAATGCTGGATCCTTTAACCCACTGCACCAGGACAGGGATGGAAACCTCACCTCTGTAGCAACCCAAGCTGCTGCAGTTGGATTCCTAACCCACTGTGCCAAGGGGAAACTCCTAGACTCAGACAAAAATCAGCAAGATTTGGGAGTTCCTATTGTGGCTCAGTGGGTTAAGAACACAACTAGTATCCATGAAGATGCAGGTTGGATCCCTGGCCTCACTCAGTGGGTTAAGGATCTGGCACTGCCAAACTGCAGCATTAGGTCACAGACTCAGCTCAGATCTGGCGTTACTGTGGCTGTTGCATAGACTGGCAGCTGCAGCTCCAATTGGACCCCTAGCTTGGGAACTTCCAAATACCATAGGCGAGGCCCTAAAAATAAATTAATTAATAAATAAAATACTAACATGTTAATATATTTTTTTAAAAAGAAGGGTGGAGTCCCTGTCATGGTGTAGCAGAAACGAATCCGACTAGGAACCATGAGGTTGCAGGTTCGATCCCTGGCCTCATTCCGTGGGTTAAGGATCCAGCGTTGCCGTGAGCTGTGGTATAGGTCACAGACACGGCTTGGAGCTGGCATTGCTATGGCTGTGGTGTAGCCCGGCGGCGGCGGTAGCTCCAATTAGACCTCTAGCCTGGGAACCTCCATATGCTGCAGGTGAGACCCTAAAAAGACAAAAAAGAAAAAGAAAAAGAAGGGTGCTGATAAATGAAGAAAAATAACATTGCTCAAGTCAAAGGACCTCTGATCCAGTAGAGCAGTCTGAGCTGAGCTATTCCAGACTTCCAGACAAGGGAATGGCAAGAACGAGCACTATGTTTCCATTTACCTCTATTTCAGCTGAACGCCCTCCCCCTTAGGCCACAGACATACACATATCAAGGACATTACCATGGCTACCTACCAAGTACTCCTATACCCTAAAGAAGGTGGTGGAGGGAAACTATTGCAGCCTATGTTGAGCAAGGGTAATGCTGGATCGCCAGTCATGCACCTGAAGGGTGGAAGGTGACACGAAGAGGCCAGGAGTGGGTGAGGTTTTGGAGAGAGTTATCGGTATATCCTTACAACACTAGTCATGGGCTTCCAGTATCCTCTTACTTGGCTCCACTGGTTAACTTTCATCTTGGGTGGAATCTGCTCCCAAATTCCACATGACAGCCCCCAAATCTTTAGCCATATTCTGTATTCATGTCATTGTCCTAAGCCTTCAAGCAAATAATCTCAGAGGCCTTTTGAGAGTGACTGCCTTCCCTTCAGTTGGGTATGTTGCAATTCAGGGAGTATGTACAAATCAGTGTGAAGGTGGAGATGGAAAAGAAACCCAGAGTGGTGGTTTTGAATCACTGAGACAGTCCTGAGCCTGTGTTATTGCTGTGGCTGATGTACCCTACTCTGGAAAAACCCCATCATACCTCCTGTTGAGAGAACCCATGGACTGAGACACACACCTGCAGAGACTACCATCTAGCGGCAAGTCAAGGGAGCTGCAACATTTAAAATCTTTTTCTAAGGCTTTTTTTAGTTAAAAAAAAAAAAAAGCCCTATAGCATTGGAATTGACCCTCTTTTGTACCCAGAACTAAGATTCATTTAGGCCAGGGATGAGCAGGCTTCCTTTGAACCTGTGAATTAAGGCTGGTTTGGACCTTATTTAATGAGGGGGAAAGTCAAAAGAACATTTGAGATACATGAAAAGTTTATAAAATTCAAATTTCAGTGACAATAAATTAAATTGTACGAGGAAACAGCCATACTCATTTGTTTACATATTTTCTATGCCTGCTCTCACACTACAGCAGCAGAGTGGAATATCTGCAACAAAAACCATATGGCCCACAAAGTCCACAATGTTTACTGTTTGGCCTTTTACAGAAAATGTTTGCCAGTCCTGCTTTAAACTAATAATAGCATAATGCCTAGCAGTTTAAACAAGCTAGGGGATGTTCGCTGTTTTCAAGTGCATTCTTTCATTTCATAACCACTGCAAGTGACACGATCAAGTAAGTTCTTAGGCACCTCTAGCACTCACATTCCAGAATGACAGGAGTACTTTCCCTCCTGAACAGTCCATTATATCCTGTATAATTACATCATTGACAAAACTTCACACTCTTCTTGGTCTCTGTGTTCTTACTAAGATAGCATGCTTGCCTCCATCTTGCTTCCTTTGGCTCCTAGAAACCCTTAGCTGCAGCTTTCTTTCCCCCCAAAATTCCTAAATTCTCTCATTCCACATGCATTTATCAGCACGTGTATCAGGCACTATGCTCAGTGTCCCAGTACAAAGATGATTAAAATGTTGGAGTTCCTGTTGCAGCTCAGGGGGTTAAGAATCTGACACAGTGTGCGTGAGGGATGTGGGTTCGATCCCTGGCCTTGCTCAGTTGGTTAAGGATCCAGCATTGCTGCAAGCTGCAGTGTAGGTGGCAGATACAGCTCAGATCCAGTGTTGCTGTGGTTGTGGTGCAGGCTGACAGCTGCAGCTCCCATTCGACCCAGGAACCTCTATTTGTCACAGATGAGAATGAAAGAAAGAAAGAAAGAGGGAGAGCAGGAGAAAGAAAGAAGGAAAGAAGGAAGGAAGGTAGGAAGGAAGGAAGGAAGGAAGGAAGGAAGGAAGAAAGAAAGAAAGAAAGAAAGAAAGAAAGAAAGAAAGAAAGAAAGAAAGAAAGAAAGAAAGAAAGAAAGAAAGAAAGAAAGAGAGAAAGAAAGAGAGAAAGAAAGAGAGAAAAAGAAAGAGAGGGAGGGAGAGGAAGGAAGAAGATTCAAGACACTGGCCATTTAGAAAGGATTATAGAAAAGCATAGAAGACAGCAAGAGAGAGATGAAAGCATATTCAGGGAAACCTAAGGAGTCAGGGAAATCTTCAGAGGGTATTCTGTGAGTTACATAAGCAAACGTATTATACTTTATCATTCTGGCACCAGACTATTGCCATTTATGTCCCAGTGCTTCATATTCATTTGAGAGATATTCCAAAAGCAAGAATAAATATCTGAATGCTTAAAATTATGCTTTATTTGCATTACCTGTGTTTTCACAACACCCTTTGAGGTGGGTATTATTGATGCATCAGCCTCCTAGTTAAAAAGCAGCAGCATCTCCTAAGTATAAACCCTGGAGAAACTCTCACATATGTGCACAAGGAAACTGCATGAGAAGGTTAAAGTTACTGTCTGTAAAAGAAAAATGGGAAATAAGTTCAAAGTCTCATGAAAGGAGAATGGATAGCTCATGTGCATTCATATAACGGATATCAAGAGAGATGAGAAAGGGAATGAATCAGAACCTCACATCTCAGCAGAGGTTAAAATCAAAAACTAATGGTGAGTTGAAAAAAAACAAAGTGCAGGAGAAAAAACAGTATGCATATTAACGTTTATGTAAAGTTTTATATCATGCAAAACAATACTTCATGTTACTTAGAGATACATACATATGTAGTAAAAATATAAAGAAAGACATGAAAATGAGAAATGCTGAATTCAGGATAGGATTTACTTCTGAGGGGAGGAGGAGTTCATTAGGCAGTAGGAAGAGGGTGTTTCAGGAAGAAGTAGCAGATACAATAAACTGAGTTATGTAATAGCAGGGTATTTACAAGAATCAATAAAAGTTTAATGTTGTTGAATCACAAAGTGAAAGGGTGGGGAGGTGAGAACACTAGGAAGATAATGAGATCAGGGAGGTGCACAGAAGCCCAGAAGTAGTATTCATGTGGGACTTTCTCCAACAGACAACTGGAGCCAGAAATGACTTCCACATAGAACCCTTTGGTAGACTGGAACGGTGAAATCAGGAAGAATGGTAAATTAGGTAGCTATTGCCATGGTTCTAACAAAAGATGATGGGAACCTGAAAATAGTCAGCGGTTGTATTACAGGAAAGGAGAACTTACCCAAGAGAAACTTTTGCACAATGCACAGGGGACATGCCCATCAACAGGAAATGGGGTATAACACTGTATAGCAGTGAAATGAATAAATAACACCTATGTGCAACAGCTTGGATGAGTCTCAAAACATTGAGTGAAAGAAGCCCCTGCTAGAGAAAGACATAAATCTTATAAAATTAAAAAACAATCTAAAAATTTTCCCCAAGCAGGAGTTCCCATCGTGGCTGAATCTGACTAGGAACCATGAGGTTTCAGGTTTGATCCCTGGCCTTGCTCAGTGGGTTAAGGATCTGGCATTGTTGCTGTGGCTGTGGTGTAGGCCAGCAGCTACAGCTGCTATTCGACCCCTAGCCTGGGAACCTCCATATCCCGCGGGAGCAGCCCAAGAAATGGCAAAATGACCAAAAAAAGAAAAAAATTTCCCCAAGCATACATGTAATAAAGATATATACATATGTAAAGAAATGATGACTACAAACCAGGGTAGTGATTTCTTTGGGAGACAGGGAACAAGAGGATGAGATGAACGTGTGTATGTATATACACGTATACTGAGAGAGCCAGGGGAGAGAAAAAGGTCATTTATGCTGCAATGATGACAGCATATCACCACCAAAGATTTTGCTTAATCTACTGTGTATTAAAGACTCTAACAAACTTTAAAAAGGTAAAGCAGGAAATCATGATTTTTCAGATATTCTGGAGGTAGAAACTGCAGATTTCCAAGCTTTTTTCTTAGTTGGTTTTAGATTCCCCCCCCCCCCCCCCGCCACCGCCCCATGTGAGTAGCCCCAAAAGATTTTCCTTCCTCTACAGTGAGGAGAGATTCCGCCAGGTTAAAACAGAGTCCCGGAAGAAGGGGACCGAGGGGGCGGAGCAAACAAGAAGGCGGGGCTAAAAAGGCTCTCTGGGAGTAGGGTGACTGCGCAAGCGCAGTGGCACGCCCTGCCGCCGCCATGGCGCGGGCGCTGTCCAGTCAGTCGCTGGTGGTGGTGGTGGCTACTTCCCTTCAGGAAGCCCGGTCTCCGCCTCCTCCTCCCACCCCGTCTGCTCCGCGGCGGAGGCGGCGGTGGCGGCAGCGGTTGTCCCTGCCTCTCCGCCACCTCCACCTCAGCCTATCCCCCGACCGGTGGCGTTGGCGGGGAGGGGGGCCGTAGTTGTAGACGGCCGCCCCTGCCTCAGAGAAGGTGAGTTCCCGCCCGGCAGCGGGAGCGGCCTCGGCCTTCAGCCGCTCGATCCCCCAGCCCGGTAGAGGCCGGGCGCGCCCAGAGAGTGCGAGATGGCCGACCCGGACAGGGTTACGCTCCCCTCCCCACCCGCCGCCCCGGGAAAGTGCCGCCGGGGCCCCAGCACGGAGTGTGGCGGGAGCGGGGACGCCTCCGCTGCCGGGAAGTTGAGGTTGGAGCGGGAGAGAGGCGGCCAGGTCGAGGCCATGGATCTGGAGTGTCAGGGAGAGGGAAGGGGGTTGAGGAGGACACCCCGAGATCAAGGGGACAGAGACACGGAGAGAAAAGGCTCCAGACGTGGAAGGGCGTAGACCTGCGCTGGGCGAAATTCAGCATCCTACGAAGTAGAGCCCTCACGCGGAGGGAGAAGTGAAATTTGGCGACAGTAGGAAGTAAACACGGGAGCTTCAAGTTGCGGAGGCCCTGGAGGAAGGGAAGAGGGGGTGAGGTATTTGAGGGATCACTTTGCAGAGTTTTCCTTAGCTTTTGAGGATAACATCCTGTAAAACAAGCTTCTGAGATTTACGGGCCTATTGTAGTAGTCGTCTGAATTTAAATTTGTATCTACCAGAGTCAAAGATAATACAGCAGGACATCAGAGAGGCAAAAACAGCTTTTATTCAGTAACTGCAGTAGGGAAAGAGCTGAGCTCCATCCCGATTTGCGCAGAGGTGACGGGGTTTTAGAGGGAAAATGAAGGAAGGAGTTCAGTAGAGTCAGGAAGTCGCAAAATTACCTAGGTTTGGGCAGTGTCCGTGCACTTAGGCGAGCTGTGTCAGCTTGTGGAAGTGAGGATTCACTTTTCCCACAGAGACTGGGAGACCCCAGGCCCTGCCTTTTCTGATGATTACACTTTAAAAGGATGGCTTTCAGATCTTTGAGAAAGACATTCCTGAGTTGTGGGGGGTACATATATATCTCAAAGGGACAGAGGAAGAATTAACAAACAATTGTAAACCCTTTTTAGTAACTACTCTAAAAAAGAGAGGTCAGGGCCTTATATTCAGGTGTTGGCTAGAACAAACAATAAATGCCTTTTGACAGCCTTGAGCTTTCCCAGCCTGAGCTCAAAATGGGACTGGGTCTGAGTTTCCATTGTGGCTCAGCGGTAATGAACCCGACTGGGATCCATGAGGACTCAGGTTCGATCGCTGTCCCAGCTCAGTGGGTTAAGGATACAGCATTTCCCGGAGCTGGGGTATAGGTCACAGAGTAACCTCAGTCCCGCATTGCTGTAGCTGTAGTGTAGCTGCAGCTCTCATTCCACCCCCAGCCTGGGAACTTCCATATGCTGTAGGTGTGACCCTAAAAGACAAAAAAAGAAAAAAAGTGGGACTGGGTCATCCAGGGATGCAGCCATAAAATGCTAGAGGTCATGTTAAAGTTTGGTCAAGTCTCTGTACAGAAGTTCGGAAGGAGTATACCTGCCTGGAGTTTTTACAGTTTTCACCAACCCATTTTCCTTAACACAAAAAGATATTTTTTAATCATCTCAATCTGAGATGTGTTTGAGTTCTTATAAATACTGTATACCTGCAAACAAATTGCTGGTTCCAAACTGACTTTAGGCTTTAAGGCAGCTTTGTAAATGATTTTAGATGGTGGAGCTTGAGCAGAACTATTAAAGTATTCAGCCATACTCAATTTTGTAATTTTTAGTATTTGCTGTGTTGCCTTAGGTTGTTTTTTATCTCCAGAGTGAAAAATGGTGGAAGCCAGAACATTGTTGGATAGTTTAATTTCCTTTCTCCTGAGGGACACTTCACTTCTCCTGAAGTTAAATATAATAACTTCATTGAAACAATTGTTATTTCCATCCTCTTCCACAGCATATTCTTGTTGTGTGTGCTATTCGATAATCTTTTATACCTTTCACGTGGAGAAATGGCAAAATAGTAAAGTATTATAAATTTCTTAAAACATTTTGTAAGCACTTTATGTAAATTCCATTCACTAAAAGGGAAATTAGAAATTCATTGCAACCAAGTGATGTTCCCCTAAGTCCCTTAGTAAAGGCATGATCTAGTAAAGTCTTCCAAAGAAGACTAGATTTAGTGTCTTGTCAACCTGGGTTAGTATCATTGTTCTGAAATAAAATAAAATCTGGAGTTCCCTTCATGGCTCAGGGGAAACGAATCTGATTAGTATCCATGAGGATGCAGATTCCATCCCTGCCCTCGCTCAGTGGGTTAAGGATCTGGAGTTGCCATGAGCTGTGGTCTAGGTCACATATGAGGCTCGGATCCAGTGTTGCTATGGCTGTGGCATAGGCCAGCCGCTACAGCTCCGATTCAACCCCTACCTTGGGAACCTCCATATGCCACAGGTGCAGCCCTAAAAAGACAAAAATAAATAAATAAATAAAATCTGAATTTTCCGCTTTTATACCAAACTTCCTGCCTTCTCACTAATAAGTAAGTCTGAGTAAAAGGTGTCAATACTATAATTCATTTTAGCTTCCATAGATTACAAGAAGACTTGGAAGTGGTTTTCCTAGGGGGGGGAAAAAAAAAGCTTTTTGTCAGAGCGGAGTTTTTGGTTTTTGCCATGACTTTGAATGTGTGTGATTACTAAAGACTTTAAATAGAGTCAGTTCACAAGATGCCAGCAATTACCTTTCTGTACTGCCTCAAGGTGATATGAGAATACTGGAGTAGGAGTCTTGACTATTAATAGGTTCTAGTACTGGTTTTTCAACTAACTGTATGACCTAAGTCCCAGACTTCTTCCACCTGAGTTTTATCATCTCTAGGGGAGGAGAGTTGGACTAGTCCAGTTGAGTGGTTCTTAACCTGGGGTGCTTTTGCTCCACCCCAATCCCAGAGGACATTTAATAATGTTTGGATACTTTGCTTTTTCTTGATTTTTATTCCACTGGACAAGAAAAGGCTTGGTGAGCACAGGTGCTACTGGCATCTACTTGGTATAGGCCAGAGATGCCACAAACAACCTAAAACTCACAGAGCACCAACACACAAACACATAACAAAAAGATAATCCCACTCAGAACATCAGTAGTGTCCATGTTGAACTCTGCACTAACCAAACTGAGATTCTTTACAACCTTAACACTGTGAATTGATTTCAGTTTCATATTGATATTCTTTTCATGGCTTGAGCTGTGTGCTAGAATAGCAATTCATAAAATATGATATTGTGACCTACAGTAGCCATCAAGTGACATTTAAAGAGTAATGAGATCTCCATTGAGTTACAATTGAGACTATTCACTAGAATTTGAAAAACAAAATATAATTTGTTACCTAAAAATGACCACTTATCACTTTAAGTAAATATCCTTCATTAACTGTTCGGTTAACTGCTACTTTACATGGCAAATATTTGAAATGCTATTTAAAACAGTAGTAGAACTCAGTGTATTTTTAGTTTAGATATTTATAAAAGCTGAATGTAATTGTCAATTATGATAGTACATGAAGAAGAGGAAAAAAGTATTTTTGTTATTCAACCAGTATCTTCTTTTTTCTAAAAAGACTTAAGAGATTCCTCAAAAAAATTGTCATACTTCCAGTTATTGAAATTCCACTCTCACTTTGAAGATCTTCCTAGGACCATTAAAACTGCTGATAATTCTCACTCTTATTAGAAGCTGCTCTGTATTGAGCTTAATAATAAACAAGGTCAATAACCATTAAAAATTAGCAAGGGAATATATAAGAGGTGTGAGATTACAAATAGGAAATTGAGACAGTAAACTCAATCTCAAACTCAAAGATACACCAAATTATCAGATTTATATGAAATTTATTTTCATATAAATCTATGAAAATAGATTTATATGAAATATACATACATATATTGCACCTATTAAGATTCTTCAGGACATTTTGTAATTCATTGAATGAAGTTTCTCAAGTATTTTTGACAGTTAAAAAAATGTTTTTAACTGGGTAATAATATTCCCAAGAAATCAGTAAAAACAAAACCACATCAAACAATTTTTATCTACTTCTTTTTAAGAGGAAAACAAAAGTAGACTCATTTTAAGAATGCAGGGTGGAGTTCCCATTGTGGCTTAGCAGGTTCTGACATAGTTCCTGTGAGGGTGCAGATCCCTGGCCTCACTCACCGGGTTAAGGATCCAGCTTTGCCACAAGCTGCTGCATAGGTCACAGATGTAGCTCAGATCCTATGTTGCTGTGGCTGTGGTATAGGCCAGTAACTGCAGCTCCAATTCAACCCTTAGCCCAGGAGTTTCCACATGCCACAGCACAGGTGTGGCCGTAAAAAGAAAAAAAAAAAAAAAAGAATGAAGGACACTTCTGACTTAATCATAAATCCATACATAGCAATTGCCAAAAATGTTCCTTTGTTATCCTCATAGTAAGCAGAGATTCTAGTCAAATGACAGAAAACCTAGCTAATAGCCCTTATATTTATGCAGAAAACATTAGAGCTTCTACTGTGGACAAGGTACTATGTTCAGTACTAAGGATATACAGATGAATAGTCACATCTCTTTTAAAGAGCTTGATGGTAATATTAGTGAAATTGGTGTGGTGGAGAGAGAAGAGTGTAAATGGAGAAAATACAGTTTTAAATATGCTTTAGTTCCTGAAATATATCATTTTAGATGTGTAGCTAGTGCTCCCAATTAATTATTTTGTTAATTCCTTTGTATTTTGTCATTGGAAATATGCCACAGTAAATTTTTGTGATTGTTGTTTAGTGCAAAATAGCTAAAACTTGGCAAACTCATAGGTCACATACTAATCTCATTTCCTGAAAAGGCAACTAATACAGTTAGGAACATTCATGATGCTGACAGATATAGGCCGCATCTCTCAAAACTTCTTAAATGAAATTTGACCCTCAAGAATGAAAAGGAATAATACAGCATGTTTTGGTTAAGTTAAGAGAATCAGTTACCTAGTCTCCTAAAACTTAGTACTGTGCTCTACTTAGTCTTTGCTAAGATTATAATGGTATTAAAAGATTGCAAAACAGGAATCTTATCAGAAACAAGGCAGGAGTTCTGGTCGTGGCACAGTGGTTAACAAATCCGACTAGGAACCATGAGGTTGCGGGTTCCGTCCCTGCCCTTGCTCAGTGGGTTAAGGATCCGGCGTTGCCGTGAGCTGTGGTGTAGGTTGCAGACGTGGCTCGGATCCCGAGTTGCTGTGGCTCTGGCTTAGGCTAGTGGCTACGGCTCTGATTAGACCCCTAGCCTGGGAACCTCCATATGCCGCGGGAGCGGCCCAAGAAATAGCAAAAAGACAAAAAAAAAAAGTAGAGTTCCAGTTGTGGCGCAGTGGTTAATGAATCCGACTAGGAACCATGAGGTTGCGGGTTTGGTCCCTGCCCTTGCTCAGTGGGTTAACGATCCGGCGTTGCCGTGAGCTGTGGTGTAGGTTGCAGACGCGGCTCAGATCCTGCATTGCTGTGGCTCTGGTGTAGGCCGGTGGCTACAGCTCCGATTCGACCCCTAGCCTGGGAACCTCCATATGCCGCGGGAGTGGCCCAAGAAATAGCAAAAAAGAAAGAAAAAGAAACAAGGCAAGTTGTCCATTCTCACTTCTTTTCAGTAATGTACTGGAGGTCCTAACCAGTATAGTCAGACAAGAAAAAAAAAGTTTACAGATTGATTGGAGAGGAAGAAATAACACTGTCTTTATTTGCAGATGATATGATCATCTATGCAGAAAATCCCAAGGAATTTTTGAAAAAGCTACTAGAATAATTGAGTTTAGTAAGGACACAAATTATAAGGTCAATTCACAAAAATCAGTATTATTTCTAAATGTTAGCAACAAGCAATTAGAAATTGAGATTTTAAAAAATACTATTTACTATTGTGTCAAAAACCAAAATACAGATTTCCCATTGTGGCTTAGTGGGTTAAGAACCTAACATAGTGTCCATGAGGGTGCAGTTTCAATCTCTGGTCTCAGTGGGTAAGGATCCAGCGTTGCTGTGAGCTGTGGCGTGGCTCACAGATGTGGCTCGGATCCAGTCTTTCTGTGTCTGTGGCACAGGCCGAAAGCGCAGCTCCAATTCAACTCCTAGACCAGGAACTTATGTATATTGAGGGCGCAGTCATAAAATGAAAAAGAAAAACTTTTCCATAACTTTACAAAAATACGGTGAATGCTGCACAACATTGCTGAGAGAAGATGCAAATAATGGAAAGATATAAATGTCTTCTAATGCTTCTTAGTGAATTAGATTTAAAAGTATAGGACCATGTCATAAAGCTGGTATGTTTATTAAAGGGGAAGCTAATTACACCTAAAACTGACCAAATTAACATCCTAATTTTGCTCAGAGATTTTTTCAAAGATTAAAGATATTTAATAAATATTTTAAAAACCATTATGCTGTATTATGTCTAAATGCCATGGTATAACACAAATCAAATAATATGCAGTGGGCATGAAAAATTTTTAATTTTCACTCAAATTGAGTTGATTTAGGGAGTTTCCACTGTGGCACAGTGGGTTAAGTATCCAACTGCAGTGGCTTGGGTTGCTGCAGAGGTGCAGGTTTGATCACTGGCCCAGAGCAGTGGGTTAAATGATCCCCAGTTTGCTGCAGCTGCATCATATATCAGCTGTGGCTCAGATTCAATGCCTGGCCTGGGAACTTTCATATGCTGGGGGTGTGGCCATTTAATAAAAAAGAGAGAGAGGAAATTGAGTTATTTACTCATCAAACCTCTTAAACATATTGAGATGTATTAAAAACATGTCATAGAGTGCAAAAGTTCAGGTTTTATGATTTCTGAAGGTGTGATTGGAATGGAACTAATTCTCTATCAGGTCTAGAATTAGGAAAAGTGGAATGATTCTTAGTATTTTATGAAAAAAATGAAGCTCCTTCAGACAGTTTTGAATTATGAGTAATTCATGCTACTCATGTGTTTCATATATAACTAAATAATTGGTGTGCAGTGTTTTTATTACTTTACCTTTTGCAATGGCTTTATATACTAACAGAAATTTAAAAGCCAAGCCTTGTATAGCTACTGAATAACAGCATGCATAATCTCATTTTTCCAAAATAAAAGATTCCATATTCTTTCTCTTTCCCTATGCTATCTTTCCTGGAAGTAAATGAATAGGTAAATGGCACTATGGGTGTTTATCTATAACTAGGCTTGTGGTGTAGAAATAGAAACATCAAGTTTTCAGAATTTTGCTAGATTTTATCCAAACATTTTAGAAGGTACATCTGAAAAAATACTACAGGTGAGTTTCAGTCGAGACAAACTATTTCTTGCTTGAGAGTTAATGCCAGCCTTTAAATAGCTTGAGTGTTTCTGCTTGCCATTCCATATTCAGTGGACATTAACACAAGACAAAAACTGAAATCCTCAAAAGAGTTGGTTTAAAATCAGAGCCATCAGAAAAGATAATAGGTATGAATTGAACTTTCAGATTTCATTAAAAAGTCCCTCTGAAACATGAGTTAGCTTGAACTACAAAGAATCATGTACTCCTGTGAGACTCTCTTACCCTGTTTACACATAACTTTATTTGGCTTTTCGTAGTTACTAGAATAATTGGTTGGAAGAACATTTCATTATATCAGTTAAATAGATGAAATCCTGAATAACAATAAAACCTCGGTTACACAGCACTCACTATGTGCCATACACTCTTCTAAGCACTTTACATATATTAATTTCCTTAAGACTCAGAATAACTCTAAGGTATACGTTACATCCTGTTTTAGAGGTTGAGAAAGGTGACCAAGCTTATACACCTAAGAAGCGCCAGAACTGACTCCAGAGTCCCTGTGTCTGGCTCCTAGAAGCAGTGAATAATTAACATAATATGACAACCAGTAGTTCTGCATAGTTGAGTTGACCTTTGTTAGGTGGATGGTCTTTCAGGGAACAAAGCCAACATTTAAAAACTCAGTTTAAAAAATGAAGGTATATTTTTTTTCCCAAAATATTCATTATAGATCTTTAAGCTCCTCTAATACACTTTATTGAGGTATAGTTACAATAAATGGCCTTAAAGTGGAAAATTCAGTGAGTTTTTGACAAGTGTGTACTCCCATGAAACCACCATCATAAGCAAAATGCCAAATATTTCTACCAATCCTAACAGTTTCCTCCTGTCCCTGGTCAATTCCTCCCTCTCCCCCTGTCCCAGGCAACCACTAATCTGCTTTCTGTCACTGTAGATTAGTTTGCATTTCTAGAATTTCTTTGTTTTGTTTTGTTTTGTCTTTTTGCTATTTCTTTGGGCCGCTCCCGCAGCATATGGAGATTCCCAGGCTAGGGGTCGATCGGAGCTGCAGCCACCGGCCTACACCAGAGCCACAGCAACGCGGGATCCAAGCCGAGTCTGCAACCTACACCATAGCTCACCGGCAACGCCGGATCCTTAACCCACTGAGCAAGGGCAGGGACCGAACCTGCAACCTCATGGTTCCTAGTCGGATTCGTTAACCACTGCGCCACGACGGGAACTCCTAGAATAATTTTTTTTTTTTGGGTCTTTTTTTTAGAGCAGCCCTTGGGGCATATGGAAGTTCCCAGGCTAGGGGTTGAATCAAAGCTTTGGTTGCCAGCCTACACCACAGACAACGCCAGATCCGAGCTGCATTTGAGGCCTAGGTCGCAGCTTGTGGCAACGAATGGAATCATAGTAGGTGTTTTTTGTGTGTGTATCTTTTGCTCAGCATGATGATGTGGTGAGTCATCCAGAATAGCATATATGTGTGTATACATATATGCTATTTTTTTCCTTTTGATGCCTGAATAATTCTGTTGCATGGTATACCACATTTGGTTACCCATTTGCCTGTTGATAGATGTTAGGGTTTCAATTTTTGGCTATTACAAATACAGCTATGAATATTTGTGCACAGGTCTTTGCAAGGACATATGTGTTCATTTCTCTGGGCACATGCGTATGAGTGAAATGACTGGGCCATGTAGTAGATGTTTAACTTTTAAAGAAATTGTCCAATTGTAAAGTTGTACCATTTTAAATTCTAACTAGCAATGTTTGGGAATGCCAATTGTTAGTGTCCTTGTCAACACTTGGTATTTTCAGTCCTTTTATTTATTTATTTTTCCAGTCCTTTTAATTTAGTCATTCTAATGATGGTGTAGTATTATCTCATTGTGTTTTTAATTCACATTTACTTAGCTGTTTATGTATTTTTTTCTTTTTCTTTTTAGAGCTGCACCTGCAGCATATGAAAGTTCCCAGCCTAGGGGTCGAATTGGAGCTGCAGCTGCCAGGGATCAAACCCAAGTCCTCATGGCTACTAGTCGGGTTCATAGTCCTGCTGAGCCAGGACAGGAACTTCCTGTTTTTGGTTTTTCTTTTTTTTTCCTAAAATGTCTGTTCAAATCCTTTGACCATCTTAATTTATTTTATTTTATTTTTGCCTTTAGTCTTTTTAGGTCCCCACCTGCGGCATATGGAGGTTCCCAGGCTAGGGATCGAATCGGAGCTACAGCTGCCGGCCTACACCACAGCTTGCAGGATCCTTAACCCACTGAGTGAGGCCAGGGATCGAACCCACATCCTCATGGATACTAGTCGGTTTTGTTAACCGCTGAGCCACTGTGGGAACTCCCTTTGCCCATTTTAAATTGAGCTTGTCCTTGAGTCATAAGGGTTCTTTATTTATTCTAGATGTAAGTTCTTTATTGTCTGAGGTGGGGATACATTCTCTCATTTTGTGGCTTACTTTTCATTTTTTTAAAATAGATATCTAAAGCGAAAATAGTTCAGGTTTTTCTTTTTCTTTGTTGTTGTTGTTTTTTTTTTTTAAGCCAGCCCCTTTGGCAAGTGGAAGTTCCCAGGCTAGGGATCAAATTGGAGCTACAGCTACTGGTCTGCCTGCACCACAGCCACAGCCACAGCAACACAGGAGCCGAGCTGCGTCTGCGACCTACACCACAGCTCTGCACAACGCCAGATCCCCAACCCACTGAGCAAGGTCAGGGATAGAACCTGCGTCCTCGTGGATACTAGCCAGATTCGTTTTCCACTGTACCACAGTGGGAACTCCCGGGTTCATTTTTTTGTTTGTTTGTTTGTTTGTTTTTAAAGAAGGGGATTCTAGAATGTGGACTGAGAAGTTTTACATCAGTTGGGAAGGCAGCCAAGCATATCAGTTAATAATAGATTCTGGTCTCAGACTGTCCCTGTCATTTACTAATTGCAATCAGAGACATGTTCCTTTTCTATGCCTCATCCGTTTCCTCATCTATAAACTATAGAAGATAATACTGCTTAGCCCATAGGCTTCTTAGGAGGATAAAATTAGTTACTGTTTCTAAGTGCTTACCTAATACCTGGTACATTGTAAGGGCAGTGCTGGTTAAGAGTTGCAGAAAAAATTTTCTTTTTTTTTTTTTTCTCTTTTAGGGCCCCAGCCTCGGCATATGGAGGTTCCCAGGCTAGGGGTCAAATCGGAGCTGTAGCTGCCAGCCTACACCACAGCCACAGCAACCTACACCACAACTCATGGCAACGCTGCATCCCTGACCCACTGAGGGAGGCCAGGGATCAAACCCACATCCTAGTAGATACTAGTCGCAGAACAAATTATTAATGGTGACTTTTAAACATAATGCTTTGAAATGACATAAAAGGCAATTTCAGGTTTACTAAAAGTACAAATGATGTCATGCTGCATTTTCTATTATGAACCATCTGGTAGATCAGAGGAATGTTGTGAGATCCTATCTTCAGTGAGGATACTCAGTTTTCCCTGAGGTTTTGGGATATTCAGTAGTGTGCCAAGAGGTACTTGAAGATGAAATGGCACATGTTGTTTAAATTAAAACTTTTGAGTTCCATCGTGGCACAATGGAAACAAATCTGACTAGCATCCATGAGGCATGAGTTTCCAGGTTCAATCCCTGGCCTCGTTCAGTGGGTTAAGGATCTGGCATTGCTGTGAGCTGTGCGGTAGGTTACAGACACAGCTCGGATCTGGCATTACTGTGGCTGTGGTGTAGGCTGGCAGCTACCGCTCCAATTTGACCCCTAGCCTGGGAACCTCCATATGCTGCAGGTGTGGCCCCAAAAAGCAAAAAAAAAAAAAAATTAAAACTTTATATAAAATGAATGTTTTAAGGCTAGAGGTCAAGAAGTTCATGAGTTGTTAAGGTAAACCAAAAAAATATATTTTTTTGGTTACTGATCTCTAGTCTGTGTACTCCCTAGACCTCCAGGCAATAAGGGTTCACTTGTCTGCCTGTATAGAATACTTTTGTCAAAATGATCAAGATCAAGAACCATTGCTTTAAAAAGAATAGTTACAACTTAGGAAGACATGGCATGTATTTTTCAAATATTGATAAAATGGAAAAATAAGACTGCACTATCATTCAAATAGGTTTGAATAATCAGACCCATAAGAAGGAGGATAGTGGCGAGTGAAGTGGAGAAACATGGGTATTTCAAAAGATGCCAAATTTAATTTTGGAATAAACTCAGATTCTGTGAAATTCTTAATGTCTTCCTTTTTGCGTGGAGGGGGGTGGGCCCACACCCATTTCATATGAAGTTCCCAGGCCAGGAATAGAATCCAAGCCAAAGCTGCAGCTATGCTAGTTCCTTAACCCACTGTGCCACAGCAAGAACTCCCTTAATGTCTTCCTTATTAGGAATAAGTAGATCAATCCTAGATAAAGGGTGTGTTCTTCATAGCGTGCCATAGGTATTATCTTGCTCTCTTCCTACTTAAAGTCTTCACCAGCAACATGGATAAAGACATAGAAAGCATATGTCAAGATTAAAAGAATTTGAACTTTAAGGAGTTCTTGTTGTGGCTCAGTGGTTAATGAATCCAACTAGGAACCATGAGGTTTCGGGTTCGATCCCTGGCCTTGCTCAGTGGTTAAGGATCTGGCATTGCCGTGAGCCGTGGTGCAGGTCGCAGATGCAGCTTGGATCCCATGCTGCTGTGACTGTGGTGTAGGCCAGCGGCTAGAGCTCCGATTCAACCCCTAGCCTGGGAACCTCTATATGCCATGGGAGCAGCCCTAGAAAAGATAAAAAGACAAAAAAAAAAACAATTTGAATTTTAAAGATCCTCATAGGTAGGAATGGTGGCCTACACCCATAACAAAATGAAGTGTAAAGTTCTGAATTTAGAAAAATAAATCAAGGGAGTTCCCGTCGTGGTGCAGCGGAAATGAATCCGACTAGGAAACGTGAGGTTTCAGGTTCGATCCCTGGCCTCACTCAGTGGGTTAAGGATCCAGCTTTGCTGTGGCTCTGGTGTAGGCCAGCAGCTGTAGCTCTGATTAGACCCCTAGTCTGGGAACCTCCATATGCCACAGGTGCGGCCTTAAAAAGACCGAAAAAGAAAAAGAAATATAAATCAATTTCATAAGTACCAGGTGGGAGAAGATGGCCAGTATGGGGAGAGAGTTGCTCTGGGATTTTGGCAACTGCAAAGGTCAGTAGACATCAGTAATATGTCTGCTGTAAGATACAAAGTACTAAAGGCTGGATGCCCAGATCATGTCCATAAAGTCCAGAATCCTGCTGGCACCCCAATAACTTCTCCTTAAGAATGGTATTTTCTGGACTAAAAAATACATTACCATATACCATATTAAATAGCAGAGGCTTGGAGTTCCAGTTGTGACTCAGCAAGTTAGAAATCTGACTAGTACCCATAAGGATGCAGATTTGATCCCTGGTCTTACTCAGAGGGTTAAGGATCCAGCATTGCCATGAGCTGTGGTGCAGGTCATAGACACAGCTCAGATCTGGCATTGCTGTGGCTGTGGTGTAGGCTGGCAGCTGCAACTCCAATTTGACCCCTAGCCTGGGAACTTCCATATGCTGTGGATGTGACCCTAAAAAGAAAAAAGAAAATAAATAAATAAATATCACAGGTTTAGTAAACGTTTTCATACTAAAATTGCCATTCTAGTAAGCAAAATGCTAGCGCTTTAGCCTTGCAAGCACTCAAGAAATTAAGATTTGAGATTGAATATGAAATGATATCCAGTTGAAGATTGAAAATATTACCTTGGGAGTTCCCGTTATGGCACAGAGAAACAAATCTGACTAGTATCCATGAGGATGCAGGTTCGATCCCTGGCCTCACTCAATGGGTCAGGGATCTGGCGTTGCCGTGAGCTGTGTTGTTGGTCGCAGACATGGCTTGGATCCTGAGTTGCTATGGCTGTGGTGTAGAAGGCAGCTGTAGCTCTGGTTCGACCCCTAGCCTGAGGACTTCCATATGCTGCAGGTGCGGCCCTAAAAAGCAAAAAAAAAAAAAAGTATATATATAAAAAACCTTAAATGTCTTACCTCCCTTTATTTTATTCATAGATACGACGTCAAATGAACAAAGATTGAACTTTTTACAGATACCTTTTGGAAAAGGCTTGTAAGGAGTAGTGCCATAGTTTGAATCACAGTGGATTCCACGTTATGAGGTAGGTTGAAAATAAAGGGCTTCTAAATTGTTAGCATTATTTATTTATTCTAAACTGATACTTTGACTTGAAAGCAAGTGAAACTCTAAAACTCTTAGTTCATGCTAAATACATTAAAATTTACGAGTGGTATCTTCAAATTCAGAGGTGCAAATTTGGGGTCACTTTTTCTAATAAGAAAATACATACCGAAAAAGTTAGCTTGATTTTCAGATTTACAGGAAACCGCATAAGGAACTGAAGATGGATTTTGTGAGTTTTCAGATGATTGATCTAGGTTAATGTAATTCTAAACTTCAAACTATTTAATCATTATAACAAGATTGTGCTTGGTTTCAGGTGAATGGGAGAGGAGTATTGAACAAAAATAGATTTTTTAATCTCTGCATCATGGTTTTTAGCTCCTCAGTGGTTGCACAGTCTCTCTATTTGGGGAAAGTTCATGCTAAAAAACTGAAGCAATTAATGGGTGAATATGATCAAATTT
The DNA here is from genome assembly GCF_016906955.1 of Phacochoerus africanus. Lineage (NCBI taxonomy): Eukaryota > Metazoa > Chordata > Mammalia > Artiodactyla > Suidae > Phacochoerus > Phacochoerus africanus. The sequence goes on from NC_062548.1 coordinate 62,335,251, forward strand.
CTCCACCAAGTTCTCAACCTGACAAGGGTAAGGTTTCATTCACCTCTTCATCAATCTCTGCACCATCTGTGATCTTTTGGGGCTGGCTTCTTTTACCCAGCATGTCTTCAAGTTTCATCCATGTTGTACCACTTATTAGTATTTCATTGCCTTTTATTGCTGAATAATATCCCATTGTGTAAATTGCCACATTTATCCATTCATCAGTTGATGAACATTGAGTTATTTCTATTTTTAGCTGTTAGGAATACTGCTGCTGTGAACATTTTTGGTATAAGTTTTTGTGTGGACATAAGATTTTCAGTTCTCCTGGTTATACGCCTAGGAGTGAAATTGCTGGGGTTGTATGGGAACTCTTTTTTTTTTTTTTGTCTTTTTTTCTAGGGCTGCACCCGCAGCATATGGAGGTTCCCAGGCTAGGGGTCTAATCAGAGCTGTAGCCGCTGGCCTATGCCACAGTCACAGTAACACATGATCCAAGCCACGACCACAGCTCACGGCAACGCCAGATCCTTAACCCCCTGAGCGAGGCCAGGGATTGAACCTGCAACTTCATGGTTCCTAGTCGGATTTGTTAACCACTGAGCCATGACAGGAACTCCTGTATGGGAACTCTTATGTTCGTCATTTTGAGGAACTGCCAAACTGTTTTCCAAAGTAGCTGAATGGTTTTACATTCCCAGTAAGAATGAATGAACTTTCCTTGATGACTAAGGAGATGGAGCATTTTTTCACGTGCCTGTTATCCATTTGTATATATTCCTTTTGGAAGTGTCCAAAGTTTTTGCCCATATTTAATCAATTCTTTGTAATATTATTTTATTTCACTTGGAAATGTTATACTATTTAAGTTGAATAGGAGCTAATTTTTCTGACTCACCAAATTAGGCTTCATTTAGACTTGCTTTTTAATCTCAAACTTCCATTAAAGCTAGCTGATTATTGGTTACTATACATTGCTGTCAGGTTTATTTCTTTTCTTTTCTTTTCTTTCTTCTTCTTTTTTTTTTTTTTTTTTTTTTTTTTTTGCTCTTTAGGGCTGCATCCGCAGCTATGGAAGTTCCCAGGCTAGGGGTGCAATTGGAGCTGTAGCCACTGGCCTACACCACAGCCACAGCAACACGGGATCCTCACCTCGTCTGCAACCTACACCACAGTTGAGGGCAACACCAGACCCTTAACCCACTGAGCGAGGCAGGGATTGAACCCGCGTGCTAGTAGGGTTCATTAACCACTGAGCCATGAAGGGAACTCCAGGCTTATTTGTATTAAAGGGAAGAAATGTTTGATTCTACATGCATTATGCTGCCTCCTAATTTTGGAGATAAGATACATCCCCCAAAATATCTAGGGCATTACCATCTCATAGTAAGCACATTTTCTGCTGTATTCGTAATGCAGGATTTGAGGTGGGGGGAAGACAGAGAAATCATAGTTGTGCTGTCCCCACCCCATTTTCCTCCAAAAAAAAAAAGAATTAAACAGGCAAACAAAGACTCGCATATCGACTTTAAATTTCTTCTGAAACTTTTCTCTACATAAATCCTGCTCCCTTTCAGCGTTCTCCTCCATTTTCTACCCTTAACCCTCCCACCAAGACTTTAATAGAGCACAAACCAGAAGGCATTCTAGAATGCTTTTTTCACCAATCAGAGGTAGTGGAATGAAGTTCAAGGCCCTATTCAGAAGATACGGAACTCTGTTCCCTCATTTTTCCTCAGGCCCTATACCTGAGAGCAGTTTTGTCTCATAGCTGAATTTCTCATTTCCAGCATCCCCAAACCATTTTACAAACGTCCTGTTATTATTAAGTCTGACAATACTCTAGTCAGGTGAGTATGTATGTTTATTTTATTTTGAGTAAACAAGTATTTTAAAGATCAAATTACTTCTCTATGGTTTATTACCTCTCTTAGAAAACAATAGACAAGAAACTAATTAATCTGATCCTTAGAAGTTATCTGAACATTCAGATCAGGCCACTCACCATGGATATGTAAGTCCTTATAGCCATACATTCCCATATGCCTTACATTTTTAGCCCTACCAAAGAATTCTGTAGTTCTTTTTGTCGTTCAGAGGTAACAAAACCGACTGGTAGCTATGAGGATGCAGGTTAGATCCCTGGCCTCGCTCAGTGGGTTAAGGATCCGGCGTTGCTGTGAGCTGCCGTGTAGGTCTGAAATACAGCTAGAACCCCGCGTTGCTGAGGTTGTGAGTGTGGCCTGCAGCTATAGCTCTCATTTGACCCCTAGCCTGGGAACTTCAATATGCCTCGGTGTGGCCCTAAAAAAAAAATTCTGTATGTCAGCACCTTCTTGCCCTCTTCATCCCACTTCTGAGAAGGATAAAATTATTTATGAGTGGCCTAGGCAATATTTGACCTTCCTGATGTTCCTCGTTGGCATATAATATCATGATATTTCACTTTTATGCCAGAGAAACTTTTAATTTGTTTGGGCTTTGTTTTGTACCACTTTTTAAGAATAAAGGAAATATCCAGAATAATCTAGTAAGAAGAACTTTCTCCCATCTTCTCTACAGAGAATCCCTTATTGTCAACCTAATGAAGCACTCAAAGAAGACATATGACTCTTTTCAAGATGAACTTGAAGATTATATTAAAGTGCAGAAAGCCAGAGGCTTAGAGCCAAAGACTTGTTTCAGAAAGATGAGAGAGGATTATTTGGAAACCTGTGGGTACAAAGAAAAGGTTGATTCTAGACCCAGGTGCAGAATGTTTGATCAGAGGCTCCCTTATGAAAGCATCCAGACCTACCCGAGATCATGTAGGGTTTCACAGACAGTGGAAAAGCAGTTACCTCACTGGCTGCCAGCTCGTGACAATAGGCTGAGACTAGGCTCCCTGAGCTACCCTCAGTTCCCCAGGGACTGCTTCTTGGGAGAACCAGTACCCCTGAACCTTAGTCAGCACGAGTATAACCATAGCTCCTACAGTGTGGAATCTGGAGTCCACAAGCCCCTCTCCTCAGAGAGCAGTACCCGTGCCCATCACGCTAGTGCCCATCACATCCATCAGAAGAGGAAGAGGCACCTCGAGGAAGGCAGAGAAAAACCAGAGGAGGAGCGGCCCAGGCATAAGAGGAAAAAAGCTCATGAGGAAGTAGATTTAGACAAACACAAGTGCATCCAGAGAAACAGAACAGAGGTGGAAACAGTCGGAGTCAGCACAGAAAAGCCTACCAACCGAAAGGAGAAAAAAAGCCGAGATGCAGCCTCTAAGAAAGAGGAACGTAAGCGTAGAAAAGAGAAAAAGAAACAAGGCGAAGAAAGGACAGACGAGGAGATGCTTTGGGACCAGTCTATCCTTGGGTTTTGAAGCTCTTGGGTTGGTTCTCCCGAGGTTAGGTTGAAAGATTAGTTGAGGAGCCTGGTTTTATGATGTTCGTGCTCATATCGCTCTTCCCACGTGAACAGGTGCAAAGGTTAAGTGGACAGAAAACATTTAGTGCGTTTGCTCTCCAACATGGAAATTGCTTTTCCTCATTTTCTAAAATCATTACTGTATTTTTCTCATACACAGTGTAATTTCCCTTAACAAGAGTAGCTCTGCCTTTACTCATCAAGTTGCTATGATGGCGGAAGTATTTTTCCCTTGGGAGGTCATTTATTTTAAATTGGAGGATCAAAAGGCTTTGCAGAATCTACTTCTTGATTGGGTTTTAGTTTGGAGTGGCGTATTTTTATATTCATTAGTTTTCTCTATGAACCAATTTAGATTGATTTTTCTTTCCCTTATTAGATCTCATTTACAGTATATTTTCTAAAATGAAAAGTGGAAATGAAATACCTTATAATAAGCTTATGTTATATACAGTTTTAAATGTTTCAAAGAGTCTTGATATAAAATCAGTTTATATTCTGGAAATGTTTATAATATAATAAAATGTTCTAATTTCTACATTTTTTTGTTTTGTGTCCGTGATCTTTTCCTTTGCAATGATGATTTCCTTCTGGAAGAGCAATGACTGAGCTTTTTTTTTTTTTTTTTTTTTGCTTGCAGCATATAGAGGTTCCCGGGCTAGGGGTCTAATCGGAGCTACAAATGACGGCCTACACCACAGCTCATGGCAATGGCGGATCCTTAACCCACTAAGCAAGGCCAGAGATCAAACTTGTGTCCTCATGGATGCTAGTCAGATTCGTTAACCACTGAGCCAGGATGGGAACTCTGACTGAGCATATTTAAACCCACTTTTAGGATAGAAATCTATGAATGACCACAATTTTTCAAAATATTGGAAGAGGGGGTAATTTATAAGACATAAAATGTCATTAGAGCATTTGTTCCTGACCAGCATTTTTGTTTTAATAATCCCCTTTTTTATGATCAGCATATCAAGTATTTGAGCACTGCTAATTTGTTGTAGAAAGAGTGATGGCCTGGGAATCTGAATCCCAGGATTCTAGTCTCAGCTATGCCATCAAGTTGTTATATGACTTTGGGGAAGTCACTTTATTTTCCCTGTTATCAGACATAACTAGCAGGACTGGCATTTAAAATGCCTTGGATAACAGAAAGATTCTATGTTATGAATCTGCCATCTACAGTATGATTCTTACAAATTATAAAATTGACTTTAAAATTATTTTGCTAAAATCATTTTAATTATATATATTCCCTTCCCCACCTCAATGTTCCCACATGTAACCAGTCTCCCAGTCTTTGCTAGGCTGCTGTCTTTCTCAGTCCTGACCCCCTCTGCGTAATCACCTTGCCCAGCCTCCTACCTCCATGCCCCAAATAGGGAAGAAGAAAGCAAGGGCAGGAGGGAGAGAGGTTATTAGGTGACCCATTTTATTTGTTTTTATTTTATTTTATTGTCCTTTTAGGGCCGCACCTGCAGCATATGGAGGTTCTCCGGCTAGAGGTTGAATCGGAGCTGCAGCTGCTGGTCTACACCACAACCACCACAACACAGGATCCATGCTGAGTCTGCACCCTACACTATAGCTCACGGCCACGCTGGATCCTTACCCCACTGAGCGAGGATGTGGATCGAACCCGCCATCCTCATGGCTACTAGTCGGGTTCATTAACTGCTGAGCCACAACGGGAACACCCCATTTTATTTTAAACTAATAACCACAAACCTCCAATCCATCAGGGTTCCCTAGTAAACTCCCCATTCTCAGATGTCTCATATTCTCCCCTCTCCTCAATCCTTCACCTCCCTGGTGCCTCCATGCAGGTCCCCTTTCAGCTGATGACTCACCTCCTGCTAGAAGCCTTCAGAGAAGCTTACGATTGTCCTACCACTAGATCTATAAACTTCCCTCAGGCCTTCTGTTCTCTGTCATCCTCCTGTTACAGTAACAGTGTCCTTACTAAAGACACATCCTTCCTCTCGTGCCCTGGGTCCTACACCTTTTTACTTGCTCAAGGAGTTCATCTCTCCTGCACCTTGAGTCGCTTCTCCCTTACTGGCTATACCATATAGGCAGACCTGCTTCTGTTTCCCTTCTTCAGAAAACCAAGCAAAAACTACCTTGACACCCTGCAACCTCTTTCAACAATCTCCTTTCTCTTTCAAACTTGTCTACACCAGCTGCCTACTCTCTTTCACCTCTCATTCTCTCCCCCACCCTAGAGGGTTTGTCCCTACCATTCCACTGACACTGCTCTTACCAAAGTCCCCAATGACTTCCATGTTCTCAAATCCAATAGATATTTTTTTTTAATTTCTATTCCGTTCAACCTCACAGAGCTTCCATCTGGTTCGTCAGCCCCTCTTCCATAGCTTCCATCGAGCCACATAGCTCCTCCTCAAGGTCTCCTCTACTGGTTCCCCCTCCACCCAACTCTAAATGCATCATGTCTGTTACATCAAGGGCCAGTCCCAGACCACCACTCTTTTTTGTTGTTGTTGTTTTGTCTTTTTGTCTTTTTCTAGGGCCCCACCCGCAGCATATGGAGGTTCCCAGGCTAGGGGTCGAATCGGAGCTGTAGCCGCTGGCCTACGCCACAGCCACAGCAACTCGGGATCCAAGCCGAGTCTGGGACCTACACCACAGCTCACAGCAATGCCGGATCCTTAACCCACTGAGCGAGGCCAGGGATCAAACCCGCAACCTCATGGTTCCTAGTCCGTTTGTTAACCACTGAGCCATGACGGGAATTCCACCACTCTTTCTTTTTTGTTAGTATATTTGTTTGTTTGTTTGTTTGCTTTTTAGGGCCACACCTGCAGAAGTTCCCAGGCTAGGGGTCGAATCTTCTGGCCTACACCACAGACCCAGCAACGCTGGATCCAAGCCACATCTGAGACCTACACCACAGCTCATGGCAACGCCAGATCCTTAACCCACTGAGCGAGGCCAGGGATCGCACCTGCATCCTCGTGGATACTAGTCCAATTTGTTTCTGCTGAGCCACGACAGGAACTCCCTGTGGTAGATTCTTTATAGGAGAAAATGACAGTAATAACATCCCTTTCCTGTATCCGCCCCTGTGTCCCATCCAATAAGGCTGGGCTTAGCCATGTAACCTGCTTTGGCCAATGGGAGAACAACAAATATGCAAGCTAGATTTGGAAGTGCCTGGTTTGCCTTCCTGCTACATTTGGATCACAGCCACCTTGTACAAGCCCTGCTGAATAATGAGATACTTGTGGCTACACCCCATCACCCAACTGCCATTGAACTTTCCTCACCAGACCCAAGGCACCTCAGCCATCCAGCCGGCACTAAGTCAGCCCAACCAACTCATAAAATTGAGAGAAATAAATGTCTGATGGATTTTTTTTTTTTTCTTTTAGGGCCAAACCCAAGGCATAGGGAAGTTCCCAGGCTAGGGGCCAAATCGAGCTGTAGCCTCTGGCCTACACCACAGCCACAGCAACACCAGATCTGAGCCTGCATCTGCAACCTACACCACAGCTCATGGCAATGCCGGAACCTTAACCCACTGAACAAGGCCAGGGATTGAACCCGAATCCTCAGGGATACTAGTCCAGTTCGTTTCCGCTGAGCCACAAAAGGAATTCCTGTTCGCTGTTTTAAATCATAAGTTTTATAGCAGTTTAAAATGCAACAAGAACTATATCCTACATGATTTTAGGTGAGATTCTTAATCTGAGTGTCAGCGTTCTCATCTCTAATGTGGAGAAAAGACCAATAACCGTTGGTGGGCTACTCAACATAAAAAAAGCAAACAACCTCTGCAGGCTGGATTGGCGGCACCCCTCAGGCTGGGTGCACTGTTGCAGTACTTTGTAAATGGTCCTCAAATGTAGAATGCCAGGAGAGCATGTGAAAGCACTGGAAGGATGGAGCAGCAGAGGCCAAGATAGAAGATGTGTGCCTGGGGCCCCAGCACAAGCCACTGGGGGTGGGGGGGTGCACTCTAGGCTATTCCCTGCCACACCTCCCCCCACCACCACCCCGCAGGCCCAGCCTTGGATGCTGGGACACTCGGTGACTCAGCTGGCTTCTCCAGGAGCATAAAATATGGACCTCCGAGGACAAGAGCAAACCAAAGAGAAGGGCAACAAGTCCCTGGCAGACACAGAACATTCCCACAGCCACCACGAAGGGACCTGCCATTACTCCAGTTCACATGGAAGAAGTAGAAGAAAGCTTGAGGCAGGAGAGAGATGGGCTCCAGGATAGACAGTTACAACTAGCCCTTTGTTTACACTTCCTGAGGCAGGAGACAGGGGGGCTCCGGGAGAAACATTTCCAACCAGCCACCTATCTATACTTCAGACCCAAGGCAAATAATTGGTATTCTTCTGTGAACTTGTTAAACAATGGTAAAGACAGGATCAAAAGAGGGGCTAAGCTTTGCTTGGGCAAAAGACCAAGAGGTCACATACTTCCCATCCTCAAGGTCAGGGAGACCCCAACTACACACGCGCAGAGAGACCCTTCTGGGTCAGAAAGGGAGGGAATGCCAGACCATAATAAGTCTATATAACCTTCCCACTGCACCTTGCTTTGGAATCTGTCTTGGCCAAAAGATGCACCAGCACGTGTGGGAGGGCCCTTGGTCTGGTCAGGTGTCAAAGATAAAAACAAAATAATTGGCCGAAGGCAAACAAAGACCCAGAAGAACTGTCCTGCATAATTTAAACCACCTCTCTGGCGCACTTCTCATTCAAGGGCACACTCACAGCCGTGCTCCACTGAGTGCCTTAGATGAATAGACTCTGTGTGCTCTCCCGCAGGTTGTACTGTGTTTCTTTCTTTCTTTTTTTTTTTTTGTCTTTTTAGGGCCTCAACCACGGCATATGGAGGCTTCCAGGCTAGGGGTCTAATCGGAGCTACAGCTGCCGGCCTACACCAGAGCCACAACAACACCAGATCCAAGCCACATCTTCGACCTACACCACAGCTCACGGCAACGCCGGATCCTTAACCCACTGAGCAAGGCCAGGGATTGAACCCGCAACCTCATGGTTTTTAGTCAGATTCATTTCTGATGAGCCACTACAGGAAATCCCTGTGTTTCTAATAATAAACTTCATACCTGTTTTCACAGTCTTTGCCTCCTTGAAACATTCTTGCCTTCAGCAAAAGACAAGAATCAGGGCAATTCTACTTTCAGCCTCTAGCTAGTCTAGCAGCTAAGATTCCTGGTTTTCACCCAGGCTGCCCAGGTCCAATTCCTGAGCAGGGAATTAAGATCTCGCTTCAAGCCATTACTCACTGCTGTCTCTCCGAGATCAAGCTGAGGCTCAGAGGGATACATTTGTCCAGGGTTACTCTGGAACCCAGCCCTGTCTCCTTCCAGGTCTGAAGTTTGAACCCCCCACTTTAGTGAGCTATGACAGAATCCAGGAGGTGGGGGCACCTGGCAGGTAGGTGCTGCCTTCCCCAGAGGCTAAAGGTCGAAAGGGGTTTATTTACCCTTGACCTTGAAGGGAAGCAAGGCGTCGCCTGCCTCAGGTGTACGAGCAAATATTCTGAGGATGGTGGGCAACAGGCCTGGAGGGACTTAAAAAGTGAGGTTATAGTCTTGGTTTGATTGGAAAGGGGGTAACTGTCGGTTTCTATACAGAAAAGAAGGACGTTGGACTGGATGGTCTACAAGGTTCTGCTCCAACTGGGGAGAATGGAGTCCAGCAGCTGCTTCCACCACTTGGGGACCTCATCTCTGCCTCTGGAGCGGCCTGAGCCCAGCATCTGTGAGATCCTCCCCAGGTTTGGACTCTCTCCCAGGTTCCCTGCCACATTTCATTTTCCGCCCAAGGTCACTGGTAAGAGAAGAGCCAACATGACTTGGTGCTGCCCGGCGGCCTAGGTTTCTGCTGCGCTGCCATCTTTGCTCCCAGACCGAGGGATTGTCCTCCATCACTAAGTCATGTCAGCAACATGGATGTCTGTAGGCACAGTATCTCTGCTAACATGCGCAAGAGGAAAGCGGTGGTCGTCACGCCCCCAAGGGCGGAGAGTGGGCGGGACATGCAAATTAACTGGCCCTTCAGCCCAGGGAGATGAGTAGCCCCAGCAACCGGGATTCTAGCTGCATGTGCCACCAGCCCAGAATCAGTGCTGGATCTCTAACCCACTGACGGGGGCTAGGGATCAAACCCGCATACTCACGGATGCTAGTCAGATTCTTTTTTTTTTTTTTTCTGTCTTTTTGCCTTTCCTAGGGCCGCTTCCCTCGGCATATGGAGGTTCCCAGGCTAGGGGTTGAATCCGAGCTGCAGCCTCCGGCCTACACCGCAGCCACAGCAATGAGGGATCCGAGCTGCGTCTGTGACCTACACCACAGCTCACAGCAACGCGGGATCCTTAACCCACTGAGCAAGGCCAGGGACCAAACCCACAACCTCATGGTGCCTAGTCGGATACGTTAACCACTGTGCCATGACGGGAACTCCGCTAGCCAGATTCTTAACCCACTGAGCCACAACAGGAGCTCGTAATTTTTTTCAGGGTGGGGCCCTTAAAAAGACAAAAAAAAAAAGGAAGAAAGAAAAGAAAAAGAAATGGAATGAGATCTGCATGTGTGCTTATTAGACTGCACTGAAGGACATATACTGTCCATCTTTTCTAACTGGCTGTTTCTTGAGTGATGTGGTTTTATAATAAAGTAGTAATCTTGTGAGTAGAGTGTTTCCCCGAATTCTTTTTTTTTTTTTCTTCTCCCTACAGTCACACCTGAGGCATATGGAAGTTCTCAAAGTTGGAGTTCAATCAGAGCTGCAGCTGCCAGCCTACACCACAGCCATAGCCACACCAGATCCTAGCCACATCTGCGACTTACACTGCAGCTCACAGCAATGCCGATCCCTAATCCACTGAGCTTGGCCAGGCAGGGATCAAACCTGCATCCTCATGAATACTAGTCAGATTCTTTTATTTATTTTCCCTTTTTTTAGGGCTGCACGTGCTCATGTGGAGGTTTTCCCAGGCTAGAGGTCTAATCGGAGCTGTAGCTGCCAGCCTATGCCAGAGCCACAGCAATGCAGGATCCGAGCCGCATCTGCAACCTAAACCACAGCTCACAGCAATGCCGGATCCTTAACCCACTGAGCAAGGCCAGGGATTGAACCCACAACCTCACGGTTCCTAGTCAGCTTCGTTAACCACTGAGCCACGACGGCAACTCCCAGGAGCAATTTTTAAACCCTCTCATGTATAACTGCATAGAGGATAACCTGGACGTGTAATTGGCATCTGAAGGAGGTGGGGACCACCAGGGAGACTTCGGGACTAAGCCTTTAGCCTGTGGGATCAGTTACTATCTCTCAGTAGATAAGGAGAATTGAGTGAATTGCTTAATGGAATTGGAATCAGAATCGGACCCACCTTAACTTCCTTTCTCCCATTACTTACATAGCAAACATGCTTCGAATAAAATTCTTATCTTTGTGAACTGCCTCAAAGCTATTTACAGGTGAAGCCTGATATAAATGAGTATGCAAACTCACAAATGACACAAGTATCACACATAGCATTGGGCCCAGGGCTTAAAAGTTCTGACTTTCATTTATTCTGTGATCAGGAGAGGTTTGGTGAACAAAGTCTGTCCACAGGGAATACAAAATAATAAAGAACACCCAAATAAATAGACATAAACCACATCCATACACTGAAAGATGTAATATTGGAAAGTTACCAGTTCTCAAACTGATCTAAAGATTCAGCAAATCCAAAGAAAAATTGCAAGTGGGTTTTTTTTTTTTTGGAAATTAATGCACCAAATTTAAAATTTATATGTAAAACAAAATGACAAGAATAATCAAGACATATTTAAACATGGAAAAGATAGAGGACTTGCTCTAGAAACTATAAAGACTTATTATGGGAGTTCCCCTTGTGGTTCATGGGTTAAGAACCTGACTAGTAACCATGAGGTTGCAGAATTCCTAGCTTTGCTAAGTGGATTAGGGATCCCGTGTAGTGGCTAGGTTGAAGATGTAGCTTGGATCCTGTGTTGCTGTGGCTGTAGTGTAGGCAGGCAACTATAGCTTCCTAGCCTGGGAACTTCCAACTTTTTAGGTGCAGCCCTAAAAAGAAGAAAAAAAAAAAGACGTCATGAAACTATAATAATTCAGTCAGAGTGGTACTGGTGCAAAGATACTGCAGAACCCAGAAGCAGAACAGTAAACAGATGGACATATGGCCAATAATTGTTAAAAAGAAACAAGAAACTCAAAATAGGGTCACTTGCCCTAAGCCCCACAAAGACTTAATACCTAACCTAATCATAATTTCAGCTTCTCCCAGGGGGGATTTTTTTTTTTTTTTTTTTTGCTAGATCTTTAACCCACTGAACCACAAGGTAACTCCCCTATTTTATTTTTTCAGTGAAGTATAATTGATTTATAATTTATAATTTCATTGAAGTATAATTGTATTAGTTTCTGCTGTACAGCAAATGATTCAGCTATATATATATATAAAATACACTTTTTTTATAATACACTCTCTTAAAATATTTTTTCCATTATAGTTTATCTTAGGACATTGAATATAGTTCTCTGAGCTATATAGTAAGGACCTTGTTGTTGATCCCCTGCATGTGTAAGAGCTTACATCTGCTAACACCAACCACCCACTCCATCCGTCCCACCCCCTACCCCTTGGCAACCACAAGTCTGTTCTCTATGTCTGTGAGTCTGTTTCTATTTCATAGATAGGTTCTTTTGTGTTATTTTTTAATTCCACAAATAAGTGATGTCATATGCTATTTGTCTTTCTGTTTCTGACTTACTTCACTCAGTATGACAGTCTCTAGTTCCATCCATGTTGTTGCAAATGGCATTTGGCATTATTTGTTTTTTTACGGCTGAGTAGTATTCCATTGCTCATATGTACCATATCTTTATCATTTATTGGACAATCAGGTGGACATTTAGATTGTTTCCATGTCTTGGCTATTGTGAATAGAGCTTCTATGAATATAGGAGCGTGTGTATCTTTTTGAATTATAGTTCTGTTCAAATAGAATATATGCCCAGGAGTGCGATTGCTGGATCATATGGTAATTCTACCCTTAGTTTTCTATAGAAACTCCATTCTGTTTTCCGTAGAGGATGTACCTACTTACATTCCCACAAACCATGTAGAAGGGTTCCCTTTTCTCCACATCTTCTCAAGCATTTGTTCTTTTTTTTTGGCCCCACCCATGGCATTCAGAAGTTCCTGGTCCAGGGATCGAACTTGAGCCATAGCATTGGCAATGCCGAATCCCAAACCACTAGGCCATCAGGGAACTTCATTTGTAGACTTTTTAAACAATGGCCATTCTGAAGGAGTGGGATTTTAAACCAGTCAGCCTGGAATTATCCTGTCAGTGAGATAATCTCCCTAAAACCCCCTGCCTTGCTCTAAGGGAAAGTTACATTGCCTAAAATAATCCACTCTTAACTCTTCTAGACCCACCCTTCTTCTGCCTATGAATACCTCCCATTTTCTTCAACTTCTCAGAGCACCTTTCTATTTGCTAAAAGGGATGCTGCCAGATTATCAAATAAAGCCAATTAGATCTTTAAATTTACTCAGTTGAATTTTTTTCTCTTTTTTTTCAATATTTTTTCTTGCTGTTTTTGAATTTTTTTTAACATAACAAAAGCAGCACTTCAGAGCAGGGAGGAAGACAGACTTCATGAAATGGTGTTGGAGTTCCCACCGTGGCACAGCGGAAACGAATCCAACTAGGAACCACGAGGTTTCAGGTTCGAGCCTTGGCCTCGCTTAGTGGGTTAAGGATCCGGCATTGCTGCAAGCTGTGGTGTAGGTCACAGACACGGCTCAGATCCTGTGTTGCTGTGGCTGTGGCGTAGGCGGGGAGCTGCAGCTCCGATTTGACCCCAAGCCTGGGAACTTCCATATGCCTCGAGTTTGGCCCTAAAAGGCAAAAAAATTTTTTAAAAATTTAAAAAAAAAGGAAAAGAAAGAAAGAAAAAAATTTAAAAAATCAATTCCAGTTGAATCATGTATTCAGGAAGCTTTTGCAAAACATCCTATAAGAATATATGTTTATGATCAATGGCAGTGGTTCTCAGGCAGGGACAATGCTGTCTCCCAGGAAACATTTGACAATGTCTGGAGACATTTTTAGTTGTTAAACCTGGGAGTAGAGGGTTGGTTGCTATGAACATCAAGCAGGTAGAGAACTGGGGTGCTGCGAAACATCCTACAGTCCACAGAACAAGCTCTACAATGAAAAGTTACCTAACTCAAAATGTCAAGAGTGCTAACATGTCAAAACTCTGGTCTAGGTTAGGAAATTACATCTTAAATATGACACACACAAAAAGAGCTCTAACTCTAATAATTTAATTGCAAATTTTGAAAACATTAGTTTTTTTAATTTTTGTTGTTGGTGTTGTCTTTTTAAGGTCACACCCATGGCATATGGAAGTTCCCAGGCTAGGGGTCCAATCAAAGCTGCAGCTGCCCACCTACACTACAGACACAGCAACGCCAGATCCAAGCCATGTCTGTGAACTGCACCACAGCTCACGGCAATGCTGGATCCTTAACCCACTGAGCAAGGCCAGGGATTGAACCTGCGTTCATCCTCACGGATCCTAGCCAGATTCATTTCAGCCAAGCCACAACAGGAACTCCTTTAATTTTTTTTTTCTTTTTTTTAATGGATGCACCTGTAGCATATGGAAGTTCTCAAGCCAGGGACTGAATCCGAGCCACCACTGCAACTTACACCACAGTGGCAACACTGGATCCTTAATCCACTGCACTGGGATGGAAGCCATGGCCCCACAGCAACCCAAGCCACAGCAATTGGATTCTCAATTCACCACACCACATTCTCAATTCACCACACCGCAGAGGGGAACTCCCAACAACATTAAAATTAAGACCATCAAAAGATACTGCCAAGAGGATGAAAACACAAGTCAAAGAGTGAGAGATCTCACGCACATAAAAGCCAGCAAAGGGCTCAGTTGCAGGCTATGGATAAGGAAAAGTGCAAACAACACAACAGAACGGTGTGGCAGAGACCTCCACCTGCACTTCACAAAGAGAAAATCCAAATGGCCAATAGGTATTAGGAAAGGTACTCAGTATCACTGTAAACATGGAAATGTTATTGATTTTAATCGTTACAACTAAATACAGAATTTAAGGTCAGGCAATTCCACGTGTTAGAAAGCACTCAAACCCTTCTGGAGGAGAATTTAAATTGATGGAACCTCTTGAAAAAGTCTGGTGTCACTGTGTCTGATAAAGCTGAATGTGCGATGCTGTATAACGTGGACATTTCTCTCCTGGGCAAACAGTCTATAGGAATGCAGGCTGTGTATGTTAGGAGATGTACTTCAGAATACTCATGATGTGGGAGTTCCTGTCGGTTCAGCAGTAATGAACCTGACTAGTAGCCATGAGGACTTGGGTTCAGTCCCTGGCCTCGCTCAATGGATTAAGGATCTGGTGCTGCGGTGAGTTGTGGTGTAGGTGGAAAGATGTGGCTCGGATCTGGTGCTGCTGTGGCTGTGGTGTAGCCCAGCGGCTACTGCTCTGATTCGACCCCTAGCCTGGGGACTTCCCTTTGCCACTGGTGCAGCCCTAAAAAGATTAAAAAAAAAAAAAATCATGTTAATGAAAACAACAAAATAGGAAAAAAACAAAAAGAGAGAAAAAAGGCATGCTAATGAGGAACATGTGGGGGAGTTAAGATTAGGAAGGAAAAGAGCCAGGCTTCCGGGGTGTGGCAGTGTTTTATTTACCGACCTGAAAGGTGGCTTGGTAGACATTTCCTTTGTGATAAATCATTATGGTATAGCTTTTGGTTTCATGCACATTTCTGCATGTGCTCTATATTTTACAATTCAAGAAGAGTGCGTTTTCTTTGCAAAATGCTTCAAACTGGAGTTCTCCTTGTGGTGCAGCAGAAATGAATCCGACTAGGAACCATGAGGTTGCAGGTTCGATCCGTGGCCTCACTCGGTGGGTTAAGGATCCCAAGTTGCCATGAGCTGTGGTGTAGGTCACAGACGAGGCTCAGATCTTGCATTGCTGTGGCTGCGGTGTAGTCTGATTCAACCTCCGCATGCTGCGGGTGCAGCCCTACCAAAGATAAAAGACAGAAAAAAAAAAAAGCTTCAGACTGAACTCATCAAACAAGATAGAATACGGTTTAGGGTAGATACTAGGTGATGCGCTCTAGGTGATGAGGTTGAGTGTTCGTTCCTAAATCATCTTAACAACTGCGATTGGATTGGTTTCTCATGAGAGCCCGGAGCTATGAGATGAGGAGGTTCTAAAACTCAAAGGCCTGCGACAGAGGAAGAGGCGTGGCTTCCTGCTTCCCAGCTTCCCTGCTCCCAGGCAGACCAGTCTGAGCTGCCAAGAAGTTGGGATTCTTCTCCTGGAGCTGAGTAAAACTTCCACCCCGAGCTAGGGTGTCTTCCTTCTTTCCTTTGGAGGTTCTAACCAGAGGCTCTGCTCTCTGTGGGCCCACAGGACTTCCTACTTACACAACTCCAAAGACTTGTAGGCTTGAGGAAGTGAGGGTTCCATCTGTTTGTGGAAGTTTCTCAGTAAGCTAGCGTGGTGGCAATTCCAGGTAAGAGGCGAACCCAATATGCTGCCTTTTTGCACTACTGGCTGGCAAGCCTTGAGCCGCTAGTTGGGAGGGATGGTGGCTTGAGGTGCAAACTGGGGGAGGCTGGGTGGGCAGGATGGCTGAGTCAGGCAGGACGCCCTGGATCTGGGCTTCCCAGGGGTCCTGGGTGTGTGGAGAGAGGTCAAGGCCCTTCTTCATTTCTGTTCAGCAAGTGTGTATTAGGCATCTACTTAAAGTCAAGCACAATTTGATATGACAAAAAGACGCCAGTGAATGGGACTCTTTGCTTGGTGAGGAATTCTGCTTTTTTTGCTTTTTTTTTTTTTTTTTTTTGGCTTTTTAGGGCGGTACCCACGACTTACAGAAGTTCCCAGGCTGGAGGTTGAAGCCAAGCTGCAGCTGCAGGCCTACCCACAACCCCAGCAAATACAAGATCTGAGCCTGTCTGCGACCTACACCACAGCTCACTCCAACGACGGATCCTTAACCCACTGAGTGAGGCCAGGGATTGAACCTGCGACCTCATAGATACTAGTCCAGATTTGCTACTGCTGAGCCACAACGGGAACTTCAGGAATTTCTTTTTTCTTTTTTTTTTTTCTTTTTTGGCCACCCCACAGCATATGATCCAAGCCAAAGTTACAACCTAAGCTGCAGCTGCAGCAATGCCAGAGCCTTAACCCACAATTTGGGGCAGAGATTGAACCATTATCCTAGAGCTCCCAAAACACAACCGATCCCATTGTGCCACAGCGGGAATTGGTGTTGGTGAGGAATTTCTATTCAAGGGTGGTAAGATAGAATTCTCCTTGTGGCTCAGTGGTTAACAAATCTGATTAGGAACCATGAGATTGAGGGTCAGACCCCTGACCTCGCTCAGTGGGTTAAAGATCCGGCATTGCCATGAGCTGTGGTGTAGGTCGCAGACAAGGCTGGGATCTGGCATTGCCGTGGTTCTGGCGTAGGCCGGCGGCTACAGCTCCGATTCGACCCCAAGCCTGGGAACCTCCATATGCCACAGATGCAGCCCTAAAAAGATAAAAAGACAAAAACTTTAAAAGGGTGGTAAGATGGAAACAGATCACATTTTTCAATTAAATTGTATGCCAGGAGTTCTCTTGTGGTGCAGCAGGTTAAAGATCTGGCCTGTTTACTGCGGTGGTTTTGGTTGCTGCTCTGGCACAGATTTGATCTCTAGCTCAGGATGCTGAGGGTGTGGCCAAAAAAAATAAAATTAAAACAATTTTTATATCAGCTGCACCTCCTGCAACACCGAGGGCTGCAGAAGAATGCAGATTCTCAGGGCCCCCCGGACCCACTGAGTCAGAATCAGCCTTTTTTTTTGTCTTTTTCTAGGGCTGCATCTTCGGCATATAGAGGTTCACAGGCTAGGGGTCTAATCAGAGCTGTAGTTTTGCCAGCCAACACCAGAGCCACAGCAACACCAGATCCGAGCCGCATCTGTGACCTATACCACAGCTCACAACAACACCAGATCCTTAACCCACTCAGCAAGGCCAGGGATCGAACCCACAACCTCATGGTTCCTAGTCGGATTCATTAACCACTGAGCCATTACGGGAACTCCTGTTTTTTGTTTTTTGTTTTCTTTTGTGGCCACCCCATAGCATAGAGTTCCCTGGCCAGGGATCTGAGCTGAGTAACAGTTTCCATCTATTCCACAGCTGCAGCAACACTGCATCCAGCTGCAACCACAGTGCCAGAATCACTCTGCGTCCTGGGCTGCAGAGACACCACCAATCCCGAGGCGCCACAGCGGGAACTCCTAGATACATTATGAAAATAGAGCAGGCAGGACCTGTTGACGGGGCTGCCTCTGAGGTGTGAGGAAAGTGGGGTCAGGGCTAGTGCCTCCTGGGCTTCCGGCCTGAGCCATGGAAGGAGGGAAGGAGAGCTGAGGGAGATAGAGAGCCTGCAGGCAGTGCAAGCTCCCCAGATGTCCCACAAGTTCCCTGGAAGTACAGTGGACTGGAATCTCTTGGGGGGAACCCTGAGCAGAAGGAAGTGCCTTAGAGAACTTGATTTCAACTGGACATGGTTTGTGTGTGGGGTAGGGAAAAGGTTGAAAAATTGGGCTTTCTACCCCATGGTGTAGCCAAGTTTGTTTTAATACAGAGCATCCCCCCCGACCCCTCCCCCCCCAAAAAAAAAGAAAGAGCCAGGGAGGCAGAGATGAGACTAAGTAGGCAGGGAAGTGATAACCTGGTTGACTGAAGAACAGAGTTGTACAGGCTTGGAAACCAAGTTGCAAACCAGAATGTACAACCTGACCTCACACCTGTTTGATCAGAATTTTAGTCTGCAGTAACACAGGAATATATCTAGGATTTATTTCTGCAGAGTTTGCTTTTACAGTGTATATGGCTTCTGTGACTTTTTCTTTTAGTACAAACTGGTATTTAGTTTAATTTGATAGACAAAAATACTAAAGACAGAGACAAGTTCTCAGAATCAATCACTAGTAACATTAAATGCTGCTGGCCATCATTCCAGCAGCTCGATGAGAATATTATTACCTAGCAGTCACTGACCAGTCGCTCTGTACCCATCACCATTCCAAGCCCTTCATTTGTATAACCATTTATTTTTTATTATTTTTTTTCTTGCTTTTTAGGGCCACACCCACGGAATATGGAGGTTCCCAGGCTAGGGGTCTAATAGGCACTGTAGCTGCCGGCCTACACCACAGCCACAGCAATGCAGGATCTGAGCCTCATCTGCAACCTACACCACAAATCACAGCAATGCTGGATATTTAACCCAGTGAGCAAGGCCAGGTCAAACCTGAAACCTCATGGTTCCTAGTTGGATTCGTTTCTACTGAGCCACAATGGGAACTCCTATAATCACTCATTTAGTCCTCATAACACCTACAGGGTTGGTACCAGTATTGGTGGTTAAGTGATCAGACTCTGGACCCTCTGCCTGAGTTCAAATCCTGGCTCTTCCATATTTTGACTGTGAACTTAAGTTATTTAAATACTAACTCACTTTCCTTATTTGTAAAAAAAGAAATGATAAATTGATCCAGATTTTAGATTTTACCATAATAAGTATCATCTCTGATCTTTTACCCTAGCTATGAGATTAAAATAATTAACAGAAAAAATTTTCTTCATCTTCCTCAGCAGAGAGTCATCCATAGTCAATATAATGGAAGATCCTAAAACTTATGACTCTTTTCAACGTGAACTTCAGGATTACATTAGAAAGCAGAGAGCCAGAGGATTACAACCAGAGGTTTGCTTCAGAAAGGTGACAAAAGACTCTGAGTACAGAGAAGAGGACCCCACTGCACCCAGACCTCCACAGCTGGGGCAGCGATTCCCCTTTAGGAAGCCCCACACATTCCCCAGTTACTTCAAAAAGCCTAGAGCAGTGGAAAGCCACTTACCCCCATTGTCCAATAGTCACCACTTCAGAAAAAGACTGGAACCTATAAACCATCAGAAAGAACATGACCAATTCTTCAATAGCTGGTGGCTTCCCAGCCCACCTGCGCAAGGAACGACCACCGACCCCCGAGCAGCACAACACAGAGAAGCCGCCAGCTGCCTCTCAGAGGACCGAACCAGCATCCACCCAGCAGGAGATCAAGACAGAAGCTGGAAGAGAAGGTTCAGAGAAAAGGGAGGAGGAGGACATGGCAAGAAGCAGCAGGTGGAGTGGAAGAGGAGGCACTGTGAAGAGGATGAAGATTCCCACAAAGAGAATGGGAAGAAGGCCAAGGCGGAGCCAGGCAGCACAGAGAAGTCCAAACACAGAAAGAAGAGCACCCATGCCTGGGACACCACCAAGGAGGGAAGGTGGTCCAGCAGAGAGAAGAAGCATCATGGCCAAGAAAGCACACACGAGTGGGACTTGTGGGATGAAGCCATCCTTGGCAGCTGTTACTGATGCTGGAGATTGGGTCCTGGATATTATATGATATGGATCCATTGGAAAGGCTGGATTAAATGGTACTGGAGCATTTCAATGGCTAAACTTCAAAGAAAAATTAGATTTCCTACCTCAGACTCTGTTCAGATATAAAACCCAGTTAGTTTAAAGATGTAAATATAGAAATTAAAATATAAAAGTACTAGAAGAAAATATAGGAAAAGGTAATTGCAGAAACATTTAAAATGTATAGGACAGAAGGTTTTGTTGTACATTTTCTTAAAAATGGAAATTAAAATATATGCACTGTGGAGTTCCTTCTGTGGAGCAATGGGATTGGCAGCATCCCTGCAGCACCAAGACACAGGTTCTATCCCTGGCCCAGCACAGTGGGTTAAAAATCCAGTAGTATATCACAGCTACGGATCAGATCTGATCCATGGCCTGGGGACTTTATATGCCTCATGGCAACCAAAAAAGTAGAAGAAAAAAATGATATGCATTGTGCATATGCATATGCATAGAACACCTCCAGAGACTATTAAACTTTTAATAAATATTTTTTAAAGACAAGAAACATTGGAAAAATATTTGCAACACTCGATATTAATATCTCAATATTAATAGCCTGTTGTCAAATGGTTGCCTCTTAGCTCCAAGCAGCTTCTTTGCTCTGCTTCTGGAAAATTGGACCTGGTAGCCTTCTGTCCCTTGCCAAGTGGCTTGTTAGTTTCTGCCAGTAGAGGGCGCTGGAGGGACATCATAAACTGGGAGAAATTGTGTCAGTTTTTCCTGGCACCAATTGGGTGCCTTCATGTATGTGATTGAGCTGCAGCCCATGCCCTCTGACGTATATCTTTGTCCTTGGGGGGCTGCGTGACCTGGAGCATCTATATTCTTGCTGCACAGGTCTGAACCTAAGTCATTGGAGCCCCTCCTCCAAGTTTCTCATTCAGTCCTATGTTCACACTCCCGCAAGGGTTGAGGGTGGGCAGACCAGCCTGGAGGCTAAACCTAGCCCTCTGCTTGTTTTTGTACTGCCCTCCATCAAGAAAAATGGTATCAGGAGTTCCCGTTGTGGCTCAGTGGAAACAATCTGACTAGCATCCATGAGGATGCAGTTCCGATCCCTGGCCTCGCTCAGTGGGTTAAGGATCCAGTGTTACCATGAGATGTGGTGTAGGTCACAGATGTGGCTCAGATCCCATGTTGCTGTGGCTCTGGTGTAGGCCAGTGGCTACAGCTCTGATTCAACCCCTAGCCTGGGAACCTCCATGTGCCTCCATATGAGGCCCTAAAAAGACAAAAAAAAAAAAAAAAGAAAGAAAAATGATCTTCACCTTTGAACCCCAAAGAAGCAAAATGTTATCCCAAAACAATGGATCCCATTCTTCTCATTAAAGAACTTTGTTACAAAGCTTGTACCCTTTATTACTCTATTTTAATTTTATCAATACAAATGTGAACTTTTTTTTATGCATTGTTATATATATTCTGTCCTTCATTGTGTCTCTTGTTCCACCAAGCCTATTTACCCCTGGCCCTTACCCAAAAAGCTTACCAATCCCTGCCTCAGTCTTTTTGCCCCTCTTTCTCATTAACCAATTTTATTAGTTAAAAATTCTTTGTGTTTAATTGTCTCTGTGTAACTTAATGGTAGGGTTTGTCTCTTGATTTGGCCCTGAATGACACAGCCCTAATAGACAAAAAGCTTCTACCATTTATTTATTTAGATTTGGATATTTTTTAAATTTTTATTATAGTCAATTTACAATGTTCTGTCAATTTCTGCTGTGTAGCAATGACCCAATTATACATGCACACATTCTTTGTCTCATGTTATCTTTTATCATGTTCTATCGCAAGTGATTGGATATAGTTCCGTGTGCTATACAGCAGGACCTCATTGAGCTCCTACCATTTAATCAGAAAATACAAACACCCAGTAGGAAAAAAGGCATTCATCTATCCATTTACTTAATAAATATTGAGCTCTAGTCACTATTCTAGGCACTAAGATGAAATAAAATAATATATAAGTGAGATACAAAGAAGGAAAGGAAGGAAGGTTTTTTAATTAATTAATTAATCAATTAATTTTGCTACGATGTGCAGTGGCTTGATGTGAGATTTCCCAAACCAGGGACTGAACACAGTGGTGAAAGTGCCAAATCCTAACCACTAGGCCACCAGGGAACTCCCTTGTTGATGTCTAAAATAGAGCTTATTTCTGGTTTTGGGTCATGATGAGCAGGTCATTCAGCTGCACGTGGGTCTAGACGGACTCTGAGAGCCTCACAGGTGGGGAGAGTCTCCTTGTTTGCTGGCTGGTATCATTCCACATTTATAGAACATCTGGCGTATTTAGTTCCCATCTACTAAATGCCAGTAGCTCCTTCTTCCTACCCAGACACTGAGACAAACATAGACCCCTATACATCTACAAAATGCACTCCTTCCCCAAGATTTCTGCTCCCTTTGAGAATGCCTGGCTTAGCCTCAGAGTTCAACTGAACAAACATTTAAAAATTAAGTCCCTGGAGTTCCCTGGTGGCCTAGAAGTTAGGGATTAGACATTGTCACTGAGTGGTGCAGGGACGATCTCCGACCTGGGAATTTCCACATGACATGGTGCAGCCAAAATATAATTAAAATTTTTTTTAATTTAAAAATAAAGGGAGTTCCCGTCATGGCTCAGTGGAAATGAACCTGACAACTATCCATGAGGATGTAGGTTTGATCCTTGACCTTACTCTGTGGGTTAGGGACCCAGCGTTGCCATGAGCTCTGATGTAGGTTGCAGACGCAGGTCAGATCTGGGCAGCAGCTACAGCTCTGATTCGACCCCTAACCTGGGAATCTCCATATGCCTAAAAGGAAGGAAAAAAAAAAGGTCCTCTTCCATTTATAGCACGTGTTATTAGACTTTTCACAAAAATAAATTTAATTGAGCTTTTTTTTTTAAAAAAAAATCAATTTAAAGAAAGTGCATTCTTGGAATACTGTGCTGGAAAAATAAAGGTGAGGGCTGAATAATGAGGGTGAGGAACACCAGCCTAAACCATGCCATGCATATTTCAAATACAGGCTGACGTGATAGGAGATGAAATAAGGTAAAGATTTGGGGAGAAATTTTTTTTTCTTTTTCTTTTTCTTTTTTTTTTTTTTGTCTTTTTGCCATTTCTTGGGCTGCTCCTGCGGCATATGGAAGTTCCCAGGCTAGGGGTCAAATCCGAGCTGTAGCCGCTGGCCTACGGCAGAGCCACGGCAACACGGGATCCGAGCCGAATCTGCAACCTACACCACAGCTCATGGCAACGCCGGATCCTTAACCCACTGAGCAAGGTCATGGATCGAACCCGAAACCTCATGGTTCCTAGTCGGATTCGTTAACCACTGAGCCACAACGGGAACTCCCTGGGAAGAATTTACGAATATTTATAAAGCTACGTCTGGAGGTTGGGAAAGGTGTGAGCTTTCTAGGAGGGTCCAGGCTAGTTTTGTTTCATTGGGAAGCAATGACCACTTGGCTATTTCAGATGCCCCCTCACATCATCTGAGTCTCTAATTTGAAAATTCTTCACTAGGAAGTCCTCGTGTCTACATCACCGTGCCCTATGGTGCTGGATCATTATTTCCAGTATACAACTGAGAAAACTGGGACTCAGAGAGTTGAATAGATGTCCTCAAGTTGCCCAGATGGTGAGTGGCAGGACTAGAAAGGCGCATGTGCTCTTTCTCAACATCACAACTGCCTCCCTTACCTGCAACCACCTACTGAGAGCGAGGGAGACAGAAGAATCCAGGACAGAGGACCCATTAGGGCCGGGAAGCATCAGGACCGTTGACTTTTAGCCTATTTATTTATTTATTTATTTATTTGCTTTTTAAGGCCTCACCCACGGCATAAGGAGGCTAGGCGTCGAATTGGAATTGATGGGTGACTTGGTGCTTGAACTGATGCAGTTGTAATTGTCCACATGTCTGTGTCAGTCTGGAGATTCAGCACCTTCAGGGCAGGGGTTGGCTCTTGCTGACCTTGGCATCCCTCGGCTGAGCACAGGGTTAGACCACACTCACTATGTGATTGTTGAATGAATGGCATGAGGGCAAGGAAGCTTTTCTAGATCAGCACAGCTTGCAGAGGCTGGAAAGTAAACTGGAAACATGCGTTAGCTTAGATGTTTTACAGCCATTAATGCCTCTGCCTCATTGATACAGCACGGGAATTGCTACAGCTCTAAAAGCAGTCAAAGGAATTTCTGCTGTGGCTCATCAGTTTAAGAATCAGACTAGGAGTTCCCGTCGTGGCTCAGTGGTTAACGACTCCAACTAGGAACCAGGAGGTTGCGGGTTCGATCCCTGGGTTGATGATCCGGCATTGCCGTGAGCTGTGGTGTAGGTTGCAGACGCGGCTCGGATCTTGCATTGCTGTGGCTCTGGCGTAGGCTGGAGGCTACAGCTCGGATTTGACCCCTAGCCTGGGAACCTCCATGTGCCACGGGAGTGGCCCAAGAAATGGCAAAAAAAGACAAAAATAAATAAATAAATAAATAACAAAGAATCAGACTAGTATCCCTGAGGATGCATGTTCAATCCCTGGCCTTGTTCAGTGGGTTAAAGGATCCGGTGTTGCCACACGCTGTGGTGTAAGTCGCAGATATGGCTCGGATCCTGCATTGCTGAGGCTGCGGTATAGGTTGGCAGCTGCAGCTCCAATTCAACTCCTAGCCTGGGAACTTCCAAATGCCACAGGTGTGGCCCTAAAAAGGAAACGAATAAAATAAAAGCATTCACAGATCAAAATAGCTCAGTGGTCAATCTTGTACAAAGGTCACACTAGAGACCAGTATCTCTTATCAATATAGTTACAAAAATCCTCAGCAAAATACTAGCAAACAAAACCCAACTACATGTTAAAATGATTACACATCATGACTTGTCCTGGGACTGCAAGGGTGATTCAACATAAAAAAGCAAATCAAGGAGTTCCCATCATGTGGCAGCAGAAATGAATCTGACTAGGAACCATAAGGTTGTGGGAACCATAAGGAGTTCCCATCGTGGCTCAGTGGTTAATGAATCCAAGTAGGAACCATGAGGTTTTGGGTTTGATCCCTGGACTCGCTCAGTGGGTTAAGGATCCGGCGTTGCTGTGAGCTGTGGTGTAGGTCACAGATGCGGCTCGGATCCAGCATTGTTGTTCCCCTGGCATAGGCCAGTGGCAGCTCCAGTTAGATCCCTAGCCTGGGAACTTCCATATGCCATGGGTGCAGCCCTAAAAAAGACAAAGAAATAAAATATAACAAATAAAGTTGCAGGTTCAATTCCTGGCTTCGCTCAGTAGGTTAAGGATCCGGTGTTGCTGCGGCTGTGGTGTTGGATGGCAGCTGTAGCTCCGATTTGACCACTAGTCTGGGATCCTCCATATGCCTCGAGTTTGGCCCTAAAAAGCAAAAAACAAACAAACAAATCAATATAATTTATACACCACATTTATAGGACAAAGGAGATTGGCTCCGGATGCTGGAAGTGTCCTTGCCCTGCTGCCTGCTTTCAATCCCTTCAGGGACACTCCATCCCCTCTCAATTAACTGAAAGCTCTCAGAGTTTAGGTCCAAACCAACTGGTCTGCAGGTTTAGGTCCTTGTTGATAAGGTGGCTTCCTCCCACTGCCCTCCCCAGGCTCCCTTGGCCCCACAGGCCCTCAGTGTTCTTGGAACGCCCTCCTCCAACAGCCCAACCCCCTTCCTCTGTGAATCTGCACTTGGCCCTTGAACAGGAAGATCACCCTGATAAGTCTCCCTGCCCAGGGCTGGACTGCATCACTGGCAGCCAGAGCTATGGGGCACCCACACAGCAGGAGAGCAGGGTGAACTTGAGCCCCCCCGCCGCCACACACACAGCTTCAAAATAGACATCTTTGTTGATCTTCTGCTCAGTCCCTGTTTCAGTGTTATTTTAACAGGAATTACACGAGTGAGGAGGGTAAAGAGAATATCATACTCTAAGCTCTTCCTGACCCTGAAGGTGTAGGTCTGGCTCTGCCCCAGGCCAGGCAGAGGTGGGGGCCCCTCTCCCTGGCCACAGCACACCCTCCTCACTATCAGACTGCATATCTCATCAGTTAACTTTCCTTCGCCCTTACAAGTGCGTGCCCTTGAGGGCAGGGTCTAGGTCTTGGTCACCCTAGACTCCACTGGGCCCTGGGTACCCAGGAGGCTCTCCATAACTACTCAAAAAGGAAGGAAGTGACTGGAATTGGGGTCCTGCTCCACTACCACTCCTGTGGGGGCCTCCTGAGCATCCTGGCATCTCTGAGCCTCAGTGGCCTCCTCTGGAGTCGCATGGAGTCATGACCCTGTGCTGACCACCTTCCAGAGCAAGAGGCGATCACTCACGTGCAATTGCTTGAGGCGGGACAGCGGGGTCACCTCCTTACTGGAAATGCAGCCAAGACCTTTGCAATGCGGGGAGGATGAGGGCGGAGACCTCGCCATCCTCACACCAGGCTCCCGCCCCTCTTCCCGCGGGGCCCTCCCTCCCCGATATCCCCCCTCCCCCCCGGCTGCCCCGCCCGGTTCCAGCCCGCACCGTCTCAGCCGAGACCAGAGACCAGCGGGACCAGGTGTCCCCGGGCGCGCCAAGATGCAGCCGAGGCTCTGGCTCCTCATTGCCGCGCAGCTGTCAGGTAAGAAGGGGAGGAGACCACGGGGAGCGCGGGCGGAGAAGCGGGTGATCTGCCGCTGGCCTGAGCCAAGGCATTTGGGGAAGGCTGTCCTCCTGCGATGCGGAGCCCGGAGCCCGTGGCTGCGCGGGGTGCGGAGGGGAAGCAGCGGCAGCCACGGTCCCTGGAGGAGGGGTGGGAACCTCCCCGGAGCTCATTACCCCAGGAGTCCCTGGAGCCTCAGGTTAAAAGCTACTTTAGCCCAAAAGGCTGAACCTAAGAGAAGAGAAGACAGGAAGAGAGGAGGGAGAACGGGAGTCCGGAGAGAGGGTTGAAGGAGCTGGGAAGGAAGAAAAGAAAGGGAGGAAAATGCCCTTGTCCGGGGCCCAGCAGGGCTGTACCCCCAGGAAGGGGCCAGGGCCCAGTTCTCGCTTTGGTGCTTGACATCTGGGTACATTCCCAGGGTCCCCTGGTTCCCTAATATTTCCTGGGGGTGGATGTCATGGACTGTGTGGCCCCCAGAACATGCAGCCTTGGTTGGGGGTGGAAAGCAGAGGGGAGTCTGTCCCTCTAACCAAACCCAGTCCAACTGCCTTTTAGAAGAACCACCCCCCGCAACACACACATACACACCCCAAACTGCCCACTACTAACCTGTGGTTGATTTCCTCTCTTGTCCAAAAAGCCCAAAGCTGGTCCTCCTTCCAGAGGCCTGCCTGCCCAGGCTCTGACCTAGTGACCACAACAGCATCTCAAGCAGAAGCTAATCCAGGCCATTCAAAACTTCCAGCCTCATTGCCAGACACTTTAGAAACAGCAGGTCCCTCTGAGAATGGAATTAAATGAGACCATGCCTATGGCAAGGGCCAGCTCTGTGTCCATAGCACCGATGGGGCTCGGCCACAGCCAGGGCTTTGGTCTCCAGGGCCAAAAAGCCAGTGGGCAATAGAGAGACCGGGGTGTGTCTCAGCCAGGAAGTCTTCAAGTCAAGACGTAGGTGAGAATTCTACACGGAGCCCCAGGCCCCTCGGCCCCCTCTGGCTCTGGAGGAGTCCCTGCTGGGCTTTCTGGGAAGGACTTGGGGAGTCTGCATGTTTGCAGCCCCACTCTGTGCCCAGGAGCCCATGGCAAGATCCTGGAGAGGATCACAGGAACCCTCAATTCAAGGACTGGCTTGAAGCTCAGATTCTAAGGTCCCAGACCAAGGGTTGAATCTGAATCCACCACACAGGCTGTGTGACCTTGAGCAGGTCCTTAACCTTCACGAGCTTCTATTCCCTCATGTGTCCACTGGGTCTATTTCCTCCCAAAGGACTTGCTGAGCATTAAATGAGACAATGTACACACCGTGCTCGGCACAGCTCAGCAAATATTGGTGTTATCCATTCTTATCTCCCCCAAGAGGTCAGCGACTCCAAAGAGTGAAGAACCTCTATGCTGCTGAAAAGGCAGCACTGTATTTGGGGGGTTTTCTGAGAAGGCCCAGCAGCCACTTGGGCCCTGGGTACTGTTTCATTTTCAGTGGGAGCAGAAGCTCAGAGCGATCTATGAGGGGAGGCTAAAAGTTTAAGTTTATTTCTTTAGTACTGTGGAGCCTGGGAGCCTGAGCCAAAAGAACAGGCAGGCTTGTGAATATGGGCCTCGGCAAGCCTTGGGTACACAGACACAGACACATACACACACACACACACACCAGCCCCTCTCTGCCCGCCCAGGAAATCCGTGTCTTCTCTGGGCCTCCAGATGCTCCCAGGCCTCCACCCTGTTCTGTGAGGTCTCCTCTGCCCCACAGCTAAAATGAAAGGCTTACAAGGTCAGATTTGGTTTGTTGTACTTGACCATGAAAGACCTATTCTAACCCTCTCTTAAAATTGCATTTGCTGCCAGTAACAACCTGGAGATGTGAGACGCATAGACGATGACTTATCCACTTACTTTTTTTTTGGAACTTCTAGGCCTCCGGAGCAGGCAGGACAGTGACACCAAGCCACCCTCCTTTTACATGGAGGAGACAGTCTCCCTGACCTGCCAGAGGTCCCACAACTGGTGCAGGGCACAGGCTGAGTTCAAGGCCGGGTCCACGCCCTGCCTGCAGGAGCTTCCCTTCTGAGACAAATGAACTGCTACCTCTGCTTTTGGGGTGTCTGTCCTTCCACTCAGGAATGGGGATCCAGACACCAATCGACTCCTGGGCTGGAGAGGAATGGATTATAACTGTGCCTACCAGGGGATAGTGAATTCCTCTTGCTGATTGTTGTCACTGTCCAGAAATGGTGTCTGGATGTCCTGTAGGTTGGCCAGACCAGCCACATGCTCTGCTGGTGATTCTGAGTGCTCTCCCAGCTTGCTCTGGGTCTTCTTCAGCTGCTTGTAGTCTTTTGAAGGTCTGTACATAGAGCGGCAGCAGGGCAAGGTTAAAAGGACCAGCTTTGACCTCAGAATGAATCCTTAAGTTTGACTCTCAGGTCACAACTAACTGCACGTTAGACTTTTTTTTTTTTCCTTTTTCTTTTCTGTCTTTTATCCTTTTAGGGCTCCACCCACAGCATATGGAGATTCTCAGGCTAGGGGTCTAATTGGAGCTATAGCTGCCGGCCTACACCACATCCACAGCAACTCGGGATCCAAGCTGCATCTTCAACCTATACCACGGCTTAACGGCAATGCCAGATCCTTAACCCACTGAGCAAGGCCAGGGATCAAACCCACATCCTCATGGATACTTGTCGGGTTTGTTAACCACTGAGCCATGATGGGAACTCCTCAAGTGGGACAAGTCATTTCATGCCTCAGTTCCTCCTGAGGTATTGGGAATAAAAATCCTAAATTAAGTCTGGGGCTTGATCGAGGTAGTTTGTGCAAAGAGCTGGGCATATAAGTATGCCATCCACAAATGGCCTTCTCTCCCCTGTCCCCTTTGTCAGGCTGGCATCCTGAACACCTGCTTGGCAGATAATCTTCTGGGGGATGGGGTGCCTGAGCTCTGAGTCTGGGGCCCGCCAGCTGCTTCTCACCCAGCCCCTGGGCCCTGCAACCAGGCGGGCACTTCCATAGCTTCTCTTCTCATACCTGACTCAGGGCAACTCTGCGGCGCCCACAGCCGTGGCCAGGAAAGCGTGCTGATGGTCTCTGCTCCTTCTGCTTCTCGTAGCTCTCCATGGCGGCTCAGCACTCATGCAGACTCCTCCGTCCATGATGGCTCAAACCAACCAGACAGTGAAGCTGTCCTGTGAAGCCAGAACTTTCCCCACCAACACTCGCATCTACTGGCTGAGGCTGCGTCAGGCCCTGAGTGCCAACAGCCACTACGAGTTCCTGGCCCTCTGGATTCCTAACGGAAATCCTGTGTATGGCAAGGAGACGGAGAAGCAGCTAACTGTGCTTCAAGATTCTTCCCGCTACCTTCTCCAACTCCGACACGTGAAGCCTGCGGACAGTGGCAACTACTTCTGCATGGCTGTTGGCAACCCCGAGCTGACCTTTGGGAAGGGAACTCGGCTGAGTGTGGGTAAGAATCTGGCTCAGTGCCGTCGATAGCATAGAGCACCTACTGGGTGCTGGGTGTGTGTCAGGCCCTGGGATGGGCTCCCATTCTCAGTGAGCCCCACTCTGCAGAAGGGGGACGATTGCCAGGAGCAACATCATTACCAAAAATAGAAAAAAAGGAACCCCGGGCCAAGCAGGTGCAAGAGTTGTATGTAGTTATTCCACTCAATGCTGTCAGCCGTCCTGGGAGGCAGGTGCCGTTTGATTCTCATTGTAGATGAGGTTCTTAGATGCTTCACTGCTTCTTCTGGGGAAAGGGGGGTGCTGTCTTTCATCCATACTAGCCCCCCCCCCCGCCCCCCAAGGCTGTGGCTGGGTTGGGCCACGTTCCCAGACTTGATAGTCTTCTCAGAAATCCCCTCTGAGGAGTTACCATTGTGGCTCGGTGGGTTAAGAACCTGACATAGTATCCGTGAGGATTCAGGTTCAATCCCTGGCCTTGCTCAGTGGATTAAGGATCCAGCATTGCCACAGACTTCAGCATAGGTCCCAGATGCGACTTGGATCCGGTGATGTGGCTGTGTTGTAGTCTGGCAGCTGCAGCTCCTATTTGACCCCTACCCTGGGAACTTCTATAAAAAGACAAGAGACTTGCTGCAAAAGGAGAAAGAAAGAAAGAAGGAAAGAAAGAAGGAAAGAAAGAAAGAAAGAAAGAAAGAAAGAAAGAAAGAAAGAAAGAAAGAAAGAAAGAAAGAAAGAAAGAAAGGGAATCCCCTTTGAGTGTGCACACAGGGAAAGAACGTCCTTGCTGTCTGGATATAAAGCACTTCTAGGGCAGTGGAGGGCAGCTGTCCTCTTATTGTGCATGGACGCCCATGGCTTGAGCCCACACCAAGACATGTAGTGAGTGAGAAGGCTGGACCCCAGACCCAGCTGCAAATTCAGCTATCAATTTACTGTCACTCCCCTCCCTGGGCCTCAGTCTTCCCATTTGTGTTGCGGGGCTGCATGACTCCCTCTGGCCCTTAGAAGCTTCGGTTCCTCAGGAGTTAAATTAGCATGTCCAGTAGAAATGTATTTTGAGCCAAAGATGTAATTTAGCATTTTCCTGTCCCTCAATGGGATCAATGGCATCTTGGGATCTCTGGGACAGAGGTTCCATCCCTGGCCAGGCACTGTGGGTTAAGAATCTGGCATTGCCACAGCCGAGGCTTAGGTTGAAACTACAGCTCTGATCTGATCCCTGGTCCGGGAACTCCACATGCTGCAGAGCAGCCAAAAAAGACAACAACAATAACAACAAGAAAAGAAAAACCCTCGGAATTTTCCAATAGCCACGTTTAAATAAGTCTAAAGAAACAAGTGAAATTAATTTAAATTGCATTGAAATTGCATATTTCATTTAAACCAGCTTCTCAGCAATGTTACGATTTCGGCATGAAATCATGTAAAAATCGTTACTGAAATATCTTACATTCATTTTTCGTATTAAGGGCTCCATGTATACTTTACCCGTACAGCACAGCTCAGGTCAGGCTGGCCACATTTCACGTGCTCTACAGCACACGTGGCAGGTGGCTGCCGTATTGGACAGTGAGGATGAAGCTATCAAGGGTGTGAAGGAATTCTCAAAGCCCCATGTCCCAGGTTAGCCCAGGACCAGGTGCTTCCTGCTCCCTTGGGATACTCTCAAGCTGGGGGCATTGAGAGTGACAAGGGGACCCTCCAGGAATTAGACTACTCAGCATGTGACATGCAGGGACAGTGGCAAAATTAAGAAGGCACAAGCCAGAGTGATGACCCAGACCCATCTCCCCAGCCTCAGGTCTTAGAAATCAGGAGGCGGAGGGGGGGATGGTTGGGAGAGATCTCTGGACAAGAAACCAAGGCATCCCTGAAGGTTGGGGGAGTGTTAACTGATTCTTGTATTGAAAACTGGGGCCTTTTTGAGTTTGAGGTTAGGGTTTGGTTTATTGTTTTTGTCTCTGTAAGCCCCACACTTCCCACTCATGAGATTTCAGGGTCTAAGAAAGGTGGATGGTGAAATAAGCAAAACTGGTTTTCAGAAGCCTCTGCCCACCTCCACCATCACCCACTCATTCCCAGCTTTGATCTTCCAAACCCTTCTGCTGCCCAGCATCCCAGGAACGGCAGTCCTTCCCCAAAGCCACGTGCTCGCAGCCATACCATCTCCCCGGGGCAGGGTATCCAGAACCCATGCTCCTGCTTGGAAGATCAGTACAATTGAAACGAGGAAGCCTGGATGGTAGAGAAAGTATGTGGGAGAAGATTGGCTTTTTTCAGGCCCCTCAAAATACCATGGACTCAAAAGTCCTACCCATTTTACCTTTTTGTTGTTGTTGTTGTTGTTGTCTCTTTGCCATTTCTTAGGCCACTCTTGTGTCATATGGAGGTTCCCAGGCTAGGGGTCTAATTGGAGCTGTAGCCGCCAGCCTACAACAGAGCCATAGCAACGCAGGATCCGAGCCGCGTCTGCGACCTACACCACAGCTCACGGCAACGCCGGATCCTTAATCCACTGAGCAAGGCCAGGGATCGAACCCGCAACCTCTTGGTTCCTAGTCGGATTTGTTAATCACTGCGCCATGATGGGAACTCCCCATTTTACCTTTTTTTAGGGCCACATTTGCAGCCTATGGACGTTCCCCGGGCTAGGGGACAAATTGGAGCTGCAGCGGCAGGCCTACACCACAACTACAGCAATGTGGGATTTGAGCCACTTCTGTGACCTACACCACAGCTCACAGCAACATCGGATCCTGAACCCTCTGAGCAAGACCAGAAATCAAACCTACATGCTCATGGATACTAGTTGGGTTCTTAACTCACTGAGCCTCAACGGGAAGTCCCCTACCCATTTTAAAGAGTAGAAAAAGGTGGAGTTTTGAACTGGGGGGGGGAGGTAGAACCCCAGACTCAGAAGAATCCAGGGGTTCTGAGTCTGGACATGAAGACATTAAAATGGAATGAGTCTCAGCGTTCCTACTTAGTGCAATGGGATTGGTGGCGTCTTAGGAGCAGCTGGGATGCAAGTTTGAGTCCCAGCCTGGCACAGTGGATTAAGGATCCAGCCCTGCCACAGCTTCGGCTTAGATCAGGACTGTGGTTCAGATCTGATCCTTGGCCCAGGAACTGCATATGTCACGGGGGAGCCCCCCCCCACAAAATGGAACAACCCCCATCAGCTCTGAGCCTCTGTGCCCAGCCAAGGTGAGAGGTCCTGGAGAACTGGTCACCTCGAAGAGCACCACTGCCTGCTGGGAGCTTCTGTGCCTCCTTGTGTATGAAGTAGAGGAGTGGGTTTTCCTGTCGTGGCTCAGCAATAATGAACCTGATTAGTATCCATGAGGATGTGGGGTCGATCCCTGACCTCAACCAGTGGGTTAAGGATCTGGTGTTGCTTTGAGTTCTGGTATAGGTCGCAGACGCAACTTAGATCTAGCATTGCTGTGGCTGTGGTGTAGGCCGGCAGCTGTAGCTCCAATTCGACCCCTAGCCTGGGAACTTCCATATGCCTCAGGTGTGACCCTAAAAAAAAAATGTAGGGGAATGAACACTTTCTAGGACTGAAGTGGGTAAAGAGGCCGTGGCA
Organism: Phacochoerus africanus; assembly: GCF_016906955.1. NCBI lineage: Eukaryota > Metazoa > Chordata > Mammalia > Artiodactyla > Suidae > Phacochoerus > Phacochoerus africanus. The sequence continues at coordinate 62,368,929 of NC_062548.1, forward strand.
CTACAGCAAAGAGCTGGCTCCTCACAGGCATTCAGAGCATGATACTGAGGCCACTTTTCCTTTCACAACAGTCTCTCTTAGTGTTCTTTTTTTTTTTTTGCCTTTTTGTTTGTTTGTTTGTTTTTTAAGAGCCAAACCTGTGGCATATGGAGTTCCCAGATGCTGGCCTATACCACAGCCGCAGGAATCGAGCTGCATCTATGACCTACACCACAGCTCACGGCAACACCAGATCCTTAACCAACACTGAAAGAGGCTAGGGATCAAAACTGCAACTTCATGGTTCCTGGTCGGATTCGTTTCCGCTGTACCACAGCAGGAACTCCTCCCTTAGCATTCTGATGACCTGATGTGCTTAACTGCCCAGGAAGTTCCGCAAGCCCTGGGTGAGGCCAAAAAAAAACCAACATTTGCCCCCGAGGCAGTGTGGCAGGGTGAGAGCCTAGGATAGGCATCTTTTTTTCTTTTCTTTTTTTTTTATTTTGGCCATGCCCACGACATGTAGAAATTTCCAGGCCAGGGATCAAGCCCGAGCCACAGCAATGATCTGAGCCACTGAAGTAACAATGCCAGGTCCTTAACCCACTGCACCACAAGGGAGCTCCATCCAGGTACAGGGCATCTTTTGGCTCAGATGCTGACCCTGCTGTTCCTGGGCTCTCCAGACTTGGGCAAGTGGTTTATTTCAGTTCTCTGAGCCTAGGCTTCCTCAGGAATAAAGTGGGGGAAAATAGTGCTCGTCCCCAAAGTTGTTAGGTTCAATAAGCTTAAGCTGATGTGCTTGGCACTGCTACCACTGCTGCTAGTCCGTGGGGGCCTCGTAAGGGTTAATTCTGGTTCATTGGCTCTTCTAGAAACCACGGAGCAGGCAGAATGGGCATGTTTTCTCTGCTTCCCTTCACTTAGGCAGTGAGGTTCCAAAGTGTCTGCTTTTTCTTTTTTTTTTTTTGGTCTTTTTATATGGAGGTTCCCAGGCTAGGGGTCTAATCGGAGCTATAGCCATAGCTGCTGGTGTACACCACAGCCACCTCAACGCCAGATCCGAGCTATATCTGCATCCTACACCACAGCTCACGGCAACACCAGATCCTTAACCCACTGATCGAGGCCAGGGATCGAACCTGTGTCCTCAGGAATACTAGTCAGATTTGTTTCCACTGAGCCACGATGGGAACGCCTCAAAGTGTCTGCTTTTTATATAGGAGATGCCAGACCCAAACGACCAAACATTGGCCGCCCCTCCCTGTGCCCTTGACCCTAGAGTTCGAGTTCATGATGTCACCCAATTCCTTTTCCTACCATTGTGCAGAAAATCTCTTCAGGATTTCCTGTCATGGCTCAGCGGTTAACGAACCCAACTAGTATCTGTGAGGATGCAGGCTCGATACCTGGCCTGGCTCAGTGGGCTAAGAATCTGGCATTGCAACATACAACACCCTGCGTGGTTTTGTCCGTGCAGAAAAAGGCACCCACTTCCTTTCTGTGACTTTCCTCCACTTGCTTAGGGATTGGCAGCTGGGCTGAGGGGCTGGTTGTGCCAAGGACTTGGGGGCTCAGGTTTTAGATAAAGGTCTTCAGCCGGGAGCCACCTCTACTGCTCACCTTACTGGGCACACTGTCCCCTTTAATTCTCACAACCCTCCAAGGAGGAGATGGGGCCATCTTGGTTTCAGCAGATGGGGAAATTGAGGCACACAGAGTGACAGGACTTTCCCCAAGTCACACATGGTTAATCAAGGGTGCTGGGGCGCTGTCCACATTTGTGTGGACACCAAGTGGACCCCATCCCTAGGCCCTCAGAGAAGTGGGGAAGTAGATCAAAAATTCTATTGGTCTGGAGTTCCCTTGAGCTCGGCAGGTTCAGGATCTGATGTTGTCACTGAAGTGGATTGAGTTGCTGCTGTGGCACAGATTTGATCCCTAGCCCAGGAACTTCCACATAGCGCAGGTGTGGCCAAAAAAGAAATAAAGAAAAAATTCTATTGATCTGTGACCGTCAAGCCCCGTAGAGGCTATGGGACATGGATAAGGACTTTAGAATCTGAATATAAGATGTGCTGTTTTAAGTTTTGTCTCTAAGTCCACCTGCTGTTTACCTGGCTAAGATATGTGTCTTGCTTGCTTTTATAGTTGATGTCTTTCCCACCACTGTCCAGCCCACCAAGAAGACCAGACCCAAGAAGAAAATATGCCGATTACCAAACCTGGTGCCCCCAAAGGGTGAGTTCTCCCATCCCCCTGCATTCTCAGAAGCACAGTGGAACCCTTCCTTTCTTCCCTCCCTCCTCCCTCCCCCCCTCCCTCCATCCTCTGTCCCTTTCTCCTTTTCTCCCTCCCTCCTTCTCTCCTTCCTTCCTTTCTTTCGCAAGCTCTTCCCAAGTGTGGGCTGTAGCCTCCTTCTGTAGCCCTGAGCTGGGGTCTGAAGGGGAGCTGAGTGTGACAGCAGCGCTGTTCTCCAGCATCTCACAGCCGAGTGGGAGACACGCTCTCACGTCATCACAGGACGAAACTTCATGAAGGGTACACCCACCCCAAACTTGGACTCAAATGTTCATAGTGGCACTATTCATAATCGCCAAAAAGTAAAGACAACTCAAATGTCCACCATCTGATGACTGGATTAACAAAATCTGGACTCTCCATACAATGCAATATTATTTAGCTGTGAGCAAGAATGAAGTACTGGAGTTCCCACTGTGGCGCAGTGGGATTGGGGGCATCTTGAGAGCTCTGGGATGCGGGTTCGATCCTTGGCCCAACACAGTGGGTTAAGGATCCGGCATCACCACATCTGCAGTTTAGGATCTGATTCCTGGCCTGGGAACTTCATATGCCACAGAGCGGCCAAAAAAGAATGAAGTACTGATACAGGCTCCCACATGAATGAACCTTGAAAATATGCCATGGAAGAAGCTAGTCACAAAAGACCATCTATTCTATGATTCTGTTGATAAGAAATATCCAGAATATGACAATCCATAAAGACGGAAAGTCCACTAGTGCTCGCCTAAGCCTGGGGGTTTGGGGAAGGAATGGGGAGTGACAGCTGATGGGTGCAGGATTTCTTTGGGTGGAGATGAAAATGTTCTAAAAGCAGATTATGGGGATGGTTTGTACAACTCTGTGAATATACCAAAAGGCTTTAAAATCTACACTTTGAACAGGTGAACTTTACAAGATATAAATTATATTGCAATAAAGCTGTTAACAGACAAAAAAATCAAACCTAAAGAACTAGCACCTTAGCCTTTCCCAGTTTTGATGCCTAATAGGAAGGAGGACCTACCAGTACACAGTGTGTGCTTAATATACTTTTACTAATGGGTGGACCAGCTCACTGCGCTGTGCTGCAGACGCCAGACACTATAGCTGAGTCATACACACGCACTCTTTCCTGGAACCCATCAGCCAAATGTGTTTCTGGAAAAACACGGACCTCTGTCCCCTCAGAGTTACTGGTGACAAACAGTAAGTGCCATCTGCTCTTACCCAATAGAACGAACCACAAGCAGCCACACCAGGGTTGCTTTGTGCTGCTGGCGCTGCTTTGTCTTAAATATATAAAGTATCAGAAAGATCTGGAGAGAGGCATCTGACAGGATCCAGAGCATGGGAGAGGGAAACTGCCATATGAGATCACAGTAAAAAGCAAACCAGGGACCTCCTGCTGAGGCACAATGGGTTAAGAATCCAACTTCAGCAGCTTGGGTCCCTGCGAAGGTGCGGTTTCGATCCCCAGTCTAGCAAGTGGATTAAAGGATCCTTCGTTGCCACATCTGCGGCATAGGTCACAGCTGAGGCTTGGATCCAACCCCTGGCATATGGCACTTCCATATGCAACAAATGCAGTCATTAAAAAAAAAAAAAAAGGCAAATCAGAAGCCGTGTACAGGACATTGAAGAAAAAAAAAGGCAAATCGAAGCCATGTATAGGAGGGCAAAGTCTTAAGGAACATAAAGGCAGAGACAGAATGATCTCTTTTTATCAAGTATTTATGCCCCACAACTTTGCCTAAAGGATTTCAGGCAGGGTAGAACCAAAAAAGGACACGAAAGGCAAATACAATTGAGGTGCTAAGATGAGGATGCAAAACTGGGTGTGCCTTGGCGCTGGTTGCATAACTTGGTAAATTATTTACTATTATTTATTATTTTAAGTATTTACTATTAATTTAATTTTTAATTAATAATTTACTATTAATTATTAATTAAAATATTTACTGTTATTTTAATTATTTAAAATTATTCAAAATTATTTAATTATCTAATTATTTTATTTACTGTTTAAGTTTTTGGCTATTAAATATTAATTAATTGTTTACTATAATTTAATTAATTCAATTATTTACTTACTGTTAATTTAATTAGTTATTTATTATTAATTTAATTATTTATTCATTACTATTATATGATATTAGTTTTTATTATTTAATTTACTAATTTATTATTAAATTAGTAAATTAAATAGTAGTAATTTATTATTAAATTAGTAAATTTACCGAGTTATGCAGCCATCACCACGATCTAGTTTTAGAACATTTCTGTCCGCCTGTCAGATCCCCTGTGTCCGTTTACGGCTAATCTCTTTTCCTAGACCAGCCCCAGGCAACTGCTAATCTACTTTCTGTTGCTATAGATTTGCCTCTTCTGGACATTTCGTACACATGGAATCATATAGCATGTGGTCTCTCAGGCCTGGCTTCTTTCACTTTGCATCATGATTCTCCAGGTCGGAACACCATGGAGAAGATGAGAGGCGGAAAGAAACCCGCACATCTCAGAAGTGGGAGGGGTTTCCGAGGGCCTCTCACCCAACTTCTCCCCATGGGCGACATCCAGCCTGGGCTGTGGCCAGCTCCCTCCCACGTGGTGGCCCACACCATCCCCTCCATTACCTCTCCTGCCCTCTCCCAGGGGGACCAGCAGGGGCCATAGAACTCAGAGGACTTGGATCCAAACCCTCACCCTGCCTTTTAGTATCCAGGTGACCTTGGGCATGTAATTGAACTTTGAATCTCAGCTTTTCTGAACTATAAAATGAGAGATAAAATTGATAGTGATACCTCCCTGCCTCCCAAGGTGAAGTTTGCACTTAGGACGGCACTTGGCACATGATAGGTCTTCAGTAAACATTCTCCCACTTCCGTGACATTCAGAACTGTTTCTAATTTTTTTAACTTTGAGCCCACATCTGTAGCCTTGCCTTTTTCACCCATGGGTCCTGGTTCTGCCCCCTCAACTATTCACAGGGACCAACCATAGAGGCATAAATGGTGTTAGAGAAGGATTTAGGGCCCTGGAAATAGAATTTCTGCTATTTAAATAGCATACCAAATGGGCAAAGAACACATTGGCAACTTAGAGAAGAAAAAAATCACATATGGCCAATATATGAAAATAGATTGAAGGAGTTCCTGTTGTGGCTTAGCAGGTTACGAACTCAACTAGTATCCATGAAGACACAGGTTCAATCCCTGGCCTCACTGCCTAGGTTAAGGATCGGCTTTGCGTGAGCTCTGGGGTCACAGACACAGCTCATTCGGATCCTGTGTTGCTGTGGCTGTGGTGTAGGCCGGCAGCTGTAGCTCCAATTAGACCCCTAGCCTGGGAACTTCCATATGCCGCAGGTGTGGCCCTAAAAAGGAAAGAAAAAATTAGCTCCTGAGTTTATTAATTTGGGGTGGGGGGCCTCCCCTGTGGCATACAAAGAAAAAATTAGCTCCTGAGTTTATTAATTTTGGACGGTGGGGGGACCTCACCTGTGGCATGTGAAAGTTCTCAGGCCAGGGCTCGAACCCAAGCCACAGCAGTAACCAAAGCCATAGAAAGACAATGCCAGAGCCTTAACTTCCTGAGCCGCCAGGGCACTTCTACTGATTTTTTTAATATGGATGTGGGGCATGAAATTTTCTATATGAAATGATCTCAATGCTTAAAATGCCTAGGGACAAGATGAAAAGGAAATAGGCAAACAGTGGTATTCTGTGGGCGATGGAGCTCCCTGTTGATTTTCCCTCTTTGTATTTATCTGCAGTCTCAATTGTTCCACATGTGCCTCTTTTCCAGGCCCTGCCTGTGCCCCCCTCATCATTGGCCTGCTGGTGGCCGGCCTCCTGGTTCTGCTGGTGTCCTTGGGTGCGGCTGTCCATGTATACTGTAAGTCGTGCCCCCCTGGGCCATCATGCACTCCTTCTGCTGTTGGAGGTGTCTCCGAGGGTCCTTCCTCCTCCGGGGGAGAAGGGCAGATGGCAGCCTGATGGAACTTTGCCCCGCCCCCTAAACCCATGGAGGTTCCAGGCCAAGCTGCAGGGATGAGAGACCACCCCGTCTCTGGAGTCAGACAAACCTGGATTGAATTTGACATTGCTGATTCCTGATCCCATGACCTTGGGCACATGCCCTGGCCCCCTGAGCCTCAGCTGCCCCACCCAGGGAAACAGTATTACCTGCCTTACAGGGTGGCTTTTGTAAAGTCCTGCCAAGTGCCCAGCTGGGGCCTGTGTTCAGTAAGCAGGAAGGCCCTGAGCAGTTGGGGTGGAAGCAGTGCACAGAGATGAGGGTGCACAGGGTGAGGTTTGGGCTATGTTCCCAGAGGCTAGAAATCCTCCCTGTGAGGCTGTAGGGAAACAGAGGTGGCTGCTGCTCTCAGCCACTTTGGAGGTGGGGTCACCTCGTTCTCCGGGCTACAGGGGAGGCCAGCAGAGTTGGCCAGGAGCCCAGAGCCCTGGCGTCTACCCCTGACTCTTCTCCTCTCCTGTGTACCTTGAGCAAGCCACTTACCCTCTCTGGGCTTCTGTAAAATGGTTCAGGGTGGCCCACAAGGGCATGGACTAGATCGTGCCTCTTTTATAAGTCACAGACCCGTCTGAACATATGAAGACAATTTTGGACCTCCTCTGCAGAGAAAGGCACCATGTACACATTTTTTGCATACAATTGCCACCCAAAAAAGGGATCCATTTCATCCGCTCCAAGAACTATTAGTGGTATGCAAACATTTTTGATTAAGGACCTCATTAGTTAAAAAAAAAAAATCTTTTGGGATTCCTGTTGTGGCTCAGTGGGTTAAGAATCTGACATCATATCTGTGAGGTTATGGGTTCTATCCCTGGCCTCGCTCAGTAGATTAAGGATTCGGCATTGCCGCAAGCTGCAGTATAGGTCACAGATGCAGCATGGATCTGGCATTGCTGTGGCTGTGTTGTAGGCCAGCAACTGCAGCACTGATTTGACCCTGCTCCAGGAATTTACATATGCCAGAGGCTCAGCCATAAGAAGAAAAAAAAAAATGAGTACAAATACTATAAAAACTAAATAATTACAATTGGCTGTATTTATTTATTATGTATGTACATACTTAATATAGCATTATAAATATACTTTAATAAATTATTAATAGCTATGTTAGCTATGTTTATTTAACATACTGTTTATGTTGTTAAATATACTTCAAAGATAAAAAGGCTGAGGAGTTCCTGTCGTGGCTCAGCGGTTAATGAATCTGACTAGCATCCATGAGACACAGGTTTGATCCCTGGCCTTGCTCAGTGGGTTAAGGATCCAGCATTGCCGTAAGATGTGGTGTAGGTCGCAGACGCGGCTCGGATTCTGCATTGCTGTGGCTGTGGTTCAGGCCAGCGGCTACAGCTCCAATTAGACCCCTAGCCTGGGAACCTCCATATGCCACAGGTGTCCTAAAAAAGCAAAAAAAAAAAAAAAGATAAAAAGTTTGAGCTAAATATGTAAATAGACATGCTCATATTTCCTGCCTACGTCCCAGAGGAACTCTTGTACACCCCCAGAACATTCGTGCTCTGGTTTAGGACTATCTGTCTGTACAGCCTCTCCTTCCTGACACCCCCCCACCCCCCACCCTCCACCCCGTGAAAGGCAGGGTGACACGTTTATGGCCGCACAGAAGCTAACTCACTAGCTGCAGGACGGTGGGCAGGTCACTCAGTAACATGCTCGTTCTCTCAGTTCCCCCATATGCAAACAGAGCTAATGAGTGAAATCCAACTCATAGGTTTGCCCTGAGCGTTAAGGGGATTAAAACCCAGGCAGTGTCTGGAGCAGAGCCCACAACGCAGTGGGCTGAGGTGTCAGCTGCCCACCTCTTCGCCCTCCTCGCTCTCTGGGGCTCAGTGTCAGCGGCTCACAGCCCAGGCCAACCGGTGCTCTTGTTTTCTTCTTCCAGGCCTGCAGAGGAGAGCCTGGCGTCGCCTCATGAAACAGTAAGTAGCTGGGACCTGGGAAAAGTGTTCAGGCCTGGGTGTGGCCCTGGCTTTCTCAGCCCCTATGGCTGCTCACAGCCTCCAGCTGCAAGGAGCTCCAGCCAGACACCACCTTCAAAAATCATACACTGTGCAAACAGATGGGGAGATGTAGTTCAGGCAAAGACAAAACCTAAGTAGAGATGCCGGTGAGTGCTTAAGTGTATGTCAAGTATGGTAAGATTTAGAGCTTAGCTCTCCTGAGGATAGCAATGAACTTTTAAAAAAGTTTTTTTTTAATCATAGCTGATTTAGGAGTTCCTGTCGTGGCTCAGTGGTTAACGAACTGGACTAGTAATCATGAGGTTGCAGGTTCTGTCCCTGGCCTCACTCAGTAGGTTAAGGATCCAGCGTTGCCGTGAGCTGTGGTGTAGGTCGAAGACGAGGCTTGGATCCCGCATTGCTATGGCTGTGGTGTAGGCTGGCAGCTACAGCTCTGATTCAACCCCTAGCCTGGGAAGCTCAATATGCCACCTAAAAAGTCCAAAAAAGACCAAAAATTAAAAAAAATTGTAGCCGATTTACAATGGTGTGTTGATATCAGGTGTATGGCAAAGGGATTTAATTATTATATATATTCATTTTTTGCTATATTGTTGTCTTGTTTTTATTTTATGTATTTATTTATTGGTTTTTGTCGTATATGCTTTCTTCAGATTCTTTTCTACTATAATGATTACAAGATATTTTGTTTGTTTGTTTGTTTGTCTTTTTGTCTTTTCTAGGGCCACTCCCAAGGCATATGGAGGTTCCCAGGCTAGGGGTCAAATCGGAGCTGTAGCCACCGGCCTACGTCAGAGCCACAGCAACTCGGGATCCGAGCCGCGTCTGCAACCTACACCACAGCTCACGGCAATGCCGGATTGTTAACCCACTGAGCAAGGGCAGGGACCGAACCCGCAACCTCATGGTTCCTAGTAGGATTCATTAACCACTGCGCCATGACGGGAACTTCCTGATTACAAGATATTGAATAAACAATTAGCTCTTGAGAGTTCCTGTTGTGGCACAGCAGAAATGAATCCAACTAGTATCCACTGAAGAGGCGGGTTTGATCTCTGGCCTCACTTAGTGGGTGGGGGAATCCAGCATTGCCATGAGCTGTCGTGTAGGTTGCAGATGTAGCTTGGATCCCGAGTTGCTGTGGCTGTGGTGCAGGCCAGCAACTGCAGCTCCAATTTGAACCCTAGCCTGGGAACCTCCGTATGCCAAGGTCATGGCCCCCCCCCAAAAAAATTAGCCCTTGCATGCATAGAGTAGGATACCCCAAAGTCTTCATCACCTATTATTTCATTCGTTCTTTTTTTTTCCTTTTTTTTGGTTTGGCAGCATCAGCAGCATGTGGAAGTTCTCAGGCCAGGAATCGAACCCTCACCACATCAGCAACTGGAGCCACTGCAGTGACAATGCTGGGTCCTTAACTGGCTCCACTACACAGGAACTCCTATGTGCTGCATTTAGAAATTACTTCATACTTAAAAGATAGTAACTTAGGTGTATTTGTCTAATCTAGACCTCCAGAATGTTCTGTTTGAAATCTTTCCTCTGGTGACCTTTTATGGAAAACGACTCCCCCGTACCCGGGGGGGTGCTGCCTGTGGTTCTGCCTCCCACCCACCCACCCCTTCATTTTTAACTTGTTCCCCAGTGATTTGATGCCAGTTCTGGAGGGGGTGGCTGCAGGACTTCATGCTTTGGCAAATCCAGAGGTTCTGAGGATCAGCTCAGACGAAGAAGGGGCTGGGGTGGGTGGGCTCACCCTCTTCATTCTGAACGGCTCTGCTCTCATCCACGGCCTGTAGTTACACGTACCTGTAAGATGTCATTGAACAAAAGGGTTTGTGGCTAAAAAAGAGTTTAAAAACCACCTCTGGTTTTGCTGTCATGATCCAGGTGTGGATGAAACAGTCCCCGGTCTCACAGACCAACTGTTCCAAGGTCAATTCACAGTTCAGGGCAGACATTCCCCAGCCTTTATAACCGGCCCTAGAAAATCACCCCCATCAGCAGGCCACCTTCCTCTGGCCCCATCGTGTGCGTTGGTGACTTGCTTGTCTTAGAAAGTGCCGCAGGAAGTAACACTATTCAAAGCTAGAGCTCTTAGGGCCGTGTTTTTTGAGGGTTTTTTTTTTTATTTTTAATGACTAAGATGGGGCCTTAAAAATATATTAATACACAACTCTTGGCCCTAGGCTGCTTTCTTAGAATGGCGCCTGCATCCATTTATCTCCATTACAGGGAATTCAATTGCATTTGCCTGAAAATAAGTGGTTTCACAACTTGCCGTTGTTTTCAGGTTTTGTAAGTGAGCAGAGAATACGCTTTTGGTGTCCTGCTACAAAAATACATCGGTCATTGATGGGCAAGGTCTGGAAAAATGAGAGCGAAAGGACACACTCAACCATGGACATGTCACCAACCTGCCAAAGCTGCCTGCTTTTAACTACTGCAAGTTCTTTCTGTGGACCTCATGCCTGAGAGCAACTTGTTACATAGTCATCAGGAATCTGAGAGAGAAGGCTTCAGAGCCCCAGGGCCCTCTCTGCAACTCAAAAGGCATATGCAGGATTGAGTACAAAATGGCACCAGTGCAGCACTTTCAGCTCCTGTTTGGGCTGGGAATTTCAGTCTTGCGGTCCAGCCACTGCCTTGCTTTGTCCTGGTAGGGCGGTGACATTGAGACCTGAGTCTCTCATGGGATGGTGCTGGGATGGGTCCCCTTGGTCTTCCCTGGCTGGAGTTGTCCTTCCCCACAGAGAGCCCCAGGCAGCAGACCCAGATTGGAAAGGAGGCTTCCAAGAGGGCCTGAGCTGGCTCCCCCTTTCGCCTCTGTTTCTGAGGACCTCCCTTGGGGCTGGAAACTTAGGGTTTGGGGCCAGGAGGCCACTTGATTTCCCACTAGGAAGTTCCTCAGCTTTCACTTTCTGCCCCCCCATGGCTTGTACATTTCTTCTTTCACTCTCTGTTTCTTTTAAGAAAATAACTTGATTGTAAAAATAAAGTATTTTTTTATTTTTATTGAAGTATAGTTGACTTACAGTGTTGTGTTCATTTCTGAATAAGAATACACACACGCACACTTTTTTTTTTGTCACACCTGCAACATGCAGAAAGAAGTTCCTGCAGCAGATACTAAAACTTCACCACAGCAATGGCAATGCCGGCTCTTTTTTTTTTTTTTTTTTAGGGCCACACCTGCCACCTGCAACATATGGAATTTCCAGGGCTAGGGGTCCAATCAGAGAATGCAGCTGCCAGCCACAGCCACAGCCACAGCAACGTCAGATACAAGCCTCATCTGTGACCTACAATGCAGCTTACAACAATGCCAGATCCTAACCCACTGAGTGAGGCCAGCGATCAAACCCACATCCTCATGGATACTAGTCAGGTTCGTTACCACTGCACCACAACAGGAACTCCACAATGCTGGGTTCTTAACCCGCCGAGCCACCAGGGAGCTCCTATACATTCTTTTTATAAAAAATATTTTCCATTATCTTTTATCATAGGATATTGAATATAGTTCCCTGTGCTGTATAGTAGGACCTTGCTGTTTATCCCTTCTATATATAATAGTTTATATCTTCTTACCCCAACCTCCCACTCCATCTCTCCCCCAACCCCCTCCCTCTTGGCAACTACAAGACTGTTCTCCATGTCCATGAATCTGTTTCTGTTTCATAGATAGGTCCACTTGTGTCATATTTTAGATTTTGCATATAAGTGATATCATACAGTATTTATCTTTCTTTCTGATTTATTTCACTTAGTATGATAATCTTTAGTTCCATCCACATTGCTCATTAAAAATAAAGTCTTGACTAAAAGGTGAGATGGCTCCTCTGATGGAAATGCACAAAACCTCATCCATGGAGCTCCTATTAGGGCTCAGCTATAGTGAACCTGACTAGTATCCATGAGGAGGCAGATTTGATCCCTAGCCCCACTCAGTGGGTTAAGGATCCAGCATCACCATGAGCTGCAGTGTAGGTCGTAGATGAGGCTCAGATCCGGCATTTCTGTGGCTGTGATGTGGGCCGGTGGCTGCAGCTCCTATTGGACCCTTAATCTGGGAATGTCCATATGCCTTGGGTGCGGCCTTAAAAAAAAAAAAAAAAAAGACTCATGTATATGTTAAAGATGTTGATGCTCAGTTAAAAAGAAAAAACAAGGTTAAAAAGAGCATGTCTTGTAATGCAGCAGGAGTTCCCTTGTAATGCAGCAGGTTAAGGATCCAGCGTTGTCACAGCTACACCTTGGGTACTGCTGTGGCATGGGTTCGATCTCTGGCCTGGAAACTTCCACATGCCAAAGTCTAGGCCAAAAAAAATAGGAGGGGTAGAGTGCCTCACTTGCCCCCATGATACACTGTAGTCCATGTTGTAGGTGTAGAGAAGGCCCAGAGAAGAGGCACCCAGGGCACCTAGAGCCAGGCAGCAGAGGCCACCCTCCCCCAGACCTCCCCAAGCTGCCCTCGCTAGCACCGGTTCATTTTCACTGAGCATGGAACTCCAGGGACGCCTGGCCGTGAGGTTGGCAACCTCGTACCAAAGAGAAGGGGAGAGACATCAGGGTCTCTGTCACATGTCCATGATATTTTACCGTCTCTCAGCTTTGGTAGTCAGAGAAATATGCTGCAAGGAGAAAATGCTGAGCTGGAGTGGAGGGATGTAAAAACTCCTGGGTTTCATGTTAACTCCCCACCCAGGCCTTGAGCAGCTTAAGAGCTTTTGAGCAAAAGAAGAATTCAAATTCTGGCTGCATTCACAGATGCTCTGGGCGCAGGTCAAAGGAGGAAAGTCCCACCTGCTTTGCTGGCCAGCAAAGAAGGGCAGAGTTCCCCAGTGGCTTGGCAGGTTAAGGATCCAGTGCTGTCACTGCTGTGGCTCGGGTTGTTGTCTGGCTCATGTGCAGTCCCTGGCTCAGGAACTTAGGCATGCCATGGGCATAGCCAGAAAAAAAGAAAAGAAAAAGGCAATGGTAAACCAGGCTCTGTTCAGAGCCCTCTGGCAGCCATAGAACATGACAAAGGGCTGGTGTAACCATCTCCTGGCATCTGAGAGGCTCTCTGTTGAGTTGGGGTTGCAGCAGAACCGGGTGTGGTGGGTAGGAGTTAGAAGGGCATAGATGCAGAAGGTGCTCAAGGGAAACAAACGCTTTCTGCCCATCAGCTGTGAGGACAGCAGGTCAGGCTGCCTCCCAAGGCTGAGGGGTTGGAGGAAAGGGCCAGCTTAGCCTGGACCAGACTCCTCCAGGGTTCACTTTGCTCTGAAATGTCCCATTGAATGATGAGAGACCAAGACCCAGATGTGCAGCCTGTCCTTTCTGAAGGCTCACACCCCGTCCGCAGAGGAAATGAGAGCCGGCCTCAAGGCCCCTCATCCCGCTGTGGGCTCCACTATCTAGCAGACTCTCCCTGCTGCTGTCTTTGTGATTGTGTTTAGTTGTTTGTGCATTTGCATGGGGTGAGGTTATGGGGGGGTGGGGGTGCACCTCTGTCGGTTTTTTGTGCAACAGGCACCTGCCAAGGCAGCCTGGGCTCCGTCGGCCCCGGACGGGAAATCAGCACAGCCTTGGCTGCCAGCGGCAGGGGGCTGCGGTGAGGAGGTCTGCCTTCAGCACCTGACTTTTGTTTTCAAGAAGGAACTGAGCATTTAACACTTTCTGGAAGGCCATTCTGGCAAAATACCCAAAAAACTTTTCTTAATCTAGCGATCTTTGGACTATCAATTTCACGCATCGTAATATACCTTAAAGAAACACATCTCAAAGTGACAGGCACAAAGAAGTTGGGCATCAAATTGTTCCTTGGAGTGTTCTTATTAATCAAAAATTGAAACCAATCCAAATGTCCCTCAAAAGGAGCCAGTTAGATCAATTGTGATGCAAAGGACTCCATGCTGCTACTAAGGACTGGGCTAAACACCTATACGCTGCCATCAAATGATGGCCACTACAGCTGCCTGTATTTTAACATCTGTGCTCAGTAATACGTGAAGGCTTCTGGACATAATTTTTCATGTATGAATAGACAAAGTCTGAAAGGATATACTCCAAGCTGTTAATGGCAGTTACTCTGGGGAATTTCCATTTCTGGATTGTACATTTCTGTGTTCTCTGAATTTTTACAACAATCTCCTTTTACTTTTTTTTTTTTTTTTTTTGCTTTTCTTTAGGGCAGCACTCACAGAACATGGAGGTTCCCAGGCTAGGGGTCAAATCGGAGCTACAGCTTCTGCCTACACCACAGACACAGCCACAACAACAGCAACTCCAGATCCGAGCTGCATCTGCCATCTACACTACAGCTCATGGCATTGCCAGATCCTTAACCCACAGAGCAAGGCTAGGGATCAAACCCACAACATCATGGTTCCTAGTCAGATTTGCTTCTGCTGCGCCACGATGGGAACTCCCTCCTTTTACTTTTATAATTGGGCCATGCATCAAAAATTTGGAAAAAAGGAACAGCCTCCTTTAAAAGAGGATCTGGTCATTGTATTATTAAGAAATTGGAATCTGTTTATATATCCATCAATGAGGAATTTGTTCAGAAATCATGTCTTTTTAAAACTCTGTACAGGGAATTCCCATTGTGGCTCAATGGAAATGAACCCCACTAATATCCATGAAGACAAGGGTTCGATCCCTGGCCCCACTCAGTGGGTTAAAGTATCCAGCTTTGCCGTGAGCTGTGGTATGTGTCACAGACTTGGCTCAGATCTGGTATCGCTATGCTTTGGGTAGACTGGCAGCTGCGGCTCCAGTTTGACCCCTAGCCTGGGAACTTCCATATGCTGCAGGTGGGCCCCCCCCCTCAAAAGCAAAATAAAATAAAGTCTTTACAACAGAAATCACTGTCACATGCTGAGACAGCCAGACAACAGGGCCTAACTCTACCAGCTGTACAACCTTGGGCGAGCTACTTAACCTCTGTGAGCTTTAGTTCTCTCCCTTGAAATGGGAGATCCAGTAGTGTCTCCTCCCTGGTCTTGCTCTTGGCCTTGAGTGACCACCGATAGGAGGGTCTGGGGCAGTGCTGGTTTTCCCCCTTCCCTTCCTCTCAGCAAGGGTGGAGGATTCTGGGCCCCAGCCTGCAGGTGTGGGGCCCAGCAGGGCCAAGTTCAGAGGAGGAAGGGGGCTCCCACCCCCTCTTTCCCTTTCATCCTTACTCAGCTCCACCCCCACCCCAGCCAGTCTCTACCTGTGGGAAGCGAACAGCTTGTTTTCAGAAAGTGATCCCCAACCCAACCCATGTGGGCTGCGAAGCTGATCCGAATCTACCACCCAGTCAAAGGGAAAGAGAGAAAGGGCGCTGAGCTGAGGCCTTTCCAGGTGTGGAGGATGACAGATTTCCTCTGCTGCTTCTTGGGAAACCTCCTCAGATGCGTCACTGACACTCCTCAGTGGCTGTGAGTCACTGGTTCTTGGCGTCCTCAGGTGTGACTCCAACAGAGGGAAGCCCTAGTCCCCAACACTAGGTCAATTTGGCAGTCGAAGAAATACGCCTGCCACACGTGATTTTATCAAGCTAAAGGCAGGAGGGCTGAGAAAATTCTCTTCTGTGCCTGAATAGTATTGCTGACCCTCCAGAGGAGGGTCTTTTTCCATTAATTTACTGCCTTTTTTATGCCAGTACCCACCTTAGACCTTCACTTTGGCTTCTACTTTTTTTTTTTTTTTTGGCTTTTTAGGGCCTCTCCCATGGCATGTGGAGATTCCCAGGCTGGGGGTCGGATCAGAGCCACAGCTGCTGGCCTACCCCACAGCCACAGCAATGCCAGATCCGAGCTGTGTCTGTGACCTACACCACAGCTCATGGCAACGCCAGATCCATAACCCACTGAGCAAGGCCAGGGATCGAACCCGAAACTTCATGGATACTAGTCAGATTTGTTTCCACTGTGCCACAATGGGAACCCCCTCAGACTCTACATTTGAATGGAAAGTGCCTACATCTCCCTTCATATTTTTTTTCTGTTTCTTTTTTGGCTGCACCCAAGACATGCAGAAGTTCCCGGGCCAGGGATCAAACCTCAGCCACAGCAGTGATCCAAGCCGAAGCAGTGACAATGCCAGATCCTTAACTACCAGGCTGCCAGGAAACTCCTCATATGTTACCTCCCCTCTGATCACTGGGCCCCTCTCTCTGCAGTAACAGCCCCTCTTTCTTAGGCTGCTTGCTGCAGCCTCACCCACGTTATTACGTGGGCACCCTGTGCCCGGCCACCCTGACCTGGGACGAAAGGGGGTCAGGATGACACAGCCCAGCTCCTCATCGAATCTTGTTCATCGCACTTACCAAAGAGGCTTCTAGGCCACACTTCTGTCCTCTCTCCCCCATCCCTCATTTCCTGGAGTGAGGGGACCACAGCCTGTGGGAGGCCTCTTGCCCTGTCCTGCCACCACACAAATGGCCAGCACTCCCAAGCCTTGAGGCCAAAGCAAATAAACAAACAAGGGAGAAGGCTCCCCTAGGGTCCCCCAGCACCCCCAGGCAGCCTGCTCTGCTGTTAGTGATGACGAGTCAGGGAGCAGGCCCTCCCTTGAGGTCCCCCTCAGCCCCTATCCCCCTGGCTCCCTAGCTGACCTTTCTGGGCTCCCCAAGGCAGTGAGGACTCAACTCCTGAATATTTCCTCTGCCAAGTCCCCTGGACAAACCCCCTGGGGAACACACACTCAGCAAATCGGATGCTAACGGAGCACCTAACGTGTTCTGGGCACGACCGTGTCAACAGAGGGTCAGACACTGTCCCTGACCCCCTGGGTTTCTATTGTCTTGGGAGACAGGACACAGGGCTGGCACTTGTGTGACACCCAGAGTGAATGCCCTCCGGCTTCACTCGCCCCCACCCTCATGCCAGCCCTGGACAGACGGTAAACAAGGCACCATTCGATGTTAAAATCAGTACCCAGTTGACGTTAACACAGGCCACGGCACCAACTGCCTCCTCGCAAAAAGCTGTGTTCGCTGACAGGAGGGTTTGCAGCCTCTCGCAGTTGATTTTGTGGAGGTCTCTGTGGTTGGGTGGGGGCAAAGCTTGGAGAGGAAGAGTTGAAGTGTTGGAGGAGGCCCCCCTTCCTCAGCGCACCCCACCCACAGCACCCCCTCAGCATCCTGTGGGCCGAAAGCCGGCTGCTCGGCCGGAGCTGCTGGTTGGGGAGGACCAGGCCAGGCAAAAGGGAGGCTGGGACTCCTGTCCTCCACCCTCACCCCACTCCAGTCCTCAGCCCAGCCTGGGGACCTGGGAAGCAAAGAGCAGCAGGCCATCGGCTCAGCATGAAAGCTGGGGCTGACTCAAGAGTCCTAAGCTCTGGGCGGGAGAAAGAGGCATTTGGGCTGTCCCTTCCTTCCATTCCATCGGCATCCCTCCTGCCACCACGATGCTTTGGTTTTGGAGGCAGGAGGAAGGGTGATTTCCACCAGAGGAGCAGGCCTTTGTGGAAGACCTTTCCTGCCCCCACTCAAAGCCCGCCTCCCCAGAAACCCAGAGCCCCATCTCTGGCAGCCCACCCAGCAGTGTGGGGGGTTAAAGGAGGTGCAAAGAAAAGCTCACTGGGGCTCTGATGGGAGCCAGTCTTTCCTCTACTGGCTTTTCACGTTTTTCTCCATCAGGACTCTCAGCCCAGCCAGCACATGAGGAGCTGATCCATGGAAGCAGGAATAATATTGTTGGGATTTGATCTATGTAATTTCCGAGTGAGTGGGCACCCGTCTGTGGCCGGTGAGGTGGGGGCAGGATGTTTGCCTTGTAAACTAATCCTGATGATTGTGACAGGGCCTTTCCAGGGACAGCTGTCTCCTACTTGAGACCCTGCTGATATTAACACAAAATCCACCCCACCCTCCACCCCACTTTCTTGCCCTGCTTTTAGTATCCAAACTAAATTAAGATCTCTGGTGTATATCATATTTAAGAGAGGAAGGGCATTCCAGTTGTGGCTCAGCCGGTTAAGAACTTAACAAAGTATCCGTGAGGATGCAGGTCCCATCCTTGGCCTTGCTCAGTGGGTTAAGCATCCAACGTTGCTGCCAGCTTCGGCATAGGTCACAGATACAGCCAGGGGTCTGGTGTGGCTGTGGCTATGGTGTAGGACAGCAGCAGCAGCTCTGATTCAACCCCTAGCCCAGAGAGCTTCCGTAGGCTGCAAGTGCGGCCCTAAAAGGAAATAAAAAAGACAAAAGAAAGAAAAAGAGGAAGAGAGGAAGGTTGATTCACAGGTTCTCAATCTCCTGACCTGATGGTTAGACCAAAATTTCATCTTCATAGCATGAGCTGTGACTCGGTCAAGGTTAAGAACATATATTCCAGAAATTGGAAATCCATCCTTTGCAAACAAATGGCCACTGGGTGAAAAATATAAAAGCAGGATGCCGCGCACTGCTGGAGAGGATGTGTTCAACCCCACAGCAGTCGCCGATGGCCCTAGGAAGCACTGCAGCCTTTCAGAACACAGTTCAGCAATGCCTAGCAACGTCTAACTCGGCCTTCTTGGGACTATGTCCCCTATAAAGGGAAAGCATCATTACATACAAATAAATACACAAAGATGATTATTTCAATATCCTTTATGTGGGCAAAATCAAAACTGGAAACAATCATTACTAAGGGAATCGCTAAATATTGTGGTCTATCCACACCCCAAAATACCATGCAGCCATCAAAAGAATGACTCAAAAGAATGATTTGATAAGACTGAAAGGGATCCACCGAGAGCAAAAGCAGATATATACATATATATATATATATATATATTTTTTTTTTTTGCTATTTCTTTGGGCCGCTTCCGCGGCATGTGGAGGTTCCCAGGCTAGGGGTCTGATCGGAGCTGTAGCCGCTGGCTACGCCAGAGCCACAGCAACGCAGGATCCGAGCCGCATCTGCAACCTACACCACAGCTCACAGCAACGCCGGATCCTTAATCCACTGAGCAAGGGCAGGGACCGAACCCGCAACCTCGTGGTTCCTAGTCGGATTCGTTAACCACTGTGCCACGACGGGAACTCCAAAAGCAGATATATTTAAAATAGGACCCTATTTCTGCAAAGCAAATAATCACCTGCAGAAAATCCTATACATACATGTCTATATCTGAGTGTATGTGACTGCGTGAGGAGGTAAATACCGCTGCAGAAGGATACCCACTTGACCCCCAGCATTGGGCATGCGTGCTAAAAAGCTCTGAAAAGGGAACTAGTTTTATTTAGGTAATGAAAGAATAACACACAAACAGGTTTCCTTTTATTTTGATTAACTTGACTGTTAAAGTTCCATTTCACAATACATCGGAAACACTTAAGAATGGATATTTTTAAATTTTATTATTATTGGTCTGGGGGGGTTGCAGCACAGAATCCTAGCCACTAGACCCCAGGGAACTCCCAAGAAGTAATATTTTACTTTATTCTTGCGCTGCCCAACTCCAGAAAGGATTCGGGGAAGCTTAGAAAGCTAAATACACAAAGAGAACAGTAAGTAAGAGCAAACTAGCCCTGGGATGGAGGGTGAGGGAGTGCCAGCAGCATCTCAGCAAGATGCTCACTGGCCCTCAGCATCTCTAAGCCGGCTCATTGGGCACACAGAAAATTGGATGTTTCTGGGTCCTTCATTGTACTCAATATGCTATCACCTCTTACTTTCCATTTTTAGTTTTCCAATCACTCTAGGTAATTAATTTTTTCCTCTATATTTATCTAAAATTACAATTCACCTCCCCACATAGGCTGGGCTGCTCTGGCTGTGGGTTCATGGTGTGAACACCCAGGTTGCTCAGAAGCACAGTGAGATGAGAGAGCCCAATTTCCACTTATCTCTACTTTTTTTTCCACAGAAGTAGAGTTTGTTATTGCAGTAACTGAACATCTTACCAGTTTTTGCACTTAAAAGATGCATTTCGGACATGTAGGTACAATGAAGTTATTGACTTAGTGAGATGTGAGTTTTTTGGTCATTTAAAACATTTATTTAAGGGGTTTGGGTTTTTTGGTTTGTTTGCTTTGTTTTTGAGCATGAGCTACCCATTTGCCTTACTTGGCCCTGGAATAAAACTTTCTCTGCTCCAAAAAATTTTTTTTAATTTTTCTGAAAGCTTCAGAACAAAACTCTCACCTCCTCAAACTCTTCCTTTTTAATTTCTTATCAGGGTCTCAGAATTTGGCTAACTTCTCAAAGTGTTAGAGTCCCTGAGGTTGATCTTCGGTTTTTACCGTAACCATCCCCACCCCAGGGATAGGGGGCTGCTTAAATGTTCATACAAGCTTTGTTACTGGTCAGCCACATTCTGAATTCTGGATTCTGGCTTCCTCCATTGCAGAGATGGAAGAAAGTGATTCACCCATCTTTTCAGAATCAGAAACGTTTCCTTCCTCAAAGGCAAGAGCCTCTCCCTCCCAATGGGATTATCAGCTACATGACACATACTGGTCAGTTTACAATCACTGATTCCAACAATTAAAGTGATTCAAGAACAGACCCCAGTAGAATATACAGATTACAGGCTACATAATCCATGTTCACATACACGGGGAAAGAATAAATTCCATAATAAAAGATGCTGAGACCATTGGCTAACTATTTGGGAAAAAAAGTTTTAGCCCTTCACATTTTACACCAAAAGAAATTCAAGGAGGTTTTTTGTTTGTTTTTTGTTTTTTGTCTTTTCAGGGCCACACCCATGGCATATGGAGGTTCCTAGGCTGGGGGTTGAGTCGGAGCTGTAGCTGCTGGCCTACACCACAGCCGCAGCAACTCAGGATCTAAGCCGCACCTGTGACCTACCCCACAACTCATGGCAACGCCAGATCCTTAACTTACTGAGCAAGGCCAGGGATCGAACCTACATCCTCATGGATGCTAGTCAGATTCATTTCCGCTGAGCCATGAAAGGAACTCCTTAATTTTAATTTTTGATATAAATTTTGATTTACAATGCTTCAGGGGTACAGCAAAGTGATTTAGTTATACACACATGTATATTCTTGTTCAGATTATTTTTCATCAAGGTTATTACTAGATGTTGACTATAGTTCCCCATACTATACAATAGGTCCTTATTGCTTAGCTATTTTATATACAGTAGTCTGTAGCTGTTAATCTTAAATTCCAAATTTATCCCCCCCCTTTCCCCATTTGGTAACCATAAGTTTGTTTTCTATGTCTGTACACAAAGTATTTTTAAATTTAAACAGCAGATTATGGGAGTTCCCGTCATGGCTCAATGGTTAACGAACCCAGCTAGGATCCATGAGGACAAGGGTTTGATCCCTGGCCTTGCTCAGTGGATTAAGGATCTGGTGTTACCATGAGCTGTGGTGTAGGCCGGCAGCTGTAGCTCTGATTCAGCCCCTAGCCTGGGAACTTCCATAGGCCTCAGGTGCAGCCCTAAAAAGACCAGAGACAAAAAAAAAAAAAACGAAAAAAAACAGGTTATGAAACATTAGATGTTATATGAACTCTATCTTGGAGGCAAGGGGAACTATCTGTGTTTAAGAAACAAGCATCAGAAAAGACAGTCAAAAAGTGCAGGTGCCAAAATATTCACTCTGACTGTTAAGGGGTTGGGGGAGGTGGCAGATTAGAGGTAGTTTTCATCTTAATTTTCAGGCAAGTGCGTTGCTCTCATCTATGTATTACATTTTTATAGCTAGATGAAACAATAAAGCAATTTCTATTTTGAAAAAATATATATGCACGAGGGGCATGTATAGTGACAAGAATTACTGTTTGCAAAAAGTCTTTAAAAAGCTGTGAAATATTATCAGAGCAACCAGAATACAGCCCCGTTTTGAAGAGAGAATCTGGAAAAGCAACCTAGGAGAGGTTGCCGGTTACATCTTTGAGGTTAGGACTGTATGAATATTTTCTTCTCCTCTTCTCTTGGCTTTGCTATGTCCTATATTTTCCTAAAGAGATATGACTTGGAAAATAAGAAAATCATATTTCTCAGGCTCTAATTATTTAAAGCATACATATTTATAATATAATTTTTTTTTTTGTCTTTTTCGGGCTGCACCCACAGCATATGGAGATTCCCAGGCTAGGGGTCTAATCGGAGCTGTAGCAGCCGGCCTACAACACAGCCACAGCAACTTGGGATCTGAGCCGCCTCTGCAACCCATACCACAGCTCACAGCAATGCCGGATTCTTAACCCACTGAGCGGGGCCAGGGATAGAACCCAAAACCTCATGGTTCCTAGTCGGATTCATTTCTGCTGCACCACAACGGGAACTCCTACAATATAATTATTTTAACTGTATTTTCAAACGTACAGAACTTCACACTGACATGTTGGCTCAGAACATCACAGACCCACCATCTCCAGCCGCCCTGAGAGTTTCACAGCTCTTGAGTCCAGGGCCGTCAGAAGAGCATCTTGCCCTCCACAGTGGGTTCAACAACAGCATCCCCTGCAGCTGCAAAATCCCTGAGAGGAAAAAAAAAATCATCCTCATCATCAAATAAAAAACAAGAAAAAAATCTTTTTAATTTCCAAAACATAAATGAGGTTCTCTACTTCACGCATCTGTTTTAAAAAGTTGTCTCTGGGTCTGACCACACACACGCACACACTTCTACTTGTTTTCGGAGAAGGGTTGCTTGCCTCCAATGTCCCTGAAAATTTAAAGTGACCGGATGACGTGGATCTTCACACGTTGTTCACTGACGTTCACTTTTAACCGCCAGCCATCATCTCCACTTACTAAGCACTTATTTTTCACATGGTACTGTACTTTTTTACCTGCATGATTTCAATCAACCCCTTAAGGGTGATTAAATGCATAGCACATATGCTTTCTGCTATCTTATAAGCAGGACGCTAAGCCTGAGCCCCCACAAGTCCCCAGGCTGGAAAGCAAATGGCAGAGACAGGACTTTACCCAATACCACCACCCAGTGATATGGTGGTATGTCCTGTTCCCCACCCCATCCCATGGGAAAAGAACCAGAGCTGTTTAATCTTAGTTCCTGAACAAGTTTACCTAGTATACAGCTACATAAAGTCCCAGAATTCGTGATCCCTGCATTTAAGGCATCCGTGGCTCTCTCTGTACCCTAGTTGTGACTAAAGCAGCAGCAAACTGCAGCTAAAATTCAAAAATTTTTACAACTGGTAAAACCCGATCCCTTAAAGTTACAGATCTCTATGTTGGGAAAGGAAATTCAAGCCTGCCTAATTCAGCTTCCAAAATAATACTTGAATGCCTTTTGCAGCAACTGTGCCAAGTGCTCACCCATCCCACATGTAAGTACCTCCTGTGACATGGAACACCCATCCTCTGGGCAACTTAATTAACTAATTCCACTAGAAAGCGTTTTTCTCAAAAGTCCCTGCAAGCTTCCAAAAAAACCCTCAAAGCAAGTCTCCTTAGTAACTTACACTTGACCGCAGTTTTGAGTCACCAATGCACCAAGCTGAACTTTTTGCTGCCACGAAATTCCCAGTGATGTCGCATGTGGTTGATTCCCAGTGTGCCAGCTGTCACTCCACCCCTTTCTAGCCCACTCAAGGAAGCCTACGACAACGTGAGTGACACTGAGTTTCACAAGAATAATCTTGAATCTGCTCTCCTTTTCTAAAGGAAGGGATTATTCTTAATGGTCACTCTTCACAGCCAGCAGTGACACTGTAAGGCACTCAGACAGAAAAGGTTAAGAGGGTGAGTTGAGGTTCTTTCCATGTGACCGGGTTCAAGCGATAGCCCCCAGGGGTGTTGTCACCCTTCCCGGTACCTCAGTACCTCTGTGGGTATTCCCCTAGCCTAGAACCTCTGCTATCAATGGTATCACTATGAATTGATCAGTGGTCCCTTTTCCTCTTCATGTGCAAATGCATTCATGGCACAGATGAATATTCCTTCCTTGCTGAATATTCCTTCCATCATCTGCAAGAAAATCACCGTATGAGAGATGCTCTTTGTTTTGTTGTGTCTATTGGCTCTAGAAGCCCATCAAGGCTGCCACACCACCAGGAGGCGTCGCTGGCTAAGCAGGGGGCAGGGGTGACCTCCCCTCCACTCCCGTGGCCCAGATGGACCAACAGCAAGTGGCAGCACTAAGAAGACCGCACAGGGCCCCGTGCTGCCGGCACAGCGCTCCCCACAAGATCACACTTCCTCCAGGGCTTTGATGAGCCTCCTGGGGCACATCAACACAAGATAAATGAGACTTTCTAAAAAACCACCTAAAAACACGGGTGCCTCAGCCTGCTGGGTCTACCGATGTATCACAGTTTGGGAAGGGCCGTCTTGGATGTTTTCCTCCCAGAGCTCCAGGCGCCGATGTCCACACATTCAGGTACGTGCTCCTGATCATGACCCAAGGGTGTCCCCTTCTTGAGGACAGGGTCACGGCTGCCGCCTCAGTGCCTCTTTGGGGATGGCTAACAGATACGTGCTGAGTCACTTGGCCTGGTACAGCTGGAAAAGGGCAATAAAGGGTGATGGTGGACGGGCAGGAGGTGAGCCAACCAGAAAGGAGGGGGCTATTTTCTGGAAAGCTCTCACGCCATGTTATGGTCTGCTGAGCGCTTGGACTTGGAGGAGGTACCATGATGGTCCCAGCACTTTTCTTCTCCTGTACATTTCCTGTAGGTTTCTTCCCAGAAGGGTTTGGCCCACGGGTGCCAGCCAGGTAGGAGGCATAGCCAGCTGGAGTCCAGGCCACCAGGGCGGGGTCCCCCCCACAGCCTTGGGACTTCATCCATTGCCACAGAGCTTTGCCACCTGCCAGAGCAGGTTTCCGACTCCAGCGTGATCACGGCTGATCACAGCGACCGCAAGCCAGCCACAAGCTTCTGTCTTTGCGTGCCAGCGGTTTGTTGGGAAAGTTAAGGACTCTGGGGCTGTGCTTCAGATGAAGTCGGACTGAAATGGACAAGAATCCTCATACTCTGGACTCTTTCCTAAGGGAAGTTCAAGGGAATGGCCCAAAGAGAGTGGGTGGGGTGGGGGGACTCTTGAGGCAGGAAATCGCCCCCCCCCCATAAGCCAGGGGAGTCAGGCATAGCTGCTGCCACCCAGGTCCCACCTGCACACCTGCCCCTTTTATGTGGGGATGTGATGTAGGGCAGGCCCCCCTCCAGCAGCTGTTTGGGACGAAGAACAAGTTGACTTACAAGCACAGATGCACTGTTGGGGCTCAGTCCTGGGTCTCCGCGGCGTGCCCATGGCTACCTTAGGCACTGGGCTCAGGCATCAAAAAACCAGACCCTTGCAACCCTGTCTGGAGATCAGTCCTTAGGAATGATTGCTCTCAGTGTTATTTACACTATTTGGTAAAATTGTTTATGTATTTTAGAAATATAAAAGTAACTTCAATGACTGACAATAAGGAAAATTTTATAAATTGTGCTCCATTTACTCGGGAGACAATTCTTCAAAGCTCAACAACTGTGGTCATAAAGATCTTTTGTAAGTGAAGTTCCCGTTGTGGCTCAGTGGGTTAAGAATCCAACTAATATCCATGAGGATGCAGGTTCGATCCCTGGCCTAATTCAGTGGATTAAGGGTCAGCATTGCCTCAAGCTGCAGTGTAGGTGGTAGACGCAGATTGGATCTGGCATTGCTGTGGCTGTGGCATAGGCCAGCAGCTGTGGCTCTGATCCAACCCCTAGCCTGGGAACTTCCACATGCCACAGATGAGGCCCTAAAAAGACAAAAAAAAAACCAAAAAACAAAAAACAAACAAGATTTTGTGAGAGACTTAGAGAACATTTAGGCAAATAACTAATGGAAAAACAGGACATAACATTGCATTTACAGT
The DNA here is from genome assembly GCF_016906955.1 of Phacochoerus africanus. Lineage (NCBI taxonomy): Eukaryota > Metazoa > Chordata > Mammalia > Artiodactyla > Suidae > Phacochoerus > Phacochoerus africanus. Next base: position 62,394,969 of record NC_062548.1, read on the forward strand.
AAGTAAGGTCAAGAAGGGGCTTTAGGAACCACAATAAAGTATATCCGAGTGTGCTCTGAAGAGCCTAGAATCTTCTTTTCATCTTCTGTGGTGACTCTACTCCCCCTTCCTCCCCTCCAGGCCGCCCTCTCTCTCCCACTAGGGGCCTAGTGGAGTGAGGAAACACCCCTCCCCCAGGACCCCTGTAGTCCTGGGGGAGGGAACGGGGTAGGACTTTTTTTTCCTCTTTTCATTTGATCACATATTCACTCTTCACTCACTTGCACTTTGACCTTGGGGGGTATCTTCTGGTCCCTAAGCCTGTTTTCATGCCTACAAATTAGAGATACCCCCTTGCTGTACCGCAGACACTGTATTCACAGCGACGCATAAACCAAGATGCAGAACCAAGTGGTGGTTCCAGGAGTTCCCGTGGTGGTGCAGCATAAATGAATCCGACTAGGAACCATGAGGTTGTGGGTTCGATCCCTGGCCTTGCTCAGTGGGTTAAGGATCCGGCATTGCCGTGAGCTGTGTGGTGTAGGCTGCAGATGCAGCTTAGATCTGGCATTGCTGTGGCTGTGGTGTAGGTCGGCAGCTGTAGCCCCAATTAGACCCCTAGCCTGGGAACCACTATGTGCCTTGGGTGCGACCCTTAAAAAAAAAAAAGAAGGGTTGGTTCCAGGCTCCAGTGCCCAGTAAGAAGCTGCACTGATCTGGGCCTCTCCCTTGGGCTCTGAGCCACGGGGCTCCCTGGGTACCTGGACCCAGAGGTAGGTACAGAGCTTTGCAGAATCAGCACCCCTCATGATGTATTAGCATTTGTTCCTGTCTTGGCTGTGTGCTCAGCCTGACCCAGGGCACCTCTTCCTTCCTCTCAAGTGGGCGAGAGAAGAGGCTCCCCCACAATCCTCACCACACCTAAACACACACCTGCTCTCCCCAGTCGCCCAGAGCCTGCCATCTCCCCCAGGACACCCACACTGCACAAAGACCACTTCCTCCTCATGCTCTGTGCCCCCTCCCTCTGCCCAGACCCTGCAGGGCTCCTCCTCACCTTCCTCCAGGACCACTCCCCCATTTATCCTACAGCACTGAGGTTTTCCAGAAGGTGCCCCGTGGTTCTGTCACCACACTCAGCACCCTTCTCGTACTCTGTCCATTCTCTGTGTTTCCCTTGTTCTCCCAGCCCCGGTCCCCGCCACTACCCTGTCAGCCACGGAGACCACATACGTTTCTCCAATGTCGCCCAACCCTCTGCCTAGCACTATAGCATTTACATAAATGAGCAAGTAAACATTACATTTACAATGAAAATAAATTAGAGACTTGGTCCTTATCCTTAGAGAGCTTTAAAAATGATGGGGTAAAAAAAATAAATATGGTATGATTCCACTCATAGGAGGTTCCTAGAGCAGTTAGATTCTATGGAGACATAAAGCAGAATGGTGGGTGCCAGGGTTTGTGGGGAAGGGAGAAGAGGAGTTAATGTCTGTGGGATGATGAAAAAGTTCTGGAGATGGAAGGTGCTGATGCTGCAATGTGAATGCCACTGAACTGTACACTGAGTGGTTCAAATGGTAAATTTTATGTTATATACAATTTGCCGCTATTTAAAGATGTTTAGTAGTTGTGGAAAAAGTCATAAACATACTAAACTGGAAAATTATGAGACAACAAGTGAATAAAGGACACAATGTGGAGCAAAAAGCAACGCACACATGGCTTGATTCAGCCCCCCAAAGAAAGAAGCCCAGTTCTGAAGGCTGTTTCTGCGGCTTTGCACTGAGCAGCACGTGCCTAGAAGGGAAGTGAGTTATTTTTAAATCTTCCATCTATAAAGTAATTTAATCATGGTAATATACATTGTAGAAACTTAGAAACTAGAAAAAAGAGAGATAGTGAGGAAAAGGCATGTTGGCATGTTTTCATCTGAAATTTTTAAAACATTTTTTATCTGTAATCATGCTGAATGCATTTTTTTTTTTTTTTTTTGTCTTTTGAGGGCCACAACCGAGGCATATGGAGGTTCCCAGGCTAGGGGTCTAATCGGTGCTGTTGCCGCCGGCCTACACCACAGCCGCAGCAACACCAGATCCAAGACTCATCTGTAACCTACACCACGGCAACACCGGATCCTTAACCCAACTCACTGAGTGAGTCCGGGGATCTAACCTGCAACCTCTCGGCTGCTAGTCAGATTCCTTTCCACTGAGCCATGACGGGAACTCCAACAATTCATAATTTTAATGCTTGAAATTGTATTGAGTGGATTATCATAGTTTACTTAAATGACCCTTTATTTCTGAACATTTTAAATTGCAACCTTTAACATTTCTGGTCATACCCTATTGTGCCAAGTCCAAGACTATATCCACTGGAGAAATTTTCCAGATTGGAATTACTGAGCATAGGGGTATAAATATTTTTATAGCTTTTTAAAATTATTATTATTTTTTTTAAGGGCCACACCTTTTTGGCTTTTTACGGCCTCTCCCATGGCATGTGGAGATTCCCAGGCTAGGGGTCGAATCAGAGCTACAGCTGCCGGCCTACACCACAGCCACAGCAACACCAGATCTGAGCCTCGTCTGCGAACTACACCACAGCTCATGGCAACCCTGGATCCTTAACCCACTGAGCAAGGACAGGGATAGAACCCACAACCTCATATCTCCTACTTGAATTCGTTTCCACTGAGCCACAACAGGAACTCCTATTTTTATAGCTTTTAATACTTAGTATCATGCTTTCCAGGCCACCGGCAAGTACCAGTTCTACACCACTTTCAACCACAATAGGTATAACCTTTTATTTTTTCCCCTGCTGGGTTATAGGTGGGAAATACTTTTTCAGTGTTCATATGACTTTGTATTTAGAAATTTGCCACCTTTTTAAGGCTTTATGTTTTGAGAAAAATTTTAAGTTCACCGCAAAATGGAAAAGGAGGTACAGGGATTTCCCATTATTCCCTGCCCCCACCCATGCATGGCCTCTCCCCTTATCAACATGCCCCACCAAAGTCCGACATTTATTACAACTAATGGACATATGTCGACACATCGTTATCATCCAAAGTCCATAGTTTACAATAGGGTTCCATCTTCAAATTGTACATTCTATAGGTTTGGACAAATGGATAATGGCATGTATCTACCACCATAATGCAGAATAGGTTCACTGCCCTAAAAATCCTCCTAACTCTTCCCCAGCCTCAACAACCATTGGTCTATTTGTTTGGGGGTTTTTTGTTTTGTTTGGTTTGGTTTGGTTTGGTTTTTTGCTTTTTAGGGCCGAACCTGCTGCATGTGGAAGTTCCCAGGATAGGGGTCCAATCAGAGCTACAGCTGCGGGCCTACACAGCAGCCACAGCAACACAGGATCCGAGCTGCATCTGAGACCTACACCACAGCTCACACCAATGCCGGATCCTCAACCTACTGAGTGAGGCCAGGAATCGAACCCACATCCTCATGGATCCTAGTCAGGTTCTTTACCACTGAGTCACGATGGGAACTCCACCATTGGTCTTTTTACTGTCTCTACATTCTGCCTTTTCCAGAGTGACATATAATTGTAACCTTCTCATATTGGCTTCTTTCACTAGGTAATATGCATTTAAGTTTCCTCCATATCTTTCCATGGCTTGATAGTGCATTTCTTTTTAGCGCTCGATACTATTCCATTGTCTAGATGTACATGCCTCCATTCACTTACTGCAGGACATTTTGGTTGCTTCCAATTTGGCAATTATGAATCAAGCTGCTGTAAACATTCCTGTACAGGCTTTCATGTGGACTTGAGTTTTCACTTTTGATGGGTAAATACAAGAAGAATTTATAAGGAGATTGCTGGATCATATGCTAAGAGTAGGTTTCATTTTGGAAGAAACTGGCAAACTGTTTCTGAAGTGGCTATACCATTTTGCATTCCCACCAGCAATGAGTGAGAGTTCCTATTGCTCCACATCCTCACCAACATTTGATATTGTCAGTGTTTGGGATTTTGGTCCTTCTAATAGGTGTTTAGTGAAATTTCCTTGTTGTTTTAATTTGCATTTCCCTAGTGACATATGCTGTGAAGCATCTTATGCTTATTCACAATTCATATATTCTTTTGTGTGGTGTCCATTAAGCACGTGGCCTTTATTTTAATCAGATTGTTTGTTTTCTCATTGCTTAGTTTTAAGAGTTCTTTGTTAATTTGGGTAACAGCCCTTTATCAGATGTACCTTTTGCAAATATTTCTTCCTGTCTGTGGTTTGCCTTGTCACTCTCTTAACATTGTCTTAGAAGAGTGACGTTTTTAATTTTAAAGAAGTCCGTCGTATCGGTTATTTCTTTACTGGATCTGCCTTGGAAGAAAGCAACTTTTTAAAACTCTCTATTTCCCAAGTAGGATGGCTTCCCTTGTAGTACACTGACCTTCCTGCTGTGCATAAACCTAAAGCATAGCGTTTGTGCCAGAAACACTGCTGGAATTCAAAACCCTAGAGAGGCTACCTGGTTCAGTCCACCGTGTGCCTGGGGGCACATTAGGGCAGTATGATCAGAAGCAGTAAGCTAAGTACTAAGGGGGAAAGAAGAAGAGAGGCTTCACTGAGATCATTGGGCACAGACTCCCTCCCCAGGCCAAGGGCAGATGGACAACCCAGAATCTCCAAGCAGTGCAGTAGTTTTCCAAAATGAGAAAGAAGCAAGTGCTGGAAGAGGCAAAAGAATAAATAAGGCAGGATGGGGAGGAGTTAAGGCATTAGCAGAGGAAAGAAAAGGGTCCTGGGACCAAGGGGCACAGAACAGGTGTAGCACCCTCCCCTCCCCAGGGAGACTCTGCCTTTGGAGAGGGTTGGTTATGGTGGGGGCTTTCCCCACTGCGGCAGGGTCTTGTTAAAAGTGAAACTGTGATTTTTTTTCCAAGGGTTCTGAAGGGGTTTGCCCTGGGAAGGAAGATGTTCCACTTGGGGGTCCACACTGGCTTTAAACACAGTCCTCTAGCTTTCAGCTACTGAGCCCTGCTGCAGTGGGCCACATTTCATGCTACGTCCCAGCCTGGGCCAGGGTGTGAAGGAGCCCCAGTGTGTCTCAGCTCCAGTGAGCCAGACAGCACTAGATCCCAGCTGCTTCCTCACCATGAGATGAAGAAGAGTAATAAAGCTCCCATCTGCTGAGTGCTTCAAAGTCACCATGCTATGCTGGGGAGCTGTGTGTTTCCTAACAGCCCAAGAAGGTAGATGTTAGTGACCCCTTTAATAGGTGAGGAGACTGAGGGTCAGAGAGGCTCTCTGGCAGGATTGAAATCACACAGCATTTAATGAAACGAAGCAGTAGGATTTGCATTCCCCCACCCACCCACCCCCGGTGGCCTGACTCCTGTGCCTTACCCACCTCCCACACGTGCCAGAAAGAGCCCAGCTGTGCCTTAAGACATTGAGGGGCAGCAAGCCTGGGAGTCTGGAGAAAAATTTTGGAGAAGCCTGTGGAATCTGAAAAAACTCTGAGTTATTGGGTTACTTGAGAATAAAGTTGGTCCTTTCAAATCAGTTCAGTCCAGTAACATCAAGTGGTTCAGGCAAGAAGTGAGATGGGAGGGGAGGTGATCGGAGCTCTTGGGGCAAACAAAATGCTCAGTATTTAAGATGAAGGCTGGAGACGGCAGACCTGGGCTGCTGAGTGACCCTAGGCAAGTGACCCTGGCTATTCTGTTCCCCAGTTTTATTGAGACATAATTGACATGAAATACGTTATGAGTTTAAGGTGTACAACATAACGGTTTGGTATATGTGTATTGTGAAATGATTACCACAGCAAGTCTAGTTAATATCCCCCATCTCATTTTTTTCTTGTGATAAGAACTTTTAAGATCTGGAGTTCCCACTGTGGCACAACAGGCTTGGTGGGGTCTTGGAAGGCTGGTTTGCAAGTTCCATCCCCAGCCCAGCACAGTGCATGAAGGATCTGGCATAGCCACAGCTGTGGCTTGAAATCTCATCCCTGGCCCAGAACTCCATGTGCCTCGAGGTGGTTAAAAAGAAAAAAAAAAAAAAAAAGACCTTTTAAGATCTACTTTCTTAACAACTTTCAAGTACACAACACAATGTCATTAACGACATACACCATCATGTATATTACATGCCCTGACTTATTTATCTTAGAATTGGGCGTTTATACCTTTCGACTTCCTTCACTCACTTAAACCACTCCCCTGCCTCTGGCCACCACTACTCTTTTTTTTTTTTTGCCTTTTTGCCTTTTCTTGAGCCGCTCCTGCAGCATATGGAGGTTCCCAGGCCTACACCAGAGCCACAGCAACACGGGATCCAAGCCACATCTGCAACCTATACCACAGCTCACGGCAACACCGGATTCTCAACACACTGAGCAAGACCAGGGATTGAACCCACAACCTCATGTATCCTAGTCAGATTCGTCAACCACTGTGCCACGACGGGAACTCCACTACTCTTTTCTCTGATTCTTTGAGCACAGTTTTTTAGATTCCACAGATAAGTGAGATCATATAGCATTTATCCTTTCTCTGTCTGACTTATTGCACTTTAGTTAATGCCCTTGAGATCCATATTGTTGCAAATGGCAAGTTTCTTGTTTTCTGTAGCTGAATAATATTCCGTTGCCTACATACACCACATTTTCTTTATCCATCCATTCATCTATGGACACTTAAGTTGTTTCCATATCTTAGCTATTGTGAAAAATGCTGCAATGAACACGGGGTTGTCTCTTCCAGACAGTGATTTCGTTTCCTTCAGATAAACACCCAGAAGTGGAATTGCTAGATCAGATGGTAGTTCTATTTTTAATTCTTGGAGGAACCATCATACTGTTTTTCTATAGTAGCTGTACCAATTTACATTCCCACCAATGGTACTCAAGGGCTCCCTTTTCTCCAAACACCCTCAGCAACTCTTGTTATATCCTATCTTTTTTATAATAGCCATTCTAACAGATGTGGGTGATATCTCATTATGGTTTTGATTTGTATTTCCCTAATAATAGTAATGCTGATCATCTTCTCATGTACATATTAGCCATTTGTGTATCTTCTTTGGAAAGGTACCCATTCAGTTCCTCTGCCTATTTTTTAATAGGATTGTTCAATTTTTTTGCTCTTGAGTTGTACGAGTTCTTTATTATTTATTTATTTTTTTATTTTTGTCTTTTTGCTTTTTCTAGGGCCGCTCCTGCTGCACATGGAGGTTCCCAGGCTAGGGGTCTAATCAAAGCTATAGCTGCCGGCCTACGCCAGAGCCACAGCAATGCAGGATCCGAGCCACATCTGCAACCTACACCACAGCTCACGGCAACCTCATCGTTCCTAGTCGGATTCATCAACACTGAGCCACGACAGGAACTCCCTCTATATTTTTTGTCTATTGACTCCTTATCAGAGATATGATTTCCCTGGATATTTTTATTTTATTTTATTTTATTTATTTATTGCTTTTTAGGGCCACACCTGTGGCATATGGAAGTTCCCTGGTTCCCTGGCTAGGGGTCAAATTAGAGCTACCCCTGCTGGCCTACGCCACAGCCACAGCAATGCCAGATCCAAGCCAAGTCTGTGACCTACACCACAGCTCAAGGCAACATCAGATCTTTAACCCACTGAGTAAGGCCAGGGATCGAATCTGTGTCATCATGGTTACTAGTTGGGGTCATTACCGCTGAGCCACAATGGGCACTCCTGCCTAAAGTTATATTAAAAACAACCATCAATTGAAAATTCAATGGACTCCAAAAGCATAAATACAAGCCACATTCTCAGACCATAGAACAAGAAAATTAAAGCAAATGGGGATCAACCTATTTACTTAAAAAAAGGGTAACTTTTAGGAGTTCCGGTCTTAGCGCAGTGGTTAACGAATCTGACTCGGAACCACGAGGTTGTGGGTTCGATCCCTGGCCTTGCTCAGTGGGTTAAGGATCCGGCGTTGCTGTGAGCTGTGGTGTAGGTTGCAGATGCGGCTCGGATCCTGCATTGCTGTGGCTCTGGCATAGGCCGGCAGCTACAGCTCCGATTAGACCTCTAGCCTGGGATCTCCATATGCCGTGAGAGTGGACCTAAGAAAAGGCAAAAAAAGACAAAAAAAAAAAAAAAGAAAGAAAGAATCTAACTGCAGTGGCTCTGGCTCCTGCAGAGTCTCAGGTTCAGCCCCCAGCCCAGCACAGAGGGTTAAAGAATCTACTGCCTAATGTTGAACATCAGATTCAGTCCCTGGCCTGGAAACTTCCATATGCCACAGTGGTGGCCATAAAATTAAAAAAATAAAACAAACAAAAAATTATAGTTGAAATTACATACCATTTAGATACCACCACATCATAATGAAAAAGTAGACATAACCTAAATGTCCAACTAAATGAGCAAAATATAACAAAATATTATGCAGATGTCAAGTGAGACTCGTGAAGAACATATCATAAGAGAAATGCATGTGAGAATTTATAAAAGCAACCTGGAAACCTGAATAAGAAATAATGGTGACAATGAAAAATTAAATGCATAAGTATAGGATTCAAGACAAAAAAAATACTACAAATGCACCAAAATGTTAAGAGATATTATAGTTCCATATTGGCTCTATGAGAGATTATGTTTTCTTTTCTATTTCCCAAATTTTTTAACCTGAAAAACAGGTAGGGAGTTCCCATTGTGGCTCGGTGTGTTAAAAACCCAACTGGTATCCACGAAGATGCGGGTTGGATCCCTGGCTTCGCTCAGTGGGTTAAGAATCCAGCGTTTTGGTTATCTGTGGGCTGGGTTGCAGACGTGACTCCCATCCCGCCTTGCTGTGGCTGTGGCTCCTAATTGGAGCCCTGGGAACTTCCATATGCCAGCAGGTATGGCCATAAAAACAAACAAACAAAAGCAAAACTTCTTTAGGTTAAGTAATTTTTGTTTAATTTTTATTTTATATTGGAGCATAGTTGAGTTACAATATTGTGTTAGTTTGAGGTGTGCAGCAAAATGATTCAGTAACACATATACATGTATCCATTATTTTTCAGATTATTTTTCCATATAGGTTATTACAGACTATGGAGACGTGTTCCCCATGCTATTTTTAGGTAAATATTGATTGTACACATCTGAGGCAGAGAGGAATTTAGGCATTTTCTAAAGTCACAAATTCAGGTGCGGGGCAGCAGTTGGGGGAGGGGGGCCGAGGCATTCACTGCGGTCCACACCACCCCGGCCCCCTACCTCCACTGCTGTGTTTAATCAGCCCAGGCCTCATGTGAACAACCAGAAATGGTGATTCACATCATCCCAGAAGAAACTGCCTAGGCCTACTTACTTGCTAGTGGCTGACAGCAGGGCAGACACGTTTTGACCAAGGGGCTCTGGTTCTGAGCACCGCCAGGGTCAGTGAAGGGCTGGGCCTTCCGGGAAAACTAAAACCAAGAGCAGAATGAAATCGGTGAATGTGAAAAGGGAACTTCAGAGAAGTCCTATCGCCTGGAACCTCCCACCTCAGTCCCAGGCTTTCCCTTCTCCCAGACCCGCCGGTCCGAGGCCAAACCTCTGCCGGGACCTTTCTCTGCACAGCGACCTCCGCGGAGACCAGGGGCCGGCCGCTGCATCTGCACCCAGGACCTCCCAAGACCCCCGACCCCCGTGCACTTCCTGCTCGGTGTTCGTCTCCCCCTTCCCCCTGGGCCCAGGGCCCCCTCTAGGGGCTGCAGGTCTGGATGAGCGAGCGGGAGGACCCCGCCTGCCTGCCCTCCGCTCCCGGGCCCATCAGACTGCGACCGGGTTAGCTCCGGGCCCAGGATCTCCAGTCCCATCCCTTTTCATTTTCCTTTGAGGGAAGAAAGTTGGGAGAACGCACAGCCTGGCCCAAAGAAGAGAGGTTCTCAAACTGGGGACTGGTACCCACCATGAAAGGGTTGACATTCTATTTCTACCGAAGATGCATTGCACAGAGGGCTTAGGACAAATTGGTAGAGATTGAGGAACTGGGGGAGGTTAGGGGTCTAACTGAGACATCTCCTGGCCCTTTCTGGGACCTGAAATTTCATCTTTAACCAGTCTTTTGGTCCCCTGTCAAATGCAAATCCTGCCCTCCATCCTCCTCCACTCCATCCCCCTACATCCTTGGGTCGCCAAAGAAAAGAGGAGTTCTAGGGGCCTGGAATAGGACTCTGGGGAGTCGCGAGTCGGGATGGAGATCCTGAGAAAGCCGAGGCCCAAAGCCACAGCCAGGGAAGAGCTAGGTGGAGTCGTTGAAGAGCGCAGGTGGACGGCTGGCTGAGAGGGAAGGAGCACCAGCTTCAGTTTTGCACGTCAGCTGGGCGAGGGCGCGGACTGAATTCAGAATTGCTCCCTACCCACCCAACCCCCTGGCCCCAAAGAGGCCAAAGCTAGAACAACATCGCCCCCTGCTGTTGGATTTGATTTAAGTCTCAGTCCCCACCGACCTCCGGAGTTACTTCCAGTAAGATAAGCACCCTTCTTGGGCCTCTGATTTTCTTTCCCTGTGAAGTAAATGTGTTGGACTGGATCTTCTCTGAGCTCACTTCCAGGTCCGGATCCCTCTTTTTTCCCCAACCAGGCCCAACCAGGGGCCATCAGGGTGCTTTTTTCATCTCTCCTTCCTCCACCCCACCCCACCCCACCCCACCCCAAATGGTCCTGCACACCCACCATGGGTTCCCAGTTTCTGCCCCTGTGTTGCACGCTGAGCTCTCATGTGGGTAGCTGCATAAAGCCAGGACTTGCCCCTCGTTTGGAGCTACTGTTTTTTAGGGTTAAGAGTGGGAAATGTGCTGACTGCCTGTGATCAGGGCTGGCTGTACCCAGAAAATTCCTGTGAGAAATGGTGGGCTCGAATTCAGGCTTTGGATCCACCGGCATGGTATTTTAGACCTCTTCCAAGTCTGGCCCAGAGAACTGTACAGATCGAGTGACTGCGAGGGAAGGGAGCTCGTGAACAGAGTCCCACCTCGTTTCCAGCATCATCTCTGCCTCAACAGCCCTGCTGGGTGCTGTCTTCCCCAGACACACGGAGCGGCTTCTGGCCATCGTGTCTTTGCCACGCTGTCTGGCTGTCTGCCTTCAGCCAGGCTCCCCATCCAACAGCCTGGCTCCCACCACTCCTGCGTCTTTGCCTCCAGAAAGACTGAGTCTAGGCACAGCCGGCTCTAGTCGCCCTGGTCGCCCCACCCAACCCCCACTGGCTGGCAGGAGGCTGGTCTCCTCTGCGCCTGTCCGTGGCTGCACCCACCACATCCTGGCACCCTCATTGCGGTATCATGTGTTCCCTTGTCTGTCCGCGTTGCTGAGCAGGCATCCGTGCCCAGAACGGCAGCAGACCAAGAAGCTTGACAGCAGCTGCAAACCCTAGTGGCACCCCCCCTCCCCCTGTAGCCCCTCTCCACTGCACAACCACGTATGTGGGGAGGTGGGGGGTGTCTCTACCGTTCAAGTAAAATGACTGGGGACTGGGGCGGGGCGGGGCGGGGGTGAGATCCTCTTTCATGCCTCTGGTTCTAAGCATATCAGACATATTCCTGAAGGGCAGTTTATCCCAGTGTCTGGGGTGTGGAGGAAGCAGCTCATTTCTTCTGGTTTAATTGAGAAATCCTCCAACCCTTTTCATTCCGCCTCCATCAAAGGAGGGGGAGGAGCGGGAGAAGGAGTTAGAGGATTTGTTCTAGAGGAAGGATGGGAAAAGACTTTGGCTTCCCTCCTCTTCTTTTCTTTCCATCCCTAGCTTGGGCTTTTCTCCCTTCCTCTGTCCAGGTGCACACCTCCCTCCTCCTCCTCTTCCCAGAGGAAAACACTGCTATAAAGTGGGTACCATCTACCGGGGGTTGGAGGCTTTGGGGCCCGCCCTCGGGTTCTGGTGGTTAGCTGTGGAAACAGTCACTCTCTGCTCTTGCGATGTTTCCATTGTTGCTGTCCTCAGCTTCCACAGCTCACCCCAGCAGGTAACCAAAGAGAACAATTCAGATCCCCTCGGAAAGTTGGGGGCCGGGGGAGGGGGGGATGCGGGGCTGCCCACTGGCCAAGTCATAGTTTGTAAAATATGAGCTGAAAAGCATTATGGGCCAATTGAGATTACTTCATATATGCTCCATCAGCACTCAAATAAAAGAAGTACCTGTGTCAAAAGAAAAATTTCCACTGACTTTTCAAAGTTTCTATTTTGGGTAAACTGTTTCCAAGACAAGACAACAAATTGTCTCACCAAAAAAGAAGAAAGAGGGGGAGGCAGAGGAGGGGGAGGGGAAAGAGAGGAGACTTTTGATAGTTTATTTTGCTTCCCCAATTTTTTTTGGCAGAGCCTTAACTATGAATACTGTTGGACTCGGGACAATCTGTGAACGGACAGAGCCGAAGCCTCCTTTGGTTTTTGAAATTACTAATGAATAACTAGTTGGAAAGAAATCAAGTTCTTTAAGCACCAACAAAATTTATACTTTAAATGATGCGAGTCCTGGAAGGCTGGGACAGCCCCTGGTGTGTGGAAGTTAAACATTGTTGACACTAAAATAAGGGAAAGAGGAGTTCCCACTGTGGCGAGCAGGGGATTAAAGATCTGGTGTTGTCATCCAAGTAGCTCAGGTTGCTACAGTGGCGCAAGTATGATCCATGATTTGAGAACTTCCACATGCTGCAGGCGCAATCAAAAAGCAAAACAGGAGTTCCCTTCGTGGTGCAGTGGTTAACGAATCTGACTAGGAACCATGAGGTTGTGGGTTCTATCCTTGGCCTTGCTCAGTGGGTTAAGGATCTGGCATTGCCGTGAGCTGTGGTGTAAGTCAAAGACATAGACATGGCCTAGATCTGGCGTTGCTGTGGCTCTGGTGTAGGCTGGCGGCTACAGCTCCGATTCGACCCCTAGCCTGGGAACCTCCATATGCCGCAGGAGTGGCCCAAGAAATGGCAAAAAGACAAAAAAAAAAAAAAGCAAAAGAGAACCAAAAAAAAAAAAAGGAAAGAAAGCAAATAGGTGCTTTTCAGAAAAGGCTGAATGGCCAATATCTGACAAAATGTACAATCCCAACCTTGTTTAGGGAGATGCAGGTTTAAACAGCAATAAGATACCAACTCACACCTATCTAATCCGCAGAACTGAAAAGACTGGCAAAGCCCAGAATTATAAAGCATGTGGGTATAAATGGAACCACATTCACAGCCGGTGTGGGTATAAGCAGGTACCATTGCTTTGGAGTAAAAATTGCCAACAGCTCTGGGGGTAAAAGAAGCTGATGCTTCAGGTTATCCTTCCCCTCAAGGTCAACATCCTCCTTAGGTCTTTCCTCGTCCAGGTTGACACCCTAGGAGAAAATCTTGTACTCAAAGGACTTTAGGGAATTTATGTATGTGGATGTCCTCTGTAGTGTCGTTTACAATGACAAAAACTAGAAACAGCCAAAAGGTCCATCAACAAAAGACTAGAGAAATAAACAGTGGCATTGTCATCAAATCTTATTTCTTTTGTATCCCTCCCGTCCACCAAGCATGAAAGACTATGTAATCCACTTATTCATTTTAAAAAATTTTGTAGTTTCCTTATGGCACAGCAGGTTAAGAATCTGGTCCTGTCACTGCAACAGCTTGGGTCACCACTGCGGCACTGGTTTTATCCCTGGCCCAGAAACTTCTGTATGCCATGGGCAAAGCCAAAAAAAAAAAAAAAAGGCTTTAAATTTTGTTTTCATCAGAACTTTGTAGCTAAAGGTTTACCTCATTTGATTCATGAAAAATAAAAATATTTCCAACTAGGAGTTCCCCTTGTGGCTCAGCGGTTAATGAATCTGACTAGGAACCATGAGGTTGCGGGTTCTATCCTTGGCCTTGCTCAGTGGGTTAAGGATCTGGCATTGCCGTGAGCTGTGGTGTAAGTCAAAGACATAGACATGGCCTAGATCTGGCATTGCTGTGGCTATGGGGTAGGCCAGCAGCTACAGCTCTGATTAGACCCCTAGCCTGGGAACCTCCATATGAAGTGAGAGCGGCCCTAGAAAAAGGCAAAAAAAGGCAAAGAGAAAAAAAAAAATTTGCCAGCTAATCTCATTGGCAAAGGCTTCAGTGTCAAACCAATTAGCAAATCAGGCTTACTTTCTGTTAAAAAAAAAAAAAAAGCCTGAATCCTTTTGCAGTCCTAACAAACATGTTAATATGCATCCCTTAATTACAGTCTCGCTTCTGAATGCCAGCTCAATACCAGAGAGATGGGTAGAGTGGTAAGGCCCAGGTGAGGCCATGAGAAGCTCTTCTCATGCATTTCTCCCAGATGCCCTCTTTGCCAGCATCTCCTGGACATTTCTCAGGAGAAACGCATGGTTTTGAAAATTTCTAAATGAATGGACATTGAAAAATTTGGGGGTATTTCCTTTTTTTTTTTTGTCTTTTTAGGGCCGAACCCTCAGCATATGGAGGTTCCCAGGCCATGGGTCAAATCAGAGCTACAACTGCTGGCCTATGCCACAGCCACAGCAACGAGGGATCTGAGCCGAATCTGTGAAATACACCATAACTCACTGCAATGCCAGATCCTTAACCCATTGAGCGAGGTTAGGGTTTCTGCTGAGCCATGACGGGAACTCCCCTGCCATTTTGTTCTAGAGCAGGAAAAGAGCACTTATGAAAGGAGAAGGAAATTCAGTGTGAAGACTAGCCAAAGGCATTTGTTCTTGGGCAGATCTGGACCAATGGGGTTTGAGGATTGGTGAAAAAAAAACTCTTAACATGATGTGTATCCTTAAGGACAATCTCCACGTCCCCCCAAAGGTATCTAGACTCTGGTTTGAGAACTACAGAACTGTGGTATATTCACCAGATTATTATTATATTATACTAGGTAGATTATTATTATACAACACTTAAGAAAAATGAATTAAATTTATGTCTCAGCATAACTCAGACATATAATATTTCTCTGTATTGAAGTATTCTCAAAAATAATATATATAGCTAATACATGTATACATATATGGTGAAGGTATTAAAACAGAGAGGGGCAAATCAAAAGTAACAGGATAGAAAAAGATAGTATTCAAACAGAAAACATAAAAAAGCCAGAGTGGCTATATGAATATCAAACTAGACTTCAAAATAAGGTATTACTGGAGTCCTCTGATGGCTTACCAGTTAAGGATCCAGCACTGTCACTGCTGTTGCACAGGTTCCATCCCTGGCCTGGGAATTTTCACATGCTACAGGTGCAGCCAAAAAAAAAAAAAAAAAAACCCTCAAGACAAGGTATCAATATTTTATAATAACTTTTATGGGAAAAAATCTGAAAAAGAATAGATACGTGTATATGTAAAACTGAATCACTTTTCTGTACACATGAAACTAATACAACATTATAAATCAACTACACTTCAATCAAATCTTCTAGAAATAAAAAAATAAAATAATAACTACCTTTCTACATTACAAAAAAAAAAACAACAAAACAAAAAGTATCACCAGAGATAGAGATATTTTGTGATGATAAAAAGGTCAATCAATCAAGAAGACCAAATAATCCTAAACGTTTATATACCTAATAACAAAGCTTTAGAATACACAAGGCAAAAAATGGACAAAGTTAAAGGGAGAAAGGGAAAAATCCAGGATTGTGGTTGGAACATAACATCCTTCTTTAATAACTGATAAACAAAAACCCAAATTTTGCTTCTAGGGAAGGAGGCAGGGTGTTTGGACATGGTACAGTTGTATCTGTCACCTTCATCTGAAGCAAATATGACAAAATGCTAGCAGTTATTAGTTCTTTGTTTTTTCCCCCCCAGGGCCACACCCAAAGCATATGGAAGTTCCCAGGCTAGGGGTCAAATTGGAACCACAGCAGATGGCCTACACCACAACTTACAGCAACGTCGGATCCTTAATCCACGGAGCAGGGGCCCTGGGATTGAACCCGAGTCCTCATGGATACTAGTCAGGTTCTCTTCCACTGAGAGAGCCACAGCAGGAACTCCCTAACCCTTGTAGTTCTGAAGGGTGTTTTCTGAGGAGCATATGGGTGTTTTATATTATTTACTCTATTTTTCTATGTTCAAATGCTTTTATAACATTTTTTTAAAAACAGTGACTAGAAGAAACATTTAAGTGACTAAACAATAAATGAAGTTCAGACATCAACATCACCACATCCAACATCACTCCCACTCCTTCCCCCACCCACCCTAGCCTCCCTCCTTACCTGTGAGTCTTCCTCATCTTACCCCCGGTGACTGAGAAACACGTGGGCGTGGGTGTCCTTATGTGAGCCAGGCACTGATCACAGGCGTAATTACAATCTCTTCCTGCCTCAGGCCTGCAGTCCCAAATTTGAGTGCCCTTGCATAATTCCCTTAGAACCCAAACCTGCACCAGCCATCTCTCCATAAAGGCTTTCCACCTTCTCAAGCCCCATCTCGAAGTTCCTACACCACCTCAATTATTGCCAATATTTTCTTCCCTCTCCTTAAATATGAGCCTTCCTTGAAGGTTCAATATCCTCTCCTGCTTCTCTCTTCCACTCTACCTCTCTTTGCAGTCAGACCCTCTCCCAACTTAAATTACTCCTCCCTTGCAGCCACTGCTTCCCCAGCTCTGGCCCCTCCCTTGAACTCAAATCCTGGCTCTTCAGTTGCATTCAAGAGGCGCCTGTTTGAATGTTCTTGACCTTAAAGATCTGTAGCAAGTTGACCCAACCCAACTTTATAGCAAGCTCGCATCTGTGCCAAGAAGGGAGAATGACATAGCATCAACTCGAGTTGTCATCAGACGTGTGGGTTTTTCCCAACACAGATCAGCTTCTTACTCTCTCTGCCCCATCCGAGCTGTGATTAAGGCTCCCCCAAACATATTTCAAACATTATTCTAGATTCTCCTGGCATCCTGGGATGCCTTTCTCTCTTTGCTCTTAAAGTCTTGTGGTTCATCTTGATCTATGCAGAGATGGACATATTTTTATTTATCCTATTTGGCATTCTGGGAGCACTTTTTTTTTTTTTCCTCATGGAAATATTTAACAGAATTTTTTTTTTTTTTTTTGCTTTTTAGGGCCACACCCTTGGCATATGGAGGTTCCCAGGCTAGGGGTCTAATTGGAGCTATAGCTGCCACCGGCCTACACCAGAGCCACAGCAGCGCCAGATCTGAGCCACGTCTCCATCTTTGACCTACACCACAGCTCACGGCAATGCCAGATCCTTAACCCTCTGAGCGAGGTCAGGGATCGAACCCGCAACCTCAAGGTTCCTACTCAGATTTCTTTCTGCTGCACCATGATGGGAATTCCTCCTCTTGGAATTTTAGTAGCCTCTGACTTTCTAGGCCCATAGTCATAACCAATCCATGTTCTGATAGCTCTGGGTTCCTATCCAGTGGTGACACAGGGAATCAGGTAGCTCCAGTGTCTGGTCTGCCCTTCCATCACTGTAGGGGAGCAGCCCCATATGAGCCATGGCCATGGAGAGGCACACAGATTTCTCCCGGTGTTTCTCCAAGAGAAATCCTGAACCAAGCCCCTGTTTCAAGCAGAAAGCCTGGCTCCAGCCTCTCTCCATAAATGAACCACCTTGGGACTCTGTTAGCTGAAGGAGTCAAAGCCTCAGTGCCTCTGCTCCAAAAAAGGATACTCAAGATACAAACCCAAGAACAGCCCCAAAATCTGGCCCCTGGTTTCATCCCTGGTTCCCCATCTACATCCAGAATGATATTCATCTTACTTTTTTTTTTTTTGTCTTTCCTAGGGCCGCACTCTCAGCATATGGAGGTTCCCAGGCTAGGGGTCTAATCAGAGCTATATCCACTGGCCTACACCACAGCCACAGCAAGGCCAGATCCAAGCCACATCTGCAACCTACACCACAGCTCACGGCAACCTTAACCCGCTGAGCAAGGTCAGGGATGGAACATGCAACCTCATGATTCCTAGTTGGATTTGTTAACCACTGAGCCACGACAAGAACTCCCTCACCTTACTTTTGAATGCACTTCTCTTCTCCCCTTCTTCTTTGTCCTTCTTTTACTTTCAACCACACCATGATTACATATGAAAAAAGTGGTATCAGCACCATCTTGATCAGAAGTCAAATGCCCCATTCTAACCAACTTCTCTCCAAATTTCTTACTTTATCTACAAACCAGCCACTTTGTAAAGCCTTTCCTGATCACTCTTACCTTAAGTGAACTATTTCTACCTCCTCTGGTCTGCTCCACTCTGCTTTTGCTTGCATTTAGCTTTTATCAAACAAGGTTCTTGAAGACCAGGTGCATGCCATGGCCTGTTAGGCACCACAATATAAAAATGAACAAGACAAGTTCAGCTGCCATCCTGAAACCTTCCACCTCATAGTGGGGGCCCTCCTCTCATTTCTTCAGGGTCTTCCCACTTTGAATTCTACAGTTGGTACACCTCACGCTCTTGCTGCTTGATTCTAGAGACACGTCATCCTTAAAAATAAGGAGCTTGGGAGTTCCCGCTGGGGCTCAGCAGTTGTCAACCCAATTAGTATCTTTGAGAATGCGGGGTCAATCCCTGGCCTCACTCATCCGGCATTGCCATGAACTGTGGTGTAGGTTCAAGACATAGCTTGGATCCTGCTGTGTTGTGGCTGTGGAATAGGCCAGCTGCTGCCTGGGAACTTCCATGTGCCTCAGGTCTAGCCCTAAAAAGCCAAAAAAAAAAAAAAAAACCAAAAAAATGAAATAAAAATAAGGAGCTTGGAGTTCCCTGCTGGCCTAGCAGGTTAAGGTTCTGGTGTTGTCACTGCTGTGGCTCTGGTCACTACTGTGGCTCGGGTTTGATCCCTGACCCTGGAAATTCTGAGTGCTTCAGGCCAAAAAGAACAAAAAAGAAAAAAATTTAATAAGAAGCTTATTTGACAGCATGCTGCTGTTCCCATTTCTTCATGCTGCTCCATGTGAAGGCCACAGTGTAGCAGAGTGTGGGAGCTTACCTGGCAGAACTATGCACACCTGTCCAGACAGCAAAGAGCATCCCCAGAACTTGCACAACTGCATCTGTTCTCCTGTCTGCTGCAGGGCGGATGTCGTTGTGGTTACATTGAAAATCCACCAGTTCTGTGAAAAATATCATTGGGGTCACAAAGCCTCCTTGGTGGGTTTGACATGTTGTCTTGACATCCCCTCAACCCTCTGCCATGCTCTGCACAAAGGGGTTGCCACCCCCATGGCTGACACTTTTCTTAGCTGCAAGGCTGGAAGACCTCCAAGCCAGCTGCAGCTCACTTCCAGGAGATGGGGATAGGATGATTCTCTTTTCAAGCATTGCACCCCAGAATCTGACCATCATTGTTCTTAGGGACCTGGTTCCCAAGATCCAAATGTCTGCAGGTTGACTCTGGTTCTTCTTCCATGGGCCGGGTGACATTCATGGCTGGTCATCCTCTTCACCACCCTCCTGATTGCATCCTTTGGTCAGAAGGGCCATTTAGGAGTTCCCGCTGTGGTACAATGGGATTGGTGGTGTCTCTGGAGCATTGAAACGAAGGGTCGATCCCTGGCCCAGCACAGTGGGTTAAGGATCCTGAGTTGATGCAGCTCAGATCTGATCCCTGGTCCAGGAATGCCATATGTTGCCAGGTGGCCAAAGATAAATAAATAAATAAATAAATATTTAAATAAATAAAATAAAGAAGGGCCATTTAACACTCTTCTTGCAGTGGGAACAGAAACAAAACAAAATGGGAAGCAATCCAACATGAGATTGCCTTCTCGGTGACCTATCTGGGGTTGGCTGTTTCCTTGTCACCCCCATTTATGTGAGTTAAGGCATAGCGCTATGTCTACACAGCCAGACACAGATACACACACACATACACACACATATCGATATGCCAGGGCATCATTACAACGGGTTTTCCTTCCCCAGCCTCCCTCATCTTCCATTTGGAAATGTTGCATGTACACATGCTGAATCCTCAATGATACAGATGGATCGTATTGACTACAGCCTTACTGGAAATTGCAAAAATTCAGATACTGCTTAAATGACTATTAATAGGAAAACTCAGTTATGAAATGCCCATAAAAAATGCCGCCCTTTACACTATCCTGACAAAACTCTACTTAAAAGAGACACGTGCACCCGCATGTTCATTGCAGCACTATTCACAATAGCCAGGACATGGAAACAACCCAAATGTCCATCGACAGATGATTGGATTCGGAAGAGGTGGTATATATACACAATGGAATACTACTCAGCCATAAAAAAGAATGACATAATGCCATTTGCAGCAACATGGATGGAACTAGAGAATCTCATACTGAGTTAAATGAGCCAGAAAGACAAAGACAAATACCATATGATATCACTTATAACTGGAATCTAATATCCAGCACAAATGAACATCTCCTCGGAAAAGAAAATCATGGACTTGGAGAAGAGACTTGTGGCTGCCTGATGGGAGGGGGAGGGAGTGGGAGGGATCGGGAGCTTGGGCTTATCAGACACAACTTAGAATAGATTTACAAGGAGATCCTGCTGAATAGCATTGAGAACTTTGTCTAGATACTCATGTTGCAACAGAAGAAAGGCTGGGGGAAAAATGTAATTGTAATGTATACATGTAAGGATAACCTGACCCCCTTGCTGTACAGTGGGAAAATTAAAAAAAAAATGCCACCCTTTAGAAGTACGCAGCAGCTCTACATGTGATGACATGAAAAGCTTTCTCTCTTCCATCATTAGATAAGAAAGGCAAGTTTCAAAAAAAAACATGTGCATAGTACAACCACGTGTCTAAAGTGATGTATTTACACTTAGATTAAATCTGAGAGACACACTTAATTGTAACACACATAACTGTTTTTCTCTAGAGAATGGAAGACGGTGAGGAGAATTGAGACAGGGAAATTTCCCCCATTCTCTTTTTTGTATTGTCTGAAGTTCTTCAGAATACATAGCTTATGTAACTTAAAACATACTTTAAAAAACATTTCTAGAAGTTCCCTGGTGGCCTAGGAGTTAAAGGATCTGGCATTGTCACTACTGTGGCTTGGGTCACAGCAATGGCAAAGGTTCAATCCCTGGTCTGGAAATTTCTACATGTCATGGTGTAGCCATTAAAAAATTAAAATAAAAAAATTCTAAATATAAAATGTTAAATGGCCCATGTTAAATTAAAGTAAGCAACTTAGACACTTCGGGTGGGTAGGGTGGGGCAGGGCATTGAAGTCAAAGTGAAAAAAAAAAAACAAAACCAAAAACCCAAAGCCCATCCAACACTGAAGTTTGGATCCCACAAGGGTGGTGCTGTTCTGCATACAGAGCTCAGCCCAAGCTGTGTTTGTGACATGTGGCATCTGGGGGGTGTCTGGGACACAGTCCTTGTGGGGCAGAACTGGGGCAGGCACGTGGAGCAGATAATGCCAGGTGGCGTGTCTCTAGAATCAAGTCCCAGCAGCGTGAGGTGTGCCCACTGTGGGATTCAAAGAGGGAAGACCCAGAAGAAATGAGAGAAGGGCACCCGCTATGGGGTGGAAGATTTCAGGATGGTGTCAGACAACAAGGAAGGGGTCACATGTGTGCCAGGGTGGGACCAGGAGAACTGTGTCCACCCAAGCTAGGGATACAGAGGAACAAGGTCAAAGGCCCACAGTGAAGGAACTGGTCCTGGGGCTCAAACAGAACAGACGGTACAACAAAAGCAAGAGGAGCCCAGAGTTTGGATCATCTCAAACGCTGTCATGGGTAAATGGGAAAGACCAGGGCAGGGAACTGGGCAGAAGCTGGGAGGAACCAGCACCCAAAGGCTCTGAAACAAGCCAGGGTTGAGCTTCCAAGCAGTCCTGAAGGTCATGAGTGGCTGAGGGAGTGAACCCATCAGATCCCCTTTAGGAAAATAATGTTCACAGCAGGGTGGCTAGGGGGTTGGCCAGGAGAGGGACAGGTGTAGAGGCTGCTGCAGTGGCCTCAGGATGGAAGGAGGCTGTGTGAAGGGGCTCAGCTGCTGGGGAACAGCCTGAAGGGTGTGGGCAGCAGAAAACTGCAAGCTAGGTGTAAGGCTTGAGTGGCTGCTGCCTGGTGGAAGTTGCCCTTCTGTAGAAGGGAGAAGGTCCTCCCTCCGTGAGCACCCCGGACTTCCCTGCCCCAGTCCCCGAGAAGTGAGCGAGTCACTAACTCTTCTTCTCAGCCCTCAGGGCCGGGTTTGTAGACCCAAGGTCCCAAAGGTGTCCGCGCTAGGGCCAATTCGGGTGAGGGCAAAGGAAAGGGACACTTCTCTCTCCTTTCCTGCTCACTCTCCCTCACTTCTTTCAGTCTCTCATCTCTGTCCTCCATCTCTGTCACACCCATAGGAGAGCTATTCCGAAGGGCATTTCCAAGCCCTTTTCCTGGTCCTCAAACCCACAGTCCTCCACCGTCCCCAGCTTCCCGGCAAGGCTGCTTCGACGGTCCCCATTCACCGACCCCAGCCCCCTCTCTGGGCTGAAAGGTGACAACGACGAATAGGAGGGCGACTCTCATATCAGCAAGGCTTGAGGTGACATCACATCCTCCGAACGAGAAACCGAGAAACCGGGCTCGGTGGCCGGCCGAAGGGCGCAACTTCCCCCGTCGACGTCCTACTAGCTCTTGCGCGCCTTCGGGCTTCGAGCTTCCAGCGGAGCCGCGCCGCGGGGAGCGCGCCATGGCCTCGCTGGTGACCGCTCTGCTCCTGCCGCTGGTCCTGCAGCTCCGTGAGTTTGCGACCCTCGATGGGGGCAGGGGAGGGGCTGGTGGGGGGCGCAGGGCTCCAGGCTCAGCCTCGCTGCTTGCTCCCCCGCCCACCCCACCTCCCCCCCGCAGATCCCGCCAAGGTCCTCGGGTCGAGCTTGTTCCGGACGTCGCCGGAGATGGTGCAGGCTAGCCTGGGAGAGACTGTGAAGCTCCGCTGCGAGGTGATGCACTCCAACACACTGACAAGCTGTTCCTGGCTCTACCAGAAGCCGGGGGCTGCCTCCAAGCCCATCTTCCTCATGTACCTCTCCAAAACCCGGAATAAGACAGCCGAGGGGCTGGACACTCGTTACATCTCTGGTTACAAGGCCAATGACAACTTCTACCTCATCCTGCACCGCTTCCGCGAGGAGGACCAAGGCTACTATTTCTGCTCGTTCCTGAGCAACTCGGTTTTGTATTTCAGCAACTTCATGTCCGTCTTCTTGCCAGGTCCGGGAACTGCCTACAGGCACGGCACCTCTCTAATGTGGGGTTAGGGGCTTACGTCTGAGTCCGTTTTTCACTCGAACGGTCGGCTTTCCAGCTTCTTAGCGCCCCTGGGGGCAACTAAGATATTGTTCCCATTTCACAGACGAGGAAATTGAAGCTAGGGTGAAGCTGGGTAGGAACCGAAGATGGCTTTTTAGGTCCTCGTGATCTGGGCTCGAGTTCGGGTGCTTGTGTGATCCTGGACAAGTTATTTAAATTTTCTAAGTCTCCCTTTGCTTGTCAGTAAAATGCAGGTATCACCCCAAGCCCACGAGTTTCTGGTGGGGCTTTGGAGAAAGGCTGGGCGGAGGGGAGCGGGCTCCTGCGTTCGCGTCTGAGGCGCCGGGTGCGCTTCGCAGAGCAGGTCTCACCCCACCTTCCCAGCCCTGAGCGCAGAGCTCGCGCGGGCGGCGGTCTACGGCTCTTTCCCTGGAAAATCTGGAAGAGGTGCCGGCTGGGCAAAGGCGCGCGCAGCGGTAGGAAGGGTTCGCGCGCACCGCCTCAATCCTGCCTCCAACCACTGTTGCTCCCGCAGCAAAGCCCACCAAGACGCCGACGACGCCACCACCCAAGCGGACTCCCACCAAAGCGTCGCACGCCGTGTCTGTGGCCCCAGAGGTGTGCCGGCCCTCGGGCAGCGCAGGTGAGGCGGGCGCGGGAATAGCCCTAGCCAGGGGCTACCCTGATCCTGGCGGAACAGCCCAGGGCAGCCGAAGCGGTGGGGAAACCGAGAGCGGGAGAAGGACGTGCCTGCGCGGGCGGGGTGGGGTAGGGGATCCCGGCCCCCTCCTCAATGTTGGCTTCTTCTGTGTCGTCAGTAGACCCGAGGAAGTTGGACTTCGCCTGTGATGTGTACATCTGGGCGCCCCTGGCTGGGACCTCCGGCATCCTTCTCCTGTCACTGGTCATCACCGTCATCTGCCACCGCCGTGAGTCCTAGGGAATCCGTGGCGGGGAGGGTCTGCCCGACTCCCGCTCTTTGCGCGGTTTGTTCAGGACCGCCCTTATGGGGAGTTGGGCTTGGGATTTCTGGGACTCTGAGCTGCACTGCAGGGCAGGACCTGGCCTTTTTCTTTTTCTTTTTTTTTTTTTTTTCTTTCTTCCTCCTCAGAGAACGCGGGAAAACCTTTTCGCGCTGCTCCTTCCACTCTCCTCTAGGCTTTTAGAAAGACAGAGCCCTAGTCCAGGAGCGACAGCTGCGGGGGGTGGGGTGTTCCATGGGCAAAACCCGCATCTAGCGCACAGGTCTGGGTTTATTACCAACATTCGGGCCCGGGGACGGGGGAAGGAAAGAGAGGGTCGCTGTGGGACCGGTGCCCAGGAGAGCTGGGTCAAAATCAAGACAGGCAGTGGTTTATCATTCCTCCCTTTCCCGAGAGCCCCACCCTCACCCCGCTTTGGATTCCACACAGGTGTCTGTACTAAGCCACTGCTCACTCACATCTTTATTTGCAAAGTTTTTAAAATTGATGCGAAAATTTAAATCACTTTGCTGTACACCTGAAACTGACGTAGTAGTGTACATTGACTGTACTTCATTTTTATCATTTATTATTTATTTATTTAGTCTTTTTAAGGTTGCACCCTCACCTATGAAGGTTCCCAGGCTAGGGGTTGAATGGGAGATGTAGCTGCCGGCCTACACCACAGCCACCACAATGCTGGATCCTTAACTCACTAAGGCAGGCCAGGGATGGAACCTGCATCTTCACAGATACTAGTCAGACTGGTTTTTGCTGAGAACTTCTGTAGCTATTTCTTTGTAATATAATCTTCTTTACTGTGTCAATCATTACCATGCACTAATGTCATTTTACAGGCTTACCTTATTATGATAAATCTTTTTTTATAATGTCAATGTAGTTATTGTTTGCTTTAAATAAAAGAGTCACAGCTTCACCAGGGGGGAAAAAGAGTTATAATCCTAAATAAATAGGAAGGAGTCCCCATTGTGGCTCAGTGGGTTAAGAACCTGACTAGTTCCATGAGGATGAGGGTGTGACCCCTGGCCTCGCTCACTGGGTTAAGATCCTGCATTGCCACAAGCCTGGGAATTGATCCCTGGCCAGGAAACCTCCATACACTGCAGGTGCAGCCCTAAAAAAAAATAACATAAATAGGTAAAGTGAAAGAGAAAGTATGTTGGGGACTATTGGCCATGGTGAGGCAGTCCATTTACTTCTTCTTTCTCCTTATCCAGGGAACAGAAGACGTGTCTGCAAATGTCCCAGGTGAGTCTCCAATAACCCCTGGGCCTGCTCATCCAGGCAGCCTTGGACAAAGGTCCTGGCTTCCCAGGCAGCAGATGGTGGGAACCTTCCCCAGAGAGTGGCTATGGCAGTGGAGTCTGGGCCAGGGGGTCAGCATGACGCCTGAGGGAGAAGCAGAAGGCTGCCTCTGAGGAGAAAATGGAGGCCCAGGTTAGGCTGAACGGGAGAAGCAGGGTGACTTTAGGAAAAGTTGTCTTATTTGGCCTAGGGCCAGAAAACCCATCTGAAGAATTTTCCCAATTCATCCTAGCTCCTCAAAAGATCTGAGGTCTCTTTATCTGGTCTCTTCCAGCTGGGTTTTGCTGTTGTTGTCTTAGGGCTGCACCCGCACCCGCGGCATATGGACGTTCCCAGGCTAGGGTCAATTCGGAGCTGTAGCCGCTGGCCTACACCATAGCCACAGCAATGCCAGATCCTTAACCCACTGAGCAAGGCCAGGGATTGAACCCGAATCCTCTTGGACACTAGTCAGAATCGTTGTCACTGCACCATAACGGGCACTCCTATTGTTTTCTTAAGAAAATTTTCTCGGTCTGGCTTTTTTTTTTTTTTTTGAGAGAGAGAGAGGCAACCAACTTTATCACCTGAACCAAAGAAATAATGGCCTCAATGCCTAATTTCCTTGTGGCAGTTCAGGGCCTTGACTCGCTGCCAAGGACTGGAGTGGAAGACAGGAGGACCAGAGGTAGGGGCGCTTAGCTCTCTGGCAAGTTCAAGTGACTTTTTCCATCTGATTCCAGCCCATGATCATGCAGAAATGGTCAGGAAACAAACAATAAAAACAGGATCTGGAAGACAGTCCTCAGTCTCCTCTCTCCTTGGAGCTCAGACAGAGGCAGCCCTGCACTAACGCCTAACGACAACCATCCCCACCCCCACCCTAGCCAGCCTAGCACTGTGATGGGAGTTACTCAGGATCTTGCTTATCCTTGAAAAACCCCATGGGGGAGAGATCATGGTGCCATCTCACAGCTCACTGGCTCAGAAATCAGGAAACCTACCCAAGGTGGCAAGACACGATTACACTCCAGTTATCAATAATAATAATAGCCATTTGATGAAATCTAAAGTGTACCAATTACTTGCAAACTGTAAAGCAGTTATTGTGACCATCATTTTACAGATGAGGAAACTGAGGTCTAGGACATTTAGTGACTAGTCCAAGGCCATACTGCTAGCAACCTACAGAGCTGCAACTTCTATCCAAACCCTGGGTTCCTTCCTGTGGTCGGGGACTGGGGCAGGAGCGGGTGAAGGAGAATCAACTGTATTCATCTGTTCCTTTCAGTAGATGAAAATATTTAAAGTTCCATCCCTGGGGTTTGCATTTCACAATCCCTGAGAGTCCTCTGTGGGAACCCAAGTTCAGTGTCTCATACATCATTATTTTTAAACAGTGAAAATGTAAGAATTTCCAGTGCATATGCTAGAGATGATATATCAAAGGAATAAAGACTATTCCTATTTTATTTATTTATTTATTTATTTATTTATTTTTATTTATTTTTTTTTGGCTGAGCTGGTGGTCTGTGGAAATTCCCCAGGCCAGGGATTAAACTCACACCGCAGCAGCAACCCAAGCTTCTGCAGTGACGATGCTGGGTCTTTAACCCACTGCACCACCAGGAACTCCCAGAGATAAAGACTCTTTAAAAGCAGAGAAGGATTTTTAGCAACTTCAGTATCTGGAGTATAGTTGGGGCTTCTGGAGAAGTGTCCCTTTTCTTTATCTTTTCTGACAATCCTGACTTTGAAATGAATAACCGAGACTAAAACCCTCCCCTGAAATACAAAGCTCTGCAGATTAAAAATTAGAGGAATTAGCCCACCTGAGTTAATGTACTCAGTGATGATCCAGGGCTGTTCAGCTTCAACAAAGAGGTTTTAGAGGGTGGCATGTGTAGACATGACACTCACAATGAATCAGCCCATTTAAGAGGTGTTAGCCTAGTCCTGAATTAACACATTTTTAGTGTGATATCAAATTTGGGTTGTCAAAGGGACTCTTAAGCAAAGTAGCTCTGCTTGGCTGATGGTGGTAGTTCGTTCACATCCTCCCCATGACTGTGAGCCTCCCGAGGGCTGAGAATCAGGTCAGCAGAAGGCTTTGAGCTTCTCTCACCTCCATGGAGACCTTGACAAAGACTCCAAGAAGCTAGATTAACCAGGTCCAGATCCTGGTTCCACCACCTCCTAGTTATATGACCTTGGGCATGTTCTCTAACCTCGCCAGTGGCTACCATTTGGGTTGCCATGAGGGTGAAATAAGATGGCACACTGGAGTTCCAGCTGTGGCTCAGCAGGTTATGAACCCAACTTGCATCCACAAGAATTTGGGTTCGATCCCTGGCCTCGTTCAGTGGGTTAAGGATCCAGCATTGTCGTGAGCTGTGGTGTAGGTTGCAGACATGGCTCTGATCCTGTATTGCTGTGGCTCTGGCGTGTGCAGGCAACTGAATTTGACCCCTAGCCTGGGAACTTCCATATGCTCCAGGTGCGGCTCTAAAAAGAAAAAAAAAAAAGATGGCACAGCCAAGGGCATGTTGCTGAGGTCATTCACCCAGTCCCATGCTGGTGCCCCAGGAACCCATCCTTGGAGCCCATGCAAGCTGGGAGGCTGGGGTTAGGGCGGGGTGGACATGCATCGCACTGCAGGGGCTCTTGCTGCAATGACGGTCGCCTCTCTTCCAGGCCCATGGTCAGACAGGGAGGCAAGGCCAGCCCTTCAGAGAGATTCGTCTAACATGGCAACATGCCCCACGAAGCAGCCACTACAAGACCTCAAACTGAGACCTCTCCGGGCAGGAGAGCAAGGGTCCTTTCCTTTCCGTTTCCCCAGCCTTCCTTCCTTCCTTAAGTATTCTTCTCATTATTATTATTTCCATGGGGGTGGGGTGGGAAGGGTGACTTTTTCTTTAGGTGTTTACTTTAATTGACACAAAACGAGACTCTATCACGTCTTTGGTACACCGCAGGGGTTCGAA
Source organism: Phacochoerus africanus (assembly GCF_016906955.1). NCBI lineage: Eukaryota > Metazoa > Chordata > Mammalia > Artiodactyla > Suidae > Phacochoerus > Phacochoerus africanus. The sequence continues at coordinate 62,423,384 of NC_062548.1, forward strand.
CACCGTTGTGTTCACACACACGACGGTGAAGGGTGGGCAGGCCAGAGCTACCACAAGCTGTGTTCTCAGAACCAGGCTGTGAGAGCTGGTGGGGGGTGGGGAGGCCCTCGGCACCCACTCAGCCCAAACCTCTCCCCCTGCCCCCCATTTTACAAAGGAGTGAGGCTGAGGCCCAGAGATGGCTGGGGAGTGGCTGGATCAGAGCCCCAGCAAGGCTCCAGGCTCATCCTCCACAGCATTTGGGCCTCTCTTCCAGGGGACTCTGTCTCAGCTGGGGAGCTGTGTCTCCCACCTCAAGGAAACAAGATTTGCTTGGGCACCTGTGATAGACTCTGCACTGTGCCCAGAGCTCCGGGGAGGCAATGCAGTAAGTCAAGGGAACGTGACAGAGTTCTACGGTGCAGTTGAACAGGATCAGATATATTTTTTTTAATAATCCAGCATGAAGTTATATAGATAACAGGAATTCCTCAAATAGAGTGGAACGGCTGAACTGAATCCTGGAAAGTGAACAACATGACCTCTAAAGGAAATCCAATGCAAAAAATCCCTAAGTGGAGACACAGTGGCTCTCCCAGAGGACCCATGAAAGAGGGGAAGCCGCCCTTTGCAAATATGATTTGAGCATCGCGAATGTCGAACGGAGGTCGGCCCTCTCTAAATGTGAGATCTGATATTTGAACGTGCTCCTCAGATCATTGATGGTTTCTTATGGTTTGTAAACGCAGAATTATGACCGAGTAGCTGGCCTCCCCTGGACCAGCAGCTGTGGATATGGGGCAGACTCTGATGAGGAGGCTAGGAGCCCAGACTGCTGCCCTCTACGCGCATTTCCTCTCTTAACCATGTTGTACAAGAAATGCGTGCTCGCTGGAAGAAAAAACTAAATAATAAGAATCACCCATAATTCTTTACTTCTGGTATAACTCATTGTTAATATTATGGTGTACATTCTTCCTGATTATTTTCTATGCACATATATAAAATGTATACTTTTTAAAAATGGAATTGTACTATGCTTTTAGAAGTAGTTTTAATAAACATTTCTGCTATATTTTTAATGGCAAGATCGCATTCCATTTTTGGTTGCGCCATAACTATGACTCAACATTTGATTGTTTCCAATTTTCCACTACAATAATAACAAATACTTCTAAAAGACTGCACACATTTTTAGGATAAATACCTAAAATCACCAGGTCACTGCCGCCTTTCACCTTGGACTCCCCATTTTCTCATCAATCAAAACCGATTTGTCTCTTCCTGTATCATGTTCCTTTCCTTTTCTTTCTTGGTAACAGATGAGCTGATACTCAGCTCAGCGTAAATCACAAAATCTTCATTTTGTTGTTCAGGAAAAATATACATACTGAACAGTGTGGTAATCGTTAGGCTTACGTACAGCACCAAGCCTTACCATGAACACTCAGAGAGCCAGCCTCAGGTCAGAAATAGAACTTTCCCTGCCCTCCAGAAACTGCCTTCCATGACAACTTTAATTGCTAGAAACTATCTACTTTTAGAGGAGTTCCCCCTGTAGCCCAGCAGGTTAAGGATCTGGTGTGTCTCTGTGCTGGGGTGGGTTTGATCCCCAGCTTGGGAACTTCCGTAAGCCTTGGGTACAGCACTTAAAATATATATATATATACTTTTAGAGAACAAAAGTCAAGAGGAAAATGTGGGAGTTCCATTGCTCAGCAGTAAGGAACCCAACGTGTATCCATGAGGACTCGGGTTTGATTCCTGGCCTCACTCAGTGGGTCAAGGATCCAGTATTGCTGTGGCTATGGTGTAGGCCGGCAGCTGCAGCTCTGATTTGACCCCTAGCCTGGGGACTTCCAGATGCTGCAGGTGCGGCCCTAAAAAAAAGAAAAAAAAAAAAAAAAGAGGGACTTGTATCCCAAGAGTGGGAAAGCAGACGTGAAACCTGAGGAAATTCCTTTGCTACAGAATCTGGCTCTTGCCCCCTCCTCCCCAACCTATGAAGCTAAACAGAACAGTGGGTGAGGGTGACATCCCAGGGACCAAGGTCCAGCTTGGAGCAGTGTCAAGCTCTGGGCTGTCTCTGGGTTCCCTGGAAAAGGTGAGGAGAAGCATCCAGCCAAGGGTTCTCCTTGTGAGGATGGTGAAGCACCAGTCTCAGAGAATCTGAGTCAGGGGTGAAGCCAGGAAAAGGGCATTTCCTCTCCAACCTGCAGCTCAGGTGGCGAGCAGCTGGGGAGAGCACACAGGAGGCTCCAGAGGAGGTTTAGAGGGTTGAATTGTTAAATTTTTTTCATACCCTATACAAAAGGATTCCACTTAACCACAAATAAAATGGTAAATAATAATTTGGAGATTAAAACTATCAACATAGGGAGAAAAAACATTCATCAGCCTGACCCTCAAGACCAGGAAGAAAACAGAAAGCCTATCTGCGGTCCATGAGGCTTAAGGCACACTGGGGTGGGCTGCAAATCTAGGCTCAGGGCTTGCCAGAAACCACAGACCTCCAAACCTCTTGTTCTATGCAGACGGAAGGAGCGCCCACAGCACAAAGCTGGAGGCCTCAGGTTCGAACAGCAAAATTTTACTTGTCAGTCCCTAGCCCGAAGCACTTTTTTTTTTTTTTCTATTTTTCTTTTTTTAGGTCTGCACCTGTTGCATATGGAAGTTCCTGGGCTAGGGGTCAAATCGGGGCTGCAAGTGCTGGCCTTCACCACAGCCACAGCTACGCCAGATCCCCATTGCCTCTGTGACCTATACCACAACTTGTGGCAACGCCAGACACTTGACCCACTGAGTGAGGCCAGGGACTGAACCCACATCCTCATGGACACTAGGTTGGGTTCTTAACCTGCTGAGCCACAATGGGAAATCCAAGCACTGCAGGTTTTTTGTTTGATTTTTAAATTTTCCTGTGTGAAAGAGGCTCACAATACATTTTTGGACCCTGAAAAACAGGAAGTAGAGAAACAACTTCTGTATTAGGCAGTAAACTTGATTATCAGCTGGCTGGAATCCAGCCTCAGTGTGGTTCATTTAACCAACATACATTCACTGAACAAAAATATATCCTACTTGTGGAAGGAAAAAGATAAATTGGCTGTTTCTTTCTCCAGCTTTTAAACTGCTTGTAAGACAGCCCATCCTGTGCATGGAAATCCCTTGTGATTCTTCAACTATTGGGTCAGAGAGAATTCTCCCCCCATTTTTTTTTTTATAACAAGAAGGTGCCCCTCTCTCCTGCCCTGGGTCTGCATGCAAATCCTCCCTGCACAGGATATTCAAGACTCAGGGGCAGGCCCTCCTTAACCCACTCTGAAAAGTAGGCTTGAGCAGTGCTTCTGCACCAAAGGGAACTGACTGAGGCCACCATGGCCTGAGATTAGGTTAAGTGCAGTGGCTAGGAAAGCGGCTTCCTGGCTCTGCTACTTATTAACTGTGTGTTTTCCAGCAAGTGACCTCTCAACACCTCAGAGTAACAAATACATGTACGTTGAAAAAATGAACTTGCACTGAATTTCTCAAAATTAATGTAGTACCAATTACATTCTGAGTACAGCCACTCATTCTCATTCTTCCAGTTTCTATTCCCAAAAAGGATACATGGCAACAATTCCTGATGTATCCACGTGCTACATATACCTAGGGTCTCAGCCCCAGTGTGCGGGGGACCACAGCCCCTCAGATACATGTCACAAGAGCTCTGTCCCAGACAGATGCATCCTCTGCACTGTGAGCTGAAGGTCTCTGGAGGCTGGCACCACCCCGTGTTTCAGGTAGGGCTTATCCACTGTCCTAGAGAGCTTTACCATCCTTGGAACCATTGGATGTGGCCAGCAGAGCAGGAAAGGCATGTGCTTTATCACTGGTCTCTTTTCAGCAAATTCCAACTGTTATTCCACTTTACAGATGAGTAAACTCAGGCACATACAGGACATTTCCATCAGTTGCCCAAGATCATACGACTATAATCTGGTGGGATCAGGTCTCAATCCACAGCATAAAATTCTTAACAGCTCTGCTATATTGAATATTTTATAATCTGTTTTTAACCTTAAAGTTAAGCAAATACAGGCCTCAGAAATATTGTGGATTTGGTTCCAGACCACCACAATAAAGCAAGTCATGAAAATTTTCTGGTTTCTCAGTGCATATAAAACTTATGTTTACGCTATACTGAAGTCTACTATGTGTACAATAGCTTCGTGTCTAAAAAATGTACATGGCTTAATTAAAAAACATTTTTTTTAGGGCCACACCTGAGGCATACGGAAATTCCTGGGCTAGGTAGGGGTCAAATCAGAGGTGCAGCTGCCATCCCACACCACAGCCACAGCCAGGGCAATGCAAGATCTGAGCCGCATCTGCAAGTTACACTGCAGCTTGTGGAAACAATGGATCCTTAACACACTAAGAGAGGCCAGGGATTGAACCTGCATCCTCAAGGACACTATGTCAGGTTCTTAACCTGCTGAGCCACAACTGGAACTCCTGAAAATTTTATTGCTAAAAATGTTAACCATCACTTGCACTTTCAGCACGTCGCAGCAATAACATCAAAGGCTACTGCTCACAGACCACCAAAACAAGTATAATAATGAAAAAGCTTTGAAATATTATGAGAATGACCAAAATGTGACAGAGACACAAAGTGAAAAAATGCTGTTGGAAAAAAATAGCACCCATAGATTTTGCTCCACGCATGGTTGCCGCAAACCTTCCATTTATAGAAAACACAGTATCGGAGTTCCCGTCGTGGCTCAGTGGTTAACGAATCCGACTAGGAACCATGAGGTTGCGGGTATGATCCCTGGCCTTGCTCAGTGGGTTAAGGATCCGGCGTTGCCGTGAGCTGTGGTGAAGATTGCAGACGCGGCTCGGATCCCGCGTTGCTGTGGCTCTGGCGTAGGCTGGTGGCTACAGCTCCAATTAGACCCCTAACCTGGGAACCTCCACATGCCGAGGGAGCAGCCCAAGAAAATGGCAAAAAGACACACACACACACACACACACACACAAAGAAAGAAAGAAAACACAGTATCTATGAAGGTCAATAAAGCCAAGCGCAATAAAACAAGGTCTGCCTGTAGAGCACCTAAAAATTCTCTCAGCCCAAAGCCTCTCTTGGTGGCATAGCAGGTTAAGGACCTAGTGTTGTCGCTGCTGTGGCTCTATTCACTGCTGTGGCACTGGTTTGATTGCTGGCTCCAAAACTTCCTGATGCTGCGGGTGTGGCCCAAAAAAATTTCTCTAAAAGTCTATAAGCACCTCAAAACCAAATTTATTTTTTTAACTATGCAGCCACAGATAGAAAACGAAGGTCACCACCTGCTCTGAAATGCGACAGATGGGAAGAAGAATGTTCCAGAACAAAAGTAGAACAGTCTCTGAAGTCAGAGTGAGGTTCCTGCTTCTACCATGAATACCACGCCGAGGGGCCAAGAAATGCAGCTCCGGGAGACATTTCAGTGACAGCTGACTCATTTGTCTGAGATGAGATGAGCAAGGGAAAGGCTGCACTGACTACTGGTGCTGATGACTTCATTCCATTCTGTGAATGAAATTTTACCCGTTTCCTGCCTGAGATGCACAGATAAGTGTGGCAGAGGCTGCAAGTTGCTGTCCGAACAGCCATTCTCCCCTTCTTGCTTCCCAACGGAACCTTGATTTTATGACAGGTGCAATGTGCCTGGCCCAAAGACTGCATTTCCCAGGCATCCTTGTAGCCAAGTGTGGCTAGTAAAGACTTCGAAGGGGCTAACTCAGCAGGAAGCTTTTGCTCTTTCCACCCCCCTTCCTCCTCCTTCCTGCCTGGAACAGAACGTGATCAGGGGTAAAACTGAGGCCACAGGTCCAGGATGTGAAGCCGAATGACAGAAGCCTGGGTCCCCGGATGACATGAAGCCTCCACACAAACCCCTGGACTGCCTACTGCACCCGTGCAGCTAACCAATACACACTAGCAAAGACCTGGGTCCTCAGCCCCAATTTCTAGAACCACCTCTCAAAGCTCTCGAGGCAATTTAGTAAATTGCTATGAGATTCCTCTGTAGGGCTGATGAGCACACTCATCTAAAATAACTAAAAGCAGACTTCCCGTCATGGTTCAGTGGTTAATGAATCCAACTAGTATCCATGAGGAGTTGGGTTCGATCCCTGGCCTTGCTCAGTGGGTTAAGCATCCAGTGTTGCCCTGAACTATGGTGTAGATCACAGATTCAGCTTGGACCCCGAGTTGCTGTGGCAGTGGTGTAGGTCGGCAGCTGCAGTGCCAATTCAACCCCTAACCTGGGAACCTCCATATGCTGTAGGTGCGGCCCTAAAAAGAAAAAAAGACGAAAAGTAAAACAGCTAAAAGCAACACAGTCTTGTGTTGAGAATGAAAGGAAACCTAAAATGCACCTCTAATATGTTCAGAAGGGGAAAGCTCCCAAAACAGTCATGAACGCCAACAAACAAGGTGTTATCCTTTTAAGGTACATTTTTGCTTTAGAGGGGAAATGACACCAAAGTCCCTTGTTTGAAGGCAGCCCTTGATCAGTGGCTGAATGCAGTCTTCAAATGGAATAAAAAGACCAACGCTGACAGGAAATTGGCAGAGTATCACACAACCCACATGGTGTAGGAGACCAACTGTGGAGAGCAGGAGGTCAGAAGCTCACCTAGAAAAAGGAGACAATGGAAAGACGTGGGAACTCCTTTCAGAACCAGAGCAAGGAGCACCATCACTTGAGAGACAAGAACACCTCAGCGGGTCTCCGTAAAAGTACTGTGTGTGGCCTAAAAAACTTCACCTTGCTGTATTTTCATTACATTCCTGCCTCAGAGCACCCTGAGAGTAGATTTTTTTTTTTTTTGACTTTTTATGGCCACACCCGTGGCATATGGATGTTCCCAGGCTAGGGGTTGAATTGGAGCTACAGCCGCCAGCCTATGCCACAGCCACAGCAAAGCGGGATCCAAGCCATGTCTGCAACCTACACCACAGCTCATGGCAATGCCAGATCCTTAACCCACCGAGCGATGCCAGGGATTGAACCCGCAACCTCATGGTGATTAGGCGGATTCGTTTCTGCTGTGCCACAACGGGATCACCGAGTGTAAAGTCTCTCTTGTTCACCACTCTACCCGTGGGACTCAGGGCTCAATAAAAATTAAAAGTTCTCAATTACCTACTCTACTGGCCTGTCCCCTCTCCCAACCACTTTTTATCCCATTGTGGCCAGAGTGGTCTTAAAACACAATTCATTTGCATCTCCCCCTTCCCCTCCCCTCCCATCACTCTCCAGTAATTAGGTCACGGGTGGGCATTAACCTCACTATAATTTTGGTAATTTTTTACTTTTCTGTATCCACCAACAGTCTATAAGGTCCAGGAGGCCAGGACCCTGCTCCTTCCCAGTGCCTGGCACTTAAAAATTCCATGAATGGTTGAAGGGGGCATATCCTGCTACGTTAAATACCTTTTGCTTTTATCATGCACACATATGCTTAAATTATTAACTAGCATGAAGCACTTTGCACTTTTTTGCACAGGCAAAATTCCCTCACACCCAGGAGCCTATGCTTTATTATATTTGCTAGACGATGCACAGGAGTGTAACACTTCGGGGCAAGAAGTTTTTTGGAAAAAGAAAAAAAACCTTTCTATCGTGTGTATATTGACAGAAATTCCAATATAGCTTTGTGAATGGATTATTCTATCACTGTCCCTTAATGCAAACAGTTTTTGTTTTGTTTTTTGCTTTTTTAGGGCTGTACCCTTGGCATACGGAAATTCCCAGGTGGATCGGAGCTGCAGCTGCTGGCCTACACCACAGCCACAGCCTCAGCAACGCAAAATATGAGCCACATCTGCGAACTACACTGCAGCTCAGGGCAACACCAGATCCTTTAATCCACTGGGTGAGGCCAGGGACTGAACCCGAATCCTTGCGGATACTAATCAGGCTGGTTACTGCTGAGCCACAACAGGAATTCCAATGCAAGCTGTTTTTAAACTGTTCATCTCAACTCATCAGCAAGTCATAAAACCAACTGTCTTGATGAGCATGAACCAAATAATCGAAAGTATCAGTATCAGAGTACAACACATAGGCATTGGTTTGTAAAACTTGTTTCAGAATTAGATACTTTATGTGCATAAAGGGTAATATTCTTACTGGATACCAGGAAAAAAAAGGAAAGCATGCCATCTGCGAAGCGCTGTTTCTATTTGTTGGGATGTTGTTTACCATCAAGTCTCTACTAGGGGGCAAGGGGCATCAAGCGGTTTATTTGAAGGTGCATTTTCAGTCTTTATTTTGCCATTACAGAATTCCATTATTTTACTTCTTTCGTGTTTTCTATCTTTTCCCATTTTGGGTGGAAAATGCATCTTGCCACTCTGCAAATGTAACAAACCTCAATTACCTGGATGCCTAAAGAAATACACCGATTAAAAAAAAAAAGTACACTAACAGAGTTCAAAGCACACTAAATTTAACTTTTCTTGATGACTCAGGACTTAGTCATTGGGGGTAAATTCCGTTCAGTATCCGAGAGATCCTTATCTGCCACATTTAAGAGGGAAGGTACTTCATAAAATAAGGAAGCATCCAAGAGGCTCCTTGGGAGGGAAGCCAGTTTTCTCAGGAGCACATAGGTGTTGCTTCAGAGGCCTAAGAGTCTGCATTTCTCACAAGCTCTCAGGTGATGCTGATGCTGGCTAGAGACCACGCTGTGATTCTGGAGAGCCCCAGATGCTGCAAGGATAAGCGGTGATGCCAGGCCTCGTCTACAACCCCTGGACGAATGGCTCCAGATGTGGCTAGTGGGACCCACAGTGAGGACCCATGGGTAGGAAACATTCTAAAACCTCCGGTAAGAGTGAATCTCTCTGAAAATATACCAAAACAGCACAAACGGATCCTTGGTCTCTACCACCTTAGCTTGTTGTGGAATAAGACAACCCATCCCCCGTTCCTCCTTGGCAGAGCTGAGTATACACACCCCACTGCACCAGCAGCCTGGGCAGAGCTGTCTCGGGGGCCCCTCCTCCCAGTCACACACTATTCACTTCGTCAGAGAGTCCCCGCCATCCTCAGGGTGAGCATAAGGGGCGGGAACCGGTAAACATTAACCCAACTCCCCCCCCCTTAAAATCTGGGGACGGTGCCCACCTACCTCTGCTTCTCATCCTACTGGTGACACAGGAACAGGATGAGATGGTGACAGATATTTTCTTACCTTCTTTACATGCAGACCCTTGGCAAATGCAGACGGCCACGTTCTCTTAACTCCACATTCCCTCCCCTCATACCTCTGGCACCTGTCACATTTATACAGACGGGTTCCACAAAACACTTTTCAAATGTGCATTTCTTTAATTTTTAAAAATATACACAGGAGAAGCCATGTGTTTTACATAGGAATACACACATTAACAAAGCATTTCTTATAGTTTTCCAAAACTCTATTATATCAGTCTGAAATTTATAAATTAAATACATCAGAACCTTTTAAGTTAAAATGAAATCCCTGAAACTACTGGATATGCTAGATTTTTCTCAAGATCAAATGAACAGAGAATGTGAATATGGTTTGTGTTAAATAAGGTTTATTGTTAGCTTTATTGCCTATAGTCTATAAGATGCAACTTTTATTGTGCCTTTGCAAACAGGGTACATTTCTTAAAAAACTGATCAAAATTTTCCATACATATAGCTCTATATGATAGATTACAGTGCAACACTATTGTTACATAATTATAGAAATACTATAGAACCCAAGAGCACAGGGTAAGCAAAAGAAATACAATCCTGAGCCATCTGAACAAGATGATTTGATGAATTCTTTTAAGTTTAGAAAACATGGATGGGGAAAAAAAATACATGCACACTGCAGTCTTGAGCAAAATACATTAAAGACCTGTTCCTTGCTAGACACAGGTGGGGGTTAAAGGGTGAATTTCAGACCCATGCACACTCACTCACGCTGCCGTTTTCTTCTCCTGCTTCCCTCCCATCCCCAGTACATTCACTCCCACCCCTTCCCCAAAGATCAGGCACTACGTCCTAGTGAACCCCCCCATCTGCCTTGCTGGAGAATAGTAAGTGACTGTTAAAATAAGAGTGTAGGTCATCAACCATAACATGAAACGAAGCATGTGCTCAAAGCCAATGCCAGCTGCTTCTGCCTCTTTGGAAGTCAATGAAGCAGACACTTGCTACAGTTTAAAACTGCAGAGGAAAATGTTTTGAAAATGAACTTGTTTCTCTCCCTGTGTCGTGACGTAAAATCGACAGTGGGAAAAACTCACCCTAAAACTAATCTGCCTCATCTGCTATTAAAATACATCTGTCATTCTATTTTTGGTATCTATTCAATTATAGTTTAATAAGAACAGTTCATGAAGCTTGTACTTTCCCAAGGTAAACACCACTGTGCTAAACCAAACCTGCCACGGCCGGACAGGCTTATGAAGCACCATCCCTTCCGTGTATCACGCAAGTGTGCTCACATCCCCTCAAGACCACAGCCTTCTAGTGTTACCGAAGGTCATGTACGTAGAGTTAAGTAATGAAAGGTATTTGGTTTGTGTTTTCACCTTACACGTTCTGGCGATGAAATGAACCAAACATGCCTCCAGGCCTTCCCTGAAAAGAACCTGAGTCACTGACTAAGCAGACTGACCAGCCTGACGGTCAATCTACTTCATCAGAGGTTGAGCTGGAAAACCAGAGGGCTAACGTCTACCAGCAGCTTGTCTCGTGCAGATAAACCAAGAGTTCTTGGTTTCTGCAGTATTTACTGTCCCAGAGGCTAAAGCCTCTGAGGCGGAAATAACTCACGGCGTAAGACACACTGAACTTAAACTGCACACCCCGCGGGACTACCTGGAGAGAAAAAAGGATCCTCGTTCCCCACATAAAGTGGTGTGGGTTTTAGTGTCTCTGTACACATCAGCTGCTTCAGAAAAAAAAAAAAAAATCAAAAGATTGACTTCATTAACTTTCTTAGTTTCAATTAAATGCTCATACACTCACAAAATACACACCCTATGAAGATGAGGTGGCTCTTTTCTTCAAAATTTTAAAAATTAAGAGGCACCAATACCCGTTCATTTATGGATTAGAAATGTCAAATAATCACCACTAAAACAACAGAAATGGCATCATCTGTGACAATCACAGAAAGGAGAAGAAAGACTGAAAGACAATCTTAGCCACCGTGCTTCAGACTGTACTGGGAAGCACAGATGCTCTTAAAGTCAGAATCTAAGGATCTGATACGGTTTCATGGGTTTAAGCGCAGTCCCTTGGCCTTTGTCCACAGCTGATAAGTGGACATGGTTTCCTAACTGGAAATTTAAGGAACCACTCTGAAATTCTGTTTTCAACATACAGTTACGACTGTATAAATCTTTTGCTCTCTCACAAGCTTTTGCAAGAGGGCAGAGTGTGGCACAACGCCTCCTTCCACACTGCAGACTTGCAGCCTCAGCACTGATGCGGTCCTAACACCACCGGCAAAGGTATTTCTAGGGTAGAAAGGACAGCATGCTGAATTTCAGCATCTTTGGTTAAGGTCTGGCCTCTTCAAAGCCACCTGTCTCCTTCACATTCAGTCACCAGTGAATCTGAAGTTCATGCATTTAAAGAAGGTCGCAAGATAACATGTGCCTGTTAAACTGTCACATCAGTAGAGTTTCAAATTGGTGGCCCTACCCCTACCCTTGCCCAGTGAGACCACAGAGACCTGGCAAAGGAAGCTGTAAAGTCAAATGCTTCAGGTAAAGTATGTTCTTTCTAAGGTTTCATGAACTGCACAGAAAACCGTCAACAGGATTCCCAACACCGGGAGAGGGACAGAGCAGAGCTCTCTCAGGCTTCTGTCCTTGAAGGTGGCCCGAGCCAGCTATGTGAAGTGTCTGGCCACCAAAAGCATTTACCACCAGTCTAGAGCAATGTCTATACTGTTCGAACCTTACATAAAGCCTAAATGTTGTGTAGGTGTTTGAGGTGAAAAGGTAAGAACAAGTTGTGATTAAAACTAAATCTGGCCTAATGAAAAAAAAAAAAAAGAAAAAAGGTGGGTGGGGGGGGAAGATCACACTCTGGGTTTTAATACAAAGGAAAAAATATATAATAAACCGGTCTTATATCCTCAACCAGAGCGCTGCCTGGAATTTTCTACCTTCTCCTTCTGGAGTCCAAGGAGCTTCTCTGCTCTCTTTCTTCAGTGAATTAGTGGGGAGAGGATTCTACCAGGAAAGGGGAATCACGGGGCAGAAGTCACTGGGCAGCCAAGCCAGAGATGGGGCAGAGTGAGCGCTCTGAGCCAGGCCCATCACCCCCTAGCTAAGCCCCATGGCACACGGGAACCTCAGCAGAGGCCTGATCACACACCGCCACCAAACAGTCCCCCCTCCTTCACCAAAAGACGCCCGCTCTCCCAGGTCAATATCTCGGGCTAAACCATCCAGGCCTGTCCATCAGAGCAGATGGTTTCCAAATGACTTAGCACCAAGTCTGTTATCTCCCTGCCCGGCAAACCAAGTCAGTCCACAGTTTGAAATGCCAAGTGTCCCATTTCTCTTTGCTTCAGTGTACTCTTCTTTCTTCATTTTCTCATGGAAGGTTCCTGGATTTGATATTCAGTTTCATGTCAGATGAAATCGAGTAGTAAAGTATTTGGTGATTTCCATAAGACAGGCTTCTCAAACTGAAGTAACTTCATGGGTTTAAGTCAGAATTATGTCCACAGGAGTCTTTTTCCATGCAGTTCGTGATACAGAGAAAGACTCGTACACATGGCTGTTTTTGGACAGTGCATTACATGAAGGTACCTCACAAGAGAAAAGACCATTATCTGTATCCATTAGAATAATATACAGATTCACAGTCAATGAGATGATACACTTTGCAGAAAAGAGGCATTGAACAGTATATTATTCAAATACAAAAAGGGCAATAAACATATTCTGCACTACAGAAAATCCGCTAGCTTCTATCTTCAAGGACTGAAAGCGATGAGTCTGGAAACTGCGTCTTAGGACTGGAACATGCTTCTTCCCTTCCAGATACACAATGTTTGATGCTGGTGCACATATACACACGCGCACACACAACACTGTGTCTGTAGTGATATACAAATGCAGGAGACAGCAAGTCCTGAAGGCAGATTTCAGAGAAGAGGGGCCACCAAGACCAAGAGAGCAAACAGCCACTGAAGAACATTCTAACTTCGGAATTTGTTTTATTGAACACACTTTTAAAACGAGCACCTCTTGGCAAGAAAAGCAAAGAAACAACGGTACTGCTTCCACTCTGTTCTAGTGGAAGCCTTCTCACGCCGACCTGCTAATAAATTTGTGATGGAATTTTTTAACGGGCAGCCCACTGGGGCTACAGGCAGAGCACAGATGCAGGTCTGCTGACTTCTCGGCGAGAGCTGGAGCAAAGGAAAACATCAGAAAGCAAATGTAGAATCTATCACAGCTTTCTTTCATAAGCCAAAAAAAAAAAAACCACAAAAACAAAAAAAAAAAAACCTGGCAAATTCGTTTCAGAACCACATTTCAGTTTTTCAAACTTTTTTTCTGAAGAATTTTCATTTAATTATGTATACGTAACAGGAAATAAAACCTTTCACAAACATCCTCAAGGCTTACAGTTACCAAGAAAATGACAAAAAGTAAAAGCAGGAGAAATATTAAACACATGGCGGGGAGGTCAATTTCTGTTTCTGCTCTTAAAAAGTAAAAAAATCACCATATAATTAAGTACAAAAACCTGCATTGAATGACAACTGCTGGTGTATTTACTTGATCAGAAATGAAGACCAAGAATATAATAAAGCCCTATGATAATATTTATCTGGAGCACACTCCCCTCCGTGTGTACACACTAAAATGTTGGCAAAGTTTCTGGAGCATTAGCTTATATAAACATGGGAGTCCTTGGTTAGCTGCATTAAATGGTACGTTCTCTTCTGAAATGCGCCCTCGATTCAGTTTCACTTACAAATTGCAAACTAGAGTTATTTCTTCAGAAAAATATCTGTTTGGCATCTCCTGGACTTTGTTCCATTGGGCAATATGGACATTTTAATCTAAAGACAAGAAAGAAAACATCGAATCAAGGAATAGGATCAGTACCGAGCATTCAATTTTCATCTAGGTATAGCAAACCTTTAACAATTACACACACACACACACACACGTGTCTGTTTTTTCCTTCAAGCGTAAAAAGTGTGCTTTCCCTTAATGTAACAGCCAAGTTTGAATGGTCACAAACACACACTGTCCAAGCAAAACTCTAAACTGAAAGGCTCTTTTTCAGTGAACGAGTGAAAATTATTTTGTGAACAAAACAAAGACAACTGTTCTGAAAATTGCTTTGGGGGTTTCAAAACTAAATCCAATTTTTCTTGTCCAAGGCTTAGCTTGCACCTATCTCGAAAAGACTTTCAGATGCATCGGTGTCACAAGCCACACCCATGCAGTAAATGTGACACCAGCTGCTAAGCCGACAGGGCATGCAGCCTATGTGCCCCATCGTGGCACACGATGCCCTGGAGTGGCGCACAGAACCAGCATGGTCTGAACCAAGATCAAGCCTGGAGCCTAGGCACCCCACCCCCTGCACCCCCTGGGTGCTTTAGTACATGCCAGTTCCTCCTCTCAAAATAAAGACTTCGCCATAAGGGATGTGAAATGAACTCCAATGTGAAACTGTCTCGCTGTCTAAGGTAGAAATGGCGGGGGGAGTTAAAGCTCTTTTTTTAGGGCTACACCTACAGCATATGGAAGTTCCCCAGGCTAGGGGTCAAATTGGAGTTGCAGCTGCTGGCCTACACCACAGCCATGGCCACAGCAATGTGCAATCTGAGCCACATCTGCGACCTACACCACAGCTCAGGGCAACGCCAGATCCTTAACCCACTGAGCGAGGCTAGGTCAGTCCAATACTGCAGAGCCATGACAGAACTCCTACAAATAAGGTTTTAAAACTGTTTTGTAAAAGTTGGGTTCCTTACATATAAAAATCATAAATGTATATACGCTGTGAAGTAGTCATTCCAATTCTACAAATTTATAAATCACATATCGGTAAGGTAATTCACTTTACATTAACAAAAATTAAATGTTCATCATCAGGGAACTGGCTATGTAAATTGTATTTCATATGGCAGAACACTCTGCAGCTTTAAAAAAGAACGGGGGCTCTTTCTATATCACAAAGAGGACCTTCAAGATGTATCACAAAGTTAAAATCAAACAAAAACCAAAAAAAAAAAAAGATGTGTCACTAAGTGACAAATGCAAAGTTCAGAAGAGTATATATAGTACGTTACCATCTGTGTAAGTGGCAGGGGAGGGGCTGGGATGACAATGTACCATTCACCCAAAAAGTTAAGAGTTAAAGACCATGCTTATAAATCTAATCAATAAATCCATGAACAAATTTAAGACTGACAAAAGATATACCGCCCACTATGCTAAATGAATAGTTAAATATATTTTTAAATTCTAGCTATATTTATTTATCCTTATTACTTATCTTCTAAGTTCCAAAGAGTATTCTTTTAAACTCATATTTAAAAAGTCAGACACTTACTTGCTACCATTAAACATTTTATTCAGGGCATCTCTTGATATAATATGACCACAGACCAATTTCATGGGTGGATTGTTATCTGTTGTTTGCTGACGAAGAATAGGACAGGCAAATATCGAGTGATACCAGCACTTTTTACCAAGGTCCACTTCAATCTGTTATTTTTTTCAAAAAAGTTAAAAAGCTCAAGTTATATTTCAGAAAACCATCTGCAGGTTAATAATGCATTCTGTAGCAAAGAACATTCATTAAGCCTACTTATCTGAAGGTAACTTTTAAACTCTTCTAAACTAGATGGATGGTCTCAGGGATTCAAAGTAGTAGCTCATAATTCTAAGCTAACCCTCACAATTATCTGAAATAACACTCCATAACAACCAAATTCTGATGTCTTAGAGCAAGAGTCAAAAGCAAGGCAGTGCCCTAGAAGTCACACACTAGAAAACTCAGGATGCGTGGGAGAGTAAATCCGCCAGAAATCCCGACTGTTTTTAGGACACACTTAGCAAGGTGATGCAATTCAGTGTGATAATTCCTTTAAAGGCAGACAAAACATCGTGGGCCTCAGATCTGTTTTCTGTGGAACTGTCCAGAGAAATCACCTGAAACAAGGGCTTTCAACTAAAGTTCAGCAGGACAAGTCACAACCCATCCATCTGAGCCCACCGCACTTGTATCACCTCTCTTTGCAGTGAACAAAAGCTGTGAAATCATCTTAGCAAAGAGGTTAGCACGTTACAGACGCCATGATGTCAGTTCATTATTTTTCCTTCTAAATCTAAGATGGCTATTAATATGAAAGACTGTCACCCAGACTCTTTTCTATGAGTGCTATTCATTGCTTGCATGAGCAGCAGCCACACAGGGCACTGCCTGTGTCCTGACCTCTCTCAGGACTGGGAACACACCTGCGCCTTTAATTATAACAGATCTCTGAGAAGCTGGGGCAACGTGACAGTTACCAGCTGGAAGAACAAGGTAACTACAGACAAAGCTGCTCACAGGGTGGTAGAAAAAAGCAAAAAGCCAAATGCGAATTAGCCTTTCAGGGTCGGTGACACAGCTGTGACAAGAACAGTAATTCCCATTAAACTGTCAGAGGCCCAGTGCAAACACACACATGATGACCTCTGACCTCTGTTATTCCATGTCATGACTACTACTTGATGACCTACTACACGTCCCATACTATTATTCTAAGCAAACCTCTATCATCTCTAGCATTTAACAGCCCCATAAAGAGAAGGATGGTCCCCATTTTAGAGATGGACAAACTACTGCTTTGACAAGTTAGAGCTAGCAAGTGACTGGAGCAGATATTTAAAACCATGGCCCGTTCCTCTACAACAGTGGATGCGCAGCACTGGGGGTTACTGATGACCGCAGGTGTCACTGGGGTGACCTTTGACAGCTACATACTTATTTTAATTGGTATTAGAAACATAAAACTGGCACAAGCCCAAGAGCTCATAAATATCAATGTCTAAGACAAACTAAATCCAATCAAGTTGACTCATCACTTTTAGATTTTAAAAAATTAATGTTACGAGTGTGATTTACCAATTGCGCCGTGGAACATACCACGTGCTCCAGTATACACCACCCTCCTCTCTTCTAATACTCTCCTCTTCCGAGGTTTCCTTTCCTCTGATGCCTGTCACTCTAAGTCTGAAAGGTGAGAAAACTCCAGTACCTCCAGAATGTCCTAGCTGCCCACTTCCACTGTTTAGTCATGTCTACATGGACATAAAAGAATCCCTGCCGTATGGTTACAATAATGCTCCCTGAGGAAAAGGCAAGACAGACATTTTAAATCCTTAACATCTATTTTCTTCTAACGACAGGAGAGGTAATAACCAATAGAAATGGAACTCACGGGTAGTTCATCTTTCTGGTTCCAAACTCCAGTGCACTGCCTCTGTTCAATCACAGCTTTGATATTAATTAAAGCTGGCAGTGCCACACAACCTGCAGAGAAACTGGGAGGACAGGAGAGGAAATGTTAATGCTAGGCCAGGCGTCAGGAAGCTTGGTCCCAGGACAAGACAATTCTTCCAGATTCCGTGCTGGGTGTAGAGGGCCCTGGTCACTGGACTCAGAGCATCACAAAGCCCCCTATTTTGCTAAACGAGAGCACATCCGTGTGCACACACGCATGTTTACAAAACACAGTTTACAAAACCACTAGACTGAATAAGCTCTGTTTACCAGTCATTAGTGGCCTTCGACATTCATGCTACTCTGACACATTTTCTTGCCCAGTTCTTTCCACACCCAGATCACCTCTGTCCAGGGCAGAAGCACACACTGCTCAGCTCTGCAAATGCTGGCTGTCAACTCTCCCTGTAGGACTGTCCTCAGCTGAAGACAGAGACCTGACGGGGGTCACGTTCGATGAATGCTCCACACGAGGACACAACTCCAGAGGCTACCACAGCTGCAGAGCTCCCTGGGGTGGCCTGAGGCCTTCGATGACTCATCACAGTCCAACCTGTCCCTCTGCCTGACCTGTAATCCTGGCGCTCGTTAGAGTTAAGGGCACCGGTCTGTCTCCATGTGCAGATGGGCTGCACCTTATTCACCTCTCTGTCCTTCATAATGCCTAAGGCGCAGCAGAGATTCAAAACACTTGAGGAATTAAATGAACACTGGAAAAGTTATTTCTTAAAATGGGGTTTTTTTGTTTCGTTTTTTTGCTTGTAGGGCTGCACTGCAGCACATGGAAGTTCCTAGACTAGGAGTCTAATCACAATGACTACTGCTGGCCTATGCCAGAGCCACAGCAACGCCAGATCCAAGCTGTGTCTGCGACCTACACCACAGCTCATGGCAAGGCCAGATCCTTAACCCACTGAGTGTGGCCGGGACAGAACCCACATCCTCATGGATCCCAGTCAGGTTCGTTAACCAATGAGCTACAACGGGAACTCCTTAAAATAGGTTCTTAAACTTTTTGATTTCAGGACCTCTTTACAGGCTTAAATATAAGGATCTCAAAGAGCATGTGTTTTTGTGGGTTGTATCTATCATTATTTATTGTACTAGAAATTAAAACGGAGAAATCCTTAAAATATTAACGCACTTAAAAATCATCAAATCATGTTATCATAAATAACATTCTCACAAAATACAAGTCTCTTTTCCAAACCAAAATTAGACGAGTGGCAATGTAAACATTTTCACAAATCTTTCTAATGTCTCCCTTAACAGAAGTCAGGTGGATTCTTACACCTTCCTCTGCATTCAACCCCCTGCAATGTCATCTTTTGGCTGAAGTGTAAGTGACAAAAATCTAGCCTCACACACATATGCAGTGTTTTAATCGCCTTTCCAGATAACTGTGGATATTGTTCTTTAATGCCTCACCAAAACTCAACAAGAAGCAGTTTTTCAAAGGTTATGTGCAAAGTGGAATCTGAGTCTTGCCACTGGAGTTCTGTACCCTGCTCCACTAAAACCCAACAGTCTTGTTCTCTGAATGAGCCTTTTACCCATGCGTGATCTTCTAAGATCACAATGATCTCCCAAGTGGTAGCACATTTCATTACATAATATAAAATCCAAGTTCCTTATTACCACCATCAATCTCATCAGAAATGTTCTAAAGCACTGGGAAGCTGCCCAGCTCACAGAGGCAGGGGGCCCACATTTTCCCAAAGTCTATTTTAGCTTAAAATCTTGAATGTATCACTATGGCAAAAGATACTACCAGTTGCCTTCCCAACGTGACAGGCTTATTACTTTACTCATCTGACAAAAACCTGAATGTGAATAACTAGAGTCTGTCTTTTAGTGGTTTTTCAAGTGAAACCTATGTTCCAGGGAAAAAAGCAACTATTTTTTTAGCTCATAACCCAAACATCATACAGATGCTTTTCTTGAGACAGTGTCCATGCTGCCTCAGGATATGGCGTGAAGCTTAAGGGCTTCATCTGAACTTCCAATTTGGGCAGAGTATTCAAAAGATGTGTATTCAAAGGCAGAGTAAAACTAAAACATCTGCAAGTGTGTGGGGGTGAGGAGCACAGCAAGCTCCTGTGGGGGTTGGGACCACCGCCCCCATCTGCTGAGGCTGAAGCAGTTTAACCCACAGCGTGAGCACAGCGGAGAAGGCTCTCAGAGACCCTCGAAGGATCAGAGACCACACTGGTAGCTGCTGCTCTAAAGCTCTGTAATACCAACTGTGACAATCTCTTGAAATACCAACTATACTTTTCCTCGGAAAAACAAATGTTCTACCAGCTTTAAACATCAAGAACTAGACAACAAATTAAGCAGAAATGACCAGTGCGGTGCATATTTCAAGAACGGACAGGGCCAAGCTCCATACCTGACGCTGAGTGGGGACTCCACAGAGAGCCCCAGAAGGGCACAGGCATCCCGTGTGAAGATGTCACAGATGTCAGCCCACTGGTTTGCGTCAAGCAGGTGAACATACGGTGAGTTCTCAATCCCTTGTCTCAGGTACACGAGGCTTCCCATCAAAACCTGAATGTCTAAACAAAAGCAGCAGCAATTTGGGGGCGTGAATGTTCACCTAAAATACAACCTTCGAGTAATACACTGAAAAAGGCAAGAATTCCCCCAGCTGACATGGCCTAAAATTACTTATCAGTAACACCTTTTAAAATTCTGGGGGGGGGTTCTTGGAGTTCCTGTCGTGGCTCAGTGGTTAACGAATCCAACTAGGAACGATGAGGTTGCGGGTTCGACCCCTGGCCTCGCTCAGTGGGTTAAGGATCCAACGCTGCTGTGAGCTGTGGTATAGGTTGCAGACGTGGCTCAGATCCCGAGTTGCTCTGGCGTAGGCTGGCAGCTACAGCTCCAATTTGACCCCTAGCCTAGGAATCTCCATATGCCACGGAAGCGGCCCTAGAAATGGCAAAAAAAAAAAAAAAAAAAATCTGGGGGGGTTCTTGCTGTGGCACAGTGGGTTAAGAATCTAACGGCAGTGGCTCAGGTCAGCGCAAATGTGTGGGTTTGATCCCTGGCCCAGCGCAGTGGGTTAAAAGATCCTGCATAGCTACAGCTCAGATTCAACCCCTGGCCCAGGAACTTCCATATGCCATGGGTGCAGCCATAAAGAAAAAATTCTGGTCCTTAAGCTTGGTTTCTATTAAAGAAACAGCAGAGAGAAAAAGAAGAAGAAAAGGAAAGCACTAAATACTGAACCTATAATTATTTTATTTTTATACACACAGCACAGTATAATTACCTTTATCTACAGGAGTAACAATTATGTCATAAAGGGGGCCATCACATATCTTTGGCTGTTAAACCAGCCAGTGCTCCCACCCTGACACTTGGGGTTAAATTACTGTCACCCTGCTGCACCTTTAGACACTCTGTGTGACAGTAACAGCAGCATGGGGGCAGGAGGACAAGCAGGGACTTCAGTTGTTTTAGTTTATTAGCAAATATACAGTAGATCTACTTAAGATAAACAAATTCCAGTGGTGGCTATAGGCCTGTTTCAAACATTAAAAACATCTGACTCCAAACTCACCTTTTTGATGATTTAGGGCAAATGGCTGAAAATTTTTAGCATATTGTAATGCCTCTCGCTGATTTGTAGTGCCTCCCATTAACAAGCTAATAAAGTACAGTCTGTGTAGCTTAAACTCCAAGGAGCTGTTCTGGGCTATGAGCATTTCTCGGTTTGATACTGCCCATCTAGAAAAAAGCAAAAAAGATTTTAACAATAATTAAGAGCACAGACATGTGTGTTAAAAATGGTTTGAAACCTCACACATACCAAAAAAAAAAAAAAAAAAAAAACAAAAAGGGCCTAGGCTGCCATCTTGTGGAAGTTGGTGGTATCATCAATTCCCAGGCCCAGAGACTTGTAAAGAAACAAACTACACTTAAAGACACTCTTTAACCAGTGAAAAATCATTAAGTTAGATGATAATTACGTATTTAATAAGGCTTTACACCAAGACAAGATGGATTCTGACACATCTGGAACTGCACAAGGCTACACTCTGAAGCGAACATCAGCCATGAGACTAGTCTATTCCTGTTAAACTGGCATGTTTATAAGTGAGTCACAAGATTCTGAAGGGAAACCAGCTATCTTTAAACTTTCACTGGTGTGAGACTTGGTGCTACTTGCTTTGAGGTTAAAAACAGTAAACTCAGGTATTTACCCTTAAGGTGCTTTCAGACTATCAGAAGGATAAAGCTATATAAACACCATATAGCATATCATAAAAAGATTTGTACAAACAGTGCCAATGAGGGAAATACGCAGTTTTGAATGATCCAAAGCACAGTGACGCAGGCCTCAACAGCACAAATGATAGGAATAACCAATCCTGAGCTGGGACTACCAGTTAAAAAGGTGAGCACTAAAGCAGAAGTCTATCAGCCAGCTGTTAAAAGTCAGATTTGTAAGCAAGTGGTAAGAAGCACTGCTTGGAGTTCCTGTTGTGACTCAGCGGGTAATAATCCCAACTAATATCCATGACAACGTAAGTTCAATCCCTGGCCTCGCTCAGTGGGTTAAGGATCAGTGCTGCCATGAGCTGTGGTGTAGGCTGCAGATGTGGCCCAGATCTGGTGTTGCTATGGCTGTGGCACAGGCTGGCGGCTACAGCTCCAATTCCACCCCTAGCCTGGGAACCTCCATAAGCCACAGGTGCAGCCCTAAAAAGACAAAAAAAAAAAAAAAAAAGAACTGCTTTATTTCTCTACACATATTAATGTGTAGAAGATGTTAGTATCACATTCTTCTTTAATCTGATCTTATAAATATTCCCCACTGAATTCAACTCACCAAGGACCCCTCCGAACCTGAACTACTGATTTCCTCCATGGACTCTTACAAGTAAAATGCTTCAGGTTACTCACAATGAACTGGCTGGCTGGTGGGATAAGACTTTACAGAGCTGCACTTTCACTGGATCCTACCCTTCCCTAAAGAGGCCTGCACACCCTTATGAGTATTCTAATCAACTTGTTGATGTATCCACATCTTGGAATCAAGTCACGAAGCATCTCTGACCTCAAAATCAAAGTGATTTCTAAAAATACTAATCACTTGGACCTTAGACATTATTTACTAACATTTAAATAAGCCTGGGACCCGTACCTGGCACTAATTTAATGATGCTGTTCAGCTGGTAAATCCTTCTGACACCAGCAAAGGGCCTCCAGGGGCTGTCTTGTATGCATGCCCAACAGCAGCCACCAGCACCAAAAGCACTGTGCTTGTGGCAGTCTCCGGTCTGCCAGGTACCTTCCTGACTTCCAGATCCAGAAGTGTCTTTAAATCAGGCCACTTACATATACACACACATATGTATCTATAAAATAGAGATGTAACAAGAACCTACACTGTATAGCACAGAGAAATCTACTCAATACTGTGTAACAACCTATGTGGGAAAAGCATGTGAAAAGGATGGGATATATGTGTACCTATATGTAGAACTGAGTAACTCTGCCGTACACCTGAACTAACACAACTTTCTAAATCAACTATACTCCAATAAAATTTAATAAATAAATAAATCAGGTTACTCACCATTACCCCCTTCTCACTCATTTGCATGAGTATGTTTTCCCACTAACAAGTAAGAAGAGGTGGTGAGCTTTTTCTTTTTTGTTTCTGACATGAGGTATGTGTGTGTGTGTGTGTGTATCAGTTTTCAAGAGTTAAAGAAGGGAATTAACAGAGAGTAGCCACAAATTTTAGTAAATGATGAGAGCCAACAGAAAAGGGCGAAGTCCATAAGTGGGCAATTCACAGAACAAGAAAAAAAATCTATTTCATTTTTAAAGGCGATGTTCATGATAAAATGTTAAAGGCGGGGGGGAAGGTGTGAAAACAAAAATTTTCCTTCCAGTCATCAGAATTCTTAACAGCAATGATTCCAGGAAAGGGGGATTTCATGCATCAACTGCTGTGGTGTGGGCTACGATCAATCAGAACAGGGCACCAACTGTTAGAGCAGCACCAACCAAGAGGATGCACCAAGGAAGAGCAATTAGCCCAGATGACAGTGATTTTTAAGAACACTGACCTATATGAGTTCCCGTCGTGGTGCAGTGGTTAACGAATCCGACTAGGAACCATGAGGTTGCGGGTTTGATCCCTGGCCTTGCTCAGTGGGTTAAGGATCCAGCGTTGTCGTGAGCTGTGGTGTAGGTTGCAGACTCGGCTCGGATCCCAAGTTGCTGTGGCATGGGGTAGGCCAGCGGCTACAGCTCCGATTCGATCCCTAGCCTGGGAACCTCCATGTGCCATGGAAGCGGCCCTAGCAAAAAGGCAAAAAGACCAAAAAAAAAAAAAAAGAACACTGACCTATAATGGCATATATTACTGTCATACCTAAAAAGCTTAATAACTTTTAAAGCTACTGCAAAAGTAAACAAAATTTCTTAACTTTCCTTTCTCATCAATGAGCTAACAGTAACTGCAAATTACTTTTCCTAAAAGTAATTCAAGCTATGAATATGAGTTCACAGCTTTCCAAGTTATATATATATATTTACCTTGATTTTTAACTTAAAGAGTCATTTATTTAAACAACGTAATTCCTAATTTACTACTTGAATTTATGTTTACTACAATCAGCAAGCTAAATGTAAACATTCAGTTAACTTCACCATGGTTTTTAAAAGAAACTCTGCTCCCAATTTCCAATGTGGGCCACAAGAGAACGAACTGATGGCTTTGGAAACTTGTTTAAAGAAACACTGTAGAAAGACCAAAAAAATGACACCCAGTAAGGTCACCTATGTCACAATTCTCTTTGTTCACTACCACGACTACATTCTCCTAAAGAAATCTTCTGGACCTCTTCGATAAAAAGGCCCCAAACAACACTACTTACGCAGGTGACTAAGTTAGAGGCAACCCACGTCTAGGCAATTATCTCACAGAAACAGGAAGCATTAATTATCCTCACTGTCAGGCCTCCAAAAAGACTTGGCCCTAACAATGCTCCATATTTAGAGTTTCCATATTATTCCAAAAATAATTAAAATAAGATTCCACTTTCATAGTTAGCTGTTCTTTCTTCCCCAGAAACCTGACAGCATCAGTCTGTTTCTCCCTCTGCTCTCACCATTTTGCCAGTCTGAGCTGGTGTCTGTTTCTGGTTAACAGTGAATAAAAATGCCTCCTGCCAGTTCCTACAGCACACTCCACCACAAGCTTTCCAGCATTTTTTTTTTTTTTGAGAGTTATAAATATCTTGTTTTTTTAATCTATCTTAGGGCTATCTTTCTTGTGGTTAAAAGCTGAAGTTCACAGGTATGGACTTGGCTAAACATTATTGGTGACCAAACCAAGTGCTTAAAAAATCCAGACTGGGAGTTCCCGTTGTGGTAATGAACAGGATTCAGGGGTAATGAACCTGACTAGTATCCACGAGGACGTAGGTTCAATCCCTGCCCTGGCTCAGTGGGTTAAGGATCCAGTGTTGCCATGAGCTGTGATGTAGGTTGCAGATGCGGCTCGGATCTGGTAATGCTGTGGCTGTGGTGAAGGCCAGCAGCTGTACTTCTAATTCAACCCCTAGCCTGGGAACTTCCAGTTGCCACGGGTACAGCTCTAAAAAGAAAAGAAAAAAAAAAAAACATCCAGACTGGCAAAAGTCAAAGTGCAGAAAATAAAAAATTTTTTTAAAAAAGAAGAACCCTATAACTTTGCTTTGGATAGCTAACATTTCATTTCTGATATATTTTTGAGTGGTAATTTCTCAGATAGGAGTTGAGTCCATTGCTAGAGCTACTAGCATTTTACTCATCTCAGAGCTGGGGTGAGTATCTGTCCTTCTTAGATGCCATTTAATAAATCACACAAACAACAGCCTTTACGCCTCAGCTTCACAGGGTCTCAGGAAGGCAGAGCTCAGTATGTGGCCAAACAACAACACATGACAAGTGGCCACCATGTCAAACAGCGCAGTTCCACAGATTAGTGACCTTTTACTGCTGGTTTCCCACCCACAAAACCAAGGGTTTTATAGCCTAAATTAGTAACAGGTCAGCATTTTATAAGAACAAATTCCAGAGTCCCCTTTAGCTCCCCCTCCTGGCCTAGTTTAGCTCCTTATTCTCTTATTTTATTTATTTTTTTTAGGGCTGCACCCGAAGCATATGGAGGTTCCAGGGTAGGGGTCGAATCGGAGCTGTAGCCGCCGGCCTACACCACAGCCACAGCAACGCCAGATCCGAGCCGAATCTGCAACCTACACCACAGCTCACGGCAACGCCAGATCCTTAACCCACTGAGTAAGGCCAGGGATCGAACCCACAACCTCATGGTTCCCAGTCAGATTTGTTTCCACTGCACCACATTGGGAACTCCCTTAATCTTTTAAATGCTTCATCTCAGGAATAATTTGTTTCAATTTTCCCTTTTCAATTTTTTTAATGGCCACACCCCAAACATACTGGAAGTTCCTGGGCCAGGGACTGAATCTAAGCCACAGCTGTAGCAATGCCAGATCCTTTAACCCACTGGCCAGGGATGGAACCCACTCCTCCACAGCAACCCAAGCTGCTGTAATCAGGTTCTTAACCCACTGTGCCATAGGAGGAACTCCCAATTTTCCCTTTTTTTAAAAGAAGAGTCTCAATCTCTCTACAGTCATGGCTTGCCCACTCATTTCCCAGGATGCTCAAGTCCTTGGTGAGGCTGGATACAGGTAAGAGACAGGCATGTTAACCTGCTCCCTGAGGGGTAGCCACTGCCTTGGAACTTCATACACACTCTGGCCAGCAACAAACACAAAACAGACAATGGAAAATGATGACCCTAGATACTTTGCTCCCTTTGGCTTGTATATTCTTTTGCGTTTTCTTCTCCACTGGGCCCCTCTCTCCATTTTCAACTGGCTTCTTTTTCACACAGTAGCTCTTCTCGCATGAGACTCGGTGTGTGGGTACAGTGAGTTAAGAGTGGATCCCTCATCTCTTCTGCCCACTCAGAATTAAGAACCTCCATCCCTCAACAAAACCAAAGGAGAAGAAAACAAAGGAGAAAACCCTCACACGGTGGGGAGAACAGTCAAACTTGTTTGAACCTTGGTTCCTTTCCTCCAACGGTCCATCTGTCAGTGTTCTTTATTCGGGGGTTCTATGTGGCTTTTAAAACTGCCTGCGTCAGCAAGACTGCCTGCCAGGAAGACGGACTAACAATGAGGGGACACATACCAGAAACCGGCTAATCACTGCCACCCACTTTCCAGTGGCAGTCAAGGCTCTACGACCAGGCACCTTGGCTTGTTTCCTTCATTTCATTTTCTAAAACCTTTCTCTACTTATGAATTGTGTTTTTCACA
Organism: Phacochoerus africanus; assembly: GCF_016906955.1. NCBI lineage: Eukaryota > Metazoa > Chordata > Mammalia > Artiodactyla > Suidae > Phacochoerus > Phacochoerus africanus. Next base: position 62,450,268 of record NC_062548.1, read on the forward strand.
ATACAACAATTTCTCGAAGTCCAGCAAGCATTTTTTTCTCCTCAGAGAGAACACACACACACTACCGAGAAATCACACGTACCACCAAGAAATCACAACAGTAAGCCCATGTCACATCCCTCTGTGGTTTTTATTTCCAGCCTCATCTAACAGCTAGGAGACGACTCCTGAGGGTGGAGTCCTCTCCTATTTCAACAGCTTGCCTGAGACTGTTCATGGCCTATCCAATCAAAACTCTTCTCTGGTCGAGACTAACAAAATAGTTTCTCTTCTGTGAAAAATCCTGCAATGTTTCTCTCTCTCTCTCATAACCACTCATTAGTTTCTGTTCCCTTACGGTATTCTACTGAGGCTGTGCAAACAGAACTGCAAACTCCCCTAAACAAGTTCTATGAGGTCACTGGGCCGCTCCGGGTGTTGAAAAAAATCAGCTTTCCAAGTCTGCTAGGTTGAAAGTCAGATCCTAGACTATGGAAACCCACCAAGGCAGTATTACTCTTTGAAACACCTTCAGGAAGGCAATCAACTGGCTGCCCCTCAAGACAGCACTTTCAAAATGTCAATAACTGGCACAGAGTTACAAGAACAGTTTTTATTTTTCTAATTTCTCCATCTTCCCATATTAGTTATTGTTACTTTCTTGTTGACACTAGTTTTTTTGGCTCTGATTCTATCCGCCATGTGAAGGAGGAAGTCATGTTTGTTCAATGTTCTCCTTCAAACTATTCCATCATTTATTGAGTGCCTACTACAAAACAAGCACTATGATAGGTACCAAGAGGAATTCAAAAAGCAGATAATGCAGAGATCCCATTGTGGGGCAGCAGAAATGAACCCAACTAGTATCCAGGAGCATGTAAGTTCCATCCCTGGCCTCACTCAGTGGGTCAAGGATCCCGTGTTGCCGTGAGCTGTAGTGTAGGTCTCGGACACGGCTTGGATCCCATGTTGCTGTGTCTGTGGTATAGGCCAGGGCTACAGCTCTAACTGGATCCCTAGCCTAGGAACTTCTATATGTCGTGGGTGCGGCCCTTAAATTAAAAAGGGGGAGGGGGGAACAGATAAAGCAATCTAGATGAAGAGAAAAATCTGCACACAAACTCAGAAATACAGGGGCAAGAACAAAAGAACAGGCAGAGTCCCAACCAGACCCGTATATAAAATTAGCTGTTCTGTCCCCTCTCTCTACCACATCCATTACCATTCTTTACTGCCTTCTTTCCACTGTCTCATTATCTGTAGTTAAGAGCTAATGCTCATCAGACTCTCCTCTCATCCAATCTTCCTATGGCCTCTGTCCACAGCAATCTTTGTGGCTGGCCTCTGCCTCAACTGCCTAGGCTGCCTGGAGGACCTGCTGCGGCCTTTCACCTTCTTCCCTCTCTCCTGGGTGGTTCCATGAGGCTTCCTCCCAGGAGACGCCTCACATGAAACACGAAAGATACTTCCCCCCTTGGATCTAAACCAGAATTCTCCAAATTCACGCCCCATATCTTTCAACTTTTGGTACAAGTTGAGTACAATGGATTTTCTGTACCTTGCCCACAAAAGATGTTCAGTAATTACTGGCTTTGCACTCACCAGTAATAGGCAGGAGCTGGAAAAGTTTGAGTTGCTGTAATGGAGATTTCTACTAAACTAACATCTTTCAAACTTATGTTTTACAGAACTCCAATTCTTTGAGTTTTAAGGTGTTACTGGGAGTGGGAGGAGACCAGGATTCTTTGGTTAAATATGCAAACACTGGGTTTTATAAAGTCAAATGAGTTCCTTTACTGTGGGACTGTTGATGGCCCATCTAATATGCTACAGTGGTTCTCTCAGAGGAGAGTATCAGGGAATATCACACAAAGCATTTCTTGACTAACCTTCTGATTCCACATTCTTTTTCAGGGAACATCTTCCAGGCCTTAATTTCTCCTTTATCAAATGAATACTTACTTCATAGGACTATTACAAGGATTGAATAAGCTAATACATGTAAAATGCTTAGAACAATGGTAGGCAAATAATAAGCAGTCAAGAAGAATTAATTGTAATTATCACTAATTTTCCCCCCATGCTGATATTTAACATGGCAATATTCCCAGAAAGGTGAGACAAGAAACTTTTTACTGTACAGTTGGTCCAACGTATCCATGGATGCAGAACCTACGGATATGGAGGGCCAAATGTACCAGGGCATTTTATATAAGGGACGTGAGCATCCATGAATTGTGGTATCCACGGGGCTTCCTGGTACCATGTCCCCACAGACACCGAGGCACAACTGTACAGTAACTGCCATTGCTGCTGCCAAGTAGATGGAAATTAAGGCATGAGAAGCACTGCTTGAGGCTACAAATAAAGAAGACATTTAGAGAAATAATTGATAGATATGGCAGAGTTAAGCTATCAGTAAGACACTTAGATCTTACAGGAAAAGCACAAAGTTAAAAGGATCTTATAAATTTTCTTCATTCCAAAAAGGAAAGGCCTTGAGTATTTTAAAGGCTAAGGCAGTGCAAATACTCAGTACAGTCTCCAGTACAAAGTAAGCACTCAATAAAACCTTGACGAAAAACCTGAAAGATTAATGGATAAATGAATAGTACCTCAAATAACTCATATATTACTTCTAAATCGCTATAAAACAACACTTAGGTGGAAGATGAAAGTAGAAAGAAGGTTGCCATATTCTGTTTAAGAGGTGTTAGAGGCACTTGATTACATTTAATCCTGCAGGTAAGTCGCAATAAAATCTGCTAAAAAAAAAATCAAATATACTATAAAGGTAATATTCATAGTAGACAATGGTGCTGTTTACATGACATTTATCTTTAATAAACTAAAATAGTTACCTCACATTTATAATTTATATAGAAATTTGTAATTTATAAATTTACACCGGAATCTCTACCTGTTCACCTGCGCTCGTTTTAGAACTTTGCAAAATTTTATAAGAACTGAGAAATATCAGAAACAGAAAACTAAACTATGAATAATTAAATGGTTTAGTGGAAGGAAAAAAATGCATTTTATAAAAATCACCAAGGCTCTTCCCAACAAATTTTTTTCTTGGTAACAACAATCTCAAACACTCTGGGTTTTTAAAAAAAATCAAGATTCTAAGGCTATGACCTCACAACAATATCCCTGCTTCTGTCTTCCAGCTTCTTCCTTTTGATAACTCTCCTTCCTTCCTCCCCCTCTCTCTTTCTTCCTCTTAGAAACAAATAACCTGATAATGTTCACATTAAAAACTTTCAGCAAACTATAGGCCAAGGCCAAATGTGGCCTGCTGCCTGTTTGGTATGTCAGATGAGAGACGATTTTTTGTTTTTTCTTTTAACAGTTTTAAAGGGTTGTAAAATAAAAAATAAAGACAAATACGAAATGGAGATCTTAAGTAGCATGCAAAGCCTAAAACGTTTACTATTTGGCCCTTTATTGAGTGCTGACCCTGCTCTAGGACAATATTTAGCAGCGCTTACTCAGCAATTTCAGATAATTCACATCAATATAAGTTCACAGTGAATCATTCAGTTTTACAAGGGTAATTGGAGTAAAACCATAACAATATTTGTTCTCATCATGTATACCACTTAGTTCCAATAACCAACTACATTTTTTTGCTAGCACCAAACCCAGGAAATTATGGAAGTTCACATACCAGACTCAGACCACCCGGACAACAATACTTCAGTTATAAAGCTAGTCCAGGGGCTGGGGTAGCCTGGACACAGGAAACCCTTTCCTCTCATGGGAATTCAGACCAGCTGATAAGGGAAGTATGTTCTAACCATTTTCTCCTATTGCACATTCCCCCAAATCCACTTAGCTAAAAAAAAAAAAAAAAAAAAATTCTCGTTTCTCTGAAGTCTACCCCAGTCAAGATATGTATACATTTTGAAATCTCCACTGTACTTTCTAATTACATTTTCTGACAGAGTTCTCTCAAAAGTATTCAAGAGAAAACAAACTCAGTGACTCACTCCAGAGCAGGTCTCAGAACTCTGACTTTTAATGCTTCTAATATTCGATTTAACTCCACAAATGGTTCTTTCTGGCTTGGGTCCACAGAAAGACCAGATTCCTGAAAAAAACAGAACTTTTGTTAGTAATCAGAGTAAAGAGGTATGGTAAAAGCATATTCTAAAGTATAAAATATGAGGAAAGACATTAAAGATACCTTCTTTTCATGGGTCTATGCATAACTGATTCACCTGACTATATACCTGAAACTAACACAACATTCTAAGTCAACTATACTCCAATAATTTTTTTTAAAAAACATAATTTCTTTTTAAATGTGTTTCTCTTGATGATTGAGCCCTAGTATCATTCTTCCTCCTTTTTCATAACAGTAAAACCCCAAATTTCAACTGGGCACAGAACCGTATGGAATAAAGCTGGGCATGGCTTCACAAGGTATTAAGTCCTAGCCAGCGAAATACAAGCATATACTCTTTGCCCCTTCTTGGAATACAGTACAGCTGGAGTTCTGGCTATCCTGGACTATGAGGACAAGGGACACCTGAGAAACAGGAGAGCTACAAGGAGCCTAGGTCCCTAAGAGCTTCATGGCGCACAGCTACCATATGTGCTGTGGGTGGCATACTACCTCCTATTTCTATGTAAGAAAAATAACTTCATTTTTGTTTAAGCCACGGGTATTTGGGGTCTCTGTTACTTGTAAAAAACTTAATCCCAAATGACACAGTTTACTTTAGGAAATTCATATGGACACACACACAAAATCCCATAAGATACAGAGAAAGACCCGAGTTCTTTCTTATCTGAAGTGCTTAATACTGAAAAGACTTAGAATAAGTTTGGTTTACACACTGGCTTTAAATTATTTAACCCTATGGTCTATGTTTTTCTAAAAAGGAAGATACAACAGCACCCAGTGCCTCAGGAACAGAATTTGAAGACACATGAACTGGAACTGAATCTTACTTAGTTCCTCCACTATGGCTTGTAGGTCTTGGGCAGGGGGCTTCTCCAGACCTCAGATTCCTCATCTATAGAGCAGGAGCAATAATTGCTTCCTCTCAGGGTTGCAGTGAGGAAGAAAAGCACAGCTAGGCTGGTGGTAAATACTCAATACAGGGCCACTGCTAATATTCTGATCACGTGGTATTGGTAAACTGTTCTGAGATCCCTAAGTTCACATCTAATAGAAATAAAAGACAAATGCTACTCACTTGAAGTAAATTTTAGCTTGAATTCATTTGAGGAACAATTCTTTCATCTGGGCCAGATAAGAAGAACAAATATAAACCTCTTTGTCCTTTTCTTCATCTTTGCTATACTAACCTTCCCTATCAAAGGGAAAAATGTTTCAAAAAGTATTATCACTTCTGACCCTTCACTGGGACGAGTGTTCTGGGGCAGGAATAAGGACATAATCTGAGTAACAAGTTCTAGGCCTATCATTTTCACCAACTTAAAAAAAAAAAGAACAATTCCTGCTGTGGTGCAACAGGATCCAACAGCACCTCTTGAGTGCTTGGATGCAGGTTCAATCCCCAGCCTGGCACAGTGCATTAAGGATCCAGTGTTAACACAGTTGTGGATTAGGTTGCAACTACACCTAGGATCTGATTTCTGGCCCAGAAACTCCATATGCTGTGGGGCCTCCAAAAAAGAAAAGGAAAAAAAAGAAAGAAAAAGATATACTTCCTAGTAAAATGAGGTCAGCCCTGGTGATTTAAATACTAAAAATCTACCTACGGCTAGAGACTTAAAAATGGCACAGCTGCCTGGTTTGTTTCAGCCTCTTGAAGTTGGCACGTTACCTGGCAGAGCTCCTCAGCTACATCCAGCATCCCTTGTCGAAAGAAGTGCTCCACCATCACCTCATTGAGGAGCCTCTGGCTGTCTGCCTGCCAGCAGCCGTCTATTCCCACACTGCTAATGTCAGAATCAAAATTCTGAAAAACAAGAAAGTGCATCATGAATTGCCCAGGATACACACTTTATACGTTTTCACCCCACTTACTTAAACAGAAAGAATGGCACGCGTTTCACTCTGAGACACCTCCAGTAAGTACCCAATTCCAATTTATCTGAAGCCTCTGACAGGATGGAATTTTCTCAATGCTCTTTTCTAAACCTTGTCACTCTCATTGATTACTGCTGGAAGTGTAATAAACAGGTGCATTTTTTGAGGGTATTTGGGGAAAATACATAACCTTATTACTGATTTCTGTGAATAAATTGATTTCCAGGCATTATACGATAGCAGTGTTTTCAGAGGTGTGCAATGATGCCTGTAAAAGCATGTTCAATGCAGCATTGTCTGAAAGGGAAAAAGAAAACCCATAATGTCCAGCAGAGGATTATTAACCCATGGCACATCCCAACAACTGCAGAGCCAAGGTGGGAGTTGGGGAAAGAGGAATGGCCAGACGGTTAAGAGAGCAGGATCTGGGACCAATGGACCTGGGCCTGAATCCTGGTTTTATCTTATCAGTTGTGTGATCTTGGCCAAATTACTCAAGGTCTTTGCACCTCAGCTTCCTTATATTTAGTAAAGAAAATAACAGTACCTCCCTGTTATGGGCTGAACTTCATCCTCTCACAGTTCTGAGGCTGAAGTTCTAACTCCCAGTACCTTATAAAGTTAAAATGACATCATTCGGGTGGGCCCTCATCTACTAAGACTGGTATCCTTATCAAAAGAGGAAATAAGGGAGTTCCCTAGTGACCCAGCAGTTGGGGATCTGGCGTTGTCACTGCGGTGTGGAATGCTGTGATGTGGGTTCAATCCCTGGCCCAGGAACTTCTGTGTGCCATGGGCACAGCCAAAAAAGGGGCGGGGGGGGATTAGGACACAGACAGGTAGAGGGGAGACCATGTGTTACAGACTGGATGTCTATGTGTCTCCCACCCCACCCCCCAAATTCCTACACTGAAGCCCTAAAAACCAGTGTGTATTTGGAGACAGAGTCTGGGAGGTGATAAAGGTTAAATGAAGGCATAAGGGTGGGGCCCTAATCCAGCAGGGCTGGGGCTCTTATAAGACAAGGGAGAAACCCCAGGGCTCCCCGTCTCTCCACCACATGAGGACACAGTGAGAAGATGGTCATCTGCCAGCCAAGAAGGCGGCTGTCTGCCCTCAACAGGAAATACAGTGGCCAGCCACCCTGATCTTCCCAGTCTCCACCAACACGGTGACCCGGAACTTCTACTCTCCAGAACTGTGGGAAAATACATGTCTGTGAGCCGCCCGGTGTGCGGTACTTTGTTAAAGCAGCTTTAGCAAATCAACACCTCCCTACTGGTTCCATGAAATGGTAGTTGCTACTGTGCTAGTTTTTGCTATTCACAATTAAAAAGTGAGGCTCACTGCTCTGTATCTACTGGCATGGAAAAATGTCCATTAACACTGTAAGTGAAAAAAAGCTACTTCTATATAACTAAATGCCATTTCTCTAAAAAAAAGCAAGAGAGCAAGAAAGAAAAGAAAACTTGCAAATGCTTATAGAAAAAAATCTGAATGAATAAATACACTAAAGTATTATTAGCAGAGATTATCACTGGTGATTATCACTCTCCACGCAAAGAGCCAATATTCCTCTTAGGTCAAGCTAAAAGATTTTGTAAAGCACATGTGTGGATGGTTTAGGTTCCAGGTAACACAGATCCCACCCAGTCTCTCCCACCAGATGCAATTACAAAATCAGGACTGAGCGGATAAGCTATGTGAGGAAACTACAAAGTTAACAGTATGAAGTGGGTTGGGAAAGAAGGCGAACTGGTGGCGAGTTCACTCCTTTTCTCCCTCCAACATCTCTCAGCCTGGATGCAGTGTAGCCAAAACCCAGAACTGGGCGCCCAGAATGTGGCCGGAGAGCTCCAGGAGAAGCTCCAGTTGTGGCACATGGATCAGGAATGGGTTCTCCTACCAAGAAAGAAGGGGAGGAGTTCTGTGAGGCAGCAGGTTGATGATCTAGCATTGTCACTGCAACAGCTCAGGTCACTGCAGTGGTGAGGGTTCCATTCCTGGCCCTGGTACTTCCACATGCCTTGGGTGAGGCAGAGGGAAAAGGAGGAGGAAGGGACAGAGGGAGGGAGAGAAAAAAGAAAAGAAAAGAAAAAAAAAGGAAAATCACATGCTTTTTTACCTCCACTTTCTTGCTCAAGTCAGTCTGCAGTTAAATGAGTTTACATTGTAAATAAGTCCCTTCCCAGCAGTACCTAGATTATGTTTGACTAACAACCAGGGGGACAAGAATCTTGGGAGACCTTCAGAACTGTCTACACAGCAGGCAACCTAAAACTCTGAGAGAAGGGATCCTTTCTTTCCAGTCAGGGGAGCTATGGTCCCAGGAGGGAGGGACAGGACAGTGCAGTGCTGGTGGGATGGTGGTGAGCTGGTGAGGACAGCTGCCTACCAAGAGGGAGGGACAAAAACCCCCACTGCATATTTTCTGTTCTTCTACCTACCTTGTAGCCCAAGATACACAATAAATGTAATAGAGAGCAGGGGTATATAAAGAACCAGCCGCCAGGCAGGATGATGAAAAGACAGCCCCAGGGAACCATTAAGTATCAGGGGAGGGAGATCACAGAGAGGAAGGAACTCAGAAAAGTAACCCCCTTCCCCACCTAATGTAGTTTTACTAACTCCTGGGCTCAGCCTCAGGTTGACTCTCACACCACAGCCTGAAAACTGAAGGAGGGGATAGACCTAGTTCCTAGGTCCCACAGTGGCTGCTGTTTGCACACAAACAGGACATATCTCAATAGCTCTGTAATGGCTTTGCAAACGAAGCTAATATTAACATGACGACAGAGAAGACTGATCAGAACTGGAGCCTGAGCCCAACCTGGTCGAGTGCCCACTAAAACAAAAGCACTCGTATTTCTGTAGAATTTAAACAGGACTCGGAGTCTCAAAACACACTATTAAAAATGTCCAAAATACAATCCAAAATTTTTTGGCATATGAAGAACCACGAAAATCTAAATTTATGAGAAAAGATGTTCAACAGACAACAATACCTAGATGACACAGACGTTAGTATCATCAAAGACATTATAAGTTTATTCAAGTTGCAATTATAAAGTTAATTTAAGAAGGAAGAGCAAATACTTTCAAACCAAAGACAGAAAGTCTTAGCAAAGAAACAAGATACAGAAAATCACAAGTAAAAACCCTGTGGATGGACTCAATAGCAGAATGGAGGTGACAGCACAAGTCAGTAAAGACACATAAAAATTATCTAATCTGAACCACCAAATAAAGATAGGGAAAAAAAAAATGAAAAGGGCCCCAGGGACCCATGGGACAATAACAAAAGATCATGTCATGTTACTGGAGGGCTGCAAGAAGAGTGTAGTGTTGAAAATTTTTTTTTTTTTGTCTTTTTGCCATTTTCTTGGGCCGCTCTCGAGGCATATGGAGGTTCCCAGGCTAGGGGTTGAATTGGAGCTGTAGCCACCGGCCTACGCCAGAGCCACAGCAACGCGGATCTGAGCCGCGTCTGCAACCTACACCACAGCTCACGGCAACGCTGGATCGTTAACCCACTGAGCAAGGGCAGGGATCGAACCTGCAACCTCATGGTTCCTAGTTGGGTTCGTTAACCACTGTGCCACGACGGGAACTCCGAAAATTTTTTTTGTAGTATTTCCCAAACTTGGCAAAAGACATAAATCTACAGATTCAAAAAGCTCAGCCAACTCCTAAAGGGATAAATTAAAAGAAATCCACAATCAAGACACCTCACAAATCAAACTGCTAAAAACTGAAGACACAAAAAAACTCTTAAAAGTAGTTAGAGAAACATGGCACAAGGCTTACATGGGAACTGTGAGTCTTTGCTTTTTTTTCCTTCCCTTTTTTAAGGCTGCACCTGGGGCATTTGGAAGTTCCTGGGCTAGGGGCCTAAGCCACAGGCACAGCAACACCAGATTTGAGCCACATCTGTGACCTATACCGCAGCTTGGGCCAATGCCGAACCCTTAACCCAATAATTAAGGCCAGGGATCAAACATGTGTCGGGTTCTAAACCCAATGGGCCACAACAGGAACTCCAGAACTGTGATTCAAATGACTACAGATTTCTCAATAGAAACCATGGAGACCAGAAAAAAGTGGCACATTTTTCAAGTATTAAAAAAAGAACTGTCATCCCAGAATTTTAAATTGAGAGAAAATATCCTTCAGGAACAAAGATAAAAACATTCTCAGATGAATAAGAGCTGAATTTGTTGCCAGAAGATCTGCTCCAAAAGAACTGCTAATGTTCTTCTGACAGAAGGGAAACTGTACTAGAAGACAACCTGAAGGAGTTCCCATTGTGCCTCAGAGGGTTACAAACCCAACTAGTATTCATGAGGATGCAGGTTCAATCCCTGGCCTCGCCCAGTGGGTTAAGAATCCAGTGTTGCTGTGGCTGCGATTCGACCCCTGGCCTGGGAACTTCCATATGCCTCGGGTGCGACCCTAAAAAGAAAAAAAGAAAAAGAAAAGACAACCTGAAATATCAAGAATGAAGGAATAACCTCATGGTCTCAAAGTTTTCCCTGTCCAATTTTACTTCCACCCCATTATCTTTCATAGGCATTAATCCCCTTAAACCTCTTGCATTTCCTTTTTTTTAAGCATATAAATTTAATTAGATGAGATCATTTATATTTTAACTGAAGTTACAATCTCAGATGTCACTGCTTAAATACAGCCCAAGCAATACATGGTTATTTTAAAGCACCTACAGGAACAGGCAGTAAGTAATCTGTAGTAGAGATTACATACTACCTACCATTTACAATCACCACAACGCAGGACAGCTCTCCTCTCCACTCCAAAATTCGGCACATTTTTCTTTAAAAAGCTATCTACTCTTAGATGTCAAGTCAGTAGCCTAAAACTAAATATATACATTAACATTTGGAATTGCTCAGACAAAAATGAAAATGCAAAACTCCTCCCAGAGTCTTAATTTTTATTCATTTTCTTTTGACAGACCCCTTTCTTGGCCTCGTACTTTAAGAATGGAAACGATACACAGGACCTGGATGCTAAAGCAATAATAGCACCCATGCCCTCAATGAAGAGACTGTATCTAGCGTGGAAGAAAAGTCAGAATTGCTAGGATAAGGTTTGCTTATCAGATTCTGCTGGCTGAGAGATGACTTTTTAACAATCATCAACAATTATTACATCTTTATGCCGCCTATGACAACTACAACACCAGAAGTAAAGACGGTGCTACTTTGCTTCTCTTCTGGACTAGGACATAGGCCTAGAAGCGTGATTGATGCCACAGATACTCTCCCACATTTTATTCCCCCAGACAAATGGCCATTCAAATGAATAAAGGAATGGGTTTCTGAAGATGACAAGAATTTATTTCAAACTCAAGAATCTGCCTATAACTCTCTGAATGTCTGAATGTACCCGATAAGCAAGAATCATTGAGACTAATTAAGATTCCTCCCTGATCCATCAACCTCATTCAATCCAAATACAACCTTCAGATTTCTACTCATTCATTCCATGATTATTCCCCTATTCCATCAACTCCCAACAAATTCATCAGTTGTCCATTCTGCAGGAAAGAAACAAAACAACTTCGGAAGACACAATGGTCAGCTCAAAGCACAGAACATATTTTTTTTTCTTTCTACATTAATTTTTAATTTTTAAATTTCTATACAATTTTTAAAAAGTTTTTGTCTCCCAGTAGTTTTGTTTTGTTTTAAGAAGTATGGTTGATTTATACACGATTTTAAAGGTTACAGGACACTTAGAACAAAATGTTGGCTATATTCCCCATTGTACAATACATCCCTGTAGCCCTTACTACACTGAATAGTTTGTACCTCCCACTCCCCACCCCATCACCCTCCTTCCCACTAGTAACCACTAGTTTGCTCTCTCTGTGAGTCTGCTTCTCCTGTTATATTCACCAGTTCATTGTCTTTTTTTGATTTCACATATGAGGAATATCACACAGTATCTGTCTTTGACTTATTTCACTTAGCATAACACCTTCCAAGTCCATCCATGTTGCTGCAAATGGTATTATTTTAGTCTTTCTGTGGGTAATATTCCATTGTGTCTATGAACCACATCTTCCCAATCCATTCCTCTGTCAATGGACATCTAGGTTGCCTCCATGGCTTGGCTACCGTGATCAGAAGCACAGACCATATTAAGACAGACAATTTTTTCGGCAGTACATAAATACTGGTCATCTAGAAATTTTTTAAACGTTAAGAGTCTAGCATTTAAACAAATTTAATAGTTTGGTAATAATGCTCTCCATGTAACTTTATTTCTATAAAGGGTTCCAGAGTCACCACAAAATAGGTGCTAAGAATAATCAAATACCCTTACTCTTAGGATATCACTACTACATTCAAGTTTTATAACTTATTCCCTAGTATCAGAAAATACAACTAAGCAGGAATAAGCAAGGCATTAGATGAAAATTTCTGAGCTCCCTTCTACCATTCTGATTTTCCTGTTTAAACCACTGAGGTGATAAGTAAACTTTTTCATAGCTTATTTTCTGCTCACATGTAGTAAAAATTAAAGCTAAAATTTTATAAAAAGAGGTTGAGGAAATGCAGAACAGCCTTTTGATATAACTGCACGTTCTTACTGTTGCATCAGAGCAAGGATCAGTTCCAGCCCATGTTGCTAGGTGACCAAATTCATTTTCGTGGCTGCCCAGGAAACTGGCAGCATAGCACACAAGCAGCAGCTAGTAAAGAGAAATATCTGACTAGTAGCACTTCTGTCTTACTATACTTTTTCCTTTACATATTACACACAATTTTTTTTTTTTTTTTTAGGCTGTACCCACAGCATGCGGAAGTTTCCGGCCAGGGACTGAATACCCACCACAGTGACACAAGCCATAGTAGTGACAATGCCAGATCCTTAACCCTTCCAACACCAAAGAATTCCTCTTTCCATATTTTTAGACAAAAAAAAAAAAAAATGCAAAGACGTTCTTAAATGTGAAGACAAGATTCAAAAAACAATCAAAAGCAAAAAAACACACATTCAAAGGTATGCCTGCCTAGAAAAGATGTTTGAGGTTAAGACGAGAAATCCAGGAGTTCCTTGGTGGCTATGTAGAGCTATGACTCTAGTTACAACTGTGGTGCGGGCTGGATCCCCAGCCCAGGAACTTCTACATGCCACGACCTAGGCCAAAAATTAAAAAAAGGAAGAGGAAGAGGAAGAAGAAGAGGAGGAGGAAAAATCCAGGACACACAAATTCATATAACATCTCATATACTTTTAGTATCATTCACTTTGTTTTTTGCTTTTTAGGGCCTCATGTGTAGCATACAGAAGTTCCTAGGCTAGGGGATCAAAACAGAGCTACAGCTGCTGGCCTACACCACAGCCAAAGCAACACAGGATCCTTAACCCACTGAGCAGTGCCAGGGTTGGAACCTGCATCCTCATGGTTACTAGTCAGGTTTGCTACCGCTGAGCCACAACGGGAATCCAATCATTCACATTTTTGATGGATTAAGTTTTTTTAAAATCTGAAAGCTAGGCAGAGAAGGAGTAAATAAAACATTGTCATGAAACTATGAAATCTAAACAAACTATCCTACCTCTTTGCCACATCATGAACATGCTTACAAATTGGTTAGGATTTAAGGACTGGCCATCATTGTTCACTATCCAAAACCAATCCATTTCTGAAATACATTTTATGAAGCTGTAATTATTGGGCAGGTAGTGATAAACAGTACATGACAGAACTCAGTATTTGTTTTAATTCCTAGGTGACAATTCTTTAATAACTGTTAATTTTTTTTAAGACTTTTCCATCTATTTTTGAAGAAAAGTTGGCATGTGAACCTAACAATGTACCTACCAGGAATCAATTTCCCTTCTAAACGTCCAATGAATCTGGTTTAGCAGTGAGAGGCAGACTGCAAAGGATACTTAACAGAGGAGTTCCTGTCGTGGCTCAGTGGTTAACGAATCTGACTAGGAACCATGAGGTTGAGGGTTCGATCCCTGGCCTTGCTCAAAGGGTTAAGGATCCAGCATTGCCGTGAGCTGTGGTGTAGGTCACAGATGCAGCTCAGATCCTGAGTTGCTGTGGCTGTGGCGCAGGCCGGCGGCTACAGCTCTGATTAGACCCCTCGCCTGGGAACCTCCATATGCTGAGGAAGTGACCCTACAAAAGGCAAAAAGACAAGAAAAAAAAAAAAAGGAATATTTAACAGAGAACAAGGAGACCTGGATTCTGGTTCCCTGCAGCCTGGGAAAAGATAGCTACTTCACTTACAATCCAGGAAAGATTAGTATCCAAAAAGGTCTTATGTTTTATTTTTTAGCCGTACCCACAGCATATGGAAGTTCCTAGGCCAAGGACTGAATCTGCGCTGCAGCTGAGACCTACACCACAGCCACGGCAACACCAGATCCTTAACCTAACACTGTTGAACACTGGGAATTCCTAAAAGAGGTTTTTTTTTTTAAAAAAAAAAAATCCCTGCTGGAGTTCCCAGTGTGGCTCAGTGGGCTAAATACCTGATGTAGTCTCTGTGAGGATGAGGGTTTGATCCCTGGCCTCACTCAGTGGGTTAAGGATCAGGCAGTACCACAAGCTACAGCATAGGTCGCAGTGGGGCTTAGATCTGGTGCTGCCATGGCTGTGGTGCAGGCCTCAGTGGCAGCTCTGATTTAACCCTAGCCTGGGAACTTCCATATGTCTCAAGTGCGGCTGTAAAAACAAACAAACAAAATCCCTACCAATCTATAAAAAGGACAAATAACCCAGGAGAAAAAATGGGCAAATAACCAAGAAATTCACAAAGGGGAAAATTCTAATGGCCAAACATATGAAAAGATGCTCAACCTCAAAGATGATGAAGGAAATGCAAATTAATACAACTGGATACTATTTCACATCCATGTGATTTGACTGACTTTTTTTTTTTTTAAGTCTGATAATACCAAGTGTAGGCAGGAACTGAGGAAATAGAAACTGCCACATATGTTCAGTAGGACTGTAAGTTGCTATCAACCCTTGGGGGGAAAATGCTAAATTTTTACTAGCAAACTTAGTAAAGGTGATGATGAGGCACATGCCTTATGACAAAATCATTCGTATTTAGACATATACCAGAGAGCAGTGCTTTGTCAACCATGAGTTGGAAAATAAATGCACTAGTGTCCAATAATCAGCATTTACAGATGTCGCTCCCTTTTGACACATTCCAGTCTCTCCTCTGCACCTCTATTTTAGATATCAAAAGTTAAGAGATGTGTAGATTGTGCCAGATCAAGGAAGGGGCAGGGACTTACCCACCCTGGTAAGTCCTTAATGTCATAAACAAAGGGGAGTAATGTCATATGGTCAGACATACGCCAAACTACTCTGCCGGGCTTTTAAAAATTTTTAAGATCCTTAAAATGCCCCACAATCTATCTACCTGTCTATCTCTCACAATTATTTTAACTGTTATTTCACATACCTTTCTACTCCCGTCAAGCTGCTTCCTTATCTGAACCAGCTACAGAAATCTGCGTGATTATTTTACCAATTCTCCCAAAGACAGTGCACAGCTCTTACAATTCCAGACACACAGGAGAAAAATCCATACATACAGTGGGTGCCCTTAGGGCACTAGAAATTAATTCTTTCAAGGAACTCTAGTTGATAAAGGCTCCTCACAGTCTTAAAATCTGGGCTTTTATCCCAGCTCTTCCATCTGCTTTCCAGTTCTGTGACCCCAGGAAGGTTATCTAATAAGTCTTAGTTTTCACATCTATGTATGCCGACCACAGGTGCTACCTTATGAAGTATTGCTCAAGACTCAACTAAACAATGTACATGAAAATATCTATTAGTACCTATCCCAGTGGTAAGCTTTTGATGCACACTTGCTGAATCTGAGAGCCAGGCCATGCCACCAAACCTTCTGATTCCACATTTAAAAGAGCTTCATTTTTAAAATTTTATTTATTTTTTGCCCCACCTGTGGCATATGGAAGTTCCCGGGTCTGGGATCAAACCCGCACCACTGCAAAAACCCAAGCCGCTGCAGAGACAGTGCCAGATACTTAACCCACTGTACCACAAGGGAACTCCAAAAGAGCTTCATTTTAGAAAACATAAGTTCAGAATCACATTAAAAGAGGATTGGGGGAAGACGGCAGAGTAGAATGACTTAAGCTCACCTTCTCTCACGAAAACACCAAAATTCAAACTAACCACTGAACAACCATCAACAGAACAGACTGGAAACTACCAAAAAAGATATCCTACACCCAAAGACAAAGAAGAAGCAGGCACAACAACAAAAAAAAAGGCAAAGAAAAATGAGCCCTCCCTATTTCTTGTCCCTACTTCTCTCAGCATGTGGGTTTTGTTTCCCACAAAAGACCAGATTCTTTCCATGTGGGCTCACACGTTTCCAGCCCTTTTTCCATAAGTGCCCTGCTGAGAAAGATGCTGGGGAAGAAGGGTGTTAAGGTATCCACCTGGAGCAAACAACGGTGACCAAGCTGGATGGGTCAGACTCATCCTCAGACCATGTGCTGTGGGCAGAGTAGACACGGTACTGAGAATATGGCTGCTCGTATTCAAATCACATGACTTAAAAAGGAACGTCCTCTGGGAGTTCCCACCGTGGCGCAGTGGTTAAAGAATCCGACTAGGAACCATGAGGTTGCGGGTTTGGTCCCTGCCCTTGCTCAGTGGGTTAACGATCCAGCGTTGCCGTGAGCTGTGGTGTAGGTTGCAGACGCGGCTCGGATCCTGCGTTGCTGTGGTCCTGGTGTAGGCCAGCAGCTTAGCCTCAGCTCCAATTAGACCCCTAGCCTGGGAACTTCCATATGCCACGGCAGGGACCCAAGAAATGGCAAAAAGACAAAAAAAAAAAAAAAAAAAGGAACGTCTTCTATCCTGACCATAAAAATATGAGGTTTTTATTAAATGCCTGGCTAGCAATTCGAGGTGGGGGTTGATTTGATATATATTTTAAGGAATATGTCCCTAGCTGCTTCTTATTTCTGTCTTTTTATGACTCTGTTTACCATTCCTTTTCAGTAATTCACCCAAAATATAAAT
The DNA here is from genome assembly GCF_016906955.1 of Phacochoerus africanus. Classification (NCBI taxonomy): domain Eukaryota; kingdom Metazoa; phylum Chordata; class Mammalia; order Artiodactyla; family Suidae; genus Phacochoerus; species Phacochoerus africanus. The sequence continues at coordinate 62,467,322 of NC_062548.1, forward strand.
CAAATTTTAAGTCTATTATTTCAGAATTCAACTTAGTTCTTTCTATTCCTGTTCAAAGTAAGTTTTCTACCCTTTTTCATGTCCTTTCTTCCTTCATAGTAACTTCTCTCTACTACATAAAGATTTATCCATGACATAATAAGAGAACTTTACAGCTAGTACTTATCTGACCTCACCCACTCTACTGAAACTACTGTTAAAGGCTAACCTCCCAAAATTATCTCCCATAGGTATCCTTTTCTCCTCTCATACCGCAGTCATACCTACAAAAGACAGTTCCAAATGGCTCACCTTAAAATATTCTCTATTTCACTTTTTATAGCCTTATTCCATTAATTTTTAATAGTCACCATTTCACCTCATCTATGAATGTAGATGCTCCATCTAGTGGCAGAAGATTGGCTTAGGCAATGTGGTTTCAAAAAAAATTTTTTTACCATTATTTTCCCCCTTAAACAATACCACCCCTGCAAAGGCCTAATGGATTTCCTAGTATAGCACAGTGTTTAAGAACAAAGTCTCGAGTGAGACCTTTCCCCAAACCTTGACTCACCACTTCCAAGCTGTACACCTGGGGTATGTTACTTAATATTTCTGAATATTAGTTCCCTCATATGTAAAATGAGAATAATGTACCCGCATCGTGGGCTATAAATGTATGCAAAGCTCTCAGTTCAGTACCTGGAACATGGTCAACATGCAATAAGTGAGAGCTATTTATTTTCCTACTCTTGACTTCTCCTTAGTCTAATTTCATCCTATTTAATGAGGGCAAGCAAATCCTCAAATGCTTTTATCATTCCCCAGCTTTCCCCCCGATCTCCCTGGACCAAATCCCTAGGCTTTCCATCACCTGCCTTTCCCCAGCCTGGTCCTGCCCTGTTCCTGACAGGGCAGCCGCTCCAAGCAAGTCAGTCTCCGAGAGACTCCGCTCCAGACCCACAGAAGACCACACCTCACAGCTCTGCTGCTGGAGATCTTACCCATTCTTTCTTCCAAGTCAAATTTAAAATATCAACTCCGACTGACAGAACATTGTAAATCAACTACACATTTTTAAAAAACTAAAAAAATAAACTGTCAGCTCCACAAACCTTAACCAAAAGTACCATGATCTTCCTTTACTCTTGAGAGTAAGCAGAGCCCAGCCTGTGCCAACTTATTTTCTGTTGCCTCAGAATCTTCCCAGTTCTTCTGTGTACACGAAGCACTCTTATCCAGCCAAACTAGACCATAATCTCTCAAAGAACATGTGCTATGTTTCACCTTCAACTAACTGTCCCACAGCAAATTTTAGACACTAAAATCTTAGCACTCTTTCTCTCTTGCTCTCTCTCTCTCTCACACACACAAGTCCAAAGCTGCAACTGTTTTAATTGACTTTTCTTACTTAGGAGTTAAACTTAAAAAAAAAAAAAAAGTCAAAAAGACTACATAAAACACTAAAAAAAAAATACTCTAAACAGGAGAGAAGTCTAGATTTTCTTAAAATAGACAAAGAAATAAATAATCCAACACATGATTTGTTTTTACTAAAAAAATTTTTTTTTGCCATAGAACCGTAGGGTCGGTATTACTTATTTTAAATTGCGATTTTACTCTGGGCATCTGAAAACAGTCAACACATTAAAGCAGAAATCTTCAATAACTCTTTATGTTTGCAACAATTAAAACCCAGAAAATGTCTTGGCTAAGGTCATAAACTTCTTTTCTGCATGTGTTTTCAGGGAAGTGATGACTGAAGAGCTTTCAAAGAAGCATTCAGACATTCAAGGAAAAAAATAAATCATTTAAGCATGTCGAAAATGTACTGAAGTTCCTTACTCAAAACCAGCTCATACAAGAGTCACCAGCTTCTGGACTGTCCTCCTCTCAGCAGGGTGGGAACATGTGTCCATGACACAGCGCTCAGAGGCTGCTGGACGGCATTCCAGTTTATTACTCAAGGCTGTTCGCTTGTGGTACTTAAAGGCTTGAGCCACAATGGCTTGACCTTCATCCTGTTTGTTGACAATCCACACAAGTCCACCCAGCCTTTACATAGGTGGCCCAGTAAGCCTGCACAAATTTACCAGGTGCAAACCAGAAGAGCAGGAAGACTTTCCCAAGTCAATGGAGTCTTAAATGACAATGGCCAACACAGAATCCCTCATGTGTGTGAGACGCTCATGAACAAGGTCTAGGTAGTTCTGAGGGGTGAGAGCTTCCTAAGTAAATCCCCCCACCAAAAAAAAAAAAACAAACAAACAAAATAAATAAATAAATAAATAAAAACAAAAAAACAAAACTGGAAGAAAAAATGCACTGAAAGATGTCAAGAGACCTGGGCTAAGACAACCAGGCTTTCTGCTGTGCCCTAGGACCATAATCCAATGAGTACCACCAGTGTCAACTTAATGATGTAGTTTCATATGACAGATCAGAAGAATCTAGAATCCAGGTCACCTAGAACCTCAACTACTTTCAAAGGAACATAAAACTACCAAAAAAAAATTACTTGAAAAAGCCCTTAGAACTTCCACGTACATGAAAAATGTCTTCGAAAGAGAAATGAGTAAATTAAAATATCAGCAACATTCACCTCAAACACTGACCCACCAAAAGAGCCAGAATATAGATTTCTAGGTGTTGCCTTATTATCCATTCTCAAAACAAACTTCCACTTCTAACACCGAATACACTTACATGCCTTGTCTCAAAGAGTAGCCAAAATACTCGACAATCAAAGACTTGCTAGATGGGAGGAAGACATGCTCAGCAGGTCACCAGCAGCTGGGGGACAAGAGTAAAAGACTGCAGAGGCCCATCGCCACCTATTCGCAGAATCTGGGACCTTTCCTCAGATATTCCCTCTGACCAGCTGCTTTGGAAGCTTCAGCTGTTCTCACTGTCAGGGCATCTTCTGGTCCTGCTGTCCCCATGCTCTGCCATACCGGAGGCAGCCTGGGGGTCTGAACCATCACTAGAATGCCTCGGTCACTGTCAGCCACCAAAAATCTGAAGCTTCCTAAATACCAGCAGCGGTGACTTCACCCTAAAGAAACTGAGGGTTTGTCCCCCACAATGACTTCAGATCATCTCTGAAGTGCCCCCACCACCATTCCAGGGGGTCCTTAAGCTAGTACACACCAACAATCACTTCAGGTACTAACTGGAATCATCCAGCGCCACAGGCCCCAAAGGGCTAATGCCAAAGCCACTTGCAAAGTTGTGTGCACCCTCTTGGAGCTAACAAGCAGGCCTCACCATCTCAGAACTATTTCAGGAAACACTCACAGCCTTCCCAGCCTTCGCTGGCAACTGCCTTTGCTGAGCCAAAAATGGGGCTGCTGCCACCAACACCACTTCTCTGGCCTCTTTTGCTCAGTCGAAGCCCTCAGCACTATGGCAGTGGTGAGAGCTCTCCAAAAGGTCATTAACACTTCTGAAGGCACAGTGACCCAAACAGTCCCCAGAGCCCTGCCACTCAACATCCACCCTGGACCTACTGGTTAATGACATCTCCCTACAAGCACATAGTTCTCACTTCTATATTCCATTAGTTTCTATCTATTTACAGCTGTTGTTCTCATGCGTACAAATGAAGCAGCTCCTAAGCCTGGTTTTGGTACAAAGAGCTCTCCCTGGGAGTTTACAACGTGTGAAGAAAAACGTCCATAACCAGTAACAAACTCCCCGATGCCTGAAACAGCCAGAGGTATCACACAGGAACTTTAAGCCACTTCTCTTAGACCCAACTAAGACTATGAATTCCAAGGGCCAAAGTGGCCTGGTGTTAAAATGGTAACTGCTTTAAAGTAAAGCACTAAGTCAAAGATTTAAGAGATGTCACAAGAAAAATCACCCATCACAAGTGACCAGCCTTGGTGGCTAGCAACCAACCCACTCACACACAGAAGGCAACACTGGAGCAAAGTGACCACCATGCTCACAGGATGACACAGGGGAGATAGACTGCAAGGGTGTTACCCTAGTCACCCCACAGCAGAGGCCAGGTCACAAACCAGGGAACTACTCAGGAAGTAGGAAAAGTTACTTCAGTAAGCAAACCCTCCTCAAAGGACATTAAAATTTCTTTGGAAATTTACTCATCCTGACACTGGGAGCAGTAGTCACATAAGCAAATGGGTACAAACCAAGGCTGTAAAAAGAGAAGGCTTTTTTGTTTTGATTTTTGTTTCTTAAGGTTAAGACGGACAGGAAACTTTCAGAATAATACAGTAAAACCAGATCTGCAAAAGTTATTAAAAGCAAGGATGAAAGGAATAGCATAAAATAATCTGCAAAAGCTCACATTCTCAAACCAGTGGTAGGAGATGAAGGATGCTGCTAAAGCCAGTCACACACTTCCTTCAACACCATACCTTATCGATGGCTTTTCCAACCCGAGAAACGCTGCTGTGGATGTCTTTGTGGTCTGAGGCCAATTTTTGAACAGTGTCCTTTATTCTTTTACAGCATTGTGTCAAAACAAGTGAAAGTGTCCCTGATAATTCAGCGTCTTGACCTATAAAAAAAGAAAGAAGACTGGTTATTCACAACAGCAAACCCAAAGATAGCAAGTTTCAAATCAGCCCTTGGGACATGAAAGATGGAAGAAAAGTGAAGAAAACTCAACGCCGGCTTTGAAACAGATGGTCACATTCATAGATAATATTTTTCAAGTGAATACTAAGAAAGCAATTTTAATTATTGTTTGGAATAAGTTTTAAAATTTTACTATGAAATAAATCAATTTTATAATTAGTAAAATTAGAATAGACTGAATAATAATAGTGCCAAGGCATTTTTCGGAAAATACGTCTAAGTGAATAAACTCATTTATTCATCAATTCACTTACACTGTCCAAGTCATTCTCAAAACATTTTGATTACTAAATTTTCTAAAGAGAGATAAGTCTAAATGCTTTGTGTTTTACATAAAGAAGAAAAAACAAACTTGTTTGGATACCATGATGGAAATAGTGAGCAGAGGAGAAAAGGGGGACCATATCCACACCTGAAACAGGGAGGCGTTCTTACCAGTTAAGAATGCTGGGAACCCCCTCGCCCCAAAATCCAAGTTCCCAGACACCAGCCAAGGACCAGCCTTGCAAGCAGAACTTTCTAAGGATTAGCAGTCTCAGGACTGCTAGCAAGGTTGGTTCTTGGCTGGCATCTGGGAATTTGGATCTCAGGAGGGGTCCCACCACCTGAACTGGTTAAAAATGGCTCACTGGGAGTTCCCGTCGTGGCGCAGTGGTTAACGAATCCGACTAGGAACCATGAGGTTGCGGGTTTGATCCCTGCCCTTGCTCAGCGGGTTAACGATCCGGCGTTGCCGTGAGCTGTGGTGTAGGTTGCAGACGCGGCTCAGATCCCGAGTTGCTGTTGCTCTGGCGTAGGCCGGTGGCTACAGCTCCGATTCAACCCCTAGCCTGGGAACCTCCATATGCCGCGGGAGCGGCCCAAGAAATAGCAACAACAAAAAAGACAAAAGACAAAAAAAAAAAAAAAAAGGCTCACTGTGCCTAAACTGTATAATGTGGTTTATGCTGAACAGCTTCCTTCTGGCAGTCTGGCATTTTTGGTATCTACAAGACAGGGGGTGCCTACATGGCCAGTACCCAGTAAACACCTGAATACTAAGTCTCTAATGAGTAGATAACACCTCACACTTGTTACAATTTGATTCCAGAGGAATTAAGCATGCCCTGTGTTGACCCCTGGAAGCTTTCTCCCAGTTTCCTCTGGACTATGCCCACGTGCCTTTTCCCTTGGCTGACTGTGCCTTGTACCCTTCTGCTATAATAAATCTTAGCCATGAGTATGACCACCTGCTGAGTCCAGTGCATCCTCCTAGTAATCACTGGAACCTAAAGGTTGTCTTGGGGACCCTGGACACACATGATCAACCACTGAAGTTACCACAGTTTATATCCTCTGTCCCTGTGCTACTTCTCAGGAAAAAGGGAGAACAAAGAGAACAAATTAGGTTATACTTATCAATTACTTCAAATACCTACACATCCACACCTGTAAGCAAGAGACCTGGCTCCATAAATCCTACTCAATATTATACAGCAGTAGTTCTTAAACATTAATTTACATCAGAATCACCTGGAGGCCTAGTTAAAACAAAATAGTTGAAGCCCTATCTCCAGAGTTTCAAATTCAAGAAGTCTGGGATGGGGGCCAAGAATGTGAATAAGAACCATCCCAAAAGTACAGTAGCCCTAGGATGTTCATTCATTCAACTATTTATTGAGCACTCAATTATGTGCTAGGTATAGCAGGGTCCAGGCAATAACCCCTGCCCTAAAACTCACCTTGTGGTGAGCAAGTAAACAATATACAAAATAAGTCAATTAGACAGTATGACAAAAGACGATTTGGCTGTTGGCAGGGGTGGGACGAAGCTGAGTCAAACAAACAGGGGCGGGGGCTGAGGGCTAAGCAACTGTAATCTGAAACAGGTGGCTGTGGTAGGCCTCCCAGAGAAAGTGACCTTTGGGCAAAGACTTGAAAGAAGTGAGGGAATTAGCCATGTGGGGGTGAAGGATAGCAGAATATGCCATCCCAAAATAGCTTCTTTGGCATAAGGATTATTTTGAGCTGATTGTTTTGAGAAACAGCAAACACGGGAGAAGATGTGAAAATAGAGTAGAAATTACCCTTCTGTAAGAGAAATTTAAGTTTATAAAACAACACTCCATTTGAAGGGTGTCTCCCTCTCTGAAATCGTAAGAAATTTTTATCAATGATGAAAGCTCACACTTAGATTTGCATAACAAGCCTTACTCCAGTTTACTACGCTTCTCGCTTCTCCCGGTGTCTCCCCATTACTGGCCTCTCCCACACCTACCTTTCTTTTGTCTTTGGCTGAAGATGGTATTTAAGCCTGAATTGTAAGCCACCTCTTTGACTCACTCATTTTTTCCTGGGAATCTCCCACATACACATGAGGTACACATGTTAACAAACTGTCTGTTTTTCTCTGATTAATCTTGTATTATAGGACTCTAAGTCAAGAATGTGAAAGGGTAGAAGGAAAATTCTTTTTCCTCCCCTACAGGGGAAAGCATTCCAGACTAAGGGCGACAAGGCCCTATTGCAGAAATATACCTAGACTATTCAAGAACTAGCCAAGAGGCCAGAGTGGCTACAGTAGATTTCTGGCAAAGGAAATCAGGAGGAGACAAAGTCTAAGAGACAAGTGGGTCCAGATCTTCCAGGGCCTTTCTGGCATGGTAAAGACTTTGCCTTTTACTAAGTGCAGGAATATCCACTGCAAGACCGTGAGCAGAACAAGTACATAAACTGATATAACATTTTAATACCGTCATTCTGGCTGACAATAGGAGTCAAAGAGCAGAAGCAGGGAGATGAGTTAGGAGGGGTTGTGGCAGCAATCCAGACTAGAGGACAGAGGCTCAGCCCATGGTGTTAGGTGTGGAGGTGGTGAGAAGGTGGACTGGATTCTGGATATATATATTTTTTTGTCTTTTCTAAGGCGGCACCTGTGGCATATGGAGGTTCCCAGGCTAGGGGTCAAATTGGAGCTGCAGCTGCGGGCCTACACCACAGCTCACGGCAACGATAGATCCTTAACCCACTGAGCGAGGCCAGGGATCAAACCTGCATCCTCATGTTTCCACTGAGCCACGAGAGGAACTCCTGGATATATTCTGAGGGTAGAGCTAACATCATTTTCTGACTGGATATTGAGGAAGAAAAGGAATCATGACTCCAAGTTTTCAGCCTGAGGCAACCAGAAAGATACAGCTGTCTTCAATTAAGATGAAAAAACATTAAGGGCTAAGGACGTATGGGGGGGAGCGGGGGAAGTGAGCTCGAGTGCTCAATTTGGGGCTTGCTAAAGCTGAGATATTGAGGAGTGACCCTAGTGCATATGTGGAGGAATGAGCCAGATATATAAACCTGGAATTCAAAAATAAGGTCAGGGCTGCACATACAAATGTGAGTTACTAGCGTATAGATGATACTAAATGAAATCACCAAGAGAGTCCTGAAGACACAAAGGAGTGGTAAAGGAGGGAGTCCTGGGAACTCCAAGTTTAAGAGACGAAGATGGAGCAGAACTGGAAAAGGAGACTAACAAAGACTACTGAAAGGCCTACCGTGATGCAGGAGGAGAATCAGGGAAGTGTGGTGCTGGGGAAACCAAGTGAGAAAGTGTGTCAAGGAGGATGGTGTAACCAACTGTGTTCTACGCGCTGCTCCGTCAAGTAAGATGTGGACTGAGAGCTGATCACTGATCTGCAGTATGGAAGTTATCAGTGACCATGACAAGGATAGTTCCTCTAGAGGCTCAAGAAAAGAAATCCAGAAGGTTGCAAGGACTGTGAAAATAAGTGTTTCATCCACAACCACTAAGAGAAGTAAATAGATATGTAAACAGAAGATAGTGCTGATAAAGTGCCCAATTCAATGTGGGGTGGCCAAAACAGAAACTGCCCTTATTTCCATTTTTTTAGATGCCCACAGCATGTAAATGTTTCCCGGCCAGGGATCAAAACTGCACCACAGCAGTAACCAGTGGCACAGCAGTGCAGCACCGGATCCTTAATCCTCTGAGCCACCACAGAATTCGGAAACTGCCCTTATTTCTAAATACAAGTGCACAAAGTATCTCTCAGATGCCTCCAACTTCTAATAACAATTTAAGCTAAGAGAATACTTGGTAATTCAGGAAAATTTCAAAATCTGGCTAAGAGGTATTCCATACATACTTTGGAGCAAAAGATATGAATCACTTCAGCAAGCTCTGTTCTGGCTATTGCTGGTCTTTCTGTAACTAGACCTTATCTAACCTCTATGAACTTCTCTGCTTAGACTCAGTCTTCTCAATGCCTGATCAACTCTTTCCTTTCACACTACTCCTCTGGCACAGAATCATATGGAATTTAACAATTTCGTAAGACGCAAAGGGAAGTCAAGTTCTTACTGTAAACTGTATAATCCACAGCCTTATCATATGCCTTGCACATCTGCAGGCACTATTAATATAAGTATTTGGACTGATGGTAAACAAAGCAAGGGAAAAATAAAAACAGTCAAAAACAAAGTCATATTCAACAAATGGTGCTGGGATAAGCAAAAGAATCATACCCGAGAGAAAAATTAACTCAAAATGGAATGAAAACCAAAATGTCAGAGCTGAATTTATCAAATTCGTAGAAGAAAATGGGTGTATTCTTGTCCTTGGCTCAGGCAATGCTTTCCTAAATATGACACCAAAAGCAAAAGCAACCAAAGAAAAAATAATTAAATTGGACTTCATCAAAACTAAGAAACAGTTGTGCTTCAAATATTACCAAGAAAGTGAAAAGAGAACCCATGGGAATAGGAGAAAATATCTGCAAATCTTCAGATAAGGATCTGGTATCTAGAATACATAAAGAATGCCTACAACTCATCAATATCAAGATGGATAACCCAACTAAAAAATGGACAAAGAATTTGGTAGACATTTTATTCCAAGTAAGATATATAACCAATAAACACAGGAAAAGATGTTCAACCTCATAATCAATAAGGAAATGAAAATCTAAACTGCAGTGAGAAACTGCTCACATCCACTGGGATAGCCATAATGAATAGACAACAGTAAGGGTTAACAAGGAGGTAGAGACTTTAGACCCATATACATTGCTCATGGAATGTAAAATGGTGCAACAGCTGTAGAAAACATTCCTCAGAAAGTTAAAGTTACCGTATGACCCAGAAATTCCATTCCTAGGGACATACCCAAGAGAAATGAAAACATATGTCCACACACAAACTTGTACATGTTCATAGCAGCATTTAATAGCCAAAAAATGGAAACAATCCAAATGTCCAAATGATGAATGGATAAGCCAAATGTGGCAAATCCATACAACAGAGTTATTTTTCAGCTATAAAAAGGAATGAAGCACTGATACATGCCACAACATGGATGAATCTTGAAAACATTAAGTGAAATAAGCCAGACACAAAAGGCCACATATTGTTTGATTCTACTTCTATGAAATGCCCAGAATAGGCAAGTAGATCCGTGGTTCCCGGGGGCTGGGGGACAGGTGGAATGGAGAATGAGCTGAAGTTTCTTCTGAGAGTGATGAAAATGTTGTGGAGTTAGATCATAGTTACGGCTGCACAACTCTTAATATACTAAAAGCTAGGAATTACACACTTAAAAGGGTGATTTCTGTGGTATATGAACTTTAAACTCATTTTTTTAATAAAAACCTAAAAAATGCAACCCTAACTCCCATCCATCCAGACATGTCTGTCTCTATACTCAGTAGACAACAAAGTAAACCAAAGGTTAAGACACAAAAAAGCAGAGCCCAAGCTGTAGAGAGGTCATTGGAATTTACCTACTTGAACTTTTATGACCCAATCTCAAAATTCATTGATATTTTCAAACCTTAGCAACTTAGTTTGCTAAGTTTATAAATGATAGATACTAGTAATATAAGGTCAATTAATTAACATTCAGAGTTCGGAGTATGCCCCAAGGAAAAATAATTTCTATAAAGTATTTGGAAGCACAACTATAATGGAATAACATGAAAAAGAATGCTGGAAAAGCCCTGTTCAGAGAGAAAGATTCCACTAATGCATTTTCAAATGGATTCAGTGGAAAGCAGCCAAAGGTAAAAACAGGTCTGAAAATCACTATAATAACCAAGCTGACTGAGATCAAACATCTAAGTCCTAAAGGGAGAGTCCTAATGTTCTTTTGATTTATTTGTCTGAAAACAAAACCTGCCTCTAGGAGAACCCTTCTATGAAAAAAATCTAACTGGATTCAGTTCCTAGAAGTGAAGCTGGGCAATTCCTGGGATAGCCGTCTTTACCATAACTAAGCCAGGTTTGAGGGTAAACACGGAACTGAGGCTGGCCACTGGAGTGGTCACTTTTTACCCAGGATGAAACCCTCTGCCAACTGTGTATTGCAACACAATAAACGTCCCTGGACTCAAGACCCATACATAAGCATGGAAGAAATTGTTCTGAGACAGTGCCCATCATTTATAGTCACCACGAGAACCTTTTTTTCAAAGACTTTTTTTTTTTTTTTTTGGCCAGGCCTACAGCATATAGAAGATCCCAGGCCAGGGACTGAACCCAAGCCACAATTGTGACCTGAGTCACATCTGTGGCAGTGCCTGATCCTTAACCCACAGCACCACAAGGGAACTTCTAAAGACTATTTTTTGAGAGGAGATTTATGTTTACAGCAAAACTGAGAGGGAGGCCCTGAGCTTTCCCATACATACCTTGCCTCAACCCCTAGCCCCCCATGTGTACAGTTTGATAGCTCATTTCTTTTTAGTCCACCGTCTGGACATAACCACACTTCATTCACCCATACACCTACCAAAGGACATCTTGGTGGTGTCTAAGTTTTGGCAATTACGAATAAGGCTGCTATAAACCTCCATGCAGGTTTCTGTATGGATGCAAGTTTAACTCCTCTGGGTAAATACCGAGGAGGATTGATTGCTGTATCTTATGGTAAGAGTAATGTTTAATTTTCTAAGAAATCGCCAAACTGTCTTCCAAAATGGCTGTACCATAAAGGTACCTTTGTTTTTTGTTTGTTTTTTGTCTTTTGTCTTTTCAGGGCCGCACCTGTGGCATATGGAGGTTTCCAGGCTAGGGGTCAAATTGGAGCTATAGCTGCCGGCCTACAGCACAGCCTCAGCAGTGCCAGATCCAGGCCTCGTCTGCAACCCACACCACAGTTCATGACAACGCCGGATCCTTAACCCACTGAGCAAGGCCAGGGATCAAACCCGCATCCTCATGGATGCTAGTCGGGTTCGTTAACCACTGAGCCACGACGGGGACTTCAAGGTACTTTCTTTAAAGGACACTTTTATTATTGGACTTGATTCAACAAGTAAAATAATTAGCGTGTCAGTAAGAGATTTTAAATGCAAGCAAAGAACCAAAACACACAGTTGATCTAAGTTAAAGATAATTCTTCTTTCAGTGCAATAGAATAGTAGCTTTTATAAAGGAATGTTAAGCATGATTTTCTCAGAAACTGGAATAGTCATGATCTCCTCCAAAATCAGACATGTGCCAAACCAAACGAAATATATTTGCATTAACTCCGAAACTGTTTTTATAGAGCCCAACTCAGACTTCAAGCTCTGCCCTTCAGGTTCACTGCCTAGCCATTTCAGGATTTATGTCCATTAGTTTTACAAAAACAGTAAATTAGAAAAATGTTTGTTTGCACAGCTTCCTGTACTGCTCTATCAGGGTTTCACACTGCATTGTAAATATCTATCACCCCCACGAAATTACTTGAACATAGAAAATGATTGTTTAATCTCCTGCGTTTAGCATCACAACCAGCACATATTAGGCATTCAGTAATTATTTACCAAATGAATAGAAAAATAATAGGTCATGTATTACAGTCTCAATTTCAAGCCCAGCACTGGAGACTCTGGCACCACTTCGCTGTAAACCAGTGCCCTCTCGCTGCCACCACTTCACACTCAGCCGCTCCTGGGTACTCTGTTCTCCCCTAGGTTGCTTAAGGTGTACTACGCAATAGCATCACACCCTAAATTTCCCAAACACCAAATAAATACATCAGTCAATACACACACACCAATTTTCAAATAAAACAAATTCACAAAATAGTCCTTGCCCCAGTTATACGTTCCTTCTCTTTTTCAAGTAACACCCACCCCCCCCTCGCAAAAAAAAAAAAAAAAAAAAACCTTAAACATGTAGGTGAAGATCTGGAATAAGAACTCAAAGGCTTGTGTTTTGAGCCAGTCTCCCAAAGCTTGTCAAAGAAGTGAAATACATCGTAACCTTGGTACATTATGTATTCCTATTACAGTGTACCCCAAGTCAGTCTGAAGAAAAGTAGAACAAATTACACATTAAAAAGGTTATCTGGGGACTTTCATTGTGGCACAGTGAATTAAGGATATGGCGTTGTCACTGCAGCAACTCAGGTGGCTGCTGTGACAGGCGTTCAACCCTGGCCCAGGAACCTCCACCTGCAAGGTCACAGCCCCCCAAATTAAAATGAATAAATAAAACTAAACTAAAAGAGTGTCTAGCTCCCTCGAAGCAAAAAAATTACAAAATTCTCAATTCACCTAGGTTTTACAAATAACTTTCAACACAGTTCTATCATTTTATTCATATATTTGTTCCATTATTTTCCTTCATTACTAATCACATGGCTTAAGGCAACGAAGTGTCCCCCTCTAAGACTTACTCATCATTTTGGGCCACTTAATACAAGCAAGACAAAGATATTTTTAACATGGAAAACTAAGTTTTCATCGCTACTCAGTGTTTACATTTTCAATTTTATTTGCCACTTCTCTTTTTGGAACCCTGGGGGGAAAAAAAATCTCAAAAAATTGTACCCACACTGCTAAGGAAAGAAAAGTTTAGTGTTGCTAAAACTAAACAGCTGACTGGTAGGAAGCACTACAATGCTGCTGCTTGATATGTCTGCTCCTTGGCAGATAAAGTTTTAATTTAGTCTATAAAAGGCCCTTTGGAAGGGTCAATGACACCACAAAGAACCTGCCACCTAAGAGTCAAACATGGGAGAGATGAGACTCCTGATAACTGACAGCACCCTATAAAAAATGGCAAGGCACGACACAGGAAGGTATTGCTCTGATGGTGATTATTCACATTTCCCAAAAGGCTGAGCACCTTACCACCTAGAAGTAGAACATTTTGGTAAAAATAAATAGTACTCACCTGAAATCACTTGGAGGAAATAAACAGGCCTCACCAGAAATCACTAAGATTTGACTTAACACGTTTATGAGTATCATGGAGGCTAGAAAAATTTCAGATATCCAAGTTTATAAATGTTACATATACTGCAATTGAGCTCTTGAGTTATTAAAAATAACCCCAGGGAGTTCTCCTGCGGTGCAGCAACTTAAGGATCTGGCGTTGTCACTGCAGCAGCTTGGGTCATGCTGTTGGCTCAGGTTCCATCCCTGGCCCGAATTTCTGCATGCCATAAACACAACAAAAAGTAAACTACAGTTTCATGAAATGGACAGTTATCTTAAATTTGGAATTAAGTGGAAAGCAACATGTCACATGAGTTTTGCTATACAGAGAAAGAAGTCCACTGAGTAAACATAATCCTAACTGTACCTAAATGAAAACTCAGACCTCACAAAGCTATACTCCAGAATTCATTCTAGATTAGTTCCTCTAACAAAGCAACTGAAATAGAAAAAGTCAAAAGGAGACTACTGGAAGAAAAAAAAAAATCTACATTATCCCACTCTTATTTTAAAAAAAAGAAACTTGGAGTTCCTGTTGTGGCTTAGTGGTATCAAATTCGACTAGTAACCACGAGGATGTGGGTTCTATCCCCGGTCTCTCTCTTCAGTGAGTTAAGTAAGGATCCAGCATTGCTGTGAGCTGTGGTGTAGGTCACAGACATGGCTCAGATCCTGCATTGCTGTGGCTATGGTGCAGGCTGGCAGCTGCAGGTCCGATTCAACCCCTAGCCTGGGAACTTCCATATGCCACAAGAGTAGCCCTAAAAGCAAAAGCAAAACAAAACGAAGAACCCTAACTGCTTTAAAATAAGCACAATGAAACCAAAGACAAAACAGGAGGGGGAAAAAAAAATAAAACTAACATCAAAAAGGGAGGAAGAAATTATGACATTCAGATTCAACTAACATTTTTGGAGCTCTGAGTGCCCTGTGTCAGCAGAGTTTTGTGTACGGATTAAGCGTCCTACACAGATTAAGAAATTCGGGATGCAAATAAAAGGAGATGAAGGCTAAGAGCCCAATATTGATTCTAAAGCGGTTGACAAGGTGAACATGGATGTACTTGCAAGATACTAAAACAGAAAAGCCTGGAACTTGAAATGTTTAGGTTGGTATTCAATACAGTAACAAAAGGACTGGTTCATTCTGTGAGTAGCAAACTAGACTGTGGCCTATTGAAGTTTTCAGCTTCTTATGAGCTACCTCAGCCTAGGACATAGCAGTTGCTCAACAGAGAGTTACTCAGAGAAAGAAGAAAAAGGCACAAATAGAAAACACTCATTTTTTTCTAGAGTCAGACACACTGAAAACAAAACAAACTTTGTGGTATATTAGTAGCTGGCAAAGGTACAAAGAATAGTATTTGCTGGTCAAGCCCTGACCTTTCTGAATAGATTTATAGATTCACAGAGAGGTGTTCTGACCCACTGCACCAAATCACAGCCCAGCGTACTGCAAAACCAAGCACAAGAAGAAACAAAAACAGAGATCAGCTTTAAGAGCTAAGTGACAGGGCCAGGTGCTCCTGGAGCAGAGAGCTAGACCTAGTGATGGCAGAGGGGAAAGAGGCAAAAGCAGGATGTGAAGTGAGAACCGGCCAGCGAAAGGGAGGACGACGTAGGCACAAAGTTTTACATGTCTGCTAGAACAGTCCCACGTTAGAATTGGTTTACTCCCAATGTGAAATACAGAGAACTAATCTCTAGACATCCAGGTATCTCTGAAGTGAATGGCTGAACTAAATAAGGTTTCTTTCAGCATTTAAATGTGGGCTTCGTATTTAAAAATCAAACGCTAATTTCTACCTTCCTCTCTCCTAACCTTCCAATTTTCTGCCTGGTTCTATAATTATCTCCTGTCACTCAAGCTCAAAACCTGGGATTAACCTTTGATTTTTCCAACCCTTCTCTCCCACTGTGCACCAAGTCCTGGTAATCTCTTCCCTCAGGAGATCCCATGCAGGGGTCTCTTTACAACTCTACCACCTCTAACCCCAAACA
Organism: Phacochoerus africanus; assembly: GCF_016906955.1. Classification (NCBI taxonomy): domain Eukaryota; kingdom Metazoa; phylum Chordata; class Mammalia; order Artiodactyla; family Suidae; genus Phacochoerus; species Phacochoerus africanus. The sequence goes on from NC_062548.1 coordinate 62,483,112, forward strand.
GGTCCCTAATTTCATCGCTCAAAGTTAAAAGGGACTTTTAACCTTAACTTGTCTTGTCTCTAACCAAACCTCAATCCCAACTCCAATCAACCTAAATGCTAATTGGTCTCAGATCATGACCCTGTCCCTTCCCTGTTCAAAATCCACCTGCTTCTCTGTCATTCAGTATCTTGCCAGTCTACCACTTTCTCTGATATCCATGACTCTTTAAAACCTGATTGCAATTTAATTTTCATGTTTTTATCCCATTTCTCCCCGCTGTGGTCCTTCCCTGCTCCCAGGTTAGAAAAGTCTAACCTGGTCTCAAATCCTACCCTATCATCAGTACCATTCAATCAGCGTTTGGCCAACCCTATACATATGGCCATGAACTGTAAAAACACATTGGGCTCATCTCCCTAATGAGATAGAAAGTTCTCAGTGCATAAGGACCATCACTTGTCCCCTGTAACTCCCACAAAATTTAGTCTAGTTCCACATGTAATTGACCATTAATAACTAGTGACTGAGTGCTCTACAGTTCCACTCAAACAGCTGACCTTCAAGCAGTTCTAAGGGCTCTTTCTCCCATTTCTCTGAATTGCTAGTATTTATACCAATCAGAAGCACTGTTACATATTTTTTAATTGTCTATTGTGCCCTGGCCATGGTTTTTTCCCTTCTCAAATGTAAAAGTCTGGCCTCATTATGCAAATAAACTTCCTTGAAGACTCTGTCTCTTATACCTTTTGAATATTCCTTATTGTGTTAAGCAGACCATTGGGCAGTTAACATACACCAGTAATGAAAATATCTAAAGAGTAAAGGTGTCTCAAAATTACAAGACTGCTTAATACTGCTTAAAGGTACAGACCTTAAAAATAACAAGTAAGCCCTGTCTTTCTGATTTCAAAGCCAGTTCATATTATCTATTTAACTCCTGTAACTCTGTAAGTTACTGGTTTACTGAAGAGTAAGAGAGGCTAAGCAAGACTATATAACCAGTGAAGTGGCAGAACAAGGACTCAATCCGGATCTGAGCTCAAGGACAAAATTCTCTGCTCTTCTCCACAAGGGCAGACTCATCTTCTTATCTCCTCAACTAGCCTCTGAGTTCCCGAGCATTGGGGCCATGTGTACAATGTTTCTTTTTAAAGAAGCATCTCCTTATCTCCTCCCAAGTGTCTTCATATACCAAGACTAAGATATTAAATCTGTATGGACTCCACAGATACAGCAAACTCATCAAAGATAACACACTGTGTCCCAGGCCTCCAAGTGGAGAAGACCTGCCCTCATGGAGACCTCAAACCATGTTCCCTAAAAACCACTCTGAGCTTAGCATACAACCACTACACCCAAATAGGGTGAAAGCCTCAAGTTCTGCTAGAGATTCTAGTCTCTGATCTTGGAGGCTTTAGACCAGCACATAATCTAAGACTAAGGCCAGAAGTTTCTGCCGCTTTTTTACAAACTGTTAGAGCTTTCAAAGAAATGCCCAGTTAAGAGCATCACCTCCCTGGTATGCATCAATGTCTGGGAGTTACATGGAGTACCACCAGGGCTCCCAGGACACAGCTCAAAGCCAAGGCCCCCCCTCACCATTCTCCCCTCAACTGCACTTCGGGGTCATTTTCAAAGATTTTACAGATGAGGAAGCAGGGCCCCAAACAAAAACAAGTCACTTTTAATATCCCAAGTGAGTAGTAGTTTGCTTAAAGCACCACTTTCACAATCCTAACTACTAAGAGACTAAGACATGAAAACAAAAATTTCTCTATTAATTCTAGTACTATAGTATCACAAGTGTTGTTGGCAAGTCTCTCCCTTACTAATGTTCTAATCCAGAGTTAGAAACTACGTAAGAGATAAAATAACCTTAGGAAAATGATTTTACTATATCAAGCATTACAGCAATTTCAAATAGGTTCCCAAAGGTAACATGAATCAAGCTGCAGTCTCTATAGATTAAATCATACCAACAACTCAGTATTTGAATTATATGAACATTACAGCTAGGAGCTAAGGCAAAAGCTGAGAAATGAAGGCTGGGCTCGTCAAGAACACTGTTATTGATGTAACCTGCAGCTGCTCAACTACAACAGACATCTATCACGTCTTTCTGGGTACAAGTCGTCTTTTCTAGAACTCTCTCTCTGAGCAACAGTGGATCACATGGCCATACATCTGACTTTCAGTAGCCCAGCCTAAGGTGGCTAATGCACTCCATGCCACAGCCCCAGTTACTAATTCAGGGAGAAGCTTATAACCCAAACCAAGACAAAAAAGACAGTCTCCGGTAATTCTGCTGGCATGATTCTGTCTCTGGGATCACAGGCAGTATAAGGGTGACATGAGTCCACTGGCCATCTCGACTTCCATGTGGCAAAAGCTCTGCTGAGAATGAAGCTAAGCATGGCTGAGAGACGAAGAGAACAAAACCAATCCTCATGACACCTCTGTGTCCCTGGAGTCAGTTGGCCTAACTTCAGCCTATTTAGTTATGAGTCAACAAATTCTATTGTAATTGAAACTATTGTGCCACCTGCAACCAAAGATCCTGAGTAATATACTAGTTTGATGAATAAGGTACCAAATAACAAAGAATCATCTCCTAGATGAGCCTGGAAAGGAACGGCTGACAAAGTTAAATCTACTTCTAAACCCAACTGGAAACGCCAACACTAACCTCTTATTATTCTCACCATCTACAAAATAGCCCAAGTAGCTTGGTAATTGGGAGATTCTCTTCTTTGAGTATCTGAACAATGGCTATCTTGACCCACACAAACTTTTCGGACCTACTCAGATGCTACTTTTCAGACTAGATATTATAGGTAGGTATCAAATTTTATTCAATTCAAAACTTTAAAGTCTTTATCCTCTTGAGTGTCTTGTTTGTATTTAGCAAAAGTTTGCTTAACAAATGGGAGACCATGCTATGTAGCATATTCCACATAACACCAAAAACTAAGGCTGAATAATTAAATAACAAACCACTATTCCATTGAACCCTGATCTTTTTACATTCATCCAACACAATATACTCAACATTGGTAGGCTCTCAAAAGCAGAGTTTATAAAGAAACATACTTTTCAATATGTATGCAGTATATACAATTCAAATTCTAGGATGGAAAGTATACCTAACTCACCACCCCTAAACTGCTGGGTTTTGTCTACTGATGCAATACTATATCACAGAAATCAGTTTAAAAACATAACCATCTAATTTGTTTTTTCTCTTATGTTTACTTGCCTCCTTCTCCTTTGTCACCTTCAAATTAAAAAAAAAAAAAGCAATTTTGCAAGGAGTAATTCTCTTTGATTCACCAAAGAGATAATAAAGGTAGACGATCATGGCTTAAATGAGTTTTGTTACTGGGAGTCAGACTACACATACACACACACAGAGTTTAAGGTGGTAGTATGTACTGATCACTCCCACAAATGAAGCTATGCTCACCAACTTGCAAACTAAGATGATACTAAGCCTAAAGCATAATAAGTAGAACTACATGTCCAATACTTCAGGAAAAAGCAGTGATAAATTATTCTTTCCTTGAATTCTCTTAAAAGTTTTTTCTAGAAACTAGCATCTTTGGTTGCAAGGCAGGCAACTAGGTGGTCCAGGAATAAGAAAGACTGGGAGCAAGATTTTCTTACTGGGTATCCTTTTAATCATTCGACTTTACACCATTTAAATGTTTTATCCACTCAAAATACACACAATTTTAAATTTAGAAAATTCCTGGAGAATCAATTTCAGAAACTATATTAGAACTTTTAATAACAGCCTAAAAACAATAATTTTTAAAAATACTGTACATCCTTAGTTTTTTCAAGTACACTACATACAAGTCACAGAACTGTTACCCAATTGTTTCTAATTTTCTATCACCAAATGTTAATTTAGCATATCAGCAATACATGATAGTTATTTTATGTTCTCCCTTCCACCACAGAAATGTTAATGAGAAAAGAGAAGCATACTTGACAAAAAAAAAAAAAGATAAACAAAAAAGCTAAAAATAATTAATCACAAGTCAAAATGTATCCATACCATTTATCTGTTAATCAAGGGCTGTCCAAAGTGTGGCTGCCATACCATTGATGTGAATGGTGACTTTAGCTGTATGTGAAATAATATTTAATAGATAGGAATTTATTTTTTAAAATTTTATTATTATTTTTTTAACAGCCACATCTACGGCCTAAGGAAGTTCCCCAGCTAGGGGTCAAATGAGAGCTGCAGGAGTTCCCGTCGTGGCGCAGTGGTTAATGAATCCGACTAGGAACCATGAGGTTGCGGGTTTGGTCCCTGCCCTTGCTCAGTGGGTTAACGATCCGGCGTTGCCGTGAGCTGTGGTGTAGGTTGCAGACTTGGCTCGGATCCCGAGTTGCTGTGGCTCTGGCGTAGGCCGGTGGCTACAGCTCCGATTCAACCCCTAGCCTGGGAACCTCCATATGCCGCGGGAGCGGCCCAAGAAATAGCAACAACAACAACAAAGACAAAAGACAAAAAAAAAAAAAAACAAATGAGAGCTGCAAGTACCGGCCTACACCACAGCCATGACCACAGCAGATGCCAGCCAGTTCCAAGCGGCATGTGCAACCAACGCCACAGCTTATAGCAACGCCAGGTCCTTAACCCACTCAGCAAGGCCAGGAATCGAAGTGCATCTTCCCGGACACTCCATCAGGTTCTTAACCTGCTGAGCCACAATGGGAACTCCAGATATATATATATATAGATATATATATATCAATATATATATATTTTGTCTTTTTAAGGCCACACCCAAGGCATACGGAAGTTCCCAGGCTAGGGGTCAAATCAGAGCTGTAGCTGCTGGCCTACACTACAGCCACAGCAACGTGGGATCTAAGCCAAGTCCGCAACAGCTCGGCTGTCAGCCTACACCACAGCAATGCCGGATCCTTAACCCATTGAGTGAGATCAGGGATCGAACCTGCATCCTCATGGATACTAGTCTGATTCGTTTCCAATGAGCCATGACAGGAACTCCTATAAATTTATTTTTAATAAGTAGTTTATTATACCTAACATACCAAATCTACAATTTCACAAATATCATTGCTTAGAATGAGGATAAAACTACTTAAGTAAAACTGAAAAATAAGAGTGCACATGTGTGAGTGAGGTTTGAGAAGAACCCAGGCATTATCTAAATTAGATCAAGGGCACACTGGGAAAAATCACCAAACAGCATCAACTGTATGGAATCTCAAGTTAGACCAAACCTCCCGCTGACAGGGAAACTCACTGAAAGGCTGATACAACTAAATGACAAGAGTGCTCTCCTCTTCCCTCAGAGTTGGGGCAATGCCACACAGAGGCAACTGAGAGCAGATGAGAGAAGTTTCAGGGCTCACTGCAGGACTACTTCCAGGCCAGGTGCCAGACAAGCCCCCCATGAGCAGTTTTCACAATCTGGAGTAAGGATGGTAAGCGTGGACTAGGGCTGTCAACGGCCTCACTGAGCATGATGGATATCTGGTCCACTTCTACCACAAACCATCCTGACTGTCTTCACCTGGTATAGCTGTCTGCTCACAACTTTAGAAAACGGAAATTTAAACATAAGAAAATGTAATTCAACCGCAAAAACTGACCTGATCCCTTGGCCCTCACCAAAGGACACTTCTGGATCAGTCATGCACCATCAGTGTGGTGCAATGTTGGGGGACTGGTAAAGTGCCCAAGATTCTACTCTATTGATATCACATTCTCACAAGAATGTCACCACAAATGAGCGCAGAGAATGAGATCCAAAGCCCTAATAGAGGGTCCCAGGTGGCGTCCCTCCCTCAGGTCATAGAAGCCCACGAGATCACTTGCCCAGACAGGTACATTCAAAGCCTTGGAAATTTCCCATTAAACTTGAAAATGGAGTTCCAAACTCAGATTTCAGTAGATATAACTTTCAGATGGGTATATCTCAGATTCAGCGTAATACCCACACTGCCTGCAGAGGATTTTATCTGCTTTGAAAATATCATAACCCAGATACCAAAGCCTGATGTTTACTGACTTCGTACATAAGAACACCATAAGGAAGGTTTTATTTTGAAAATGAGACTTGGCATTTAAGCAGTATTTTTTTCATATTTTATAGTTGCCTTTAGTCATGTCATCCTATTAGCAAAGAATTGGAGAAAATCAGAGATATCAATATAAGACTGCAATTTGGTAGACAAAGTAAAAAGCAGGAGGCTGAAAAGAGAACATGAGCAATTCATCACATCAGACTTTTTGAACAGCCCAGCAAACTCTGTGGCTAATATCCTACTGGCTGTAAATTCCTTGAAAAGTTCCCCAATAACAAGCGAGGAGGTCTAAAATTCCCACTTTAGCAATTTCTCCAAATTATTTTGTCCACCCGGGATGGACCCCAAATCCCCCTACAACAAGGTTCACAACCACATCCCCCTTCAATTAGCATGCCTCTCTCTCTCTCTCTCTCTCTCCCTCTGGGAAGAAAGGGATTTTACTTTCCATCTTCTCTCTCTCAAGCTCTGCCTAACCCAGCCCTCAATCTCTGACCTGGTCCGTAAAACTGAAATGTTCCTTCTGCCTCTCCAAGTCTACACTCTTCACTCACTCCTTCCCTTTCAGTCTTTAACAAGACCAAGATTTCCTCCCCAGTGGAGGGGGAGGGGCACTCCTTCAGTCCCTTTACTGAAGCAGCCCCCTTCACCTTGATCTGCACATTCTTCTTACCTCTCTGTCACCTAGTTTAATTTAACAATTCTATGAAACTGCAAGTAAAGAGGGTCACTGACTCCCAGCAGCCACAAACCTTGACCAACCTCTCTTTCCCTAAACCCGTCCTTTCTGCTGGCTCCTCCCGGCCTTCCACGCTTCAAGGCTATGCTTAGATCCTAAAGTCTTTCCTCCCTGTGGCCTAAGGGCTCTCCTTCCCTCTCCTGCAGAAAGGACACCAGGAAACCATCCTAGACCTTACCTCCTCCCAAACTCCACCTATGTACCTTCAGCCACCAGAAAATATCACTGAGCTCTTGACTCAATCTTCATTAGCCCTTCAGCTTCTCACTTGTCCAAAACCAAGTTCACCAGCACCTCCCCAGGAGTCCCACCCCACTCTAGGTCTACTTCCCCTTCAGAAGCTCTAACTCTCAGGATAAAGCAGTCTGGGAAAGGAAGGTGTGCAAGAAAGAAGGAGCGGTGGAGAGAGGCTCAACTAGGACCACTCTCCTCAACCTCACCTGCCAGTGTCTACACATCCCCCCAAACCTTCCTTTTCAAAAAAATTCTTTTCGGCCTCCAAGTTGAGAAGGCCTCCGAACAGCTCTTCAATAAATCCATCACATAAAGTCCTTTACTTCTGGCTCAGAAGGAATCACCACTGTGGACATTTAAATTCAAACATCAGACCTTGAATGTTATTTAAAAAACAAAACAAAACAAACCCTTCCCAAGCAGCTTCCACAAATTAAACTTTGGCAAAGTATCTGCCCCCAGGGTCTAGGGCAGTAACCATATAGAAAAAACACCTACTATAGAAAATATGTTTTCTGAAAGGAAAACAAGTTAAAAACTTGACCAGTTAAGCAAGTTAACTACCAACTTGTGCCACAATGTGTTTCTGGAGAGTTCCTCCGTCTCATCACCGGCTCCAGGAGGAGAGCTGAACAGTTTGGTTCAGCTAGTTTCCTAGCAATCAAGTCAGTGCCGCTGCCGAATTAAAAACTGCTTCCACACAGAGTTAAATTATGGAGTTGCAGAAGCGGCTGTTCTGTTAACCCACAGCTAAGAATAACACTCAACTTTCTAATTTAAAAAAAAAGAAAAAGAAAGAAAAGGAAAGACGAGAAAAGTAAGTCTCTGCGCTAAGAGTTTGGGACAGAGAAGAAGGAGGGGGCTCCCTGCACTGACTCTCTGTTTACCCAGACCCTTATGCCCAAGGCAACTGACCAGGGGAGCCCAGCCCGGGAGGGCGGCAGTTTGCAGGTGCGACGGACGGCCCCACCCCCGTTTAACCTGGGCTGGAGCCCCAGGCTTCAGAATTGGGTTTCCGGGTGGGTTCGGGCTCACTCTTAATTAACAACGAGGTCGGGGTAAGTTGGAGACAAAACCGGAGAGAGAAGCAGGAAAAAGCCAAAAGGACCGCAGGGAAGGAGGAGCCGAGGCCCCCGGAGGCCACCCTTCCTGGCCCGCCGAGGCCTGGCCCCGCGCGCCCACCCGGGCCGCCCTACCGTGGCTCTGCAGGATCTCGTGCTTGAGGCCGCCCGTGTAGTCGATAAGCTCCTCCAGGCCGCGCTCGCACAGCTGCCCGTAGCCCGAGAACTTGTGCAGCACCTTCTCCAGCTCGCGCTCCACCGTCACGCACTGATCCATCCCGGAGGCGGTGGCGGCAGCGGCGCTCGGCTGCCCAGCGCCCGGGTGTCCGCAGCCGTTCGGCCCGGGCCCGGCCGAGGCCGCGTCCTGCTCCTCGTCCCCCAAGCGGGCGGCACGGGCGACTGAAGAGGCGGACGCGCTAGCCCCGGCGCCGAGGGAGCTCCGCGCAGCCCGCGCCCGCCTGCCCCATGGCGCCCCGACCCCGGCGCGTCGCCGCTGCTCCCGCTCGTTCTTCCCACCCGGCCCCGAGCCCCCGCTCGCCGCGTTCGCTGTCCGACGCGGCGCCGCCGATTGTTTTTGTTTTCACGGGAACCGACCGATGACCTGGTTCTCCCGGGCGGCACCAAGCGCCGCCGACCCGAGGGGGGGGCAGCCACCCCAGCGAGGGATGGAGGCGGCGGGGGCCGTACCAAGCGCACGCTCGTGGCGGGGGGAGGCGGCCGGCGAGCGCGGGCGGAGGAACGTGACGAGCGTCCGCTCGCGCCGCCGCTCTAAAGGTGTGGGCCCTACCACGCGGGAGGCGTGCAAGGGAGCGGGAGAGGGCGGAGCAAAGATCCAATTGGGCCGAGGAGCTAAATAGGGAACTTTGGAGCCAGCCCCAGAGCTCCGAGAGCGCTACAACTACGCGCTCCGTAAACAAGAGGGTGGAAACCGCCCGTCACCACTCCGCCCAGAAACGGAGAAAACGAACCAATAGGCGCCGAGAATACGTAAGGAACGAACGTCCTCCAATCCCTGGCCGAGGCCTAATCCTTCAGCCAATCTGGGACTAGAGGCCAAACCAATAGTCTCGCTGTTGGAGGGGTTGATTTGGAGAGCATCCTGGGAAGCAAGTCGTTTCTGGAAAGCCGTGAGGGAAAACAAGGCAGAAATAAAAAGGTCTATTTCCCATAGGACTTCGCCCCAGCCCTGAGTTATTTCATCTCCCTGTCACTCCTGAGGGTACTGTCTTCTCCAAGTTTTGGAAAGCAGACTCGCCGCCCTGAGGAAAAATCCAGCCAGGCCAAGCGGAGTGGGTGGTGCTGCGGGCGGGGGTCGCTAACTGGAATAAGAAGAGGGGGGATTCTGAGGTGGGAGAAGGGGGCTGCTTGTTGGCCGGGCGTGGCCCGCGATCCTGCCTCGATTCTCGATACACCGGGAGGTCACAAGCCTTACACCTCCACCCCCACCCCCGCGGGCCTCGGCCCTTTGGCCCCTGGGACCCTCCTGACGGGTTGCCTCACCCCGGGGGCAGCATCACGGAAGGGAAACTTGCGTCGGACCTCGGGGCAGCCTGGCTCCTGCCTCTTCGGCTCGTTATTCCATTGCTTCCGATGGAGTTACCCCCTTCGCGTGAATCCTTCCCCTGACTTGCCATGGCGCCTCCTACCTTGGCCTGTACCTACTTGTTCACTAAGCTGTGACTGCCCCGACCTTAGCTTATCGTTCCTCCTAGAAGCCAATCTGATGCTTGCCTCAGGACCTCTGTACTTAGCCTTTCTTTGGACTAGAAAACTCTTCCATCGTGTCATCCTAAAATTTTCGGCTCACTTGTACCACAGAGGGTCCTCCCCTGACCACATTCCCTCCTCCATTACTACACCATATTTATTATGGTCAATCATATCCGTTTTACTATTTTCTCACCACTTATTAAAATCCGAAGTTATCTGATTCAGTTATTTTCATTCACTTTTCTGTCTGCATTCCTTCAATAAAGCGCTAAGGCAGCCCCCTGGCCTCTGTTTTCTGTGCCCAGAACAGTGATTGGCAACATAGTACCTGGTCTTTTTATTATTATTATTATTATTAAGGTAAAACCTTTTTGAGCCTCAATGTCCCTTTTTATAGTTTGGTAATAATTAGAACTAATAATACTTCGATCTATTGTTAGGAAAATGAAGATAATTTAGGTAAACACCCAGTAGCACATAACTACATGATAAACAGTGGTGGTTGCTACTAGTGTCAGTTCCCAGGAGTAAATATGAGATGGCAACTTAAAAATCATGGAATCACGTTGGTCCAGCACCTAGTCGTTTTATTTAGTTCTCCGTGATACTCAAGGGCAGCCGCACTGTTGCTCTTACACATGGCCTTTCTCTTCCCCACCTAACCTGTTTTCCTTTCTCCTCTCTCCCTTGACAGGTGGCCCTGATTCCTCCTTCACTGAGAAGGTAAAAAAATTCAACTCCAGCACCTTCTGTCACCCTTCTCAAAGTGTGTCCATCTGTTGTATCCATTTTATGAACTGTTGTCAAGTACCCAACAGAAAAGGAGTGCCTTCTCCCTTTTTAAGTGGCCAGCTGACCTGAGGATGTGGGGAGAGCCTTCATTCAACCCTCCTTAGGCTGTTTCCCTTTTCTGCTCAGTCTTTTCATGGCCAGGCTGCCCGAAAAAATCCTCCACTCTTTTTCCTCCTGTTTCTCCAAGGATCTTCTTGATAAGCTCTGTCATCCTTTTCTCAGTCTTTTTTTTTCCACTTGACCTCACTACTACATTTGAAAGTTGTGACCCACCATCACAACTTTAAAATTCTTCCTTGACCTCCAGGGCATTGCCACGGTATGGTTCAGTCACCCCTTCTCCCCTCCTGGCTCTTTTCTCATTTAGCCACCTTTGTGGATCGGTATTTGCCCCAGGTTCTGTCCTCAACGTTCTCTTTTCTCTTTACCCGCTGTCCTTGGAGAACACATTCAAATTGCTTCTCTCTAGCCCTGATCTGTCTCATAAACTAGCTTCACATTCCTCCCCCCAACTAGCAAGACATCATCATTCAGAGGACTCCTACTTCCAGTCAGTTCCTCAAAAACAGAATCCATATTTCCTTTCCCAAACTGACTCCTCCTCTTGACTCGGTTTTGTTGGCATTATCTTAACTCTCCCATGTTCCTCTACCACTGCTTCTTCCTCAGCTTTCACTTACCTGTAGGATTCTTGAAAACTTTTTCTCCATTAGATTCCTTGACTCCAGTAACCTGTTTCCAGTGCAAACTACATCCTTCTCAAGATCCCTTTACCAAATCAGTTGCCTTCAACTGAATTATTGGTGCTTCCCAAGATTTTGTCCTCATCGGTATCTCTAGGGATACAAATTATCTCACTCCCTTTGCCATTCACCCTCCACGTGTTCTAATGAGTCTCATTACTTAATGTCTTTTTTTTTTTTTTCCCCAAACCCTCAGCATGCAGAAGTTCCCAGGCCTGAGATCAAACCCATGCCACAGCTATATCCAGAGCCACAGCAGTGACAACACTGGATCCTTAACCACTGAGCCATGAGGAAACTCCCCTAATGTCTTAAATGAGGCTTTTAAGCTTCTACATTCCTCACCTTCTTAGTACCTTTGACATGTTTCCAAGATTGCAATTGCTTCTCTTAACCTGCCTTTATCTCTTACCTCTACAGTGCCACCAAAGAATCTTCATTCCCCTCAAAGGGTTTTTGTAATAATTAAGTCAGACAACCCATGTAAGGTGCTCAATATAATACCTGGTACATGATAAGAGCTATTCTACTGATAGAAATAATCAAGACTCCCCATTACCTACAGCTGCAGATCCTAATTTCTCAGCTGCATGGTCTGCCCAGCATAGCAGGGCATCGCAGTCCCCCATCCAAACACCAGGCACTTTGATACTTTCCAGGTGAGTTGAGCACAGTTTATTCATGCTTTTCTTCTAGAATGCTTTATCTCATTTATCTTAGCTACTCAGATCCTCCCCAAGTCCTATTACTATTGATACCTTCTAAGTCCTGGCCTGCCTACTCTTCAGTATGGTAGTCACCAGCCATATGTAGCTGTTTAAATTTTAAATTGAGAAAACTTGCATTCATTTTCTCAATGGTGCTAATAACCACAGTTCACCTACTCAGTAACTGCACGTGGCTAGTGCCTACTGTGTTAATCAGCAGAGAATGAACATTTCCATTATTGTAGAGAGTTTGGTTGAATAGTACTGATCTAGACCATGTTCATTGTAGTTACCAGCTGTAGGACTTCCCTGTTAAGTCATTTACTGCTGAAGTGCATACTGCCCCCATATTTTTCATTAACTTTTCAAATATGTACCTTGTTTACCAGATTGCTAGCTCTCAGGTCAGGACTGACTCTTCTTTTCTCTCTCATGATTTAATCAATGCTCGAGGTATTTCTTAAAGGAAAGAGAATAAACAAAGGAAGAGGCCTCAAATTTAACCAAGAAGAGAAAAATAGAACTTCTAAGGGCAGAGATCTTTATGTTCCCTCCTTAATTTATATTGTCTCTCCCTACCTTCTGCACAATTGCTTTAAGCCTAAACCTTGATTTCTCAGAGAAGGGCGTCTAGAAGCAACAGAGAAAACTTCCATTTTCAGAACAACTGCAGGTTATTATTCTGTGATTACATTTTTACCACACAACAAAGAATTCATTCACACACAAATACCAACCAACCAGCAAACAAAACCCCACTCCAATATCAGTGCACTCCTGCCTCCATATTTTTTCAGTCTGGAAAACCTTTCATTTGTAATCATTCTGTACTTTGCACTGGTCCTTCCCTCTACTCCAAATTCCATTCTCCGTAACATTTAAGAAAAGAAAGGGAGGGAGGGAGGAAGGAAAGAAGGAAAAAAACCTTTGTCTTCTGGCCAAAATACATATTCATCGTAAAAAAATTAGAAAATACAAATAGTATACAGAAATAACCATCCCATGAAATCTCATGAAATCTAAGACCCAGAACAAAATTCATCAGTTTTAACATTTGGGGTGAATTTCCAGAGTTTTTTCTGTGTGTACACACAGACCCATATGTGCAATTTATAAGGTAGCTCTCATTATATATAACTATCTTGTAAACTACTTTTGTTGCCTACTTAACGTTTCTTTAACAACAAGAAAAGTTTTTAGAATTGCTTATTACATCTGTTTGAAATGTTTAATAGCTGTTATACATAACTATAGCTTATCACTCACCCTTATTCAGTATATCTCATGTGTTCTTTTCATTTTGACTTAAGCTTAGAAGCTTGAAACTAAACAGAGGCAAGATAGAAAAAGTCACAATTTCATCTTTCAGATTTGAGAATATATTAAAAAACTGCTTTTAAAATATGTTTTATGCAAAATACACGTTCAGAAATGGGTAAGAAAGACTCTAATTATAATTGTTTAAAAAAAAAAAAAACCTTGTGAAACAGGCCTTGCTAATTTACTGACTATTCTAGCTGACAGTATGAAAGTAAGGTTAAATTGACAGAATGTGTTATTATGAAATACTGGATTATGAAAAATAACATTCCTTCTCATCATTTCTTTAAAAATAAATTTTCATCATTTTCAAGCTAAAAAAAAAACACCACATGAGACATTTCTGGAAATTGCTGTTAAGACTAATTTAAGAAATGTGTGAAAGTGTAACTACTAGCAAAAAATATTGATCTGAATGTTTTTCACTTCTTTTATATCTCCTGTGTGGTTTGGGGCATTTTGCCTCCTACATGCTTGTTTGCTAGCTGGCTGGATGATACTTGCCTGCCATTATCACCTATTATTAGGAATTGGAGAGGCAGTACAACAGTAATGCCTTTCCTTTCTATCCATCATTGCCTTCTTTCAGCACCATTAATATCTGTAGAAGATAGCCTCTCTCACCAGCAAAGCCCTCCCAATGTAGCCTTCACCCCTCTTGAGGCCAGGGCACTTCTCATTGGTTGCCCTCTAGTTCAGATACACCCTTATAGATCTCTATGAGGATGATATGCAGGCATTGCCCTCGTGTATGATGCCCTGTTGGGGAGGGTACTTAACACCTTTTAGATCTGCTCCCTCAGGTTTTATTGGCCTGAATCTTTCTTTCTGGAATCTAGGTTATCCTCTATACTTTTTACTTGCTTACTCTTTTGTGTCATATACCAGGTGTGGCAGGAAGGGTGCCAGAACTCTAACTCTGAGGTAATTCATTCAACCCCTCCCAATCTCAGTTTCCTTATCTATAAAATGAGAAGCTTGAAATAGATGACCTTTAAGTTCCTTCCAGTTCTAAAATTACAGAGATGCCAGTATCTATTAAGCAACATGTGAGGTACTATACAACCAAACAGGAATGGATGGATGTATCCTCCTTGCTTTTAAAAGCTTTGAGTCTGAGTCATTACTTCCTCATTATGGAAATGCAATGGGTTTTTCTTTTAATTTTGGCTTTATTTATCCTAATAATAATAATAGCTACCATTATTGAGTGGTTACAACATGCCAGGCATTTTACTTTTGTGTGTGGGTGGAGGGGGTTACTTTTTGGGCTATGCTCCCAACATATGGAGGTTCCCAGGCCAGGGGTTGAATTGGAGCAAACAGCTGCTGGCCTACATCACAGCCACAGCAACGCCAGATCCCCAACCCCAGGGATCAAACCCACATCCTCGTGGATACTAGTCAGATATGTTTCCACTGTGCTACAACAGGAATTCCCAGGCACTATTCTTTAAATTTGTGATTATCCAAAGCAGTCTTTTGAAATAAACATTATTTTTATCCCTGTTTTACAGATGAAGAAGCTGAGGCACAGGGGTTAAGTAATTTTTCCAAGATTACACAGCTAATAGCTAATATGCCATGGAACTTTGAATTTGAATCTATCTGGGTCCCAAACCCATAAGCCATTGAACCTCAAACAAGCAAAATTATGCTCCATGATTACTTATTAAACATGGGATTTCTAATTAAACAAAGGATCATTTACCCTATCTTGTGTGGTAAGGTAGCAGGAGTCTAGAACTAAAACTCCCCAAAATTCTAACACTTCTACTTACCAGCTTTTCAGACTTAGGCAAAAACCTTAACCAAACAGACTTTTTTTTTAAAAAATAACAATATCTATATAACAATACCTACCGTGTAACATTGTTCAATTATATACATTTATTTATAAAGTAATATAAATATATTTTATATAGTAAATGTATACATTTAATTAGTAAATGTATTATATGTGCATATATATGTAGAAAGTGCTCTGTAAACCATGAAGCCCTGTAAAAATGTAGGGTGCTGTTATTTCCTATTATTACATATGCATTTGACTCATTGTTTATGTAACTTACTGTGCATCTATTCAGGGCAGAGTCTAGGTTGTAAGTTGCTGAAATACAAGATTCATGACTTTTGACAACCTGAGGGAGACTTCAGGTAGTAAACTAAGCAAGTGCTTGAAAAATGGCCTTTTAAGGAGACTTACAGTTCCATTAACATGAAATAATGCCATTCCTCCAGATTATTCCTTTAAAAACAAACAAACAAACAAAAAAACCTAGACATAGCACAAAAAACAAACACAGGAATATTTTGAAAGGTAGAAAGAAGTTGGGCTGCATGGGGATCTTGGGACTTGAGAAATGGTGGTAAGTTCACAGGTTTCCTCTCATATCTCAGATAAGGCACTGCGAAAAGCCTCCAACCCAGCACCGCAAATAGACACAGAAAATAAAAGCTCCAAGAAAAGCCTGTTTTCCCTAACCAAAGAATGGAAAAAAGGATGGCCTAACCATGAAAATTTTGTTGGCAATATCCATCCTACTCCACCCAAACACAGAAAAACAGCACCTTCTCCCCACAGCGTGGTTTCAGTAGAGCTGAGCAGGGACTTAATTTTCTACTCAACCGTCCCTTAACCCACGGACATAAGAGGCAGTAGTACACTTCCTCTGCAGGATGGATTTAACAGAGCCAAGTGGGGAGCTGACCTTCCATCTCCTGCCTGGCAAAAGCAGGTAGTGCTCTAAGGTAGTATCAACACACTGAGCAGGGAGCTGGGTTTATACCCCCATTTAGAGGTGACAAGACAGTGGGAGCTGGTGCTCTGCTTTCACTGAAAATTTGTCAGTGGAACAAGGAGAGTGCTGAACTCCCACCCTACCTATCTGCAACAAGGCAATTCAAGTCAATGCTCCACTTTTGCCAAGGTGGTATTGTCACAGCTTAGAGAGAAGCTACACATACATACCCAGTAGCCCAGTACTAAATCTCAACAAGGGATTGCCTGCATAAAAAAAGTAAAAAGAAGATTAAATATGATCCAGAGCTTTGTAATATACTATCCAGAATGTTCACTATACAATTAAAAAAAAAAAAAAACACTCATCTTACAACCAGGAAAATCACAGCATGAGTGAGAAAAGACAATCAATAGATGCCAACAATAAGATGAATCAAATGTTGGAATTATCTGATAATTATGTTAAAGCTAGCATAAAAATACTTCAGCAGTCATTTACAAATTTTCTTGAAAGAAATAATTCAGCAAAGATAGAGAAATTATTATAGAAATGAAAAATACACAAAATTAAAAACTTTGTATTTTAACTTTGTATTAATAGAGTGAAGATAACAGAGGATAGAATCAGTGAACTTGAGGCACAGACCAATAGAATTTACCCAGTCTGAACAACAGAAAGAGAACAGTCTAGGATAAAATAAACAGTCTCAGGGCCTGTGGGATTTTTTTTTAAAGTAACAAACATGTCATTGCAGTCACAGAAGGAAAAGAGAATGAGAGGAAGATTGACAAAGTATTCAAAGAAACAATAGCTAAAAACTTCTCTAATGTGACAAAAGATGTAAACCTACAAATTCAAGAAGTTGAACAAATGCCAAATAAGATTTCCACATATGACAGTTGAACTTCTAAAATATAAAGAAAAAAAAAATAAAAAATAAAATATAAAGAAAAAGAAAATATCTTGAGAGCAGCCAGAAACAAATGACACTGTTATGTATAGGGAAAAACCAATATAAATTATAGCAGATTTCTCACTTAAACCATGGTGGCCAGGAGGAACTGGAACAACATTTCTCCTGTACAAAAAGGATTAGCAACCCAGATTTCTATGTCCAGTGAAAATATTTTTCAGTAATGAAAGAGAAATCAAGTCATTCTCATTGAAGGAATTAAATTAAGAGACTTTGTCACCACCAGACCTACCAAAAAGAATATTTTCCAAACAAAGAAAAAAATACATAAAATTGAAACACCAGGAAGAAAAAAAGAACACAATATACAAAAATATTTGTATGTACAATAGATTTTTCTCTTCCTCTTGAGTTTTCTAAATTTATAAATTGACAATGGAAGAAAAGTTATAACACTAACTGATGTGGTTATAAATTTATGTAGAATAAATATGTAAGACAATTATATAAACGGGGGGGGGCAATGACATAAAGGGAGGTAAGTTTTCTATACTTAACATGAACTGGTAAAATGACACCAGTAGGCTGTGATACATATATATATAATATAATACCTGGAGCAGCCACTAAAAAAATTATACAAAGAGTAAAAATAAAAATACTGTAGATAAGAGGGAAATGGGGAGTTATTGTTTAAGGGGTGCATAATTTCTGTTTGGAATGATGAAAAATTTTGGAAATGGATAGTGGTTATGGTTGCACAACATTTTGAATGTACTTAATGCCACTGAATTCCATACTTAAAATGATTAAATATGGTAACTTTTTAATTTTTATTTAATTTATTTATTTAATTATTTTTGCTTTATAGGGCCATACCCATGGCATATGGAGGTTCCTAGGCTAGGGGTTGAATCAGAGCTGCAGCTGCTGGCCTACACCAAAGCCACAGCGACACAGGATCCAAGCTGCCTCTGGGACCTACACCACAGCTCACGGCAACACCAGATCATTAACCCACTGAGCGAAGCCAGGGATCAAACTTACAACCTCATGGTTCCTAGTTGGATTCATTTCTGCTGTGCCACAACAGGAACTCCTAATTATGATAAATTTTATGTTTTGTATATTTTACCAAAATATTTAAAACAGGTAATTAAATCCACTAGGTAAAAAAAAAACAAAACAAACAAAAAAATACAAAAAACTGTAGCAATGGTA
Organism: Phacochoerus africanus; assembly: GCF_016906955.1. Lineage (NCBI taxonomy): Eukaryota > Metazoa > Chordata > Mammalia > Artiodactyla > Suidae > Phacochoerus > Phacochoerus africanus. Next base: position 62,501,347 of record NC_062548.1, read on the forward strand.
ATCATTTTGCAATATATAAGTATATCACATCAACAGTTGTACCCATAGTATGGCTGAAAAAAAGGAAACTAGAGAAATAGAAAACAAAGAAATACCACAGAAAGCAAAACCTAAGACGGCCGACTTAAGCTCTAACATGTCAATTACATTAAATGTAAATGATCTAAATACACCAATTAAAAGACAAGATTAGCAGAGTGGATTAAAAAAACATGACCTAACTGTATGATGTCCACTATAAATTCATTTCAAATATAATCATAGGCTGAATGTAAAAGAATTTTAAAAGATAGCCCACAAACATTAATCAAAAGAAAGTAGGAGCAGCTATATTTGTATCACATAAAGACAACTTCAGAGCAAAAAAACCACCAGAGATAAGAGTAAATCCATCAAGAAAACATAGCAACTTGAAATATGTATACACCAGGGAGTTCCCTTTGTGGCTCAGTGGTAATGAACCCAACTAGTATTCATGAGGGTGTGGGTTTGGTCCCTCACCTTGCTCAGTGGGTTAAATATCTGGTGTTGCCATGAGCTGTGGTGTAGGTTGCAGATGCGGCTTGGATCCTGCATGGTTGTGGCTATGGCATAGGCTTGCAGGTGCAGCTCTGATTCTACCCCTAGCCTGGGAACTTCCATATGCCACACATCGGCCCTAAAAAGACAACAACAACAAAAAAAGTGTATACCAAACAACAGAGCCTCAAATTTTGTGAAACAAAAACTAATAAAACTAGAAAAAAATATAGTTTCACAATAGTAGTTGGAGACTTCAACACCCTTCTCTCAGCAATTAATAGAACAGCTAAGCTGTAAAAGAAAATAGAAAATAAGCAAGGATATAAAAGAACACAACACTACTGACAGCCAGAAGGATCTGATCAACGTTTGTAGATACTCTACACAATAATAGCAAAATATACATTCTTATGAAGTATCCAGATAGATATATCAAGTAAGATCATATCCTGGGCCATACGACAATCCTAAGTTTAAAAGAATTGAAATTATACTGAATATATTATTGAAGTACAATAGAATCAAACTAAAAATAAATAACAGAAAAATAACTGGACAATCTCCAAACACTTGGAAACTAAACAACACACTTCTAAATAATATATAAGTCAAAGAAAAGTCTCACCTCAAGAAACTAGGAAAAGAAATGCAAAATAAACTGAACAAAGAAAATAATAACTATAAAAGCAGATATCAATACAATTGAAAATAAGAAGACAGTAGAGAAAATCAGTAAAAGAAAATTAACAACCCTCTAGCAAGATTGATCAGGAATAAAAAAAGTCACTAATTACCCTTATCAGGAATGAAACGATATATCATTCCAGACTCTGCAGACATCAAAAAGATAAGAGGAGTTCCCTTCATGGCTCAGATGAAACGAATCTGACTAGCATCCATAAGGATGCAGGTTTAACCCCTGGCCTTGCTCGGTGTTTTAAGGATCAGGTGTTGCCATGAGCTGTGGTGTAGTTTGCAGACAGGGTTTGGATCTGGCGTTGCTGTGGCTGTGGCATAGGCCAGAGGCTACAGCTCCAATTCAACCCCTAGCCTGGGAATCTCCATATGCTGCTGGTGTAGCCTAAAAAGACACACACAAAAAAAAAAATAAGAAGAAAATACTGCTGTAACTCTATACATATAAATTTAACAGCTTAGATGAAATGAACCAGTTCCTTGAAACAGACTACCACAACTTGCTCAATATGAAACAGACCATTTAAATAGCCTTAGAGCTATTAAGGAAATTGAATCCTTAAATGTTTACATTTCAAAAAAGAAATCTCTAGGCTCACATGGTTTCTGAAGAGAATTCTTCCAAACCTTTAAAGAACAATGAACACCAATTATATACAATCTCTACCAAAATATGTGAGGAGAGAATACTTCCCAGTTCATTCTATGAAGCTAGTTTACTCTGATACCAAAACCAGATAAAGACAGTAAGCCAAAAGAAAACTGTAGACCAGTATAACTCATGAACTTGATTGCAGAAATACTCATGAAATAATAAATTCATTCCAGCAATGTGTAAAAGATTTATATACCATGATGTACAAAGCATACAAGGCTGGTTCAATGTTTAAAAATAAGATAATATAATCCATCCACCAAATCAGCAGGCTAAAGATGAAATATCATATGATCTTATCAATTGATGCAGAAAAGGCATTTGACAACATCCAACATCTGTTTGTGATTAAAAACCCTCAGTAAGCAAGGAATAAAGAGGAACCTCCTAATCTACAGCTAACATTATAGTTACTGGTGAAAGGCTGAATGTTTTTCCCCAAGGTATCCTAGAATGCCCGCTCTCACCACTATAGTAAAGTGGCTTCAAGTTCTAGCCTGCTCAATAAAGCAAGAAAAAGAAATAAAAGACATGACATACATATTAGAAAGGAGGAAATAATACTGTTCCTATTTGCCAATGACATTTGTGTCTCCATAGATTATTCCAAGAAATCTGCACACACACACTCTCACTCACACAGACTCAGCCCCAGAACTAATAAGTGAGTTCAGCAAGACCAAAAGATACAAGGTTGATGCACAAAACCCAATTGCATTCCTGTATTAACATGTGGAAACTGAAATTTAAAATGCAATGCCATTTACGATTGCTTCAAAGAAACATACTTAGGTATAAATCTAATAAAACTATGCATATCTGTATTCTGAAAGTTAAAAAATATTTATGAAAGAAATAAGACCTAAACAAATGGAGAAGCATATTGTGTTCATACTTTGCTCAGCATAATAAAGACATCAGTTCTCCCCAAATTTGATTACTATGGATTTAATGCAATCCTGATCAAAATCTTGGCAAAATATTTTATAATATAGACAAGCTTGCTATAAAACTTATACATAAAAGTCCAGAACCTGGAATAATTTTAAGTTTTTTTGAAAAAAAAAACATTAAGTAGGAGGAATCACAAAACTATATGGCATTGGCACAGGGATAAATTGATAGTTCAATGGAATAGAATAGAAAATCCAGAAATAGGCCCACACAAATATGCTCAAGTGATTTTTTAGCAAAAGTATAGGAAAAATTCAATAGAGCAAGGATAGCCTTTTCAGCAAATAGGGTTAGAGTAATTGGGCATTCATAGGCCAAACAAAGGTGAGCCTCAACCTAAGTTTCACGCTTTTTACAAAAATTATCTCAAAGTGGATCATGGGCTTAAATGTAAAACAGGTAATATAAAATGTAAAACTTAAAAAAAGAACACCTTGGCAAAAATCTTTGGGGCATAGGGTTAAGCTAAGTATTCTTGTATTTGACACTGAAAGTATAATCCATAAAATAAAAAATTGTTTATTGAACCTCATGCCCTGTGACAGATCTGTGAAGAGGATTAAAAAAAACAAACTATAGACTGAGGGAATATAATTGCAAACCACATTTCTGACAAAAATGTGTCTAAAATATATTAAAAAACTCTAAAAACCTAACAGTTTAAAAAATTCCAGTCAGAAAAAGGGCAAAGGGCATGAACATACATAGCACTGAAGAGGATTTACAGATAGCAAATAAGCAAATAAAAATCTGTTCAAAAATCATCAGCTGTTAGCACATGTAAAGTTAAAACACAATAAGAGCTACCACTAAATACCTATCAGGTTGGCAAAAATAAAATGTTATGGCACACCAAATGCAGTGGAAGATGCAGAGAAATTGGATTACTCACACATTGCAGGTGGGGATGTAAAAAAAATATAGCCATTCTGGCAGTTTCTTACAAAACTAAACTTGTTACTTACCGTGTAATTCAGCAGTTGTACTTTTGGGTATTTATCCCAGAGAAATGTTCACACAAAAACCTGTACACAGGAGTTCCCATCGTGGCTCAGCAGAAACGAATCTGACTAGTGTCCATGAGGACGTGGGTTCAATCCCTGGCCTTGCTCAGTGGGTTAAGGATCCAGCGTTGCCATGAGCTGTAGGGTAGGTCACAGATGTGGCTCAGATCTGGCCTCGCTGTGGTTGTGGTGTAGGCCAGCAGCCACAGCTCTGATTTGACCCCTAGTCAGGGAACCCCCATATGCTGTGGGTGCAGCCATTAAAAAATAAATTAATAAATAAGTACCACCCCTGTACACAAATGCTCACAAAAGTTTTATTTATGATAACCCCAAACAGGACACAACCCAAGTGTCTTTCAACAGGTGACTGGTTAAAGAAACTTGTACATCCATACCATGGAGTATTACTCAGCAGTTAAAAGGAATGAACTATTAATACATGTGACGACATGGATAAATATCAGGGAATTACACTGAGTGAAGAAAAGCCCGTCTCAAAAGGTTATTTTTATATACATTCTTGAATGACAAAATTATAGAGATAGAGAACAGATTGGAGGTTGTTAGGGATTGGGAATAGTAGGAGGGGCAGGGTGACTCTACAAAAGAATAACATGAGGGACCTTTGTGATAGATCTTTTGTATCTTGATTTTGGTGACCAAATGAGCCTATCTATATGATAAAACTGCATAAAAGTAAGCTTGAGCAGCTTGAGCATCCTCTCCGTCCCCCCCGCCACACGTGAGTGCATGTAAAACTATATAAATTCGATGGGCTCTCCCAGTGTTAGTGTCCTGGTTGTGATATTACACTGTGTAGGATCTCTCTGCATTATTTCTTACAACTACATTCATCTTAAAAAAAAACCTTTACCTGGCCTTTTGAGGATAATTGTGATAATGAAAGGAAAAGCAACCATTCTTTATATCCCTAATTATCATATCTATAATCTTTTCTCTTTGTTTTTAGGTTTACCTGATTACTTTTTACAGGGGTTAATTCTGTCTTCTCCATTTTTCCCATCAAATACCCAATAGGTTATTTGAGACTGATGCAAAATTATTTAAAGTTTATTTTAAATATGGAAACTATGATCCTCTTTCTTAAACTTATGACTGATTTTCCTTACTGTCTCAAGGACAGGGAGAGCATTATACTGTTGGGCACTCCCTAGTGAACAGCATGTGGGAAGTATGTAGACTGAGCTTCTGTTGCTACCAAAGACAAACGCCCCCATTACTAATCCTCTAAATCAGCTGATATGCTGAAACAAGTGAGGGGATTTTTTTTTTCCTGCTCAACTCATTCTGAGCTCCTGCCTTTGCCTTTGGTCAAGAACCAGGCATTACTCTTTTTGAAAAAGACTCAATTTACTAAAATTCCAAGAGGATAATATTTACTGATAAAAATCAAGGTCAGAATATAAGGAAGACCACATAACTGATTATAAAATTTGAAAGGAAGAGTAACATGTCCTTGGCAGGTACCATGTGGTTTTGCACCCCATGCCTCAGCATTTGCCTGCAATGCCTTCTTTCCATCTTTTGAATCCTGCTTAGGTGTCTGAATCCTTCTGACCCCTCTCTTTACCCTACAGGTACAATCATTCTCTGTACTATACTACCTCTGTGAGGTGTACATACTTCTGTTGTGGCATATAAAATGGAAAGAAGCTGAGCAACACAGTGATTAAGAACTTGGACTCAGGCACCATACTGAGTTTAAATCACAGTTCCACTAGCTGTGTAACCATGACCAAGATATTTTACCTCATGTCGCCTTAGTGTTCTCATCTATAAAATGGTGATAGTAATAGTTGTAAGGATGAAATTAAGCAATGTATGTAAAATGCTTAGAAAAATACCTGGCATATAATAAGCACTCTGTAAATGTTAGCTCTTCTTTATTTATATATTTATTTCATGTGATTAGACCAAAAGGTTTTGAGGGCTGTGTAAGTTATCTATTGCTATAGCCAGATTATTCCAAAACTAAAACAAAACATCTAGTGATTTTGTGGATCAGGAATCTGAGAGCACTTGAGTGGGTCCTCTGGTTTAGGGTTTGTCACAAGGCTATAGTCAGGGTGTTGGCTAGGTTGGCAGTTATCTGAAAGCTCAGCTAGGGGAGGATCATGTGATCATTGGCAGGATTAAATTCCTCATGGATTGTTGGGCTGAGGTCTCAGTTCCTCACTACTCATGGTCAGAGTCCATCCTCAGTTCCTTTCCACTGGCCTCTCTATAGGGCAGCTCACACCATGGCAACTGGCTTCCACTGGATGAAGAAGCAAGAGAAGGTGAGCAAAAGAAGTCATGCTATTTGTATAACCTAATTTCAGAAGAGACACCCCTCCTCTTTCCTGCATTCTGTTTTTTAAAAGCAAGTGACTATGTCCACTTCACATTCCAGGTGAGGGGATTACACAGGAGCAAGAGTAGGAGTCAGGGCTTCCTGGGACCCATTGTAGAGGCCTCTCCCCAGTGATTCACATTCCTCCCACATGAAAAATACACTCATTGCCTCTGAAAGTCTCATCTCATTATAGGCAGGGGCTCTAACTACAGACAGACAAAGGTCACATTCTTTGTTGTGGAAGAAAAATACAGGCTCTCTTGTCACTAAAACTTAAGCTATATGAACAAAATTCTATAGATAAAAATTAATAAGGACCAAGATTTTTCTTAGCTGTTATGTTGAATGCCCTGAAATCTTTTGGAGAATTTGATAACTACACAAATTATAAGCATTCATCATTTTATTTCATTTCCATGTTTGGTTCGAGTGTGAAGATATTCCAAGAGATTAGGAGGTAAAACTTTATTTTACATCTTAAATTTCAATAAGCACATCCATGTAATGCTTATCCTGTCTATTTATAGTTGTTGGTTTCATAAGGCCAAGGAATGTAGATCATTTAAACTCCTTTTTCCAAAATAACTGCTTTGTCATGGTTGTCCAAGACGGTACAACAAACTAAAACACAGTACTTCATTCAAATAGAACCCTTCTCATTTAGCCATCTCTAGGGCATTTCCCCAACCTAGCTGTAGGTCCATTCACCTGTGTTATGAAAGAAACTCCAAGTAGGTATATGCCATACTTTGCTCTCTATCCCTCTTCTTATGAGACCTATTTTCCAGAGGCAAAAGCAAAAGCCACCTGTTTTACCATGGAGCCTCTGGTTGGAACTATAATAGCTGGTTGGAGGAGGGTGTTTGGAGAAAGGGCAGAGGGAATGGGATTTCTCCTTATGAAGAGCTGACTTCAGTACCCTGAGACAAACTAGAGGAATTGAACCTGAAGCTGACAGGTCTGCTCAAGGGGTATATGTTGATAGCGTAATAATTAAAATTTATTTTTTTGTGTTCCCAGTCCAGTGGGCCAGACAACTTTTTTTTTTTCCCTGTTTTAAAACTTTGGGATTTTAAGACAAACTTATAGATTTAAATTGTCAATATAAAAGGAGATTTTTCAAGTTCCTTCATCTATCATGGCTGAAGATCCTGATACCCTGTTCTTATTTGCTTCTGCCAAAACATAGGAATAAAAACCTCTAGGAATCTTCAGAATAGTAGCTTTATTTTTCCTGAGAAGCTATGAAAGATATAATTTATTAAAAAATCAAAAATTTTTTTATAAATAATAAGTGGTTCTCTCTGTGGACCACCTGTCTCCTGAAATAGCACTTCTACGGATCTCTGAGCAATGCCCACTTACTAAATCGAGTAACCTTTCTGTCCTGCTTGCTACTTACTCATTTGTTCTCGAAACTCCTTCCCAGCATGAGCCTCCAGTTCTTATCTAAATCAGTTTCCTCATTTTCTCTGCTCACAGTGTCCTTGCTTCTGCCCCCACCCACTGCTAATCTAATGCTCTTTTCTCAGTCCCCTAAAGTCTGACCCTACCCCTTAGAGCCCAGCTTCCAATTTTTCCTCGAAGCTTCCCCACACCATGGGCACCATCTTGGGTCTCTGCCTTCTGTGGATTTCTCTTGCAGATAAAATTTGTCACTGCTCATTTGTTTGTTTGTTTGTTTGTTTGTTTTGGTTTTTTGTTTTTTGTTTTTTGTCTTTTGTCTTTTTAGGGCTGCACCCACAGCATATGGAGGTTCCCAGGCTAGGGGTCAAATCAGAGCAGCAGCTGCTGGCCCACACCACAGCCACAGCAACATGGGATCTGAGCCACATCTGCAACCTACACCACAGACCACAGCAACGCTGGATCCTTAACCCACTGAGCGAGGCCAGGGATCGAACCCACCTCCTCATAGTTATTAGTCGGGTTCATTAACCACTGAGCCATAACAGGAATTCCCTTATTTGGGTTCTTAACCAAATAAACATTCTCTTTTTAGTTATCATATAACTTTTTCACGAGTGAGCATCCATCGCAAAGCTGTCATATCATGACATTTTTCAATTTTCAAAGACCTGTGGAGATGAATAGGTTGTAAAGTGGGAGTTACTCCTACGATGCTGTACAATGCTGCCAGGTGTTGGTAAACAATGCTGCATATTCTTGAGACTAAAGGGTGCAAGAGCAGAAGAATGTGTCTTTCCTGAATTAAGTGGTGGGTTTCTGCCTAAAATATCAAACTTAGATGTCCAAATCATGGTACAGAAATAAACTCAAACAACTTCAAATTTAGCGGTCACCTAAAGCTGATCTTCTTTAGAATATCTTACTAAAAATATGATATGTGTATATGTACATGCACATACATTTGTATGTCTATGGATATGGATTCTATGATATATATGGAATTCTTTCTTTGTGGTTTCTTAATTTCTGAAACTCTAATTTTCAGATTTTCCTGAATCTTTACTTTAAGTCTTTTTGTGTGCAGTTGGTCAAGTTTACTACCTTTACTAGCAAGAATTTTTTGAAAATTTTTTTTTTTTTTTTTTTAGGGCTGCACCGGCAGCATATGGAAGTTCCCAGGCTAGGAGTCAAATTGGAGCTGTAGCCACCAGCCTACAGCACAGCCACAGCCACACCAGATCTGGGACACGTCTGCAACCTACATCACAGCTCACGGCAACACCGGATCTTTAACCCACTGAGCAATGCCAGGGATCGAACCTGTGTCCTCATGTATGCTAGTCAGATTCATTTCCACTGAGCCACGATGGGAACTCCAGCTGGCAAGAATTTTTTATATGACTACTCCTGGGCTCAAAAGTAAAACCTCTACATGCTTCTGAACTAAACTGTAGTAATGGTAACATATTTTATTCACCCTTCTTGGGAAGCTTCTCACAGAATTTTCCGATTTCTCTCTTACACTTTGCCCTCCAGTCATTTCTCCATATACAACATATAGGACACTTTTATAGTCAGTGGACAAAACATATATTTTCCACTAAACAGAAGATAGTATTTAGCCACTTCAGAAACTTCATCTTAGTTTTACCCTCTCCCATGGCTATCTTACACAGGGAGTCCTTTTGGCAATTTTTATTTACTGACCTCAGTTACCAATTTAAGAACTCTTTCGCCAGTTTACTTTGGCAAATTATAGTGTGTGTGTGTGTGTGTGTGTGTGTGTTATAATGGTTTGCTTCGTGTTACGTTTAAAGTGACCATATCCCTTTCAGGAAACAAAAAAATATCTGGCTTTATCATACTCCATAACTAAATTATAGGTTTCACTTTAATTTTCTCTTTCCTGGACCTCTCCTAACTTGGCACAAGTGTTTAAGTAGTATAGTGCATAGTACTAAGTTAAAATTCTGTTTAAAATTCAAAAATTAGAATCTGTCAGGGCACTACTACAAAAATTTCTAGTCCTCCTCCTATGCCATTAACATTTACCCCAGTGTTATAAATTTCATTTATTGGAAATGAAATTTTTATTTTTAAGACTAATGATAATTAGCAGTTTAACAAATTACATTTAATATTTGTTGATGAAAGTTTAAGACAGTGAAATTGCTTAATTTCCCAACACATTACCTTTATACACACACAAAAATGGGAAAAATACTCTCTGTAAGAGACCCCATGTGCTTGCTGTGATCAGAGTCCTGGTTCCCTCTTTAGAATTAAGGGAGTGCCTAAAATCTGAGACTCAATATATTATAGGAGAAGAAGTGATAAAACATTGATCCAACAACTCCCAGAAATGAAAGTTCTGTAACAATTTCCTGGGCTGGTCTTCCTCTCCCATTACCCAACCTTCTGGACTCAGAAAGAATTGGGAGGAAATGTCATGATAGAGTTGCTGTATTAGTTACCTATTGCTATATAACAAATTATCCCAAAATTTAAAAGCTTAAAACAACAAACATTAAATATCTCACATAATTTCTAAGGTTCAGGAAACCAGGTGGGGCTTAATTGAGTGGTTTCAGCTTAGGGTCTTAAAAAGATATGACTCATGTTCATACAGATATATATAAATGTATATATATGTGTGTATATATGTACATATAGATTAATATATAATTTATATATAAAATTCAAACAAGTGAACACATTTTGTTTTATATGAACATGACTTTTTTTTTTTTGGCCCCAGGCACAGCATGCAGAAGTTCCCGGGTCAAGGATTGTACACGTGCCCTAGCAGTGACAACACTGACTGCATCGTTAACCTGCTGAGCCACCAGGGGACTCTACATGAACATTACATTTAATCAGAATGTGTCATGTCTTTCATTATAATTTCAATTGATTTCTCTGTCTCTCTCTCTCTCTCTCTCTCTTTTTTTTTTTCCCAGCTGCACCCATGGCATGTGGAAGTTCCCAGGCCAAAAATCAAAACTGAACCATAACTGCAACCTATTACCATAGCTGCAGCAATGCTGGATCCTTAACCCACTGCACCACAGCAGGAATTCCTGATTTTACTTTTTTTTTTTTTTGTCTTTTTGCTATTTCTTTGGTCCGCTCCCGCGGCATATGGAGGTTCCCAGGCTAGGGGTCGAATCGGAGCTGTAGCCACCGGCCTACACCAGAGCCACAGCAACGCGGGATCCGAGCCGCGTCTGCAACCTACACCACAGCTCACGGCAACGCTGGATCGTTTAACCCACTGAGCAAGGGCAGGGACCAAACCTGCAACCTCATGGTTCCTAGTCGGATTCGTTAACCACTGCGCCACGATGGGAACTCCTGATTTTACATTTTTTAAAAGCAGCTTCTAGAATGTGGTTCTGAGAAAGGAATTTGAGTATAGTAATATACCATGTGCCCCCACAAAGCAGCATTTAATTTAACTGTAATATACATGTAATTATTCTTTATATTTTACTTTAAATTCAACATTAATGAATTAATCAATAATACTAGTTAATGGATAATTGTGATACTCATGGTGTTGACGATAATATATGTCATTTGGCCAGTATTTTTTTTGTTAAAAATTATTTTCATGTTCCTTTTTTTATTTGAGCTTACATCAGTTTTGTTTGCAGTGCCTGGTAAGAATCAGTCATCATAATAGGGAAACAGATGTTTCACTACTTAAAGTCAGATCAGAATCACCATTCCAATTTTTACTCATGACCTACTTTATGTGATAGTTAGTAATTTATAAGCAGGAATGCTCTGTAAGGAAGATGGAATGAAGATGAGTGTTTTGAGAAAACTCACTAAATTAACAATAGGAATGTAGAAACTCAGCAAAGTGAAATTAAGACTTGAATTAACAAAGCAAGGTGGGGATCAGGGGAAAGGTCTTTTTATCCTCCTTTTTCTTCCTTTATCCAAGGAAGAAAATTTTAAAAGATCTTAATCTAAAATGTAACTGATAAAAAAATCTATAAATGTACTTTCAAATGAAAAGACTCACATGAATCCTTTATAAGAACTACATGACTGAAGTTCCCCTGTGGCACAGCAGGTTAAGGAAGTGGCATTGTCACCGCAGTGGTTTGGGTCACTGCTGTGTCTCAGGTTCAATCCCTGGCCCAGGAACTTCCATATTCTGCAGATGCAGTTAAAAATTTTTAAAAGGAACTACACGATAAGCATAAAGAATATCAATTATAGGAGTTCCTGTCGTGGCTCAGTGGTTAACAAATCCGACTAGGAACCATGAGGTTGCAGGTTCAATCCCTGGCCTTGCTCAGTGGGTTAAGGATCCGGCATTGCTATGAGCTGTGGTGTTGGTCGCAGACACGGCTCAGATCCCACGTTTCTGTGGCTGTGACTGTCTAATACAGCTCCGATTTGACCCCTAGCCTGGGATCCTCCCCATATGTGCGGGTGTGGCCCTAAAAAGAAAGAAAGAAAGTATTAATAAATTCTTAATAAAAAATCAAAAAAATATTATTTTCCATCACAGTCTATCCTAGGACACTGGATATAGTTCCCTGTGCTTATGTAATAGTTTTTATCTATTAACCCCAAACTCCCAGTCCATCCCACAGCAATATATTTTTTGGTCCACTTCCTTGAGGTGAAAACAAAAATAAACAAATAGGGCCTAATTAAACTTAAAGGCTTTTGCACAGCAAAGGAAATCATTTTTTTGAAAAAGACAATCCAAAAATCTTTGCAAATGAAGCAAACACCAAGGGATTAATCTCCAAGATATCTAAATATCTCGTATCTTTATATCAAAAAAAGTACAACTGGAGTTCCCATCGTGGCTCAGTGGTTAGCAAACCCAACTAGCATTCAATCTCTGGCCTCACTCAGTGGGTTAAGGACCCAGCATTCCTGTGAGCCGTGGCTTAGGTTGCAGATGAGGCTCAGATCCTATTTTGCTGTGGCTCTGGCATAGGCCGGCGGCTATAACTCCAATTGGACTCCCTAGCCTGGGAACCTCCAAATGCCATGGGTGCAGTCCTAAAAAGACAAGACCAAAAAACAAACAAACAAACAAAAAACCCCATACTATCCAATCAAAAAATTAACAGAAGATCTAAACAGACATTTCTCCAAAGAAGATGGACAGATGGCCAAAAAAAAAAAAAAGAAAAAGAAAAAGAAAAGATATTCAACATCACTAATTGTTAAAGAAATGTAAATCAAAACTACAATGATACCACCTTACACCAGCCAGAATGGCCATCATCAAGAAGTCTGCAAAGAATGAATGCTGGAGGGGATGTGGAGAAAAGGGAGCCCTCATACACTGTTGGTAGGAATGTAAATTGGTGCAACCACTATGGAAAACAGTATAGAGATTCCTCAAAAGACTGAAAACAGAATTACCTTTTTTTTTTTTTTGTCTTTTTAGGGTTGCAGCTGTGGTATATAGAGGTTTCTAGGCTAGGGGTCTAATCGGAGCCACAGCTGCCAGCCTATGCCAGAGCCACAGCAACGCCAGATCCAAGCTGCATCTGCGACCTACACCACAACTTATGGCAACACCGGATCTTTAACCCCCTGAACAAGGCCAGGGATTGAACCTGCAACCTCATGGTTCCTAGTCATATTTGTTTCCACCGCGCTACGATGGGAACTCGAGAATTACCATTTGATTCAGCAATCCCATTCCTGGGTACCTAGTCAGAGAAAACCATGACTTGAAAAGATATATGTACCCCAATGTTCATTGCAGCACAATATACAACAGCCAAGACATGGAAGCAACCTAAATGTCCATAGACAGAGGAGTGAATAAAGAAGATGTGGTACATATACACAATGGAATATTACTTAGCCATAAAAAGGAATGAAATAATGGCATTTGTGGCAACATGGATGGGCCTAGACATTATCTTGCTAAGTGAAGTTAGTCAGACAGTTAGACACAAACATCAGATGCTTTCACTTATATGTGTAATCTAAAAAAATGATAAAATGAACTTCTTTGTGGAACAGATACTGATTCACAGACCTTGAAAAGCTATGGTTACCAAGGAGACAGGTTGCAGGAGGAGGGATGGGCTTGGGGTTTGGGAAGGAAATGCTATAAAATTGGATTGTGATGATCGTTGTACACTATAAATATAAAATTTATTGAGTTAAAAAACATATGAAAAAAAATCTATGAGATATCACCTCACATGAATCGGAATGGCCATCATCAAAAAGTCTACAAACAATAAATGCTAGAGTATGTAGGGAAAAGGGAATCCTCCTACACTGTTGGTAGGAATGTAAATTGGTACAACCACTATGGAGGACAGTATGGAGTTTCCTTAAAAACTGCCACATTGGGAGTTCCCATCGTGGCTCAGTGGTTAACGAATCCGACTAGGAACCATGAGGTTGCGGGTTCGGTCCCTGCCCTTGCTCAGTGGGTTAAAGATCCAGTGTTGCCGTGAGCTGTGGTGTAGGTTGCAGACGCGGCTCGGATCCCGCGTTGCTGTGGCTCTGGTGTAGGCTGGTGGCTACAGCTCCGATTGGACCCCTAGCCTGGGAACCTCCATATGCTGCGGGAGCGGCCCAAGAAATAGCAACAACAACAACAATAACAACAACAACAACAACAACAACAACAACAAATTGCCACATTGGAGTTCCCGTCGTAGCTCAGTTGTTAATGAATCTGACTAGGAACCATGAGGTTTTGGGTTTGATCCCTGGCCTTGCTCAGTGGGTTAAGGATCCGGTGTTGCCATGAGCTGTGGTGTAGGTTGCAGACACAGCTCGGATCCTGTGTTGCTGTGGTTCTGGCGTGGGCCAGCGGCTACAGCTCTGGTTAGACCCCTAGCCTGGGAACCTCCAAGTGCCGCGGGAAGCAGCCCTAGAAAAGGCAAAAAGACAAACAAACAAAAACCAAAAAAAACTTCCATATGATCCAGCAAATCCCACTCCTTGGCATATATCTGGAGAAAACCATAATTCAAAAATATACTTTGGCATGTTCACTGCAGCTCTATTTACGATAGCCAAGATATAGAAGCAACCTAAATGTCCGTCAACAGAGGAATAGATAAAGAAGTTGTGGTACATATGTAGAGTGGAATATTACTCAGCTATAAAAAAGAATGAAATGATGACTTTTGCAGCAACATGGATAAACCTCAAGATTATCATACTGAGTGAAATATGATAAAGACAAATATATCACTTAGATGCAGAATCTAATTTTAAAATGATACAAGGCAACTTGTTTGTAGAATAGAAACAAACTCACATATTTCAAACCAGTCTTATGGTTGCCGTAGGAGAAACCATTGGGTAGAGAGAGGATTTGGGAGGATAGAAGTAGCATATACACACCACTGTATAAATAGTGTAGATAATTAGTAAGAACCTACTGTATGGCACAGGAAAATCTACTCAGTAGTTGGTAATAACCTATATGGGAGAAAATAGTGGATATATATATTCACTTTGATTTTCTGATTCACTTTGCTGTATACCTGAAATTAATACAACATTGTGAGTCAAGTTTACCCCAATAAATTTTTTTAAAAGAGTAACAATTCTATAAATGACTTTATACAATTAAAAATAACTTTTTAAAGTAACTAACCATAAGAGAAAATTGTGAAATCTTATTTTTTTAAAAAGATTTTCTTCGGGGAAGAAATACATGGTATAATAGTGGATTTTTAAATTAGCTGTTTTGAGGTATGCTTAATATACAATAAACAGCACATATTTAAAGTGTAAAATTTGTCAATATTTGATGTATGTATACACCCATGAAAACATTACTAAATCCACACAATGAGCACATCCACCCCTCTCAAAATGTTCCTTGAGCCCTTTGGTAATATCTTCCTGCATTGCCCTTCCTCCTGCCCATCCACATCATCTACTTTCTGTCATTAAAAATTACTTTTCATTTTCTAGAGTTTTATATAGTGTGTACTCATTTTGCCTGACCTCTTAGCATAATTATTTTGAGATTCATCTATGTTATAGCATGTATGAATCGTTCATTCATTTTTGTTGCTCAGTAGTATTCTATTGTATGGATATACCACAATTTGCTTATCCATTCACCTGTTGATGGACATTTGGGTTGTTTCTACTTTGAGGCTATCATAAATAAAGCTGGTATGAATATTTGTGCACAAGTCATTGTATGTATATATACTTTAATTCCTCTTGGGTAAATGCCTAGGAACAGAACAGCTAGGTTATATGGTAAGCGTATGCTTAAATTTTAAGAAACTGACAAGTGGTTTTTCAAAATGGATGTAGCATTTTTCATCCTTACCAGCAGAATGTAAGAGTTACAGCTTCTCCACATCGTTGCCAACACTTGATAGGGACGGTCTTTTTTTTTCCTTCTCACGCCCATGGCATGCAGAAATTTCTAAGCCAGAGATGGAACCTAAGCCACAGCAGTGACAATGCCAAATCCTTAACCTCTAAGCCACCCGGGAACTCCTGACAGTTTTTTTAATTAAACACATTGTAAATGGGGCATTGCTATATCTCAATGTGGTTTTAAATTTGCATATCCCTAATGCTAATGATTTTTGACCATCATTTCCTAAGCTTATTTGGCGTTTGTGTACCTTCTATAGTAAAGTGTCTTTTTTTTGCCAATTTTTTATTGGGTTATCAGATTTTTAAAAAATTTTTTATAAGTTCCCATTGTGGATCAACGGGTTCAAAACCCAACTAGTATCCATAAGGATGTGGATTCAGTCCCTGGCATCACTCAGTGGGTTAAGGATCCAACATTGCCATGAGCTATGGAGTAGGTCACAGACATGGCTTGGATCTGGCATTGCTATGGCTGTGGTATAGGCCAACAGCTGCAGCTCTGATTTGACCCCTAGCCCAGGAACTTCCATATGCCACAGGTTTGGCCTTTAAAAAAAGAAAGAAAAATTAGTGGTTTTAAGAGTATTTATATATTCTGGACCCAAGTCTTTTATCAAATATTGCTCTAAGACTGTTTCTTGTGTTTTCATTTTCTTACCAGGGGTTTTCAAAGGGCAGGAGTTCTTGATTTTGATAAAGTCAATTTTTTTCCTCTATGGATTGTTCTTTTGGTATTGTTTCTATGAAATCTTTGCCTAACCCCAAATCACAAGATTTTCTTATAGAAGATTTATAGTTTTAGGTTCTATATTTTGTTCTACAAACTAACTTCAGTTTTTCTATGTAGTGTGAGTTATGGATCAAAGTTCATTTTATTTTATTTTCCTTTTTTTTTTTGTCTTTTTGCTATTTCTTGGGCCGCTCCTGCGGCATATGGAGGTTCCCAGGCTAGGGGTCTAATCGGAGCTGTCGCCACCAGCCTACGCCAGAGCCACAGCAACGCAGGATCCGAGCCGCGTCTGCAACCTACACCACAGCTCATGGCAACGCCGGATTGTTAACCCACTGAGCAAGGGCAGGGACCGAACCCGCAACCTCATGGTTCCTAGTCGGATTCGTTAACCACTGCGCCACGACGGGAACTCCTTTTTTTTTTTTTTTTTAATCTTATTTTCCTCTTTTTTTTACATTTGGATATCTGATTGTTCAAGCAAAATTTGTTAAAAAGAAATGGAATTTTTTTGACGTTTGTAAAAAATCAGTTGTCTATATATGTGTGAGTCTATTTCTGGGCTCTGGTTTCTTTCCATTCGTCTATTTGTCAATCTTTATGCCAACTCCATGTTGTCTAGATTACTATAATTTTACAATGTCTTTAATTCAAGTAGTGAATGTTCAACTTTGTTCACCTTTCACAGATATGTTTTGGCCTTCTAGATACTTCATATTTACATATGAATTTTATAATCAGCTTGTCAACATTTACCAGAAAAGCCTATTGGGATTTTTGTTGTGATTGCATTAAATATATAAATCAATTTGGGGACAGTTGGCATTTTAACAACATTAAGTCTTCCAAACCCATGAACAGGATATATCTCTTCCTTTATTTAGGTCTTCTTTAATTTTTTCAGTAACATTTTATAGTTTTTAGAATACAGCTCTAGTACATTTTTTTTCAGGTTTACCACTGATTCATATTTTTATGCTATTATTATTGGCCTTTTAAATTTTTCCAGCTTCCAGTTGTTATTTGACCTATGGAAATAGAATTGAATTTTGTATATTGACTTTATATCCTACAACCTTGCTTAACTAGACCTCTAATCACTTACCACTTCTAACATCTTTTGTAAATTCCATTGGATTTCCTACGTAATCATCTTGTCTGCAAATAACAGCAGTTTTACTCTTTTCTTTTCAATCTGGATTTACTCTATTTTTTTTTCCTTGCCTAATTACACTGGCTGTACTAATTGTCCCATATGTATTTTGTTCTTCATTTTCTTTGGATTGAGTATATTTTATGATTCCTTTTTATATCTCATGTTGGTTATTGACTATTAGTTTTTTGTTCAGTGGTTGATTTAATGTTTATAGTATATTTTCTTTAGTGTATCACAATCTACCTTGAAGTAATATTATGCCACCTTATATATAGTATACTAACCTTATAATAGTATACTTCTATTTCTTACCTCTTGACTTTTATGCTGTTGTTATGTATTAAGAGTTATACATGTGTTAGAAACCCCACGATACATAATTGCTCTTATATTTTCTTGAACAGTCAGCTGGTCTTTTAAAGATATTTAGAGAAAAAAAGGAAAATATTTACCCATATTTTTACTATTTCCAGTGTTTTTTATTCCTTTACATAGATCTATACTTCCATCTGATGTACTTTTCTTTCTGTCTCAAGGACTTCCTTTAACATTTACTTTAGGCTATGTCTGCTGGTGATGAATCCTTTCATTTTCTATACATACGAAAAATTTTCATAATCGCCTTGTTTTTGAAATGTATATAATTGTTGGGTATAGAATTCTAGACTGACAGATTTTTTTCTTTCAGTATTTTAAGCATGCTGTTCTCTGCCATCTAACTTGCATTGTTTCTGAAGAGAAATCTGATGTTTCTTTGTTCCTTTCTATGTAACTTTTACCTTTTCGCTGGTCTCTTTTATCATTTTTTTTTTTTTTGTAAACTGATAATGATGTACCTTGGTGTAGTTTTTGCTATATTTCTTGTGCTTGGGATTTGTCAAGCTACTTATCTTTGAATTTGTAATTTTGATCAAATATGAAAAAAAGTTTGACCATTGTTTCTTCAAATATTTTACAAAACCTAACCCTATATCTATTGAAGATTCCAATTATATTTATATTAGGCTACTTGAAGTTGCCCCAAAGATCACTGATTTTTCTATTGCTTTTTTCTTGAATTATTTTTTAAATCTATGCTTCAGTTTAGATAGTTTCTATTGCTATGTCTTCATGTTCACTAATCTTTTCTATGTCATTTATAATCCATTATTAATGAAATCCAATATATTTTTCATACTATACTATATACTATGTGTGTATATGTATAGCATAGTATATACTATACTATAGTATTCATCACTATAAATTCAATTAGGTGATTTTTTTAATGTATTTTATGTTTCTATTAAAGTTTTTGGTTATATGGAATACAATTATAATAACTTTTAATGTCATTGATCACTAATTTAACAGCTGTATAAGTTCTGAGGGGGTTGTTTTGTTTTGTTTTTTGGCTGCACCCATTGCATGCAGAAGCTCACAGGCCAGGGACTGAACTGATGCCACAGCCGTGGCCCAAGCCACTGCATGATACTTAACCTGCTAAGCCACCAGAGCAGCCCAGTTCTGATTTAGTTTTGATTTATTGATTCAGTCCTCATTATCGGTTA
Organism: Phacochoerus africanus; assembly: GCF_016906955.1. Lineage (NCBI taxonomy): Eukaryota > Metazoa > Chordata > Mammalia > Artiodactyla > Suidae > Phacochoerus > Phacochoerus africanus. The sequence continues at coordinate 62,520,750 of NC_062548.1, forward strand.
TATTTTCTTGTTTCTTTGTATGTCTAGTAATCTTTGATTTGATGCTATATATTGTGAATTTTCCCTTGTTGGAAGGTGGTTATTTTTATTCCTATGAATATTCTTGAGCATTGTTCTGGAATGCAGTTAAGATAATTGGAAACACTTTGATCCTTCCAGGTCTTTTCTACAATTGTTAGGTGAGATCAACGCCATGTTTAGTCAAGGGTTAATTATCTATTATTACTGAGGTAAGATCATTTTGAGTACTCTACCCAATGCATCATAAATTATGAGGCTATTCAATTTGGCTAATGGGAAAAAGTCCTATTCCTGGCTCTGTGTGTGTTCCTGTGATCCTTTCAGATGGTTAATTCCCAAACCTTGAGTAATTTCCTTACACATATGCCCTAATTAGTACTTTGCTCAATACTCAAGGGGGACCCTCTATAGATCTTCAGAGTTCTCTCTCTCTCTCTCTCTTTTTAATATCTATGGTACTCTATCCTATGATGAATAGCCATCTTGGTCTCTCCAGACTCTGTACATTTTCTATATCCAGGGAGTCCAGTGAATCCACTTGAGATCCCCCCTTCCAATGCTATAGACTGGAAACACTCTAAATGCAGAAATCTGGGACAGTTATACAGCCTACCTCATTTGTTTCTTATCTCTCAGGAATCACCTTCTTTCATTGCCAAAGTGCAGTGTTGAAAATTATTGTTTCAAATACTTTGTCTGGTTTTGATGTTATTTCAGGTGTGTGTATGTGTGTGTGGGGGGGCGGTAAATCCATTTCCCATTACTCCATGTTGGCCAAAAGTCAAGTCCATTAATCTTTTTTTTTTTTTGGTCCTTTTTTTTAGGGCCACACTCACAGCATATGGAAGTTCCCAGGCTAGGGGTTGAATCCGAGCTGCAGCTGCTGGCCTACACCATAGCCATAGCAACACCAGGTCTGAGCCACACCTGTGACCTACACCACAGCTTATGGCAATGCCAGATCCTTAACTCACTGAGCAGGGCCAGGGATCAAACCTAAGTGCTCATGGATACTAGCAGATTTGTTACCACTGAGCCACAATGGGAACTCCCCATTAATCTTTTATAAGAACTACATAGTAATCTTAAGCTTAAATTATACAGAAAATTATATATTTATACATATATATAAACATACTAACATGAATAAATGACAAACATTATGTTAAAAATAAGTATTTTCAGAGTTCCCATCATCGCTTAGTGGTTAACAAATCTGACTAGCATACATGAGGACTCAGGTTTGATCCCTGGCCTCATTCAGTGGGTTAAGAATCTGGCATCGCCATGAGCTGTGGTGTAGGTTGCAGAAATGGCTTGGATCCTGCATTGCTGTAGTGTGTAGGCTGGCAACTGCAGCTCCAATTTGACCCCTAGCCTCGGAACCTCCACATGTCGCAGGTGCGGCCCTAAAAATAAATAAATAAATAAATAAATAAATAAATAAATAAATATTCTCTTCAGAAAGTCTAGATGTAATCATGGCATATTTTCAAACAATGAAAATCCTAGACAAAACTTTTTTTCTGTTCATAATTCAGCAAATATTTATTGTGTAATTGCTAAGTGCTGACACTTGCATGTGCTAAAATATGATGAAAAGTGAAGAATCTTTGCTCTTATTGAACTTATATATTTCATTAAGGTTTTTCTTTTTTCTATTATAGTTGATTTACATTGTTCTGTCAATTTCTGCTGTACAGCAAAGCGACCCAGTCATACATATATATTCTTTTTCTCACACTATCTTCCATCACGTTATGTCACAAGTAACTAGACATAGTTCCCAGTGCTATACAACAGGATCTCGTTGCTTATCCACTCCAAAAGCAATATTTTGCATCTACTAACCCCAAACTCCCAGTGCATCCCACTCCCTCCCCTCCCTCTCCCCCACGGCAACCACAAGTCTGTTCTCCAAGCCCATGAGTTTGTTTCTTTTTAAAAAAAAACTCAATGAATTTTACTACATTTGTAGTTGTACAATGATCATCACAACCCAATTTTACAGCATTTCCTTCATAAATTCTCAGCCCATCCCCCCACCCCCCAACCTGTCTCCTTTGATAACCATAAGTTTTTCAAAGGCTGTGAGTCAGAATCTGTTCTGCAAAGAAGTTCTTTTTATCCTTTTTTTTAGATTACAATATAAATGATGAGATGTGACATTGGTGTCTCACTGTCTAACTTCACTTAGCATGACAATTTCTAGGTTCATTCATATTGCTACAAGTGCCATTGTTCCATTTCTTTTTATGGCTGAGTAATATTCCATTGTGTATATGTACCACATCTTCTTTATCCATTCCTCTGTCAATGGACATTTTGGTTACTTCCATGTCTTGGCTATTGTATATAGTGCTGCAATGAACTTTGGAATACATATATCTTTTCAAGTCATGGATTTCCCTGACGAGATACCCAGGAATTGGATTGCTGGATCAAATGATAATTATGTTTTTAGTTTTTTGAGGATACTCCGTACTGTTTTCCATGGTGGTTGCACCAATTTACATTCCTATCAACAGTGTAAGAGGGTTCCCTTTCCTCCATACCCTCTCCAACATTTATCGTTTGTAGACTTTTTAATGATGGCCATTCTGGCTGGAATAAGGTGGTACCTCATAGTAGTTTTGATTTACATTTCTCTAATAATTAGCAATGTTGAACATCCTTTCATGTGTTTTTTGGCCATCTGTCTGTCTTCTTAGAGAACTGTCTGTTTAGATCTTGTGCCCATTTTTTTTGATGGGGTTGTTTGTTTGTTTGTTTTTGTTATTGAGCTGTAGGAGGTGTTTATATATTTTGGAGATTAATCCATTGTCCGTCATTTCATTTGCAATTATTTTCTCCCATTTTGTGAGTTGTTAGTTTATGGTTTCCTTTGCTGTGCAGAAATCTTTAAGTATAATTAGGTCCCATTTGTTTATTTTTGTTTTTATTGTCATTACTCTAGGAGGTGGATCTGAGAAGATATTGCTGTGGTTTATGTCAGAGAGTGTTAGGCCTATGTTTTTCTCTAAGAGTTTTATAGTATCTGGTCTTATATTTATGTCTTTAATCCATTTTGAGTTTATTTTTGTGTATGGTATTAGGGAGTGTAATCAGAGCTAATTTCATTCACATGGATCAATACAGATAAATCTCATTAATAATGAGTAAAAGAAGCAAGTTGCAAAAAGATAAATACAGTATGAAATCAATTTATTAAAAGTCTTATATTCTTGGCTCAGAGTTCCCAGGTGGTGCAATGGGTTAGGGACCCAATGTTTTCATTGCAGTGGCTCGGCTCACTGCTCTGGCATGGGTTCAATCCCTGGCCCTGGAATTTTTGCATGCCACAGGTACAGCCAAAAAAAAGTCCTCAAAACCCGTAAAATAATGTTGTAATTTAGTTATGGATAATACCTTCTAAATGAAAATACATTAGCTGTTTGGGAATGACATATTGCCACCTTAGGACAGTACTTACCTCAAAGTAAAAAGGGAGGGAAGTGAGATCAGGAATTCAAATATATTAGTAATATTATATTTTTAAGAGAAAGAGAACTAATAAAAAATGACTTTTTGCCATTAATTAAAACATTGAAAAACTAGAAATTATCATAGTGATCAACCATAAGAGAATCCAGCATTCCACCCATACCTGTGTTGCTGAAATCTTCTGGGACAAACCACATCACCAAGCAAGGTGGTGTCTCTCAACTTGATGATTGACTCTTTGAGGGGAGAGGGTCTTACTGCTCTTCCTTCAATCTGTCTCTCTTCCTATCCAATCTCTCTGTCTCTACATGTAATCTCCATTTCCTAGTCCCAATTCCATGATCCTGTTTCATCAACTATTGCCTCCCTCTCATGAGTCTTCAATTTCTTGCTTTTTTTTTTTTAATGGCCACATATGGGAATTCCCAGGCTGAGGATCGAACCCACGCTGTCATAGAGACAAGACTGGATCCTTAATGTGCTCTGCCATAGTGGGAACTCCCAATTTCTTGTTCTTGATAGCCTGTAAACATTCTCAGATCTCTGTCAATTTCAAAAACTGACCTTGGCTTTCATATGTCTGTCATCTTTCTTATCTGCAACTAAATTTTTCAAAAATTAAGTCTAATTACTAACAACTGTTTTCTCAGCTCTGGAGCACCAATCTGGAGCCCACTGCTAACACTCTTTTGAAGCTGCTGCTATGGCAAACTCCCCAACAACCTAGTTTCCAAATCCAGAAGTTACCATGCAGTCCATATCTCACTGACCTCTCTGTAGGTACCCTCCTTTTGAAGAACCACATCTTTCCCATTTATCTTGAGCTGCTCTTCTGCAGGCTTCTTCTTTGGATTCCCTTCCCATTACCCACCCCTCCACCTCAATGAGAATCCTAGCTAACCCTATCTACTTTCCAGGCTCTTCTTCTGCCTATGTGCTGGTGATCTCCCAAGTCTCCGCCTCTAGGAGGACCACTTCCAGAACTCCAGACCTATGTACCCAACTGACAAATAGTTCTCCCCACTCATATTTTTTCCACAAATAGCTCAAATTCAACAAATCGAAAATGAACTCATCTTTCCTAGGATGCTCTCTTCTCCCACTGCCCATCTGTATTCCTTGTCTTAGTCAATGCATCTACCGCCACCCTAGTTTCCTAGCAGTTAGCTCCTCCCACTTCCTCATGCCCCGAATATCAATACAAACTGCTATTGCTGCTAGATTAGTTCAGGCCCAATTCATCTCTCTCTTGTGCTAGTGTCATAGTCTTCTGCCTAGAAATCTACCTCTAAGCTTTCCCTCAAACCATCTATTTCTTCTCTACCGCCAAAGTCATTTTTCTAAAATGCAAGATTGATAAGTTCCCTCTCTTGCTTCAGATCCCTCAGTGACTTCCCTCTGTCCATGCCGCAAAGTTCAAGTTCCTGAGCATGTCTCTCCAAGTCCCTCATACTCTAGCCCTGTTCATTCATTCAGACTCATCTCTAGTCCCTCCCCTGTTATACCACAACAATAATTAAAGAAATTGAAATACATCTGAGATATCAACCCACATCTGTTGAACTATTAAAATAAGTGGGAAAAGTTTCAAGCACTTTGTGTAATATCATCAAACTGAAATTACTGAAATGTTTACCAAATGAAAAACGAATAAAGAAATTGTGACAGATTCAAGGAATAACATTACAAATAAAAAAGAATTAGCCTCTGCCACACACAAGAATATGTATCAATTTCACAGATGTAATGATGAGCAAAAGAAGACAGACACACAGGAGTACAATCTGCATGATTCCAGGAGTTCCTATTGTGGCACAGTGGGTTAAGAACCCAACTAGTATTCATGAGGATGCGGGCTCAATCCCTGACCTCACTCAGTGGGTTAAAGGATCTGGCATTGCCACAAGCTGTGGTGTAGGTCACAGACATGGCTCGGATCCAGTGCTGCCATGGCTGTGGTGTAGGCTGGCAGCTGCAGCTCCAATTCAACCCCTAGCCTGGGAACTTCATATGCCACAAGTGAGGACCTAAAAAAAAAAAAAAAAAAAAAGATTGGACAAAACATATTTATGGTTATGGAAATCAGAATCTGGTTACTTCTGGAGGTGGTGTTGACTGGAAAGGAGCACAGGAGAAATTTCTGGGGAGCTGAAAGTGTTCCAGATCATCATCTGGGGTGATTCAGGGAGTCTATCTCTTTATCTATATCTATATCTGTCTAGTATCTATCTTTCTACTTATCCATCTCTGTAACTATTAATCAAGTTATACAGTTAAAGTTTGCATTCTTTATTGTATACATGTTACATCTTAATTTTAAAACTCCTAAATATTTACAAAATTTTCTAAGTGTATATGGGGAAATAGCTATATTGCTGGCTGCACTATAAATTGATAACAATCTTTTGGGAAGCAGTTAGGCAATATGTAATGAGAATAAATATTTGACATCATTTCACCCCCTAATTCCACCTTTTGTCTTAAAAAAAAAATTCCTGGAGTTCTCTTGTGGTGCAGTGGGTTAAGGATCCAGTGTTGTCACTGCAGCAGCTTGGATCACTGCTGTGGCATGGGTTTTTATTCCTAAACTGGGAACTTTTGCATGCCACAGGTGTAACCGAAAAAAGAAAAAAAATTCCTAAGAAAATAACATGGAAACATTTAGGAACCACTTGTAAAAAGATGTTTAGAACAATATCATCCATAAAAACGGAAAACTGTGTACAGACCAAATGTCCAATTATTAGGAAAAGCTTAAGTAGACTGTGGTAAAGGAATACAATAGAATTGTGTCTAGGAATTTCAAATTATTTTGCAATTTGTTCAAATACATAAAACATTATATTCAAAATAGTGATAATTTCAAAATTAGGATGTGAATATTATGTACCCATATTATTATTATTATTACTTTTTTTTTACAGCCATACCTGCAGCAAGCAAGTTCCCAGGCTAGGGGTCGAATCAGAGCTGCAGCTGCCAGCCTATCTCACAGCCACGGCAACACCAGATTCAAGACACATCTGCAACCTACACCACAGCTTGCAGCAATGCCAGATCCTTAACCCACTGATAGAGGCCAGGAATAGAACTTGCATCCTCACGGACACTATGTCAGGTTCTTACCCTGCTGAGCCACAACAGGAATGCCTCATTATATCAATTATCTATTATTCCATATGAACTACCTAAAGTTTAGTGGCTTAAAGCAGCCATTTCATTTGCTCACAATTCTGTGGGTTAGCAATTTGGACTGGGTTTAACTGATCAGTGTTTAGCTGGCCTGGGATCACTCATGTGACTGCAGTTATCTGGCAGCTTGACTGGGGCTGGATGCTTCTCAGATGGCTTCATTCACATGGCTGGAGTTTGGTGCTGGCTGAAGGGTGGGCCTTTCACCCTACATGGTATCTCAAAGCAAAGAGGCTAAGTCAGGCTTCTTCCCATGATGGTGGCAACATTGCAGAGGGCAAGGGCAGAAACTGCAATCTCTTAATCAAAGCCCATCACAAGGCCAACCAGAAATTCAAGAGGGGAGACAGTAAACTCCGTACCTTGATGAGAAGAACATCTAGGTCACATTACGGAGGGCATTATGAACAGGGATGCTGGAATATGTGGTCATTAAACAACTGAGGCACCATTTCAATGATTCACAGCCAGTCCCACAAGGAACATTTTAATCATATGTATGTACACCGATAAAGATGGAGAAAGAGCCAAAGAGCTGTAGCAAGTTATTTTATATGTATGATTTTTTTCTATAAAATTGTTAGCAAATTTTTTTAACCTGAGGAAAGAAATTTACATACTAAAATATATTCATTAGAAAAAAAATTTTAAATAGATTCATTTGACCGCATTAAAAGAGAACACAGAAGACTGTTCTGTGTACAAGCAGTGCTTATAAAAGTTATCAGAAAAGTAACTCCAGCATTTCAGATTCTATATCTAACGACAGAGCAGACATGGCAGGGACCAGTTCAACTTTCCAGGAAGCTTCAAAAAAGATTTTCTGAAAGATTTCCCCCAGTTTGTTATAGAAGAAGAACAGCTAGAACTTCTTAGCAGCACTGCCCTCCGCTACCAAAACAGGTCCCCCACCCATTATGTCAGATATCTTCTACTCAGTGAACACATGTCCTTACATTCCTATTTCCAAAAATGTTGTCCTTTATATCAATATTCCTTTGATACCCATTATAATATTTCTTTTACCATTTTGTTCTGATTTCTTCTTGCCTTGAGAGACACCTAGGATTTCTCCTAGCTGTAAGGATGTACAGCTCCTAAAACTTAGTGTGGCTAAACTGAACTCACTCTTTCTGCCTCTCTGGGTTAACAGCATCTTCCTCATTCTAGGTACTTCCAGGCTCAAAACTCTGGAGCCACCTCCATCTGCTCCCCCTCCCTCTCCTGCTAACATCCAGTTGGCTCCCTCAGTCAGTGGAGCTGACCTTTAAAAAACCTCTTATGGCCGCTTCTACTCTAATCAGAAAGGGCCCCCAGGTCAGGCCCTTATCGACTCTTGCTTAATTATAGTTGTCTCTCATCACGTCATGATTTTTCTCCATGCTTCATGCTGACCTCTGTATTATCTTTATAAAATAGACCAGTTCAGTTACCCTGATGAGGAAATTCAAGTACCACTTTTCTTCTAGGTTATAGACAGAAGGGGATATTTACCTCCCCTCCTGTTCTTAGCAGCCAAGGCTTTGTAAAATCAAAGTTAGGACACCAGGTTTGAGCTCTTGGAGAGTTAGGAAGAGAGGCTGAGGGTTGAAGATGAGGTGAATCTAAGATTATGGGGTAAGGCTTTGTGGATCAAAGTGTGGTCTAGGAGTCCCAATGTGGCTCAGCGGGTTGGGAACCTGACTGGTATCCATGAAAATGCAGGTTCGATCCCTAGCCTTGCTCGGTGGGTTGAAGGATCCAGCACTCCTGCAAGCGGTGGTGTAGGTGGTAGATGCGGCTCAGATCTGGCTTTGCTGTGGCTGTGGTGTAGGTCAGCAGCTGCAGCTCCAATTTGACCCATAGCCTGGGACCTTCCATATGCTGTGGGTGTGGCCCTAAGATGGAAAAAAAAGAAAAAAGAATCAGACTGTCAGGGCTTAGGTTGCTGCAGAGGCATGGGTTAAAGGATCTGGAATAGGTCAGAGCTGTGGCTCAGATTCAGTCCCTAGCCCTGGAACTTCCATATACCTCAGGTGTGGCCATTAAAAAAAAAAAAAATGTGGTCTAGGAGTTCCTGTCATAGCTCAGTGGTAATGAACCTGACTAATATCTGTGAGGATGAAGTTTCTAGCCCTGGCCATGCTCAGCAGGTTAAGGATCTGTCATTGCCATGAGCTGTGGTGCAGGTCACAGACATGGCTCGGATCCCGAGTTGCTGCAGCTGTGGCATAGCCGGCAGCTTCAGCTCCGATTAGACCCCTAGCCTGGGAACCTCCATATGCCAAGGGTGCAGCCCTAAAAAAGGCAAATAAATAAATAAATATTAAAAAAATAAAGAGACCACACACAAAAAAAATGTGGTCTACACAACAGCAGAACCAGCAACAACTAGGCGTTTGCAAAAATGAAGAATTTCCAGAGCTACCCAGACCTACCTCCAAGTCAGAATCTGCATCTCAGTGTAATGTGTATGCACCTGAAAGCCTGGGAAACATTCTAAGGGACATGCCTTGTGCACCACTTTAATCCTCTTGGCTTCACTTCTTACTCCAATGGAGACTCCTGGAGTTTAGTCTGGCAAAGAAGTGTATCCCACAGAGGTTGCCAGCCCTCAAGGCAGGGCCAGCTTTGTGGGTTCAGGATGGGTCTGTGCATCACACACAGAAGGGCCCCACATTTGGTTTAATGCTCTGCTGTCGCCATATTTTTTTTTTTGCTTTTTTTTTTTTGCTTTTTGCTTTTTAGGGCTGCACTTGTGGCATATGGAAGTTCCCAGGCTAGAGGTCCCAGACCTCTTATACAATTCTAATGGAATTGGGAGGGTGGAGAGAAGTGCTCCCACCACCCTCATCCCCAACGGAACTGATTTTTTGCCAACTCTGACAAAATAAAGCAAATTTGATTGGTTTTAGTTTTGGAACACAAGAGAATGTAACAAACATTACTTGCATTTCAGGTGTTACAGAGTAAGTTCTTACCCTTTCCATGAAGACTTTACTATGTCGGTCTTATGTTTAAGATTCTGTGGCTCTCCATTACCCTCTCCTACTGTCCAGTAAATAATTTCTTGGACCTCAAACTCTAGTTCCAGGATCAAGTCTTCCCTCCATTCCTGTCCCCTGTCCAACCAGACCGCATACCTGACTCCAAATAGCCACCCCCTAATATCACCCCCTGATATTAGGTTCTTGTGAGTGTACAGAAACTTTAAACACTTACACAGGTAAATAATACGTACTTTGTTTTCCTTTTCTTATATAAAAGGTAGCATATTGTGCTCACATTCTCATCATTATTTTACTCATGCTATTGCCCTTGACCTGGGATATTTTCTATCTTATCTCCGTCATTACGTCAAGTGATCTTCAACACTCATGGCAAACACCTCTCCTGGGAGCATTCCCAAACCCCACTAGTTGCAGTTAAAGACAATTAAAGATTATATTTCTAGGAAATTAAAAAGGAACCTTATAACATAACTGTAACTAGCTGTTTAATATCTCAGAAGGTGTCTTGATTTTAACTTAAAAATGCAATTCACATAGATAATCAGATAGATTTAAATCTAAATAGAATTTGTCTTGAGAGTTCCCGTTGTGGCTCAGCAGTAATGAACCCACTAGTAACCTTGAAGATGCAGGTTCAATGCCTGGCCTCGCTCAATGGGTTAAGGATCTGGCATTGCCACGAGCTGTGGTGTAGGTCACAGATACGGCTCAGATCCTGTGTTGCTGTGGCTGTGGTGTAGGTCGGCATCTGCAGCTGCAATTCAACCCCACGGAACTTCCATATGCCACACATGCGGCCCTAAAAAGCAAAAATAAATAACATAACATAACATAACATAACATAACATAAATAGACTTTGCCTTCACTTCTACAGATTTCTATAAGATTCTTTGCTTACTGAGAAGCATAGCATTTAATGACCTATATTCTTTTATTCCAACACTTCCCATCAATATTAACCTTGTATGAATCTAAGTCTTTCTGGATTTATAAGTGTCTTTTATTTCTGTGTTACAAGTAGCTCTTCCTTAAGAGTAATGACTTCTTTCACTACCCCAGTCTTTATCACTAGTACAACTTGCACACTTTTTTTTTTTGTTTTGTTTTTTAGGGCTGCACTTGTGGCATATGGAGGTTCCCAGGCTAGGGGCTTAATCAGAGCTACAGCGGCTGGCCCATGCCACAAGCCACAGCAACGCCTGATCAGAGCTGCACCTGCAACCTACACCACAGCTCAGGGCAACACCAGATCCTTAACCCACTGAGCGAGGCCAGGGATTGAACCCAAAACCTCATGGTTCCTAGTGGGATTCGTTTCCACTGCACCACGACAGACACTCCAACTTGCACACATTCTGATTAACTTTACAACCCAATGCTTTGATAAGCAAAGCATAAAGTCCCTCAGACGTTGTAGCTGGCAGTCCTTCCAAGTTTTTTTTCTTCTGCTCTGCTTGGAGTTCTGGATGAGGTTGTAACGACAGTTGGCACATCATGCAAATTGTGTTCTCTAATTAATCAATTACCTCATAACTAACTCGAGTTAGGAAAACCTGTGCTAAAAACCTTCTCTTCAGGAGTTCCCTTCATGGCTCAGCGATTAATGAACCAGATTAGGATCCATGAAGACAGGATTGATTGATACCTGGCCTTGCTCAGTGAGTTAAGGATCTGGCATTGCCATGAGCTGTGGTGTAGCTTGCAGATACAGTTCGGATCTGGCATTGCTGTGGCTGTGGCATAGGCCAGCAGCTACAGCTCCAATTTGACCCCTAGCCTGGGAACTTCCATATGCTGCAAGTATGGCCATAAAAAAGCAAAAAACTAGAATATATAAACAACTTATACAACCCAACAGCAAAAAAACCAATCAATCAATGGACAAATGGGCAAAAGACCTGAATAGACTGTTCTCCAAAGAAGATATACAGATGGCCAACAAACACATGAAAAAATGCTCAACATCGCTGATTATAAGAGAAATGCAAATCAAAACTACCATGAGATATCACCTCACACCAGTCAGAATGGCCATCATTAATAAATCCACAAATAACAAGTGCTGGAGGGGCTGTGGAGAAAAGGGAACCCTCCTGCACTGTTGGTGGGAATGGAAACTGGTACAGCCACTATGGAGAACAGTTTGCAGATACCTTAGAAATCTATCCATAGAACTTCCATATGACCCCGCAATCCCACTCTTGGGCATCTATCCCGACAAAACTCTACTTAAAAGAGACACGTGCACCCGCGTGTTCATTGCAGCACTATTCACAATAGCCAGGACATGGAAACAACCCAAATGTCCATCGACAGAGGATTGGATTCGGAAGATGTGGTATATATACACAATGGAATACTACTCAGCCATAAAAAAAGAATGACATAATGCCATTTGCAGCAACATGGAGGGAACTAGAGAATCTCATACTGAGTGAAATGAGCCAGAAGGACAAAGACAAATACCATATGATATCACTTATAACTGGAATCTAATATCCAGCACAAATGAACATCTCCTCAGAAAAGAAAATCATGGACTTGGAGAAGAGACTTGTGGCTGCCTGATGGGAGGGGGAGGGAGTGGGAGGGATCGGGAGCTTGGGCTTATCAGACACAACTTAGAATAGATTTACAAGGAGATCCTGCTGAATAGCATTGAGAACTTTGTCTAGATACTCATGTTGCAACAGAAGAAAGGCTGGGGGAAAAATGTAATTGTAATGTATACATATAAGGATAACCTGACCCCCTTGCTGTACAGTGGGAAAATTTAAAAAATTATAAAAAAAAAAAAAGACCTCCTCTTCAGATGGACCCTCCGTACCCAGCAGGGAACCTGCCCTCCAATAGTTCTAGGAACAGTTCTGGGCCCACAGCCACAAAATTCAATGACCAAAATGGAAGAAAAGAAGACCAGTCCGGTCAGAAATTGTTTGCATAAGAATTCTGATTGTTCTGGCTGGGTTCCTATGCCCATCCTTGGACCAGTCACTGTGGCCAGGAGGATGGAATAATATTATTTTCCCACTGCTGTAACAAGGACCAGATTATAAAAAGAAGAAGCTGGGGAGGTGAAGCCATCCAGTATAGCCCAGAACACTAATTTCTTTTTAAAAAAATTTTATTGGAGTATAGTTGATTTACAAAGTTTTGTTAATTTCAGGCGTACAGCAAAGTAAATCAGTTATATCTCTACATATATATCTGTTCCTTTTCAGATTCTTTTCCCACATAGGTTATTACACAGTACTGAGTAGATTTTCCTGTGGTCTAGAGTAGGTCTTTGTTACCCATATATTTTATTTATTTATTTATTTATTTATTATTTTTTTGTCTTTTTGCCTTTTCTAGGGCCACACCCGCGGCATATGGCGGTTCCCAGGCTAGGGGTCAAATCGGAGCTATAGCTGGTGGCCAGAGCCAGAGCCACAGCAATGTGGGATCCGAGCCACGTCTGCAACCTACACCACCGCTCACAGCAACGCCAGATCCTTAACCCACTGGGCAAGGCCAGGGATCGAACCTGCAACTTCATGGTTCCTAGTCAGATTCGTTAGCCACTGAGCCACGACGGGAACTCCACCCATATATTTTATATATAGTAGTGTGTATGTGTCAAGCCCAACCGCCCTAACTTATCCCTCCCCCAACATTTCCCTTTTGGTAACCATAAGTTTGGTATCAAAATCTTTGAGTCTGTTTCTGTTTTGTGAATAAGTTCTTTTGTATCATTTTTATTAGATTCTACATATTAGTGATCTCATATGATACTTATCTTTCTCTTTCTGACTTAACTTCACTTAATACGATAATCTCTAGGTCCACCCAGATTGCCGCAATTGGCATTATTTCATTCTTTTTATGGCCAATTAATATTCCACTGTATATATGTACCACAACTTCTTTATCCAATCCTCTATTGATGGAAATTTAAGTTGCTTACATCTCTTGGCTATTGTATATAGTGCTGCAGTGAACATTGGGGTGCATGTATCTTTTCCAATTGTGATTTTCTCCAGGTAATTCCTGGAAGTGGGATCGTTGGATCATATGGTAGTTCTATATTTAGTTTTTAAAGGAACCTCCATACTGTTCATAATGTTCTCTATAGCAGTTGCACCAGCTTACAATCCCACCAACAGTGTAGGAGGTTTCCCTTTTCTGCACACCCTCTCTAGCATTTATTGTTTGTAGACCCTTTTTTTTTTTTTTTCCTTTGGGCTGCATGAATTGCACATGGTAGTTCTCAGGCCATAGCTGTGACCTATGCCACAGCTACAGCAATGCCGAATCCTTAACCCACTGCGTGGGGCTGGGGATCAAACCCATGCCTCAGCAGCAGCCCTAGCCACCACAGAGACAATGCTGGATCCTTTTAACCCATTGCACTGCTGCAGCAGAAACTCCCTGTTTGTAAACTTTTTGATGATGACCATCCTGATTGGTGTGAAGTGATTACTCACTGTAGTTTTGATTTGCATTTCTCTAATAATTAATGATGTTGAGCATCTTTTCATGTACTTTTTGGTCATCTGTATGTTTCTTTGGAGAAATATCTGTTTAGATCTTCTGACTTTTTTAATTGGATTGTTTGGTTTTTTGATATAAAGCTGTATGAGACCTTTGTATATTTTGGAGATTAATCCCTTGCCAGTCACTTCATTTGCAAAAATTTTCTCTCATTCTTTGGGTTGTCTTTTTGCTTTTGTTTATGGTTTCCTTTGCTGTGGAAAAGCCTTTAAGTTTAATTAGGTCCCATTTGTTTTTTGTTTGTTTGTCTTTTTATTTTCATTATTCTAGGAGGTGGATCAAAAATATTGCTGTGATTTATGTCAATGAGTAAGAACGATAATTTCCACTCCATGTTAAATTGAAGCAGATTCCCCTACCTGAACCTCTTGTGTTATATACAGCATAACTTGTTTTAATTGTGCTTTGTAGATAATGCATATTTTTTTTAACAAATTGAGGGTTTGTGGCAACACTGCATGGAGCAAGTCTATCAGCACCATTTTTCCAGTAACATTTGCTTACTTCATGTCTCTGTGTCACATTTTGGTGATTCTCACAATTTCTTCATTATTATATTTGTTATGGTAAACTGTGGCCTTTGATGTTGCTATTTTAGAGTGTCATGAACCATGCCCATATAAGATGATGAAATTAATAAATGCATAACTCTGACTTGTCCATTAACTGGCCATTCTCCCCACCCCCATCTCTCTCCCTCTCCTCAGACCTCCCTATCCCCTGAGACACAGTATTGAAAATAGGGAAACTAACAACCCTACAATGGCCCCAAGTGTTCAACTGAAAGGAAGAGTCACATGTTTCCCCACACACACACACTTTTTTTTCTTTTTAGGACCACCCCCACAGAATATGGAGGTTCCCAGGCTAGGAGTCGAATCAGAGCTGCACCTGCCAGCCTATGCCACAGCCAGAGCAACACAGGATTCAAGCCATGCCTGTGACCTACACCACAGCTCACAGTGACCAGATTTTTAACCCACTGAGCAGGGCCTGGGCTTGAACTCGTGTCCTCATGGATTCTAGTCAGGTTCATTACCACCGAGCCACAACAGGAACTCCTCATCTCTCTCTCTCTTTTTTTTTTTTTTTGTCTTTTGTCTTTTTAGGGCCGCACCCGTGGCCTGTGGAGGTTCCCAGGCTAGGGGTCTAATCAAAGCTAAAGTTGCCAGCCTACGCCAGAGCCACAGCAACGCAGGATCCCAGCCATGTCTGCAACCTACACCACAGCTCACGGCAACGCCGGATCCTTAACCCACTGAGTGAGGCCAGGGATTGAACCCACAACCTCATGGTTCCTAGTCGGATTCGTTTCCACTGAGCCATGATGGGAACTCCATCTCTCACTTTAAATGAAAACCTTGAAATGATTAAGCTCAGTGAGGAAGGCATGTAGAAAGCAGAGGAAGGCCAAGAGCCAGGCCTCTTATGGCAGCTAGCCAAATTGTGAATGCAAAGGTAGAGTTCTTGAAGGAAATTAAAAGGCTACTCCAGTGAACACTGATGAGAAAGCCAAACAGCCTTAGTGCCATGTGGAGAAAGTTTCAGTGGTCTAGAGAGAAGATCAAGCCAGCCACAACATTTCCTTAAACCAAAGCTTAGTCCAGAGTAAGTAAGGCCCTAACTCTCCTCATTTCTGTGAAAGCTAAGAGAGGTGAGGAACCTTCAGAAAAAAAGTTGGAGGCTAGCAGAGGTTGGTTCATGAGGTTTAAGGAAAGAAGTCATCTCTATAACATAAAAGTGCAAGGGGGAGTTCCTGTCATGGTGCAGCGGAAACGAATCACCCTAAGAACCATTAGGTTGCCGGTTCAGCCCCTGGCCTCGATCAGTGGGTTAAGGATCCAGCATTGCTGTGAGCTGTGGTGTAGGTTGCAGATGTGGCTGGGATCCTGAGTGGCTGTGGCTGTGGCGTAGGCCGGTGGCTACAGCTCCAATTAGACCCCTAGCCTGGGAACACCCATGTGCCGCAGGTGCGGCCCTAAAAAGACAAAAAAAAAAAAAGTGCAAGGGGAAGCAGCAAGTGCTGATCTAGAAGCTGCAGCAGCTTATCCAGAAGATCTAGATGAGATCATTCATGAAGGTGTCTAGACTAAACAGCAGATTTTCAGGTAGACAAAATGCTTTCTATAGAAAGAAGATGCCATCTAGTTTCATGGCTAGAGAAGGGCAAATACGGTCAGAGTATAAAATGAGAAGATGTGTTTTTTGAAGACACACCTCCTTTTCCAGAGGGGCAGACTTACCCACAGTGGAATATTGACTTTAGCCAGCCTGAGACAAGCAGGTGAAAAGGAAGGAAGGGCCAGACATCCAGGAAGAATCCAGCAGTGCGGTCACTGGCTAGAGAAGGGAAGAAACAGGGAGGACAAATTAACACAACATATTTGAAGGTTTTCTTGTAGAAAAGAGATTACATTTATTTTACATAATAAGTACTTTACAATTATTTACAGGCATATCTTGGAGATATTGTGCATTTGGTTCCAGACCACTGCAATAAAGCAAATATTGCAATAAAGTGAGTCACATAAATACTTTGGTTTCTCAGTGCAAATAAAAGTTATGTTGGAGTTCCCTGGTAGCCTAGTGGTTAAGGATCTGGCATTGCCACTGCTGTGGCTTGGGTCACGTCTGTGGCATGGGTTTGATTCCTGGCCCAGGAACTTCTACATAGCACAGGGGAGGCCAAAAAAAAAAGTCATGTTTACACTATACTGTTGTCTATTAAGTGTTCAAGCATTATGTCTAAAAAACAATGCACATATCTTAATTAAAAATATTTTGTTGATAAAAAATGCTATTATCTGAGCCTTTAGCGAGTCATAATCTTTTTGCTGGTGGAGGGTCTTGCCTTGTCATTGGTGGCTGCTGACTGATCAGGGTGATGGCTGCTGAAGGCTGGGGAGGCTGCAGCAATTTCTTTCTTTCTCTCCTTTTTTTTTTTTTTTTTTTTTGGCTGTACCCATAGCATATGGAAGTTCCCGGGCCAGGGATCAAATTTGAGCCACAGCTTTGACCTACACCACGGCTGCAGCAATGCTGGATACTTAACCAGCTGCATCACAGCAGGAACTCCAGCAGTTTCTTAAAATAAGACAACAATGAAATTTGTCACATCAATTCACTCTTCCTTTTTGGATCTATTTCTCTGTTGCATGCAATGTTGTGGTGGTGGCATTTTATCCACAGTAAAACTTTCAAAACTGGAGTCAATCCTCTTAAACCCTATTGCTGCTTTATCACTTAAGGAAGAGCTACTTGTAACATAGAAATAAAAGACAATTATAAACCTAGAAAGACTTAGACTCATACAAGCTTAATATTATTGAGGGGAAGTGTTGGAATAAAAGAATATAGGTCATTAAATGCTATGCTTCTCAGTAAGCAAAGAATCTTATAGAAATCTAAAGAGGTGAAGGCAAAGTCTATTTATGTTATGTTATTTATTTTTGCTTTTTAGGGCCACATGTGCAGCACATGGATGTTCCGTGGGGTTGAAATGGAGCTGCAGCCGCTGACCTACACCACAGTCACGGCAACACAGGATCTGAGCCAAATCTGTGACCTACACAACAGCTCATGGCAATGCTGGATCCTTAACCCATTGAGCGAGGCCAGGCATCGAACCTGCATCTTCAAGGTTACTAGTCAGGTTCGTTACCACTGAGACACAGTGCAAACCCTCAAGACAAATTCTACTTACATTTAAATCTATCTGATTATCTATTGCCATTCTTAAGTTAAAACCGAGACACTTTCTGGGATATTCAACGACTGATTACAGTTCAGTTAGAAAATGACTTTGGGAATAGACAAGACAGGAAGAAAATTACTTTAGCCAGGGTAGCCAGGAAAGGCTTCTCTGAGGAGGTGACACTTGAGCTAAGCCGTGAAGAAGGAGACTCAGCCAACCATATGTATTAGTTACCTATTGCTGGGTAACAAATTACATCAAATTTTAGCATCTTAAAACAACAAACATTTATTACCTCTGGTTTCTTGGCTCAGTGATCCAGGCATGGCTTGGCTAGTTGTCTCTGGTACAGGGTCTCCCAAAAGGTTAAAATCCAGGTATGCTCTGGATCTGCATCAACTCAGGGTTCTAATGGGGAAGATCGGCTTACAGCCTCACTTATGTGGCTGTTAGCCTGAGACATCGGTTTCTTGCCATGTTGGCCTCTCAGTAGGGTACATCCCAGCAAGCAGCTGACTTCCATCAGGGTAAGTTCATCAGAGCCGTGGGGGAGAGAACATATACTCAAACGGGAACCATCTTCTTTTTTGTAACCCCTCACGTGTACTGAATTCTATTTGCCAAAAGCAAATCACTAAATCCGAACCATATCCCAGAGAAGAGAATTACCAAAGGTGTGAGTACCAGGGGGCAGGGGTGGCTGGGGCCATCTTACAGGCTGCCTACCGTATCATGCAAAGAGCAGGGAAAGAGTGTTCAAGGCAAAAGAAAGAAAATGCAAAGGTCCCGAGTGGGGGAAACACGAGCTATGTTTCAGGAAGTAAGAAGCCGCTGATGGAGGTAGCATATACTGAACAAAGTAAAACAAACAAACACCAAAAAAAAAAAAATGATGGTGGGAGATGAGGTGGTCAGAAGGCAGGCTATGCAGGGTCTGAAAAGAAGTTTTGATTTTATTCTAAGTGCAGTGGGGATCCAACAAAGGGTTTTTAAGCAAGGGAGCCAGTG
The DNA here is from genome assembly GCF_016906955.1 of Phacochoerus africanus. Lineage (NCBI taxonomy): Eukaryota > Metazoa > Chordata > Mammalia > Artiodactyla > Suidae > Phacochoerus > Phacochoerus africanus. The sequence goes on from NC_062548.1 coordinate 62,539,672, forward strand.
ATGTGATCCAACAACTTGACATTTTCCAGAGCTCGATGGTGGACGGAGTCCCACCAGGACTTACTGGAGTAAATGGGGCGGGTGAAGGAAAATAACTTGTGTGCTCAAAAAAAACCTCAATGGCACCTAAATGCCCACTCAGCTAAGTATAAAGACCTTAGAGTCAGAGTTCCCGATGTGGTGTAATGGGATCAGTGGTGTCTCTGCAGTGCCAGGATGCAGGTTCAATCCCTGGCGTGGCACAGTAGGTTAAAGGGTCTAACATTGCACCAGCTATGGCGCTGGTGGCAACTGTGGCTGGGATCTGATCCCTAGCTTGAGAACACCATGTACTGTGGGGTGGTCAAAAAAGAAAAGAAAAGAAAAGAAAAAACAAAACACCTCAGAGTCCTATAAAATATTCCCCAAGCTGTCCTTCTGGCCTTATCTCCCACTTCCCTCAACTTCAAAGTGAAGTTCCCCAAGCATCCACTGTGCTTTCCTGTCACGGAGCTTATGCTGTTTCCTCTGCCTGGAGGACTTCTAAATAACACATGAATGAAAGAGGAAATTAAAATGGTAATTTAAATTTATTTTGATAAGTTATTTTTAATGATAAACTTAAAAGAAGTGAAAGACTTGTACCCTAAAACTACAAAATGTTACTGAAAGAAACAAAGACCTAAATAAGTGGAAAGATATATCTTGTTTATGGATCAGAAGACTCAATATCATAAAGATGTCAACTCTCCTCAGGTTAATCTATAGATTCAATGCAATTCAAATCAAACTCCCAACAGGATTTTTTTGTAGAAATTGACAAGATGATTCTACAATTTTTATGGAGGTGTTCCTATTGTGGCTCAGCAGGTTAAGAGCCCAACAATAGTGTTTGTGAGGATGTGCGCTCATTCCCTGGCCTTGCTCAGTGGGTTAAGGATCTGGTGTTGTGGCAATCTGCAATGTACAAATGCAACTGGGATCTGTGTTGCCATGGTTATGGTGGAGACCTCACCTGCAGCTCTGATTTGACCCCTAGTACAGGAACTTCCATTTGCTGCAGATGCAGCCATAAAAAGAAAAAAGAAAAAAAATTTTATGGAAATGCAAAGAATCTAGATCAGCCAAACCACTCAGAAAAAGACATACAGATTTGAAGGTACAACACTGCCTGATTTCAAGAATTATTATAAAGCTACACTAAAGATGACAATGTGGTATCAACAGAAAGAAGGAAAAAGAAATCAATGGAAAAAAATAGGAAGTCCAGAAATAAAGTCGTATGTCTATTTGGACAACTGATTTTTGACAAAGGCATAAGGTACAAGGAAAAATAAAAATAAATTTGCTATCTTTTTAACAAGTTCTGCTGGAACAATTGCATATATATATACATATATGCAAAAAAAAGAACTTAGACCCTTATCACACCACATACAAAACCTAACTCAAAATGAATTGTAGACCTAAGTGTAAAAGCATAGATCTATAAAACTTTTGGAAGAAAACAGGAGTAAATATTTTTGACCTTGAGTTTGGTGAGGGTTTTTTTCAATATAAATTTAAAATTTCTACTCCAAAAGACGCGCTCGAGATAACGAAAATACAAGACACAGACAGTGAAAATCTTTACAAAATATATATCTGATAGAAGACCTGTATCCAGAATATATATTCTCCAAACTTGAAAATAAGGTAACAAGCAAACCAATTTTTAAAACTGAATAAAAGATTTGAACATGGAGTTCCCGTCGTGGTTCAGTGGTTGATGAATCCAACTAGGAACCATGAGGTTGTGGGTTCAATCCCTAGCCTCGCTCAGTGGGTTAAGGATCCGGCGTTGCCATGAGCTGTGGTGTGGGTTGCAGATGTGGCTGGGATCCCGAGTTGCTGTGGCTCTGGCGTAGGCCAGCGGCTACCACTCCGATTATACCTGTGGCCTGGGAACCTCCATATGCTGCGAGAGCAATCCCAGAAAAGGCAAAAAGACAAAAAAAAAGAGAGAGAGAGAGATTTGAACAGACAAGATACATGGATGGCAAACAAACATAAAAAAGATGCTCAAAATCATTAATCATGAGGAAAATGCAGATTAAAACTACAATGAGCTAACACTGCTTAGCTATTAGAAAAGCTAAAATTAAAAAGACTTATACCAAATGTTGATGAGGATGTGGAAAAATTAAAACTCTTGTGAACTTATGTGACAATATTAATATTGCAACCACTTTGGAAAATAATTTAGCAGTTTCTTAAGAAGTTGAGCATACAATGACCATATGATCCACCCAATCCACTCATATAAAGACTTGTACACTAATGTTTACAGAAGCTTTATTTGTAATAGACAAAACCAGAAAACAGCTCAACTCTTTATCAACAAGTAAATGGATAAAGAGACTATGGCATAACCATGAAATGGAATACTACTTAGCAATAAAAAACAGGCCATTGCTGCATATAATACATGGATGATCTTAAAATTATCATGCAGAGTGAAAGAAGCCAGCAAAAAAAGACACATATGATTAAATGGTAGAAAATTCAAAACTAATCTACAGTGACAGAAAGGAGCTTGTTGACTGCTTAGGAATAGGGGCCAGGAGGTGTGGGAAGGAGGTACTACAAAAGCCCAAGTGAAAAGTTTTGGAGGTGAGGGAGTTCCCGTTGTGGCCCAGTGAGTTAAGAACCTGACTGCAGCTGTTCTAGTCACTGCAGAGGTGTGGATTTGATCCCCAGCCTGGTGTGGTGGATCCTGCATTATGGCAGCTGCGGCTCAGATTCAGTCCCTGGCCCAAGAACTTCCATATGGCATGGGTACAGCCATTAAAATAAAAAGTTTTGGAAGTGATAGTTATTTTCACCATCTTGATTATAGTGGTGATTTCACCGGTATATATATACATGATGAAAATGGTATACTTGAAATGAATGGAGTTTATTATAAACTTTATATGTAAACTTTAGTGAAATTTATATATTATATATATACATATATATACATATATACATACATACATATACACACACACACACACACACACATATATAAACTTTATAGGAGTTCCTGTCATGGCTCGGTGGTTAACGAACTCGATTAGCATCCATGAGGTTTCAGGTTCGATACCTGGTTAAGGATCCGGTGTTGCCGTGAGCTATGGTGTAGGTCACAGATGTGGCCAGATCCCCCGTTGCTGTGGCTGTGGTGTAGGCTGGTGGCTGCAGCTCTGATTTGACCCCTGGCCTGGGAACCTCCATATGCCGTGGGAGCGGCCCTAGAAAAGGAAAAAAGACCAAAAAAAAAAAAAAAACTTCTTTTTTTTTTACCTTATGCCCTGAAATGAAAGTATCACTTTCTGTCATGTTTCATTGGCCAGTAAAAGTCATGTCTTCATCTAACTCCAAAGGAGCAGGAAAGTACATTCTTAATACACGCCTGGAAGGAAAGAGTTGAACATTTTTGTATAATCCTAATGAGTACCATACTCAGCAGTAGGCATGCTGATTGTTTATAAATGGAACACTTGTCCCTGTTGTCACAGAAAAGAATTCACATTCATTTGCAGAATGAGCAAACAACAGTAGTCGTAGAAGCTCTCACCCAAAAGTCCTGCAAAGATTCAGCTATTCTGCTTACAACAGCGAGAAACACATAATAAAAGTCAAATTAGCCATGTAACCCAGAACTTTCCCTACTAATTTTGAAATTAGTGCTTCCTGGGATCTGGGAAAATAAATAGAACTAGGAGAAAACCATTTGATCTCGCTCCTGTTCCCCAGCCAATTAAGTTTAATGTAAATCTCAGAAGAGAGATGGAGGGTCAGAGATTCCATAATGACAGATTCCTTCCCCTGCATTTATTCTCTTCATCATCAGGAAACTGTTTCCATTGTGGCTCATCAGGTTGAGAACCTGACATAGTGTCTACATGGATGCAGGTTTGATCCCTGGCCTTGCTCAGTGGATTAAGGATCCAGTGTTGCTGTGGCTGTGGGGTAGGCCGGTGGATAAAGTTCCGATTTGACCTCTATCCTGGGAACCTCCATATGCCACAGGTGCAGCCCTAAAAAGACAAAAGACCAAAAAACAAACAAACAAACAAACAAACAAAAACACTTGCAGGCCATTGTGTAAAAAAGACAAACATTTTACTTTTTTTTTAGCAACATGGTAGATTGTGTTAATACAGCCCCTGCCTCACACCTAGCAGGCCTTCTTTCTGAAGAACACACATAGAAATACTATGTCTGCTACCTTATTTTTTGTACTTTTTAATGCATTTTCTTCACTTTCTCCATGCCCTTAATTCAATTGCACTTACTTTCCAAATTATTCTATCAAAACGGGTTTGAATTTTTGAAAAATCCTTTTCTGTTTTCTCTGTTTTTTCTTTCTTTATTTTTTGGCTGCACTCACAGCATATGGAAGTTCCTGGGGCCAGGGATCAAATCTGAGCCATAACTGAGACCTATGCCACAGCTGTGGCAACAGCAGATCCTTAACCCACAGTACCACAGTGGTAACTCCTCTGCTTTCTTCTTTAAATAATCAAGTTATATTTGCATTGCATTTCACCCAAAGCATTCATTAGCCAGATTGATATTTTTTAAATGTTCAGCTAACTGTGTTCTTTTGTCCAAAAAAATAGATATATTAAGTACCTCCTATGTACCTGGTACCATGCTTGTATGTCATAGCAGAAACGTATGTGTGGGCATCAGTGTATGTGGGTATATACATGTATATATATATGTCCATTAGTGCAAAACATGAGCCTGTCCCTGGCCTTAGTGCCTTATCAGCTTTCCTTGGTTAAGTCCTCCCAACAATCTTTTGAGATCATTGTTTTATTTCTGTTTTACTGATAAGGCTTAGAGAGGGGGCTGTAATATGCCAGAGAAGAGCTGGTAAAAGCAGAAGCCAAGCCTTGCAGATGGCATCTAGGAAGGGAAGTTGGTTACCTACAGAAATAAAACCATCTAGAGCATGTTATCTAGAGCATGATATCCTACACATGTGATTTAAAAAATAAAGAATTTTCTGGACCTTCATCAGTTTCAGTAATTCTGTTCCACACAACCAGCTTCATGGGTGTGTGAACGGAACAAAGGCTCAGGACCCCAAGTTCAGAGGGACCCTGCCAGGGCTTGGAGTTTAAAGTTCTGTAGCTGCTATCTTGAAATTCTAAATAATTTTTTCTTTAAATCTGTGTTTTCAGAGTGAGGTCTGATGAACACTGAAGCATGTGCCAAGGCCTTGGAGGCTTCAGTTCACACTCAGTCTGCCTGCTGTTGGTTCCCTGCCTCCTGGCAGCTGGCCCTCCACTGCCTGGTACCCAGGGATCCTGTCCAGCCCCACCCTCTCCCTGACTGCCCTTCTCACTGGGGAGCATTTCCATGTTCTGTGCCCCCCTCTGCTCCCAGTGGGGCCCTGGGCTCAGGTCCTCAAAGTGCTGGGGTCCAGCACGCGCACCCCAGGTCCTACATGGCAAGGCATAAGTGACAGCAGCCATCCCTGCTGGGGCTGGCAACAGGACAGTTCTTGGGGTGGAGGGCAACTCAGTGGGGATAGGACCCCTGGCCACATGCAATCCAGGTAGAAGCATGCCGTGGCGCTGAGTTGCAGTACTTTTGCGGGCACACCATCTGCTGCAGAGGGTCTGCCACTGCAAGGAAGGATCCAGGCCCCTGTGAGGCCCTGCACTTAGCCTGTGAGTGTCCCTGGCTCAAGGGAGAGTGACACAAAACTGCAAATTTAAACAAAACAAAACACTGTGACATGTCAAAGCAGTGAGTGAGAAAGAAAGGGAAAAGCTTTATATAGAACCCCCAATGGTACTTTTTTCCTGCTCTTTGAACAAGGGGCTTGCGTTTCCATTTTAGCCTGTGTGGAAAAACAGTAGCAATGCCTAGCTGTGCCATGGTCAGATCACATGCCATCGTAGCTTCAGGTGATCAGAGGCAGGAAGAGTTTACTCCTGGAGGAAAAGTGACTTATTATTTGCTTGCTCTACCCTTGTTGACCTTTGTCTTCAAAGTGTTTTTCCAGAGGCTTCCTGCTTGTTCTTCCTGGTGTTGGAAGACGAGCACACCAGTGACTGCTGGCCAGCCAGAGAAGGGCTGTGTATTATTAAATGGATGACAACGTGCAAAGCAGAGCTGCCCCAGGGTGCATTCCTCTCAGCTTTGTTGAAAGCCATGTCCTGCAGGTCCATCTCTGGTGAAAAGAGGTGCCTCCTTTTGAAGATTCTACCTTTGACCTGAGTGCCGCCAAACAGTCTCTGAATACTGCTTCAGGACATTGCTTATTCCTACAGGTAACGGCCTAGTGCCCTGGAAAATGCAACGTGGTACCAACACTGTCAGGGTAGACAGTCAACAGGGTCATCTGTACAGAGAAAGGACTGGACGGGAAGTTCTGACAATCACAGCAGGGGATGTTCCTGGAGAAGGCACTCAGGCAAGTCTGATTTTCTCACAGGAAAAAAAAAAAATGTAGTTAGGTAACTCCAGGCCTAGGGCTTGATCTTAACTCTTCTCTCTCTCCCTCCCATTCCTCTCTCTCTCCCTCTCTTTCTCTTTTAGGGCCACACCTGTGGCATATGGAAGTTCCCAGACTAGGAGTCCAATCAGAGCTGCAGCTGCCAGCCAACACCACAGTCAGCAACATGGGATCCAAGTGGCATCTATGACCTACACCGCAGCTTATGGCAACACCACATCCTTAACCCACTGAGCAAGGCCAGCGATCAAATCCACATCCTCACGGAAATTATGTTGGGTTCTTAACCCAATGAGCCACAACGGGAACTCCAAAAATGTGTTCTTGATAATGGAGTTAGAGAACAGAGTGAAAAAAAAAAAAGGCCTGTTTCCTTTGTCTTTATCTGCCATCCTCCTTGCCCCCACCAGAAGTTAAAGTAGCAAATGTTGGGATTCCTTTTCCTATGCTCTCTGCCTACCATTCTGAGGTTTACATGAGCCCCACCTCTGACTTTGCAGAATTGATTGTCTTAGATGCACAGAGCTCTGTGGTCAAAAAATAGAGGCAGAAGGAGTTCCCCTCGTGGCTCAGTGAAAACAAATCTGACTAGCATCCATGAGGATGTGGGTTTGATCCCTGGCCTTGCTCAGTGGTTGAGGATCTGGCGTTGCTGTGGCTGTGATGTAGGCTGGCAACTGTAGCTCTGATTCGACCTCTAGCCTGGGAACTGCCATATGCCAGGGTGTGGCCCTAAAAAGACAAACAAACAAAACCAGAGGCAGAAGATAAGAACACGTCTCAGAGACCTTGGGGCAAAGGTCTGAAGGCTGTTCCCTGGGCCCACACCTCTCCCTGGCCACTCAGTCTGGAGAGGGCCCAAGGCTGTTTATGAGGACCAGGTCTGGAAGACATGCACATCCCTTCCTCTCAACTCCCACTGGCCATAATTCAGTCACTTGCCCAACCTAACTGCAAGAAGGCCTAAGAGCTGATCTGTCCTGACTCCTGGAAAGAGGCAATGGTGTGATGGACTGTGGCATTACCTCTGCCACGCAAAACACTTGGTTCCAGAGAACCCAGGAAAATTCAGTTGTTGAAAGCACAACATTTTGCAAGCCCAGGGTGGTGGGTGGGGTTGAAAACTGGAGGATTTTCTAAAAGCTTCATAAAATACAGCTGGATCCTGTCCAGCCAGGAGATTTTTCCTGTCCCAGCCCAGCGGAAGATGCAAGGTTTAGCTCCTGGACTTGGAAATAAAGGCATAGCCATGCGAGGGAGGTGAGGAACCCCATGGAAAACCATGCTGTTAAGTTTAAGCTTAATGGCTGAGAATCGATATTCCCCAGCCTCCTCCCACCCAGTCCCAGGCTGCTGGCAATGATACCTAGATTTTCCAGGTAGTATTCCTCTCTGAAAAAAGCAAACAGTCCAAGAGAAAAGACTTAAAACTCCTTCTGGTGAAGTGTCTGGGCCCTGACCATTATTCACCCTAACTGAGCCGCACTCACTCTCAGAGAACTTCCAATGAGCTTTTTAGTGCCTCACATTTATAAACTTATAAAGAAGGAGAGAGCCAAGAATTACCAAGTAGTTAAAGTGAGCTTCTCACATGAAAGATGAGGTCCAAAACAAACAAAGAGAAAATGAACCTAGATCTATACAGCAAAAGAAACTTAGGGGGAATCCACTATTAATTAATACCTTCAGAGAGATATGAGAATGTACTGCACACATAAAACAAAAAGCAAGGGGGTGCTATAGAAAAGGCACATCCCTGGAATAAGAAAGAGCTTTTGAAAATTAAAAAATATGATAGACAAAGCTAAGAATTCACTAGAAGATTCTACAGATAAATTTGAAGAAATATCCAGAAAAGTAGGACAAAAGGCAAAGAGAGGAAAACTGGACAAAGAAGAGAAAAAATTACAGGATTGATTTAGAAATTTTCATACCTCACTAATAGGAGTTCTAGAAAAGTGAGAAAATGGACAGAAGAAATTATCAAAGAATTTCTCAGAACTGGAGGTCATGAATTGCCATATTGAAAGGGTCCACTGAGCACTCAGCACAATGAAAAAGAGACTTGCACTAAAGCATATCATCATAAAAGATCAGAACATCAAGGATGGAAAGAGGAATCAAAGAAATTACAGAGAGACGTTCCTGTCATGGCTCAGTGGGTTAAGAACCCAACTAGTATCCATGAGGATGTGGCTTCGATCCCTAGCTAACTAAGTGGGTTAAGGATCCAGCATTGTCATGAGCTGTGGTGTAGGTCAAAGATGCAGTTCAGATCTGGTGTTGCTGTGGCTAAGGTGTAGGCCAGCAGCTGCAGCTCCAGTATGACCCCTAGCCTGGGAACTTCCATATGCTGCAGGTGTGGCCCTAAAAGTCAAAAGATAAAAGAAAACAAAAAAAGAATTTAGAGAGCAGTTAAGTCACAACAGAAGCCAGATGATAATGGATTGATACCTTCAAGATTCTGAGGGGAAATTATTTCCAATTTAGAAATCTATACTAGGCTAGACTATTATTCCAATAGGAAGAGTAGGGAGTTCCGTGGTGGCCTAGCCATTAAGGATCCAGCGTTGTTACTGCTATAGCTCAGGTCACTGCTGCCATGTGAGTTTAATTCCGGCCCAGGAACTTCCAAATGCCACAGTCGAGGTCAAAAAAAAAAAAAAAAAAAAAAGAGTAATGCAACAACTAACTTTTAAACAACTTAAGAAAAAGATATACATATTCAAATTATGTAACATGGAAGAACAAATCTGACTCCCTATTGGATCTGTTTCTTTTACTTTAACATTTTTATTCTACTGCTTTTGCTACAAGTTACTCACTGAAGAGATGTTGCCTATAGCTTAAAGTATGTCATGGCCCATCTCAGGGAATCTTGCCTGAGAGTTAAGCTAAAATAGCTTTGTTTAGCTCACAGGAAACATCCTGACTAGGCCTACCTGTGCATGGCTGCAGGAAAGAAGACATTAATACATCCCTTCCAGAGTCTAGCCAGAAGGAGGAAATATTTGCAATAACTTATTCCTTTTTTTTTTTTTTTTACTTTACCTCCTCACATCCCTCCCCACTTTGTTCTATTAAAAAACAAAAAACAAAAAACAAAAAACCTAGCAGCCAGATGGTTCTTTGGGACACTAGTCCACCATCTTCACGATCTGCTGGCTTTTTGAATAAAGTCGCTATTCCTGGCCCCAACACCTGGTCTCTCGATTTACTGGCCTATTGTACAGCAGGCAGTATGAGCTAAGACTGGATAACGATCAGAGAAAAGACACGATAGAGAAAATACAGCAAAAACGTTAACAATCGGTGAATTGGTGAAGGGTACTAAGGTGGTTTTGATAATAATCTTCCAAATATTTAAGTTTGAAAAAAAGAAAAAAAGAAATTTTTAGGTAAGGTTTCCAAAGTTTATCTCCATGTCCACTTTCTTATTAAATCATTATAGTGTGGGATGTTTTCCAGGCAAACAAGAAAGTGAAAGAACACAGTGTAACCATAGGGTCAAAGAAACAGAATCCAATATAGAAAAGTGATAGGTGGAGTTCCTGTTGTGGCTCAGTGGTAATGAACCCAACTACATGACAATGTAGGTTTGATCCCTGCCCTCACTCAGTGCGTTAAGGATCCCATGTTGCCATGAGCTGTGGTGTAGGTCGCAGACATGGCTTGGATCCCATGTTGCTATGGCTGTAGTATAGGCCAGTGGTTGCAACTCCAATTTGACCCCTAGCCTGGGAACTTCCACGTGCTGCAGGTGCAGCACTAAAAAGACAAAAAAAGAAAAAAAAAGAGAAAGAAAAGCGAAAGGTAGTCCTGAGAATAGCTGTGTAGGTGCTCTGGAAGATAACCAATCTAGCCTAGAGCAGGAGGACCAAGGACAGAAGGTTTATTTCCAACAAAATGTGAAATTGATAGATGAGCCATCTGAGTAGTTTGATAGCTCAGACAGAGAGTTTGGGGATGGATAAGTGGACAGGGCCCTAGAAAATCGAACAACCAAAATTTGAGTTAATTATTAACTCCAGGAAAAATGAACAGTTGCCTAAGAAAGGAAATATAAATGATGTGATTCGATTATGAACAAGATTTATATGAGCATATTAATATAAAAATGAATATATAATATAATCATGTTGGGAATGGGGGGGGGGACAGTGTGTGAATAGAGGGTAAAAAGAGATCATTCCTCATCTTCCGAGGTGAGAAATCAATAAATAATGCATAAAATGAAAAAATCCCAAGAAGAGCAGTAGAAATCTATTATTGGGAAATAAAGAGGTAAACATGAGAAAAATTCTTAAGAGAATTGAAGGCAGTTATCTCTGAGGAATGGGGATCAGAGTGGGTGCAGATAAAGAGAGGATCTATTTTTATATAAATTTTATTGGAGTGTAGGTGATTTACAATGTTGTGTTTCAGGTGTACAGCAAAGTGCTTCAGCCATAAGATACATACATAACCATTCTTTTTCAGATACTTTCCCATATAGGCTATCACAGAGTATTGAATAGATTTCCCTAAGCTATATAGTACATCCTTGTTACTGATCAATTTCGTATATAGAAGTGTTTATCGTCAATCCCAACCTCCCAGTCCATCCCTCCTCCCAGGATTTCCCCGTTGGTAACTTTAAGTTTGGTCTCAAAATCTTTGAGTCTTTCTGTTTTGTGAACAAGTTCTTCTTATATCATTTTTATTAGATACCACATATTAGTGATCTCATGTGATATTCGTCTTTCTCTATTTGATTTACTTCACTCAGTATGATAATGTCTAGGTCCATCCATGTTGCTGCAATGTCATTATTTCATTCTTTTTAATGTCCAAGTAATATTCCATTCTATATATGTACCACATCTTCTTTACTCATTTTCTGTTGGTGGACGTTTAGGTTGCTCCCATGTCTTGGCTCTTGTAAACAGTACTATAATAAACATTGGGGTGCATGTATCCTTTCAAATTATGCTTTTCTCCAGGTATATGCCCAGGAGTAGGATTGCTGGATCATGTAGTAGTTCTATGTTTAACTTTTTAAGTTACCTCCACACTGCTCTACATAGTGGTTGCATCAACCTACATTCCCACCAGCAGTGTAGGAGGGTTCGACTTCTTCCACACTGTCTCTAGCATTTATTGTTTGTAGACTTTTGATGATGAACATTCTGACTGGTGTAAGGTGATATCTCATTGTAGTTTTTATGTGCATTTCTCTAATAATTAGTGATGTTGAGCATATTTGCATGTGCTTTTTGGCCATCTGTCTGTCTTCCATTTAGATCTTCTGCCCATTTTTTGATTGGGGTGTTTGTTTTTCTGATATAAACCTATTTTGGGCCTTCGTACATTTTGAAGCTTAATCCCTGTTGGTTGCTTCATTTGCAAAGATTTTCTCCCATTCTGTGGGTTATCTTTTTTAATGGTTTCCTTTGCTGTACAAAAGGTTTTATGTTTAATTAGGTCCCATTTGTTTATTTTTGTTTTCACTTTCATTACTCTGAGAGGTGGATCCAAAAAGATATCGCTGCAATTAATGTCAAAGAGTGTTCTGCCTATATTTTGGAGAAGATCTATTTTTTATTAGTAGGGTTTGTCTGGGACAGTCCTAGTTCATCCTTGACGGTCTGGCATAATTTTGTTTCTATTGTCCCCTTCACTCTCAAAACTCCCAATTTTGAAGTCTTGAAGTGTTGCTTGATATGGGTAATACTTTGATAGAAATAAAATAAAAACAGGGGACTCTTTGGACTCTAAGTTAAACAACCTCGCTTCATCCAGCTCAACAAAAGACACTGATTTTCTTTTCCTCTAAAATGAGTTATTTATTTTAAATTTAGTACAAGCAGTATGTCTGTTTCAAATTGCTTTTTTTTTTTCCATTCACTACCTCATTTAACTCTTATAATACCTTCATGGAGTAAGAACCTATCCCATTTTATGGGTGCTAAAAATGAGGTTCAGAGCAGTCTTGCGACTTCTTAGCAAACCAACATGGTAGATACTAGTCTACACTGGACCAGGCCCTCTCATTGTGGTTCCAATATTCTTGCCACAATATTAAAGGATAAGGCATTTAAGCCACCCACAAATGAACAGAATCTGAGATGTAAAATCAAGAACCCAGATTAACAGCCTAGCTGGTAGAAAAATAGATTATGAAAAAATAATAAATAAGTCAAACATCTTTTTGTCATCCTGGTCTTGGAACAGCAATTCTAATTAATATGCACAGAGAGGCATCATGGGAGGACAGCCCACACCTCCCTTGGAGTCCCAGAGGATAAATCCCTACTGCTAAACCTTCAGGGAAGCAATCCTAGTGGTTGTTTTATTTTTAAAAAAACACGTTTTGGGGGGAGTTCCCGTTGTGGTGCAGTGGTTAACGAATCCGACTAGGAACCGTGAGGTTGCGGGTCTGATCCCTGGCCTTGCTCAGTGGGTTAAGGATCCGGCATTGCCATGAGTTGTGGTGTAGGTCGCAGATGAGGCTCAGATCTGGTGTTGCTGTGGCTGTGGCGTAGGCTGGCAGCTACAGCTCTGATTAGATCCCTAGCCTGGGAACCTCCATACGACGGGGGTGCGGCCCTAGAAAAGACAAAATAATAATAATAATAAACACAATTTTTTTCTTTTCAGTCACGCCTCTCAGCATGCAAAAGTTCCCGGGCCATGGATTGAACCCAAGACACAGCAGTGACAATGTAGGATCCTTAACCAGCTGTGCCACATTTTTTCAATCACAAAAGTAGGACTATTTCGGAAAAACAATAAAATAGAAAGCACGAGAGAAAAAAAAAATTCTTTTGGTCTTTTTATTTTAGAGCCACACCCGCAGCATATGGAGGTTCCCAGGCTAGGGGTTGAATTGGAGCTGTAGCCACCGGCCTACGCCACAGCCACAGCAACGCCGGATCCCGAACCTACTGAGTGCGGCCAGGGATTGAACCCGAATCCTCATCTGGACGCTAGTCAGATTTGTTTCTGCTGATGCACGATGGGAACTCCCCACAAGAGAAAAAATTTTAAATCATCTAAATCCCATCACCTGAAGATGCATACAGTTAACATTGTGGGGTATAGACATATATTTTGTAATACAAATTGAAAAATAGTATCATATGATGCAAACTTCTCAGTAACCTGCTTCCCTGCACCGCCCCCCTGCCACCGACTCCTTGGACATGGTTTTATGTTCATCACCATAAGTCTACATTGTGTCTATAGCTTTTTTTTTCAGTAACTGCCTAATAGTTCATCTGGGTTTTTCCTTTCTTTCTCTCTTCCTCTATTTCTTCCTTTCCTCCCGCATCCCCGACTTTCTCTCTTTTAAAAACTTAACAGTAACAAAACTTTGCACATTCATCTTTGTGCACATGTGTCATTTCCTCAGGATAAGTTCCCTGAAGTGAAGTCACTGTGCAAAATAATATATGTTTTGGAGTTCCCGTTGTGGTTCACTGAGTTAAGGACCCAATGTCGTCTCAATGAGGATGTGGGTTCAATCCCTGGCCTCACTCGTTAAGGATCAACATTGTCATGGCTGTGGCATAGGCTGCATCTCCAATCTGACCCCTGGCCCAGGAACTTCCATAGGCCACAGGTGTAGCCATAAGAAGAAGAAGAAGAGGAGGAGCATATATTTCAGGGGAGCTTCTAACTCACCTTTAAAATTGCTCTCCTGGGAGTTCCCGTTGTGTTCCCTAATGAATCCAACTAGGAACCATGAGGTTGCGGGTTTAATCCCTGGCCTTGCTCGGTGGGTTAAGGATCCGGCATTGCTGTGAGCCATGGTGTAGGTCCAAGACGCGTCTTGGATCCCGTGTTGCTGTGGCTCTGGCATAGGCCAGTGGCTAACAGCTCTGATTAGACCCCTAGCCTGGGAACATCCATATGCCATGGGAAGCAGCCCTAAAAAAGGCAGAAAGACAAAAAAATAAAAAATAAAATAAAATTGCTCTCCTAAAAGGTTGTACATTCCCCTCAACCATGTAAATGTCCATATCCCTATGCCCTGCCAATCCTATGTGTTCTTTTATCAGTGCTATTATCTTTTCTGAGAGTTTAACCTTGAGGGAACAAGGCCAGGGTGCTGGGGATGGGAGGCAGTTAAAACAAGCAAGAAACGTCAAAAAAGTTGTTTAATAACTCCTTTCCAGTCCCTTTCCACACCAATATTTTCCCCAATTTGAAACTCTGGCCTGGCTGTTTCTATCCTCAGTTTTCCCCACCCACCCTTCTTTTGTGTTAGTGTTTAAGTTTTTGGTCAGGCTTTCCTCACCAGTGAGTATGGTTCTTTGAGGTGAAGGACCTCACTTTCTATGTCAAGATTTGGACAGCAGTATCACCCAGTAATAGCATCACTGTGACATGCCCAAGGAATCTGAAATTTCAGAAACAAATGTGTTAGAATGAACCGATTAATCCACTCTCCCACGTTGATCTGCCAACCATGGAAACAAAGCCACATTTCAGCCAGTTAAAACACAGGAGCAGAGACCAAGAGCTGGTTGTACATTCCTACACCTCCTCCTGATTCTTTCTCCCTGCCCCCTCGCCTGGCCCTCTAAGTCCTCCCCCGCTAGCTGGACAATGAAATGCCTTTGTTTGCTTTATTTTAAAGGGGTACCATTCTGAGGCTACATTCTCACGGTCCATTCTTCGCTTGCGATTTCCCCTTTGCTCCAAGACTGAGGATCACACCCCCACTCTTCCTACAGCTTTCACCCCTAGTTCAGGACATTTGACAACTTGGCACAATGGCTAACGTTTCTCTTGTAATTTCTGAGTCTTTTTCCTCGTCATCAAGGGTGCTGCTAGAAGCTAGCCTTGTTTATTTTGTATATGTGACCCCCTTCTCCCTCCAGACTGGCACAGAGATTCACAGGAGTATGCTCTACTGACGTTGAAAAAATACAGAGCCGAGTACTGCGTGCCCGTCCATATTACTCATTTTTATGTTCCTCTTGCTGGCCGCGCCACACTCAGGATGGGTAACCAAAGAAAATGCAATTAAACTTTGCATTGGGACATATCCACATTCAGCAACCTTTGTCCTGGGAACCCTGTGCTGCAACATCTGGCTTGTAACACCCCTGAGACTGAAACAGCGGGGGCGGGGGGAGGGGGACGGGAAGCTGTTAGGGGCAGGGACCACTGAGCCTAGTTCTACCTTTCCTTTTGGCAAAGTCTCCTCCAACACACACAGGCACAAACTACTACATTCTCACCTAGCGACAGAAAATCATTGTTTTCTGTGTTTTACCTCCTACCCCTCAAACGCAATGGTGCCAAAATCTCCCCAGTTCACCAGGACCTAGCATAAACGTACTCTGTTTTTACCCATTTTAAGAGGATAATTAACTGACCAATTTTTACAAAATATACACAAAGCGACACTATCCAAAGTCCAATCCTCAGACAAAACCAATTACCAAACATCTGCAGGGCAAAAGGAAAGAGAGAGGGTAAGCCACTGGAGCCTTTAGGAGTCGCGTCAAGATTGCAGCTCTGTACAGCTTTCCAAGCCCCAGACTTGGCGAAACTCTTCGCCTGGACTCCTCCCCCCACCCACCCGTGGGCGCCCTCGTGGCCCCGCCCCGGCCCCTCCCCAGGCCCCGCCCCTCATCTACGTCACTTGTTATGTCTCGGCTCAGGCCGCGGCCGCCGCAGGTTCTCTGCTCCGGAGGCGACGGCCGCGGCCTCACGAGGGGGCGGGGGCGTCAGGGACGGCTGCGGAGGTCCGCGCCGCCCAGCCTTAGCGGAGCGAACGCTGCGTGATCGGGAGGCAGCCGGATAGCCGCCCCAGGGAGCAGTCTCGGGCCTATTTTTTCCTTTTTTTCCGCCGGGACCTCGCCCCGCGCGCACCATTTCCCTCTGCAGACTGTGACGCCCCCTCCCGGGCCGGGCCCCAGTGCCCGCCCGCCTGAAAGGCGCCGCCCGCCGGCCGGAGCGAGCCTGGAGCCATCGCCGCCGCCGTGCCCACCGCGCTTCTCTCGGAGCCTGGGCGGCCGGCGGGGCCTGGGGCCTGGGCGCTGGGCGCGGCGCTGCAGCGGCCGCTCCTCCCCGCGCTGGGCCCCGGGCCTGCCCTGGCCGAGTGCCGCGCCCTCCTGACCGCCGCCGCGGGAGCCCGGCCTTGGCCTGGCTAGACCCAACCGCCTCCCAGGCCCGCTGCCCCGCCGGCCCCGGCCTGCTGCCCGGCCTCCGCTTCTTTTGTGGGTCTGGTGGTGGTTTTTTTTTTTTTTTTTTTTTTTTTTTGGCTTTTCCCCTGATCCTCTTGAGATTACGGTGCTGAAAGGCGGACCCCGCAACCTCGGTTAGCGCCCCGCGCCGGGGGAAACGGCCCTCAAGCTGGTTCTTCCCCGCGGGCTCTCCCTGCACCTCTGTCCTTTCGGTGTTTAATTCATGGGCTTTTTTTTTTTTTTAATTTTTTTCCATTTATTTTTCTCTCCTCTTGATTGGAAGGCCCCGAGGGAGGCTCTGCGTCTCTGCCCCTCCTCGTCCTTTCCTCTCCCCCGCACGAATCGCCGATCCACCTGCCTCCCGCCGGGCATGGCCCCACAGTGACGGCGGCGGGCGCCGGACCACACGCCGACTGGGGGCCCTCGCCCAGGCTGCTGTAAATACACACTCCCCTCTCTACTCTTCTCTTCGATTTCTGAGCTCTCTGCAAAGAGAGAAAGAGCAGGGGAAGATGTGGCTGAAGCTTTTTTTCCTGCTCCTCTATTTTCTGGTCCTTTTCGTCCTAGCCAGGTTTTTTGAAGCCATTGTGTGGTATGAAACTGGCATCTTTGCCACCCAGCTGGTGGATCCGGTGGCACTGAGCTTCAAGAAGCTGAAGACCATTCTGGAGTGCCGGGGATTGGGATACTCGGGGTTGCCCGAGAAGAAGGACGTCCGGGAACTGGTGGAAAAGTCAGGCGAGTATCGGCCCCCCGAGGGTCCCCTTCCTGGTACCTGGTGGTCCCCCAGAATGAGGCCGTACCTGGAAGGGTTGTGCAGACCACTTCCAGAGCCGACTAGATTTTCTTTGTCCAGGATTTCTACCCCAAAAATATAAATCGCAGTTTTGAGAAGGAGGCTACAATTACGTTGTAGGGGTGTTGGTGTTTCTTTTTAAGGTTATTTTAAAACAACAGTTTAAAGTGCAGCTTCTTAGCATTGTTTACTAAGTTGAGTGATTTTCTCAAAATTCCGAAATGTCGATTACAAACTGGAAAGCATTATTTGTCGCTCGAAATTCATAAATATAAAGGAAAGGCAAAACCTTCAAACGTTGTCTGTAGATAGCAGCATTGGTCACCATAGTAATAGCAAGTTACCCAAAGGGAAAATCATCATTGGAATATTTAATATCAAAGAGGCATTTAGGCCTAAGATTTAATTTTTATTTCTTTTTTCCAGTTTTATTGAGATATAATTGATGTACAGCACTGTACAAGTTTAAGGTGTATTGCCTAATGACTTGGTGGCATGAAATGTTTGTCACAGTAAGTTTGATGAAAATCCATAGCTCATTATCAATACAAAATTAAAGAAATAGAAAAAAAATTTTTCTGAGATTTAAATTTTTTAAATGAGTTTAAATATAGAGAAAGGGTACACGTACGGTATTATCTTTTCATACTTGGAGAGCTAATTTGGAGAAAATAAGGTGAATATTTTTTGTGAATGCCTACCTTGTTTTGTTTGTTTTGAAAGAGCTTATTTATATTTTTGTCCGAATTTTTAAAAAAAATCCTTGTATCTTGAAAGTAAACTTTTTTCCCTTCTGTGTCACAGGCACTGCCACATCAACTTAAATGAGTGGAGAAATAGAATTGAAATAGAGCTAAGAGAAACTTAACATCTTGAATGCATTTTCAGTAACTTGATTTCGGTGTAGGATTGGGTGAGAAATATGCCTAATTTTTTTCATCCCTGGACAGAATATAACTTTGTTTAGATATACTTCCTGGAAGAGGAAGGTACTGTAATTTGAGAAAGGCATTCTGGGTTGCTGTAGGAACCCAGCAATTGAAACTGATAGTTATCTTTTTTTGTTGTTTCAAGTATATCTGTCAGCTGTGTCTTTTACAAGACAGTTTTTTCCCTTATTTAGTGTCATAGCCAAGTAGTATGATAGATAAGAATACTAATTCCTGAGGACTTTAGCACTCAGATATTTGTAGGTTAAGATCACTTCTGGGATAGAGAAGGCAACACTCCCTGTAAAAGTGATAGTTTCCCTTAGAGAAAATGAAAAAATTGTGTATTATTCTTGCCTCTTGTTTACTGACTGAACAGTGACTTATTTCCACCATGGCTGGGATGGGGAGGTAGGAGGAATAGAGTCAAGTAGAAGATCCCTAATAAATAAACTCTAGGTTTAGAAATGTAACGTGTCAAATCATTTTTCATGGTCAAATAATTTGATAACATTTTTTTCTTTTGGCTTTTGTATAGTGTTGCCTTCCTGTGGCCTAAAAATACTTGCAACTTTGAGTGTACAAGGCATGCACATAATATATAAAGAATACATGCAGCCCACGAAAATAGGACTCAGATCACATTTTATAGCAGAGAGGTCTTGGTGTAGCAGTTTATTTATATCCGTTATGAATGGTTTTGGTGCTGTCTTGATACAGTGCTTGTTTTCAAATTGTTAAAATTTAAGGCAAAAGTTAAAATAATTTGACATTAGTGTTTACTTTTTATTTCATGATACCAGCTGTAAATATACACTGTAAATTTGTGTATAAATATGGAGTTTGTTCTTACAGGTAATCTTTTGTATCTAACCTCCAAGCCATAGAAGTCCTGTTGCTGTTTTAAGCAGATGGAGATGGCAAATTTTATAAACCCATTTCTAAATCTTACAAGTCAGAAGTATATAAATCATACTGTTTAAAAATTGTTTGATACCTGGACAGAATTAAATAATATTGTGACAGCTTTTTGGGCTGGTATAAATTCAGTAATTTCCTAATTTATGTGGTAACCTCACCAAATTATAAACTCCATGAGGAGATGGATTTTTATTTTTTTGTCCATTTTTGCCTGACACATAGTAGATTCTTTACATATTTACTAAATGTTTGAATCTTAAATAGGTGTATTTAGGTTCCATTCCTCTGTAGAGTGCAATGAAAGTATAATGACCTTTTTTTTTTTTTCCGCTGCACTTGGGGCATGTGAAGTTCCCTGGGCTAGAGATTGAACCTGAGTTTCGGCAGCAACCCAAGCCACAAGAGAACTCCTGTGACATAATTTAACAGTGTAAAATGGAATTAATCATTGAAGATGAGAATATAAGATTTTTTAAATCTTAATGTTATTTTTTCTTTTGTTCAGGTGATCTGATGGAAGGTGAGCTCTATTCTGCACTCAAAGAAGAAGAAGCATCTGAATCTGTTTCTAGTACCAATTTCAGTGGTGAAATGCACTTCTATGAGCTTGTAGAAGACACAAAAGATGGCATCTGGCTGGTTCAGGTATTGGAAACAATGACAGAAGTAAAGTTATTTTTACCAAAATAGTAGTCACCAGCTGGTGATACTTTTGTGTACTTGTCTCTTGTTTCTTACTTATAATTCAGTTCCTGTAGGGAGAATCCAGAGTCCCACCAAAGAACATGAAATTAATTAAAGAGTAGGGAAAGGAAAGTGTTGGGGAAAGAGAGTTGACTATTTTGTTTAGAATCAGCAGAAGCAAATCCATTTTGGTTGTTGGCTAGTCATTGAAGTAAGAAACACATATATATTCTTTTTATTTAGTGATTTGTGCTATTTCTTGCAGTTTTTGTTAACTCCAGTTTTTAATTCAGTGATCCAAATAATTTTTGTTTCTAAAGAAAGAACCTGAAAGTAAAAGTAAAGGAATCCTTCAGAGTTTCTGCTGTGGTGCAGTGGGATTGGCAGCATCTTTGTAGTGCTAGGACACAGGTTCAATCCCCGGGCAGCACGGTGGATTAAAGGGTCCAGCACTGCTGCAGCTGCAGTGTAGGTCTCAATGGCAGCTCAGATCTAATCCCTGGCCCAGGAACTCTCCATATGCTGCAGGGTGGCCAAAAAGGACAACAACAAAAAAGGGAATCCTTCTGTTGGGAAAATAGCCAACTTTGTGACTAGAGAGGAAGAGCTGTTCAAGGGAATGGTGGGGTGCTTATTACTTTGCTCATGAAATTGACGAGATTATAGTTTTACACCCTAGCTCCTTCCTGTGCTATCAAAACTGAGATTTAATTAGCATATTAGAATTTTAGAGCTATGAAGGGCCTTAAAAATCATCTTTTGTGGAGTTCCTGTCGTGGCTCAGTGGTTAACGAATCCAACTAGGAACCATGAGGTTGCGGGTTAGGTCCCTGGCTTTGCTCAGTGGGTTAAGGATCCACTGTTGCTGTGTCTCTGGCGTAGGGCAGTGGCTATAGCTCCGATTAGACCCCTAGCCTGAGAACCTCCACATGCCGCTGAAGCGGCCCTAGAAAAAAGCAAAAGCAAAAAAAAAAGACAAAAAAAAATCATCTTTAAAAAAAAAAATCATCTTTTGGAGTTCCTATTATGGCACATTGGGTTAAGAATCTAACTGCAGTGGCTCGGGTTCAATCCCCAGCCCAGTCCAATGGGTTAAAGGATAGATCCATGATGCCACAGATGTGGTGTATGTCAGCAGCTGCAGCTTGGATTCAGTCCCTAGCCCAGGAAATTCCATATGCTGCAAGTACAGCCATAACATTAAAAAAAGAAGAAGAAAATCGTTATAAAAGCGTGGTTTATGTACCACTCGTGGTAAATAAGTGGGCACACATTATCATTTGTGTATTTTTATGTAAATTAGAAATATCAATATTATATTGAACATGTAGTTTCATAAATATTGTTTAAGGAAAGGATAAATTAATTTTTAAAATTATAGGTAAATTAATGTTAAGTAAGTTAACAACATGAAATCAGCTGAAATTATGATTACTGAACCAAGTTCAAATGCCAGGCTCCCTGATTTCTTGTCCAATGTTCTTGTCATTTCACAATGGTGTTGGCAGAGTTTGGTTCAGGGTATAGAAGACAAAATAGCTGCTGCTTCATATTTCTTTCTGGAAGCAATGACTTCAAAAAAGGGTAGAAAAAGCTGTGAGTCCAGAGACCTTAGTTGGAGATCTGGTCCTATCACTAACTTGCTATATGATCATGAGTAGATAGATTTTCTGTTGTACATGGTCTCAGATAAATACATATATCCTTGAAGAGTAGTCCCCAGGGTTGATGGGTTGATGTTGGGGAAGCCGTCAGACGATTGCACTGGATATCCAGGACCTATCCTTTACTTGTGCTCTTCCTCCAGATAATACGGCACTTTTTAAGATCAGCAAATGGAAAGACTGGGAGGAGGTCTTGGTACATCCTATACGTTATCCATCAAACTCTAGTTTATTTCCATGGTAAATTATTGTTACTGAAAAATAAACTAGCGGAGTTCCTGCTGGTAACAAATCCGACTAGAATCCATGAGGATGTGGGCTCAGATCCTGCATTGCTGTGGCTGTGGTGTAGGCCAGCAGCTACAGCTCTAATTCGACCCCTAGCCTGAGAACTTCCATATGCCCCACATGCAGCCCTTAAAAACAAAACAAAACAAACAAACAAACAAAAAAAACTGGCATTTGTAAAGTTTTACTTTATAAATAGCTATTCCATTTCTTTTCCCAGATGTTTATTTCTGATAGTCTGATTGAGGGAAGACTTAGTGGTTTTGATCATTTCAGTTTTATTACTGAGAATGAACTGAATAGTCAGTTCATTCTCAATAAATGTTTGTGAGTAAATGTTTGTCCACACATTGATCAGGCCTATGGAGATGAATGTAAAGATGCTGCACACCTTCTAAAATTGGAAAAGCCAGGTCAAAAGCCTGGAAATCCTGTTGGTATATAGAGTGCTGCTTATCAATAACAAACACATTCTGTTTCACTAATTAGCAATATATTCTTGGCTTACAAATGATCTACTACTCTTGATGTCCTATTAAAGATAAGCATGGATTAAACTCTCTTAATATGTTACAAAATTTGAACCATTTATTCAACAGTTATATATACCAGGCCTTGTAGATATATATACCAGGAATGTACACGAGGCTGAGTCCTTGCCCTCTCAGGCAGCCTACATTCCAGTTGGGAGAGGGAGGCACTAAAGAAATAAAATTTAATCTAACATCAGTTAGTGGAAAGTGCTAAGAAGAAAAATAAGCAGGGCAAGGAGACGAGAGTGGCAAGAATTCTCAGAATAGGTGACCCTTGGATGAAGTGAAGAACAAGTAATGAATGGTAGTGAATGTTAGCAATATAAATCCTAATCACGGAATTATTTTTCTCTGACAATGTAGGAATTGATAGTTAAAAATGACTCCTAAGAAAAAATGGAATGTATTTACTGTATGGTTTTCAGTGTGTTAATGGTGCAGAAGGACGTAGTTTTTCCAGTGATTTTCAAGGTTTGCACTGATCACCACTGGCTTGTGTCCCCTCGGGCTAGTGGCTTACATCAAGTGGCTGGCTTAGGTTGGAAGAACAGTCTCTGTAGAACAACTGAGATTTAGATCGAAACCTCAGTCACAGTGTCCTTAGCACTATGAACTCACCAGCTAAGCTAATCAGCATGGACACTTTGGTTTAAGCTCTTGAAAGAAGGCTGTGTTGTTCTGTTTTTTAATTGAAAATATCTTCTGGAAGTTCCTCTTGCGGCGCAGAGGAAACAAATCCGACTAGCATCCATGAGGATGCGGGTTCGATCCCTGGCCCTGCTTAGTGGGTCCGGGATCCAGCATTGCTGTGAGCTGCGGTGTAGGTCACAGACATGGCTTGGATCCCCTGTTGCTGTGGCTGTGGTGTAGGCTGGCAGCTGTAGTTCCTGTTCGACCCCTAGCCTAAGAACTTCCATATGCCATGGGTGCAGCCCTAAAAAGAAAAAAAAAAGGAAGAAAGAAAATATCTTCTAAAAACAGAAAAGAAATAATCTTCCAGTTGCCTGTCATTCTTTCAGCTCAGATTGTATTTATCTAATCTCTTGTGAAGGATAATATTCAAGAATTCAGTTAACAATTTAAGTTGTTCTTGGAGTTCCCATTGTGGTGCAGCAGAAACAAATCTGACTAGGAACCATGAGGTTGTGGGTTCAATCCCTGGCCTCGCTCAGTGGGTTAAGGATCTGGCGTTGCCATGAGCTGTGGTGTAGGTCGCAGACGCAGTTCCAATCTCGAGTTGCTGTGGCTGTGGTGTAGGCCGGCAACTGTAGCTCCGATTTGACCCCTACCCTGGAACCTCCATGTGACGAGGGTGTAGCCCTGAAAAGCAAAAACAAAAAAAAACAAAAAAAACAACAATTTAAGTTTTTGTTTCCTATTTGTTTTTAAAGAAGCTGACAATTTGTTTGCTGTATCGTTGTTATTTTTTTTTAATCTGTGAGGGTGCATAGATCCCAACCAATTCAGTCTTTTTCATATTGCCTTTATTTTAGGTATCCTGTGTCAGAAATATTTAAGCACATCAAAGTTCTTCTTTTCCTCCCAGGTTTCTAATATCATTGTCCTACCGAGATGAATTATACTGTCCTTTTGTATTTATAGAGAAAAATGTGGTTGTGTAGCATGTGACTGATAATTATCACTTTAGACTTCATATATTATGTCACTGAAAGGATGGCTAGATTTACTGATTTAGGGAAAACGTGACTTTAATAAATGGGTATATGATTTAGCTGTTCCATCAGTTGGTCAGTTCATTATCTTTCTAGAATTGGTTGGTAATCTAGGTTGATTGTCTGTTTTAATGACACTGCATGCAGAATGACACTACAAAAGGAAAAATGAATTTCTGTAATTTATTTAATTCATCCTATATCCCTATGATTTCTGTCTTCTCAGTAACTCATGAGTTTATTTTGTGAATAATACATGTTGTTGGTCTTCACATCTTTCTCCTTATTGTTTTAAAGCATATTGGTGTTTGTGAATTATCCTTATAGAGCATTAGCATACTTCTTCTCAGGTGCAGCTTTTCCGTGCCTCTACTGTATTCTCTGTAATATGAAGTGGAAAGAACTAATTTTAGTTTGTAAGGCAGCAGCACATACGGGACATTGTCACCAATGATACACTGTGTAATCCATGGAAGAATCAAGTCATCTTTTTTCTGTCACTTCTGACTTGTTAGGTGTTCCTTCTTTGTTCCTAACCTAACCTCATATCTTTCATTAGCTATTTAAATTTCCACTTTTATGGATTCTTTGATTCTGCTGCCAGCCAGTCTTTTTAGCATCCCAAATAGAAGATACTTCTCTTTCAAAAACTTCTTGGTCAGAGAGGCAGATGGAATTGTGGATGGGTTTCTGAAATAGAGAAGTTAGCATCCACTGTGGGTTCTATGGATTTGTCCTTATCTAAACGTTTCTGTTTCCCTGTTTTGACTTTTGTTCAAAGAAGTGCAAAGAGGGACTTTGCTGTCTGTTCTCTACGGGCTTTGTCACATTATAGGGAATTTTACATCATTGGAATTGAGGTAGAAGGGAGAAGCATAGTGTGATTTAAAGTAAAGCTTTAGGTCAATATTTACTGACATATTAAGTTAATATAGTTCCTGTTTGGCTGAAAAGAGTTACTAGCTGTTTTAAAATGTGTTTATTTTTACTCCTGGATAGTAGTTTTGCTCAGGGAGTTTCTAATGTGTTTATTATCCTCTTGACACTATGCTAAAGGTGAAATACATGGCAAACCACCTTATTCTTTATTTTGTAGTGAAAAGTTTTTATTTTTCTTCAGTGATAAAGAAAGCTAGTGAGGTTACCAAAGAAATAATGAAATCAGAAGTTCTTGGTGTGGTGCAGTGGGTTAAGAATCTGACTGCAGCAGCTTGGGTCGATGCAGAGGCGTGGGTTCAATCCCTCCCCTGCCCATTACAGTGGGTTAAAGGATCTGGTGTTGCCCCAGCTGTGGCTCAGATTCAGTCCCTGGCCCAGGAATTTCCATATGCTGTGGGTGTGGTCATAAAAACAAAAAGAAATAGTGAAATGCCATTGAGTTTTGTTTTTGCCAGTTATTCATCTTCACTTTTAATGATTTTATATAATTTGCATTTTATATTTTGGTTAGTCCATGATCTTGAAAGTAGAAACTCCCTGTTAACAATGAGGTAGTGAGAGATGCAGAAAATATCATAGCTCTTCATTCCTTTTATATGCGGTTATGTTATTTAATTTAGTCTCTGTATTTGTTATATGGGGATTAACAATATTAAAAGGGATATGACAGATGTTCTGATTAGTAATAAAGCCCACCTCTGAAAAATAGGCAAAAGTGTGTGCATTTTGTCTTATACATGTGAAAGGGACTAGGCAGTAACTGAAGGCCCAGTTTTTCTTTGTAAGTTTAACTGGACTACACAAGACTGACATCAGAAAGTATGGGAACTTAGCATCTCACACGGTCCAGCTCAGTTCCATCCAGTGGTGTGCTGGAGCCAGCTCATACTGCTGCGGGAAGGGAAATTGTTGTTATCTCTTCCCATCTCCACTTTTCACGATGTTACATTGGTTAACTTAAAATCGGCCATGTGGGAATATTAACACCAAGGAAATCAGGAAATGATAGAAACCAGAGCTTCCATTTTCTTCTAGAGAGCTGGTTGTTAAACATTTACCAGCAAACCATTGGTTTCATCCATTCATCCGACCGTCTAACAAATATTTATTGAAATCTAATGTCTGCCAGCTGAACCTTGTGATAAACACTGAGGTCCAAAAAGACAAACAACCTACAGTCTGTGCCATAAGACAGCTTACAGTTTGGCTTACTAATATATGTGGGCCAGTAAAAATCATAGCGTATGATTATCTTTCCCAGCTCAGTTAGATGGTCTGTGATGATGCTAGCATCTTGAGAGAACCTAAAGAACTATTAGACAATGAAGTGGAGCCTAGGAAAATTAGTACTAGGAAAACCTGGTAGTTTTGTTTTGTTTTATTTTTTTCTGGAAAAAAAGTATATTTTTAAATACACTGAAATGGAAGTCTTCATGTGGGACCAGGGTCAAGAACATTGATGTCCAGTTGCACAGCAAGGAACTAGTTACGCTAATGTTTGTCAGAAAACATCCAGATGACAGGCTGCTGGGGAAGGGGACTTTTCGTTATAACAGACAGCAGAAATTTGCAGCCTTTAGAGAACCTATATAGTCAGAAGAGAATGAGTTACTAAACTGTAAACAGCTGAAACAGTTTAATCCACCATAAATATTTAGTGCCCAGCTGAGTTAGATGCCATACTAGCTATACAGATGCTGGTTGGAGAGGCAGATGCCTGGGAAGGGGAAGAGGAAGAGTGCTTCACTTCTGGCCTGTGTTGCCTGGCCTAGTCCAGACTTGAGACTTGGAACTCAGGCTGTACATTCATCTAGTTTTTTTGTAGTCTCTGAAAATGCCCCCCGCCCCCGCCCCAGAGAATGCAGCATCTTTCATCCTTCATGAACTGCCAGGGAACATGTTCCCCTTTGACCAGCAGTGTGAATGCCATTCACAGTCATTCTGTGTGCTGTTGGTTATGGTCTATAGCCTGGAAACTCTTCCTGATGGGACACAGCAGTAATAAACTTAGAGTATGTTACTATGCCATGTGACAAGCCAGATGAGTTCTTCCGTGGGAACATTTTTAGTGGTTGTATAATCTGGCCTCCACCAAATTTAATTTATGGTAAACCTTCAGTTGAGTAATATAATTGTATAGGATATTGGACAAAGCAATTTATAATTGCATAAATATAACTATAGAGTCAAATAAAATGCTTTTGTGCAGTGCCTAAGGGATTTTTTTTTTTCTTCATTTTCGTGTGGTTCTCTTAGGGATAGTAAACTCTTCAAAAGCAGATGTTGAGATAGCTTTCTGAGGCCCCAGGTTAAAATTGTCATGTACCTGCCTCAGGGATGGTCCCACCTCTCTTCACACACTTTTTTGTAACCAGGGGCCCCTGGGAACAACCCCCTCTCATTCCTACTTCCTTTCCTAGCATTAGAGAGCTCTTATAAGTCTGAAAGATATCTGTTCAGTGACAAGGATCTTCACTGAAAGATGCCCTAGATGGAGGGCCAACCCTTATATTGATTAGAGCAACCTCTTCATTAACCCCTGGACACAGCTTCATCATAAACATAGATGTGAAGTGTTTGGGTTGTTTGAAGCCTTGATCAGGAAATAGGAGCGAAAGGGTAGTTCTTTTTAAAAAGAGCGCAAAGACTAGGGAGTGTGGCAATAGGATTTTACAGAGATTTCCTAATCCTTCTGATTAATCTGAAAAGTAGCTTCAAGATTTCTTTGGTTACTTGATGGAAAAAGGAACTGTGGTATTGTCTCTTCAGTGGTAACGACAAGAAAAGAGAAAAGAAAAGTCTGCTGCGCTTGATCTCCCATATTCTTCAGATAAAATTTATGAAATACTTTTAGACGATGGAAAAATAAAGTTAGGAACTTCCTGGGTACCGTAACCTGCGTGAACCTCCTCAGAAAGTGCTTCACCTACTAAGACCATGTTTTCTCCTCCTGGCTACCTCAGCCATTTGAGTGTTTTAATATCTTGTGTCTCCCTCGACAAGACCATTTATCCTCACCTAAAGGTTAAGGATCTGGCATTGCGGCAGTCGTGGTGAAGGTTGCAGCTGCGGTGTGGGTTCAGTCTCTGGCCTGGGAACTTCCACATGCCATGGGTGCAGCGGAAAAACAAACAAAAGTAAAAAAAAAAAAATCAAAACGATTTGTTCAATGCCCTGAATTAAGTGTCTGTGTATGTATTTATTAAGTTCAAAGTTATGTTACAAAATGTTACCTATGTGTGTCTATATAGGTGTGAAGATGCTAGTATCAGTGTATATAGCAGGGGGTTTTAGACAGTGATCTGTCTGCACATGAAGCGGACTTTAAGTCTCTTGTCACCACCATGTGCATTCTCTCCTCCTGCTGCCCTTGAAATTTGTTAGACTTCCCAGCAGAGGGGCCAGAGAGGTATTGGCACCGTCTCTTGCTGCTCCCGAACACTCATTTCATACAATCCCTCACCTGGGATTTCACTCCTCAGAGGCTTTGTGAACATGAAAATGGCCCTTCCTCCTAGAAAGATTAGAGGCCCCCAGAGTATTGTATTGTAATTTTGAATTAAGTAGTATGAGTAATATAGCATTCATGAAAATAAACTTGGCCTATAGACCCTGAGCTTAAAATAAATCAAACAGATGGTTTCATGATGATATAGGACACTTTTGGCTTTAAGTTTTCATCTAGTTATTTTCATTTTTAATATATAATTTTTGCTTGTTTTTCCTGGTATCTCTGGAAAGGAAGATTAAGAAATAAAGGGAAAATGTGTAAGCAATTAGAAAGAATAAGAAAGGAGTCACTACATATTTTGAAGGTTAATCTGTAATTTTTTTCTTTCTTTAAAAAAAAAAAAAGAACACTTTTTTTTTCCTCCCAATCCTAATTGTGTTTGAAAGCTTTATTTGCTAATTTGAAGTAGAAGTTCAAGAATGAGAATTTATAATAGTAATGTATTTAATATGCTAAAACCTTTTATGATTGTTAAGAAAAAAGCCCTAGAAGTAGTAGTATTGATTTAGTCAAGCATAGTTTAATAGAAAACATGTGTTTGACTCGTGGCTTCATAATTATACTTTAAAAAAAATTGAGTTTGAACTTGTTAAACCCACATGTGGTAATTTTTAGTAAGTTTTATTTGGGTTACTTAAAATTTTCTTTTCAAAAATCATGGACATGGAGAACAGACTTGTGATTACCAAGGGGGAGGGGGAGGGAGGGGGATGGATTGGGAATTTGGGGTTCATAGATGCAAACTATTGCCTTTGTAATGGATAAGCAATGAGATCCTGCTCTGTAGCACTGGGAACTATATCTAGTCACTTATGATGGAGCATGAGAATGTGAGAAAAAGGAAAATAAAATTAAATAAATAAATAAATAAAATTTTTTTCTCAGAGCAGACAAATGGCTCTAAGGGCCAAATTCTTCCTATGTAAGTTTGTTCTAGAGAACAGGCCACATGGTTGAGAAGGTGGCCAGGTTTTTAGTATGGTTTTGACTCCCTGTCTACATAACTGCCATAGAGTGTGAGAGTTTATTGTACTATATATCAGTGTTTTAAATCTTTTCCAGTTGGACAGTTGCTCTTTCTACTAAAATTACAGTGATAATATGATTATATAGTAAATAAGATCTGGGAACAGAATATATTTGTCAAAAAAAGTGAAATTATAGATGTAAATGGTGATTTGACTCCATTTTAGGGTGATTAAAGTTTCTGCTTTTCTTTTGGGGGAATAGGTCATAGCAAATGACAGAAGTCCTTTGGTGGGTAAAATCCACTGGGAGAAAATGGTGAAAAAGGTGTCAAGATTTGGAATACGTACAGGCACGTTTAACTGTTCCAGTGATCCCAGGTAAGTTGATTAGGCAACTCGTAGAATTTGAGTTCTGACCAGAATTTTTTTTTTTTTTTTTTTTGCTTTTTAGGGCCGCATATGCGGCATATGGAAGTTCCTGGGGCAGGGGTCAAATCAGAGCTACAGCTGCTGGCCTACACCACAGCCACAGCAATGCGGGATCCAAACCACGTCTGTGACCCACACCACCGCTCACGGCAACACTGGATCTTTAACCCACTGAGAAAGGCCAGGGATCAAACCCGCATCTTCATGGTTACTAGTTGGGTTTGTTACCACTGAGCCACAATGGGAACTCCCTGACCAGAATTTTTTTTTTTTTTTTTGGTCTTTTTGCCTTTTCTAGGGCCACTCCCGTGGCATATGGAGGTTCCCAGGCTAGGGGTCCAATCGGAGCTGTAGCCACCAGCATACGCCAGAGCCACAGAAACGCAGGATCTGAGCCGTGTCTGCAACCTACACCACAGCTCACGGCAACGCCAGATCCTCAACCCACTGAGCAAGGCCAGGGATCGAACCCGCAACCTCATGGTTCCTAGTTGGATTCGTTAACCACTGAGCCGTGATGGGAACTCCTGACCAGAATTTTTTAATATAATAAAGACAGTGGTATTAGAAGCCTGTTTAAACTGAAAGTTAATTATAATGTCTAGCACATTGTTAGTTACACAGGTACTTGATGAATAGTTTTTGATAACTGGCAGCTTATTTTCTCCCTTGAGATCTCGTCTCATTTTTCTGTGTTCTTTCTAACAGGGATGACTCTTTAGAGTATGTCTTCAGTCTTTTTGTTTCAATTTTATTTCCCCAAAAGACTCTAGTATATGGCTTTGTGCTGATCTAAACATTTTTCCATAATTGGACCTCTATTTTGCATTTTGACACTCATTTCCATCTGCCTACAAGTGCCCCTAGATACATCCTGTTCACTAACCTAGTGTTCAAATTCATATTCATCTTTTTCTTTAGCAAATCACATGCCCTTCCTACCTTTTCTTTTTCTGTCCTTTAATATATTTTTTCCACTTTCTCAGACAAGAAGCTTGGAGGCATTTTTGTTTTTCTTTTTGCCCTCATTTCCAGTATTTCTTGTTTCATTATTCTGTTGTTTCTTCTTTGAAATGTATTTTATTTCAATTTCTAGTGCCAAGTTAAAAATTGAATTCATTGGAGTTCCCGTTGTAGCTCAGTGGTTAGTGAATCCAACTAGGAACCATGAGGTTGCAGGTTTGATCCCTGGCCTTGCTCGGTGGGTTAAGGATCTCCAGTGTTGCCGTAAGCTGTGGTGTATGTCGCAGACATGGCTTGGATCCTGTGTTGCTGTGGCTGTGGCTGTGGCTGTGGCCTAGGCCAGTGGCTACAGCTCCGATTAGACCCCTAGCCTGGGAACGTCCATATGCCGCGGGTGCGGCCCTAGAAAAGACAAAAAAAAAATTGAATTCATTTATTGATTTAATTATTCATCAATAAATGTTTAATGGAAGATCAGTGTGTACAGCATATTCTGTTTGCTGACGGCAGGGCATGTAATATGTATGTAGAAACTCCCAGGTTGTTTCTTTTTTTTTTTTTTGTCTTTTGTTGTTGTTGCTATTTCTTGGGCCGCTCCCACGGCATATGGAGATTCCCAGGCTAGGGGTTGAATCAGAGCTGTAGCCACCGGCCTACGCCAGAGCCACAGCAACGCGGGATCCGAGCTGCGTCTGCAACCTACACCACAGCTCACGGCAACGCCGGATCATTAACCCGCTGAGCAAGGAAGGGCAGGGACCGAACCCGCAACCTCATAGTTCCTAGTCGGATTCGTTAACCACTGCGCCACCACGGGAACTCCACCAGGTTGTTTCTAATGTAGGTGGATTGGGCCTGACTTACTTGTGTCCCTTATATGTGGTCACAGTGGAAACCCATTCATTGTAGAAAACCCTTCTCCACCTCTGCTACAGCTCAGGGTCTGTGGCCCTTCTTCTTCAGGCCGACAGTTACTTCAGTTCTCATTGTCCTTGTTTTTCTCACTCATAAGATAGGGTGAGATCTGTGATAGGAGGATCCCCCCCGAAGGTTGGGGATAGAAAGGGAAGTTGTGTCTTCTAATTCTCATTTAGTCTCCTTGTTTTCCCACAAAGCTCCTATTCTCATCTTCAACCTTGATCACATTCTAATGCTTTGGTTGACATGTCTGAGATAGCCTAAGTGTTAATGTTCTTATGAAAAGGAAATCATTAATATTTCTGCCTTTTGTTTACCAACGACACTTGCAGTTGGTCTTATTCCGTCATTCCCATGTAAAGTCTAAGTGAGTGAAAGATCTCTCCCCCTCCCCACTGGTGATTGCAATAGCAGAACAAATAATAGTTCTGATATTTTGACTTTTTTTCAGATACTGCCGCAAGTCAGTACTCTTATCACTATTTTATTGAAAAATATTCAGAATTTATTTTTTAAACAGTGAACTAAATAATACACTTTAAACACTGTAATTTATAAATATATTAGAAAATATCAAGTAAAAATGGAAGTACCCTTGTGGTGCAGCAGGTTAAGGATCCAGCATTGCCATAACTGTGTAGTAGGTCACAACTCAGCGCAGATTTGCTCCCTGGCTTGGGAACTTCCATATGCCACAGGTGCAGCCAAAAAAAAAAATATATATATATATATATACATATATATATACAAGAAGCTTTGGAGGCATTTATGTATATATGTATATATATACAAAATATAAAGATTAAGCACGTATTTCAGTCTAATATAAGTTCTTAGATAACATTAATAAAGAGTTCAAGGAGTTCATTCGTGGCTCAGTGGGTTAAGGATTTGGCTTATCACTGCTGTGGCTCTAGTTCAGTCCCTGGCCTGGAAACTTTCAAATGCTATGGGCACAGCCAAAAAACAAAAACAAAAAAAAGATTCAAAATGAAACTAAGTGCATCTTAAATTGAAGATACTCTATTAAGAGTGAAAAAGTGAAAAAAAAAATTAATGTAATCTTATAAAACAGAATGCATCAGGAGCGTCATGGTTGAGTCCAGGGGACTTCAGTGCAAATTTTTCCAGCTTTTCTTTTGAAAAGCCCTCTTTGATTCTATACTAGCTGAGGAATGGTGAGGAGGTACATATAAGCTATCTCCAAGTTTCCTCTAAGTCTTTCATCCTCAAATAATCCCACCTCTCATTTATGATGAAAGAGACCTTTTTTCAGAAACTTTTTGCTCTTTCTTAACTGGAGCTATAATTTTTTGTTATTAAAAAAGCACTTTTACGTCATCTTCAGTTTCATCATGAAGATGAAGGTATTATTATTATTATTATTATTAT
Organism: Phacochoerus africanus; assembly: GCF_016906955.1. Taxonomy (NCBI): domain Eukaryota; kingdom Metazoa; phylum Chordata; class Mammalia; order Artiodactyla; family Suidae; genus Phacochoerus; species Phacochoerus africanus. The sequence continues at coordinate 62,572,942 of NC_062548.1, forward strand.
TATTATTATCTTTTGTCTTTTTAGGGCCGCACCCCCGGCATATGGAGGTTCCCAGGCTAGGGGTCTAATCACAGTTGTTGCTGCCGACCTACATCACAACCACAGCAACGCAGGATCCCAGCCACGTCTGCAACCTACACCACAGCTCACGGCAACGCCGGATCCTTAACCCACTGAGCAAGACCAGGGATCGAACCCGCAACCTCATGGTTCCTAGTCGGATTCGTTAACCACTGAATGGAAACTCCAAAGATGAAGATCTTGACGCCAAGTTACTTATATCAGTTTCTGTTTCCTTTTATTCAGAAAGTCACCTAGAGTAAGAACTATTGTTGCCATAAATGCTGTGCTTAGAGTCATTCTTTTCTTTCTTTTTTTTTTTTTTGAATATTCTGGAGATATAGAGGAACAAAATTGGGAGATATAGAAACGAGTTTTCAGCATGTCAATGCAGGGTGTAACTGGGCAGAGAATAACATTATTCAGCAAATGTTTTGGTCATGTGTTGAACAATTGAGTCATCGTCTTGATCTCAAATTTTTAAAGACAGCAAAACTCTACTCCCCTGCCTATGTTGTTTTCTTTGACTGTAGTTACTTCTCTACCGTGGCCTCCCAGGCATCCTCCTCTAATCACTGGTCACACTATAAGCAGTACCTTCCTGACCTGTTTAACTCCCCTTAAGAACATTCCAGTAATTCCTGTGGCGGCTCAGCAGTGACCAACCTAACTAGTATCCATGAGGACGCAGGTTCAATCCCTGGCCTCCCTCAGTGGGTTGAGGATCTGGCATTGCCGTGAGCTGTGGTGTAGGTCGAAGACACTGCTCACATCCTGTGGGGCTGTGGCTGTGGTGTAGGCCGGTAGCTACAGCTCTGATTTGACCCCTAGCCTGGGAACTTCCATATGCCATGAGTGCAGCCCTAAAAAAGACAAAAAAAAAAAAAGAAGAAGAAGAAGGTAAGACCACTGCTCTGTGCAGCAGCTGGCTCTGTCCGTGGCAGCAGTTTTCATTTCCTTCCCACATAACCAGCATGCCTGGCCCTAACTCCTCTCATTCCCCAACCAAGTGATCGGTCTCAGAGGGCTTTTCCCTGCTGGGTCCATGCTCTTCCGCCCTCCCTCTCTGGAGAAGTAGGAAGTGAGCCTGTATCTTCAGGAGGTTGGAGCAATAGGGCGGGGATAGTAAAGAGCAGATGGAAGACACTGGACTTACAGGAGCTGATGATAACAGGGGCCAGGAGAGCTTATGGTGAAAGAATCAGGGAGGCATGCCCATGGGAAGCAGGGAAGAAAGGAAGGGAATGGGGACACTAACAAGGGACAGGAAGGCCAGAGAGGCAGATGACCTTGAGGAAATAGCACTATATAAACAGAAATACCAACGTTGCTTTTTAAATACAGTGTACCTTACCAGAAGCTGGAGTTCCAAAACTCACTAGCCATTGTTTTAAAATCATTTTCAGTCTTAAGAGTCTCTAAGAGATCTCAAAGGTTTAAGAACCAGAGGAGGAGTTCTTGTTGTGGCTCAGCGGTAACAAACCCAACTAGTATCCATAAGGACTTGGGTTCGATCCCTAGCCCTAAGTGGGTTAAGGATCCAGCATTGCCGTGAACTGTGGTGTAGGTCGAAGACAGCTCGGATCCTGCGTGGCTGTGACTATGGCGTAGGCCAGTGGCTATAGCTCGGATTCGACCCCTAGCTTGGGAACTTCCATATGCCGAGGATGCAGCCCTAAAAAGACTAAAAAAAAAACAAAAACAAAAACAACTAAAGGATATTTACATGGTATTGTCATTGAACTTATTCAGGCCTTTATAAAGTTTTTTTTTAAATTGGCAGTAGAAGTTTTTATATTGATATATAGTAATATAATCTTAAAAATAATACGAACATTAGTCTTCATTTCTGTTAGCAGTAGGGTTTTAAAATTAATATGGTATACTTGTGTTTTGGATTTCATAGTTTGAAAAGTATGATTTAATTTGAAGGATATATGATGACATACCCAATTTTTTATTGTCCTGGGTAGTCTTAACTTCTTTTGAAATGATAAACCTTGTAACTATTGGAGTTCCCGTTGTGGTGCAGCGGTTAATGAATTCGACTAGGAACCATGAGGTTGCGTGTTTGGTCCCTGCCCTTGCTCAGTGGGTTAACGATCCAGCGTTGCCGTGAGCTGTGGTGTAGGTTGCAGATGCGGCTCGGATCCTGTGTTGCTGTGGCTCTGGCGTAGGCCGGCGGCTACAGCTCTGATTAGACCCCTAGCCTGGGAACCTCCATATGCTGCAGGAGTGGCCCAGGAAATGGCAAAAAAAAAAAGACAAAAAAAAACCCTTGTAACTATTATTTAGCTCTGAACTGAAAAAAAAGCATATAGTACATTTGTTTTCTTCCACAAAGAAATGTATGCACGAAAACTGCCTGTTTTACATAGTAAAATTTTGTGTCACAAAGACTCATTTAATTTATGACACAAGTCATCCAGATATTATCTGAGGTGGTTATAAAAGGATGAAAAGAATGACCAAGAATAGAAATGTATCATCACAAGTATCCTATGCAATTAAAAAAGTAAAGCAAGTTAGATATTTAATATGTAAATAAAGCAGTTATCTATATGCCCCTGATTTGTTTGGGGGAGGGGCAGGATAAAAACAGTATTTATGTCAATTATTTTGCTTTGGATAAATACACTTATAGAATAGGAGATATTTCATTTTGTAGGAGTGTGTAATTGTTAACCCATTTCAGTTAAAGCAATGTTGATATTAGTGTGGTATCTCTCTTGTTAAGGAAGTAAATTAACTCAACAAGAAGCTGAGTTGTGGTCTCTGATTCTGAGTCACCCAGATAGTTTCTCAGAGTCATTACTAACCTTGTCTTTGTGACATAACATGTTGTGTTCTTTTAAACTATATAATGAAACTCCTGAGATAAAATTGATCGTATTATCATCACAAAACCATATACAGTATTGTGAAGAATTTTCTCTCTCATTTCTCTCTATTAAAATGTGCACTTAATTTAAGATTATCCATACTTACTAAGTAAAGCATAATGATTTTTACATCAGTGTTCTGAATAGCAAAATAAAAATTAAACACTTATTACTGTTCATTTATAAGACTATAATGAACAAAATATATCCACGTGGTAGTTTTCTTTTTCTCAACTTTACTAAGGTAAATTTACATATCATAAAACTCCATGTTAGGTTTTTAGAAAAAAAACTTTTTTAAAAAAAAAAAGGAAGATGGAAAATTGTTTCACCGATTATCTCGTCACTGTAATTTAACAGCTATTTTCATTTTCCAATATCTCCTTTCACTCATCGTGTAGTTTTTTAGGGAGAGAAATTTGTCGCAAATATTATAGCAAGAACCTGTCCATATCTAAGAGGATTGGAGTGAACCCATTAGATAAATCTAAACAAATGACTTTTAATTTTAGTTAAATTTGTCTATATTTACTCTGTTGTAAAATGGAGGTCATACTTGTATTGAATCTCATCTTAATCTGAAAATTTATTAACATTGTTCTATGTTAAATACTCCTCTTCTTGGTCCTCATTAAAGATATTAGACAGTACAAAGAATACGAGACTTGTTCTTTTCTATGTGAATTTTATACAGATTACCGTGTGACAGTGCCACTGTGCATCAGGCGTGTGGTGGGTACATGGGTTAACAAGTGGGTACAGCATGGTTCCTACCCTCAGGAGCTTGCATTCAGGTCAGAGACTCAGCAGTTAAGATAATCTCTTTCCTTCTCTCTTCTTTGCCCACCCGAATCTAACCATCCTTCAAGAACTAGTTCAATTCCCAAGCCTTTTGTGAAATCGTCACCAGATCAAACTCCTAATAATTCTCCCTTTTAAAAAATGTCTTTTACATCATTTAGAAATAGAATATATAATTTCATACTTTTGTTTTATCTCCTTTAATGATTTTAAATTCCTTGTGAACAGGAATTTTCCTATTTCCTTTTGGATCTTAACAGCATGTAATGCATTAAATGTAGATTCATAATAGATGCTGATGTATTTGCTGCTTCCCTTCACTCAAAGGCTTTTCAAGCTACAGTTTTCTTTTTTAAAAAATAAATAAGTTTACTGGAAGAGTTGAGTTTATTTTTGTAAATGTGGAAAATTGGGACAAGAGTTGTAGGACACATAGATGGAGTTCTGTGGTAGCTCAGTGAGTTAAGGATCTGACATCACTGCTGTGGCTTGGGTCACTGCTGTGGTGTGGTTTTGATCCCTGGCCCAAGAACTTCCACATGCCACAGGTGCTGCCAAAAAAGAAAAAAAAAAAAGAATAAAAAAGCAACAGATACAAATCAAAAGTGCTATATAAAGAGCTTGCTTTTTCTCTTATGTAACTGCCAGGTATTAATACTACTTTTGATTGTTTGTAAGTTGTTTGTTTTGGGACAAGGAAATTTATCAGGGAAGACAAACTTTACACAACGGTGAAGATGAGTAAGCTAGTTCACCTGGCAGCCTAGCTGTTTACTTACAGTTTCCTCTCTTATAGATACTGCAGGAGAAGAGGCTGGGTGCGATCCACACTCATTATGTCTGTTCCACAAACGAGTACTTCTAAAGGGAAAGTCATGCTTAAAGAATACAGTGGTCGCAAGATTGAAGTAGAGCACATTTTTAAGTGGATAACTGCGCATGCAGCTTCTCGGATCAAAACCATTTATGATGCTGAACATTTGAAAGAAGAATGGAATAAAAGTGATCAATATTGGGTAAAAATATACCTATTTGCCAACCTTGACCAACCCCCAGCTTTCTTCTCTGCACTAAGCATAAAGTTTACTGGAAGAGTTGAGTTTATTTTTGTAAATGTGGAAAATTGGGACAACAAGAGTTATATGACAGATATTGGTATATATAGCATGCCATCATACATACTTAGGACTCCTGAAGGAATTTACAGATATGGAAACCACACAGGCGAATTTATATCCCTTCAGGCCATGGATTCGTTTTTGCGCTCAGTGCAACCCGAAGTAAATGATTTGTTTGTTTTGAGCTTGGTTCTAGTTAATCTTATGGCTTGGATGGACTTATTTATCACACAAGGAGCTACCATAAAGCGATTTGTGGTTCTCATAAGCACTTTAGGGACATATAATTCTCTATTAATTATTTCCTGGCTACCTGTGTTGGGCTTTTTACAACTCCCTTACTTAGATAGCTTTTATGAATATAGCTTGAAATTGTTGAGATATTCCAACACAACCACACTGGCTTCATGGGTAAGGGCGGATTGGATGTTTTATTCTTCACACCCAGCCTTGTTTCTTAGTACATACCTTGGACACGGTTTACTAATCGATTACTTTGAGAAGAAGAGACGGCGTAACAACAACAATGATGAAGTCAATGCCAATAACTTAGAATGGTTATCAAGTCTGTGGGACTGGTACACCAGCTACCTCTTCCACCCAATTACTTCTTTTCAGAACTTTCCCGTAGAGTCTGATTGGGATGAAGACCCCGACTTGTTCTTGGAGCGATTAGCTTTCCCTGACCTTTGGCTTCACCCTCTGATACCAACTGATTATATAAAAAACTTGCCAATGTGGCGATTTAAATGTCTTGGAGTCCAGTCGGAAGAGGAAATGTCGGAGGGTTCTCAAGATACTGAGCATGACTCAGACAGTGAGAGCACAGACACTCTGAGCAGTGAGAAGGAAGTATTTGAAGAGAAACAAAGCATAGTTCACAGTTCTCCGGGACGAACAAGTCACAGTGATGCCGAGGCTTGTTCATGTGCCAGTAAATATTGTCAGACCACCGCTTATGAAAGGAAGGGGAGATCATACGGCTCATATAGCAGTAATGAAGATATGGAACCAGATTGGTTAACTTGGCCTGCTGATATGCTGCACTGTACTGAGTGTGTTGTTTGCCTAGAGAATTTCGAAAATGGATGTTTGCTAATGGGGTTGCCTTGTGGTCATGTGTTCCATCAGAATTGCATTGTGATGTGGTTGGCTGGGGGCCGACACTGTTGCCCTGTTTGCCGGTGGCCTTCTTATAAAAAAAAGCAGCCATATGCACAACACCAGTCCTTGTCAAATGATGTCCCCTCTTAACCATGTGCAATTTGTCCTTTATAAGCTCTGCGTGTCTTAAAGCTTGCCTTTTTAATGTTAGTCACATGTTTTTGTGGTTTGACGTTTAGTTCAATGTTAGTGCAGTGACAGGAAATACACATTATGCTAATGTTGATGACAGTTATTTGGTTGCCTTGAGTGTCAATTTGAATGCATACTTAATTGTAAAAATTTTTATTTACAACATTGCCAATTCAGAAGTTAATGTTTTTTTGTAAGCACAAAAGAAGTATGATAGAAATTTATCCTAGCAAGACTTTACAAGGTAGGATCAAATTCTCATGGAATTGAGATGGTTTCTTATCCTAAATGTTTCCTCCCTTTTTACAATCTCTGTCCAGCACCTCTTGGTTAAATAATGTATGCTCTGAGACCTGAAATTAAAACAGACCTATGAAATAAATTATTTTAAAACCAGAAAATTACAGCTTTTCCAATGTTAAATTGTTTTCGATAAGGTGGCTGAGTGCTGTGTTTTGCTGGTTTGTTAATTTCACAGGTAAGTCATATATGATTCTTGACTCTTGGGGGGGAAAAAAAGACAAAATGATATTGCTCACACTAGCCAGACGTGATGCCAGTTCACCTTTTGGCTTGGTTTGCTTTGATGGGAAGGAATTTCATTGTGGACTTTTTTTAAAATATTAAATCATTTATGCACATGCACATATTCATGTAAATAACGTCAACCATAGCGTATTAGCCACACGTAGATTACTTTATATATTTTTGTGACTTTTTATTTTGAAGAAATTTTTACAGAAAAGTTGGAAACATAGTACAATGAAAAACCATATCTCTAATTCACCAGGTGTTTACATTTTGTTACATTTGCTTTATCTCCTCTCTCTGTATCTGTAATCTTTTTTCTTTTCTCTCTCTCCCTCTCTCTTTTTTTTTGCTGATCCCTTTGAAAATAGATTTCGGTCGTCATGATGCTTCCTTACCACTAAATATATCACCCTTGTGTCTCCCAAGAATAAGGGATTTTTAACATAACCACCACACCATTATCACACCCAAGAAATTTAACTTTGATTTAATAACACATAATATGCAAGTCTTACTCCCCAGCTGCTTCCCAAGTATTCTGTATATATTTTTGTTTTGTTTTTATTGGGAATTCAGACAAACTGTTTACATGGGGTTAAATCTCGGAATTTCATTCTTTCCTCTAGAACAGTTCCCATGGTCTTTTCTGATATTTTTGAAGAGTACAGGCTAGTTGGCTTAGGGAATGGTCCACATTTCTGGATCTATCTGAGTGTTTAAATGATTAGATTTGAAGAATATTGCCTAGGTAATATGCATTTCCCATTTGTATGATGTCAGGAGGCACGTGATGTCCATTCATCCCATTGGTGGTGATGCTAAATTTGGCTAAGGTAAAATCTGCCCTGTCTTGTCATGGTAAGGTACTTTTCCACTTTATAATTAAGAAGGAACCCGTGAGGCCATGTGAGTATCCTGTTCTTCCACAACTTTTATTTAACTTATCAGTTATTAAATAAGAATTGTGACATGGAGATTTTTTAAAGTCTAGCCTTCATGCTACATTTTTTTAGGTGTTTTTTTTTGTTTGTTTGTTTGTTTTTGTTTTGTTTTGTTTTGTTTTGTTTTGTTTTGTCTTCTTGCTATTTCTTGGGCCGCTCCTGCGGCATATGGAGGTTCCCAGGCTAGGGGTCTAATCAGAGCTGTAGCCGCCGGCCTACGCCAGAGCCACAGCAACACAGGATCCGAGCCGCATCTGTGACCTACACCACAGCTCACGGCAATGCCGGATCGTTAACCCACTGAGCAAGGGCAGGGACTGAACCCGCAACCTCATGGTCCCTAGTCGGATTCGTTAACCACTGCGCCATGACGGGAACTCCTAGGTGGTATTTTTTATGCATGAAGAAGAGTTTTCCATTTTTCTATCCTGTACTTTAAAATATCACTGAGGACTCAAATTCTTTGTATATTCATCATGTTAAAATTCATTATTCTTTTTGGTGCTCACATCATCCCAAATTTGATAAGCAAAAGCCCCTCTAAGCCAGCTCTGATGTCCTGTTTTGAAATGTCCTCCTTTTTTTTTTTTTTTTTTTTTGCTTTTTAGGGCCACTCCTGCAAAATATGGAAGTTCTGAGGCTAGGAGTCAAATCAGAGCTGTAGCTGCCAGCCTACACCTCAGCCACAGCAACATGGGACCTGAGCCGAGTCTGTGACCTACACCACACGTGTACGCACGTGGCTTACAGCAACGCCAGATCCTTAACCCGCTGAGTGAGGCCAAGGATGGAACCTGCATTCTCATGGACAGTAGTCAGATTGGTGACTGCAGAGCCACAACGGGAACGTCCCCTCTTTGTGTCTTGGAACACTTCTTTGCCTTTTGACGCAAGGTATTCCAGGCTCACTTTGTGTCTGCCCTGGCCCAACCCTGTAATCAGTTATTTCTTCAAGAGTCCAAATTTCATGGGAGGGCCGCCTTTGTTTTTTTAGGATGAACACTATTTGATCATCATGGGGCGCTTTTAAAAACCTATATTGACTGCCCCTCAAGATGGCAAGAAAATTAAACTTTTTCATTGTGAATCACTGTGGGTTGCTATCAGAAACTTTTTTTTCTTCTTGATTCACTGAGCTTCATTTTCTGGAAATAGTAAGGACTAGCAATTACAAACTTCATATTAATATTTGAGAGCTTTTTAAAATGTTTGAGAGCACAAACACTTCTTGGGCTCCAATTTTTCTTTAAAAAAAAAATCATGTTACTGTAAATATTAGTGTTGCCCAGAGTTCTGCCATTGGTCCACAGCTCTTTTCACTCGTGTTTTGGGCAGATGTCCCGAATCAACACAATCAGACAAAGGCCCCTCCCGAGATATTTAATTTCATACATAGCTGTCTGCTAAACAGCTCCTGGATGCTCTTAAGTAATTAGTAAGTCTCAAACAGCTTTTCCTTCTCTCTTCCCACCCTTCAGTCTTCCTATCATGTCCTGATTTCAGTTCATACATGTAATGTCCATTATGAAGTGCACACCAAGTATAGATATTTTATTTTTTTAAGGGCTGAACCCAAGGCATATGGATTTTCCCAAGCTAGGGGCCAGATCGGAACTACAGCCACTGGCCTACACCACAGCCACAGCAACACCAGATCCAAACCGTGTCTTCAACCTACACCACAGCTCATGGCAACGCTGGATCCTCAACCCACTGAGCGAGGCCAGGTATCAAACCTGCCTCCTCATGAATTCTAGTCAGATTTGTTTTTGCTGAGCCATGACAGGAACTTCTTAAAAGATAATTAAAATTTCTCCTCTAGGAATTCCTGCTGTGGCAGGCACAGTGGATTAAGGATCTGGTGTTTCTGCAGCCGCAGTGTGGGTCGCAGCTGCAACTTGGATTTGATCCCTGGCCCAGGAATTTCCATATGCCACAGGTGAGGCTGGAAAAAAATTTCTCTTCCAGCATCCCAGGGTACATCACACCTTAGAGAATACAGGCATACCTCCAAAGTATTGCAAGCTTGGTACCAGACCACCGCGATAAAACAGATACTGCAAGCCAGTCACACAAATTGGTTGCCCAGTGCATATAAAAGTTATGTATATACTATACTGTAGTCTATTAAATATGCAATAGCATGTCTAAGAAAACAAGGTACATACCTTAATTTAAGTAATACTTTATTGCTTAAAAAATGCTGTCATTTGAACCCTTCTGCAAGTTGTAATTTTTTTGCAATATAGTAGTATTAGCCCAGGAGATAATCCAGTCTCCTTAACACTGGCTGACAAGGCCTCCTGACCCATCTCTTAAGACACATTGTGGCGCTCCATACTGTTTGTTCCTTCAGGCCCATGCTCTAGTTTTTCTCAGATTAGTATTTTGCTCTCCCCTCTGCCTTGTATTCTCAGCCCTCTTCTCTGCTTTGTCTGGCTAGATCCCACTTTCCCCAGAAATTCTACATCTCCTACCCATCTTTTTCTTTCCCCACCAGGCTTATAAAGAAACATAGGTATCTTTACGGTGAAAGCTCAGGTGGCTGTCACCCAACTCAAGTGGTCAAACTTAGCATCACCGATGATGTAGCAATGTCCCTTCCTGAGGTGTGCACTTCTCCTTACATCCAGGTGATAACCTTACATGTCTGACCTGCTTAGCTACATCCTCTTAAAACGATGCATGTGTCTTTTTCAGGTGAATTACTGTAAGATAGGAACTGTGCATTATTAAGTTAATATCAACATGCATGGCATAAGATAAAGATAATACCTTTCAAATGTTAGACGTGCAATAAAAATATTTCAGTGAGGGAGGATATTATTGCCAGAGGTTCAGATCTCCAGGGAAGCTTGACCCATCCCTTAACTATGAAGCACAGCAAACAGTGCTTGTGTCGGATTTTCCTGGAGGTGGAGAATTGAAGGAAATATTCAAGGTTGACCGACTCTAAACTGTTTAAAAAGAAAGTCTGAATTCTTAGAGTAACCTCTTGAATTTAATTAAAGATTTCAACTATGTGGGTTTTCTAGTTACTGAACTCTCTGGTTAACTGCAATAGTGGGACAGATAACTCGTTTTATTCCTTTCAAGAGCTTTTTTCTTCCATCTTTTCTAATTAATTCTTATGTAAATCTTTTCCTTCTTTAAGGATAATAAGCTCCCTAAGGGCAGGAGTAATGCTAAAACCTGCTGTTACATCTTTAACATATTAGACCCAGAGTAAATATTCAATAAATAATTGTTGGCTTGGATTTTAAAAATCTATTCTGATTTCGCCCTTTAACAAACTTTTTACCCATTTAGTGTAGGTAGAAAAAAATAAAAGAGATTATATTTTTAGTACCCATTAATAATGACAAAGATATCAATATTTATGGCCTGCTCCAGGAAAAAAAATCTTAATTTTTTTCCTGCAGTCAGATATTTCTTAAAATTCTTCTTTAGATTATTTGGGAGTCTAGAAGATTATTCATGTAATCTTTCTTTTTGCTCCCTCATTTTTCCCCCTTGGCCATTTTATTACTCCTTAAAACTCTACCAAAGGGACAAAGAGAAATATTAAGTCCATTTTGCTATTGGATCCAATTAAAAATTACAAAAGAAAAAATGGATTTAATTGTAAAAATGTTTTTGAATCATCTGTGTTTTACTCATTCTGTTTTTTGGGGGGTTTTTTGTTGTTGTTTTTTTGCCACACCTGTATCATGTGGAAGTTCCTGGGCCAGGGATGGAATCCAAGCAGCAGCTACAAACTATGCCACAGCTGCAGCAACGCTGGATCCTTAACCAACTATACCAGGCCAGGGATTGAACCCTTACCACCACAGAGACGACACCAGATCTTAACCTGCTGTGCCACAATGGGAACTAATCATTTCAATTCTTGTTCTTTGTTGTCAATAATGTAAGTACATTGACTTATCAATTTAGGCAATTTCTTTGCTTAATTTTTTTTACCATCTTCTCACCAAAAGTTTTTATTATTTTGTATAGAATAGGTCACTTTACTTTCTAATATCCCTATGCAACATGTAGATCAGAAGGAATTCCAACTTAATAGTTAATCAGAATTCAGGACAAGATAAATGACTAGGGCACAGCTTTCAAACTGAAGTGTCATCAGGGCCCAGGGAAAGAGAATTTGAGCAGGAAGTGGTGGAGGCCACAGTGTGTATACTCTTACCTAATAGTATTTATTTACTTATTTATTTATTTATTTATTTAGTCTTTTTTTTTTGTCTTTTCTAGGGCCGCTCCCAAGGCATATGGAGGCTTCCAGGCTAGGGGTCTAATCGGAGCTGTAGCTGCCGGCCTACACCAGAGCCACAGCAACATGGGATGGAGCCATGTCTGCGACCTATACCACAGCTCACAGCAACGCTGGATCCTTAACCCTGAGTGAGGCCAGGGATCGAATCCCCAACCTGATTGTTCCTAGTTGGATTCGTTTCCACTTCTCCATGACAGGAATTCCCTAGATACTTTTTTAAAAAGATGTGTCAAGTGATCAAAGCTGGTGGTGGCCTCTTTGTACCCTGTGCATAAGATTCTCTCTACCTATCTTGTTCAGGGTTCTTTCTACCATATTTTTCATTTAAAAATAAGTGCATTTGGGAGTTCCCATCATGGCTCAGCAGGTTACAAACCTGACTAACATCCATGAGGACAAAGGTTTACCCCTGGCCTCAGCGGGTGGGTTAAGGATCTGGCGTTGTCATGAGCTGTGGTGTAGGTCACAGACTTGGCTTGGATCCTGCATTGCTGTGGTCACAGCTCTGATTTGACTCCTAGCCTAGGAACTTCCTTATGCCATGGATGCCACCCTAAAAAAGCAAAAATAAATAAATAAGTAAAAATAAGTGCATCTGTAGAAGTATAGGAAGCTGCCTTTTGTCAAAATTATATTATCCTTTACTCTGGTGCTGAACTGCCTTCTTGTTATTCACATTCTTTTGGTTTATGCACATGATAAGATAATAGACTCTTCATATCATATATTAAATAAATGGTGTTTGAAAATTCTTATTCATAGTCTGCTATAAAACTCATCCTTAGTATTGACATAGAGGATACCTAATTGGATTTATTGCATATTTATCTAATAATTAAGAAAAAAAGCTTAAAAATATAGAGGCACCCAAAAAATGGGTATACTGTGTGTTTCCTTTTTGTTTATTTTCCACTGTATTGAGATATAATTGACATATTATGTAAGTTTAAGGTGTAGGACTGTCAATTTGATGTAGCCCTCTCCCTATTCCGCTCCCTCCAAAGAAATGGCCATGGTAGCATTAGCTCTCACCATCAGGTCATATAATTACCATTTCTTTTTGGTGAGAACATTTGAGATCTACTCTTAGCAACTTGCAAATATATAATACGGGGTTGTTAGCTACAGTCACGTTGCCGTGTATTTGATCTCTAAAACTTACTCATCTTCTAACTGGAATTTTGTATTCTTTGACCAGCATCTCCCCATTTCCCCACCCCCAGCCCTCGGTAACCACCATTATATTCTCTTTCTAGAAGTTTGGCTTTTTTTGGATTCAACATATGAGTGGTAGCATACATATTTGTCTTTGTCTCATTTCTTTTACTTATAGCATAAGGCCCTCAAATCCATTCATGTTTTCACAATTGGCAGGATTTCATATTTTCTCATGGCTAAATAATATTCCATTGTGTGTGTATGCATGCATGCGTGTGTGTGTGTGTGTGTGTGTTTTCTTTTTTCTTTTTTCTTTCTTTTTTTTTTTTTTTGGTCTTTTTAGGGCTGCACCTGTGGCATATGGAGGTTCCCAGGCTAAGAGTCAAATTGGAGCTATAGCCGTTGGCCTACACCACAGCCACAGCAACACCAGATCTGAGCAGCGTCTGCAACCTACACCACAGCTCACAGTAATGCCAGATCCTTAACCCACTGAGTGAGGCCAGGGATTGAACCGGCATTCTCACAGATACTAGTTGGGCTCGTTTCCACTGCACCACCGTGGGAACTCCTATATATGTTTTCTCGTAAGCATCTACTAAATGAATGAAGAGCCATGCAGATGCTTACTCAGATTTATTCTTTCTTTTTATCCACGCCCAAGGCATATGGAAGTTCCCGGGCCAGGGTTCAAACCTGCAGCACAGCAGCAACCCAAGCCATTGCATCGACAACGCCAGATCCTTAACTTTAACTCTGAGTATTCTTGACATGAAATTTGAATGAGCTTAGTGATCTAGCTTCCCAGTCTATAGAATAAAGGCAGGCTGCATAGAGACTCTGCAGTAGGGTAGGGGTAGAGCCTGCAAGAGGCAGGTCTACAAAAGACAACTACTGTCATGGTTACAGTAGTTGATAGTAAGGGGTAGAAAGTATCAGGGGAAAAAAAGAGACAAAAACAAAAACCAGTCATTTATGGCCAGACAGTACCGTTGCAGATACTCTTCTGAGACAATATCACTCTCTTGCCAACAGTGACCGTGTCATCAAGAAAAACATTTTACTAGTACTGCTTGCATAAGAAGTCAGGAAAATTCATTTTATAATTTTCAAAATAGCTAACTTTAAAATGTTTTAACAAAATGAAGTATCCCCATGTAGGGGGATGGGGTAGGAAAGACAGAAATCATACTCCTTGGCTCTCTTACAAAAAGTTAATGCCTAAGAGTCTCACCAGTTTTTCTGTAGACCTTGCAGTCAATTGTAGGATAGAACAATGACTTTCATATGCAGTATATATTTAGTCAGTGTTGCTACAGTTAGTAAAATTCTGCAAGGATTTTTCATATGGGACTGTACTTTGAGAAGATCATCTAGTGATAAAGTGCCCTGTGACATGTTTCCACACGGGTGACTAATTTGCACTTCTAGGGGGGCCTTTCACAAAGACCAAAGTAGTAGGGTTTCAGACATAGCAAAAGGGAAGTTAGAACTCTGATATTTTCAGGGCCGCTTTTGTTTTATCGTTTAATGCTCTCCATTTTAGTTTAACTTATTTCCTGAGCCAAGTGTCTAAGACAATAGGTTTCTGGAACAAAATGCCTCAAGCTGTCTCCTAGCTTTGTTGCCAGAGGCTTGGATAGCAAACATCACTTAAAATGCCAGACACAGCAATATCTTTGTCTTTTAAAATGGTATTATTCAAATTATTTGTTGGTATTGAACATGGCAGACTGTGACCAATCTTGATACATATCTCTTTGGTAATATACTATATATCACTTTGATATATATTACCCTTGATATATATTACTTGACATATATTTAACAGTACCTCTTTTTTAATGAGAAAAAAAAAAGGCAGTTCATGTAGATTTCTCATTTAAAATAATAGAATCTGAGTGTCAGAAACAAATGTAAAGGCCCTTTTGTCTAGTCTTTACCTTGATTTAGATTGTTGATGTCCCTGTTCTGACACACTCATCATCTAACAAAAGACATGCTGTATTGGCGAAAATCTGTAAACAGCCCACCTGCCAGGATCCACAGAATACCATGCAGTTAACTGGCAATAGAGCGACAGCAGGTGCTAAAAGCCCAGATTGGGACAGGTGGTTGGACACTTCCGATGTCACCATCTTTGGGAAGGAAAATGAACCAGAAGTTCATCTGTTCAAAAAGCTAGTCCTGATATAACCTACTTGCTCTGAAATATGTTTACATACGAGATAAATGTAATTATCATAATTCAATTTATTCATCAAAATGGCATACTTTTCTCTTTTTTTGGTCTTTTTAGGGCCAAACCCCCACCATATGGAAGTTCCCAGGCTAGGGATCAAATTGGAGCTGCAGCTACTGGCCTACACCTCAGCTCACAACAACGCCACATCCTTAATGTACTGAGAGGGGCCAGGGATTGAACCAACATCCTCATGCATACTAGTAGAGTCTGTTATCACTGAGCCACGACAGGAACTCCCATTTGACCAGGAATTTTTTCTTTTCTTTTTTTTTTTTTTTTGGCCACACTCACAGCACATGGAAGTTGCTGGGCCAGGGGCTGAATCTGAGCCACGGCTGCGACCTATGCCACAGCTGTGGCAATGCCAGATCCTTAACCCACTGTGTCATGCTAGGCACGGAACCCGCACCTCAGCAGTGATCCAAGCCACTGCAGAGACAATGCCAGATCCTTAACCTGCTGGGCCACAGCAGGAACTCCTAAGCAGGATTTTTATTCAGAGAGAAACATGAAACTCATTCCATGACCCTGAAGTATCTCCAAAAACTGGGATCAGGAGACATGAGAGCAACTTTCTTTTGCTTCAGCCAAGTATATTCTCTGCTGCTACTAATTGAGAGCTGATTTACAGATTGTGCTGTATCTTCATGGCTATGGAAAGGATGAGAGGTAATATAACCAAAGCAAAAAACAGTTCGTGGTATAAAATGCACCAGACAGGGTTATGCAGAAATTGGAGAAAGGATCCTTCACAATTTCAAAGTTTTCTAAGGGCTAAGAAAAGACTACTCTGTTGTGTTCCTTTAACTCTGAGGAGAAAGGTATCTAATTAGCCCATTCTGGGGTAATACGTGCTTTCTTTAGAGTCTGGTAATCAGAGACCTAGAGTTTTTTCAAACAGCTTAGAGTTCTTAGTCTAGGAGAATGTGGTGTGAACCAGAAGTTGCTTCTTTTCTGGGAATTACTCCACAGCCTGAGTGCAGTCCTAGGGTTTTCTGAAATATCATTTCTCCAGGGTGAACAATAGATGGGAATTGGAAAAGGCTTTGGATGCTTCCTAGCATGTACCAATCAGCTAAGAAGGAGAGGAGTAGGACAAGGATGTAACAAATGGACAGTACTTTCACCATCTCTTCCTTCTTTAATTATTTTCAGCCATCTAGGGAAAATGCATTCTTTTTTTCCTGTAAAGGGCAATATATTTCCATAAAAGTATATAAATATTAAATATGAATATTATTACTTTATCACAAGCTCAACACCCTCACGTAACCCATCATCCCGATCAAGAAACAGAACAATTGCTACATCCCAGAAACCTCCCCTGGTTCCTTCTCAGTCATCACTTCCACCATCCTCCCCAAATATAATCTCTACGATAACTTTGAAAATCTTAGATTAGTTTTGCCTCATCTTGAATGTTATATAAATGGAACCATATAGTAGGAAGAATTTTGTGGATAGTTTCTCTCATTTAAAATTGTGTTGGCATTCCCACTGTGGCACAGTTAAGAACCCAACATAGTGTCCCTGAGGATGCAGGTTTCATCTCTGGCCTCCCTGGGTTAAGGATCTGGCATTGCTGCAAGCTGCAGCTTAGTTTGCAGATGGGGCTGGAATCCAGTGTTGCCATGGCTGTGGTGTAGGCCACAGCTGCATCTCTGATTCGCCCTTAGCCTGGGAACTTTCATATGCCACAGGAGTGGCCTAAAAAAAAAGAAAAGAAATTTGTATTTGTGAGGTTCAACTCTATTGTATGGAGCAGTTGTTTGTACATTTTCAATACTGTGTAGTATTATATTATATGAACATACCACAATGGATTTATTTAGCTTATTTCCAGTTTTTGAAAGTTACAAATAGTGCTGCCATGAATATTCTTGTATGTGACTCTGGGTCACATTTCTGTCAAGGGTGAAATTTCTGGGTCATCGTGTATGCCTATGTTAAGTTTTGGTAAACCCTGAGAGTTTCCTAAAGGGGTTGTACCAATTTATACCCTCCCCAGCAGTATATGAGACTCACAGTTGTTACATATTCTTGCTAAAATCTCATATTTTAATTTGCATGTGTTTTTTTTTTTCCATTCTATAACTGCTGGGTATGTAGCAATATCTCTTTGTGGTTTTAATTTGTATTTTTCCAATGACAAATGAGGCTGAGATCCTTGTCTCATGTTTATAGGTTGTGTGAATTACCTCTTTCTTCAAATCTTTTGCCTATTTTCTATTTGGTTGCTGTCTTTGTCTTATTGAAATATAGGAGTTTTTTACATACTCCGTATATAAGTCCTTTATCAAATATATATATTACAGATATTTTCTTCCCGTCTACAGCTTTCCTTTCAGGGGGAGGGAGAGATTTTTTAAAACCATTTTTTTTCCCCTTGGAAAATTGTAACTCTATACAAAAGCAAATAGATTAATATCATAAATATATACAACTTCAATTGTCAATTCATAGCCAATCATGTTTCAGCCATGTCCCTACTAAAAATCACCCTCTTCTACTGCCCCTAATTTTTTGTTTCCATTATTAGTCCTTTAGGCCTTTATCACCTCACTGGACATTCATTTATTTATTCCTCATATATTGATTGGGTGAATTCCAGTTGAATTAATAATAAAATCCAATGGATGCATTTTTGTACTTACGTTACCTGAGCTGCCTGCACATGATGACTCTATTGACCACTCTCTCCTCGAAATTCCTTTCCCTTAGGCTTCTCTGGTGCTATTCCACCGGTTCTCCTCCTACTTCTCTGATCCTTCCTTTATAATTTCCTTCCTGGGATCCCCTTCTTCCCATGCTCCTTCAGAGTTACTGTTCTCCCAGAGTTCTGTTCCAGTTCCCAATTCATTTGGGTGATTTCATCAGTACTCACGTCCTTGACTCCCACGTACATGCTGACATCTCCAGTCCAGAACACCATGCAAACCAAGTCTCTATACAGAGCTGTTTTCCGGGCATTCCACTTGGATGATCCACAAACATCCATGGCACGCTGGCTGATTGTTGGCCACCTCACACCCTGTCACCAAACTACTCTTCCATGCTTCCACAAGACTAGCATTTTAGCTGAACAAATATCCAGCTATCAACTATATTTCTCAGCCCACATTTCGGTTAGGTGCGACCAACGTGACTAATTCTTGTCAATGTGATATTAGCAAAGCAATGCATGCCTCTTCTGGATTGTGACTTAAAACACTGGGTATGAGTGTTATCTCTTTATCCTCTATTGCCAACTTGCCAGATGTGGTGATGACGAATGCAGCCTTCAAAGTTAGGTGTGATCAATGTCCAGAACTGCTTCACCAGCCTGGTCCCAGCATGACCTCACAGAGCAAAGCAAAGCTACCTGACTATGGAGGTTACTAGACTATCTCATAAGCAAATTTAATGTTGAAATCATCGCATTTTTTTTTCTTTTTATGGCTACACCTTGGCATAATGAAGTTCCCAGGCTGGGGTTGAACTGGAGCTGCAGCTGAGGGCTACCCAACAGCCACAGCAACACCAGATCTGAGCTGCATTTGTGACCTACGCCACAGCTTGTGGCAACGCCCAATCCTTAACACAATGAGCAAGGCCACAGATCAAACCTGCACCCTCAGGGACAAAATGTCGGTTTTTTGTTCTGTTTTGTTTTTGCTTTATAGGGCCATACCTGCGGCATATGGATGGTCCCAAGCTAGAGACTATGCCACAGCCACAGCAACAGGGGATCCAAGCCATGTCTGTGAACTACACCACAGTTCATGGCAACGCTGGATACTTAACCCACTGAGCGAGGCCAGGGATTGAACCCACATCCTCATGGATACTAGTTGGACTCATTTCCCTTGCACAACGGGAATTCCTACTATGTTGGGTTCTTAACTAGCTGAGCCACAATAGGAACTCCAGGCATTGCATTTTTTGAGTCTGTTATAGTGGAATAGCCTTAAATTATTATAGCATCTCAATCATATCATATCAAAAGTTGACTAATCATCCTTCCACCTAAGTGGAAGGTTCCAGTTGGAACAAAGGCTCCTGCAGTTACCTAGTCATTTTCCCTCTCTCCATTCCTACATCCAGTTTTCCGATGTGCAGTTCATATTATCTCTTTCTTTCCTTCTTTCTTTCTTTCTTTCTTTCTTTCTTTCTTTCTTTCTTTCTTTCTTTCTTTCTTTCTTTCTTTCTTTCTTTTTTTTCTTTTCTAGGGCTGGACCTGCAGCATATGGAGGTTCCCAGGTTAGGGGTCTAATCAGAGCTGTAGCTGCCGTCCTATGCCACAGCCACAGCCACGCCAGACCCAAGCCACGTCTGCAACCTACACCACAGCTCAGGGCAACGCCAGATCCTTAACCCACTGAGCAAGACCAGGGATCGAACCCGAAACCTCATGGTTCCTAGTCAGATTTGTTAACCACTGAGCCACAATGGGAACTCCCATATTATTTCTTAATAATGACTTAGGACTTCTACTGGCCATGATGGAGTAACTGGTTCTAAACTAGTCTTCTTTCCATAATTGTCAAAAGAGACAGAAATATATGAGCAATTGTTTTCAGGCAGTGGACAATAGGCCGAACTGGACTGAGAGCCCTGAGAGAAGGGCAGCTAACAGGGGAAACCTCACAACTAGCTAGCTCACTGCATAGGGCAGTTTCCTGACTGCAGTGCAGAAAGCTTGATGCCAACAAACACAGTGGTGCCACTGAGTTTCAAGCATGATGTAGAATGTGTCTACAGTTTATTTTGTGTATGCCGATTAGTAGGCTATGTTTAAATATACCGCAATTTATGTATTCATTTGATTGCTGCTGAACATTTGTTTCCAGTTTTTGCTATTATGGGAATAAAGCTGCTTTTTTTTTTTCTTCTTTTTAAGGCCACACCCATGGCATATGGAAGTTCTCAGGCTAGAGGTCGAATCAGAGCTGCAGCTGCCAACTTATGCCACAGCCACAGCGATGCCAGATCTGAGTTGCCTCTGTGATCTGTGCTGCAGCTTGTAGCATTGCTGGATCGTTAACCCACTAAGTGAGGCCAGGGTTTGAACCCACATCCTCATGGATACTAGTCAGGTTCTTAACACGCTGAGCTATATCAGGAACTTGGACTAAAGCTGCTTTGAATATTATTGTATGTGTGTTTCAATGGACATAAACATTTATGTACGTTGAGTATATAACAAGGGATGGAGTTGCTATAACAGAAAGTTTTTATATGTTAATCTTTAGTAGATAACTGCTAAAGAAATTTCCAAACTGGTTGTACCAGTATACACTCTAATCAGTGTATATTCTAATCACTCTAAGCAGTGTGTAAGAATCCTCATCGCTCTGTATTATTTTCTAAGACTTGAGACAGTCAGTGCTTTTAATATTGGCCACTCTTTTTTCTTCCAGTTTTACTGAGTTGTAATTAACATAGAGTGCTGTGTAAGTTTGTGTACATCCTAAGAATTTGGCTTACATACATCATAAAATTATTACCACAATAAATTTAGTGAACATCCATCACCTTATAGAGATACAAAATTAAAGAAATGGAAAAAATTTAAGAATTCAACATTTACTCTCAACCACTCTCATATACAACATAGAGATGTTAATTATATTTATCATGTTGTACATTACATCCCTAGTACTTTTTTATCTTATAACCGGAAGTTTGTGCCTTTGACTACCTACCTTCAACTCCCCCTCCCCCACGGCCTGCCTCTGGTAACCACAAATCTGATCTCTTTTTCTGAGTTTATTTGTTAAGCATAATTGACCTACAACACTGTGATAGTTTAAGGTATACAACACAGTGATTTGATTTTATTTCTTGAAAATTATTTTAATTCAAGTATAGTTTTGAACATCATATAAGTTACAGGTGTACACTTAGTGATTCACAATTTTTGAAGGCTGTACTCTGAGTTCCCGTTGTGGTGCAGCGGAAATGAATCCAACTAGGAACCATGAGGTTGTGGGTTCGATCCCTGGCCTTGTTCAGTGGGTTAAGGATCCGGCGATACCATGAGCTGTGGTGTAGCTCGCAGACGCAGCTCTGATCTGGCGTGTTGCTGTGGCTGTGTTGTAATTTTTCTTCCCATACTCTTATAATGTCCTTTTCCCCTTCCCTCTCTTCACTGGGAACCATTAGTTTGTTCTCTATATCTGTGCGTCTGCTTCTTTTTTGTTATATTCACTAGACTGTTGTATTTTTTTCAAATCCACATATAAGTGATATCATACAGTATCACTTGGCATAATACCCTCCAAGTCCATTCACGTTGTCACAAAGGGCAAAATTTCATGCTTTTTTTTTTTTTAATGGCTGAGTAGTATCCCCTTATAAATATATACCAAATCTTCTTTATCCATTCATCCATCAATGGACTTTTAGGTTGCTTCTGTATCTTGGCAATTGTAAATAATACTATTATAAACATTGGGATGCATGTATCTTTTTGAATTAGTAGGGTTTTGGGGTTTGTTTGTTTTTTTATATACACCCAGGAGTGGAATTGCTGGGTCATACAGTAGTTCTACTTTTAGTTTTTTAAGAACCTCTGTGTTTTCCACAGTGGCTGCACCGATTTGCATTCACACCAACAGTCTGCAAGGGTTCTTTTTTTTGCCACATCCTCACCAGCACTTGTTATTTGTGTTCTTTCTGTTGATAGCCATTCTGACAGGTGTAAGGAAATCTCATTGTAGTTTTGATTTGCATTTCCCTGATGATTAGTGATATTGAGCATCTTTGCACACGCCTGGTGGCCATCTGCATTTCCTCTTGAGAAAAATGTCTATTCAGGTCTTCTGCCAATTTTTAAATTGGATTGTTTTTTTTTGATCTTGAGTAGTATGAGCTGTTTTATGTATTTTTGACATTAACCCTTTAGAGGTCATGTCATTTGCAAATATTTTCTCCCATCCAGTAGGTTGTCTTTTTTTTTTTTTTTTGTCTTTTGTTTTTTCAGGGCTGCACCTGTGGCATATAGAGGTTCCCAAGCTAGGGGTCGAATTAGAGCTGTAGCCTCCGGCCTACGCCACAGCCATGACAGCGAGGGATCTGAGCCGCCTCTGTGACCTAAACCACAGCGCATGGCAATGCCAGATCCTTAACCCACTGAGCAAGGCCAGGGATCGAACCGGAGTCCTCATGGTTGCTAGTCGGGTTCCTTAACCACTGAGCCACGACGAGTACTCGGTCTTTTTGTTTTTGTTGGTGGTTTCTTTTGCTGTGCAACAACTTTCAAGTTTAATTAGATCCCATTTATTTTTGCTTAATTTCCTTTGCTTTAGGAGACAAGTCCAAAAAAATATTCCTACCATTTATGTCAAAGAATGTTCTGCCTATGTTTTCCTCTTTATGGTATCTTGTGTTACATTTAGGCCTTTAATCTACCATAAATTTATTTTTGTGTATGCTGTTAGAGGATGTCCTAATTTTGTTCTTTTACATTTAGCTGTCTAGTTTTTCCAACACCACTTATTGAAGAGACTATCTTTTCTCCATTGTATATTCTTGCCTCATATGTCATATATTAATTGACCATAGGTACATGGGTTTATTTCTGGGTTCTATTCTGTTTCATTGATCTATGTGTCTGGTTTTGTGCCAGTATCATACCATTTTAATGACAAAACTTTGCGGTATAGTCTCAGGTCAGGGAGCATGACTCATCCAGCTTTGTTCTTTTTTCTCAAGACTGTTTGGCTATGAGGGGTCTTTTGTATTTCCAAATGAATTTTAAAATTATTTGCTCTAGTTCTGTGAAGAATGCCATTGGTAATTTGATGGGGATTGGATTGAATCTGTAGATTGCCTTAGATAGTATGATGATGATGATGATGATGATGATGATGATGATGATTATTATTTGTCTTTTTGCCATTTTCTTGGGCTGCTCCCACGGCATATGGAGGTTTCCAGGCAAGGGGTCAAATAGGAGCTGTGGCCGCCAGCCTACGCCAGAGCCACAGCAACGCAGGATCTGAGCCTCATCTGCAACCTACACCACAGCTCACGGCAATGCCGGATCCTTAACCCACTGAGCAAGGCCAGGGATCGAACCTACAACCTCATGGTTCCTAGTCAGATTCATTAACCACTGAGCCACAATGGGAACTCTGATAGTATGATTATTTTAATGATCATTTTTATGATCATTTCTAATCCAAGAACACAGTATATCTTTCCATCTGTTTTTGTTGTCTTCAGTTTCTTTCTTAGTGTCTTAGAGTTTTCAGAGTACAGGTTTTTTTCCTCCTTAGGTTTATTCCTGGATTTTTTATGCTTCTTGATGCTTTGGTAAATGGGGTTGTTTCCTTAATTTATCTTTCTGATATTTTGTTGTTAGTGTGTACAAATGGAACTGATTTCTGTATATTAATTTTGTATCCTGCAACTTTCTCAAATTTATTGATGAGTTCTTTTTATTCTGCATTTGAGGATTCTAGTATCTGAAGTGCTATGGACAATAATTATGATTTTTTTTTAATTTTTATTTTTTGGGAGTTCCCATCGGGGCTCAGTGGTTAACAAATCCAACTAAGAATCATGAGGTTGCGGGTTCGATCCCTGTCCTTGCTCAGTGGGTTAAGGATCCAGCGTTGCTGTAAGCTGTGGTGTAGGTTGCAGATGTGGCTCAGATCCCGCATTGCTGTGGCTCTGGTGTAGGCCAGCAGCTACAGCTCTGATTCGACACCTAGCCTGGGAACATCCAAATGCCTCAGGCGCAGCCCAAGAAATGGCAAAAAGACAAAAAAATTAAATAAATAAAATAAAATAAAATAAATTTTTTATATTTTGGCTGCAGCCACAGCATATGGAAATTCCTGGGCCAGGTCTAATCCGAGCTGCAGCTGTGACCTATGCCACAGCTGCAATGGCAATGCCAGATCCTTAACCCATTGTGCCAGGCCAGGGACTGTGCTTTGATGCAGAGACAATGCCAGATCCTCAACCCACTGTGCCACAGGGGTAACTTCTATGATTCCTTTTAAATTTACTCTTGGCCTTAGATGTTTGTTTCCTTATGCATTTCATAATTTTTATTTATCTTAATCTGTAGGAATACTACAGTGCCTGCATTTGGAGTATGTTCCTTCAAAATGAGCTTACAGTTCTTCTGCCAGGTATCCACGGTGTTATCAACCAAGGAACAGTTTAAATTAACATCTAGCTTTGGGATTTCCAACACTATGGAAGTAGTATAAATTTAAAGCCACATAAGGGAGGGCACAATTCAGTCCAAAGCAACGTTTTCGCCTGTGCATTTCTTCCTCTTCTTGTAAGCATGCTGGTCACATTGTGTTAAGGGCTCACCCTAATTCAATATGACCTTGTCTTAACTAATTATATGTGTAGGAGCCCTAACCCCCAGTGTGATGGTATTTGAAAATGGGTCCTTTGGGAGATAATTAAGTTTAGATGAGGTCATGAGATGGGGACCTCATAAGGGATCTTTCTACCATGTGGGGACACAAAGAGAGGGCCAAGGCAGGAAGAGAGCCTCACCATGCTGCCACTTATCTTGGACTTCCAGCCTCCAGCACTGTGAGAAAAACTCATTTCTGTTGGTAGCTCCTCTCATGGCACAGCGGAGATGAATCTGACTAGCATCCATGAGGATGCAAGTTTGATCCCTACCTCATTCAGTGGGTTAAGGATCCAGCATTGCCATGGCTGTGGTGTAGGCCAGCAGCTACAGCTCTGATTCGACCCCTAGCCTGGGAATCTCCATATGCCATGGGTATGGCCCTAAAAAGACAAAAAAATAATAATAATTTCTGTTGTTTGAGCCACCCAATCTATGATATTTTGTTATAACAGCCCAAGCTGACCAATACAAACATTGTGTAACAATAGAGGCGGAGGTTGGAGCAATGCAGTGGCCAACAGAGGAAAGCCAATGATTGGCAGCCATGACCAAGCCTACGAAAGGGCAGGGAATAATTCCACCAGAATAGCAGAGGGGAACACGGTCCTGCTGACACCTTGACACCTTAGTCTCCAGAACTGAGAGGATAAATTTCTGTTGTTTTAAACCACCTGGTTCGTCATCCTTTGTGACAGCAGCCCTAGGAATCTGATGCAAGATTCACTGTAAGGTTGGTGGAGGGAAGTTGGAAATGGGAGGGAGATGACTCCAGGTCTTTCTTTGCCTTATCTTGAGTCATAAACTGTAGTTAGGAGCTCCTCCCACCTGAAGGTTAGAAATGAAGGTAAATCCACTCCAAAATTATTATATAACACATGGAGAGAATTCCTTTTCCCAAAGGTCAGTGTATATCTAACATTTTCAGAGTCCATCTGTTGCATAAAACAAGGTGTATCTTGTTTTTATTAGGTCAAAATTTCCTGCCAGGATTTGGTTGTAACTTTCTGGCCCAAAGCATTCCATTTAACAGTCTACCTGGTGAATGGTGAACAGCTGTGAGCCAGGAAACTCACCAAGAGCTTACTGAAATGAGCAAAATATGAGGAATGTAGGAGAAACAGTCCTTTCTGTTTTTCATTTCAAATTCAGGGAAATACTTAAAGCATCAGGCATTGAGGCACCTTTCAAGCCAAGGCTATGCATTTATAATATTTTCCAACGATCAAGAGGAGAATGCACATAAAACCTTTAAAAATGGGTGTGAATAAATGCCTCTGTGAACATATGGCGAGGGAGTGTGATCCTGTTAAACACTTGCTGTGCTTGGCAGGAGCAGAGAGCTAGAATGCCTGCTCACTTAGTTCTGCCCACCCCTCAGATGCGAGTCTTAGCAGGGGGCAGGATCCGGTATATGCTTCCTGAGGTCCATGCAGGAAGGACAGATTACGGCTGCAGCCACAGTTTTGTTCAATGCCAAGGCAGTATCAGGACATGGAGAGAGAATAAATGTTGCTCTAAGACTGGAGCCTGGAAGACGTGTGGAAGGGGCTCAGGGACCCTTTCAGTTTCTGAGAAGCAGCTGCTCTGATGCGTTTTCAGGGCTCTGTCAGCAGCTATGGGCTCTGTTTTTCAGCGAGAGGCCACATGTCAAATCTAAACTTCCCCCACACTCTTTGGCCTTTCTGTCCTTGACCAACTTTAGAACAAGCGCAGCTTTAGGAAGTGAAATGCCTTTGGCCAAGAACCCCCACCCAGTAACTGGGAAGGCTTTTAGGCACATGCTATCATCTGCACTGGAAACTCTTCATCTCTCTGCTACCTCATCCTTCAGGCCTCAGCTTATACAGGCTGATCTTGGGGTTATTGTGGGTTTGGTTCTAGACCACTGCAATCAAGTGAATTATGCAATAAAGCTTGTCACATGGATTTTTTGGTTTCCCAGAGCATGTAAAAATTATGTTTACACTATACTATAGTCTATTAAGTGTGCAACAGTATTGTGTCAAAAAAAAGTACATACAAAAAATAGTTTGCTAAAAAACGATAATCATCTGTGGCTTCAGCAGTTGTATTCTTCTTGAAACAGTAACATCAAAGATCACAGATCACCATAACAAATACGGTAGTAATGAAAAAGTTTGAAATGTTGTGAGAATTACCAAAATGTGACAGAGACATAAAGTGAACAAATGCCATTGCAAAAAAAATGGTGCCAATAGACATGAAGCACAATAAGTAAAATATGCTCAGGGAAGAGTCATGATCACCATGTTATTATAGTCAGAATGTGACACTTTTGTAACTCCCTCGATTTTATTTATCACCATTGTTCGGTACTTGCCCTTCTCATCAGATTGTGTGAGGTTCTTTTTCCTGTTCATTGCGGTTTTCTTAGAGCCTATTAGAATGCCTGACAAACAACAGGCATTTGATAAATATTGATCGCTAATTGGAAGTTCAGTGTCCTCTCACCTCTCAGTTCAATGGAAAGTGGGCAAAGAATATGAAGAGGCAATTCACAGAAGAAATTAAAATAGTCAACAAGTAGCCAAAAAAAGATGCTCATCTGAATTAGTAACCATAAAAATGAAAAGTTTAAACAATATATTATACCCTTAAATTGGCAAAAACATAAATGATTAATAATATTCATTGTTAGGATTTGGACTAGGGTGCTCTTCCAACTACATAGTTGGTAGTTCAAACTACAATCTGTATGGAAGATATTGGTAGTACTGAAAAAATTTAAACTGTATTTATATTTATTATTAAAAGGTAAAATTTGAAACCAGGTAATGTCATACAATAGGGAAATGGTTAAATGAATGTTAGTACATTCCTGCACTGGACTCCCTCAGCTCTAGATATTAACATCAGTGAAAGTCTATGTAAAAATTTTTAATGGAGATTGCAAAACAATATATATAATATCCCAAATAACTAAAATATATGAAAATATATTTTCCAGGTCTCAAAGGATTCACTCCAACTTAAAAAAAATTTTTTTTATTATAGTTGATTCAGTTGTTTTTTTTTTTTTTTAAAGGGCTGCACTTTAAGCATATGGAAGTTCCAGGCTGGGGTTGAATCAGAGCTACAGCTGCCAGCCTACATCACAGCCACAGCAATGTGGGATCCCAGCAGCATCTGTGACCTATGTGGGGCAGCTGCAGGAACGTTGGATCCCAGTGAGTGAGGCCAGGTTCTTAATTAATTGGGTTCTTAACCCGCTAAGCCACAATAAGTCCCACACCAACTATTTAATATTAGAACTATAAATAGTTTGAGGTCTTTTCCTCCGAGGAAGTGAGAATGGAGGTTTTACTTTTTATAATGAACATGTACTACTATTTTTTAAGAGAACTTTTTGAAGTATGTTGACATAAAGTGTACATATTTAAAATGTCCATTTTTAAAAATTATAGTTGATTTACAATGTTCTGTTAGCTTCAGGTATACAGCAATGTGATTCAATTATATATATGTGTATGTCATTTTTTTCAGATTCTTTTACATTGTATGTTATTACATTTTATATACTTCCCTATGCTATACAGTAGGTCTCTGTTATCTATTTTATATATAGTAGTATGTATATCTATCTATTAATCCCAAAGTCCTAATTTATCCCTCCCTGCCTTTTCCCTTTGGTAACCATAAGTTTGTTTTCTGCCTGTGAATCTATTTCTATTTTGTAACTAAGTTCATTTCTACCACTTTTTTAGATTCAACATATAAGTGATATCACATAATATTTGTCCTTGTCTGACTTACTTCACTTACTATGATAATCTCTAGGTCAAACCATGTTATTGCAAATGGCATTATTTTATTCTTTTTTATGGCTGAGTAGTACTCCATTGTGTGTGTGTGTGTTTGTGTGTGTGTGTGTGTGTGTGTGTGTGTACACACATGCATGCACACCCCACATCTTCTTTATCTATTCTGTTCGACATTTAGGTTGCTTCTATGTTAAAGTGACAAATTTTTGATACTGCATATATGTGTGAAACCACCCCCACAAACAACATATTATCCATCACCCCCCAAATTTTCCTTATGTCTCTTTGTAATCCCTCCTTGCCGCCTCTTGGGAAACCAACCCCTGTCTCCTAACAACCATTAATCTACTTTCTGCCATTATAGATTAGTTTGCATTTAGTAAAATGTCACATAAATGAAATCATACAGAATGTACACTTTTTTGGGGGGGCTTCTTTCACTCAGCAAAATTATTCTGAGATTCACCCATGCTGTTGCATGTATCAACAGTTTCTTTTTTTATTGTCAAGTAGTATTCCACTGTACAGATCTAGCACAATTATTTTATCCATTCTCCTGTTGAGATGGACATTTGGATTACTTCCATTTCTTGGCAATTACAAATAAGGATACTTGTGTAAGTCTCTGTAAGGACATATGTTTCCCCCCCCTTGGATAAATAGCTAGCTGTGGAATGGCTTGAGATAGACATGTTTATTATTTAAACAACTTGCTAAAATATTTTCAGAATGGTTGTATCATTTTCCATTCCCACCAGAGATGGGAGTTGGGGTTGAGGCACTAAATGAGTGGACGCTTCACCATCAGCAAAGGAAGTAATTGTTGGTTCAATCAGGCTGCCCAGTAAAATGCGACCAGTCCTTTTTCGTCACAGATTCCTTTGAGAATTTGATTAAGGTTATGGTCTGCGTGGATTGAAGGACCACACAAGCACACACACAAATGGCTGGTAGGAATCATCCACGTTGGAAATGGCGATGGCCTGAACAAAGCTGTGACATTTGGCATTAGAAGGCTGGAGTTAAAAAGAAAAAAAAGTTACAGTTGTTGGGACCTGGTAAGAGGGGGAGAAGAGATGATACCCAGGTTTAGTGACTAAGTGATGGCAGAGACAACATAGGGAAGGAGAAGGTCCGGCGAGAGGAAGAAGAGGTCACTGCTGCCTTGCTACAAGTAAGGTACCTAAGGGACAGAAGGGTGAAGCCGTTGGGAAAGTGGTTGTAAAAGTACCTTGTTGGTAAAGATAAAGAATTCCGGCGCAACAATACAGCGCGAGCAACGCAGCTGTAATCACCAGGTGCAGTCAATAAAATCGCATCTTTCGGAGGAATCACCTCCCAGGCCTAAGAAAACACAGCTAACTCATCACCTGGGTCAGCAAATCCCCTCCCATAAAGTGCGCAATCGCGTCGATCTTTCAGCGTTGACTCCGCCGACCTAAGTCTGCGCATGAGTTCGGCGCATGCGCACCAGGATCCCAGCGGCCGCTCCCGACTCCGGGCGTCCAGCCTCCTCTTCTCTTACCCGCCCCGCCCAGGCGGCTGCCCGTGACCTGCCTGGGCGCAGGGAACGGAGAGCCGGAAGGGGCAAGACGAGTTCAGTTTACCATGGGGCTGTTTGGTAAAACCCAAGAGAAGCCGCCCAAAGAGCTGGTAAGGGCTACGGCGGCGGCACTGAGTGGGTGGGTTTGTGAGGGCTCAGTGGAGTTGGTGGTGGACTGGACCTTTTTTCCCCGCGGCTGGCCAGGTACCGCTCGGCCCCCATTTCCGGGGCCTCCCACTCGGCCGAGGGGCCGGAGGAAGTCTCTTAGGAGCCGGTTGTGGCGAAAGAAAACCTCGGTACCACAGCGCTCCGCAGAGGAGCCGAGGGCTGGGTTAAGAGTTATGCAGGCTCGGCACGGGGCGCGGAGGCAGCAGCGCCGTCCTGGCCTCTGGAACCCCTTCCTCTGCCGGCGTTGGTACGTCCCTCCCGGAACCTATCCCGGGCGCAGGCCCCGCCCCCTCAGTCCGCCCACGGGCATGGGCGTACCTGCCCGTGGCAGGTGATCTGTCCTCGAGGACCCCCTTCCCGATCACAGAGCGGTATGGGTGCCTGCCGCCCTTTCCCCACCCAGTGCGGCGTGTTGAGAGGTAGGCTCTGGTTCTCATTCCGCTTCCCAACAACGTTATGTTGACACCAACCGCACAGTCATAGCCCAGACCCCACTCCGAAGAGTGGTACTGAAGATAATAACTCTGGACCTGGCTTAGAGTTCTGAATCTGCCTGTCAGCTGAGATCACGTCGGGATACTGTGGAGCTGTTGAGAGTGCCCTGCAGAGGCAGTGTGCCTCAGTTTGAATCCTGGTTCTCCACATAATCAGCTTTGTGATCTAAGGAAATTTCATCTCTGTGTGCCTCAGTCTTGGATATCAAGCTGAAGGCGAAAGCATGATAAGTTTTAGCTACTGGTGCTAGTTAGGATAAATTATATATTCTACAACCCTCTAAAGTGCAGACCAACAGCATCAGCAGCAGCAGCATCACCTGGCAGCTTGTTAAAAAAATCTTGGTTCCTGTCTAAGATCTATTGAATCATAACGTTAATTCTGACAAGAGCGCCAGTGGTAAATATTTATGTTAAAGTGTCAGAAGCTTTACAGTACCCAGGCTAGACTTATACACAATGGAAAAAAAGCCTAAAATCTTTGAAGAAGTGATCTCACTTGTTCAGCTCTGGCAGGCAGATTTTAAAAACCAATGTGGAGTTCCCTGGTGGCTCAGTGAGTTAAGGATAGGGCATTGTTGGTAGTGAGGCTCGGGTGACTGCTCTAGTACAGGTTTGATCTCTGGCCTCAGAAGTTTTGTATGCCCAGGGCACAGCCAAAACAAAAAAATCCCAATATAGTACATCATACTGGCACATAATACATGTGTTGATGTCAATTGTATGTTAATTATTGGCTCTGAATAATAGATATTAGCTCCTTCAGGCAACTTACTCAGTTTTACTCCCTGGTAAAAATAAACATTGTGGAGCTTAAATGAGGTAGGAGTGTGTGACATTATTATGCAAACTCTAGAGCATTATATAGATGCATGTTTGGTGGCATATATATTCTAAGGTGCTTATTATTGTAGAAGTGTATTTTTGATGCTGGGAAAGACCATTACCTTCAATGTTTGGCCTTGGCTTTGCCATTTCATAAAATGAGAAGATTCCAGGAAAACAGTTTCATTACTATTTAAACTGATCTCTAGTATATATATATTACTTGTATAGCACTTAAGACTACTTTAAATGATAAATGTAAATTTATCATTGTAAATTTATCATTGTAAATTTATCATTGTAAATTTATCATTGTAAATTTATCATTGTAAATTGCTAAGAGCTTGATGTCAGTATAACTCTTGGGTAGGGTAACCTACCTGGGAAAGTAAATTAACACCTAAAAATCACAGGGTTGATGCCTGAGATTTGGTTATTTTAAATACACCTGCTAGAGGAATATTGTAAAGATGAAATAAAAAGCCGAGGAACTTAGCATCTAGAAAGTAAGATAAGCATTTCAAGAACAACTCTTGGGAGTTCCCTTTGTGACTCAGCAGTAACAAATCTGACTAGTATACATGAGAATGCAAGTTCTATCCCCGGCCTCACTCAAGATTAAGGATCTGGCGTTGCTTTGAGCTGTGGTGTAGGCCAGCAGCTGCAGCTCCAATTCAACCCCTAGCCTGGGAACTTCATCCATATGCTGCAGGTGCGGCCCTTAAACAAAGCAAAAGAAAACAATTTATGTGGATTGGGCATTCAGAGGTTGAAGTGATTTCCTCAGACTGGTGTGATTAGAAATGATGTGGCTCCACTATCATATTTTCCACACACCTCCCACCTGTGAATTGCTTCTTAGCTATTTAATAGGATTTTTAGTATTACTTACTTTAACTGGTTCTGGAAATACCCTGCCCACAATTTTCTTCAAGCCCCCTTCACAGTACTCCAAGCTCTCCTTTGAATTCCGATTATGTCTTGTTCTAATTTGTCAGAAGAGCGTCTCTGTTTACTTTAGGTTCAGCTACTACCAAGCTCTCTTTATACTTTGTGATTTATGACCAAGGAACGTATTTTGTCACCTGCCACAGTTATTTGGCATTGAATTTGTAATTCCAGGAAGTGCCAATAAAGCAGGAATGAGAAATACTTTTTTCCTCTGTAGAGCAGTGGAAACACAAGTATTGAGAAACAATATGTGAATAAGAAGACAAGTAATGTCTGATATTTTAGTTTTAGTTAGTTTGGCATTTTGTTAAGAGGGAGAAGGAGAAAAATTGATAAGTTCAACTTTATAAAAGCCAAGAAAAGGATACTTTAAAAAAATCAAGATAATGTTGGCAGGGAGAAGAGTTAAAGGAAAAAGTTAAAGGAATTGACTAAATGTTACAGAGTCAACTGGGCAACTCTTGAGTTAAGATAAATTTATAGGGAGTTCCTGTCATGGCTCAGTGGTTAACAAATCCATCTAGGAACCATGAGGTTGTGGGTTCGATCCCTGGCCTCACTCATTGGGTTAAGGATCTGGCGTTGCTATGAGCTGTAGTGTAGGTTGCAGATGCAGCTCGGATCTCGAATTGCTGTGGCTCTGGCCTAGGCCGGAAGCTGCAGTTCCAATTGGACCCCTAGCCTGGGAACCTCCATATGCCACAGGTGCGGCCCTAGAAAAGACAAAACAAAAACAAAAACAGATAAATCTATAGTGTGCCTTATACCAGAGGCTGGAAGATGAGGATGTGTGGGTCCCGGTGCCAGCACAGAATAAGCAGGGGCCAGATGCAGCCATGCCACACCATCATGGTTGTCATTTGGGCCATGTCGTCAGGTCAAGTAATATAAACATGTTATGGGTGGTGGTCCCAGAGCACAGAGTAGGTGCTACATAAATGTTGTGCGATGTTGAGTGAATGAGTATCTCAATAAGATTAAGATTCAAAATCAAGTAGTCCTGGGAATACCCATTGTGGCTCAGTGCTAGCAAACCTGACTGGTATTCACGAGGATGCATGTTCAATTCCCTGGCCTCGCTCAGTGAGTTAAGGATCTGCTATTACCATAAGCTGTGGTGTAGGTTGCAGATGCCGCTCAGATCCCACGTTGCAGTGGCTGTGGTGTAGGCTGGCAGCTGCAGCTCCAATTTGATCCCTAGCTCAGGAACTTCCATTTGCCACAGGCACGGCTCTAAACCCCACCCCCCACAAAAAAAAAAAAAACCCAGAAAAAAACAGTCAAGTCCTAAGATGGGCATTGTTTCAAGGGATATTTCAAAGAAACATTAGCTGTATAAGGGGCTTGACAGACTAAAGTCTTTGCCCCCAGACATCTCAGATACTTTGATGGAGACATCTTAGTAGTGAAACTTGTTCTATCTTAAAGTGTCAATTTAAGACCAGATTGGGTGGGCTGAGGATGAGGAGCCTTATAATCCATTTAGAGACCTTAGGATGTCTTGCAATAGGAATCAGAAGGACATGAGATTCTGCTTGAAAGAGATTCCTCTCTTGGACTTGAGGTTCTGCTGGAAAATTGTGCTATCCTTACTTAAGGACTTTGATGATTTAGCCTTTGGGTGGAGTATGTAATTGCCTTTTATGACATCAGAATTCTGAAATCTCCTAATATCCATAGAGTGAGTCATGATTCATTGTTGTGAGATGCTATCCAAAGGGAGAGGAAAATGAGAAAGGGAGATGGAGATGAAGAGAAAGTTTCATTCACTAAATTCATACACCAAACATTTATTGGGATATTTTAGTGTTCATTGGGTTGGACACCAGGTTTGCGAAAATAAGACACTGGATGACAACTTCAAAGAATATACCAAGTTTTGGAAGAAACATGTGAACAAATGCTTGTATTTTAGGGTAAGAGCAATAAGTATGTACAAGATCTTTGATGTCACAGTGGGGGGCGTGATTAACTGCTCAGAGTAGGGAAGAGGACCTGGTCAGGGAGGCTGTCGGGGACCTTTCACAAGAGGTGTTAGCCAGGTGGATGGCTTGGTGTAAGATTAGGCAAGGGGAGGCATTACAAGCAAAATGAAGTGCAAATGCAGGATATGTTTGGGTGGAACATAGATTAGAGGAACCAGGACCACTTTTTCCCCCTAAAGAGATCCTTTGATTTCTCATGCAGTGTTGAGAAGTTGAAAATTTGACAAGAGCTATTGAGAGACCCTGTGGTTAGGGCGTTCAAAAATTTTAGTTCAGGGTACATGAAGGATGAGGGAGTCAGTTAAGTTTCCAGGGCTTTTGGTGGGAACTCTGAAAGGATACGCCTTAGTAGTAACAGCTGGAAATAAACTGGCCTTTACAAAGACTGAAGTCCAGTTTCAAATTACCCCTATCACTAACTGGATTCATTAGGGTTAATGAAGAATCAGTTGCCGGTGTTCTTAGGCTAGATGCTTGCCAGAAGCAAATTAGGTCTTTGAAGAAGTAACATCCAGAAACAAATTCATCCTGTGGATTTGCAGATACAAAGTTTAGACTTGAATTAAAAAAAAAAAAAAAAGTTCCTGCTGTGGCTAGAAATGAACCCAACTAGTATCTATGAGGATGCAAGTTCGATCCCTGGCCCCACTCAGTTGGTTAAGGACCTGGCATTGCCTCGAGCTGTGGTGTAGGTCGCAGATGCGGCTCAGATTGGCTGTAGCTGTGGTGTAGGCCGGCAGCTGCAGCTCCAATTTGACCCCTAGCCCAGCAATTTCCATGTGCTGCACGTACAGCCCTCAAGAGAAAAAGATGTTCATTCCTAGGAAATCTTTATATATTCTGGATACAAGTCTTTATCAATGCTTTTAATTACCATTTATATAGTTACAAATGTCTTCTCCAAATTTCTGACCTTTTCCCTCCTTTAAGTGGTATCTTACAATGAATTAAAATTCTTAATTTCATTATAGATGTCTGTTCCTTAATTCCTTTTTATTGTCTTATTTAATAAATCCTTTCCTAATCTGAAATCATAAAGCTATTCTATATTGTCTTCTTTAAAGAAACAGTTTGCATTCCATATTTAAGTCTTCAGTCCTCTTAATTTCAGTGAAGGATGAAGACATTCAGTCATTTTGTTTTCCATTTCACTTAACTTTGTCTCCACACTATTTGTAGGAAATGGCTCTTACTTTAGTTTCCTGTGCCTACTTTGCTTGACATGGAGTAGACTCTATGAATACATTTGAATAAAGTATATATCTTGATAGTGTGTAACTCTCTGTAGATTTCTTGTGGTTTTCAGAGCATGCTATCTAATTTACAATTTGACTTCTTTATATCATACTTTTTGCTTATGTTCAGTTTAACTTAAAAGTTCTAAATTCTTTTGTTACTACAACCCCATTGGTTGTAAATAAAGGTTTATTAATTTTCCTTTTTATCAGTTTTCAGTTTCTTGTTTATTGTAGTGATCTTTCCAGTTATGAGACTTGTTTGATTTGATACAGTTTCTAGAACTCTTTCTTACAGGATTTTGTTTCACACTAACAGAACATTAGATTTACCTGGAGAAATGTTAAGTACTGCCTATCACTTGGGCTCTATTACCAGCCTAATTAAATTGGTATCGAGTGTCCCAGGTGACTTCTATTTGCAGTCAGGTTGAGAACCACTGATCTGGGTCATGGCTGGATAATTTTGGTTCTTCCCATTTCTCTTAGGTTAAGTTTTTCTTCCAGAAAAATCCCTTTTGATTTAGTAAGTTAAAAAAAATTGTTGACAGGTTTTATGAACCTTTTTATCTCTGACATTTAAAGACATACATAGAAAGTTTCTGTAGATTTTGGTAAATTGTTTCTGATGACAGAAATTTTTTTTTGTCTTTTTAGGGCTGCACCTGCAGCATATGGAGGTTCCCAGGCTAGGGGTCAAATCAGAGCTGTAGCTGCCAGCCTACACCACAACTCAGGGCAGTGCCGGATCCTTAACCTACTGAGTGAGGTCAGGGATTGAACCTGTGTCCTCAAGGATACTGGTCAGGTTCATTAACCACTGCACCACCAGGGGAACTCCTCTGATGACAGAAATTTTATGCTGTTTCCTCACAACACACACTTCATGCATTTAAATTCAGCAGGTAATTATTGAGCCTTTTCTTTGTACCAGACATTGTGCAAGGGGTTAGTGAATAAAAAAAGGTCTTTGAGGGAGTTCCAGTTGTGGTTCAGGGGGAAGTAATCCAGGTAGTATACCTGAGGATGCAGATTCAATCCCTGGCATTGCTCAGTGGATCAGGGATCCAGTGTTGCCATGAACTGTGGTGTAGGTTGCAGACACAGCTCGGATCCCACTTGGCTGTGGCGTAGGCTATGTCATAGGCTGGCAGCTATAGCTCCCATTCGACCCCTAGCCTGGAAACTTGGATATGCCCCAGGTACGGCCCTAAAAAGGAAAAAAAAGTCTTTAACCTTCTGGAGCATACATCCTATAATGTGTATACACATTAATATCAGTATATTATATATCATTAGATTAGTTTAACATAGTTAATACAGTGTTTACAGAAGAGAGGAGGTACAGGGTTCTATGTAATTATACTGTAAGTGGGATTAACTTATCCTATGGGTCATGAAAGGCCTCCAAAGTAGCATTTAAGCTGAGACTTAAAGACCAAGTTCAGAAAATGTTCTTTTTTGCTGACCATTGCTAACATTTAGGGAAAGAAAGATTTTCTGTTCTATTAGCTAGTTGCTACCTTTTGCATAGTTATTGAATTGCTTGAGTTCATGCCTCAGTGAATTAACTGGAGCCTTCTAATCATAGATATACTTCACCAAGTATAAATGTAAGGTAAAATTTATCATTTTAGGATGTTAATAAAATGGAGATTGAGCTTAATCAACACTATTAGAAAATTTGAATTTAGGCCGTTTCAGAGTTCCTTAGTGGCTTATTGGGTTAAGGACCTGATGTTGTCACTGCTGTGGTGTTGGTCCCTAGCCAGGGAACTTGCTGTGTGCTGCAGGAGTATCCAAAAAAAAAAATTAGGGCCATTTAAAAACTAGTTTTCTTTCATTGTGGAATGAATATCTATTTGTTATATGATCATTTGCATGTATTTGTGTGGGTCTAATTCTAGGCTTTCTATTCTGTTCCATTGATCCATGTGTCTGTTCTTTAGCCAGCTACTCTATCTTAAAATACTGTGGCTTTATACTGTCTTGAAATTGGGTAATGTGTAATCCTCCAGCTTTGTTTTACTTCACTGTTACCTTGGCTATTCCAGGATACTTGCCTTTTCATATAAACTTTAAAATCCATTCGAAGTCTACAGAATAGATTCTGGTGCTTTTGATTGGGATTACATTGAATCTACAAATGCAGTCAGGAAGAACTGATAGTTTAATATTTAATTTTATAGTCCATGAACATGGGATATCTCTCCATTTATTTTATTACTCAAATGAATTTATCACATCTGTAGTTGTATAATGATCATAACAATCTGATTTCACAGGATTCCCATCCCACAGCCCAAGCACATCCCCCCAACCCCCAAACTGTCTCCTCTGGAGACCATAAGTTTTTCAGTGTCTGAGTCAGCATCTGTTTTGCAGAGAAGTTCAGTCTGTCCTTTTTTCAGATTCCACCTGTAAGTGATAGCATATGATGTTGGTGTTTCATTGTATGGCTGACTTCACTTAGCATGATAATTTCTAAGTCCATCCATGTTGCTAAAAATGCCAGTATTTCGTTCTTTTTAATGGCTGAGTATTATTCCATTGTGTATATGTACCACATCTTCTTGATCCACTCCTCTGTCGATGGACATTTAGGTTGTTTCCATGTTTTGGCTATTGTAATACTCTGATAGGTGGATCTGAGAAGATGTTGCTGTCGTTTATGTCAGAGAGTGGCCTATGTTTTCCTCTGAGTTTTATAGTGACTGGTCTTACATCTAGGTCTTTAATCCATTTGGAGTTGATTTTTGTGTATGCTGTTATGGAGTGTTCTAATTTCATTCTTTTCCATGTGGCTGTCCAGTTTTCCCAGCACCACTTATTGAACAGGCTGTCCTTTCTCCATTGTATATCCTTGCCTCCTTTGTCATAGATGAGTTGGCTATAGGTGTGTGGGTTTAATTCTGGGCTTTCTATCCTGTTCCAGTGATCTTATTTCTGTCTTTGTGCCAGTACCATATGGCTTTTTTTTTTTTTTTTTGCTATTTCTTGGGCCACTCCCACGGCATATGGAAGTTCCCAGGCTAGGGGTCCAATTGGAGCTGTAGCCACCGGCCTACACCAAAGCCACAGCAACACCGGATCCGAGCCGCGTCTGCAACCTACACCACAGCTCACGGCAACGCCGGATCGTCAACCCACTGAGCAAGGGCAGGGACCGAACCCGCAACCTCATGGTTCCTAGTAGGATTCGTCAACCACTGCACCACGACGGGAACTCCCAACCATACGGTTTTGATGATTGTTGCTTTGTAGTATAGTGTGAAGTCCAGGAGCCTGATTCCTCCAGCTCCATTTTTCTTTTTCAGGATGTCTTTGGCTATTCTGGGTCTTTTGTGCTTCCAAACAAACTTTAAAATATTTTAAGTTCTGTAAAAAATGTCCTTGGTAACTTGATAGGGATTGCATTGAATCTGTAGATTGCCTTAGGTAGTATAGTCATTTTGATAATATTAACTCTTCCAATCCATGAGCATGGTATGTCTTTCCATCTATTTGTGTCATCTTTGATTTCTTTCATCAGTGTCTTATAATTTTCAGAGTACAGGTCTTTTGTCTCCTTAGGTTTACTCCTAGGTATTTTATTCTTTTGGATGCGATGGTAAATGGGATTGCTTCCCTAATTTCTTTTTCTGCTCTTTCATTGTTGTGTGTAGAAATGCCGTCGATTTCTGTGTATTAATTTTGTATCCTGTAACTTTGCCAAATTCGTGGATGAGCTCTGACAGTTTTCTGGTAGAGTCTTTAGGATTCTCTAGGTATAGTATCATGTCATCTGCAAATAGGGATAATTTCTTCCTTTCCAACTTGGATTCCTTTTATTTCTTTTACTTCTCTGATTGATGTGGCTAGGACTTCCAAAACTATGTTGAAAGAGTAATGGTGAGAGCGGACATCCTTGTCTTATTCCTGATCTCAGCGGGAATTCTCTCAGCTTTTCACCATTGAGAATGATGTTTGCTGTGGGTTTGTCATATATGGCCTTTATCATGTTGAGATAGGTTCCCGTTATGCCCACTTTCTGAAGGGTTTTTATCAGAAATGGGTGTTGGATTTTGTCAAAGGCTTTCTCCGCATCTATTGAGAGGATCGTATGGTTTTTATTCTTCAGTTTGTTAATGTGTTGTATCCCACTGATGGATTTGTGGATATTTAAGAACCTTTGCATCCCTGGGATAAATCCCACTTGATCATGATGTATAATCCTTTTAATGTATTGTTGGATGAGGTTTGCTAGTATTTTATTGAGGATTTTTGCATCGATGTTCATCAGTGAAATTGGCCTGTAGTTTTCTTTTTTTGTGGTATCTTTGTCTGGTTTTGGTATCAGGGTGATGGTGGCCTCATAGAATGAGTTAGGGAGTATCTCTTCCTCTGCCATTTTTTTGAAATAGTTTCAGAAGGATAGATGTTAGCTCTTCTCTAAATGTTTGATAGAATTCACCTGTGAAGCCATCTGGTCCTGGACTTTTGTGTGTTGGAAGTTTTTTAATCCCAGTTTCCATTTCAGTTCTTGTGATGGGTCCATTCATCTTTTCTATTTCATCTTGGTTTAGTCTTGGAAGATTGTACTTTTCTAAGAATTTGTCCATTTCTTCTAGGTTTTCCATTTTATTGGCATATAGTTGCATATAGTAGTCTCTTATGATCCTTTGTATTTCTGTGATGTCCATTGTTACTTTTCCTTTTTCATTTCTAATTTTATTGATTTGAGTCCTCTCTCTTTTTTGCTTGATAAGTCTGGCTAGGGGCTTATCAATTTTGTTGATCTTTTCAAAGAACCAGCTTTTTGTTTCATTGATCTTTTCTATGGTTTTGTTTCTATTTCATTGATTTCTGCTCTGATCTTTATGGTTTCTTTCCTTCTACTAACTTTAGGTCTTGTCTGTTCTCTCTTGAGCTGCTTTAGATGTAAAGTTAGCTTGTTTCTTTGAGCTTTTTCTTGTTTCCTGAGATGGGCTTGTATTGCTATAAACTTTCCTCTTAGAACGGCTTTTGCCACATCCCATAGGTTTTGGAGTGTCGTATCTTCATTGTCATTTGCTTCTAGGTATTTTTTAATTTCCTCTTTCATTTCTTAAGTGATCCATTGGTTGTTTAGTAGCATGTTGTTTAGTCTCCACGTGTTTGTGTTTTTTGTAGTTTTTTTCTTGTTGTTGATTTCTAGTCGTATAGCATTGTGGTTGGAAAAGATGCTTGATATGATTTCAATTTTCTTAAAGTTACCAAGGTTGGACTTATAGCCCAGGATGTGATCAATCTTAGAGAATGTTCCATGTGCACTTGAAAAGAATGTGTATTCTGTTGCTTTTGGATGGAATGTCCTATAAATATCTATTAAGTCCATCTGGTTTAATGCATCCTTCAGGGCCTGTGTTTCCTTATTGATTTTTCTGTCTGGTTGATCTGTCCATTGCTGTAAGTGGGGTGTTAAAGTCCCTGACTATGATTGTGTTATTGTCGATTACTCCTTTTAAGGTTGTAGGCAGTTATATATTGTGGTGAACCTGTGTTGGGTGCTTAGATATTTAAAATTGTTATATCATCTTCTTGGATTGATCCTTTGATCATTATGTAATGTCCCTTAGAATATTCTTCTTTTTAAAGTCTACATTGTCTGTTATGAGTATTGCTACTCCAGCTTTCTTTTGATCCCCGTTTGTATGAAATATTTTCTTCCATCCTCTCACTTTCCATTTGTATGTGTTCCTAGAAGTGAAGTGGGTCTTTTGAAGACAGCATAATATGGGTCTTGTTTTTGTATCCATTCAGCCAGTCTATGTCTTTTGGCTGGGGCATTTAGTCCATTACCATTTAAGGTAATTATTGATATGTATGTTCTTATTGCCATTTTAATTGCTTTGGATTTGTTTTTGTTGCTCTTTTTTCTTTCCTCCTTCTCTTGCTCTTTTCTGCCTATAGAAGTTCCTTTAGTATATGCTGTAAGGCTGGTTTAGTGTTGCTGAATTCTCTCAGCTTTTGCTTACCTGTGAAGGTTTTGATTTCTCCTTCAAATCTGAATGAGAGCCTTGCTGGGTAAAGTCATCTTGGTTGGAGGTTTTTTCCTTTCATCACGTTTAGTATATCATGCCACTCCCTTCTGGCCTGCAGAGTTTCTGCTGAAAAATCTGCTGATAACCTTATCGGGGTTCCCTTGTATGTTATTTGTTTCTTTTCCCTAGCTGCTTTCAAGATTTTCTCTGTCTTTAATTTTGGTCAGTTTGATTAATATGTGTCTCAGTGTATTCCTCCTTGGTTTTATTTTGTATGGTACTCGTTGTGCTTTCTGGATTTGAGTGAGTGGTTCCTTTCCCATGTGAGGTAAGTTTTCATCTATTATCTCTTGGAATGTTTTTTCTGTCCCCTTCTCTCTCTCTTTTCCTTCTGGCACCCCTGTAATACAGATGTTGGTGCGTTTAACGTTGTCCCAGAGTTCTCTGAGACTCTCTTCATTTGTTTTCAATCTTTTTTGTGTTCTGCATCCGTAATTTCCACTGATCTGTCCTCCACCTCACTTACTCATTCTGCCTCCTGTATTCTGCTGTTAGCTGCTTCTAGTGAATTTTTTATTTCAGTTATTGTATTCCGCATCTCTTCTTGTTTAAGTTTTGTATCTTGTATCTCTTTGGTCAGGGTTTCCTGTAAGTTATCCATCTTTGCCTCCAGTTTATTTCCAGTGTCTTGCATCATCTTCAGCATCAACAGTCTAAAGTCTTTTTCCTGGAGGCTGAGACTCTCCTCATGGCTTAGCTGATTTTCTGGGGTTTTTCCTTTCTCCCTTGCCTGAGTTACAGTTCTCTGTCTTTTCTTTTTATAGGTTTTTGGTGTGGTGACCTTTTTACAGATAAGAGAGTTGTAGCCTGTCTTACTTCTGGTGTCTGCCCCCCTTGTGGCTGAAGTTGGTATGGGGGGCTTGCTGTAGGCTTCTTGATGGGAGGGGCTGATGCCTGCCCACTGGTGGGTGGAGCTGATTCTAATCCCTCTGGTGGGTGAGGTTTAGTCTCTGGATGGGATTAGAGGCAGCTGTGTGCCTGAGGGGTCTTTAGGTAGCCTGTTTACTGAGGGGCAGGGCTGTGATCCCACCTGGATTGTTGTTTGCCCGGGCCTTCTCAGCGCTGATGGGTGGCACCCGGTTTTCCCAAAATGGCCACCTCCAGAGGAAGGCATAGCTGCTGAATATTGCTGAGAGCTTTGCTTCCAATGTCCTTCCCTCACAACAAGCCACATTCACCCCTGTTTTCCCAGGAGGTCCTCCAAGAACTGCAGTCAGGTGTGACCCAGATTCCTATGGAGACTTAGCTTTGCCGTGGATGGAACCCAGTACATGTGAAAGTCTGTGTGTGCCTTTTAAGAATGGGGTCAAGAATGCGCACAAGCCCCACTGGCTTTCAGTACCAGATGCTCCAGGGGCTCTTTCTCCCAGTGCCAGATCCCTACACGTGAGAGTTTGATGTGGGGCTCAGGACTCTCACTCCTGTAGGTGAGTCTCTGTAAACCAGTTAGTTTCCAGTCTGTGGGGCTTCCCACCTGGGAGGTG
This sequence comes from Phacochoerus africanus, assembly GCF_016906955.1. Lineage (NCBI taxonomy): Eukaryota > Metazoa > Chordata > Mammalia > Artiodactyla > Suidae > Phacochoerus > Phacochoerus africanus. The sequence continues at coordinate 62,616,149 of NC_062548.1, forward strand.
TGGAGTTGCTTATACCACGAAACTGCCCCTACTACCTCTTGATGTGTCCTCTTCTTTTTCTTCTGGAGTTGGATATCTTTTTTTTTTTTGTCTTTTGTCTTTTTTGTTGTTGTTGTTGCTATTTCTTGGGCCGCTCCCGCGGCATATGGAGGTTCCCAGGCTAGGGGTCCAGTCGGAGCTGTAGCCACCGGCCTACACCAGAGCCACAGCAACGCGGGATCGAGCCGCATCTGCAACCTACACCACAGCTCACGGCAACGCCGGATCGTTAACCCACTGAGCAAGGGCAGGGACCGAACCCGCAACCTCATGGTTCCTAGTCGGATTTGTTAACCACTGCGCCATGACGGGAACTCCTGGATATCTTTTTTAAGGTTTCAGGTCCATTTGGGTGAAGAATGCTTAGTCTTTAGTGGTGAGTTTTGTTGCTTTTAGGAGTGAAGTTGAGCTCCAGTCCTTCTATTCCGCCATCTTAATCCGTTCCCCCTCCATTTATTTATTTTCTTTGGTTTCTTTTATCACATTTTTGTAGTTTTCTACACATAGATCTCTACATACTGTTAGATTTGTACTGAGTATTTTAGTGTTTTGTTTAGTGCTATGGTAAATATCAGATGCCATTTATTTATTACTGGTATATTGCTGAAAGGCAGTTGACTTTTATTAATCTTCTTCAGCGTTGCTATACTTTTTTCTTAAAATGATTTTTATTTTTTTCCATTATACCTGGTTTACAGTATTCTGTCAATTTTCTACTGTAAAGCAAGGTGACCCAGTCACACATACATAATATACCTTCTTTTTTCTCACATTATTATGCTCCATCATAAGTGAGTAGATATAGTTCCCAGTGCTGTACAGCAGGATCTCATTACTTATCCATTCCAAAGACAATAGTTTGATCTATTAACCCCAAATTCCAAGTCCATCCCACTCCCTCCCCCACCCTCTCCCCCTTGGCAACCACAAGTCTGTTCTCCATGTCCATGATTTTCCTTTCTGTGGAAAGGTTCATTTGTGCCATATATTAGATTCCAGATGTAAATGATATATGGTATTTGTCTTTTTCTTTCTGACTTACTTCACTTACTATGAGAGTCTCTAGTTCCATCCATGTTGCTGCAAATGACATTATTTTGTTCTTTTTTATGGCTGAGTAGTACTACATCTCCTTAATCCATCTGTCTGTCAGTGGACATTTAGGTTGTTTCCATGTCTTGGCTATTGTGAATAGTGCTCCAGTGAACATATGGGTGCATGTGTCTTTTTCAAGGAAAGTTTTGTCCAGATATATGCCCAAGAGTGGGATTGCTGGGTCATATGGTAATTCTATGTGTAGTTTTCTAAGGTACCTCCATACTCTTTTCCACAGTAATTGTACATGGAAACAACCTACCAACAGTGCAGTTACTGTGGAAAAGAGTATGGAGGTACTTTAGAAAACTACACATTCCCACCAACAGTGCAGGAGGGTTCCCTTTTCTCCACACCCCCTCCAGCACTTGTTATTTGGGGCCTTATTAGTGATGTCCATTCTGACTGGTGTGAGGTGGTATCTCATAGTAGTTTTGATTTGCACTTCTCTAATCAGTGATGTTGAGCATTTTTTTCATGTGCTTTTTGGCCATCTGTATATCTTCTTTGGAGAAATGTCTATTCAGGTCTTTTGCCGATTTTTCCATTGGGTTGTTGGCTTTTTGCTGTTGAATTGTAGAAGTTGTTTATTTTAGAGGTTAGGTCTTGTCGGTTGCATCGTTTGAAACTATTTTCTTCCATTCCGTAGATTGTCTTTTTTTTTTTTTTTTTTTAATGCTTTCCTTTGCTATGCAAAACCTTGTCAGATTAGGTCCCATTGGTTTATTTTTGCTCTTATTTCTATTGCCTTGGGAGACTGACCTAAGAAAGCATTTGTAAGGTTGATGTCAGAGAATAAGTTTGCCTGTGTTCTCTTGTAGGAGTTTGATGGTGTCTTGTCTTATGTCAAAGTCTTTAAGCTATTTTGAGTTTATTTTTGTGCATGGTGTGAGGGTGTGTTCCAGTTTCATTGATTTACATGTGGCTGTCCAGTTTTCCCAGCACCACTTGCTCAAAAGACTCTTTTTTCCCATTTTCTATTCTTGCCTCCTTTGTCGAAGATTAATTGACTGTAGGTGTCTTGGTTTATTTCTGGGTTCTCTATTCTGTTCCATTGGTCTATGTCTGTGTTGGTACCAGTACCACACTGTCTTGATTACTGTGGGTTTGTAACATTGCCTCAAGTCTGGGAGAGTTCTGCCTCCTGCTTGGTTTTTGTTCCTCAGGATTGCTTTAACTTTACCGTACTTGTTTGTTAATTCTTGGAGATTTTTTTTTATTCTTTTTGGGATATATATATATGTATTTATATATGTGTGGATATATATATATATATTTATATTTATGTAAAATTTCATTGGAGAAAAAGACAGTTTAATTGTTTTGTTCTAAGTGCATATGCCTTTATTTTCTTATTGTGTTCTTTAGGACTTCATCACAGTGTTGAAGAGGAATAGAGAGATGGTATCCTTGCCTTGTTCCATACCTTAGAGAAAGCCTCTAATTTCTTGCCACTAACTATTACGTTAACTATAGTTTGGGGTGAGGAGGTTTGCAGGTTTTTTTTTTTTTTTTAATTGAGGAATTTTCCTTTTATTCAGGCTTCTGGAGAGTTTTTATTCTAAGTTTAGGATGTTGTCAGATGGTTTATCTGTGTCAATTCATGTGATGTGTGATGGATTACAGTGACTGGTTTTTGAATGTTGAACCAGCCTCGCATACCCAGAATAAATCACACTTGGTTGTAGCTTATAACTGTTTTTTATACATTTTTGCATTCAATTTGCTAACATCTTGTTGACGATTTTTGCATCTATATTCAGGAGAGAGATTGATTGGTCTTTAGTTTTCTTGTAATGAATGTCATTATCTGGTTTTGATATCAGGATAATGTTGGCCTCATGAAATGATTTAAGAACCATTTCCTCTTATATTTGCTTGAAGATTTTGTAGAGCATTGTTATTTCATCCTTAAATCTGTGGTAGAATTCACCAGTGAAACCTTCCGTGCCTGGTGCTTTTCTCTTTGGGAAGTTAGTAAGTACTGAAGCAATTACTTTAATAATAGTCCTGTTTAGATAATCTACTTTTCCTTGTGTGAGTTTTCGTAGGTTTTCAAGTAATTTACCAAATTCGTGAGAATAGAATTGGGTGTAATATTCCTTTATTATCATCTTATTCTCCACGGGATCAGTAGTGATGCCCTCTTTTGTGTTTCTGATGTTGGAAAACTTGTCTTCACCCTTTTTTTTTTTTTTTCCCCCCATGTTAGCCTGGCCTAGAGTCTTACTTATTGTATTGATTTTTTTTTTTTTTTGGCTGTATCTGTGACATATGGAATTTCCTGGGCCAGGGATTGACTCCAAGCCAGGGCTGTGACTTGTGCCATAGCTGCAGCAACACCAGATCCTTAACCCACTGTGCAGGACCGGGGAGCAAACCAGTGCCTCTACAAGGACAAGCTGGTTTGTTAACCCACTGCACCAGGGCAGGAACTCCATATTTTATTATTTTATTTTTTGGCTTTTAACTCAGTGAATTTTATTATATTTATAGTTGTGCAGTGATCATTACAACCCAGTTTTACAGCATTTCCATCCCAAACCCCCAGCCCATCCCTCCCCTCCCAGCCTGTCTCCTTTGGTAATCATAAGTTTTTCAAAGTCTGTGAGTTAGTATCTGTTCTGCAAAGAAGATCACTCTATCATTTTTTTTAAATTCTACATATAAGTGAAGCATTATGACATTGGTGTCTCACTAATTTCACTTAGCATGATAATTTCTAGGTCCAACCTTGCTGCTGCAAATGCCATTATTTCTTTCCTTTTAATGGCTGAGTAATATTCCATTGTGTTATTGTGGATATGTACCATATCTTCATCCACTCCTCTGTTGATGGACATTTAAGTTGCTTCCATTTCTTGGCTATTGTATATAGTGCTGCAGTGAACATTGGGGTGCATGTATCTTTTTGAGTCATAGTTTTCTCTGGGTAGATGCCCAGGACTGGGATTGCTGGATCAAATGGTAACTCTATTTTTAGTTTTTTTGAGGAATCTCTATGCTGTATTCCATAATGGTTGCATCCATTTACATTCCCACCAACAGTGTAAGAGGTTCCCTTTCCTCCACACTCTATCCAGAATTTGTAGACTTTTTGATACCTCATAGTAGTTTTGATTTGCGTTTCTCTAAAACTAGTGATGTTGAACATCTTTTCGTGTGTTTTGGACATCTGTCTTCTTTGGAGAATTGTCTGTTTAGATCTTGTGCCCATTTTTGATGGGGTTTGGTTTTTTTTGTTTTGTTTTTTTTTTGTCTTGTTGTTGTTACTGTTGTTGTTGTTGTTGTTGCTATTTCTTGGGCCGCTCCCACGGCATATGGAGGTTCCCAGGCTAGGAGTCGAATCGGAGCTGTAGCCACCAGCCTACGCTAGAGCCACAGCAACGCGGGATCCGAGCCGCGTCTGCAACCTACACCACAGCTCACAGCAACGCCGGATCGTTAACCCACTGAGCAAGGGCAGGGACCGAACCCGCAACCTCATGGTTCCTAGTCGGATTCGCTAACCACTGCGCCACGACGGGAACTCCTGTTTGTTTGTTTTTTTATTGAGCTGCAGGAGGTATATATATATTTTGTAGATTAATCCCTTGTCAGTAGTTTAATTTGCAAATATTTTCTCCTATTCTGTGGGTTGTCTTTTCATTTTGTTTAGGGTTTCCTTTTCTGCACAAAAACTTTTAAGTTTAATTAGGTCCCATTTGTTTATTTCTGATTTTATTGTCATTACTCAAGGAGGTGGATCTGAGAAGATATTGCTGTGGTTTATGTCAGAGAGTGGCCTATGTTTTCCTCTAAGAGTTTTATAGTATCTAGTCTTAGGTCTTCAATCCATTTTGAGTTTGTTTTTGTGTATAGTGTTAGGAAGTGTTCTAATCTCATTCATTTACATGTAGCTGTTTAGTTTTCCCAGCACCATTTATTGAAGGGACTGCCTTTTTGCCATTGTAAGGAACACTATATTTTATTGATCTTTTTTTAAAGAGCCAGATTTTGGCTTCATTGATTTTCTATTAGTGTTCTCTTTTCAATTTCATTGGTTCTATAATTTTTATTATTTCTTTTCCTCTGCTTGCTTTAGGCTTAAATTGCTCTTTTTTCTGTAGTTTTCTAAAATAGAATCTTAGATTATTGATTTTTGTTTTAGATCTCTTCTAATACATGAATTTAATACCATAAAAAATTTCTCAGTGCTTTCACCGCACTCTACACATTTTGATAAGTTGTATTTATTTTCACTTTCATTTAATTCAAAAAATTTTAAGTTTCTCTTGAGTTTTTCTTTGTTAATTTAGGTGTGTGTCTAATAGCCAAATATTTGGGGATTTTCCAGTTATTTTTCTGTTTATTGATTTCTGGCTTAATTTCTTTGTGGTCTCAGAACATACTTTGTGTGATTTATTTTTTAAAAAATTTGTCAGAGTGTGTGTGTTATGGCCCAGAAAGTGGTCTGTCTTGAGGAGTGTTTCCATATGAGCTTGAGAAGTCATAAGTATTCTGTTGTTGGATGAGTAGTCTTTAAATGTCAGTTAGAAAATTGGATTGTGATGATCATTGTACAACTATAAATGTAATAAATTCATTGAGTAATAATAAAAATAAATAAGTAAATGTCAGATCAAGTTGATTGATAATTCTGTTCAGGTCAGCTGTATCTTTACTGATTTCCTGTCTGTTCCATCTGTCAGTTATCTAAAGAGAGGTTTTTAATGTTCCATCTGTAATAGTGGATTTGTCCGTTTCCTCTTTCAGTAGGATCAGTTTTTCCCTCATTTGTTTTAATGCTCTGTTTTTAAGTGCATTCACAATAAGGATTGGATTCTTCGAACTGAATCTTTACTTAATGTCTGTTACCCTGATAAGTGTTCTTGTGTTGGAATCTTTGTCTTAACGACAGCTACCCTCCTTTCTTCTTTTCTCCCTCCCTCCCTTCCTTCCTCTTACCCTCCTTCCCTATTTTTTCTTTATTTTCTTTGATGTATAAATTTACATAGCATAAAATGGACCATTTTACACCCTAAACAAATCTGTGGCATTTGGCACATTCATAATGTGTAGCCACTACCTCTGTCTTGTTCCAAAACATTTTCATCACTCCAGAATAAAATCCTGTACTCTCTAAGCAATTACTGCTTATATTCTCATCTCCCCACAGCATCTGGTGACTACCTATCTGCTCTTGTAGTCTAATTTCTTATAAAGGAAAATCATACAGTATATGGGCCTTTTATGTCTGGCTCCTTTTCTTTACTATAATGTAAAGATGTAGCTGAATATCAGAAAGAGGGAAAAAAAGAACACAGTACAGAAAAATATCTGAAATAATGGCTGAGAACTTTCCAAAATTAATCATGGACACCAAACCACAAATGTAGGAATAAACAGAACAAAAGGTGAGTTAACAATTTAAAAAACAACAACTAGTTATACTCAAAATGCGGAACACCAAAGCAAAGAGGAAATTTTGAAAGAAGACAGAGAAAACAATACCTCACTTATAGAGGAACAAAGAAAAGAATTACAAAAAACTTCTTGTTAGAAACTATGTAAGCAAAAAGAGTGAAGTGAGATATTTAAAGGTTTTTTTTGGGGGGGGGGTGTCACCAACCTCTAATTATACATCCAGCTCTTTCAAAAGAGGTGAAATAAAGTCTTTATCAGACAAACAAAAATTGAGGGGAATGCACCACAGCAGATCTGGGCTAAATGATTTTAAAAAGGTCTTCAGGGAGAAGTAAAATTATACAGGTAGAAATTGGGGCCTATATGAATACAGAGTATTATGGAAAGAATAAATGAAGACAAAATCCTTTTCTTTTTTGGTGGGGGTTGGCCCAGCACCCGTGGCATATGGAAATTCCCAGGCTAGGGGTCAAGTCGGAGCTACAACTGCCGGCCTACACTGCAGCCACAGCAACGCCAGATCCAAGCCACTTCTGCAACCTACACCACAATTCTCAGCAACGCTGGATTCTTTTTTTTTTTTTTTTTTGTCTTTTGTCTTTTTTGTTGTTGTTGTTGCTATTTCTTGGGCCGCTCCCGCGGCATATGGAGGTTCCCAGGCTAGGGGTCCAGTCGGAGCTGTAGCCACCGGCCTACACCAGAGCCACAGCAACGCGGGATCCGAGCCGCGTCTGCAACCTACACCACAGCTCACAGCAACGCCGGATCGTTAACCCACTGAGCAAGGGCAGGGACCGAACCCGCAACCTCATGGTTCCTAGTCGGATTCGTTAACCACTGCACCACGACGGGAACTCCTGGATTCTTAACTCACTGAGCGAGGCCATGGAGCGAACCCGCATCCTCATGAATCCTAGTGGAGTTTGTTAACTGCTGAGCCGCAATGGGAACTCCTATTTTTCTTAACTGTTTAATAATAGTGGAGTGCCCTTCGTGGCTCAGCAGCTAATGAACCCCACTAGGATCCATGAGAATGCAGGTTCGATCCCTGGCCTCACTTAGTGGGTTAAGGATCCGGCATTGCCATGAGCTGTGGTGTAGGTCACAGACGTGGCTTGGATCTGGCGTAGCTGTGGCTGTGGTGTAGGCCAGCAGCTACAGCCCTGATTATTAAACCCCTAGCCTGGGAACCTCCATATGCCACGGTGCACCCTAAAAAGACAAAAGACAAAAGAAAGTATCTGCATTGCCTATGAACCAATATAACGACATTTGAAGTTAAATCAGTTAGGAATGTATATTTCAAAATCTGGGGCAATGACTAAAAACTTTTGAAGATACTTAATTGATGTCTTAAAAGATGAGATAAAGTGAATCTTATAAAATGTTCAGTTGAAACCAGACAAGGGGAGTTCTTTTGTGGCCTAACAGGTTAAGCCTCTGGTGTTGTCACTCTTGTGGTGTGGGCTCAATCCCTGGCCTGAGAATTTTTGCATGCCATGGGTGTGGCCAAAAAGTATTCCTCCTTGAAGAAGCAGGCTACCTTTGCAAAAATCTGGATCCATTTTAAAACAATAAAAATAAAAAAATTTTAGTAGACAAGGAAAAAAAAGGAAGAAAACGGGAAAAGAAACAAAGAATGAGTGTAACAGAGACAACAGCTACAACACCAAAGATTAAATTTAGTTATATCAATAATTTTTTTAAATGTGAATAATGTTTTAAATGCGAATAATCTAAATGAAGCAATTAAAAGACAGGAGAATAATAATTTAAAAAGAACCAACTATATGTTGTCTACAAGACTAAGGTTAAAAGTAAAGCAATGGAGGGAGTTCTGTTGTGGCTCAATAGAAACGAATATCACTAGTGTCCACGAGGATGCAGGTTCAATCCCTGGCCCCGCTCAGTGAGTTAAGGATCTAGCGTTGGGTGAGCCGTGGTATAGGTCGCAGATGAGGATGAGATCCTGCTTTGCTGTGGTTGTGATATAGGCTGGCAGCAGTAGCTCCAGTTTGGCCCCTAGCCTGGGAACTTCCAGACGCTGCAGGTGCAGACCTAAGAAGCAAAAAAAAATTTTTTTAATTAAAAAAAAGGAAAGGGATGGAGAGAGATACCATGTAAACACTAATCAAAACCAAGCTCTAATCCTGTCTTAAACAGTATATAGAAGTTAACTCTATAATCTAGATAAAGGAGCTAAAACTGTAATACTTTTAGAAGAAGGGAGTTCCTGTTGTGGCTCAGTGGTAATGAACCCAACTAATATTCATGAGGTTGAGGGTTCAATCCCTGGGCTCGCTTAGTGGGTTCAAGGATCCAGCATTGCTGTGGGCTGTGGCATAGTTTAATGATGAGGTTCAGATCTGGCATTGCTGTGGCTGTGGTATAGGCCAGCAGCTATAGCTCCGATTCAGCCCCTAGTCTGGGAACTTCATATGCTACAGGTGCAGCCTCCCCCCCCCAAAAAAAAAATTAAAAAATTTAAAATGGTATATCAAAGGATATTGTCAGAAAAACAATAAGATAATCTATAGAATAGGGGAAAACATTTGCAAATTATGTGCCTGATAAGGAACTTGTGCAACTCAACCTCAAAAAGCCCAATTAAAAAACATAAGGCATAAGACATACACAGACACTTCTCAAAAGGAGATACACAAATGGCCAATAAGCACAGGAGAAGGTATTCAACTTCATTTGTCATTAAGGGAATGCAAATAAAAACCACAAGATACCACTTCACATGTAACAGATTGACTGTAACAACAGAATTGCCTATAACCTAAAGTTTAAGTGTTGACAAAGATATAAATAAATAAGAACCCTTGTACATTGCTGGTGGAAATGTAAAATGGTGAAGCCACTGTGAAAAACAGGGATTTCCTCATAAAGGTAAATAATTCTTTATCAGGAGTTCCCGCTGGCACAGTGGGTTAAGAATCCAATTGCACTGGCTCGGGTCGTTGTAGAGGCTTGGGTTCGATCCCCAACTCAGCACACTGGGCTAAAGGATCCGGCATTGCTGTAGCTGTGGCTTGGATTCAATCCCTGGCCCAGAAACTTTCATAAGCTGCGGGTACAGCCATAAAAAGAATTATCACATGATCCAACACATCTAATCTTAGGTATATACCCAAAAGAATTGAAAATAGCTACTCAACTAATATTGGTATGAGAATGTTCCTAGCAGCACTGTTCACGACGGCCAAAGGTTGAAACAACTCAAATGTCTGTCAGTGGACAGATAGTCCACTGTATGCAACTCATTTATCTATTTTTCAGCCGTAAAAAGAAAGTAAGTACCAGCCTCACCATAGATGAACCTTGAAAACATTATCCTAAAGAGAAGATGTAACTGTGCTAAGAATGACCCTAGATGAGGAATTAAATCTGAGGCAGCCATTTCGTGAGGTTGTCGGATTTGCGCCTTGGGCACTCGTGTGACTATAGTACATGTACTTGACCAATGTCCTGGAAGCACCAGGCAGGTCACTGCCACATAAGAAGTATCCAGGTCCTAATAAAGAGAGGGCAGTAGTGGTGGCAATGGAGGCGTCTTTCTATGACTTCCTGTGAAATATTGATCTGGGCATAGGACGGTGTGGAGGCTACCTGTTTTTCTTCCTTGTTGTCTTTTTGCCTCTACTTTTGGAGAGTGCTGACAGCAGATTTTGGAATAAAAGATGAAAGAGGTCATTTTTTGGGCCAGTTGAGGTAAAACTTCCATTAGCCAAGGGTTGGTTGAGAGTCTGTTTAATCAGTCCAAAGGGTGTATATAGTGTGAGAGTTATTAAAGACAGATTATGTTCATATGTTTTTGTATGGCACTTTGGAAATTTTCTAAATGTTAGAGCGTGTTGCCCGCCAGGCATTTGGGGACCCATAGGCATCCATGTACCTGTAGTTGCATTGAGTGAGAGTGTGTGGTTGCAGTAAGAAATGTTCAGGAGTCCTAGGGGTAAGGACTGGTTGTAGTCTTATCTATGTTAGAAACTGAGAAAGGTCTTCTCAGCCAAATGAGTAACTTCCCCTGTCAGTTGAGAGACTCCTGGAAATTTACTTAAATCAGTCTCAAGCTATTGATCTTTTGGGAAAGTGGAGGCTTATGATAATTTAAAGTTAGGCTAAGAAGGATCTCAGTACTTAAAAAGGCCCATAAGACTGTTGAGGACTCCTGAAAAGTTTTCAGACAAATCCAGCCCTTGGTTAGATTAGTAGCCTGTGCTCTAGTCTGGACAGTAGGGGTGAGGGGATTGACGAGACCCTCCAGGAGAGGGCAGGTGTTGAGAGAGAAGTATGAGGGTTAGTAAGGTGGAAAAGGAAGATTTGGGGCTCTCATGCATGGGACAGTCCTTCAAGAAGGATCCAGAAGGCGCGTGATCCATCTCCATGGGTAGTCGCAGTCTGTGTAGTAGTGGTTCCCACAAGAAGCTGAGGACATGACTGTGAAGATACAAAGAGGCAGCAGCTCGTATAGATGGTGTTTGTAGAGGGAGGGGACAAGGGGGGTTAAAAGTTCGGTGGAAGCAGACTGGATAAGGACAGTATGGTCTCTTCATAGAGGACTGTTAATCTAGAGAGAGGGATCTGTTTTCCCAATAAATGCTTGGTGGAAGAGTATAAGAGGATCGTGTCACAGGGAAGAGTGAAGAAGAGAGAGAAAATGCCCCGAGTGCCTTCAGAGTTGTTAGAAAGGATTTTACCCATTGTTTGGAGAATCACGAATGTCCCTTAATGTGTGCCGAGCTTGATCCTTGGGTAGGAGGTACTTTGCTTGTATTGTTAGTCCCGCACCTTCCCTGACTGTTCCAGATGCTAAGAAGGATTGCTCTTCCAGGAGTGTTGTGCTGTAACATATGGAAGAGCTAGGAGTTGAGGGGAAGAGGCTTGGAGTAGAGCAGCCCTCTCAGCTTCTGTGTCTGCCTCATGGTTACCCTGAATGAGGGGATCACATCCCACGTGATGCCCCATAAATGAATGACAATAGCTGCCTTGGAGAAGCTTAAGGATTAAGGGAGCTTTGATTATGGGGAGCCCTTCGTGGTGAGGAACCCCCTCTCTTCCCAGATCTCAGCATGAGAGTGAAGGATATGGGAGGCATATTTGGAGTCGGTGTAAGTGTTTGCCTCTTGTCCTGCAGCTAAGACCAGGGCTCGAGTAAGGGCAATTACTTCTGCCTTTTGGGAGGTGGTTCCTCTTGGAAGGGGGTTAGATTCTGTGACCTCCTCAAGAGAAACCACCACATATCCTGCCACCCTCTTTCCGTCCTGAGAGGAGCCACCATCAATAAACCAGTTATGAGAAGCCTTAGGCAAGGGATGGTGTGAAATGTTAGCGAGGTACGGTGTTTTGAAATCTAAAATTTCCTCGCGGAATGTAAGGTTTCCTGTCTGGGATGGGTGAAAAGGTAGCCAGGTAGAGTCGGGCGGGGGCCTCTGGCTAAATGTATGTTGGGTGACGTGATAAAAGCCAGATAAAGCTCCTGTCTACCAGAGGGAGAAAGACTTTGAATGGCTTTATATGAGAGAAGGTCCGGGGGTTATATGTGGAATAGACTCTGGTACACTGTCCGAAGGTGAGTTTTTTTGCTCTCGAATGTTAGGAGGGCAGCTGCGGCTGGGGCTCTCAGACAGGCTGGCCATCCCCTGACCGTGGCATCTACCTGCTTTGAAAGGTAGGCAACAACTTGACTATCTGGTCCCTTATCGTGTCCCAACAGACCAAGTGCTCTTCCTTCTCTTTCTCTTGTAGAGTTTGAAGGGTTGTGATAAGTCAGGAAGGGAGCAAATAGGGGCGGAGATAAGGGCCTGCTGTAATTTATGGAAGGGAGCTGTAATAGTGACAGCAGGGTCCATTGGCTCCGTTAGAGCCCTTTTGTGGTTTGGTATAAGGGATGGACCAAAAGCCTGAAGTTGGGGATCCAGATATGGAGGAATTCCGCAAGGTCAAGGTAAGATAGGAGTTCCTGTTAGGAAGTGAGAAGAGAGAGAGAGGCAGTGAGCTGTTTTCTGTCCACAGTGATAGCACGATGTTGGGGCTGGGTGAGGTGGGGGTAGGTGGGTGGGTGATAGAGAGTCCGAGATATTTGACCTGGGGCAGAAAGTTGAGCTTTGGTGAGAGAGACCCGATATCCTTTGTTGGCCAGGTGATTTAAAAGTGTTGCCGTGAGTTGAAAAGAAGTGTCATGAGATGGGCTACAGAATAAGAGGTCATCTACTTGTTGAAGGAGGGTACTGGGGATGAGATCAAGAGTGGTGAGATCAGAAGCTAGGGCCTGTCTGGAAAACCCCGGGGAAGGACTATCCAGGTAAGCTGACTTGATTGGTAGGTGTCGGGATCTGTCCAGGTGAAGGTGGAAAGGTCCCAAGAGTCTGGGTGTAAAGGGATAGGAAAGAAGGCATCCTTCAGATCGAGTACCATGAAGTGGCAGGTATCTGGGGGAATAAGGGGTAGGATGGTGTAGGGGTTAGGAACCACAGGGTGAGTTGTAAGGACTGCCTGGTTTTTAATGGGGAGATCCTGGGCGAGGCAGTAAGGGCCTTCTGACTTTTTTACTGGTAGGATTAAAGTGTTCAGTGGGGAATGAGTGGGTTAGAGTAAGTTAGGAGAAAGAAGGTGGAGGCACCTTCTACTTTCAAGGGACAAAGGATATTGGGGTTGGCAGGGGTCTGTGGATGGGTCTTTTAACTTAATTTGAATGGGAGCATGCTGTCGAGCTGTGGAAGGGGTGGAGGTGTCCCATTCTTGGGCGAAACAGCGGAGTCTGGGAGAGGTGGTTTCTCAGGTTCTGGAGGAGTGAGAAGGAGGAGGAGGGGTTGGTGATGGAGGTAGGTGTGAGAAATGTAAGGGAGCCTCTGAATTTAGGTTGAATATCTCCCAAGAATTGGGGTTGGGCACCTGGGTAGTATCAGAATGAATGGCTGAAGGGTGTTCGTGATGAGGTGCAGTTTAGAGTGGGTGTCGTTAAGCATTTGGAGAGTAGGCCGTCAGTCCCCACAATAGAGACCTGAGGGGGGTGCGTGGGGCCTGTAAATTCAGGTAATGCCAGGTAAATGGCCCATATGTCGATAAAGAGATCAGCTCACCTGCAACCCGCAGAGTTTCCTGAGCCTCCAGTGGAGGGATAGGTGTGGGGGCTGAGGGGCCCGGGCACCCTCAGTCTCCTGTGGTCAGGCCAAGGAGGCTCGGCAGGTTGAGGTTTGATGATTCTGGTCTCTCCACAGGGAGGGATGTGGCCCTTCCTCGAGCGCATTGGTCACAGCCAGCCTTCCACTTGGCCTTTCCTGCCACACTGTGGACAAGGGCCTGGGGGAGAGCGAGGGTCAGGGCAGGCCTTGGCCCAGTGGCCTGCTTGCTGCACCTGTAACATGGGCCTGGAGGGGCCTTACAGTTGTTGTCCTTGTGAGGGAGCCTGTATTTTTGGGAGCCCTGAATGGCAGTTGCTAGCGTTTGGTGTTTAGCCTGATTTTGGCTTTCAGTCTCTTCACCCCAATTATTAAAGACTTTGAAGGCGAGGCTCAAGCGATCCCATTGTGGGGTTTGAGGGCCCTCCTCCCACTTGTGTAGTTTGTGCCTTGTGTCAGGTGCAGATTGAGTGATGGAGTGTTTAAGAAAGTCATCCTTCTACTCAAGAAGGGTCTAAATTTATATATTTTTGGAGAGCCTCTGTGAAGTGAGAAAGAAAGAGGACAGGCTTTTCATCTGAGCCGTGATGAATTTCCTTCGGTTTTTCATAGTTAACAGCTCTGTATGTCACTTTTCGGAGCCCTGCTATGAGGCAGGTTGCTCTGTGACTCAGTGTCTTCGGCTTTGGGAGGTGGGGGGGAATGTACATGATCGTCCCAGTTTGGGTCCTGTTTGGGGGCTGCTGCCCCGACTGGCTGGTGGTTATCTTGCCACTGGAGGTGGTCAGCGTGGGCCTGAGCGGCTAACCAGACCCTTTCTTTTCCTTCTGGGAGAGGGTGGAGGATGAGATGATATAGACTTCATGCCAGGTAAGGTCATAGGACTGGGTGAGATATTCGGATTCCTTAATGGAGGTGGAGGGGTCAGAAGAGAAGGAGCCGTCTCTTTCCACTTTGAAAGAGGTCGGACCTGGAGAAGGGGACATGGACCCGGATAACCCCTTCAGCTCCTGCAGCTTCTGGTGAAGGTGGTAAAGGAGCCGGTTGGGAGGTGTCTTTGGAGGCAGGAGGTCGGGTCCGGGACCGGGTATGAGGAGGGGAGAAAAAAGGGGTTAGGATCTGGATTAGGATCAGGAGGAGCTGAGGAAGCTGAGGGTGGAAGGGAGGAAGATGGTGAGCTGGTGGGAGAGCTGGCGGCTCAGAGGGGGTTATACGGGGAGGATGATGACCTGCAGGATCAAAGGATGAGGTATCAGAGGGAGGCAGCTGTGAATCTTTTGAATGAAGGAGAAGACTTTGAAGTGGGGCCAGAAGGGCAGAAGGAGGGTCGGGAGCAGAGGGTAAAGAAGGCAACTTCAGGCCACTTGCTGTTACAGTGACAAAAGTTATCAAGGTCATGTAAGCTATTAAAATCGAAAGTGCTGTTTTGGGGCCATTGAGACCAAGCGGTATTAAAAACTTAAGACGCTTGGACCTAATGTCTCCTCTTAGTCCAAGAGTATCTGAATTTCCTAAGAGGCGTGTTCCTGGAGGAGTGGAGGAAGTTATTCCCCATGATGAGAAGGAAAAAGAGGACTAAGAGGGGATGGAGGATCAGTAAGGGACCACCTTTGGGAGTGCCACTCCTCAGGCTGGGCATCTGCCAGGTCTGAGTAGTAGACCTGAGAGAGAGAGAGGTGGTCCTCTGATGTGGGCATCCCCAGATCAGAGGAACTGGGACCGAGTGGATGTGGAGTCTTCTGACCTAGTGCTAGGTTTGTCTGAGAGGGTTGCACCCTGATGTGTCAGAAGAACTGGGGCCCAGGGGCCATGCTGACAGAAGACCCGGAAAGGTGGCAATTACTCCCCCTAGAATTAGGAAGCTGGTGTTGGATGCAGAGTCAGTAATAGAAAGGCAAAGTTCTGATTCACCGTTCCTCCCTGGCTGGGTTCAAGAGGGTTTGGAGGGGAAAGAGCCTAAGTCAGAGAACAAACCTGGGTGGGATCCAGAGGTTAGCCACTGCCTGCTGCTCACTGGGTTGCAAACTGAGGGATTTGGGGCCCCGATGACTGGCTCCCTATTCCCTCGCCATTCCCTCCCAGGCTTCAGCACCAGATGTTAGGTTTGCAAAGGGAGGAACTCGAAAGGCCAAGTGAGTAAAGCAAGAGAGACTTATTAAGGCATCCGAGGCAGATGGACTGAGCTCAAGATGGTGCCAGTGATTGATTGGAGGTGTTAGGCTTATAATGGATCTGTGCTGGGGGTTTATGGCGGGAACTTAGAGTGGGAACAATGAAGAAGGAGGATGGGGGAAGGTCAAGGGAGGGGTAAGGGGTCGAGTCCCATGACACAGGGCAATTAATTATTATAGGTGGTTAATCTATGCAGGCAGTTGTTTTCTGCTGACTATTGTTTCTTGCTGCCCAATTTGAGCTTCCACATTCTGGGAGAGGGTGTAAATTTTGCACGGGCCCTACCCATGTCCACAGCAGGTCTCCAAGGTGAACAGCCACCTTCCGTGCAGTGTGTGTGTGGGGGGGGTGGTTCCTGTCACCATTTTCCTGGGAACCTATCAACTATGACACCAAAAGCACAAGCAACAGAAGATAACATAGATATTGGAATTCATCAAAATTAAAAGCTTTTGTGCATCAGAGGACATTACCAAGAAAGTAAAACCTGTAAATGGGAGAAAAATATTTGCAAATTATATTTGATAAGGGTCTGCTATCAGAATATATAAAGAACTCATACAACTCAACAATAAAAAAGCAACTGAAAATTGAGTAGAAGACATCAATAGACACTTCTCCAAAAGGAGTTTTATAAATGGCCAATAAGCACATGGAAAGATTCAACTTTACTGGTCGTTAAGAAAATGCAGGAGTTCCTATTTTAGCACAGCGGAAAGGAACCCAACTAGTATCTACGAGGACACTGGTTCGATCCCTGGCCCCACTCAGTGGGTCAAGGATCTGGTGTTGCCATAAGCTGTGGTGTAGGTCACAGATGTGGCTTGGATCCCAAGTTGCTGTGGCTGTGGTGCAGGCTGGCGGCTACAGCTCCCATTCAGCCTCTAGCCTGGGAACTTCCATATGCCGTGGGTGTGACACTAAAAAGCAAAAGAAAAGAAGAAAATGCAAATCATTTGGTGTTCCCACTGTGGCACAGGTGAGGGTTCAATCCCAGGCCCGTTGCAGTGGATTAAGGACCTGGCATTGCTGCAGCTGTGGTGTAGGTCACAGCTATGGCTTGGATTCAGTCCCTGGCCCAGGAATCTCAATATGCTGTGGGGTAGCCATTTAAATTCAAATCAAAATTGCAGTGAGATACTATTTTACCAGATCCAACAGATTGGCCATAATCAAAAAATTGGAAGACAAGAAGTGTTGACAAGGATGTAGAGAAATAGGAGTCCTTGTACATTGCTTGTGGGACTGTAAAATGGTGAAGCCCCTTTGAAAGAGTTTTGGAGTTCCTCAGAAATATGAAATAGAATTATCGTATGACCCAGCAATTCCACCCCTAGATAGATACCCAAAAGAATTGAAAATAGGTATTCAAACAAATACTTGTATGCATAACAGCACTATTCAGAGTAAACAAAAAATGGAAACAGCCCCAAGGTCTGTCATTGGATGAATGGATAAACAAGTTGTATGGGATGTGCATTTTAAGTGCTTTAATATTTCATCTGGGTGACATTTTAGTTGTTACATAATATTTTACACATAATGATTTTAAATTGTCACTAAATGTGAAGTTTATTGGAAATACATGTTAAGGATACAAATTTTTTAATGCCCTTTCGTTCCTGTATCTATCAATGAATGCTAAAGTGTTCAGCATCAATTCTATTCCTGTTTTATTTTTTTTACCTTAAATCCCACAACCATTGTTTATTATAAAGGTGAACCCTGATCTTCATGATGGGCTTATTGGTAGGATTTCTTTCTTTTTTTTTTTTTAATATATATTTTTAAATTTTCCCACTGTACAGCAAGGGGATCAAGTTATCCTTACATGTATACATTACAATTACATTTTTCCCCCAGCCTTTCTTCTGTTGCAACATGAGTATCTAGACAAAGTTCTCAATGCTACTCAGCAGGATCTCCTTGTAAATCTATTCTAAGTTGTGTCTGATAAGCCCAAGCTCCCGATCCCTCCCACTCCCTCCCCCTCCCATCAGGCAGCCACAAGTCTCTTCTCCAAGTCCATGATTTTCTTTTCTGAGGAGATGTTCATTTGTGCTGGATATTAGATTCCAGTTATAAGTGATATCATGTGGTATTTGTCTCTGTCTGGCTCATTTCACTCAGTATGAGATTCTCTAGTTCCATCCATGTTGCTGCAAATGGCATGATGTCATTCTTTTTTTATGGCTGAGTAGTATTCCATTGTGTATATATACCACCTCTTCTGAATCCAATCACCTGTCGATGGACATTTGGGTTGTTTCCATGTCCTGGCTATTGTGAATAGTGCTGCAATGAACATGCGGGTGCACGTGTCTCTTTTAAGTAGAGTTTTGTCGGGATAGATGCCCAAGAGTGGGACTGCGGGGTCATATGGAAGTTCTATGGATAGATTTCTAAGGTATCTGCAAACTGTTCTCCATAGTGGCTGTACCAGTTTCCATTCCCACCAACAGTGCAGGAGGGTTCCCTTTTCTCCACAGCCCCTCCAGCACTTGTTATTTGTGGATTTATTAATGATAGCCATTCTGACTGGTGTGGGGTGGTATCTCATGGTAGTTTTGATTTGCATTTCTCTTATAACCAGCGATGTTGAGCATTTTTTCATGTGTTTGTTGGCCATCTGTATATCTTCTTTGGAGAAATGTCTATTCAGGTCTTTTGCCCATTTGTCCATTGATTGATTGGCTTTTTTGCTGTTGGGTTGTATAAGTTGTTTATATATTCTAGAGATTAAGCCCTCGTCGGTTGCATCATTTGAAACTATTTTCTCCCATTCTGAAAGTTGTCTTTTTGTTTTCTTTTGGGTTTCCTTTGCTGTGCAAAAGCTTTTCAGTTTGATTAGGTCCCATGGGTTTATTTTTGCTCTAATTTCGATTGCTTTGGGAGACTGACCTGAGAAGATATTCATGATGTTGATGTCAGAGAGTGTTTTGCCTATGTTTTCTTCTAGGAGTTTGATGGTGTCCTGTCTGTCGTATATTTAAGTCTTTCAGCCATTTGGAGTTTATTTTTGTGCCTGGTGTGAGGGTGTGTTCTAGTTTCATTGCTTTGCATGCAGCTGTCCAGGTTTCCCAGCAATGCTTGCTGAATAGACTTTTTTTTCCCCGTTTTACGTTCTTGCCTCCCTTGTCAAAGCTTAATTGACCCTAGGTGTCAGGGTTTATTTCTGGGTTCTCTCTTCTGTTCCATTGGTCTGTCTGTCTGTTTTGATCCCAGTACCACACTGTTTTGATGACTGTGGCTTTGTAGTATTTCTTGAAGTCTGGGAGAGTTATGCCTCCTGCTTGGTTTTTTGGCGATTCTGGGTCTTTTGTGGTTCCATATAAATGTTTGGATTGTTTGTTCTAGTTCTGTGAAAAATGTCATGGGTCATTTGATAGGGATTGCATTGAATCTGTAGATTGCTTTGGGTAGTATGGCCATTTTTACAATATTGATTTTCCCAATCCAGGAACATGGAATATCTTTCCATTTCTTTACATCTTCTTTGATTTCTTATTAAATTTTTATAGTTCTCGGCATATAGGTCCTTTACCTCCTTGGTCAGGTGTATTCCGAGGTATTTGATTTTGTGAGGTGCAATTTTAAAAGGTATCGTATTTTTGTATTCCTTTTCTAATGTTTCATTGCCGGTATACAGAAATGCAACTGACTTCTGAATGTTCATCTTATATCCTGCTCCTTTGCTGAATTTATTAATCAGCTCAAGTAGTTTTGGGGTTGAGTCCTTAGGGTTTTCTGTGTATAGTATCATGTCATCTGCATACAGTGACAGTTTGATCTCTTCTCTTCCTATATGGATGCCTTTTATTTCTTTTGTTTGTCTACCTGCTGTGGCTAGGACTTCCACAACTATGTTGAAGAGCAGTGGTGAGAGTAGGCATCCCTGTCTTGTTCCAGATTTGAGTGAGAAGGCTTTCAGTTTTTCCCCATTGAGTATTATATTTGCTGTGGGTTTCTCATAAATGGCTTTGATTATATTCAGGAATGTTCCCTCTATACCCACTTTGGCGAGGGTCTTGATCATGAATGGATGTTGGACTTTGTCAAATGCTTTTTCTGTGTCTTTTGAGATGATCATATGATTTTTGACTTTTTTTTTTTTGTTAATGTGGTGTATGATGTTGATTGATTTTCGTATGTTGAACCATCCTTGTGAACCTGGGATGAGGTAGGATTTCTTATAGCAATTGGAGGTACCAGGGTCTCCACACTTTCGAATTTGCAGATACAGGGATCAGCTACTAGCAGTGTCCAGTCATAACTGGAAGAGGATGTTTTTGGCCTCCTCCTTAGAAGCCTATCCACATATATCTGGTAATAGGACACCAGGGCTTTGGAGGTGGGCTGATGGATTGCAAAAATCTGGGTGGGCTGTGTGGACACCCTTCTGATGGACACAGAGGTCCATGCCAGCTAATTGCTGCTTACCCAGTAGCAGAACTGGTGCCAGTAGCTTTTATTGCAGCCATGTTTCGCCTGAGCACAGTCAGCTCTTCTCTGGGGGTAACCCATTCACCTAATGAGACGGTTCCCCTATTTGTAGTGTGCCATGGCTATGGCCATCTTCTTTCATCCAGAGACCTGTACCAACTTGGCATGGCTGCAGGTGTAGAAAAGATCCTCATTGTGAGGCACCTCAACCAGAAGAAAGCCCTATTATATTTTCTTAGACTTAAGTGATGAGGAACATTGTTTTTTGGTTTGTTTGTTTTTGTTTTCTTTTTACAGCTTTTTTCTGTAATCTGCGGCATATGGAAGTTCTCAGGCTAGGGGTAGAATTGGAGCTGCAGCTGCCAGCCTACGTCACAGCCACAGCAACACTGGATCCGAGCTGCATCTGCAGCCTACACTGCAGCTTGCGGCAACTCCCCCAATCTACTGATCAAGGCCAGGGATCGAACCCACAACCTCATGGTTCCTAGTCCGAATCGTTTTCGGGAACTCCTGAAAAATCTTTATATACCTGCACGACACTGAACACTCTCAGATCTTGTATTAAGTGTTTCACATAACCTTCAGATAGGAATCTGATAGTTTGAGACTTCTGTGTACTGTGAATAAAAAAGATGAAAAAAAATTAGAATTTGGCCCTGAAGTTCGTTCTTTCAAAATGGGTTTATTTTCTTTCTAGATTGTGTCTGGAATAAATGTAGAATTAATTGAAAATTCTTAAAAATATGTGAATTGGGGGTATTGGCTTATTATAATTCCTTTTCTGAACTTTTTCCTAGGTCAATGAATGGTCATTGAAAATAAGAAAGGAAATGAGAGTTGTTGACAGGCAAATAAGAGGTAAATTATTTTTGTTTCCTAGTCTTTATCCTCTTGTTCAATTTTGGGTAAAATAGACTGCATCTACATTTATAAAACATAGCTTATATTATTTGTAGCTATCCTAATTATTTTGCTTTCTAATTAATATAAGAAAAACAGGATATAATGAACACAAAGAAACTTTACATTTTATAATAACTAAATCTTTCCTCTGACCCAGAATTTGGCTATTGATGGCGGCTGTATTCATTTATCTCTGATTTCCTAGAGACCAGTTTAGTGTTGGAAACAAAGCAGGTGCTCGTAGTCTGGGATAGATAGAAGAATGGCCTCCCAAAGATTTCCATGTCCTAATCCCCAGAACCTGTGGATGTGTTATCTTACATGGCAGAGGGAACTTAGAGATTTGGTTAAAGATCTTGAGGTGGGGAGATTATCCTGGGTTATCTCAGTGGACTAAGTGTAATCATAAGAGTACTTATAAGAAGGAGGCAAGATGTTGAGAAAAAAAATGAAAGAAAATGAGATATGACCACAGAACCAAATGATGTAATTTGAAGATGGAGGATGAAGCCACAAGCCAAAGAATGCAGTTGACCTCTAGAAAACTAGAAACAGCAAGGAAGTGGATTCTGCCCTAAAGCTTCCAGAGTGCAGCCTTTCCCTCCAACACCTCAGTTTTAGACTTTAGACCAGAATTAAAGAATAAATTTTTAGGAGTTCCCATTATGGTGCAGTAGTTAACGAATCTGACTAGGAACCATGAGGTTGCAGGTTTGATCCCTGCCCTTGCTCAGCGCATTGCCGTGCGCTGTGGTGTAGGTTGCAGACACGGCTCGGATCCCACGTTGCTGTGGCTGTGGCTGTGGCGTAGGCTGGTGGCTGCAGCTCCGATTTGACCCCTAGCCTGGGAACCTCCATATGCTGTGGGAGCGGCCCTAGAAAAGGCAAAAAGACAAATAAATAAATAAATAAATTTTTGTTGTTATAAGCCATAAAAAAAATAACTAAAGACTCGTCTTCCTACTTATGAAGAAATGGTTTCATGGAATTCAGTATGTATGTAAGGAATGCAGTGTTTGTTTTTGGTGGGTTTTTTTTTTTTTTTTTTAGGGCTGCACCCTGGGCATGTGGAGGTTCCCAGGCTAGGGGTATAATCAGAGCTACAGCTCCCAGCCTACACCACAGCCACAGCAACATCAGATCCGAGCTGCATTTGCAACCTACACCACAGCTCATGGCAAAGCCAGATCCTTAACCCACTGAGTGAGGCCAGGGATCGAACCTGCAACCTCATAGTTCCTAGTCGGATTGGGTTCTGCTGTGCCATGACGGGAACTCCAGGAATACAGTTCTTTCTTCTGTAGTTGTTTATCTTAACATGGCTGAAAATTGAGCAAAATGTATTTCTTTCTTTCTTTCTTCTTTTTTTTTGGGGGGGGCTCATTTTAGGGCGCACTTGCGGCATATGGAGGTTCCCAGGCTAGTGGTAGAATCGGAGCTGTAGCCACACTGTCACAGCAACAGGAGATCTGAGCCACATCTGTGACCTACCCCACAGCTCACAGCAACACCAGATCCTTAATCCACTTAGGGAGGCCAGGGATCAAACCTGCGTCCTCCTGGATCCTAGTCAAATTCGTTTCCACTGAGCCATGAAGGGAACTCCAAAATGTATTTCTACATAAAGTTGATTGTTTTTGAGTATTACTTAAAATTAGAGTGACTTATAGATAGTAATGTTGAAAATTTTTATGATTTTTAACACTTCTATGATTGGAGAAAAATTAATATCCTTTTAAAAAAGCATTAGAATACAGTATAGAGATAGAGGAATAAGAGGTACAAACAATTAGGAATAAAATAACTACAGGAGTTCCGTTGTGGCTCAGCAGTTAACAAATCTGACTAGCATCCATGAGGATGCAGGTTCAATCCCTGGCCTCACTCAATAGGTTAAGGATCTGGCGTTGCCGTGAGCTGTGGTGTAGGTTGCAGACTCAGCTTGCATCCTGAATTGCTCTGGCTCTTGCATAGGCTAGCTGCTACAGATCTGATTGGACCCCTAGCCTTGAACCTCCGTGTGCCCCAGGTATGGCCCAAAAAGACAAAAAAAAATTGTGAATCACCATTTTGTACACCTGTAACTTATATTGTAATAAAAATTTTTAAATAAAATATTTACAAATTAAATATTAAGAACAGGAGTTCTCTTCATGTTTCAGCAGTTAACGAACACTACTAGTAGTATCCATGAGGACACGGGTTCGATCCCTGGCCTTGCTCAGTGGGTTAAGGATCTAGCTTTGCCACGAGCTGTGGTGGTGTAGGTTGCAGACGTGGCTCAGATCTCACATTGCTGTGGCTGTGGCATAGGCTGGTGGCTGCATCTCCAATTGGACCCCTAGCCTGGTAGTTTCCATATGCTGCTGGTACAGCCTTAAACAAACAAAAAACAAAGAATTTGAGTTACTACATTTATATCCATGATGGAGTAATGGTTCTGGAGTTGAACTTGAACTCCCACTGTAAATAAAGAAAAAACTGGACAGAAGCTATGAAACATCTTTTTTCAAACATTGGATAATTATCTGTGGAGGACTTTGCTAACTGAGAGAAGGGAAAGAAAAGGACAGAGCCCTAATATGTTCCTTGTTTTTCTGCCTGGAGAAGCTTTCTGGGTCACAGCATGTGGAAAGCTATTCCAAGGAGAGCGTGGTGGTCTCACTGAATTGAGGAGACAGGTTCAGGGAGGCTGCAGCGGCTGGAATTTGTGGAGCAGAATAGCAGAACAAGGGCAGTATCCAGAGCAAGAGCACTAAATATCTGCATGGGGTCCCATTCAGTCTTTAGATGAGTACTGAACTCTGGATACCTAGAATGAGATTTCAGGAGGCTGGGCAAAGAACAATTACTGGAAATAGAACAATTACTAGGAAGCTATAAGCTAAAGAGTTCCCAGAGCTAACAAAGGATTGAGAGGTGGTAGAGTTCTGACCAGACCCAGAAAAGAGACTTTGTTGAATGTCTGGGACCCCAGAAGGGTCATGCCTGATTTTCAGGTGAAAGTAATCCTAAATAAAGGCTACCATAAGCCTATACCAACAAAGCTTAAAAAGAAATCTTCAAACTGAGTTGCCAAAATAAGCTGAACACTTTATAGAGGAAGACCAAAAAATACAGACATCCAAAAATGAAGCATTTCAAGTGTCCAGCATCCTATGAGAAATTACTAGTAAGAAGCAAGAAAGTTATGACACAAAATCAAGAGAAAAATCAGGAAATAGGAGTTCCCATCGTGGCTCAGTGGTGAAGGAACCCGAGTAGTATCTATGAGGACACAGTTTTGATCCCTGGCCTCGCTCAGTGAGTTAAAGGGCGTTGCTGTGAGCTATGGTATAGGTCACAGACACAGTACGAAGCCCACATTGCTGTGGCTGTGGCATAGGCCAGCAGCCATAGCTCTTATTCGATCCCTTGCCTGGGAACTTCCATATGCCATGGGTGTGGCCTGGGAACTTCCATATGCCCTGGGTGTGGCCCTAAAAAGATAAAAAAATAATAATAATACTAAATGAATTCAGTAGCAAGATACAAAACAAAAACCAATTGCATTATTCTATATGCTAACATTGAACAGTAGGAAAAGGAAATTAAAATAGTGCCTTTTAAAATAGTACTAAAAATAAGATAAAATATTTAAGAATTAACTAGCCAAGGAGAAAGAGTTGTACAATGAAAACTATAAAACATTGCTGAAGGAAAGACACAAACACATGGAAGGACATCCTATATTCTTGGATCGGAGTATTTAATATTGTTGATACACTTTGAAATTAAAGTATAGTTTAATTACAATGCTCTGTCGATTTCTGCTGTATGGCAGGGTGACCCAGTCACACACATACATTCTCGTTCTCATATTCTAGTCCATCGTGTTCTATCCCAAGAGATTGGATATAGTTTCCTGTGCTGTACAGCAGGACCTCATTACTTATCCATTCTAAATGTAATAATTTGCATCTACTAACCCCAAACTCCCAGTCCATCCACTCCCTCCCCACTTCCTCCTCCTTCTTGGCAACCACAGGTCTGTTCTCTGTGACTGTGAATCTGTTTCTGTTTTGTAGATAAGTTCGTTTATGCCATATTTTAAATGATATCATATAGTATAATTTCTTTCTTCACTTAGTAGGAGAATCTTTAAGTTACAGCCATGTTGCTGCAAATGGCATTATTTTGTTCTTTTTTATGACTGAGTATACTTAATAGTGAAGATGTCATAGCACCTTGTGTGATCTACAGATTTATTACAACCCCTATGAAAATCTTAATAATCTTTTTTGTATAAATGGAAAAAATTATCTTATTTCATATGGAATCTCAAGGGACTTCAGAGAGCCAAAGCAATCTTGAAAAAACAATAGCTGCAGCAAAATTGGAGAGTCATGCATCTCTGTTTCAAAACTTAATAGATAAATACAGACCACTCCATCCAAAAGCAGCAAAGTACATATTCTTTTCAAGTGCACATGTGACATTCTCAAGGATAAATCACATGGTAGGCCACAAAACAAGATAAAAAAAAATCACCCATCTTTTCTAGCCACAATGCTATGAGAATGCAATGCTATGAGAAATAAACTATAAGGGGGGGAAAAAAAACCCTGCAAAACATAACAAACACATGGAGACTAAACAGTGTGCTATGAAAAAGCTGTGGGTTATTGAAAACTCAAAGAGGATATCAGAAAATACCTGCAGACAAATGAAAATGGAAACACAACAATGACAAAAAAAAAAAATGATAAAGAGGAATTTAAAACCGACACCACAGAACTACAGAGAATTATAGCAGAGTACTATGGACAACTTAAAAAGAAATTGGTAAATTCTTAGAAATGTACAGTCTTCCAAGACTGAATCAGGAAGAAATAGAAAACATAAACAGACCAATTACTGGTGATGAAAACTGAAGCAGTAATAAAACAACTCCCAACAAATAAAAGTTCGGGATCAGACAGTTTTGTGGTTGAATGCTACCAAGTATCCAAAGTAGAGTGCGCATCTACCCTTCTCAATCTATTTCAACAATTTGAAGAGGAAAAAACATTTCCAAACTCATTCTAAGAGGCCAGCGTCAACCTAATATCCAAAGCAGAAAAAGATATCCTAGAAAAGAAAACTAAAGGCCAATATTACTGATGAATATAGATGCAAAATTTCTCAACAAATTTAGCAAACCAGAGTTCCTGTTATGGCTCAGTGGAAACAAACCTGACTAGTATCTGTGAGGATGCAGGTTCGATCCCTGGCCACACTCATTTGATTAAGGATCCAGTGTTGCTGTGAGCTGTAGTGTAGGTTGCAGATGCGGCTCAGATCCCTCACTGCTGTGGCTGTGGCTGGCAATTGTAGCATTGATTAGACCCCTAGCCTGGGAACTTTCATATGCTGCAACTGTGCCCCCCCCCAAAAAAAAAATTGGCAAACCAAATTCAGCAATACATTTCAAAGGATCATGGATTAACCTATAGGCTGTTATGCCAAGTGAAATAAGACAGAAAGAAAATACCATATGATTTCACTTATATGTAGAATCTATAAAACAAATCAGCATAACAAAACAATTATTGATACAGAGAACAAACAGGTGGTCACCTGGGGGGATGAGTGAGATAGGGAGATTAAGAGGCACAAACTCCCAGTTTCAAAATAGATGAGTCACATGCATGAAATGTACAGAGTGGGAATATAGTCAATAATAATAGGAGTTCCCGTTGTGGCTCAGTGGTTAACGAATCTGACTAGCACCCATGAGGACACAGGCTCAATCCCTGACCTTGCTCAGTGTGTTAAGAATCTGGCGTTGTCTTGAGCTGTGGTGTAGGTTGCAGATGCGGCTTGGATCCTGCGTTGCTGTGGCTGTGGTGTAGGCTGACAGGTACAGCTCAGATTAGACCCCCAGCCTGGGAATCTCATATGCCACAAGTGCAGCCCTAAAAGAAATAAAAATAATATCTTTGTACAGTGACAGACAGTAACTAATGATCACCTTGAGGTGATTGTTTTGTAATA
The DNA here is from genome assembly GCF_016906955.1 of Phacochoerus africanus. Taxonomy (NCBI): domain Eukaryota; kingdom Metazoa; phylum Chordata; class Mammalia; order Artiodactyla; family Suidae; genus Phacochoerus; species Phacochoerus africanus. The sequence goes on from NC_062548.1 coordinate 62,643,352, forward strand.
TCAAACCACTGTGATGTGTACCAGAACTATCATAGGTCAATTACAGTTCAAACAAACCACAAATTCATAGAAAAAGAAATCAGTCTTATGGTCACCAGAGGTGGGGTTTACCAGGAGTGGGAATTGGATGAAGGTGGTTGAAAGGTAGAAACTTCCAGTATAAGATAAATAAATACTAACAATGTAATATATGAGAATAAATATAATTAACTATGTTATATATGCTATGTTATATGTGAAAGTTGTTAAGAGAGTAAATCCTAAGAGTTCTTATCACCGGGATGAAATACTATTCTGTGTCACCTTTTATTCTGTATATGAGAAGATGAATGTTCACTAAACTTTGATCATCATTTCATGGTGTATGTAAGTCATCATGCTGTATACCTTAACATTTATTCAGTGCTGTATGTTAATTATATCTCAAAAAAAAAAAAAAAAACCTGTAAGAAAAAGTCTTTCTACAAAACTGCCTAAATAAAACCATTATGCTACTGCCATGAAGACAGTCATAAAGACCAATGAAAGAGAGTAGAGCACCCAGAAATAAACCCTCACACATTACGGTCCAGTGATTTCCAACAGGGTGCCAAGACCATTCAATGAGGAGAAGGTGGCCTTTTCAACAAATGGTGCTGTATAAACTGGATTTCCACATGCAAAAGGATGACCAGACCCTTACCTAAAACCATATATGGAAATTAATTAAAAAATGGATGAGTTCCTGTTGTGGCACAGTGGTTAACGAATCCAACTAGGAACTATGAGGTTGCAGGTTCGATCCCTGGCCTTGCTCAGTGGGTTAAAGATCCAGCGTTGACGTGAGCTGTGGTGTGGGTTGCAAATGCAGCTCGGATCTGGCGTTGCTGTGGCTCTGGCATATGCCGACGGCTACAGCTCCGATTAGACCCCTAGCCTAGGAACCTCCATGTGCCGCAGGAAGCAGCTGTAGAAAAGGCAAAAAGACAAAAAAAAAAAAATCAGATAGGAGTTCCCGTGGTGGCTCATTGGTTAATGAATCTGACTAGGAACCATGGAGTTGCAGGTTCAAACCCTGGCCTTGCTCAGTGGGTTAAGGATCCAGCATTGCCATGAGCTGTGGTGTAGGTTGCAGATGCGGCTCAGATCCCAAGTTGCTGTAGCTGTGGCGTAGGCTGGCGGCTGCAGCTCCGATTAGACTGGGAACCTCCATGCGCCGTGGGTGCCAAACCAGACCAGACCAAAAAAAAAAATAGATCAGAGACCTAAATGGAAAACATAAACTAGAAAACCCCTAGGCAAGAAGTTCCTGTCATGGTGCAGTGGTTAACAAATCCGACTAGGAACCATGAGGTTTCGGGTTTGATCCCTGCCCTTGCTCAGTGGGTCAAGGATCCGGCGTTGCCATGAGCTGTGGTGTGAGTCGCGGCCACGGCTTGGATCCCGATGTTGCTGTGGCTCTGGTATGGGCCGGTGGCTACAGCTCCGATTCAACCCTTAGCCTGGGAAACTCCACATGCCCCAGGAGTGGCCCAAGAAATGGCAAAAAAAAAGACCAAAAGAAAACCCCTAGGCAAAAAAAAGGACAAAAGCTTCGTGACTTTGAATTTGGCAGCGATTTCTTGGATATGACCGTAAAGCCACAAGCAACAAAAATGTCTAATAGACAACGTAGACTTCATGAAAATTAAAAATGTTCTCAAAGGCACAGTAAAAAGAACAGGGTAAAAAGGCAACCCATAAATTGGGAGAAAATATTTGCCTGTCATGTATCTGATAAAGAATATCTAGAATATATATAGAATTGTAAACTCCTAAAACTCAGCAACTTAAAGCCCTATTCAAAACCGGTCAAAGGATTTGAATAGACTTTCAAGTCTACAGAATACTTCTTCAAAGAAGGTATTCCAGTGGTCAGTAAACATAAAAAGATGCTCAACATCACCGATGATTAGAGAAATACAAATCAAAATCACAGTGACCTTATACCCCTTAGGATATCTGCTGTCAATCCAAACAAAACAAAACATAACACATGTTGGCAAAGGACGTAGAGAAATCAGAAGCACTGATCACTGTTGGTAGGAATGTAAAATGGTGCGTGGAACACAGATGACTGTTCCTCAGAAAGTTAAAGAGAATTACCATGTGATCCAGCAATTGAGTATTGCTACAGGCTGAATGTTTGTGTCCCTCCCAAATTCATGTGTTGAAGCCCACACCTTCAATGTGAAGGCATTTTGGGGTGGAGGGGAGAGCTTTTAGGAGGTGATCAGGCCATGAAGGTGGAGCCTCGTGAACAAGATTAGTGCTCTGATCAGAAAAGACACAGTCAAGATCATCTCTGTCCTCCCTGCAAGAGGGGACAGCAGGAAGGCCTCCATCTGCAGAGGAAAGGCTTTCATCAGGAACTGAATTTGCCAGCACCTTGATCTTGGACTTCCCAGCTTCCAGAACGGTGTGAAATAAATTCCTGTTTTTTAAGCCACCTAATATATGGTATTCTTATTTTAGCAACCTGACTGATCTAATACAGATATTGGTACCAAGAAAAAGGGTGCTGTTGTAACAAACACATAAAATACAGAAGCAGCTTTGAAATTAGCTTCATGGGTAGAGGCTAGAAGAGTTTTAAGGTGCATGCTAGCAAGAGCCTCCTTTGCCCAGAATGGTCCTTTAAGGGTGATTCTGGTGAGGACTTGAGGAAAAAAAAAGGAGAGCTGGAGAGAAAGCCTCCATTTTCTCAGAGAACACATAATTAACCATGTTACATGATGCTGGAAGCAATATGGACAGTAAAGGCCATTCTGATGAGATCTCAGCTGGAAATGAGGGACATGCTAATGGAGTGTGGCAAAGGCAATTCTTGATAAAGTGGCAAAGAACTTGGCCGAACTGTGTTCGGGGTCTAATATTTTGTGGAAGTTAGAACTTGCAAGCAATGAAATTGTATATATATGTTTAGCTGAGGAGATTTCTAAGCAAAGTATTGGAGGATTGGCTTGTTTCTTTCTGACTACTTAGAGTAAAATGCAAGGAGAGAGAATTGAATTGAGGAAGAAATTGTTATGCAAAATGGAACCAGAATTTAGAAGATTTGGAATAATTTCAGTTTGTCCATATTGCAAAAAAAATGAGAACACATGTTCAGAAGAAGACACCAAGTACCTGGCTGACCTGTGTGACTGACCATTTGATCAGGAAATTAGTACGGTGTATCCCCTGGACTTTTATCAGCTACCCCAGCAGGGTCACTGCCCATCTGAACTGAAGGAGATGGATCCAGGTCAAAATCAAGGAAGCCTGTGGGACGTCTTAGATTTGACAGGACAGGACAATAAAACTTAGGCTTTGGACTTGCCGCATTCTTCAAGGAAAGGAAAGAGTATCCCCAAATCTGATTCAGACATCATCACGGCCATTACATCAGTTCCAAATTTCGTGTGTCAAAGTCCTAATCCTAGTGTGATAGTATTTGGAGGTGGGGCCTTTGTGCAGTAATTAGGTCATGAGGGTGGAGCCCTTATGAATGAGATTAGTACCCTACTAAGAGGAGCCACACGAGATGAACTCTGCCTCTGCCATGTGAAGATACAGCAAGAAGGCATCCACTTGCAAACCAGAAAGTGGGTTCCCACCCAGAACCTTGATCTTGGACTTCCCAGCCTTCAGAACTGTGAGAAATAAATTTGAGCCACACAGTCTGTGGTAATATAGGTATATATACAAATGATTTGAAAGCAGGGACTCAAAAAGATACTTGCTTATTACTCTTCTCCGTAGCAGCATTATTCACAATAGTTAAAAATTGTAAAAGGAACCCAGGTGTCCATCAGTGGCCAAATGGATAAACAAAACTTGGTATATACACATGATGGAATATTCAGCCTTTACAAGGTAGGGCATTCTGACACCTGCTGCAATGTGGCTGAACCTGGAAGACTGTATGCTAAGTGAAAGAAACCAGTCACACACACACAAAAATTCTGTGGGATTCTTTTTATATAAGGCACCTAGAGCAGTCAACTTCATAAAGACAGGAAGTAGCATGGTATTTGCCAGGGGCTGATGGGAGGAGGGAATAGGGAATTATTATTTAATGGGTTTGAGTTTCAGGTTTTGTTTTTTGTTTTTTTGTTTTTTTTGGTCTTTTGTCTTCTTAGGGCCACACCCAAGGCATATGGAGGTTCCCAGGCTAGGGGTCTAATGGGAGCTACAGCTGCTGGCCTACACCACAGTCGCAGCCACGCCAGATCCAAGCCTCGAGTGCAACCTACACCACAGCTCATGGCAACACCAGGTCTTTAACCCACTGAGCGAGGCTGGGGATCAAACCTGCGTCCTCACGGATGCTAGTCAGATACGTTTCCACTGAGCCCCAGCTGGTACTCCTTTCAGCTTTGAAAGCCATAAAAAGTTCTGGAGAGTTCAGAGGGTGGTGATGGTTCACAACAATATGAATGTACTTGATCCTGCTGAACTGTGCACTTCAGAATGGTTAGAATGGTAATTTTTATGTCATATATATTTTACCACAGTAGAAAGAAAATCTCTACTCTTCACAAGACACATAACATAGATATATCCTACCTCTAGTTGAAGTTATTATCCTACTTTTAATATGTTCAGGTTTTTGGTAAGTTGCAGGGTTTTTAAATCATTAATGAATGTACTGAGATTGTACCCCTATAATTGTGAGAATACTACTTATTGATTATTAGAACAAACTCTGGAATGCATGTACAGTATTTTTGAAGTTCCTTGGTACCAGTACAAACAAGTGTTAGAATAAGCTTTTGCAAAAGCTGTTTTGAAATTTTGTCTGGTGAACTAGGATCTACTTTTCTATTTACTCTTATACTGCTTTTAATGATGTTTCTGGCCATAATGAATAGCCACCACTTTATTTTTATTTTGTTTGTATTCTCCTACCTGGTTTCTTATTTAATAGACACATTTAGATCACAATAAGAACAGATTTCAGGAGATCCTGCCGTGGCCCAGTGGGATCGACAGCATCTCTGCAGCACTGGGACACAGGTTCGATCCCTGGCCTGGAGCAGTGGGTTAAGGATCGATCATTGCCACAGCTGCAGTGTAGGTCACAACTGCGGCTCGGATATGATCCCTGGGCAGGGAAATCCATATGCCACAAGGCAGCCAAAAAAAGAAAACAAACAGATTTCAGTACCAGTAAGTTTCCTGGTCTACCCTTAATTTTTTTTGTGTGTTTTGTGTTACATGCTAAACTTAGATATCCAAAGAGAAGAAGAAAAAGTGAAACGATCTGTAAAAGATGCTGCCAAGAAGGGTCAGAAGGATGTCTGTGTGGTTCTGGCCAAGGAGATGATCCGGTCGAGAAAGGCCGTGAGCAAGCTCTATGCATCCAAAGCGCACATGAACTCCGTGCTCATGGGGATGAAGAACCAGCTGGGTAAGATGCTCATCAGCACTAGTGCCCTTGCTGTTGTTTACAACACTGGTTTCCTTGAGGAGGAAGAATGGTCTCAACTCTGGTTTTTATTTTTTGCATTGTCTTAGTTGGGGTGTTATAAAAATGCCAAATATACTTAATTACTTTCATTTTTATTTTATTGTTATTCATTTTCCTTTGCCAGTGTTGTTGAAGTAATGGAAAAAAAAAAATCTGTCTAGGGAGTTCCCATCATGGAACAGCGGAAATGAATCCAACTATCATCCGTGAGGATTCGGGTTCGATCCCTAGCCTTGCTCAGTGGGTTAAGATCCGGCTTTGCCGTGACCTGTGGTGTAGGTCGCAGACACAGCTCAGATCTGGCATTGCTGTGGCTGTGATATAGGCCAGCAGCTGTAGCTCCAGTTTGACCCCTAGCCTGAGAACCTGCATATGCCGTGGGTGCCCCTAAAAAGCAAAAAAAAAAAAACTGTCTAAATGTGCTTCAGACTGTATTTCCTTACGTGAACAGTGTTGTAAACTGACCTGAGAGTTGATGAGTCACAGGAATAAAAAGGGCCCCCCCCAATGTTTTTAATAAAATAAAATAAAAATGTTAGGAAATAAGAAGTTGACTCACACCTTAGAGGGAAGATGAAGAGGGTTTCCTCTGCCCTAGGCTCAGAGCCACCCCCCGCACGATTTTAATGATCTAAATTTGGCTTTCACTCACTTCCTTTTCTGCCTCATCTCTGGCTCTCAACCTAATGCTTTCTTATGTCTTAGGAACCTGCAGGCTCTGTGTTGGGTGGTCGGTATACGTGTGAACTATCAATTTAATTTTTTAAGATTCTTTATAATATTTAAAAGTAATCGTAATTTAGTTAACCTCTCAGTGTCCAGTATAATACCATTTATCATCTTTCACAGGCATCTGTCTCCATGCTACTGGCAGCTTGAGGTGTAGGTTAAATTTTACATCCAGTGGTTTCTTTTCTTACTCAAATTTCTGTTAAATGAAGAAATCTTAACTCAGAATTATAGTTCTTTGAGAATGGCAACAAATGACTGTCAGATCATTAGACTCAGGAACTACAGGGAAATATTTCACTAAAGAATATATTCAACTGTTAGGTACTATGCTGATGCATCACGCTCAAAAGTTAGAAGACTTGGAGTTCCTTTTGTGGCTCAGTGAGTTAAGAACCTGACTAGAATCCATGAGGATGTGGGTTCAATCCCTGGCCTCACTCAGTGGGTTAAGGATCTGGCATTGCCCCAAGTTTGGCATAGGTTGCAGGTGTGACTTAGATCTGCTGTGGCTGTGGCTGGCAGCTGTAGCTCTGAATCGAACCCTAGCCCTGGGACTTTCCATATGCCACAGGTGTGGCCCTATAAAGAAAGAAAGAAAAAAAAAAAAAAGATAACATGACTGTTTCATTTCAGAAGCCAGTACCAAATGAGTACCTGATCTATTATTTGGTTGTATTTGGCTCTGAAAGTATTCCTTTACGTTCAGTTTTAACATTTGGTTTCTCCTTCAAATCTGAATGAGAGCCTTGCTGGGTAAAGTCATCTTGGTTGGAGGTTTTTTCCTTTCATCACGTTTAGTATATCATGCCACTCCCTTCTGGCCTGCAGAGTTTCTGCTGAAAAATCTGCTGATAACCTTATCGGGGTTCCCTTGTATGTTATTTGTTTCTTTTCCCTAGCTGCTTTCAAGATTTTCTCTGTCTTTAATTTTGGTCAGTTTGATTAATATGTGTCTCAGTGTATTCCTCCTTGGTTTTATTTTGTATGGTACTCGTTGTGCTTTCTGGATTTGAGTGAGTGGTTCCTTTCCCATGTGAGGTAAGTTTTCATCTATTATCTCTTGGAATGTTTTTTCTGTCCCCTTCTCTCTCTCTTTTCCTTCTGGCACCCCTGTAATACAGATGTTGGTGCGTTTAACGTTGTCCCAGAGTTCTCTGAGACTCTCTTCATTTGTTTTCAATCTTTTTTGTGTTCTGCATCCGTAATTTCCACTGATCTGTCCTCCACCTCACTTACTCATTCTGCCTCCTGTATTCTGCTGTTAGCTGCTTCTAGTGAATTTTTTATTTCAGTTATTGTATTCCGCATCTCTTCTTGTTTAAGTTTTGTATCTTGTATCTCTTTGGTCAGGGTTTCCTGTAAGTTATCCATCTTTGCCTCCAGTTTATTTCCAGTGTCTTGCATCATCTTCAGCATCAACAGTCTAAAGTCTTTTTCCTGGAGGCTGAGACTCTCCTCATGGCTTAGCTGATTTTCTGGGGTTTTTCCTTTCTCCCTTGCCTGAGTTACAGTTCTCTGTCTTTTCTTTTTATAGGTTTTTGGTGTGGTGACCTTTTTACAGATAAGAGAGTTGTAGCCTGTCTTACTTCTGGTGTCTGCCCCCCTTGTGGCTGAAGTTGGTATGGGGGGCTTGCTGTAGGCTTCTTGATGGGAGGGGCTGATGCCTGCCCACTGGTGGGTGGAGCTGATTCTAATCCCTCTGGTGGGTGAGGTTTAGTCTCTGGATGGGATTGGAGGCAGCTGTGTGCCTGAGGGGTCTTTAGGTAGCCTGTTTACTGAGGGGCAGGGCTGTGATCCCACCTGGATTGTTCTCAGCGCTGATGGGTGGCACCCGGTTTTCCCGAAATGGCCACCTCCAGAGAAAGGCACAGCTGCTGAATATTGCTGAGAGCTTTGCTTCCAATGTCCTTCCCTCACAACAAGCCACATTCACCCCTGTTTTCCCAAGAGGTTCTCCAAGAACTGCAGTCAGGTGTGACCCAGATTCCTATGGAGACTTTGCTTTGCTGTCGGACCCAGTGCATGTGAAAGTCTATGTGCCTTTTAGGAATGGGGTCTCCATTTCCCCGAGTCCCATGGAGCTCCTGTGCACAAGCCCCACTGGCCTTCAATGCCAGATGCTCCAGGGGCTCTTTCTTCCAGTGCCAGATCCCCACACGTGGGAGTTTAACATGGGGCTCAGAACTCTCACTCCTATAGGTGAGTCTCTGTGAACCAGTTAGTTTCCAGTATGTGGGGCTTCCCACCTGGGAGGTATGGGGTTGCTTATATCATGAAATCGCCCCTCCTGCTTCTTGATGTGGCCTCCTCTTTGTCTTCTGGAGTTAGGGTATCTTTTTTTAAGGTTTCCAGTCCATTTGGTTGAAGGTTGCTCATCATTTAGTTGTAAATTTTGTTGTTTTTAGGAGAGAAGTTGAGCTCCAGTCCTTCTATTCTGCCATGTTAATCCCATCTCTCAATGGTATGGATCCTGTGCCTGGACTCACAGAGGTTCAGGTTCTTCATGTTTCCTCACAGAAGGAATTCAGCAAGAGACAAAGTCAGTTTTTTAGCATTTGGATGTGGGGTTTGTTAATATGTCATGTAGTGAATATATCAGTTTCTTTCTCCAGATACTGAAGAAGATAATCCATGGATTGAGAAAGAGTAAAACAATAAGGCAAACTGTACCATATCTTCTTAATTTTTAACAACTGTGTTATTTCAGCCCTAAAGTGATGTATTTAGGCTCTTTAAATATTGGGTATGTAACCTGGATATATGCCTTTTGGACAGCTGAGTATTCAGTACCTTGAAGAAATAGACTAATCTTTTCTGTCATTTTGAAAGCTTAACTAAGTACACTTGCCTTTAACAGCCATCACTGAAAGTTTCATATTTATTCCCTATTTTTATTTTTTTTTTTTGCAACATGCTGAAAAGGTAAATGTTCCCTTAACCATGATAAGCTTATTTTTAAAAATTTCGGTATTTCCTTTACTGAATCAATACCAGAAAACATAAAACTTATTTTACCTTTCCTCCCCCCCATGAATAAAGCACTGTATGCATAGACTCTCCCTCTCCCTAATTGCAGAGATTATAGCCCACAGGATAAAATGTTACCTAATAGCCAGAACCAGTAAAATTTGACATTTTGTTATATTTGCCTCAGTTTTATATCATAAAAGAAAGCAAGCAGTATTACTAAAGTTGACTCTTCCTTAATACTCCTTCCCAGTTCCATTCCCTTCTCTTTTAACCTCCCTAGAGGTCCCACTATTATGAAGATTTAATTTGTATAAGTGTTATTATAATATATGTACCATTCTGGATCTTTTCTTACCCATTTATTACTGTGTTATTGCAATACACCCATAATGATAAATGTATTTTTACCTCCTGTATAGTATTCCATCCTTTGCCTGGATTGCATTTTATTTTGCTCTTCCCTGTTGACGGACATTTAAGCTGTTTCCAGTTTTTACTATCACTAACAGTGCTGCTCTGAATGTCTTCACTTTTGCACATGTGTTTCTTTAGGACAGTTTCTACTCAATAGTAAAATTGCCAGGTTGAAAATAGGTTTAAATTTTGCTAGAACTACAAAATTGCTCTCCAAGGAGGCTTTACTAATTTATATTCCCACTAGCAGCAGATAAGGGTTTTTTTTTTTTAATGGCCTCACCCATAAATTTTTTTTTGATTATCACCCCTGACATATGGAAGTTCCTGGGCCAGGGATTAAATCTGAGCTGCAGCTGTGACCTTTGCCTTTAAACACTTTAACCCTCCGCAGCTGGGCTGGGGATCAAACCTGCACCTCTGCAGCAACCTGAGCCACTGCAGTCAGATTCTTAACCCACTGCACCACCACAGGGGGAACTCCTGTGAAGGTTCTTTTTTCCATACTTTTTCACCAGCACTTGTCAAAACTCTTGGGTTTTTGTTGTTGTTGTTTTGTTTTTTTGTCTTTTCTAGGGCGCAGCACATGGAGGTTCCCAGGCTAGGGGTCTAATTGAAGCTATTGCCGCCAGCCTACGCCAGAGCCATAGCAATGTCAGATCCGAGCCGCATCTGCGACCTACACCACAGCTCATGGCAATGCCAGATCTTTTTTTTTTTTTTTTTTTTTTTTTTTTTTTTTTTTATTTTCCCACTGTACAGCAAGGGGATCAAGTTATCCTTACATGTATACATTACAATTACATTTTTCCCCCACCCTTTCTTCTGTTGCAACATGAGTATCTAGACAAAGTTCTCAATGCTACTCAGCAGGATCTCCTTGTAAATCTATTCTAAGTTGTGTCTGATAAGCCCAAGCTCCCGATCCCTCCCACTCCCTCCCCCTCCCATCAGGCAGCCACAAGTCTCTTCTCCAAGTCCATGATTTTCTTTTCTGAGGAGATGTTCATTTGTGCTGGATATTAGATTCCAGTTATAAGTGATATCTATGGTATTTGTCTCTGTCTTTCTGGCTCATTTCACTCAGTATGAGATTCTCTAGTTCCATCCATGTTGCTGCAAATGGCATGATGTCATTCTTTTTTTATGGCTGAGTAGTATTCCATTGTGTATATATACCACCTCTTCTGAATCCAATCACCTGTCGATGGACATTTGGGTTGTTTCCATGTCCTGGCTATTGTGAATAGTGCTGCAATGAACATGCGGGTGCACGTGTCTCTTTTAAGTAGAGTTTTGTCCGGATAGATGCCCAAGAGTGGGATTGCGGGGTCATATGGAAGTTCTATGGATAGATTTCTAAGGTATCTGCAAACTGTTCTCCATAGTGGCTGTACCAGTTTCCATTCCCACCAACAGTGCAGGAGGGTTCCCTTTTCTCCACAGCCCCTCCAGCACTTGTTATTTGTGGATTTATTAATGATAGCCATTCTGACTGGTGTGAGGTGGTATCTCATGGTAGTTTTGATTTGCATTTCTCTTATAACCAGCGATGTTGAGCATTTTTTCATGTGTTTGCTGGCCATCTGTATATCTTCTTTGGAGAAATGTCTATTCAGGTCTTTTGCCCATTTGTCCATTGATTGATTGGCTTTTTTGCTGTTGGGTTGTATAAGTTGTTTATATATTCTAGAGATTAAGCCCTTGTCAGTTGCATCATTTGAAACTATTTTCTCCCATTCTGAAAGTTGTCTTTTTGTTTTCTTTTGGGTTTCCTTTGCTGTGCAAAAGCTTTTCAGTTTGATTAGGTCCCATGGGTTTATTTTTGCTCTAATTTCGATTGCTTTGGGAGACTGACCTGAGAAGATATTCATGATGTTGATGTCAGAGAGTGTTTTGCCTATGTTTTCTTCTAGGAGTTTGATGGTGTCCTGTCTGTCGTATATTTAAGTCTTTCAGCCATTTGGAGTTTATTTTTGTGCCTGGTGTGAGGGTGTGTTCTAGTTTCATTGCTTTGCATGCAGCTGTCCAGGTTTCCCAGCAATGCTTGCTGAATAGACTTTTTTTTCCCCGTTTTATGTTCTTGCCTCCCTTGTCAAAGCTTAATTGACCCTAGGTGTCAGGGTTTATTTCTGGGTTCTCTCTTCTGTTCCATTGGTCTGTCTGTCTGTTTTGATCCCAGTACCACACTGTTTTGATGACTGTGGCTTTGTAGTATTTCTTGAAGTCTGGGAGAGTTATGCCTCCTGCTTGGTTTTTTGGCGATTCTGGGTCTTTTGTGGTTCCATATAAATGTTTGGATTGTTTGTTCTAGTTCTGTGAAAAATGTCATGGGTCATTTGATAGGGATTGCATTGAATCTGTAGATTGCTTTGGGTAGTATGGCCATTTTTACAATATTGATTTTCCCAATCCAGGAACATGGAATATCTTTCCATTTCTTTACATCTTCTTTGATTTCTTATTAAATTTTTATAGTTCTCGGCATATAGGTCCTTTACCTCCTTGGTCAGGTGTATTCCGAGGTATTTGATTTTGTGAGGTGCAATTTTAAAAGGTATCGTATTTTTGTATTCCTTTTCTAATGTTTCATTGCCGGTATACAGAAATGCAACTGACTTCTGAATGTTCATCTTATATCCTGCTCCTTTGCTGAATTTATTAATCAGCTCAAGTAGTTTTGGGGTTGAGTCCTTAGGGTTTTCTGTGTATAGTATCATGTCATCTGCATACAGTGACAGTTTGATCTCTTCTCTTCCTATATGGATGCCTTTTATTTCTTTTGTTTGTCTACCTGCTGTGGCTAGGACTTCCACAACTATGTTGAAGAGCAGTGGTGAGAGTAGGCATCCCTGTCTTGTTCCAGATTTGAGTGAGAAGGCTTTCAGTTTTTCCCCATTGAGTATTATATTTGCTGTGGGTTTCTCATAAATGGCTTTGATTATATTCAGGAATGTTCCCTCTATACCCACTTTGGCGAGGGTCTTGATCATGAATGGATGTTGGACTTTGTCAAATGCTTTTTCTGTGTCTTTTGAGATGATCATATGATTTTTGACTTTTTTTTTTTTTGTTAATGTGGTGTATGATGTTGATTTTCGTATGTTGAACCATCCTTGTGAACCTGGGATGAACCCTACCTGGTCATGGTGTATAATTTTTTTGATATGTTGTTGGATTCGGTTGGCTAAGATTTTGTTGAGAATTTTTGCATCTATATTCATCAATGATATTGGCCGATAGTTTTCTTTTGTGGTGGTATCTCTGTCTGGTTTTGGAATGAGGGTGATGGTGGCATCATAGAATGTCTTTGGGAGTATTCCTTCTTCTTCAACCTTTTGAAAGAGTTTAAGGAGGATGGGCACCAATTCCTCTTTATATGTTTGATAAAATTCGCCTGTGAAGCCATCTGGTCCTGGACTTTTATTTGTAGGGAGTGTTTTCATGACATCTTCAATTTCATTTCTAGTGATCGGTCTGTTCAGTTGGTCTGTTTCTTCTTGATTCAGTTTTGGCAGGTTGTAAGAGTCTAGAAAATTGTCCATTTCTTCCAGATTGTCAAACTTGTTGCCGTATTCTCTTATGGTTTTTTGTATTTCTGCTGTATCCGTTGTGATTTCTCCTTTTTCATTTCTAATTTTGGTTATTTGGGTTCTTTCTCTCCTCTTTTTAATGAGTCTGGCCAGGGGTTTGTCAATTTTGTTTACCTTTTCAAAGAACCAGCTCTTGGTTTTATTAATTTTCTCTATTTTTTGAATCTCTATTTTATGGATTTCTTCTTTGATCTTTATAATTTCCTTCCTTCTGCTGACTTTTGGTCTTTTTTGTTCTTTTTCTAGTTCGTTTAGGTGGAGGGTTAAGTTGTCAATTTGGGATCTTTCTTCTTTTTGGAGAAAGGCCTGTATTGCTATAAATTTCCCTCTGAGCACTGCTTTCGCAGCATCCCATAGATTTTGAGAGGTTGTGTCTTCATTATCATTTGTTTCAAGGTAGTTTTTAATTTCCTTCTTGATTTCCTCCTTGACCCATTGGTTTTTTAGTAGCATGTTGTTTAGTCTCCATGCAGTAGGTTTTTTCTCTTTCCTTTTTCCATGGTTGATTTCTAATTTCATGGCATTGTGGTCAGAGAAGATACTTGAGATAATTTCTATGCTCCTAAATTTATTGAGGTTAGCTTTGTGTCCCAATATGTGGTCGATTTTTGAGAATGTTCCATGAGCATTTGAGAAGAATGTGTATTCTGATGTTTTTGGATGTAGTGTCCTGAAGATATCAATGAAGTCTAACTTTTCTATTGTTTCCTTTAGGATCTCTGTTGCTTTATTGGTTTTCTGTCTAGAGGATCTGTCCATTGATGTGACGGGGGTATTAAGGTCTCCTACTATGATTGTATTCTCATCAATATCTCCCTTATGTCTGTTAATATTTGTTGTGTGTATCTGGGTGCTCCTGTATTTGGGGCATATATGCTGACGATAGTAACATCCTCTCCTTGGATGGATCCCTTAATCGTTAAATAGTGTCCTTCTTTGTCTTTCTTTATGTCTTTTGTTTTAAAGTCTATTTTGTCTGATATGAGTGTTGCGACTCCTGCTTTTCTGTCATGTCTATTGGCGTGAAATATTTTTCCCCACCCCTTCACTTTCAATCTATATGTATCCTTTGTCCTAAGGTGAGTTTCTTGTAGGCAGCATATTGAAGGTTTTTGCCTTTTTATCCACTCAGCCACTCTGTGTCTTTTGATTGGGGCATTCAGTCCATTGACATTTAAGGTGATAAGTGATTGATGATTATTTATTGCCATTTTGAACCTCGTGTTCCAGTTGATTCTATGGTTCTCCATTCTTCCTTTTTTTTTTTTTTTGGTTGGATGGTCTCCTGTTATTATCTGCTTGAGTGTTTTTTTTTGTTTTTTTTTTCATTTTTTGCTAATGCAGTGTTTGGTTTTGGTTTGTGGGTGCCCTGTTTTTTAAGTATGCTAACCCCTTCCTATAATTGTGTGTTTTAGCCTGATGGTCCTGTAAGTTCAAACACTTCATTACTATATTAAAATTAAGAAGAGAAACATACAAACAAACAAAAAGAGTTATTTATTTCCTAACATCCCTTGCCCACATTTTATGATTTTGATGACTTTTTTTTTTCTTTTTAATTTTATTTTGTTTGAAGCATGTTCATGATTAAATCTGTATGCTGGCTTATTTGAGTGACTGCTCTCTGATTGCGGTTTTCTCAGTCCTAGTTCTTCCTCTTCTTTTTTTTTTTTTCCCTTTTTTCTTTCCTTTCCTTCCTTTCTTTTTGGTTTAGAGAAGACCTTTCAGTATTTCTTTTAACCTGGGTTTTGTGTTGCTGTATTCTTTTAGTTTTTGTTTGTTGGAAAAAAATTTTAATTTCCCCTTCTATTTTAAATGATATTCTTGCTGGATAGAGTATTCTCGGTTGCACATTTTTTCCTTTTAGCACTTTAAATATCTCTTGCCATTCCCTCTTGGCCTGTAGTGTTTCTGTAGAGAAATCAGCTGATAATCTTATGAGGGTTCCCTTGTAGGTAACATTCTACTTTTCTCTTGCTGCCTTTAGGATCCTCTCTTTATCACTAACTCTTGCCATTTTTATTATTATGTGTCTTGGTGTGGGTCTATTTGGGTTCAATTTGTTTGGGGCCCTCTGTGGCTTCCTGTATCTTGAGCCCAGTATCCTTTAGATTTGGGAAGTTTCCAGCGATAATTTCTTCTAATATATTTTCCATTCCCTTATCTTTTTCTACTCCTTCTGGAATTCCTATTATGCGTAGATTGGCCCGCTTTATATTATCCCATAGGTCTCTTATATTGCTTTCCTGTTTTTTGATTTGGCTTTCTGTCTGCTGACCTGATTGGGTGATTTCCATTATTCTATCTTCCATATCACTGATTCGTTCTTCTGCATTATTCATTCTGGTCTTTACTGCCCTTAGTTCAGTTTGTATCTCTGCAAATGAATGTTCTAGTTTTTCTTGGCTCCTCCTTATATTTTCTAGTTCCTTCCTGAGGGTATCTGCATTACTGTTCATATCTTCTCTTAATTCCTTCAGTATTTTCACTATTTCTCTTTTGAACTCCAGGTCTGTCAGACTGCAGAGATCTGTTTCATTGTTGACTGTCTTAGGTGAGTTCTCCTGTTGGTTTGACTGGGGGTGGTTTCTCAGCTTCTTCATCTTGCTTGTTGTTTTCTTTCTCCTGAGGGAGTTGTACTCTCCGTGACCGGGCAGTGTTTGCCTTGTCACTGCCGTGGAATGTTCCCTGAGGGCTAGTGTTGTTGGTCAGTCTTTTTTGAGGCAGTGTGGCTTTTCTGGAGTGTTGATGGGGCTAACAGGTCTCTTTGAAGCAAAGGAGGACTTCCTGAGGGCAGACAGGACTGGGAGGTCCACACCACGATGGTAGCATATTTCACTCGGTCAGGCAGAGCTTGCTCTGGTGTTTTTAGGCTGTGGGGTTCTTGTAGGGGGTTGGCAGTGTTGGGCAGCTGTTCCTCAGGAGTGCAGCACACCCTGAGGGCTGGAGCAGCTATCTGGGTCACTGAGAACCCAAGAGGCTCTTCCCTAGGGCAGCCCAACTCAGAAGGATGGCCTGAGAATGTAGGAAGATATTTTCACAGTCTGGCCAAGCTTGTTGTAGCTTTTCTGGGCTGCAAGGGGTCCTGCAGAGAGCTGGCAGTCCTTTGCAGCTGTTCTGCAAGAGTGCAGCACCCCCTGAGGGCTTGGGTGGCTAGCTGGGCCGCTGCCAACCAAAGAGGCTCCTCTCCAGGGCAGCCCAACTCAGAAAGACCATCCGAGAATTAGGGGTAATGCCAGATCTTTAAGCCACTGAACGAGGCCAGGGATTGAACCCATAACCTCATGGTTCCTAGTCGGATTCGTTTCCACTGTGCCACAACAGGAACTCCAAAACTCTTGAATTTTTGAGAAATGTTATAACATTCCTCTAGGAACTACTGGGCTTAATTGATCACTCTCTTATGTTCATTTTTTCTCCCTGTGTGCTGATATCAAAATATCTTTTCAAGCAGTCATAGCTCATAAATATTCGCTAATCTACATGAAAAAAATCTCTTCTCCTGTAGCATATACTTTCAGTAGTGAACGTAACAGCATAAGAGCCTATTATTCTTTAAATATACATCCTTGACAATATATTATGTTGTTTCAAATGTATGTTATATAGTGGCTTTTTCACACCTGGAAAGTAAAACATCTGCTGGTGGATACTTACATGTTCAAGTGCTCTAGGGCTTTCTTTTAGATCCTCTGCTCTTTCCCAACCTCCTCTCTCCCCTAGGTGATCACATCTAACCTCATGCCTGTAAAGGCCGTTGCTTTCCAGGTTTTTATCCTTAGGGCTGCCTTTTTCGCCTAGTGTATGCTTGACATTTCTACTTATATCTTAATGGTTGTGTCAGAATTAAGAAGACTCTTGACTGGTCTTTCCTCTGTATTGCTGCCTGCTCCCTGTATTTTCCCCTGGGAATCCAAGACATCATTTGATCTTATCTGCAGATATCTCCACTTGCCTTTCTAAAAGACAAGTTTCTATCACTTCTGTTCCTTGGTCCTTCAGTTTTCGGATAGGTTCTTGTGATCATTGTCTTTCCACTATATTTTCTGTTCTTTCTGAAAGGAGAAGATTTTATTCAGTGGTTAGACTTCTCAGACTGATCCTTTAATTTTTTTATCTTTCCTATTTTCCACTTTGAAAATAATAAGATTGTTCCTTCCTCATAAGATTGTCCTGAGACTTTTCAGTGCCTGGCTCATGGTAACTGCGTATATATAGTTTCTAAATAATATTGTCATTATCATTATCAGTTTTGACTTGGTGTTCTGTTTTCTGAGAAATTTGCCCAACTTTATTTTCTGTTTTCTTCTATCTTTTTATTTTGTCTTTTTAGGGCCATACCCTCAGCATATAGAAGTTCCCAGGCTAGGGATCGAATCAGAGCCATAGCCTCCAGCCTACACCACAGCCACAGCAATGCCAGATCCAATCCGCATCTGCAGCCTACACTATAGCTCATGGCAACACGGGGTCCTTAATCCACTGAGTGAGGCCAGGGATTGAACCTGCATCCTCATAGTTACTTGTCAGGTTCTTAACCCACTGAGCCACAATGGGAACGCCTCCATTTCTTGTCTTGAAATCTTTTGGCCCTCTTGATTTATAATTTTCAAGAAAGAGTTCTCTGATAGTTCTTTTTTGTTGTCGATGTTGTCATTGTTACTGTCTTTTTGTCTTTTTAGGGCCGAACCTGTGGCATATGGAGGTTCCCAGGCTAGGGGTCCAATTGGAGCTATCGCTGCCGGCCTACACCCCACCTCACAGCAACACCAGATCCTTAACCCACTCAGCAAGGCCAGGGATTGAACCCACAACCTCATGGTTCCTAGTCGGATTCGTTTCCCCTGTGCCATGACGGGAACTCCTGATAGTTCCTTTTTAAAAAGATAATCGTCTTGTTCTTATTTCATGAATACGATGGTTTTTTTTAATTATTGATAATCTTAAAATTTTTTTTCTTACGTTCCTTGCATTGTTTCTCAGAGCTCCTTCTCCCCACCAAACCTTTCTTCCTTATCTCTTTCTTCTTTTTTAAGGGTGAGAGGGAAAGAGGCCGGATTAAGTGTATGTTTCATGAGAACCTTCTCCAGTCTTCTCAGGCAGGTACCCTAAGCTACAAAGAGAAAAGTGGTAATTCGTGTAATAAATCCATTTCTTTTAGCCCCTGTTATGTGCCAGATTTACTACTTTTTGCTGGGCACCAGAGATAAAATGATGGACATTGCAGGCACAGTGGTTGCCTTCTAGGTATGGGGTGAAAAGCAAAATAGTTAAATTTAATAAAAATACCTAATAAATAATGAATACTCAAATGGATATTTATAAATGCAAACTGTGATGAGCACTAGGAGACTGTGAAAGGCAGTCAGGGGTGGCTTCTTTTAGGTACTGATGACATCCGAGGGAGGATGAGTAATTAAGCAGGAGAGTGGTGTTTGTTCCAGCCTGAGTGTCAGTGTACACAAGTGAAGGCTCTGGGGCCAAAAAGAACTGTGCACTTAAACTTGAAGGAAGATCTGGGAGATTGAGGTGATGGGAGCAGGGGGAGAGCTGTCTGGAGAGGGTGAGCAGGGAGGTGAGGAGACAATTGAGTTGATACAGCTGGTAAGTGAACAAGGGTTTTCGGTGACAGGTTCAGATTGATTCATGCTCTGGCAAATTGCAGTGGGAGTCCAGAGGAGTAGCTGGGGGGAAAACCAGAGAGGCGTCTGGGTAGAGAGCTTAGGGTGTACAAAGGCACAGGTGAAATAATTCAGGTGTTTCAGCAAGCCAAGTGATTCAGTCTGACAAGAGTGCATGAAAGCAGGCAATGGGAGATGAGGTAAGAAAGGTGACTTGGGCTCAGAGTTTGGAGAATTCTGCTGAGTTGTGGCTTTATCTCCCAGGCAGCAGGGAGCCTCGTACACTGTAAACAAGGGCTGCTGGTGCAGCCAGGTGGGAAAAAAGGGGGACCTGAGAGGGAATGAGCAGGCCCAGATGGTCTGTTTAGTGGGATGGGCAGGAGAGGAGACACTGAAGAGGGTGCAGAGGAAGTGGATGGGGTGAAGGCAGAAATAAGCCTGAGGTGCTCCAAGCCCTTGAACCTGCAAAGATTGGTTCATTAAAAGACACTGGAGGAGTTCCCACTGTGGCACAATGGGTTAAGAATCCAATTTCAGTGGCTCGGATCACTGCAGAAGCACAGGTTTAATCCTGGGCCCAGAAACTTATATAAGCCACAGGTGTGACCATTTAAAAAAAAACAAAACAAAAAAAAACCACTGGAAACCCAGAGAGAGGAGCAGACCTAAGAGACACATGATATTCCATTTGGGGCTGTCCAGACCGTCTCCATGGAGGGTCACCCTGCTACCCCAGCACCTAAGGACAGCGCCTGGCGGGAGGAGTCCCCAGGGAGGGTTGTTGAGAGGGTTACAGGTGAGAGGTTACAGTCAGATGTTGTCTGTTGGCAAATTAAATACAGGAAAGAAGGCAACTGATGATAGAACCCAGAACAGAGTAGGAGGGAGGAGTCTGCATCCTGGCAGGGAGAAAAGAGAAAACTAGAAATACTGTGACTAGAGTTCCTGAGATGTCTTTGACCTCCAGTGTCCCCCATCCCACCCCGGGACTTGCTGCTTTGAAAAGCTACCTTTTGATGAAATCAAGATGTTCCTCTATTAAAATGCAGATGTTCCCGGGAGGGGTAACATGTTGAGCCTTGTCAGCTATTAATATATTTGTAATGATTAGATGTTTTCCAAGTGATGGCTTTCTGACAGCAGCTTCATGCAGAACAAGACAGGTGATGAATGTGTTCTGGTTGAGGGAGAAAGTTGGGAGAGTTGAGAAGGTGGGGCAGGAATTAGACTTACCATGTGATCCAAAAATTCCACTTCTGGGTAAGTACCCAAAAGAACTGAAAGCAGCAACTCACACAGGTACGTGTATGTCCATGTTCGTAGCAGCATTATTCATAATAGGCAAAAGGAAAAAGCAATGCCAGTGTCCTATTGAAGGATGAGTGGCTAAACAAAACATGATACATACACGATGGAATATTATTCAGCCTTTAAAAGGGAGGAAATTCATTTTTTTTTTTTTTGTCTTTTGTTGTTGTTGTTGCTATTTCTTGGGCTGCTCCTGCGGCATATGGAGGTTCCCAGGCTAGGGGTTGAATCGGAGCTGTAGCTGCCAGCCTACGCCAGAGCCACAGCAACGTGGGATCCGAGCCGTGTCTGCAACCTACACCACAGCTCACGGCAACGCTGGATCCTTAACCCGCTGAGCAAGGCCAGGGACCGAACCCGCAACCTCATGGTTCCTAGTCGGATTCGTTAACCACTGCGCCACAACGGGAACTCCAAAAGGGAGGAAATTCTGACACAGTACCACATGGGTGAACCTCAAAGGCATTATGCTAAGTGAAATACGCCTGTCACAAAAGGACAAATACTACGTGATTCTACTTCTTTGAGGAACATAGAATAGTCAAATTCCTGGAGACAGAAAGTAGAATGGTGGTCTCCAGGAGTTGGAGGGAGAGGGGAATGGGAAGTTAAAAGAGTTTAATGGGAGCAGAACTTCAGTTTGGGGAGATGAAAATGTTTTGGAGATGGATGGTGGTGATGGTTGCACAACAATGCAGACGTACTCAGTACCATTGATCTGTACACTTAGAAATCGTTAGCGCAAGAGTTCCCACTATGGCACAGAAGGATTGGTGGCATCATGGAGACCCTGGAACACAGATGTGATCCCGACCTTGCGCCGTGGGTTAAGGATCCAGTGTTGTTGCAGCTTTGGCTTAGATTGAGCAGTAAATGGATAGAGCAGTAAATTTTATGTTTATTTTGCCACAATTAAAAAAAAGGGGGGGGGGGGGCTAGGCAGGCCCAGGTGCTGAGTCAGGGTGGGGTCCTGGTGACAAAGACTGAAGGGCCCCCTTGGTGCTGGGGCTAGAGGGGCCATGAAAATGGAGGCCCAGGCCGAAAAGTCATCCGTCCACCTCAGTATCTGGTGGGATTTCCTTTGCTGGCCTGTTTCTTTGTTTTGTTTCCTAGCTTTGATTAGAGCATTTGCAAGTAAGTTTGCAAAGTATAAATCTTTGAGGCAAAACATAACACTTGTGAAATTTAAACCTGTGTTTAAACCTGTGAATTAGAACACATTTTTAAATAACTTTTTAGTGTTTGTAATTTAAGTTATGCAGGCTTGCTATGAAGAAAAAAACTACAGAAATATATAAAATAAAAAGTAAATGGTCACCGAGTTCCCTGGTAGCACAGTGGGTTATAGATCTGGCATGGCCACTTCTGTGGCTCGGGTTCAGTCTCTGGCCTGGGAACGTCCACATGCTATGGGTGGGGCCCCCCCACAAAATAAAAAAGTAAAGGTTTATCAGTTCCCTTGTCTTGGTTTCAGCTCTCTTTTCCAACAGTAACTTCTGTTAGATTACTATCTAATATGTTTAGTCTAACAATATGTCATTATACACACACACACACACACTTATTACCCAGGTCTACAAGTCCAAGCCCTTAAATAAATAAATTGGAACATATTTTACCTTCATTTGGCATTAATGTTTAATAATGATCTAGCAAATGTAAGATTAAATTCAGTTTCTTTAAGGCTTGCTGCACAGTGGTAATCTCCTAAAGTAAATACCTGTCTGTGTTACTGTGGTCCATAGTGATGTTTAATCACTGATTTTAAATGTTTTCCCTCAAAAATTTTACAAATTCAAATTCAGTAGAACTAATTGTCTTTTTTCAAATGAAATATCTTTGCTTTGCACAAACAAAATACAATGTTAATAGAAATTTTTTAAGGGCAAAAAACATCTCCCTCCCTAACTGATTTTTTTTGCATTTGTTCTCTATTTGATTGTGGTCATTATTCATATGAATGTTTATTTTACTCAGCCGTAAGTGTCATGTAAGAACCTGTGATTGGCATTAGGTGAAAGTGACTGGAAATAGCTGTCCCTTTAGAATTTAAAGCCCTGTCTACCCCTGTAGCAGGTGGGATTATCAGAAAGCCACAAATCCAGCCCTCTCACTTAGGCTCCTCATTGAAATACCTTTTGCCGAGCTGTGTTTTCTTATGGGTTTTTAATAGATAAGAAACAGCCATAGGAAGAATATTTCTATAAGTTTGATACAGTTACTGGTACAGTCAGTAAAGATTGTGGTTCAAAATTTATTTTAGACCCTAGTGCTGGAAAAAATGATCTTTCCTGGTAGGATAGTATGCTTCTACCACCAGTGTCCTGAACCACCCTCCGCCCCCAAACAAATCATGTGCCTTAGCTGTTGAAATGCTCAAAGCTAAATTTATTCTCACTTGAGAAAGCTCTGCTAGCTAAGGTCAGTGGTTCCCAACAGGAGGCAGTTTTGCCCTTCAGGGGACATTTGGAACATTTGGGTTGTCACAACTAGACGAGGAGGAGTGTTGCTACTGGCATCCACAGCATCTAGTTGGTAGAAACCAGGGACGTGGTTTCTACCAAGCATCAAATTGCCTCCTACAACAAGGAGTGTCTGGGGTTCTCACTGTGGCTCAGTAGGTTACAAACCTGACTAGTACCCATGAGGAAGCAGGTTCAATCCCTAGCCCTTGATCAGTAGGTTAAGGATCTGGCATTGCTGTGAGCTGTGGCATAAGCCACAGCTCTGATTCAGCCTCTAGCCTGGGAATTTCCATATGCTGCAAGTACAGCTACTCCCCCCCGAAAAAAAAAGAGGGAGCTGTCATTAGTCATGCCATTGCTGAGAGACTCTGACCTTCATTTATGTAATCAACTTGCTCTTTTTTTTTTTTTTTTTTCCATTTCTTGGGCCACTCCTGTGGCATATGGAGCTTCCCAGGCTAGGGGTCGAATTGGAGCTGTAGCCTCCGGCCTACACCACAGCCACAGCAACGCTGGATCTGAGCTGCGTCTGCTACCGACACCACAGCTCACGGCAACACCGGATCCTTAACCCACTGAGCAAGGCCAGGGATCGAACCCGCAACCTCATGGTTCCTAGTCGGATTTGTTAACCACTGAGCCACAACGGGAACTCCCAACTTTTAGCCTTTGTATTTCGCATACCTGCTCTACATGTCTTTTTAATAAACTGCTTCAGATTGCTTTTTCAAATGGTAGGCTATACATTATAAATAAACTTGTCTTTAAATTTTCAAAGTTTCCCAAGTGTGCATGGTTCCAGTAATTGTGTTATTTTGTAATTCCCTTTATGGCCTTTGGTTTGGGTTTCCCATATTATAGAATGTACTGTCTTCTTTTCCTTTTAATTTTTATCTTTCTCTCCTTCCTTCCCCCTCCCTCCTTTCTGTCGTCTCTCTGCCTGTCTGTCTGCCTTTTTAGGGCTGCATCTGGGGCGTATGGAAGTTCCCGGGCTAAGGGTCAAATAAGAGCTGCAGCTTTGGGCCTGCACCACAGCCACAACACCACCAGATTCAAGCTGCATTTGCAACCTAGATCACAGCTCATGGCAATGCCAGATCCTTTAACCTGCTGAGCAAGGCCAGGGATCGAACTCATGTCCTCATGGTTACTATTCGGGTTCTTAACCCACTGAGCCACAATAGGAACTTGTCTTCTTTATTTCTTAATACTCGTTGGATGTTTCCTTGTCAGTCTTTCAACTGTTTTTAACTTTGTTATAAGGAAGAAGTATTACCTTTGAGGCTTGGATGTTTTTAATAGCATTTCTCTGAGCTCTCTCTTGTTGTTTTTGTGAAACATCATTGTACAGTCCATGTTTTCTTCCTTTTTTTCCTTTTTTCTTTTTTTTTTTTTTTCTTTTGCTATTTGGAACCACACCTGCGGCATATGGAAGTTCCCGGGCTAGGGGTCAGATCAGACCTATGCCACAGCCATAGCAACTCGATATCTGAACTGTGTCTACAACCTACACCACAGCTCATGGCAATGCTGGATCTTTAATCCACTGAGAAAGGCCAGGGATCAAACCCGAATCCTCATGGATTCTAGTTAGGTTTGTTAACCCCTGAGCCACAAAGGGAACTCCTCCATATTTTCTTTCTTTTTGTCTTTTTTTGTCTTTTTTAGGGCCGCACCTACAGCATGTGGAGGTTCCCAGGCTAGGGGTCGAATTGGAGCTGTAGCCACCAGCCTACGCCACAGCCACAGCAACGTGGGATCTGAGCTGTGTCTTCGACCTATACCACAGCTCACAGCAACACCGGATCCCCAACCCACTGAGCAAAGCCATGGATTGAACCTGTGTCCTCATGGATGCTAGTCAGGCTCATTAACCACTGAGCCATGACAGGAACTCTCCTCCATATTTTCTTACAATTCATTCTACTTATAATTTCCATGTTTAAGATGTCTTCTAACAATCACAAATCAGACTAGTTTGTGTGTTGTTCCCCTGGACACTTGCCATCAAGGAGCTGTTGATGCCATTTTTTAATATTTAATTTCTTTTTCTAACGTTTTAACTCTGATTGTCACAAGAACCTGTGATAAGTAGAGCTTCATGTTTTGTTGCTTTGATTATTAGTATCAGATTCTTTTCAGAATATTTCCCTTGGTCTTTGCATCTACTGATTATGAAGCTAAATCTGTATTTGGCTACTTTGTTGGTTATTGTTATGATATTCATAGCAGAACTTGTGTTTTTATGTTTTTTGTTTTTTTATTTTCCCATCTGTATCTCTAGTCGGCATGGAAACATAATGTTGATATGTTTTTTGGTTTTGGGTTTTTTTGGCCATGCTTGTGGCTTGTAGAAATGCCTAGGCCAGGGATCAAACCCATGCCAATACCTGAGCTGCAGCGGTGACAACACTGGCCCCTTAACCTGCTGCATCACAGAGATATTCCAGTGTTGCTTTGTTTTCATATAGTCTTTTCTGAGGGTTTCTTTAAGTTCTTTGAGAGAATTGTAGATTCACTTATATATAGTTGTAAGAAATAATATAGAGATTCTGTGTATACCCTTTACCCATTTTCTCAGTGCTAAAGTCTTGTGGAGTTACAGTAAATATCACAACCAGGATGTCAGCATTGATGCGGTCAGACTTTAGAATGCATTTAGTTTCCGCCGCTACAGGGATTGCTCTTGGGCTGCGCATTTATAATCACATCCACTTCCCTCCCATCCTCACCCCTTCTTATCTCTGGCAGTCACTAATCTGTAATCCATTTTATAATTGTATCATTTTAAGAATGTTTTATAAATGGAATCAGACCATATATAACCTCTTGGGATTGGCTGTTTTTCTTTTTTTCCTCCTTTTTTAACAAATTGAAGTATAGTTGGAACTAGACTCTTATACTAAGTGAAGTAAGTCAGAAAAAGAAAGACAAATACCATATGATATCACTTATATATGGAATCTAATACATGGCACAAATGAACCTTTCCACAGAAAAGAAACTTCTGGACTTGTAGATGCCAAAGGGGCAGGAGTGGGATGACCTGGGAGTTTGGGGTTAATAGATGCAAACTCTAGCATTTGGAGTGGATAAACAATGAGGTCCTGCTCTATAGCATAAGGAACTAACTATACCTCGTCACTTATAATGGAACATGATGGAGGATAATGTGAGAAAAAGAATGTATATATATGTGTGACTGGGTCACTTTGCTGTACAGTAGAAATAGTTAGAACACTGTAAACCAAGTATAATGGAAAAATAAAAATCATTTTAAAAATGAAGTATAATTGGCGTACAATATTATACTAGCTTCAGATGTACAGCATAGTGATTGGACATTTTCATACTTTATTTTCATACCTTGATAAATCTAGTAACCATCTGTCACCCTACGTAGTTATTACCATATGTTTTACTGCAATTCCCTGGAAATTAACTCAGGTTTTTGCTTGTATCAGTAGATTATTCTTTTTCTCTTGCAGAGTAATATTCTGTGGTATGGATGTACCACAGTTTAACTGTTCACCTGACGGACATTCAGGTTGTTTCCAGTTGTTAGTTCTTATGAGTAAAGCTGCTATAAATGTGTATGGGTTTTTGCATGAACGTAAGTCTTCATTTCTCTGGGCTAAATGGCCAGTAGAACAGTTGCTGGGTTTTATGGTTGCATATAAGAAACTGTCAAGCTGTTGTCCAGAGTGGCGGTACCATTCAAAATCCCCACCTGCCAGTGTATGAGTGATCCAGTTTTTCTGCATCCTTTGCAACATTGGGTGATGTCACTGTTTATTTTAGCTCTTCTGATGTGTGTGTAGAGCTGTCTGAATATGGTTTTAATTTGCATTTCCCTAATGATTAGGAACATTTTTCCATGTGCTTATTTGCCATTATAATTCCTTTGGTGAAGTGACACTTCTCTACTTTTGTGTATGTTTGAAATTTTCCACCATGAAATGCTAAAAGATCAGCCTCTTTAAATACTTTTATACTTATTTCTGGTTTTAGTTTCGTTTCTTCTTCTTTTTGGCCTCACTCGCAGCCTGCACAAGTTCACAGGCCAGAGATCAAACCCGTGCCACAGCAGTGACAGCTATCCTTAAACCAGTAGGCCACCAGAGAATTCCACTGATTTTAGTTTCTTGTCCTACATCTGATTATCTGTTTTTGTTACAAGTTGTAGTCATTCTGTATGTGTAATTGAAAATTTGGAGAGAGCTAGTTTCTGTTTGTTGAAATCTCTCACCATCCTTTTGCCATATGAAATTGGTCACTATTTATTTCTATAATGAAATATTCTGCAGTTTTTGTGTTGTGGTCAGTACAAAAAAGGAAAAACATATGTGTATATATATATATTTTTTTTTTTTTGTCTTTTTTGCTATTTCTTGGTCTGCTCCCGCGGCATATGGAGGTTCCCAGGCTAGGGGTCGAATTGGAGCTGTAGCCACCAGCCTACGCCAGAGCCACAGCAGCAACGTGGGATCCGAGCCGCGTCTGCAACCTACACCACAGCTCACGGCAACGCCGGATCCTTAACCCACTGAGCAAGGGCAGGGACTGAACCCGCAACCTCATGGTTCCTAGTCGGATTCGTTAACCACTGCGCCACGACGGGAACTCCGGAAAAACATATTTTTGACCTAAATATGTCATTTTATGTACCAACACTGGAGTCTTTATAGAACCACCTTGGTGCTATTTGCTGTGACACTAATAGGTTCAATTTTTTAAACCCAATTTGAATATGATATTTTTCTCTGTTGTTCTCTAAACCATTCATTGGTTTATTCAGTAAATATTCGCAGGCCAGCTGTGTCATGCATGGTGCTAGGCACTGGGAATAGAATCGTGAGTCTACCTCCAAATAAAAAGAGACCCTGCGCTCTCTTGGGCAGCACATGTTCCAAACCGAGAACCTTCCTGAGGAGAGAGATTAGCGTGGCCTCTGCACCAGGCTGACTGGCAAATTCATGAAGCGTACCATGTCTGAAAAACAAAAAAATAAATCTGTCCACCAAGTCCCCACTGTAGAGAGATGTCCGAGGGGCCCAGCACTTGGCACTGAGGGAGCCTGGGACACTGGAGGGCCTGCGGGAAGGCTGGGTGGGTGGTGGCGGGGCTGAGCACAAAGAGCTGTAACCACAAAGCGCTGCTCATTCCATTTCACAACCCCCTTTGTGTGACTTTGATCTTTCTAAGTTTAAAAGTCAGCTAGTTTTTATAAGGCTATCTTATTAATGTTTGTAGAATTGTAATTTTTTTATTTTGAAGATTATTTTATTGTGAAATATATACAGCTAAAAATTTTCTGTGCTCTGCCTGTTCTTCCCTCCCACTCTAACCTGGGAAACCATTGATTGTCTAGCTCCATAATTTTCCCTTTTCCAGAATGTCATATAGTTTGGGTTGACGTCGTTCACTTAGTAACATGCATGTAGGTTTCTCCGTGTCTTTTCATAGCTTGATAGCTCATTTCTTTTTAGTGCTGAATAATTTTCATCATGTGGATGTATCACACTTTATTTATCCATTATTATTGTTCACTTGCAAGCAACATCTTGGTTGCTTCCAGGTTTTGGCAGTTTTGAATAAAGCCATGATCTACACCTGTGTGTGAGTTTTCTGTGGACCTAAGTTTTCAGCTCTTTGTGTAGATACCAAGGAAGCCAGTTGCTAGATCATATGGTAAGACAATGTTTACTTTTCCAAGGAACTGACAAACTGTCTTCCAGAGTAGCTATGCATTCCCACAAGCAGTGATTGAGAGTTCCTCTTGCTCCACATCCTCACCAGCATTTGGTGTTGTCACTGTTTTGGATTTGGTCATTCTAATAAATGTGTGGCAGTATCTAATTGTTGTTTGAATTTGTATTTCCCTTGTAGCATATGATGTTGAACATCTTTCTATTTGCTCTTTTGCCATCTGTATATCTTCTTTAGTGAGGAGTCTGTTTAGTTCTTCTGTCGTATTTAATTGGGTTGCTTGTTTTCTTATTGTTGAGCTTTAGAAGTTCTTTGTAGGAGTTCTCTGGTGGCATAGCGGTTAAGGATCTGGCATTGTCACTACGTGGCTTGGTCCACTGCTGTGGTGCAGGTTCAGTCCCTGGCCTAGGAACTTCTGCATGCCATGGGCACAGCCAAAAAAAAGAAAATAGACTTCTTGGTATAATTAGATAACAGTCTTTCATCGGGAATGTCTCTTGAAGATATTTACTTCCAGCTTTTTGCTCGTCTTCTCGTTCTTCTGAGGAAGTAACTATTTTTATTATAAATTTTTTTTTCCTGCCACATTTGCTTTTTTCCTTGTGGGACATAGATGATGCATTTTAGTCTAGTCTTTTATTATTCTTATATATGTATCTTCTGGGGTTTGAGTTTCCAATGTACAACGTACGTTTATTTTGTCCTTTTAAAAATCTGCTTCCCCAGAGTTCCCGTTGTGGCTCAGAGGGTTAAGAATACAACTAGTCCATGAGGATGCGGGTTCGATCCTGGCCTCGCTCAGTGGGTTAAGGATACAGCATTGCTGCACACTTCAGTGTAGATCACAGACGCAGCTCGGATCCCACACTGCAGTAGGCCAGCAGTTGCAGCTCTAATTCGACCTGGGAACTTCCAATATGCTGAAGGTGTGGCCCTGAAAAAAAAAATCTACTTTTCCAATCCTTTTTTAATTGGGTTGCTCATCCCAACTGGTTGTCAAATTAAATATTATTGATATTATTGGAATTAGTTTTATTTCTAAGTTCATTTTTGCTTCCTCTTCTTTCTTATATTTTCTCTTCCTTGTTTTTTTAACAATCAGAAATTTCCCTTTTTAAAATACAAATGTTTCAGTATTTAACACTTGTCATGCCATTTTTTTCTATCTCCTTTTTATTTATTTTTACTAATTCAGCTCAACATGTTATATTCAGCCACACTCTCTGGGGTAGACTCAGATGCAAATTAGAATGAAACATGGGCTTGTGTAGATGTCAGACTTAACATCCAAATGGAACTATGCGGAATTGGCTTTATTTTTTACTCTTCTTCTTTTCTTTCCATCACTGACCATTTTACAATGGTGAATAGTAACTTTAACTTTTTTTTTTTTTTTTTTTTTTTTTTTTGCTTTTTAGGGCTGCACCCGTGGCATATGGAGGATCCCAGGCTAGGGGTTGAATCGGAGCTACAGCTGCCAGCCTACACCACAGCCATAGCAACACCAGATCCTTAACCCACTGAGCAAGGCCAGGGATCGAACCCATAACCTCATGATTCTAAGTCAGACTCCTTTCCGCTGCACCACAACCGGAACTGCGTAACTTTAACATTTTAGAAGTTGTCTTTCTTTTATCATTATAGTGGCATATATAATTTATGTTAATATATATGTTAAAAATATAACTTTATTTCAGCCATATAGATTTCTGGCATGTCCCCTATGATTATGTTAATCTCAATGAGTATTTTACTTTCCCTTTCCAAAAACGTCAGGGGACATGAAGTATTCTCTGCAACTAGCAAACTTCCTTACTCCTTTAGAAAAATCGCAAAATGCTGTGCATGTCAGACAGGTGTGTCCCTGGTCACTCTTATTTCCTTGCCCCTTGTTTTCCAGATGTGAGAGCTGCCTGGAGTCTGGATGCAGGCAGAGGTAGATGGGGGGTAAATCCTGCTGTAGCCAGGTGCTGCAGTGCTGGGGGGGCCTGTGCACCGGTTTTGATGAACAACTGGATGTGTAGCAGTTCTCAGAACTGGGGGGTTTGTTTGTTTGTGCTTTTTAGGGCCACACCTGCAGCATATGGAGGTTCCCAGACTCAGGGTCTAATCAGAGCTATAGCTGCCAGCCTACACCACAGCCACAGCAACACCTGATACGAGCCACGTCTGCGACCTACACCACAGCTCATGGCAACACCAGGTCCTTAACCCACTGAGCGAGGCCAGGGATCAAACCCACAACCTCATGGTTCCTAGTCAGATTTGTTTCTGCTGCGCCACGATGGGAACTCCTCTCAGAACTTTAAGTTTGATGAACTTTCCAAACAGATTTGAAGGGTTGCCAGCTCTTTTGACCTTAGAGACTTTAGCTGAGAGAAATAAGCATTTGTTACCAATTTTGATGTTAAGAGACTTTAGCGAGGAGAAATGATCATTTGTTACCTCCATGATTTCTTATAAAGAATGTTTAATGTATGTATGATCTCAGACTACAGAAAATTTTTGTGACAAGGAACTGTAACCACCTGACCCTGGAAACACATTTTCTCTCATTTTCCTGTTAGTGGCAGGTTCCTCCCATCGCAGCCGCCGTCCCTGGGCTGTTGTGTGCAGAGCACTGCTTGGGTCATTTCCACTGTGGCCCCAGCAAGGCCTAGAGCCTTCCTTCCACGTGTGACTCGTCCTGGGTGCCATGCTCATTCCTAGCTGGCGTCCTTCTCTGCAGGCCACTCCAGTTTGGCTGGTTAGAGTGGGTGCTCAGAGAATTTGTACCTGTCATCACTGAAGTAGCACACGATTTAGAAAAGCCAGTCTGGAAGTTCCCGTTGTGGCTCAGTGGTAACAAGACCGACTGGTATCCATGAGGATGCGGGTTTGATCCCTGGCCTCGCTCAGTGGGTTAATAATTCTGCGTTGTTCTGGCTGTGGTGTAGACCAGCAGCTGTAGTTCGATTAGACCCCTAGCCTGGGAACTTCCTTATGCTGCCAGTGTGGCCCTAAAAAGCAAAAAAAAAAAAAAAAAATTAGAAAAGTCAATCTCGGTCAGCCAGTACAGTTACTATATCAGCAGGTACATAAATAGCTTTGGGAGGCCACCCACCACTGACTTTTATTAGACTAGCTTGTGATTTGACTTCTTTATTCCATCCTGCGTCACATTCTGTTGAGCAGCCCTGTCTGTTGCCCTTTTCCTTTCAGCGGTTTTGCGAGTGGCTGGTTCCCTGCAGAAGAGCACAGAGGTGATGAAGGCCATGCAGAGTCTAGTGAAGATCCCAGAAATCCAGGCCACCATGCGAGAGCTGTCCAAAGAGATGATGAAGGTGACCTGGGCAGACCCTGCGTCCCACTCCGAAGCACCAGGAGGCACTCAGCAGGCAGCAGGGGCCAGGGCCAGGGGTGGGCAGGTACCAAGGGACCCCTGTTGTCAGACAGAAATGCTTTTGAAGACAGCAAAGCAGCTGGTAACATTGGTTGAGGCCATCTGAGCTGAGCATGGCGGAGGCTGGGCTGGATGGCCTCAGTGTTCCTTAGGAGACGCGAAAGTGAGCCCAGAGCCCTAGGGCAGGTGGGGGATCCGGGCAGTGAGGGTTCATAGACTCTCTCATGAGCAAGGAAACAGGAACAAGCCCAGGTTCCTCCGTTTGTTCCCCAGGAGGGTTAGTGAAGCTGGCAAAGGAGGTGATTCTAGACCAGGGATTGGCAACTTTGTAAAGGGCTGGGTAGTAAATGTTGTACCTGAATCTCGGTACACCACCAGGGCACGTGGTAGGTAACACCTCCTGGAATTCAGCCAGGGATGCCTGAGAGCAGCGGTAGCTAATGTGCCAAGGAATGAGCATGACCGCGTTCTAATAAAACCGTATAAAGTAGGCGGTGGGCAGGATTTGGCCAGCAGGCTGTAGTTGGCTGACCCCTGTGTAGGCTAGAAAAGAGGACTGAGAACCAAATAGAAAGCAGTAACCCACCTCCCCAGGATCAGGGCCTGGTGGGGACCTGCACTGGTGGCCTTGAAATGGCTCAGCAGGGCAGTTAACTGAGTCCCGCCAGCTGGGTGCAGGGCACACACTGTCCTGGTGTCCCTCCAGCCACCTTGGGGGACTTTCCCCTGTTTTTTATAGGAGTAGGAAACTGAGTCTTCAAGTTAACCATGTAACTTACCTCGGTGACCTTAGTAGAAGGTGGCAGATCTGGGGTCAGAGCACAGATCTCTGAGCTGCCTCAGAGGAAATAAATGGCCATAGGAGGAGCCTCATCAGGTGCTGTTTTCACGCTTTCAACCCATGGCCTGAGACCCAAGGCTGTGCACCCCAAACTCCTGTGGGCATGCAGCTTCTGCAGAGAAACTGCCTCCCTGCCTCCTAGGAATTTCATAGATAAACTTGAATTACATAGAGGGCCCTAGGGCATGGGAGAGAGGAACTGAAGAAGAAAACTGATGGAAGAGAAAGGGCCAAAAAAAAAAAAAAAAAGGAGTTCCCGTTATGGCTCAGTGGTTAACGAATCCGACTAGGAACCACGGGGTTGAGGGTTTGATCCCTGGCGTTGCTCAGTGGGTTAACAATCCGGCGTTGCCGTGAGCTGTGGTGTAGGTCGCAGACCTGGCTCGAATCCCGAGTTGCTGTGGCTCTGGCGTAGGCCGACAGCTACAGCTCCGATTTGACCCCTAGCCTGAGAACCTCCATATGCCACGGGAGCGGCTCTAGAAAAAAAAGGCAAAAAGACCAAAAAAAAAAAAGTAGGAGGAAACCTAAGAAGTCCAGTGCCCAGGTCTCTGGAATGAGAAGCCCTCAGGCAGAAGTAAGGAGGGAACCTGGGCAGCATGGTGTGTCCTTGGTAAGGGGTGTGTGGCGGTCCCATCCTCAGGCCATGGGGCCCTCCATCTAGAACTGGGTAACAGGGTAATTCTGGGTATGACGTCAGGTCTGCTTGCTCTGACTCATGCATACCAGGATCTGAGCAGAGGAAGCCTTTTTTTAGAATCTGGGATTGTTTCCACAGAAGTTTCTGAATACTGAAAATAACATAGATTTGGAGGAAGGCCTGCATTTGGTAGATAGCACATCCTTCCTGAATTCATCCAAGGATGCACCCCCAGGTACAGACTAAAGCCTCTGGTGAGGACCCAGTGCATCGAGGCCAAGGGCATGATCTTAGTCTTTGCATTTGCTCCCAGACCGTGGCCTATTGTGTAGCACAGAGCGTACGTTTGACAAATGGTTGCTGGTTAGGTGAATGAATAAATACACAAGCACTTGTACCTCCAGAATGTGGGGGCTATTAGAGTCAGGGTTCCCATAGGCTCTTTTAACCAGGTTGGTGAGTATGTATTGACCCTCTTCTCCAGTAGCCTCCAGTACTAAGGAGACATCTATTCACGGAGGCCAGAGGGTGCCACTTATAACCTTGAATGTGAACTTGTTCATTTTGGTTGTAAGGAAAGGGTCTAAGAACGGGCAGAACGTGGACCTAGCTAGATTCACATCATTAGGAGTCACTTGAGTGGTCTGATAGTGGAAGGGCAGGCAGGAGAGAGAGGGTGTGCTTCGCATCTGACACCGGCAGCATCGTCAGGGAGAGGCACGCCCTGGGCCAAGGGCAGGGGAGCCACGGCTAGACCTTCTGCTCCCCGACACAGCCCAGCTGGGAAGACCCCAGGGCCTGCCTGTGTTGGCCGGTGGTAGCAGTTTTCTTGTGTCCACAGTGGAGCCATGCTCTTGAGAATGAAGGAGGCTGCCTGGCTGGCTCCAGGCCACCAGGCATAGGGCTTGCAGTAGAATGTGTGGGCACCGCCTTGTTGGGTCCAGAAACGCTGTCTTATCAGCTCTCTCAGGCTTTAGTGAATTGACTGATCCTTACCAGACCCACCAGACTGACCTGTGCCAGCAGCCGTAACTTGCATGTGCAGAGATACAGGTCTTCTCGGGGGTCCCTGAAGCCCCACCCTACTCTTGGTGTTTGTCTGCTATAACTCCAGCCACTTTGCACCCTGCATTTCAGCTCCTGTACTCACAGACTCGTGGTGTCAGGGAAAATGCTGCCCAAGGCAGCGCACTCTCATCTTAGGTTGTCCCCATGTGCTCCCATTATTATCTGAGTTATTTGTGAAACTCTGCTCATGGAGGCCTCCCCTCAACCTTGGTGCTAAATTTGAGGAGAATTTCCCCCTGGCCTTTGGCATCCCTGCAGAGAGGGCAGACAGTATCCGTGTTCCCCATGGCCTGCTGCTGCAGGGTAGCCCTGGAAAGGGTGGCTTGACTTGGAGGCACCAGAGCTCAGTTGATTGTGGACCCATACAGGTGCCTTTTGGGAATGGATTTAACCGTCGTGGGCAGTGACGTGGTTCATTCTGTGTTCAGGCTGGGATCATAGAAGAGATGTTAGAGGACACTTTTGAAAGCATGGACGATCAGGAAGAAATGGAAGAAGCAGCAGAAATGGAAATTGACAAAATTCTGTTTGAAATCACCGCAGGTATGATCTGAGTCTTCCTCTTTCTCCCCTCTTTTTATGGCTGTACTTCCCACATTCACAGAATTAACTAGCAGCTATTTCTTTAGGTTAAAACTCCCTGCTAGATTTCTTATTTTAGATTATGCAAGTTATTACTTGAAAAATAAACATATCTCTAACCACTTTTTATAAAACAGAATTTTTTGCTCCCACATACTGCCTCAGGAGCTTAAATTAGTATAGACTTTCTTGAAAGCAGTGTGGTGGTAGCTGTCGCAAGCTGTTGACGTCACATACTGGCTTTTAGGACTTTAGTAATTAAGGTTTAACTCCAGGATGTCTGTAGTAGCATTATTTATAAGATCGAAAAGTTTGAAACAAGCTAAATGCCTAATAATAGAATATAGACTAATAGAATATTGGTTCAATCAATTGTGTTAAAACTATTGTAATGGAGTACTTCATAGTTGTTATAATGTAACAACTATGGAAAGATGTTCATGACGTTATGTGAAGAAAGCATGAAATACACACTTTTGTTCAAGACCCAAGGAAAATGTTTTATGAAAACTTAGAAATAGTTTAATTTTGACACCGAATATTTAACATCTTCGTGAATCTTGAAAATTAAGTATTTAGTAGTGTTTAGGGAGTTAGATCAAGAGCCTCAGAACCAAAATTCTTACAATCAAAATCTTACAGTTGGAGTTCCTGTCATGGCGCAGCAGAAATGAATCTGACTAGAAACTATGAGGTTGCGGATTCCATCCCTGGCCTTGCTCAGTGGGTTAAGGATCCAGCGTTGCCGTGACCTGTGGTGTAGGTCGCAGACACGGCTCGGATCTGGTGTTGCTGTGGCTTTGGTGTAGGCCAGAAGCTGTAGCCTGGGAACCTCCCTATGCCGTAGGTGCAGCCCTAGAAAAAAGGAAAAAAGACCAAAAAAAAGTCTTACAGTTATTGTGTCTTCGATATTAGAAGTTGGTGTTTGCACATTTGTCATAGCACAACCCCCCAGAACAGCTGTTTTGCTGCCCCTTTTCTGTTTCTTATCAAACTGATGCAGGTATGAAGGGCAGGGACCACTTGTTTAAGCTGATGATTTGTTGATCTGTGTACTGTTTCTTTCAGGGGCCTTGGGCAAAGCACCTAGTAAAGTGACCGACGCCCTCCCAGAGCCTGAACCTCCAGGAGCGATGGCTGCATCGGAAGATGAGGAGGAGGAAGAGGCCCTGGAGGCCATGCAGTCCCGTCTGGCCACACTCCGAAGCTAGGACCGCCCGGCTGGGCCACAGGCTCTCTTCCTGGCCCAGGCACCACCATTTTATTTGTCTCTTGCACTACACTCCTGGGGGAGGCTCTGCATTCTGGAGAATGTTCTCCGCTAATCTCTCTTCACTCTCTGCAGAGGTTTGGGATCTCAATGGGATGGTTCTGGAGAGGTGGTGTAATAAATGCATCATCTTCAGGAGTATAAACAGAAGTATCTCTTGAGGGGCGAGGGCAAAGAAATCTCACGAAGCGCTTCTGAGGATAGACTTGATTGCCTGAATGTTGAGGACTGTACATTTTTTTTTGTCTGTAAAACACTATATAAATGGATTTTAATAAATTTCTGCTTTAACATTTGGTTGTTTTGTAGATTGTCAGGTGCAGTGAACTTTCAAGGGGTTTGCTGTCCGGAATTATTTCACACATTGGCCTTGGAAAGAGAGGAGGGTACATGGGTCTTGGAAGCTCAGCAGCAGCAGCTTCTGCTCGCTGGACGCTGCTCCCCAGCCTTCACGGATGTGTTGGGCGAGCTACTCGTCTGCCCTTTGTCATCTGTGTAAGCAAGAGGATGCTTGGGATTGTGACCCCGTCTTGTGGGCTGGGTGGCTTTATTATGTATGTCCTGAGGGGGGCTGTGTGTAGCTTTCCTTCCCATTGCAAGTTGCAGACAGCTGTGAGATCAGGACTTTCAACCCTCTGGTTGCTTTTCCCTGCATTACCCTGGTTGTCCTGGATGCATGTGGGATATGGGCCTACACGCCACTGCTTTCTCGAAGGCAGGAGCTGACCCATGAGAGAGGCTCAGTGTAGTCATTCACTGTAAATAGCCTGCACACACTCCTAAGTTACATTTTTAAATAATTCAGCAGTAGCAATTTAATTTGCGTGCATTTGATAGTTGATGAAGTTGTTTAACATATGTGATCATTCAGTTTTCACAAATTAGGAAGACAGCTCAGCTTGCTGAAGTGACATGTCCTAAGTCACAGTCACCAAGTGGCAGAAACTGGGGTTCAACCCAGGTCTCTCTGGTCCAAATCTTGTGTGCCAGAAAGTAAACAGGTAAGGAAAAAACCCAGTCACTCCCTCCCAGGTGGGTTTCTGCAGATCACGTGGAGACATCCTGCTGGGTCAGATGAGGCTGCAGTGAGAGCCTTCTATCTCATCATGCAAAATGGGACTCTCCAATCCAGGGGACCATCCTATTACTCTTGATTTTTTCAGGATACAGTTTGCGTTTTTTGTTTGTTTGTTTTTGGGGTTTTTTTGGCTTTTTTTTTTTTTGCTTTTTAGGGCCGCACCTGCAACATATGGAGGTTCCCAGGCTAGGGGTCAAATAGGAGCTGTAGCTGCCGGCCTACACCAGAGCCACAGCAACGCGGGATCCAAGCCGCGTCTGCAACCTACACCACAGCTCATGGCAATGCTGGATCCTTAACCCGCTGAGCAAGGCTAGGGATCGAACCCGCAACCTCATGGTTCCTAGTTGGATTCGTTAACCACTGAGCCATGACGGGACTCCAGTATCCCATTTTTTTAATTTGCATTTCTCTGATGGTGTATAATGTTGAACATCTTTTTATGTGCTTTTCTGCCTTATGTACATATTCTTTGCTGAGGTATCTATTTAGATCTTTTGGCCATTTTTAATTGGGTTGATCATTTTCTTATTGTTGAGGGTTTTTTTATTTTTATTTTTATTTTTTTTTAGTAACTTACCTGTGGCACAGGGAGGTTCCCAGGCTAGGAGTCAAATTAGAGCTGCAGCTGCTGGGCTACACCACAGCAACACAGGATCTAAGCCGCATCTGCAACTCACACCATAGTTCATGGCAATGCCAGATTCTTAACCCACTGAGCAAGGCCAGGGATAGAACTCACAACCTCATAGTTCCTAGTCAGATTTCTTTCCGTTGCACCACGACAAGAACTCCCAAGACTTCTTTGTATACTGTGGATAATAGTCCTTGGTCAGAAATGTCTTTTGCAAATATTTTCTCCCAATCTGTGGCTTGTCTTCTCTTCACATTGTTATCTTGCAGAGCAAAGTATTAACATTAATGAAGTTCATCTTAACCAATTATTTATTTCATAATAGTGTCTTTGGTGTTGGATCTTAGAAGTCATTGACAAGGTCATCTAGATTTTCCCCATTATTTTGTCAGTGGTCTTATAGTTTTGCATTTTACATTTAGCTCTGTGTCTGGATATTACTTTTCATGTGGATATCCAGTCATTCCGGCACCATTTATTGAAAAGACTCTCTTTGCTACAGTGTATTGCTCTTGCTCCTTCATCAGAAGTTAGTCGACTATATTTATGTGTCTCTGTTTTGGAGCTCTCTGTTCTATTCCATCAACATAGCTGGGAGACGGTGGCAGAGGAGGAGCAGGGCCAGCAGGAGGCAGTGGCTTCGATCACACTGGGGTGCTGGTGCAAGTGCTTGGGGCCGGCGCAGAACTGCCCCGCTGAGGGGCGCTTGGTCCAGGGTCTGCAACGCCACGCTGCATCTCTCCCGGACGCAGGCGGGAAGATGCTGAGCAGGTTGATGAGGAGCAGCAGGAGCCTCCAGCGTGAGTACACCTGCACCATCCAGCTTTTTTGAACAGAAGGAGTCTCTTAGTATAAGAACACAGCTCGGATGGGATTAAGATGGCAGAATAGGACTGGAGCTCAACTTCTCTCCTAAAAGCAACAAAATTTACAACTAAGGGCTGAGTAATCTTCAACCAAATGGACTGGAAACCTTAAAAAAAGATACCCTAACTCCAGAAGACAAAGAGGAGGCCACATCAAGAAGCAGGAGGGGCGATTGTGCAATATAAACAACCCCATACCTCCCAGGTGGGAAGCCCCCACATACTGGAAACTAACTGGTTCACAGAGACTCACCTATAGGAGTGAGAGTTCTGAGCCCCATGTTAAACTCCCACGTGTGGGGATCTGGCACTGGAAGAAAGAGCCCCTGGAGCATCTGGCATTGAAGACCAGTGGGGCTTGTGCACAGGAGCTCCACGGGACTCGGGGAAATGGAGACCCCATTCTTAAAAGGCACACACGGACTTTCACGTGCACTGGGTTCCACAGCAAAGCAAAGTCTCCATAGGAATCTGGGTCACACCTGACTGCAGTTCTTGGAGGACCTCCTGGGAAAACAGGGGTGAATGTGGCTTGTTGTGAGGGAAGGACATTGGAAGCAAAGCTCTCAGCAATATTCAGCAGCTATGCCTTCCTCTGGAGGTGGCCATTTTGGGAAAACCGGGTGCCACCCATCAGCGCTGAGAAGGCCCGGGCAAACAACAATCCAGGTGGGATCACAGCCCTGCCCCTCAGTAAACAGGCTACCTAAAGACCCCTCAGGCACACAGCTGCCTCTAATCCCATCCAGAGACAAAGCCCCACCCACCAGAGGGATTAGAATCAGCTCCACCCACCAGTGGGCAGGCATCAGCCCCTCCCATCAAGAAGCCTACAGCAAGCCCCCCATACCAACTTCAGCCACAAGGGGGGCAGACACCAGAAGTAAGACAGGCTACAACTCTCTTATCTGTAAAAAGGTCACCACACCAAAAACCTATAAAAAGAAAAGACAGAGAACTGTAACTCAGGCAAGGGAGAAAGGAAAAACCCCAGAAAATCAGCTAAGCCATGAGGAGAGTCTCAGCCTCCAGGAAAAAGACTTTAGACTGTTGATGCTGAAGATGATGCAAGACATTGGAAATAAACTGGAGGCAAAGATGGATAACTTACAGGAAACACTGAGCAAAGAGGTACAAGATATAAAACTTAAGAGATGCGAACTACAATAACTGAAACAGCAGAATACAGGAGGCAGAAGAATGAATAAGCGAGGTGGAGGACAGATTTGAAGAAATTACGAATGCGGAACAGAAAAGAGAAAGAAGGTTGAAAACAAATGAAGAGAGTCTCAGAGAACTCTGGGACAATGTTAAACACAGCAACATCCGTATTATAGGGGTACCAGAAAGAGAAGGGGACAGAAAAATATTCCAAGAGATAACAGCCGAAAACTTCCCTCACTGTGGGAAAGGAACCACTCACTCAAATCCAGAAAGCACAACAAGTACCATGTAAGATAAACCCAAGGAGGAATACACCGAGATACATATTAATCAAACTGACCAAAATTAAAGACAGAGAAAATCTTGAAAGCAGCTAGGGAAAAGAAACAAGTAACGTACAAGGGAACCCCAATAAGGTTATGGGTAAATTTTTCAGCAGAAACTCTGCAGGCCAGAAGGGAGTGGCATGATATACTTAACATGATGAAAGGAAAAAACCTCCAACCAAGATGACTTTAGCCAGCAAGGCTCTCATTCAGATTTGAAGGAGAAATCGAAACCTTCACAGATAAGCAAAAGCTGAGAGAATTCAGCAACACTAAGCCAGCCTTACAACAAATACTAAAGGAACTTCTCTAGGCAGAAAAGAAAAGACAGCAACAGGAAACAAAAATTCCACAAATGACAAGGCTCACCAGTAAAGGTATATATACAGTAAAGATACAAAATCATCCATGTACAATTATGCCACCAAAATCAGAAATCATGAGAAGAGGTGGGTACAAATGCAGGACACTGGAGGTGAACTTGCAATTAAGAGAACAGCAACTCAAAACAATCTCATATACATATAGACTCATATCAAAACTTCAGAAATAACTGCAAACCAAAAATCTACAATTGATGCACAAACAAAAATCAACTGAAATATAACAGTAAAGATAGTCATCAAACCCAGAAGAGGAGAGAACAAGAGAAGGGAAGAAAAAGAGCAACATCAATATATCTGCCTACTCTCTGGCCAACACCATACTGTCTTTACTACTGTAGCTTCATGGTAAGTCTATTCAGGTAGTGTCTGTTCTCCAACTTTGTTCTTCTTCCATATTGTGTTGTCTACTCTGGGTCTCTTGCCTTTTTTATTTAAACTTAAGAATGTATCTGTCATAGAGTCCTTGTGCGGCTCAGAGGGTTAAGAA
The DNA here is from genome assembly GCF_016906955.1 of Phacochoerus africanus. NCBI lineage: Eukaryota > Metazoa > Chordata > Mammalia > Artiodactyla > Suidae > Phacochoerus > Phacochoerus africanus. The sequence goes on from NC_062548.1 coordinate 62,684,361, forward strand.
TCTGGCGTTGTTACTGCAGTAGCTCAGGTTGATGGGTTGTGGTGTGGGTTCAGTGCCTGGCCCAGGAACTTCCACATGCTGCAGGCATGGCAAAAAAAAAAACCCAATAAACTTTAGACATAAAAAAAAAACTTTAGACATTAAACTCTCATAATCTGCAAAATAACTTGCTGGGGTTTTGATTGGGATTTCTTTGACTCTCAAAATCAAGTTGAGAACAACTGAACTGAACAACTGAGTCCTAGGATTGCATTTTTCTGGTGACTTTATTCCCAGAATGATTCTTGAATTAGCGAATGCTCATAATCCCTGAGCAGTTTTATTCTTATGTGGATAATCAAACTTTAGCCAGATGGATGGATGGACAGAATAATGACAACCACCTTTTCAGCCATTCAAATGAAATGATCTAAATGTCGGGTTGGTTTGTTTTGTTTAACGGGGTCCTGTTTTCAGGCTAAGGAAAGAGCATTGTTGGCTCATTATGCCACACATTCCATTTTCCCTCAGTACTTTGTTGGGCATCATTGGAAACAAGGTGAGTCAGATCCTCTTCTGGTCCTGGAAGGGGCCACAATCTGGGAAGGTAAACCGTGGTGTTGACATCTGCAAGAAAAGTTTTCCTCTAACCCTCAGGCCCTTAGCACTAGCAGCACCACCCCAACCACAGACATAATGAATTGTTTGCCCCCCAAACAATTAAAACTTTGAGTACTCGGACTAGCATTCCATGGCCACCAACTGATTTATTTTGTTTTCAGACACAGCTTACTTTTTAAAAGTCTTTGTCCAGGAGTTCCCGTTGAGGTTCAGCATTAACAAACCCAGCTAGTATCCATGAAGACGCAGGTTTATCCCTGGCCTCGCTCAGTAGGTTAAGGATCCAGCATTACCATGAGCTGTGGTGTAGGTCGCAGACCCAGCTCAGGTCCCGTGTTGCTGTGGCCATGGCACAGGCCAGCAGCTGCAGCTCCGAATGGACCCCTAGCCTGGGAACTTCCATGTGCCACAGGTGCAGCTGAAAAAAAAATAAAAATAAAAATTATTGTCCAGCTCATGGTGATCACATCAGTTCACTCCAGGCATATTAAAACTTCACTTCCTCTGTCTATACTCTGTTGTCTATTAAAGATGACTTTCCGAGCATTTGCCATTTATACGGTTCAAATGGCCTTAGGCCTCCTTTCTTGTCATATATTTACAGGTGTGTCTCAGAACTCCTGGAGAGAAGGGGTTATGACTCATTTGTTCCAAAATAGTACTAGTCATGCCTGCTTCTGCACCTCTCCCTAACATCCAACCCCATAACTGTATTTATGGAAACAACTGTGAAAAATCAAAGCTTTGAAGAACCGGACTGTTTTTCTTGTCCTACCCTAAGTGACAGATGCTCTTCAAATGCTAATCTGTATTACCAATAATAAAGGCTCTTAAGGGAAAATAAACTTGGGAAATGTTTGGTTGAAATAAACATAAAGAAGTTTTCTTAACTTTTCACAGGATTTCATGTGCTTTTTCCAAATTTATTTAACCAGTTTTCTTCTGAGATGCCAGAATTAACATTCCCTAGCCACTTTCAGAAATGCAAGTCTAAACCACAGTAGGGAAATAGCTTTTTCCAAGCTAAGGAAGTTCTTGTTTACATATAATTATTATAGTTTTATAATATAGAATGATGTCAGCAAAATGGAGTAGACAGCTCCAAATACCCATCCCTTCAAGGAAACATTGAAAAAAATACCTGAAACTAAGAGAACCAACTGCATTAAGAAAATTAAAAACAGAAAGCCTTGTGGCATTTTTACTTGCCCTTGCCAAATCTCTCTCTCAGCTTGGCAGCAGTCTTGAAGACTTGGTTCCTAGTTCCAGCACAGCAGTGACAATGCCAGATCCCTAACCTACTGAGCCACCAGGGAATTACACAGGTTTGCTTTTTTTTAATGTGTAAAAAAACTTGGGGCAAAAGATTATAGTTGAGACACGGGTTTTTCTCAAAACCTGGGAGGAAAAGCCAGGGAAATGGTTTCTTGGTGATGTTAGTGTGTTCAAAAGCAACTGTGTATACTGGAGAATTTAGAAAGCCAGGCCAGGAAATATGTCAGAAAAGACCTGAGAAGACCCCAAACTTTCATGACAGGCTGATATATAGGCTTAGTGCATTTAGCAAGTGAAGGCTGAGACAGAATGTAAATGGTCTAAGTGTTAAATAAAGATGTTCCAGCACAGAGCCAATCCATAGAAGACAGGGACAGGTGTTTTTGTTATTTTCTAAAAATCCTGGTATTCAAGGAAATCTCTGCCAAAACGTTGGCTCAACACAGCTAAGCCTTCAACAATTCAGAACTGAAAATTCTGGGGAAGAGGGAAGTTGTGACTTACAGAATTATTCTGGAATGTTCAAATGTCCAGTTTTCAACAACAAAAAAAATCACAAAGCATACAAAGAAAATGGAAAACATGGGCCACCCAAAAGAAAAAAAAAAATTTATAGAAACCATCCTTGAGGAAGCCTGGACATTGCACTTGCTAGACAAAGACTTTAAACCAACTGTCTCAGATATGCTCAAGAGGTAAAGAAAACTGGGAAAATAATATATAAACAAAATGAGAATATCAATAAAGATAAATTATAAAAGGGAAACAAATTCTGGAGCTGAAAAGTACAATAACTGAATTCAAAAAATACACAAAAAATTGAACAGCATATTTGATGAGTCAGAGGAAAGAATAGGTAAACTCGAAGATGGAACAATCAAAATGATCCAGTCTGAGAAACAGAAAGAAAAATGAAGTGAACACAGACTAAGGGACTTGTGGGAGACCATCAAGCTCACCAATGGGAGTGCCCATCATGGCTTAGCAGAAACAAAGCTAACTAGGAACCATGAGGTTGCAGGTTCGCTCTCTGGTCTTGCTCAGTGGGTTAAGGATCTGGCATTGCCATGAGCTGTGCTGTAGGTCACAGACATGGCTCGGATCTGGCATTGCTGTGGCTGTTGTGTAGGTCAGAAGCTGTAGCTCCGATTCAACCTCTAGCCTGGGAACTTCCATATGCCTTGGGTTCAGCCCTTAAAAAGCTAAACAAACAAAAAACAAACAAACAAAAAAACCTCACCAACATATGTGTTATGGGAAGACCAGAAGTATAAGGGATAGAGAAAAGAGCAGAAACAGTATTTGAAGAAATAATGACTGAAAACCTCCCATATCTGAAAGATGTTAATCTACACATGCAAATAGCTCAAAAAAATTCCAAGCAGAATAAAATCAGAGGGATCCACAGGCACATTACAGTCCAACTGTTGAACAATAGAGACAAAGAATCTCAAAAGCAGCAGAATAGACGCAACTCCTCATGTAAGAGGGATTCTCAATAAAATGAACAGCTAATTATTCACTGGAAACCAGGGAAGCCAGAGGCAGTGGGGTGACATATTTAAGGTGCTGAAAGAAAAAAACAATGGAGAAGGCTATATCCTAGACACACTAACAAAACTGAAGAGTTGACAATCTGAATAGGATTATATACTAAGATTTATCCCAGGAATGCAGGTGCAGATCAATATGAAAATGTAACACAACCATACTTAAAGAACAAAGAAAAAACCCCACATGGTCCTTGTAATTGATGCAGAAAAGGCATCTGACAAAATCCAACAACTTTTCAGGATGGAAAACAGACTAGGAATAGAAGGGAACTTCAACGTGGCAAAAGACATATTAAAAATACACAGCTAACATCATACTCAACAGTGAAAAACTGAAAGCTGTCCTCTTAAGATTATAAACAAGCCAAGAATACACGTTGGAGAAAACGTCTCAATAAATGTTGGGAAAACTGCAAAGAAGAGTGAAACTGGACCATCTTAGATCATACACACAAATTAACTCAAACTGAATTAAGACTTAGCTGTAAGATCTTAAAGCAGAAAACTAGAAGAAAACAAAGATAGTTAAGTTTCTTAAAGATCTTGAAAATGTTTTTGGGGTTTTTTTGGTTTGTTTTTTAAGGGCTGTACCTGTGGCATACGGAATTTCCCGGTCTAGGAGTCAAATCTGAGCTGCAGCTTCTGCCTACACCACAGCAACACAGGATCCCAAGGTGCATCTGTGACCTACACTGCAGCTCATAGCAACGCCTGATCCTTAACCCATTGAGCAAGGCCAGGGATTGAACCTGCATCCTCATAGATACTAGTATGGTTCATTACCACTGAGCCACAATGGGAACTCTGGAAATGATTTTTTGAATTTAACACCCAAAGTAAAAGCAACAAAAGCAAAGATTAAGCGGTGGGACTACATCAAACTAAAAAGCTTCTGCACAGTAAGAGAAGCCAACAACAAAATAAAAAGGCAACATATTTGCAAATGACATATCTAATAATGGGGTTGATATCCAAAATATATAAGGAATTCATGCAACTCAATAGCAAAAAAAAAAAAATCCAATTTAAAAACGTGTAGATCTGAATAGACATTTTTCCATAGAAAACATACAGATGGTCAATAGATACATGAAAAGATGCTCAACATCATGAATCATTAGCGAAGTGCAAATCAAAACCATAGTAAGATCAACCCACAGTTGTTAGAATGGCTATTATTAAAAACACAAAAAATGTTGGCAAAAACATGGAAGAGAGGGAACCCTTTTGCATTTTGGGGAATGTCAATTGGTGTAGCCACTATGGAAAACAGTATGAGAATTCTTCAAAAAATTAAAAAGTAGGGAGTTCCCGGCGTGGCGCAGTGGTTAACAAATCCGACTAGGAACCATGAGGTTGTGGGTTCGGTCCCTGCCCTTGCTCAGTGGGTTAACGATCCAGCGTTGCCGTGAGCTGTGGTGTAGGTTGCAGACGCGGCTCGGATCCCGTGTTGCTGTGGCTCTGGCGTAGGCCGGTGGCTACAGCTCCGATTCGACCCCTAGCCTGGGAACCTCCATATGCCACAGAAGCGGCCCAAAGAAATAGCAAAAAGACAAAAAAAAAAATTAAAAAGTAGAACTACTATATGATACAGCAATTTTACTTCTGAGTATTTATCTGAAGAAAATGAAAACACTAACTCATATGCACCCCTATGTTCACTGCAGCATTATTTAAATAGCCAAGAATTGGAAACAACCTAAAAAAAATCATGAACAAAACAGAAGATGCCTGCTTTCACTGCTTTTATTCAACATGTAACTAGAAGTTCTAGCCAGAGAAATTGAGCAAGATAAAGAAATGCACCTAAATTGAAAGGAAGATGTAAAATTCACAGATGACATGATCTTATATGTAGAATATTCTAAAGATGCACACACAGATATTGTTAGAACAGATACACAAATTCAGCAAAACCTTCAAAATTCAACTGAAAAAAAAACAAGTTATATTGCATTTCTATACACTAGCAATGAACAATACAAAAAAAAAAAAACTAAAGCAATTCCACATTCAATAGCATCAAACAGAAGAAAATATTTAGGAATAAATATAACCAAGGAGGTACACTAATCACTAGAAAACACTGCTGAAAGAAATTCAAGCCACCAGTAGGCGATCACTTTGCAACATATAATGTATCAAATCAACATGTTGTACACCTTAAACTTACACACTGCTGTATGTCAAATATATCTCTGTAAGGGGGGAGAAAGACGCCAATAAATGGAAAGATGTCTTAAGTTCATGGATCACAAGACAATATTGTTCAGATGACAGTACTACTCAAAGCAATATATGTAGTTTAAATGCAATAATCTCTATAAAAATCTAGATGGCATTTTTTTTTTCGGAAATAGAAAAAACCCCATCCCAAAATTCATATGGAATTTAAAGGGACTCTGAATATCTAAAGCTGTCTTGAAAAAGAACAGGTTAGAAGACTTATGGTCCTTCTTGATTTCAAAACTTACTGCAAAGCTATAGGAATCAAAACAGTACAGTACTAGCATAAGATTGTTATTTCATTTTATTTTAGTCTTTTTGCCTTTTTTAGGGCCGCTCCCATGGCATATGGAGATTCCCAGGCTAGGGGTCTAATGGAGTTGTAGCCACCAGCCTATGCCAGAGCCACAGCAACTCGGGATCTGAGCCACCTTTGCAACCTACACCACAGCTCACAGCAATGCCGGATCCTCAACCCACTGAGAAAGACCAGGGATCGAACCCACAACCTCATGGTTCCTAGTCAGATTCATTAACCACTGAGCCACGACAGGAACTCCAAGATTGTTATTTTAGACTAATTACAACTAAACCCTCATATCAATGGTCAGTTGTTTTCTGACTAGAGTGCCAAGACTATTCAATCAGGAAAGAAAATTTTTTCAACAAATGGTGTTGGAAAACTAGGTATCTATTCTCAAAATGAAGTTTGACCCTTACTTTAACACCACATACAAAAGTTAACTCAAAATGGATCAAACCTAAATTTAAGAGTTAAACCACAAAACTCCTAGAAGACAACATAAGAGCATAGCTCATGACCTTAGATCTGGCAATGGTTTCTTAAATATAACACAAAAAGCTCAGCCAGAAAAGAAAAACGTAAGCTAATTAAGATTAAGAATTTAAGAATTTTTTTTGCATCAAAGAACACTATCAAGAGGGTGAAGACAACCCACAGGATGGAGGGAAATATTTGTAAATGCTATATCTGATAATGGTTTAATATCCAGAATGTATAAAGAACTCATAACTAAACGACTAAGAGACAACTCAGTTAAAAAATAGGCAGAGGACTTGAATAGACATCTCTCCAAAGATATATATCCGATATGTACATGAAAACTTGCTCAATATCATTAGGGAAATGCAAATCAAACCACAATGAGATAAAACTTCAAACTTACTAGGATGAACTACATGTGTATTTTTTTTCTGGCTTCCCTGTGGCATATGGAGTTCCCAGGCCAGGGATCAGATCCAAGCCAGAGTTGCAACCTATACATAGCTGCAGCAATGCCAGATCCTTTAACCCACTGTGCCAGGCCAGGAATTGAACCTGCATCCTGGAACTGCAGAGACACTGCTGATCCCATCACACCACAGTGGGAACTTTGGGCTGCACTTTTTTTTTTTTTTTTTTTGGCTTTCATTTGCCTTTTCTAGGGCCGCTCCCGCAGCATATGGAGGTTCCCAGGCTAGGGGTCGAATCGGAGCTGTAGCCACCAGCCTACACCAGAGCCACAGCAATGTGGGATCCGAGCCGCATCTGCCACCTACACCACAGCTCACAGCAACGCTGGATCCTTAACCAACTGAGCAAGGCCAGGGATCGAACCTGCAACCTCATGGTTCCTAGTCAGATTCGTTAACCACTGTGCCACAACAGGAACTCCTGGGCTGCACTTTTAAAAAGTGGAAAATAACCTACCTCAGCAGTGAGGTGGAGAAATTGGAACCATCATCATGCCTTGCTGGTGGGAATATAAAATGGTACTGCCATGGTGGAAAACAGTCTGGTGGTACCTCAAAAATTTAAATGTGAATTACTTTGTGACCCAGAAATTCCACTCCCAGGTATGTTCCCAAAAGGGATTGATAACAGGGACTCAAACAGATACTTATACACTCATGTTCATAGCAGCATTATTCATAACAGCCTAAAAGTAGAAGCAAGTGTCCATCACCATATGAATGGATTAACAAAGTGTGGTATATATAAACAGTGGAGTATTACTTGACCACAAAAAGTGAGGTTCTCTGATACATGCTACAATAAGTATGAATCTTGATAGCATTTTGCTATGTGAAATAAGCCAGACACAAAAGGAATAATATTTTATGATTCCATTTATATGAATTATCTAGAACACACAAATTCACAGACAGAAATAGATTAGAAGTTATCAGGGACTGGTGATAGGAGAGAAAAGGGAATTATTGCTTAATGGGTACAGAGTTTCTTTTCAGGATGATGAAAAATTTTGAAAACGGGTAATAGTGAGGGTTACAAAGACTTGGGAATGCCACTTAATTGTACACTTAAAACAGTTAAAATAGCACATTTTATGTTATATATATTATACCACAATAAAAAACAGTAAAATATAAATCTATGTTGAATTTTACTAAATGATTTTTTTTTTCATACAGGCATACCTTGGAGATATCAAGGGTTCAGTTCCAGACCACTGCAATAAAGTAAATATCACGAAAAAGCAAGTCACACAATGCAAATAAAAGTTTTGTTTACACTCTAGTCTATTGAGTGTGCAATAGCACTATATCTAAAAAAACAATGTACACACCTTAATTTAAAAAATATTGCTGATAAAACAATCATTTAAGCCTTCAGCGAGTTGTACTAGTAACACCAAAGATGACAGCTCACCATAATAATGAAAATGTTTGAAATATTGTGGGAATTACCAAAATGTGACACAGAGACACAAAGTGAGCAAATTCTGCTGGAAAATGGCTCAGACAAACTTGCTCAGTGCAGGGCTGCCATAAACCTTTAATTTGTGGGGAAAAACAAAAACGCAAGATCTGCCAAGCACAATAAAATGAGAAATGCCAGTTTGAGATGATCACATAGATTTTTCTGCCACCTTCTGTTAATACGGTGAATTAATGTATAAATATTCTGATATTAAACTATCCTTGAGTTCCTTAATCTTTTTTTTTTTTGGTCATAACATCCATTTTTCATACATTGCTCGGTTTTAATGTGCCAATAATTTATCTAGGATTTTTGCAAATATTTTTATAAGTAATACTAGCCTGTAATTTCCTTTTCTTGTACTGCTCTTAAGTTTTGCTATCAAGTATACTAGCCCTACAGAACCCACTAAATAGTCCTCTGTTTTCTATTTTCTTGGCTGTTTTGAATAAAATAAGAATTATCTCTCTTCTAAGTTTTGTTCAAATTCACTTGTAAAATTGTCTGTGCCTGGTGCCTTTTAGAGGGTATGGATGGTGCAGAGATTTTTCATTAACACTTAAATTATTTTAATAACATTTACCCAGATTTTCAGTCAGTTTTGATAATTGCTTTCCTAGAATGCTATTTCACTTATTTTAAATATAACATTAACAGAATTCAATTATTTTAAAAATCTCTACCATTTGTACATTTTCATTTCATTTTTAATACTGTTCATTTTCCTTTTTTAAATTGGTCTTAATCAGAAATTTGTCTTATTAATGAATACTTTTCAAAGTCAGCTTAAGATTCTGTACATCATTCTATTTCTTAATTTTAGCTTTCATTGTTACTAACCTCTCTTGTGCGCTGTAAGATTACTTTGTTTTTCTAGCTTATTGAGTTTATTTTCCTTCAGTCTTTTTCATTTTCGAATTAATGTTTTTAAGGCTCCACATTTTATCCTACATTATTCTTCAGCTGCATTCTACAAACATTTTCTCCTATATACATACAAGCTAACAAGTCAACCTACCACATTTTCCTGCATGCTGATAAAATTTTTCATTATACCTTCAGTATGCTGAGGAGATGTGTTTAGAATTATTGATCATAGAGCATCACTGATTTATTCCTGCCCTTAGGGAGAAGGCAGTAAGTATTTCACCATCATGTTTCATTTTAACTGTAGTTTTTCCATAAATATCCTTTATCATATCTACAGATCTCCCTCTGCTTATGAGGTTATGTCCCAATAAACCCATAAAATAAAAATACTGTTACATCAAAAAAATGCATTTAATATACCTAACCTACTGAACATCATAGCTCAGCCTAGCCTACCTTAAACATGCTCAGAACACTTAGGTTAGCCCACAGTTGGGCAAAATTATCTAACAAGTGTGTTTTATAATAAAGTGTTGAATATCTAGTGTCATTTGTTGAACCCTGTACCAAAGAGTGAAAACAGAATGGCTGTATGGGTACTCACCATTCATGTACACAGCTGAGAGCACACTGGATCTGAAGAATATTTGAAATGATGAACTAAAATTAATTGCTGGATGATGGGGATGCTACAGTGACAGGGTCGTCAACCTCTCTTCTGATGAGGCTTGAGAATAACAGGTAGAAGGAGCTGGCGCACTTGTTGGCTTGTTGGCTTAGCAGGCATAGAGTTCTTTGGGAAGATAAGCAGTTTTGACAGGACAGGTTTTATTATATATTTCTCTATGGCAAGCAGGAACAGCCGGTATCTGCCTGCCAGGTCTTGGCAACCTCTCACAACTGACATCCATTTCTTCCAACAGGAGCACACCATGGGTGAGAGCAGCAGACGCCTTTGCCACTTTCTTTGCTGTGGACTTTCTTGGTGCCTCTGGTATAACTTCTTCCTCTGCCTCAATGCCGAGAAGCTCATGAATATCCTCTTTATCAATGACCGATTCTAGCTGTTTCCTGCATACTAATATCCTGTAACTTACTATATCAGCAAAAGCAGATTCTTTGTTAAAAGCCTTTGAGTGTGTTCACTCCTTCAAAACTTTCTTTCAAATGCCATTGCTGGGTGATTTCTTCCCTTGCTGCAGTGACGGTTAGCATTTAGATTGTGGTTGTCTTCGGAGGCAAACACAACCTTTACATCAGGGTATGTGTTCCAGATAGAATAGATATTCTGTGGATGCCCTGGAGCATTGTCTAAGATGGGATGAATCTTTTTTATTTTTCTTTTGTCTTTTTAGGGCCACACCCACGGCATATGGAGATTCCCAGGCTAGGGGTCTAATTGGAGCTGTAGCGGCTGCCCTGCACCACAGCCACAGCAACGCGGGATCCCAAGCCACATCTACAACCTACACTGCAGCTCACGGTAACGCTGGATCCTTAACCCAATGAGCGAGGCCAGGGATCAAACCTGTGTCGTCAGGAATGCCAATCAGATTCGTTTCTGGGAGCCACATGGGAACTATTAAGATCAGAAGAATCTTGATTGAGATGTTGTTTTGCCTGCAGTGTTCTCTTGCCTGACATACAGTTCTTCAAAAAAACTAGTCTTCAAAAATGCTGTCATCTGGACCTCCTTGTTATGGCCATAAGAAATGAGAAGTTGGAGTTCCCGTCATGGCGCAGTGGTTAATGAATCCGACTAGGAACCATGAGGTTGCGAGTTCGATTCCTGGCCTTGCTCAGTTAAGAATCCGGCATTGCTGTGAGCTGTGGTGTAGGTTGCAGATGTGGCTCGGATCCCACGTTGCTGTGGCTCTGCTGTGGCTCTGGTGTAGTCTGGCGGCTATGGCTCTGATTCGACCCCTAGCCTTGGAACCTCCATATGCCGCAGAAGCGGCCCAAAAAATGGCAAAAAGACAAAGGAGGGGGGGCGGTGTACGATTGCTCACATTCTTGAATGCTCTAGGCTTCTCTGGTACATCTGGAAAGGCTTTATTTTGAACCCTGCAACATTTCTACCCCAACACAGTGTTAAACAGTCTCTGAAAGCCTTGAATCCTGGCATTGTCTTGGACTCTGTGATGAATGTGTGTGTGTTCTGGCACACAGTTCCAAAACCAGCTTGTTTCATCAACATTAATTTCTTGTTCTGGCAAAATATTTCTCATCCTGGAGTTCCCATCGTGGCGCAGCGGAAATGAATCTAAGAATCATGAGGTTGGCAGGTTCGATCCCTGGTTTTGCTCAGTGGGTTGAGGATATGGTGTCGTGAGCTGTGGTGTAGGTTGCAGACGAGGCTGGGATCAGGCATTGCTGTGGCTGTGGTGTAGGCCGGGAGCTGTAGCTCCAATTAGACCCCTAGCCTGGGAACCTCTATATGCTACGGGTGGGGCCCTAAAAAGAAAAAAAAAATTTCTCATCCACAATCATCCCATATAACTCTTCCTTAAAAAAGCTTCGGCCCCTTCAGCGTTGGTACTTGATGCCTCATGGCTTCCACGTTATGAAAATTATGATGCCTTTTGAAGCACTGAAACCTCCCATGACTTGCTATAAACACTCATGTAGAAAGAGCAAATTGAAAAGCCCTCTTGCCTTAGCCTGGATCATAAGTAGGCTAAACAGTAGGTATGTGCTTCTGAATCTGGTCATCCGGTGACAAGTACATTTTCAGTATTGTCCATTGGCCCAGCTCTTTTCATCATGACGACAGTGTATTTAATTAATGCTGACTATCTTGCTGCATCACTGATTTACTTCTTATTTTTTCTTTTTAGGGCCGTACTAGCAGCATATGGAGGTTCCCAGGCTAGGGGTCCAATCAGCGCTACAGCTGCCAGCCTACACCACAGCCACAGCAATGCCAGATCCTTAACCCACTGAGCAAGGCCAGGAATTGAACTGGCAACCTCCTGGTTCCTACAGATTCATTTCCTCTGCGCCATGAAGGTAACTCCTACTTCTTATTCGTCAAGATGGTTGAGATCATCAATTGCCAAAGTCCTAACTCGCATGTGATGCTCATTATGGTCTGCCACCTTCATGCTGGGCAGTTATCTTAGGTTTTATCTCATGAGTAATTGCCTTCCTCTTCTCCCCACCAGAAGCAGCAGACACCAGTGGCATTTTGTAGATATCACAGAATGTGAAAGCATAAACCACAATATATAATACACTAGTAACACAGTACACTCAAGAGTATCAACTGTTTACCTTCGTGATCATATGGCTGACAGGGAGCTGTCAACATCCACTTCTAATTAAAAAACTCTCAACAGGAGTTCCCGTCATAGCTCAGTGGAAACGAATCTGACTAGCATCCCTGAGGATGCAGGTTCAATCCCTGGCGGATCTGGTGTTGCTGTGGCTGTGGTGTAGGCCAACAGCTATAGCTCTGATTCGACTCCTAGCCTGGGAACCTCCATATGCCACGGGTGCAGCCCTAAAACAAACAAACAAAAAACCACTAAATTCATTGTTAAAAACATTCCTATGGCAGGTTCTCACTGATGAAGTGTTTCTACTAAACATTTTTAAAGATTACTATATATACATTTAGAGCTGTAAATTCCCATCTGTTATAACTGAATTCCACCATTTTTTAAGGGTTGTATTTTTTACTACTCAGTTCCAAATATCTCGTTTCCATTCTGATTTCTTAATCGAGGTACTTAGAAGTATGTAGCTTAATTTTTCAACATTTAAGGATTTTGTAGTTATCTTTGTTTCCATTGTCACCATAGAACTTATTCTTTAATATGATTTCAACTTGTATACTCCTTTGAAATTTGCATTTGCTTTTTGGGCAGTACATAGTGGTTCTTGGTGAATAATCAACGTGCACTTGCATGTGTATTTTGTAGTCATTGGCTTTGGTGTTTGGTTTTTCTTTTTTTCTTTCTAGGGCCGCACCTGCAGCATATGGAGGCTCCCAGGCTAGGGGCCGATTCAGAGCTGTAGCCACCAGCAATGAGGGATCTGAGCAGCATCTTCGATCTACACCACAGCTCACAGGAACATTGGATCCTTTACCCACTGAGCGAAGCCAGGGATGGAACCCACATCCTCATGGTTCCTAGTCGGATTGTTTCTGCTGTGCCATGATGGGAACTCCCCAGTTCAATTATTTTATATTTGTATTGGTTTCATGTCTGTTTATTATATCAATTACAGAAACAGGAGGGTTAGAATCTCCCAACTATGACTGTGAATTTGTTTTCTCCCTTAATTCTGTCAAATTTTGCCTCATATTACTTTAAAGCTCTGCTAATTAGGTACACACCTCCTTAGGATTATTCTATCTTCCTGCTGAACTGATCCTTTTATGATTGTGAAAACTTCTCTGGTAAAACCCTATCTTAAAATCACTTTGGCTTTAATATAGCCATATTTGCTTTCATTGATTAGTGTCTGCATGATATAACTTTTTCCATGCTTTTGTTTTTAACTTACAATCTGTATCTTTTTTTTTTTTTTTTTTTTTTTTGCCAGAACCCACGCCAAATATAAGTTCCCAGATGAGGGACTGAACCTGAGCCACAGCAGTGACCTATACCACAACTGCGGCAACCAACGTCGATCCTTTAACCCACTGCGCCAGGCCAGGGATAGAAAACCCATCTCCACAGTGAGCAAGATCCTTAATCCACTGCACCATAGCAGGCACTCCCAAACTATATCTTTTATAAATAGCATATAGTCTCTTATTTAATCCAGTCAGACCATTTTTATCTTACAGTTAGAGCATAGGTACCCCTACTTTCCGAATGTTCGCTTTACACCACTTTACTTTTATGAAACACCTACATCAGTACCTGTTTTTGCTAACTAAAAAAATCTGAGGAGGATTTTTGCTTTTATCAAAAAAAAAAAAAAAATAGACTTCCCTTCGTGGCTCAGTGGTTAACGAATCTGACTAGGATCCATGAGAATGCAGGTTCGATCCCTTGCCTTGCTCAGTGGGTTAAGGCTCTGGTGTTGCCGTGAGCTGTAGTGTAGGTTGGCAGCTGCAGCTCCGATTAGACCCCTAGCCTGGGAACCTCCATATGCTATGTGTGCAGCCCTAAAAAGCAAAAAAATAAATAAATAAATAAACTGTGTGCTTTATGCCAATTCATTTTGTGCATCTGTTAGCAAGATGTGTCCTAAGGTACCTGCTGCTGTGCTTGTGAAAGGTTTCAGAAGAAACTTGTACTTTTGATACTTTTGAATAGTAGGGGAAACCTGTATTTAGAAAAACTGCACTTCTTCCTTCTTTCCTTCCTGCCCTTTTAATCAATTAAAAGTAAGAATGCCATTTTCTCATTCAACTTTAAAGGCTTTTCCTATTTGGAGTTAATATTTATTTTGGTTAAAATATACATAATACAAAATTGGCCAATTTAATCACTTTTAAGTGTACAATTCAGTGGTAAGAAGAGCATTTACAATGTTGTACAACCATCACCATCTATCTCCAGAAAGTGTTCTATTATCCCAAATAGAAACCCTGTACCCATTTAACAGTAATTTCTATTTCCCTTCCTCTAAGCCCCGGTAACCATCCTTCTACTTTCAATATCTATGAAATTTGACTGTTCTGGGAATACAACTGTTCCTCATGTAAGTGGCATCATACAATATTTGTCCTTATGTGAAATAATCTGCCTTACTTAGCTTATTTTCAAGATTTGTTCACGTTGTAGCATGTGTCAGGATTTTTTTCAAGACTGAAAAATATTCTATGATATGCATATGCCACATTTTTATCCCTTCTCCTGTTGGGTTAGTTCCACCTTTTGACTCTTGTCAATAATGCAGCTATTGAACACAAGTGTACAAGTATCTGCTTGAATCCTTGTTTTCAATTCTTTTGAAGATAAACCTAGGAGTGGAATTGCTGGATCATATATCAGTTCTATGTTTAACTTTTTGAGGAACTTTATCCAGACTTGGAAAAATATAATTCCACTATTGCTTAAGTTTATATAGAAATTTACAATTTCCCTCATACATCATTTTTTCTTGCATGTTGTGGGTTAATTTTCATTTCTAAGGATATTCATTCTTTTTTTTTTTTTTTTAGGGCCACACTAGCAGTATATGGCGATTTCCAGGCTAGGGATCAGATCAGAGCTGTAGCCGCTGGCCTACACCACAGCCACGTCTGAGACCTATATCATAGCTCTTGGCAATGCCGGATCCTTAACCCACTGAGCAAGGCCAAAGATCGAACTTGCGTCCTCACGGATGCTAGTCAGATGCATTTCCGCTGAGCCACGATGGGAACTCCCCTAAGGATATTCTTAAAAGGTCCTTCAGCAAAGGGCCTGAAAAGAAACTCTGGTTTTTATCCGAAAATGTCAGTAAAGAACAGGGAAGATAACTCTGCCATGTCTAGACTTATTTTCAACCATGTTCTCTGGCACAGTAAGAGTGGCACCTACTTTCTTGACTCGCACTGCTGCTGTTAGGAAGCCAGCTGGTAGTCTGTCATGTTTTGAAGATCAGGATGCCCATTCCGGATACTTTTAAGAGCCTATTTTGTTTGAGGTCCTCTTTTCACTTAGTGCTACGTCCCACACAGGTGTGGGTGTTTTATTTATCTTGCTTGATTTCATTGGGCTTCTTCAATCTGATGACATGTTGCTGGTACCAAGAAAACTCCAGTCTCAGCATGTCACCCTCCCTCGCTGCTCTCTCAGTTCCCTGTCACTGACTATCAAACCTGTACTTTTCTCTTTATAAATTCACACTTCTTTACAGCCTCCTGTTACTCAACAGTGTATTGTGTATTTTTACCAATCTTCCAATTTGTAAAAAGAACTTTTTTTCTGCTGCTTACTTCATCTGCCGAATTTCTGATTTTAACCATCATGTCTCATTTCTGTTAGTTCTATTTAGCTTCTTTCCAAATCTGGTGAATTCTGAAAATCTCATTCTTTCATTATATTGCTATGCTCTCATTTCTGTAGGCATATTAAAGACATTTCAGAATATAAATTAAGTACTGGATCATTCCAGAACCTACAAAATTTGTAGGTTTAATATGGCAATTTTCAGGTTTGCATTGACTCTTGCACATGGTGGCTTTCAGTTTTATATTTGTTGGTACAGTGCATTTGAGTGTGAATAAAAGTCTGGAACTATCTGTGGGACTCCGTTGAGGGCTGGTTTGAGGGTCATTTCCTCTAAAAAGAACCGAAGTTTTCCTCTTCTTTTAGCTATTGGAGATTTCCAATCAACAGTGCCAGTTCTAGATCCACAACTGTATAAAGGAGCTTCTGATAAGAAATTCCCAGGGAAGACACTTCCCTCTAAGATGGGTAGATAGTTATTCTTTTCAGAAAAGTTTATGTTTTTGAAAGTTCATCCATTAACTTTGGCTTGAAGTGGATTGGCATCAGGCAAGGACCTTTGACCTCCTACTCTGAACTCACAGGTAAAACCTAGGTTCTAGACCTTGTCTACACTACTTGATTTCAATTTAATTCCTTTTAATACAGCTAGAGCTGTCTAGGAGAATCACTGCGCTATAGAAATAGAAAGGTGGCTTCTTTATGAATTTTCTTCCTTCACAGAAATGATTATTTTCAATACCACTGTTTGAAAACTTCTAATAATTTCATTTTGTAAATTCTTAAATTATGAATGGCTAGAAGAGAGACAAAGTATTTCAATCTCTTACCTTTTTAGAACCATTTAACCAGTCACTATTTGGGTTTTTTGGTTAATTCTCACATCTAAGGGTAGTTAAACTGTGGTGTTTCTTTACAAAAGTGTGAGAGCAGTTTCCACTTGGCTGGGGAGAAACTTGTTTCCATATCAGCATTGTAATAATCACTCAGAAATCACTATAGCATTGAATTTCTGTGCTTTTAAGACGAGTTCCTGGAGCAAACTCTTACACCTGTAACATTCGATGAAAGGTGTATTGAATCTACAACCAGAGATAATGCCAATAAACTGAGTCAAAACATTATATGAATACTTTAATGCAAAATGCTTAACACTTAAAATTAGCAAAGCTTCATTTAAATTAAAACTCCATTTGACTAAAGATGGTTAACCCCAAGAATTGCACAGTAGTTGATTTCTGCTATATAATGCCAGTCCTAATGCCATACAGTAAGCACTGCATTGCTGGCGGTTGTTTCCTCCACTGCTCTTCTGAACCCTAAGGGGTGGGGGAGAGGGTACGCAGACAGACACACAACAAAACGCAACCCAAATAAACTGCGCAGTGATTCCTAATCGTTATAACCCATCTGACGAAGCGGTCAGATCAAACAGCCAGGGAACAACTGCAGGTGGTTTCCAGAGCTGATAAGAGGTTTCATTTTTACGGCTTGGTAGAAGCTCTGCACTGGGTGAGCAGTCACAGTTTAAGGATGCATGTTCTGTAAATAGTTACTACATATACACATTTAGTGTCTGTAAACACTAGAAATATACATTAGACAGAGTACCCTTACCAGGTGGGTACAGTTTAAAAAAGAAGATGAGGTAACATGAATCTCAAAGTCCACAGGAATCCTGCCTGAAGAGTTTGAACAGCTGCCAGTAATTCACTTCCAATGTGCAGGGGGGGTTAGGCGCCTCTGGGACCCCTAGGGTTTGCCAAAACTGGATTCACTGGCTTTCAGCATAGCAACTGCATCTTTCACTGCGTGGTAGATAACATTCTTCACCTGAAAGGAGGAGAGAAAATGTGGTCAGTTTACCATTAACTCGAAAATCTGTGGCTAAGAATAAACTTCCCCCTACCAATTTTATAACCATTTAAAACTCAAAATTCAATGTGAAGTGTTAATAATAGCTGAAAGGCTATTTAGGGCTCCTTGCTAGTATTTCATACACATTTTAAACCCAGGCCGCCTTTGAAAAACTTTTCCCCTCCATAGGCTTTGATCGCACATGGCCCTGCCCCCAGTGAGTGTGGGGAGAAGCAAGTCCCAGGGTATATATAACTCTAGTTTTCAGAGTTTCTTTACTGCCCTGGTTTCCCACATTATATAATTCACTAAGGAAAGCCTCTAAAGACCCCACTCTCTGAGACCCTCTTTGGACTGCAGAGACTCTGTTCTACTCTCCCCAAGGCTGAGAACACTATAGCACTAAAGGACTTTGATCAAGACCCCTGTCTGGCAGCTGAGCCACAATCCCAAGTCAGACCTAGTCATTTTCAAGACTAAAGCCTTTCTTTGGGGACACAGCCCCTTACAAAGTCTAAACAATATCAAACCAAAATGAGATTTTGTGTTTATTCCTCCTTTGCCTAAGTGGATGGTAGACCTAGATAGAAAGCCAGTTCATCAACTCATCGTACTGAGTGTGATATGGCCAAATGCACTGATTATTTTTATAAGGTCAGTAATGGGCCATGAAGCCAGGATCAGAGAATGCCAGGAATCAGTGCTATTTTTACCTGTAATTTATCTTCATGATTCGTATGAGTCTGTGACAGATAGCGGAATTCCTGAGTGAGCCAGAAGCAGTGTTTAACATGCTCTGGAGAAACGAAATCTTCAGCCACTTTGATACAACTATATAAGTTATGAACCTGGAAAGTGACAAACCACATCAGTTAAAACGTGCAAAAGTTTACAGTGTAAAGAGAATAAAGAATAAAGGAATGGTTCTTGCCTGATGTGGAGCTCCGGCTGGGATAAATACCACATCTCCAAGAAACTGCACAATAGCCCAGCCTTGAACTCCATACTCTTGATGAAGACGCTTTCTTAATGATCGGTCTAAATACCAGCTCTGATCATGAATGGGATCGTGATCTGCAGGGTTTTCCTGACCTTGCTCCTCTGATACCTGGAACACATACAAAATATTATGAAACTGAGCAACAGGCTGAGGCTCAGGGAAGACATTTTGCCCCCCTGAACAGTGTGGGTGGCCAGGAAATGTCAGGCCTCCTTGAATACATGCCCCTGATGGCAGAAAGAGACCAACAGTAGTCGAAGACATTAACAAAATGAAGCAAGAGAAGAATGAAGGGAAATGTGGCTTGCCTTATGTCATTTCCTATAAATCATGACTAGCAGAGTCTTTTTTTGTTTGTTTTTTTGGCTGCACCCACGGCATGTGGAAGTTCCCAGGCCAGGGACTGAACCCCCACCACAGCAGCAACCCTAGTAGCCACAGTGACAATGCCAGATACTTAACCTGCTGTGCCACATGGGAACTCCCAAAGGGATTAACCTTGAGCACAAAAATCTCCAAATGCACTCACATAGGAAAAAAGACAAGTCCCCCTCTGTTCAGAGTGGTGAGCCTAATCATCTAGAAATCACTGTTCCTTAGCAACCAGCCTCAGACTATCCAATCTGAGATGCAAAGACTTAACTTCTGAGGTTGTGATTATTCCCCAGTAACCCGGTCAGTTCTTGACACGTAGTAATTGATAATCCTGCATGCCACAGGGTAAGGAGCACACCTTTTTAAGAAATTCTCTTATCTTCTCTGTGTCTTTAGCAGCATATATGTGCCAGAGGGCTCCTGGTTTCTCTTTTCCTTCAATAAATCTCTTTATTGTGAGTTCATCAGAATCTCCATCTTGGATGGTTTTAAGGACTTCTGCAACAAAAAGAGCAAATATCAGACCACACGTTCTAGTTCAGAGAGAAAGCTCCACTTTCAGCCTCAGCACCTACCTTCCTCTTGGTCACACTGTCCTTTGGGAATCCCCACATAAACCATGACATTCGCTGCATCAGATACATCTAAATGAAGATTTGTTGTTCCATATTTCCGATCTTCTGGTGTAATTAATCCTGCAAACAGAAAATGCCTTAGATTTACTGGGACAGCAAAGGCTGACAGTTTTTCCCACTCCCTGGGATAATGGTCACAAAATTTAAAAGCTGCCTTTCTAGTCATGTACAAATAACACAATCATATTAAACATGAAATTATTTTATCTTTCCAACTTTGCAAAGAATCTCTTATTAACTAATTACAAAAATTAAAAACAAAAAACAATTTCTAATACTAGGACTTGTTTCTGGTAACAGGCAAAATACAAGTTTTCTCCTTCTGAGAAATGAAAATCCTAGATGAAATTACGAAATTTTTTTTAATGAGTCAATATGCTGGCAAGAAAAGAAAGCTAAAGCTAGAAAGTGTAGCCAAGAAAGAAAAAAGAAAAAAAACAAAAGAGGTGAGCCGGAACACAAGGTCCATGCTGGTGCTCAGTATTGAGACTCTGATCTCTCACCCCAGAAGGCCCACTTTGTTCAGCATTGACCTTGAAGCTTGGATGCCCATCCTGACATGAGGACACTGCTTCCTGAATGGGCAGCACAGAGAAGCATGGCTGGTGGTGGGCGAGCCAAGGTGGTTTTCTAACCTGCCTGGCCCTTAAACAACCCTGTCTTCTTTGGAGGCCAAGGAATTTCTCTCTGTAGTTTGCAGGCCTGTGGTTTTATGAGCAGAGGGTACCTTATAATTTCAATCTGGGATCAAGGCCCTAGGGCCTTGCTGTGCTTTCCTTTCCTTGCAGTTTGCTGAAGTATCAGATTTATATTGGGCAAAAATCACAGGATAAATGAGATTTTCTTTACAATGGAAAAGGAAAAATATAAAGGGAAGAAACAGTGAAACAATTATGGAGGAATATATGGGAAGTCACTGTACTAGGCTCTCAAGTTCTCAGTGCATTTGGAAATTTTTTTTTTTTTTTTCTTTTTAGGGCCGCTCTTGCGGCAGATGGAGGTTCCCAGGCTAGGGGTCTAATCAGAGATACAGCTGCCGGCCTACACCACAGCCACAGCAACACAGGATCTGAGCCGTGTCTGTGACCTACAGCACAGCTCATGGCAACGCTGGATCCCTAACCCACTGAGCGAGACGGGGATTGGACCCGCAACCTCATGGTTCCTAGTCAGATTCGTTTCTGCTGTGTCATGACAGGAACGCCTAGAAAATATTTCTATAATTAAAAGTAAAAATATAAAATCTAAGAAGAAAAAAGCAGTTAACATGATAGAAGACCAATGAATGGAAATAACAGTTATTTCATGGGACATGGACAACGTGGATAAAGATCCAAAAGTTTGATTCTATTTACTTTATGAAACTCAAATATGATTAAAAACTGAAAAAGTATTTTGCAGGAATACAAATATGTATGTTAAAACTAGAAATGTAAGGACATGATAAACACAAACTTCAGGATGCTTGTTAACATTGGGGGCAGAAGGAAGGAGATGAAATTGGGAGAGGAGTCGGGAAAAGGAAAAGATCTCAGAGCCTCATCAGGAGCTGCCTGCTGGTTTGGCTATGCCAAACAGTGAAAAGAGGAAGAAAGGGACCTCTACCCAGCCTTCAGCCCAAAGCCCCTTCCAGTCCTAGCAATGGGTGACTGCACATTGATAAAACCAATCTCTAAATGGAGAGAGCCTCTAACACAGATGGAACCAAAAGCAATGGTCCCAGGGAAAGGATTCCCAGAAAAAAAGAAAATCCTGAAACAAAACACACCATGGTCCTTTTTTTTTTTTTTTTGTCTTTTTGCTATTTCTTGGGCTGCTCCCGCGGCATATGGAGGTTCCCAGGCTAGGGGTCAAATCGGAGCTGTAGCCGCCAGCCTACACCAGAGCCACAGCAACGAGGGATCCGAGCCGCGTCTGCAACCTACACCACAGCTCACGGCAACGCCGGATCGTTAACCCGCTGAGCAAGGGCAGGGACCGAACCCGCAACCTCATGGTTCCTAGTCGGATTCGTTAACCACTGCGCCACGACGGGAACTCCACCATGGTCCTTTTATGAAAGGAACATAAGCTGATACAGTAAGGGTGCTGTGGCAGAGCCCTGGGGCTGGAGGTAGGCTCCAGCCTGGAAATTAGTGGCAGCCCCAGACCTGCCACTCTCTGCCCCTTGGATATGTGATCAGGTCAATGTCCCCCCTATCCTCTTGAAGTCCTGCTTCCCGTTTGTAAAACTAGTGGAGCTGGAGAGAGGCCGACCCTACGCTCTTTCCAAAGAGCCTTTTCTCTACTTTGAGGAGTCAGCTTAGTCACCTAACTTTTGAAAAGTGACTGCTTTTTTAATTAAATGATGTTTAAGGTATAAAGTATTTGAAAATGAACACTTTTTCATTGTTTCCATCCTGAGTGCTTACTCCAAATGGGAACAATTTTGATACTGTAAAGCTATTAGAGAGTAACACTGCCATCTATCTATTGGTGTTAGGGGAAAAATACACTTGTAAAAAATATGCTGCTGTTTATTTTGCAAACATCTCAGATAACCAACCACTTCTACTCTATAAGGCTTTGAAATTTCTGTAAAGCATGGATAATCACCGTGCAACACTACACCATTTGCGTTAGTGGAAAAACGCTTCCACTTACATAAGTTCATTATAAACCCCCACTGTGAATAGAATCGACCTGAGATCCCAGCCATCAGCTGCTCTGAGGGCTCGGGGGAGGGGAACTAAGCTAGGGAGCATGCTGCAGACCCACAACCTATGTGGAGCTCTCTAAACTGAGACCTGAAAAGCAAGGGGGCTCTGCCAGCTGGGTCCTCTCTTCCACAGACCAGGTCTCACCCTACCCCGGCAGAACTATCTTGGGCATAAAGACTATGGGAACTTCCCAACATAAACTTCCCTCTCGGAATGTTCCCTGACCTCACTTCCCTAGGCTGACTCCACCGTCACAGAAGAAATGTGGGGCTGAGGTCCAAGCCCTCGCTCCCTCTCCCCCGCACAGTGTCCGGAGAACACAGCAAAGATGCCAAAAGACTGTGCTACCACCCTCAAGTCTGAGAGACTGGAGTTGGGATAATTATGGAAGGAAGGAATAAAATCAAAGAGATACAATTCAAAGGGTGCCTTCAGTACTAACTATGACCCACCAACACAGAACACTGCATTCAAGGAAGCAGGTGTTAAAATAGCTGAATGGTAGCAGACTAACCTACAAGTCCACCAACATTGAAGCAAGTAATGACAATCATGCAATGATGTACCACACAACCATCAAAAATGATCACACTAAAAACCATAAGTGACATGCAAAGGTTTAATAAATCATCATTGGGTATAAGAGAAAGTTTTTAAATGACATAGGCCCTACGACTGCCACTATGAAAGGGAAATATACATACACATGGCCAAGGGATGAAAAGAAATATGCAAAAACATCCCGTGCTGTGTTAATGGTTAGGATCATGGATGTTTTCCATCTTTCCCTCCCCCAAAATCAATGTTCCAAACATTCTGATGTGCTTTATTTCCATAATAATTTTTTGAAGCCAGCCATTTCTTCCTTACCGTAAGCATTATACATCTTGGGACCCAGATCCGGCCTAACGAAGTAGTTTGGCAGTCGTGAAGCCAAGTTCAGTTTGCCGTCTCTCCTTGTGTATTCAGGCAGTGGAATGTTGGCCATCAGATCATCAAACCTAGGACAAGGGAACCATGAATTTGCAAAATAAACTTGTGTTTCTGACACATTGTGGGATTTTCTTTTTTCCTTCTTCACCAAGACAAAGTTATCTGTTCTAGTGAAGATGGAGGGAGCTATCACTAACAGTATTTAAGATCAGAGTTACAGTGGCTGTGAACAAAGATGTCTTCTTTCTCTCCCACAGCACACAGAGGTATCAAAATGACCTAGACTATTTCAGACAAAAGATTTGGGCAAAAAAAAATTTTTTTTGTCTTTTTTAGGGCTACACCTGTGGCATATGAAGGTTCCCAGGGTAGGGGTCTAAGAGGAGCTGTAGCCACTGGCCTACACCAGAGCCACAGCAACGCCAGATCCGAGCCGGTCTGTGACCTACACCACAGCTCACGACAATACCAGATCCTTAACCCACTGATCAAGGCCAGGGATCAAACCCACGTCCTCATAGATGCTAGGCAGGTTCATTAACTGCTGAGCCATGATGGCTACTCCGGACAATGTTTTTGATGATAAAGTTCATTCACAAATCAAGAAAATGGACCTAGCAGTTGTGCTGTCTTGTCATCTAATGTCTTAGGCAATGACAGCACCATCTTATACCCAGAGCCAACATGTTCTTCCTGCCTCCTGCCTCCTGCCTCCAAATCAGTGCATGCACAGTGGAGCTGGCCTCTCCCTGGAGGAGCACTACAGTGGAGGTTTTCATTAGTGAGCCAGACTTGGGTCAGTAACAACTTCATCTCACTGCGTCAAAAAGAATTTATCCTACCAAGTCAAGGACAGGATCATCCCCTCTCCCCATCTTACCTGGAGGGCATCATATCTCTAAAATCTTCTCCTGGTGGCCAGTCCTTAAGTTTCAACACCATTGGCTCTTTTTCATTTTTCAGGCGGTCTGAAAGGGAACCAGAATTACTGACTTGTTACTACTCATAACTCAGAAACAGACCAAAGTCAATGGCAAATTAGCACTTTATGCCTTAACAATCCAAATAAAATTTATCTCTGCAAAATCCTCAAATCATGATACATTTAGTGTATTATTTTCCTTTAATACTCCCCTCCTGCAAATTGCCAACCATGTTATTTCTACAGTGCCAAGAAATCCATTCATACCCAGGAAGCAGCAAAGGGTACGTAGCAAAATAAAGATTAGCAACTAATTTGTATTAGACCCCTATCTTTTCTAGATACTTATTAAACTGCTACTTGTCCTTTTGAGATTTCAAACACTCCCTTTTGTCCATGCCACAAAGGTGGTTTTTCAAGAGATCCAGCCTCCTGTTCTGTGTTCTAGAAGTGAGCAGCTCCGCAGCTAACAAACAGCAATGCACTTTAACAATCAAAGGCCACAGATGTTTAGAAACAGGACCCATACAGCCCACTCGGCCACCGCCCCTCCGCCCCCAATCTCCCCATCTTCTGGATGATACATACAGGGTTTAGTTAAAACTACTTTCTCGTAAGAGAACAATTACCCACTGCAGGTAATGCCAAGGAACCAAGAACCAAGGAGCTCTAATTGAAAAAGATATGTTGATAATTATTAACTGCAATGACAACTATTATTCATTGCTTGCTGTGTCCCAGTCTCTGCTAAGTGTTTTAACCATTTAGTCCTTGCAACAAAATCCAACACCCCAATAAGATCAGGCACTATTTAATATTCCTACTTTGGGATGAGGAAATTGAGATGCCTGAGATGAAGCAGCAGAACTGGAACTGGAATCCTGGTCTAATTTCAAACACTAAATGTGTGTGTGTGTGTGTGTATTTTAATACATTTTATTGGCATATAGATGACTTACAAAGTTGTGTTAGTTTCAGGTATACAGCAAAGTAAATCAGTTATACATATATCCATTCCTTTTCAGATTCTTTTCCCATATAGGTTCTTACACAGTACTGAGTAGGTTACATTTGTACAATGTTTCATGGTCAACCAAGTACTGTCCATAATCTAGTTTAAATAGGTATCCACTCTAGGAGACAACACACACAGGAAAGCACGGGGTACAGTGTATGTTCAGCATGCCAGTGGCACAACAGTGTGGACGGTGTGCTGGTGGTCTGGGCAGCAGAATCATCAATGTGGAAAAGGCAAACTGCATAGACTCTGTGCTACCTTAACCAGCTACAGGCATGAGGAAGTGTGGGGCCCCGAAAAATCAAAGTACTCAAGCTCAAGTACACAAGTACATATCAGGAGTTAGGATTTGAACCCAGGCCTATCTGGAAAGTGCACTGTGGTAGCTGTGCCTCCCGATCCCCTTTCAAAGGACCATCTGGGAGTTGCCATCGTGGCTCAGTGGAAACAAATCTGACTAGTATCCATGAGGACGTAGGTTTGATCCCTGGCCTTGTTTTGTGGGTTAAGGATCCGGCATTGCCATGAGCTGTTGTGCAGGTCGCAGATAAAGTTCAGATCTGGCTTTGCTGTGGCTGTGGTATAGGCCAGTGGCTATAGCTCCGATTCAACCCCTAGCCTGGGAACCTCCATAAGCTGCGGGTGCAGCACTTAAAAGGAAAAAAAAAAAAAAAAAGACAGAAACAAAGGACTGGCTGCCCAGACATGGTTTTGGGGTCTGCCTTAGCTGCAGAGAGCTATCCCACAGGTCACAGCCTTCACAGGGCACCACTACCCAGAGACAGGGGGGGATAAAAGCCGTGACATTTCCCACTTCAGCCCAACCTGAGGCAATGAGGGGCAGTGCTTGCTCCAGAACCCCCTGCCAGACTGGCTGAGATTTTGCTGAGTCTGCACCACACCTGACTCCCTTTCCTACCCCATCCTGCTTCCCCTCGCCTCCATTTCAGAGGCTGATCTCCAGATAACTATCCCATCTTCACATCTACATGTGGAAAGCCCATCATGCCTTATTTAAGAGTTAGCTCTACTTGTTATAAAGTTTGTTGACAATATGGGACCGTACATGTGGGTAAGGGGAAATAAAGAAGCAGACGATTACAAGATAAAAAGTATGTCTCCAGAGAATGAGAATGATAAGTGAGCAAACTAGAATTACTCAGAGTTTAAAGAATGAACTGGCCAAATCCCAGGAGGGATGGGCGGGGGCGGGAAGACGAGTGCCCATGCTGATGGGAATCCCAGGGTCCGGCGTGGATGTGACGTTCTCGGAAACGGTTCACCGACTGGCCAATCCACGCAAAGGGCCCCGACTCAGCTCCAGTCACAGCTGTCTTACCCCACAATCCCCCTTGCCCAGAAGACGTAGGCAGTGACCAATGTGGGTTGAGAGGACTCACATTCTCTGGCACCTTCAGGTCTACTTACCTTGTTAAACAACAATTAAAATTTTAACAAAGTAAAAAGCTAAATAAAGGCACCAGCTTTGAGTCACAAGTCCTGGCTTCTATGGGCACAAGTGGACCCACAGCATTTCTGTCACAGGACAGACAGGGAGTCACCTCAAGTCCAGATGACCCAAACCACACCCCTCTAAGGAACTACGAAGGGAACCTGGCTCAGCCCCAAAACAGAACTTAAGGGCGAGAGGAGATAAGACACTAATTGTAAACTCCAGTGTCATAAAAAATGCTCTTATTGCCACTGAAGGGCCACCAACTCCTGCAACTCCTGTGCCCACCCCGCTTCAAAGGTCTTTAATACATACTCGGAACATCTTCAAATCCATCCCAGAAGTCTCCTACTGTGGCTCCTGTGATGATTTCATTGGTTCTGCAATTAACTAGGTCAACTTCCTGATTCCCAAACTCTTTCCTGAAGGACTCGGGTTTCCAAAGTTCAGTGTTCAGTTTATGGTGCACTCCTGACACCATCACTGGCTAAGAGAAAAGAACGAAGACTTTAGTTTGAGCTTCCCCAGCCCTGTCCCCACACCCGTGGCAGCCCCTCCTCTAATAGCTGCTGATTTGTTTTTCTCTGGCTGGACTTCAGTCTCAAAGTGACTGTGGGGTCAAGGATCCCAAAGTGAAAGCTTAGCTCTCTGTGCACGCTCAGCATTTCTTGCCTTCGCCACTCAGCCCTGCTCATGTTCTGCTCTCAAACTACATTAGTGAGCTTCTAAGGGCAAAGATCATGCCTTCTGACTCCAATCCCTACTCACAGAAAACTGAGTCAAAGGCTCAAGGGCCAGGCAGGGGATGTGAGGGACAGACAAAGGTGGCAGGAGTGCCCTGTCCTATGAAGGTGCTGCCACTGGCCTCCAGCCTGTGGCCTTGAGGTTGCCAGGTCTTTTGGCTATCCAAGACAAGCTAGAAGTCCTGATCTTTACGTGAAAAAACCTGACTGAAATATTGGCAACAAGTTTGCATTTTTAAAAACACTATGTAATCCAAACAAGACACTAGGGATGCAGACTGTATTCATTTTGTCACTGCCATTATGAGCAAGTCTTGTCAGAATACATGACTGAAAACAATTTTTTTTGTTAAATGCATACTTTTTGCTACTAGCAATTCTCCAAGTCCTGGCCTTGTCTAAGAGCAAAATGTTTCTCCAGTGAGGACTCCATTTGGTCCAGAAGAGACGATAAAGATTCAGAAAACATAAATCCAAACAAGAAAGCAGAGGAGCAGGTCTACAAAGCCACACATCCATCTCCTAAACCAGCGACCAATACGGAGCATCGCTGCCCTTGAAAGCAGGCCCCTTCCCTTGGGGGACTACACACCAATTCCAGGACAATACCACATGGCTCAGGACCACCTACAAGGGCCTCAACACAAAGGTTCTAATTCATGCAAGAGAGATGCCGGATTTTTATCCAGTTTTTGTCTAATTCCCCCAAACCGCACTGGCCTTAGTCACACTCCCACTTCTCCTAGCGAGGGTTAGCACACCAGAATCATGCAGCCCAGAAAGCTCTCATCAAAAACCCGAGGAGGACTGGTCAGAAACCATCAAAATCTCACTGGAAAATGCAGCTCAGGAATACATGCTGTAAAAAAATAAGACTCAGAGCCATACTCTGCACTCTAGTTATATTTACCCTAAACATTCAAGTACAGTAAAAGAAATATAGTATATAGCATCTATAACCCGGAGGAGGGGCCGGAGGTGGGGTGGGGTTATCAGAAGTGTTCTAAAAGCACCAGAAGGGGATCCAAGTGGGCTGGGCAGTAGGGGCCTCTCTTACCTGCCCCTGTTTCCAGCACTCCCTAAACACATTCCAGTTGCTCTTGTTGTTGGGATCTTGCAGGCACAGCAGGCGATTATCACACAGCCAGTAGTGAGGGGTGTCAAAGCCCAGGATGCTGGGCTTAATGGTCAGTCCTTGAGGCCTCTTTGACAAATCAGAGCAAGTCTTATTTTGCACCAAAGAGGCAAAGATGTCATCAAGGATTTTTGGTGTATTCTTGAGTCCATTTTCTGTCTGAATTTGAAAAAGAGCACAAGTCTTAAGTATGTCGTTCCCTACCATCAAAGAACGCATTCCTCTAACGGTAGGATGAGCAAACACTACACATTCAGGAAGGAGTCCAAGCCAGGACCCTCAGGGAGCTAAGTCCTCTTCCTCTACCCAACATCACAGCTCTCAGAAGTGGGTTCAGGAAAAGGTGTTAATGGGAGAAAATGACCCAGCCCAGAATTATAATCCTGTGAAGCCCACCTGCCGATGAAACAGCCTTCGGTATCCACGAAGGAACACATGGGACTCACAGTTGCCTTTCTACTTTCTGTTTCAATTTCCCTAGTCTCTTCCTATTCTGACTATTCATCTTTATAAGGTGGCGCATAAACAATAAAAGAAACACGTACCTTTCCTGTAGAGGAATTCAAGAGATTTCGCAGGAAACCAGAATTGTTGTTGCTTACAGGTGTCAAAATTGTGCTGTTAAAGGTGTGGAGGACTGTGCTGGATTTGCTCAAGGGGGGGAGGGGTGGAAGGCATTTGATTTCATTCTTTAAAATTGGCATCGTTGGCTGTTTTTCTAAAAACAAAACCAAAAACATCCAGATGGAAAAGCTTCTGAGGCAAATCCCTTCCTCACTAGTCGTCTATTAATAGAATTACTTGGAACTTGGTTTTCACTTACTAGAACCAAAAAACTTAAGAGGATAAAAACTAATGACATTATTGATATGGACAGGGATTTCTAAGTGCTATTAAAATATATATATATATTTATATATATATATATATTAAATATATATATATATATACACACACACACTTCCAATATCTAAGGTGATACCATGGTAAACAGTATTTTTTGTTTGTTCCTACTACATAAAATACAATTGTTTTTTGTAAATTAACATTGTAACTATTAACCCTGATAGATATGCTTATAAATATATTCTCTTAGATTTTTCACATGTATAATTAAATTGTTTACAAAAATCAACAGTTTTATTTTTTTTTTTACCATCCTAGCTTTGTTTGCCTTACTGCAACAGCCAGACACCAGCGCGTTTAATAAAATAGTGAGAGCAGGGAGTTCCCGTCGTGGCGCAGTGGTTAACGAATCCGACTAGGAACCATGAGGTTGCGGGTTCGGTCCCTGCCCTTGCTCAGCGGGTTAACGATCCGGCGTTGCCGTGAGCTGTGGTGTAGGTTGCAGACGCGGCTCGGATCCCGTGTTGCTGTGGCTCTGGCGTAGGCCGGTGGCTGCAGCTCCGATTCGACCCCTAGCCTGGGAACCTCCATATGCAGCGGGAACGGCCCAAGAAATAGCAACAACAACAATAACAACAAAAAAGACAAAAAAAAAATAGTGAGAGCAGTTATCTTAAGGAAACTGTTAAAAATATTCAACCAATTAAAAAATTCAATCATTATTTATGATGTTTGCTATTAGTTTTACTGTAGAAATTCCTAAGATTAAGGATATTCCCTTCCATTCCTTATTTAAGGTTTCTTTAAAAATTATAAATAGATATTGAATTTTATTCTTTTTGTGACTCCTCACATGACCCTTACCCCACTTTTTTAATTTTAAAACTACACCTTGGAGTCCCCTTTGGCGCAGCAGGTCAAGAATTTGGCATCGCCACTGCAGCAGTTTGGGTTGCTCCTGTGACATGGGTTCAATCCCTGGCCCAAGAATTTCTAGTCTATCAATCAGCAAAAGTTCTCCTTTCTGGTGATGCACTTTGAAAACACTTGCATCTGTGTCAGGTCACGGGATAACTACAGGGAACCACGTTCCATTCCCCATGACCTCTAGCCACTCTGTTTTCACAACAACCAAGGCTGCCAGGTCCCTCTGGGGACAGATGCAAGTTCTCCAGAACTAGTAGGAAAGCAAGAAACACTCACCCTTGTTTTCTTTGTTGACATTCCCGCTGGTCAGGTCTGCCAGCCAGTTCAAAGGAGAGGTGCTGGCTGGACAGGCAGGCTTCACACTGTTGGCGGGCTTGGAGGCAGCTTCCCCACCCACAGCTGCTGGTTCCAACGCTGAGGGATTCTGTGGGAGCACGGCACCAAGAGTTGATTTTTCTCCAGCTAAGGAAGTCTGTGGTGAAGATAAAAGGAGACTTTTACATGAGCTGAGAAATTGTATTTCCCTTTTCTTCTCTCCTCCCCTAACTGCTCACCACCAAGAGATAAATATCCAAAACATTACAACTGCACTAATTCTGCAGTAATAGAGCAGAACTGTAATGTAAGAGGGATTTTAATTTTTGCCTTCTAAGAATTATAGTTCCCCTATGAACTCATCCCAGTGTCCTGAACAGGCACTCACAACCTGGTGGCTGAGTGAGGGACTGAATACATGAGGCGGCGGGGATGGGGGGTGGGGTGGGGGCAATACAGCTGTGAATTAGAAGGAAATGGGATGCAGAAAAAAGAAAATGCTCTTCTGATTTAGTGTAGGAGTCTTTAAAGTGTGAGGAACAGCCTTTAAAAGACTGCAAACATAAACTGGAGGGGAAAAAAAACAACACTGGACAGAACATATCACTTATATTTCTGTTACTTAAAAAACTGGCCTGACAACTCAGCTAGTGAGTTTACACACACATATTAAGAAGAAAAAAGAATAGTCACACTCCTGCTGTGGTCCTGGCCCTTGCTTTACATGTGATACAAACATGTGATGCCCAATGACCAGTATTGTTTATTATTTCTCTACTGAGAGGAAGCTGACGTTCATCTGAGCTGAACTTATGCAACTAGAAAACGGCAGGAAAAGAATTCTGATTCCAAAGATCACAATTCTTCCACCTGTGCTGCCCCTGATACACAGCTTTATGAAAATGTAAAATAATTGCTAAAAGCGATGTGGGATGAAGATTACTGGGGTGAAGAAGAGAAAGGAGACAGTGGGGAGGAAAATGTGACGGTGCCACCGGTGAAGGAAAAGGCCTCAAGCACTAAGCAAATGTACATTTTTTCACTTTGAGTGATAGCTACAAAAAGGTTCATTTCAATAGTATTTCCTTCAATTCTTCATATATATAGATAAAATATATTCAGTAATTTATTTTAAAGCTTATCTGAATAATTTTAACTCTGTAAAACATGAGGTTTTTTTTTTTTTTTGGTCTTTTTAGGGCCACACCCGTGGCATATGGAGATTCTCAGGCTAGGGGCTGAATTGAAGCTACAGCTGCCGGCCTATACCACAGCCACAGCAATGCCAGATCTGAGCCATGTCTGTGACCTACACCACAGCTCACAGCAATGCCGGACCCTTAACCCACTAAGTGAGGCCAGGGATTGAACCCACAACCTCATGGATCCTAGTCGGATTCGTTTTGCTGCACCATGATGGGAACTCCTGAGAAGTTTAAAAAAAAAAAAAAAAATACCCATACAAAATTCACAGCAGCTTATAGGTAGACCATATATAATAGAAGAGGATTTTCCTTTTTCAAGGAACAAAAATTAAAACCTACTAAAAGAGGCTACAGATGAGGTCCACAAAAATAATGTGAAAATTGAGAATGGGCTTATGAAATGTCACATGAAACATGAATTTATCTCTTTCCACCCACAGCTCTCCCCATGTTCCTTTCAAATATATTATATAAATCCTTGGGTTATTTGAAAACAGACAGACAACAATCACAAGGATGGTAAATCTAGCATAGACAGTAATACCTGTTTTATGTCTTCCTTTGAGGCTGGCTTTGAAAAGAGTTTGAATTGCCTGTTTGAACAGGGACAATTTGCCTTTATTCCCCATTTTGCTCTTACAGAATGAACAATGTCTCCAACATCATAGAGGGCTAAAAAAAGGGCACAGGCAAACATCTGAACAAGGATATTAGGTACTTTCAACCTCAACATTACAACGCAGAAGCTGCTATTTCCAAAAGGAGAACTTTTTTTTAGCATAATACTCTAAGGGGCTTACATTCCCTCCTTTTCTTCCTAAGTATGCCTTCCCCCAAAAGTGCCATTTCCTTTCCTACAAAATTATTTACAAGGCCTTTATCAAAAAGTTTGGGGACAGTATTTAATAATTATTTCTGGATAATTTATGGTACATACTAAAATAAAGTTAGAAAGTAATTATACTCCATAAAGTAACCAAACTAGCAGCCCCTATGAGCTAACCAAAACAGGGGAAAAAGAAAATCGTTACACCCCATGAGGTACCTTTTCCAGGAATGATCTGTGTAGGCATGAGGTTCTCTGGTTCATGTATCTGACTCTTCACACATCTCAACCATGAGAAAGTCTTGTAGGCAGCACCTGCAAATAACTGATTTGTAGTAACTGCTCTTCACGGACTCTGGCCCCAAAAGCTTCAGAAATCCATCAGCCACAAATCAATGAAAGGCTTTTTTTTTCTGGCTGCAGCTACAGCAAATGGATGTTCCAGGGCCAGGGATCAAACCAGAGCCGAAGCAGTGACAATGCTGCGTAGTTATGCTGTAGGCCACCAGGGAAGTCCAGTGAAAGGCTTAATTTAGGAGTACAAGGGGCTTGGAGAAGAATCAAGTCAGTTCTCACCCTGTTGGCAATTTTTCCTCTTCATCCGATAGCAATCCACACACACTCCAAACCCACACCGAGGACACACCCAGTGCAAGTTGAAGATGGTGGTGTCACACACGTCACACATTTCTCTAACACCTTTGACAGCTCGCTTCCAAGCAACCTGTCCTGCAAAAATCAATAAATCACTTAGTCTAGGGGAGGTAAAGGCTTCTGAAATAAAACACGAAGAGGGAAGGGAGCTGGTGTCATTCTTCTCTCACCAGAGTTCCCATTAACTGTTCAGCCTCCAGAGCCCATCTCAAATGCCTCCCTGGCCATGAAGCTCTCCTGGACTCCATCAGCACTCCTATCAACTTGTATCTGTACTTCAGACTCAGACCTCTCACAGTATACAGCCAGGTACAGTTTTACTTCCCTCTGGCAGACCCAACTCCGTGCAAGCAGAACCCGTGCTCCTAGGCCCTACCTAGGCATCCCCGCTCCCGCTCCCACCCCGGAGCTCTGCACACTGCTGGCGTGTATGTACTTAGGACCGCTGAGTACATCAATGAAAAAAGCAGCAATGGTTACACAGCTGGAGTTCAGATACAGCTATAAGAGAGCAGTGGTTCTTGACCTTCTGCATCATGAGACTCTTTGAGACTATAAAGGCAGCATGGATCACGCCTTCTCCAAAGGAAAAAAAAAGACTCAGATACACAAACCCAAGCTTCAGCAGAGTATCAGGTAACTGATTCACAGGTGCCCTAAGTCTACTCAGGCCATTAAAAACCCCAGGGCATGTTAAGAACCTGGATGGAGCAGCTGAGCTGGGTTCCTCCCATCACATTTCTTGACTTATCAGTCTCTACTACCCCAACAGAACAGAGTGCTTCTAAAGCTGCTCTTCACGTCAGGAGGACTCCGGCTACCCTGGTTTCCCACCTAGCTCTGAATTTCTGCTCCTGGGAATGCCCCAGTTCCCATTCCTTGGACTCTGAGACATAATAGCATTCAAACTTATCCAATAAATTATTGCTGTGCTTAAACTAGCTTCACTTAGTTTCTGGAACCTACAACCAAAATTCTTAAGACTGGTATGTGGGGATGCTTACAATGAAACATACATAAATGTTATGGAGAGTCTGAAAAGAAATCTACCCAAGGAATGGGAAAGCTTCATTTTTAACTCTCAATCTTTTGGGAAAGATAAAATGATGGAAGAAAGTGTGATACTTAAAAAGACAGATGCCCTGGAGTTCCCATCGGGCTCAGTGGTTAACAAACCCAAGTGTCCATGAGGACACGGGTTCAATCCCTAGCCTTGCTCAGTGGCTTAAGGATCTGGCGTTGCCGTGAGCTGTGGTGCACGTCGCAGAAGCAGCTCAGATCCTGAATTGCTGTGGCTGCGGTGTAGGCCGGTGGCTAGAGCTCTGATTCCACCCCTAGCCTGGGAACCTCCATACGTCGTGAGTACGGCCCTAAAAAGACAAAAATAAAAATAAAAAGCCAGATGTCCTTTGGTGCTTGGGGCTGGACACCTCACAGATGGGTGTGCTATGTATGTCCCTGGACATTATACCCTGAGATGCCATGAGGGAGTTCTGGCTCTAACGTGTCACCCACACTGATCTCTGTGGCTTACTGGGCTGCCAGATCAGTGTGAGAGAGCTATTAGAGAGTGGAGGACACTGCACACGCCCAGCTGGAACCTCCAAGTATTTCTGTAATGTTTCCCTGAAACACATTCTTGATTAAGAACCTTTGTCTGAGTGGCAACAATGATGGCAGGAGTGAGTCAAGGGTAAAAGCATAAGGAAGGGTGATCCTAGGGAGGCAGCTGAGGGAAGGGAAGCTCAGGCTTCCATGGGCTGTACCATCAGAACCTGGTGCTTTCAAAGACTTTTGTCAAGGAAGAGGACTAAACAAGGTGTCAGGCAAGACTTGCTAGTGTGGCAGGAATTAGTTCAAATGATTACATGAATAGTCAATCAGGAAGCGTGAAGTATAATTAGGAGGCTGGGAAATTACCCTCAGGAAGGAAATGGTTGTGCTGTGTGCGCTACTGGGACAGGGATTCTGAGTTGGTTACTGATATTCAAACACCTGCACTAATAATTAGGTGTGTTCATGAGATATGAGTGGGATGAACTTTGAGAGACATTCCAGATGAGGGTAAAAAGCCCCAGGATTAAAGCTACTTTGTGAATCCTAGAGTGGGAGGGAGACATTGTGAAATAAAGTTAAAAGCATGAGCGTTGGAAATTAAAAAAAAGAAGAACTTTTGTCTCAGACCAATCAGAGGCCCCACCCGCTTTGGGTGAGCCCATACTGTTGGTAAGGCTGTGCAAATTCTACCACCATCTCACCTTTACCTTTCTTAACAAAAAAGGAGTTCCACTCCTTTAGTAATTGTCCCCAAATAAACCTCACAGAGAGGTAACTGACTCTGATGAAGTCAATAGGCAGAATCTGTTACAAAAGGAAAAATGTAACTTCATTATACCAAAGTCATCTAAACTTATGGGTGAAAAATGGAACCCATGCAATTAGGACTTAGGTGTCATTTAAGAATGAAAATCAAGTTGGACTCAAAAATCCTACCCCCTAAGAGATGCTCTTACTGTGTGGCTCAATAGTTGACATAGCTTCCTTTTCAGAAATCACCATTTGACAGAAGTGGTCTCCAATGTTGGCCAGGATATACTTTGCCGTGTCCAAATCAGTCCCCACAACATTTTTGGTTAAAGGCAACCACAGGCCGATTGCTTCACTATCATACTTGTTTGGTGTTAAGAAGCCTTCTACCCGCAATACACCATGCTTATTGAACTGTAACCTAGAGAAAGTAGGAAAAAAGAGTATTTGTCACTCAAAATATTAATAGCTTGTTGTTACCATTTACATGTTATTCAATCAACCAATTCCTTCCCAGTTTTCTATAGTCTTCATGGCTAATTACAACAATTGCTACTTGGCAACATCAACAGAAAGATTTTTAAAACTTCCAAGTCTTCCACCAAAAGAGAGGGGGACTGGTAGGGAGAGGGAGGTGACTTTGCACTTGAACCAAGAATCTACTCATATTGCCTACAGTGACAGCTACTGAACATGTGTGACTTGAAACTTAATAGCAAGGAAAATCACAAGCCACCACAGAATGAAACTGATAACAACCAGAAGGTGATAAATAATCTGACCAGATTTGAATACAACTACTGCTTCAAGAATAATGCTCAGCAAGGGAAGGCCAAGTCTAGACATCACTGAAGCCATGACCACCTGGAGCTTTAGGAATCCTAGCTGCAAATTACTCTGCAACCTTCTGGAATGACAGGCAGTGTTCAGATGGACCTTGGTACCTATGAAAGTGGACCAAAGAGCAGGATATTTCTCAGAATATTCTCTTTCAACATCTTGGACATTTGAAGTGTTTTTTCTATGTTATGTATTAGTTTTAGATTTAAACACAACATTATATATCAATCTAGCTGAAGACACAGAAGTAGACACAAAACACCCAGTCAAGCAGGATGTGACAGGCATCCCAACAGGCACTGAATCCTACAGGAGCCAGAGAAAGAAGTACTGACTATGAGTTCCATGGGGCTAATATGAAAAAGACTCCACATAACAAAATTACTTGTTAAGTAATTAAGTCTGGCCTTGCAAGAAAAGGTAGACATTAAGTAAGAGAAGCCATGTCAAGGGAAACGGTATTTCATACAAAACCAAGAACAATGCAGGGACCTGGATTTCTTTGCTAGTCATTGGGCAGCTGCCAGATTTCTTTGAGCCGAGAAGACATACATAAAGTTGTGTTTGAGAAAGAGTATTTGTCCAGAAGAGTGTAGAACGAACAGGAAGGACACTGGGAGTTGCATAACAGATGCAAATGTATTTCTAGGAATCCAAAGAGAGATGCAAGTTTTTAAGTGACAGCCTAAATCAGAGATAGTCAAAATTCTAAAAACGAAATCTGAAAACCATTTCAATTGGGGAGGAGATGGAAAACAGAATCTGGCAACTGAGCTTCACCACTGAGACCCACCCTATGCTCTCCCTTTCATCCGCAGAATTTAATGACAAACTTGATGAGAAG
This sequence comes from Phacochoerus africanus, assembly GCF_016906955.1. Taxonomy (NCBI): domain Eukaryota; kingdom Metazoa; phylum Chordata; class Mammalia; order Artiodactyla; family Suidae; genus Phacochoerus; species Phacochoerus africanus. Next base: position 62,722,037 of record NC_062548.1, read on the forward strand.
ACTAATGACAGTCTCAAATCTTCACTCTAAACATCAGGGGGAAAAGGCTCTGCTTTTAAAATTATGATATTCTTTTAACCAAAGAAGTGAGTTTGTTCTGGTTTCTATTATACTGGCTTCTGCTAGACAATATTAAATAAAGGCACTTTCCCTTCAAAGAAGTAAAAAAAATGGGAAAACAGCTAAGTCATAAAACTAGTGGTTTCTATTTAGTGGCAAAATAGTAGTCTTTTAAACGCTCTAATAATATTCAAAAGAAAAAATTATCATCCCCTCCCTAAAATACCTCTGCAACTTAAACTAAAACCGAACAATTTACCTAGTCCCATTTCTTCCAGTAGAAGAGACATAAGAACATGAAATCAACTTTATAATAGGAATACACAGATCTGTATAGAGCATAACCATTTTGTGTACTCTTCAAAATACATAAAAGTACCCCAAAATGCATATATACCTTAACACACTTACTATGTAAAAATAAAAGTCTCCAGAGAAGTTGACAAGACGTCACCTTTACTGAGTACCTATTCTGAGCCAGTTGTTATTCAGAATATATTCTAATATAAGGGTATGCTACCACATCAAGAGTTCTAAATGCACGCACACACACACACACACACATTATCATGGTGTTTTTCAATTCACCCAGGAATGAACAGAACAAACTATCTTAAAAACTGTAGTTCATTAAATAAGCTGAACTCTGAACGTTCCTAGCCCAGATATAATTAATGATCTAAAATACCTGTGCATTTAATTTAGGTCATCAGTAATCTTTAATCTTGATTTTAAAAGGGGGGGGGGGGGAGTTCCCATTGTGGCGCAGTGGTTAACGAATCCGACTAGGAACCATGAGGTTGCGGGTTCGGTCCCTGCCCTTGCTCAGTGGGTTAACGATCCAGCGTTGCCGTGAGCTGTGGTGTAGGTTGCAGACGTGGCTCGGATCCCACGTTGCTGTGGCTCTGGCGTAGGCCAGTGGCTGCAGCTCCGATTCAACCCCTAGCCTGGGAACCTCCATATGCCGCAGGAGCGGCCCAAGAAATAGCAACAACAACAACAAAAGACAAAAAAAAAAAAAGACAAAAAGACAAAAAAAAGGGGGGGGGGAGGACAGAAATAAATAAAAGTCAAAACTTCTGTTAATGATTAGAACTAGCTGGGCCTGAAACTACCTAGATTTCTGAGAAAATGTATCAAATCTAAAAGCGTATCTAGGAGTTCCCCACATGACTCAGCAGAAACGAATCTGACTAGCATCTGTAAGGACACAGGTGTGAACCCTGGCCTTGCTCAGTGACTTAAGGATCTGGCATTGCCATGAGCTGTGGTGGAGGTTGCAGACGTGGCTCGGATCCCTCATTGCTGTGGCTGTGGTGTAGGCAGGCAGCTACAGCTCCTAACCTGGGAACCTCCATATGCATGTGCTGTGGATTCGGCCCTAAAAAGACAAAATACAGGAGTTCCCGTTGTGGCGCAGTGGTTAACGAATCCGACTAGGAACCATGAGGTTGCGGGTTCGGTCCCTGCCCTTGCTTAGTGGGTTAACGATCCGGCGTTGCAGTGAGCTGTGGTATAGGTTGCAGACGTGGCTCGGATCCCACGTTGCTGTGGCTCTGGCGTAGGCCGGTGGCTACAGCTCCGATTTGACCCCTAGCCTGGGAACCTCCATATGCCATGGGAGCGGCCCAAGAAATAGCTAAAAAAACAAATAAATAAATATATAAAAAGACAAAATACAAATAAATAAAAATAAATACAAACATATCTATACCCAGAACAACACTGCTCACTTATATATCAAAACAAAACAAACAAAATACCAGAAGGTTACTTTTTTCTTCACTCAGGACAGAATTAATTTTAAAGAAAATCTGGCTTACAAAAAAAAAGCAATGTAGGAGTACTCATTGTGGCTCAGGGGGTTAAGAAACCAACACAGTGTCCTTGAGGATGCAGGTTTGATCCCTGGCCTCACTCAATGGATTAAGGATCCAGCGTTGCTGTAGCTATGGCACAGGCCTGCAGCTGCAGCTCTAATTCTGACTCCTGGCCTGGGAACTTCGATATGCTGCAGGTATTGCCATTAAAAAAAAAAAAAAGAGAGCAATGTAAAAATCAAAATTTTGGGAGTTTCCATCGTGGCTCAGCGGTTGGTGAATCTGACTAGGAACCATGAGGTTTCAGGTTCGATCCCTGGCCTTGCTCAGTGGGTTAAGGATCCAGCGTTGCCGTGAGCTGTGCTGTAGGTCACGGACGCGGCTCGGATCCTGCATTGCCATGGCTCTGGTATAGGCCGACGGCTACAGCTCCAATTCTACCCCTAGCCTGGGAACCTCCATATGCTGCGGGAGCGACCCTAGAAAAGGAAAAAAAAAAAAAAATCAAAGTTTTTGCCCATAGAAGTAGAAAATATATATATTTTTTAGAAACACCTCTTCCTGCTGGCAAAGGTACGAAGAGACAGGAATACTCAAACACTGCCAGAGGGCATGGACACAAGTAGGTAACCTTCATGCAGGGCAATTTGGCAAAACCTGCATATCAAAGCCTTAAAACACCCACACCTTCAGACCTAGTAATGTCACTTCCAGTAACCCTTCCAAAGTAAATAATCAGAGATGGGGACAAGGAGATGATCATTTCTCCACTCTTTTTCATGGCAAAAAATACATAATAACCTTAATACCAACAAGGGTTAAGTGAATTTAAGTGAATTTTTAAACACTGTATTTATGGGCTTTTGCATAGTTATTCAAAAGCATTTACATGGAGTTCCCTTCATGGCTCAATGGTTAACAAATCCGACTAGGAACCATGAGGTGGCAGGTTCAATCTCTGGCCTCGCTCAGTGGGTTAAGGATCCGGCGTTGCCATGAGCTGTGGTGTAGGTCGCAGATGAGGTTCGGATCTTGCGTTGCTGTGGCTGTGGTGTAAGCCGGAAGCTACAGCTCCAAAAAGACCCCTAGGTCTGGGAACCTCCATGTGCCGTGGGTTCGGCCCTGGGGAAAAAAAAAAGTATTTACAGCACAAAGGTTAACATCATCAAATGGTTCCTACTGGAAAAGTATGTATTAGGATAAGCTAAGATTCAAAACAGTATACACAACCCACCACATAGGTAATGGGGTTCATAATATATTTATGAACACATAAACAGTAAAATGCACTGAAAAGTTAATAGTAGTTATTTTGGAGGTTTTTTTAAACTTTCAGAATTTTCCTATGTTTGTTATTTTCAGATATTGAAGTTTTCATTTTTAAGCTTCTTTGCTTTTAAAAAAAAAAAAAAAGGAGTTCCCATCATGGCACAGCAAAAAATGAACCTGACCAGGAACCATGAGGTTGTGGGTTCGATCCCCAGCCTCGCTCAATGGATTAAGGATCCGGCGTTGCCATGAACTGTGGTGCAGATCGCAGACATGGCTCAGATCCTGTGTTTCTGTGGCTGTGGTGTAGGCTGGCAGCTACAGCTCCAATTTGACCCCTAACCTGGGAACCTCCATATGCCACCAGTGTGGCCCTAAAAAGCAAAAAGCAAAAAAAAAAACCTGAAAAGGAGAATGAGAAAGAAGTGATGTGTAATAAGATCTAGATTTCTAACCCTGCAAATTAAAAAGAATAATCTCTACTCTTTTCAGTTTTAGCCTTGCTGTTGACAGAAGAGGAGGGGGAAAGATACAGTACCAGGCCAGGTGATCTCAGCTTTTCCCCATGACCTTACCTTCTGAAGTGAAAGAAGCGGCAAAATACTGGCGAGTCTTTCTGTTGTTCCTTGTCCTTTCGGAGGCTATCCAGGCGACATTCCCGGCACTTGGGCAGCTGCGCAACAATGTTCACACAGGAGTCATCCTGTACAAAGGCCTCACCACTCTGCTGCAGCTTCTTGAGTTTGGCTGGGTCTGATAAAACTGACTTCCGGGACGGGGCTACAATAATTAGATGAAGGAAATGGAACCTCAAATTTTTAGAAATCACTAAATATTTGACTGAATATTTGACTGAATTCTATTCAAAGGGTCAGTTTCCTCAAAGGGAGAACTCTTCTCAATTACTGGTTCAACTGTAATTTCTAAAAGAAGACAACTGGGAGTCCCTGTCGTGACTCAGTGGTAATGAACCTGACTAGGATCCATGAGGACGTGAGTTCAATCCCTGGCCTCCCTCAGTGGGTTAAGGATCTGGCGTTGCTATAAGCTGTGGTATAGGTCACAGACACAGCTTGGATTCCACGTTGCTGTGGTTGTGGTGTAGGCCAGTGGCTACAACTCCAATTCGACCCCTAGCCCGGAAACCTCCATATGCTACAGGTGTGGCCCTAAAAAGCCAAAATAAATAAATAAATAAAAATAAAAGACAACTGTCAGAGGAACTAGAAGTTTTCTCCTTAGAAGTATTTCTCATTTGGTGAATCATTTAGCAACTTACAACCCCAAATTCAATATCTAAACTCATAATTGCAAGTTAACACATACTTCTAGTCACAACCCTAGATGATAAGATAAACACTTGGGGAAGACTTTCCCAAATCAGGTACTTAATTCAAACTCACTGCAAACTTAGTAATACACAGAAATAGGGTCACCTCAAAAAACATTAGACTGTGCGGAAGTCAATTTTGTCACTAAAAAAAAAAAAAAAAAAAAAATAGACTGCCCTAAGGTATGTTTCTACAGCACTCTGCAAAAGCTACCATTCTAAATATAACAAAAACCAAATAACTTTCTTGAACAGTCCCCTTGATCTATAAGAGTTACCTTCTCTTTTGTCTCATTTTTGTCTTTTCTAGGGCCGCACCCATGGCAAATGGAGGTTTCCAGGCTAGGGGTCGAATTGGAGCTGTTGCTGCCAGCCTAAACCAGAGCCACAGCAACGCAGGATTCAAGCTGTGCCTGCAACCTATACCACAGCTCACGGCAATGCTGGATCCTTAATCCACTGAGCGAGGCCAGGGATCAAACCCTCAACATCATGGTTCCTAGTCAGATTTGTTAACCACTGAGCCATGACAGGAATCCAACAAGAGTTACCTTCTAAATGCTTCCAAGAGATGTCAATTTCCCTCATATGCATGTTCCATTCAAGATTAAGAGCACTGGCTAAAGACAGGATTTTGATTCTAAGTGAATGCATAGTTTAAGTTTTAATTTACAATGGGCAGAAGAACTTGAAAGGAAATGATAGTATGGTTTCTAAAGAAAAAGAGAAAAAAGTAGAGATGTCACAGAAAAGGGCACCCACTGTGTCAGCACAGAAGGGAATCCATTTATATAAGTCAGGAGCCTTGAGGAATACAGGGGGGCTCAACCAACCAGACTGAAAATACTACACAATCTGATGTCAGTTGAATCTACAGACTCAGAACCTGCGGACAGCAAAGGAAAACCTGGGACTTGCCTATTCTCGGATGTTTGGTATCTACAGGAGTGGGGCAGGGAATCCTGGAAACAATCCCTCTCAGACACTGAGTGACAACTGTATTTCATATAAAACCAACCAAAAAGACTTTTTCTTAGGGTCCAGGGGAGCTGAGAAGAGGAAAGTAGATTCTTATGCAAACAAAAAACAAAGCCAGAACTTTTGAGGAAGGCTGGTATATAGTATAGTCTTGGAAGAAACTGGAAGTCCTTGAACCAAAGGCAGCTTTAAATAGAAGAAGCATCTTTAATAATTCCCTAGAGGTGTTTTGATCTTACTTCTTTCTTAAGGCAGGACTAGAGCACACTGTAAATGCTAAACAGATGCTGTCAGGCCTTGACCCCTTAAATACTCTTGTTCAGTTAGTGAAGTGTGAGAAAGGAGAAAAAATAAAGAGATCAGTAGTTCATGATGGAGTTTTAATTACTCAGATACTGAAAACACACCATCCTTGGAGTTGGACTGGGCTTTCCCAAGGCTGAGTCCAAAGGTTATCTTATCTGTCCTGCCTGGGCTCAAAAGAAGAAATATCTAGAAATAAGCAAGTTGAACTATCTGTATCTAGCTCTTCAGTGAGGAGAGCAATCGTTCTCCCATCAATGATTCAATTCAGAGCAGACCCAAGGAGGAGAAAAAGCAAACTTCTGAGGAGCCACACATCTACCAAACAAGAAAAGGGCAGCTCTTCAACTCCAGCTTGCTTTTGTCTTCTAGCCCCTAAGCAAACACTGGCACAAGGCACAAAAACAGTTTCCATGCCCAGAAGCAACAGTGGTAGAAATAGCACAGAGATCCTGGTAGGCTCACACCTCTTCTTACTCCCAGCCTCAAGTCCCAGTAGACAGCATGCACCACAACGTAATCAGGTTTTTCATTTCTATTCAAACCATTTTAGTGGGAGCACAGCTGCACAACATATTAAGTGAGACAAAAGCTGGACCCCGTAACTCACTTGTATACCTATAATGTGCTTACCAGTCTAGAACTTTTACTGTTTCTTCACATAATATTAAAATAATTTGCCTTAAAAACTAGCTCAATGTGAAGGCTGATGACTCAAAAAGGATAAAAAAATAGAACAGGGACTTGGTTATGAATATTCACTTTCTTTGGAGCGTTACATAACTCCTGAGGAACAGTATAATCTTATGCAATTAATTTTATGCAAATTAACAGCTTTATCAACTTAAGTCTCAAAAATGAAGAAGCTAGGTTCCAAGTACTACTCAGCAAGGAAAATTCTTTTCCAATTCCCCCAATTCCACTTCAAAAAGACCCCCAGTCAAATCCACCCATCTTTTCCCTCTACTTTCAGAGTCTATGGTAAAAGTTGAAGTGTAGACTATTCATTTTTTCTTTTTTTTTCTTTCTTTTCTTATGGCCATACCTATAGCATACGGAAGTTCCCAGGCTAGGAGTTGAATCGGAGCTGCAGCTGCCAGCCTGTGCCACAGCCTCAGCAACACCACATCCAAGCCATATCTATGACCTCATTGAAGCTTTTGACAATGCCAGATCTTTAACCCACTGAGCAAGACCAGGGATTGAACCCACATCCTCACAGACACTATGTCAGGTTCTTAACCAGCTAAGCCACAACGGAAACTCCTGGCTATTCATTTCTTACGTATCTAAAAGAATAACATTTTTATTAAGGTTTTTTTGAAAGTTAATTTTCCCACACTACTGACAGTTATCAAATGTATTTTTAAATTGTAACAGATCTGAACCTTTTGACATAGTGAAGCCATTTAGCTCTACTAATTCTGGTAAGAGAACATCTGATAACTACCATTACCGGAATGCATCCTAAAACTTAAGTAGTATGAAATGCAATTTTCTCTAAAGAAGAGTACTTAGTTTTAAATTCTAGGTGCAACAGGACCTCCCCTAAATCAGAGACTCTGTTGTCTCAGTGCTCTTTAAATTCTTTACCTAAAAATCCCTCTTCTAGAGGTGGGAATACAATTCCCTTTTTAAAAAATTCCAAATGTGGACTACCTGAGTATGAAATTTTAATTACCTTCTCCACCCCAACCTGGATGTTAAGATCAGTGATAGGCTAAAGATAAAGCAATCACCATATTGTTTTCGATTTTTTAATTTTTTGTGTGTTTTTAGGGCTACACCCACAGCATATGGAGGTTCCCGTTCCCAGGCTAGGGGTCAAACCAGAGCTGCAGCTGCCGGCCTACGCCACAGCCACAGCCACAGCCACAAGGGATATGAGCCACATTTATGACCTACACCACAGCTCACGGCAACACCGGATCCTTAACCCCACTGATCGAGGTCAGGGATCAAACCCATGTCCTCGTGGATACTAGCTGGGTTCGTTACCACTGAGCCACAGTGGGACCTCCTGTTTTAAATTTGATTTCAAATTTTTTTTTTCCCTTATTTTCATTTTGTGTGTCTTGTTAAGGGCCACACTCAAGGCATATAAAAGTTCTCGGGCTAGGGATCAAATCAGAGCCGTAGCTGCCAACCTACACCACAGCCACAACAACACTAGATCCAAGCCTCATCTGTGACCTACACCACAGCTCATGGCAACGCTGGATCCTTAACCCACTGAGTGAGGCCAGGGATTGAACCCGCATCCTCATGGATGCTAGTCAAGTTCTTATCTTGCTGAGCCACAACAGGAACTCCTCAAAATTATTTTCTTACAAACAAAAATTGGAAACCACCTAATAGGAACCAGTTAAGTCTTACAGTAAATGCACACAATGGAATCCTTGAAGCATTTAAAAAGTTGATAGACACCTATACTAATCCACTGGGTAAAACTGTTGGTATAAACTCATTTGAGTAATACAGTTTATCTGTGTTTCTATATATACGGAACCAGGGCCACCAAAATATTAACAATAATCATTTCTGAGAAGATTTGGGGATTTTACTTTCTTCTTTGAACTCTTCTGACTGTATATGAACTTTCATATACAGTCACTGTCAGATTATTTTCTCATAAGGAAAGAAGGAGATATGTATGCAGCCAGTACCATCTCTTACCTTCTACAAATAAAGATATGAAGAAACACTCACCACTCTGGATTTTATTGTTGCTTCTTGTACAACAGCTCTCAACATCTCCTTTTACCAAAGACTCCTTTAAGTTCTGCGTCTGGCAACCTAAAGTTGGAGGCTCTACCTTTTTTTCCACACAACTATTGGAGCTATTACTACTGACACCTGCTTTCTCTTCTGGCTTATTTGAAAGGACATCAGATGTGGAAGGTGCATGTTCTAGGTGCTTCTGCAGTTCAGGAGTACCAGCAATTTCCGCTTCTGCTGTAGAAGGCGGCTTTGTAGGTGAGCACTCCTTAGGAAGGCCAGATGATGATGGAGGAAGAGGCTCCAAGCTGTTTTCCTGACCAGTGCTGGTCTTCAGCTGGGTACAGCTTCCTTTTGGTTCACTCAGGGTTTTTAGGTCTCCAGTTCCAATCTGAGAGGACTTTGAAGATAGCAACCCTACTTTACAGACAACTTCTGGTTTTGTTCTCAGTATTTCAGGTTTTGTATTTAGACAGGAAGAAAGTTCTGGTAAAATCTGTTTATGACATCTGAAAAAGACAATACGCAAAACTAGCATCCAGACCCTCTTTCATTTCTTCCTTATCTTCCAAAAACAATTATTTGGCTCTCTAAGGTCACCAGTGTGAAAGAGAAAAGAAAACCAACTGTATAAGAGAATTTAGGATAGGTTTCTGTGAGCTGGAGTTAAAAGTAATCGGTTAATGGCTATGCAAAAATTATCCTTAACCCTAAGAAAAATACAATCCTAAATCTTATCTGCAACTCTTCATACATCTTTTACTACTTCAAGTTATTTCTGCTTCTTACAGCATAATGAACCTTAGCTTTCCCTCAAAACAAACTGAACATCACATGGAACCAAAACCACCACCAGCACAAAACCCTGTCTGGTTTTGAACATGTAACCAGCCTTAGCACTGGATAATTTCATTCTTGTTTAGTCAGTGATCAGGACCCACAACAAATAGAAGAGTTGGCTGACTGTTCACAGAGCAAGCTGCTGTCCCTTCAACCCCAGCAGGGGTATCCTTTTTTTTGTCTTTTTTCCCCTCTGCTTCCCAGGACTGCATCTGAAGCATATGGGAGTTCCCTGGCTAGGGAATCAGAGCTGCAGCTGCTGGCCTAAGCCACAGCTCACACCATGCTGGATCCTTAACCCACAGAAAGAGGCCAGGGTTTGAACCAGCATCCTCATGGATACTAGTCAGACTCGTTACCAATGAGCCACAATGGGAACTTCCAGGGGTATCCTTAAAGAACTTTCGTGTCTCTAAATTTCATCCTAAAGTTCTTTCCCCAGCAAAATGCAAAGTCCTTCCTGCTCCATCTTTTTTCCTGCCTCTAACGAAGGATCTTATCATTGGGAAGTTCTCATTTAAACACTCATCCTGGACATCTTTGCTCAGATACCAAACTTCTTAACCCTTCCCTCTTTCTGCTCTGAAGAATACTCTACCCTCTATCCGACTGCTATGCCATCCTCCACGCTCTATCCCAGGCAGCCCACTTTCCTCCAGTGAACCCACCTTACTGCAGTGGTTCTTCAAGCCCACCTCTCTACACCAGTCTCTGACCCATATCTTGAGGCTTTATCAACTGCCTACACAGGCCAACACCCCTTCTAAAAGAGACCCTTTCCTTAAAACTCTTCTGTAAACCTTGTAACCACTTGAAATCTCGGGTTAGATTTTTCACCTTCAACTATAAATTAGTAACTCTATCTCCTAACTATGGCTTCCTCATTTCTATGACCTAATATTTTCTCTGCTGCCCCATTTCTCACCTACACTTGAAGTCCCAGCTGATGAGAACCACTCACCGGAACCATGTCTCCCCTCCTCCACACTCCCATTGACCTCAGGCTTTAACATACAACCAATCTGCTCCCTATTCCTTGAAAGTAGATGTCTATTCTACAACTGTCTACAGTATTTCAATTAACCATTCTCACTTTTATCAAGTCAAGAAAGCTGCCCTTCCGTCTTATCCCCTTCTGTTCTGTAACCTTTTGTATGCAGTTTTGTATATGCCCCAATACCCTTTTCACCTCTGAAGGCACCTGAACAACATGGAAACTAATGTCCCTGGACAATCTGAGGTACAAGAAACAGCAAGTCATCGCATCAAGTTTTAGCTTTGCTAATACTCTATGAAACACAGAATGGAGGGTCAGTCTTGCCATCTGAGTAATGTCAGCTGAGATAGAAAGAACCATGGCCAGAAGAACCTTTCTTCATATCAGGATAAAACACTGTTTTTTGGTTTGTTTTTTTTTTTGTCTTTTTGATATTTCTTTGGGCCGCTCCTGCGGCACATGGAGGTTCCCAGGCTAGGGGTCGAATCGGAGCTGTAGCCACTGGCCTACGCCAGAGCCACAGCAACGCAGGATCCGAGCCGCGTCTGTGACCTACACCATAGCGCATGGCAACGCCGGATCCTTAACCCACTGAGCAAGGCCAGGGATCGAACCTGCAACCTCTTGGTTCCTAGTCGGATTTGTTAATCACTACGCCACGACGGGAACTCCAGCATAAAACACTATTAACATCTAAGTACTCACCCTTGAGGAATTTTTGCTCCAAGGTTAGGTGGAGAGTTGGCGGCTTGAGGGGTGTTCTGCTGTCTCGGGTCCTTACTCGGCGGAGTTGCTGCAGTACAGCCAAGCAGTATCTCCTTAAAAACTGTTGTGGGAACAGACTGTACTGGACACACACTGGGAGAGGCCTAAAAGATACCAAACCAAACAGGTATTAAAAGGAAAGCCTCTAGCTGAGGCATTACAAAGTGCTAGCAAGATTCAACTTCATTTGCTTGGTTTAGTAGCAAACAAGCACAATACCATCACCAAATAAAAAGAACAGGATAGGAGAACAAGTAATAAATCACAAAATAAGGCCTTATACCTGAGGGCTATTAAATAAGTCACTCCAGCTTTTCACAAAACTTGAGTCTTCCTATAAAAGATCACAAAAGCTGATCTTTTACAGATCTCTGAATCATTATGCCAGGAAAATGCAGCCATGTGGCAATTACTTCAACAATGCAATGCACAGAAGTGAGCTTATAATCGACAGTCTTCAAATGGTGGCAGCTTCACATGCATTCAGTTCAACATTACTGAGTGCCCACCACGCACTTACTGCGCAGACTGGCAGGAGACCAGACCACATAGGACTCTTGCAGGCAGTGGTGCCTACTGGGTACCAACATAAGCCTTTACAATGCAAAAGGGTTGAGGACATGGTTCTTGCTCGTATGTTGGCTCATCGAGTCATAAAGGTCATCCCAAGCTGCAAAAAATATCAAGTCATGACAGGCCTGTGGGACAAAGTTAGGACACTTGTCCCCTTCCCTTCTTGTGTAGTTGCATCTTTACAAAAATGTAAATAATGGATCAACTTCTTCCCAGTTCATACTATCCAAAAAAACTTCCCACCACAGAAGAAGAAGGAAGAGATAAAACTCAACTGCAGACACCTATACGGCCTCTGACTAAAGCAGGTGAGATCTACCAACCATGGTCGCCAGCCTCTTCACAGGTGCTTACATTTCAAGTCACAGCCGACTCCATCTCCCTCACCACAATGACCTTTACATTCACCTCACCTTCAAATCTAAACCTGAAGAATTTTCAAAGCTGTTTCCATCTTCTGGTTACTACTAAAAGTTGATGCAGAACTTCCCTTAGTAAGTTCTTAAAACCTCACAATTCTGAATGTCTTTTTTTGGCAGACATTTACTCTAATAGCCTTGAAAATACTGTCTAGTACATGCTAAATAAAAATATCTGAAAAATAAGACTTTACTTAATCACTATTTTAAGTTTTGGCATAGCTTCCAACTATGTAAAATAATAAATTGCCAGATCACACAGGAGACTACTGTCAGCTCCATGCTGGTTAAATATTAGCTTAGTGCTCCCCAGAAAGACCTGGGGAGGATGCTCTGGACACTGCTTTAAGGATGTCCTTGGGATAGCCTACTTGACCTCTCTGGGCCTCAGTTTCCCAAACCTTAAAATGAAGAAATTAGATAAATTTATTCCTAAAGTCCTTTTCAACTCTATTTCCCAATTCTCTGGTAATCGTCTATAAAAGTTTAGCCTCCCCAGGTTTAACTGCCAAGTCATTTCAAAATGCTTATTCAAGATTCACTTTTGCCACGCATCTTCCCTCACATCACCTTCCTTATTCTGAATGATGCTTGGGGTTGATGCACTGATAGAATATCCTTCTTAAATTCCTCTCTTAAGAGTAATGTACTTAAGTAATTTAGATCACAAACTTTGGCATAAATTTTTATTCTGTACGATATCCATTGAACTGCTCAAGCAAAAAAACTCTCCATCTCATTTCCCATATCTGACCAATGAACGAGGAAATCCTGTCTATTTCCAAAATGTTTGTGGAATCTATAAATTTCTTTCCATGCCACCACTACCACCATCTTTTCCCCTAGTATACTAACTGGCCTGACTTCGTTCCATTTTTGCCTGAACCTTCTACCTCCTTTCTAAAATTTATTCCACCACAGAGCACTCTTTATAAATCAATCAGATGGTGGAGCTGCCTACAAGAATTCTATGTGGTCTGGTCTGCACCAACCCGCACCACTCAACTCTACCAGCTTCCTTTCTGGTCTTCCAGCGTTTTAAGCTCTTTCTTGCCTGCATCTCTGTACTTGCTATTCCCTCTGTCTGGACAGTTTCCATATGGCCAGCTGGTTCCAGTTCCATCCTTCACCCTCAAATCTGCTCAACTGTCACCTCAGCATCTCTGACCACTCTTTCTGAGGCAGTGACCCACAACCTTATGGTTTATGGCATTACCATGTTTTTAGCTTTTGTTGTACTACCACACTGTGAAAGTGCCTGAATTTCCTTTTTTACTATCAGTCTCCTCCCAATGAACCGTCAACTCCTATGGGCAGAGACTGCTCTTACATCCACTGTTATACCTTCTAAAGCCAGGCATGTAGCAATTGTTCATAAGACTGGTGGAGTGCATGAATGAAGAAATGCTATTAGCACTTGTTATTTCAAAATAGCTAGAAATAAGTCTTATGAGTTACCTCAAAAGCCAGGCAGTAGTGCTCACCAACGTCTAGCACATATTAAATGTTCAATAAGTATTTGTTAGCGAGTGGGACGGAGAAACAGAGGGGAGGAAGGAGGACTCTGTTGTTTTCACAATGGAGCCTCAACACATCAAGAAAAAGATGTGGAGAGGAGTGGCAGCAACAGCAAAGGATTTAAGAGCATTGGGTCCTGGTGTTAGGCCTGGTTGGAATCCAGTCTCTGACACTTCCTGGCACACTATTTAACCTCTCTAAGCTTTGGTTTCCCTGGTCGTAATGAGTAATGAATGAGAGTACTAACAAAGAAGGAGAGTAGTGACACATACTATACAGGACTGTGCTTTACCACAGTGCCTGGCCCACAGATTAGCTGTCCCAGAGGAGAAAAATATCATGAAACATTTCTCAGTTCGTCATCATGTGTAAGAATTAGCATAACCTAGGATAGTGTTCCTTTAAGGAACTGAAGCATATCACTCTACAGCTTTCCTAAGGTTTAGCTCGACAGGGATAGAGCTCCAATCCAAAACCCGTCTCCACGTGCAACCACTGCACTGGCCTCTGACTTGACAAGGGTCAAAATTTCTTCTTACCTGAAGAGTTTTCCCTGAAGGTCTTCTATACCAGTCATGGCAATAGTTCCTCCCTGCCAGCAGACGGAGATAATATAATTGAGTGTATGGAGGTATTCTAAAAAAGACACTGCTGGCTCACACTCCTCAGCAGACTCACTCTGTTAACTGGGCAACATCCTAACTCTGAGGAATAGTCTGCTAGGCAGAGAAGACCTTCAAGGAGCCAGATGTTACTGGCAAACAGGTTTACCTTCTCCAAAAATATCCATCGAGAGTCTCATCTACCTAACCCCAAACTCCTATCATCCAAAACCACCAAACTTTGTGCCAGTCCAACACATCTGGAAAGTGCAAACACAGTAAGATGTGTGCCAAGGGTGTTACTGTACTCACCTTTCACTCACATTTAAATGACCTCCCTTTCTTTCCCCAATTCTTCCTTTACCTCTCCATCTTTCTTGAAATCTATGCTAGGCCAGTGTTTCCAACAACTTGCCTGATTACAAGAATCACCCAGGATAAAAAAAGAGCATTTACTGATATGAAAAAATACAATGTACTACTGTAAAGGAATCAAGGAAGCTACACAAGAGTATGGTTTTTAGTTTATTAAAAGAAAGAAAGAAAGAAAGCCTCCATGAATATAAAGGGAAAAGAACAAAAATAAATAAAAAATAAAAACCAGGAGGAGGATAGGTATTCCAAAACATGAAGTGTGAAAGTCTCTGAAAAGTATGACAGTGAGTGCTGTTTCTTTTCTTTACTATGCCTTTCTGGGTTAGCTATATATTTTTAAATGAGAATAATCTTTCCTTTAATATAAGAATCTTTATTTTGAAAGTAAGTGTAATATAAAGAATAACTTTCATAAAAAAAGTAATGTCTAAAACATCAATATCCTGTGAAAATTTACTCTCCCCAACTTCCTTTAGAATGAAAAAATGACCAGCATAGGTCTTAAGAGCTGAAGCAGACATTTTTTAAACATCAAATTTATTTTCAGATTTTAGAAGCAGAAATTAAGGCTCAAAGAGGTTGAGGGACTGACTAATCTCCCAGCCAAAGGTCAGGCTCTTCTGAAAAAGTATCTTCTACTGGGCCCAGCAATCAGTTCGGCAGCACACAAACGTACTGAGCTGGACCATATGCTGACAGACAGCAAAAAGACGTGCTCCCTGCCCTTCAAGAGTGTGAGTCACGAAGAGAGGATCACTTATCTAGGTATGTATTACCATACTGTACGAGCACCTCCTTCCAAGTTATAAATTTACTTGCTTAATTACCTATCACATCACTGATAAACTTGACATTCTGAAGAAATGGCACCTTGCCCAACAGGAGGTCAACACCAGCCCTGCTTGGACCCCAGGTTGATTTCTCCATGATACATCATCAGGATGCATTTCTATTCCCTGCTCCCCTCCCTAACATAACGTTGTGTGGTTCTCCTTTTCATCTCAATATTTATACTGATGCATTCTCCATGACAGGCAACACCCAATCGACTTCTCCAACTGCCCTTTTATCACCTCTACCCCAAGATGGCTAACAATCTACCCAATGCCAAAACCTGACAGGTTATTATTATTCTACTCTGTTTCTCTTTCAGCTTTTAATACCATGGATTACAGGACAATATCCCATGTGAGATTACCACTAAGATGCAATAATCATATCCTCAATTTATAGTCCTTAATACATTACCTCCCCCTTGAAAACTGTAAGGACAAATGAAATACTAATTTTCATAATCAACTCTTCATTCTTTCCTGAACCACCTAAGGTCAAGCCTACACACTTGGAAGGAAGACAGAGGTATTAGATACCTTGGTTTACAAAGCTTCTGGTCAAGTGTCAAAGCTCCTGTTTCCTGTACATAGGCTTAAGACACGGGAAAGCCAATCAGTCTAGCTGCCCAGATTCTTAAGTATCTGTGTAGCACATGCTGACTTTTGTTCTAATTGATGTTGTAGTCCAGTCTGCCCCAATCCAAAACCGTAGATTCATTAATTGACCCTGACCCACTCTCTCATGCCATCTCTAACTCTACCTTGCTCCCCCAGACCCCAATGGTCCCTCTAAAATGCTGCCAACAATCATAATATAAACTTGGTCAATTTTGAAATTCTAAACTCCAACCTGGAGCAGAGCATCATAAAGGCGTTTCTGACCACTTTAATGCAGTAAACTATCCATGTGACACCAATGCATTTGGATACCTAAGCTGTGAAAGTTATTTGAATTGTAATAGGGCCTAAAGATTCAACTCACTTAAAAAGGAATCAGTCTTAGCCCCCGTCCCCTTTCCCCCCCACCTCTTCACCATCAGATTTCTAAATCTGTCCCTGTCATTTATAACCCAGTTTATCCCAGTCCCCCAGTCCCTATTTGGCTAGTCAATCTAGCCCAATCCTTTGGGAATTCTGAATAAAACTGCCCCACTGCTTACGCTGTGATGCTATGAAGACCTGTACTAAATACAAAGCATAGTAAAATAGAGCATTTGATCTGGTCTGGTTTATAGATTAAAGTGATGGTAGAGATATTAGGTATGGCTTCCCCTGAGGAAGCAACACCACATTAGGAAGATAAATGAGAGTTAATTAGAGTGAAGATGGAATTAGAAGAGAAAGGAGAACAGTGAATCCTGAGGTTGGAGAAAGCATGAGATATATGAAGAGCTAAAGAAAGCCAGCTTCTCTACAACACAGGAGAGGGAAAAGCTGACAGCCTTAAGTTTCTTGATCCAAATCCTAACTATTTCAGAACAGAATTAAAGCTAGTACTTGAACTTAACAATGTCATTCATAGAAATCTATAATTTTCTAGGCAGAAATTACTAATGGCAAACCAACCACTTCCTTCAAAAAGCAAGTGTGTTGTGATTCACCTAATTATAAATGACCAATCAAATCTCTCTATTATTGAGAGGGGAACTCTATCTCAACACCGAATCTACTCAGAATTCTAAGGTTCCTGCCCTTTTCTTATGCTGTTACAATTTGATACACACAACTCAATTTATCTTCACAAACATCTCCATAGGGAGAAATGATTAAATCTATTAAGAATTTTAAGCAAACATCAAAAACTAAACTTTCTTTTACAAAAATCGTGAACCAGAAACTTATATTATCTCCATCTGCTTCAGTGTAGAAATTATGGCCAAGATCTGGGACTAGCAAAAAGCAGACACAACAGCACAGAAGAGCAGAAAAGAGAGCTTTATAACCACTAAACACACTGGCCATGCACTGTGAGAATTAAAGAAGACTTTACACAAGTGACAAAGATAAATCAAGGTTACCTCAGAGCAAGACTTTGCTTGTTTGGAAACCAGGCTTCCATTATTCTCAGAAGACTTGCGTTTTACAGCTCCAATTCTTGTAGAATTACCTAAAATAGTTACAAATAGGTAAATTGGCTTCTCTGTTTCTCTTTATGTGAAAAGGAAAAAGGAGAGCAAAGATTTTAAACAATATATCTTACCACATGTCACAAAGTTATCATGTACAACTTCAACATGAATCAGTGATGGATCGACAATTTTCAGTGCTGGAATCTTAAAAATAAATAAGAGAAAGATCCTGGGAAATTTTTAAATGCTCAGTAACATACTTGAAATTAGCTCTATTAAAATAACAATGGGGACTTCCAACACATCATTTATTTTTAAAATAACGGTGGGAGTTCCCGTGTGGTGCAGCGGAAACAAATCCAACTAGGAACCATGAGGTTGCAGGTTCGATTCCTGGCCTTGCTCAGCAGGTTGAGGATTCAGCATTGCTGTGAGCTGTGGTGTAGGTCACAGACACGGCTCAGATCTGGCATGGCTATGGCTCTGGCGAAGGCCGGCACCTATAGCTCCGGGTGGACCCCTCCCCTAGGAAACTCCATATGCCTTGGGTGTGGCCCTAAAAAGACAAAAAACAAAAATAAAATAAAATAAAGGGTTGTATCTTTTTATATTACAGTATTTTAATATAAAAGAATAAAGATGTTTAGCTCCTATATCATAATTCCTTTTTATAATTTTCTTCCCCTGTCAAGTTATCTTACGTGCAATTATCATCTTTACCTCCTCACAGTTGACTTGAAGAGTTTTTGATGCTGGGTTTCCATTTACAATGGTTGCAGAAAACCACTGGGTAGATGGGTCCAAGCTATAAATTTTCACTTCTGAACCAACTAAGTTTTTGTCGCCTTAAAAAAAAAAAAATCCTTAGAACAATTTGCATTATCTCCCCACCAAACCATTATCCAAGATAATCTTTTTCCAAGTCTTTAAAAAATGCAGTAGACAAAAGTAAACATTAAAAGATATTGCTATAAACACAAGAAGATAGACATTTCAGTAAAGCTAGGGGGACATTTAAACTTTTATTTTAGAGCTTCATTTTCCTATTGGTTTATCTTATTAAGAGTTGCAATATATTTATCCTGGCATTTATATCAGACCACATATCAGATAACTGATTTTGAGACTTAATTCACTCTGCTATGCAGAGTTTTAGAGGATCCAAATTCAGGAACCTCAAAAAACTGTTCAATCTGCTGAAATACTTATGATTGTGAAATTCACCAAGAAAATCAGCAACAGTAAATGGTAAGATCGGGATTACCAAATAGACATTTTATCAACTTTATAAGACTAAAATCCCAAGCATGTCAAATTCCACATCAAAATATAGCTGAGCTTGTTTTCTGTTTGTTTGTTTTGGCCACACCTGCAGCATGCAGGAGTTCCAGGGCCAGGGATCAAACCCATGCCACAGTTACGACCTGTGCCACAGCTGCAGCAATGCCAGATCCTTAATCCACTATGCCTCAAGGGAACTTCCCCAGCTGAAGTTTTTAAATATCTACTTTACTTTTATCATTTCCACATAATCTTTAAGCTTTCCAAATTGCAGAAGCTTTAGATATATTATACATAAGGTCTTCCAATCATCTAGTTGCATGAGAAAAGCAGCAAAGGGATTTCTAAAAAATTAGAAATTGTAATGATCAAATGAGTGAGAAGGGCTAAAACATAGCTTCTTATAGACCACAACTATCATCAACAGATAATCCACATACCTTGTAAAAGATGGCTTTCATCCAAATGTTTTACAATCAAAGCTTGAAATTCTTTACTGACATTCTGATTATCCATAAGGGAAAGTCGAAGATTGTTTACATCCTGAAAAATGGAAAATCATTACATTTTTAGTAACAAGAATAGCTGTTTAAATTACAGTGGATATTTCAGTTTAATCAGAGAGATTAAAATAGTGTCAAAATTAGTCATCTGATGGCACCAAATCACAGCCACTACAATGACTGGACAGGTCAAATGGTAAGAAAACATCAAGGTATCACAGGCATAAGGCAGAAAGTGAAGTCACCCCAAGCTAAGAGAATGACAGATACCAAGAGTGGCTCAAAGCTTAAGTGTAAATAGGACACAACTTGGGCTATGGGAAATATAAGCAAACCAGTGGGATGAACTGGGAGTTTGGGGTTAGTAGATGCAAATTATTACATTCAGAATGGATAAGCAATGAGGTCCTACTGTATGGAAGAGGGAACTATATCTAGTCTCTTGAGAGAGACCATGACTGAAGATAATATAAGAAAGGCCAGGTATATATATGGTATATATATGTATGACTGGGTCACTTTACTGTACAGCAGAAATCGGCACCAATTGTAAATCAATGCTACTTTAACATTAAAAGAAAAAAAAACCACACAGATCCTTAGTGTCAATTCATTGAAACTGCTATTTTTAACAACAAAAAAAAATCACTTCACACAGATTCATTTAACCAAACTAGAATTTCAAACATATTCTTCTTTATAAAGGGTGATAAAACATGATAGAAGATAATATGAGAAAAAAAGTATATATATATGTATAACTGGGTCACTTTGCTGTACAGCAGAAAGCGACAGAACATTGTAAATCAACTATAATGAAATTTTTTTAAAAGGAATAAAAACAAAACAATAACAACAACAACAAAAAAACGGTAAAGGGGGGTGGGAGAGACAAAATCTCAATGGAGTTCCGGTCGTGGCACAGTGGAAATGAATCCGACTAGGAACCATGAGGTTGCAGGTTCGATCCCTGGCCTTGCTCAGTGGGTTAAGGATCTGGCGTTCCATGAGCTGTGGTGTAGGTGGCAGACATGGCTTGGATCTAGTGTTGCTGTGGCTCTGGGGTAGGCCGGCGGCAACAGCTCCAATTAGACCCCTAGCCTGGGAATTTCCACATGCTGCGGGTGCAGCCCTAAAAAGAAAAAAGACAAAAAAAAAAAAATCTGAATGAATAGCCTAAGTCTTCAGCAAGCCAGTTCTGAAACATTCGGATTCTTGGCAGCTCTATTTCTGGCACGATTCCATAGTGTTCTGGCTTTGAGTGTACACTTGGTTATGATAAATGTATATGGAAACTGTCAATAGGAATAACCTGCCAAACCCAAACTATACAGCACTGAAGCCCTTCCAATAGCAGGCCTTCATGCTTTTCTGCCACTGTGAAATGAGTACATAGTGATCAAAAATAGTTCATCCGTTTCTCCCACTGGCAAGAAGAGTCTGTCAGGGAGACCATGGTTGAAAAATGCATTTCTTAAGCCAAGTAACATTAGACTTAATCTAGAGTCTTCAGAAAAGCTCAACATTAATTACCAGAATGGGCCATGTGATTTTTTTTTTTCCTCCTCGTGCTACTGATATTTCAAAATATTTAAAATGTGTTCTCCAACTCCTACTATTAGACAATATAGCATGTCAATGGGGAGAGTGGCAAATAAGGTAGAATAATTGTACTCTGCCTAGAAGAGTTTTAGGACTCTTTACAAGTGCCAGATAACCAACCTGGATACTTTGTCCTTTTTCTTAGCCACCGATAACTAAGACATTTTCAATCCAAAAGACAGACTTAAGTTTCAATTCCAAATTCTGCATATGCCAAATGATTTTCAGATTCTCTGTTCATTACTTAGGGCAAGCATCCTACTGTGGTAACTACATTGCCTAGAATAGTTTCACACAGTAGAAGCCTTATGTGATCATCAGTATCTACAAGAGAATGCTCTGAAGCACTAAACTTTGGCCAATATTATCATTAGTGAAAGTCAAGCGCCTACATCATAGTCCTCCTCTATTAGTAACAACACCCACAATGACAGCACAAAGAGAACCTCCCTGAGAATAAATAAAACTTACTGATCTTTTTTAATCTCAAGAAACAAAACTGAAAAGGTTAGACACATGAAAAATGTAAAAAAAAAAAAAAGAAAACCTGTCTCCAAAACAATGCTAAGAAGTAAAAACTACTCTACTGCTCAGTAAAGCAGATATTCACAGGCCCTCCTGTGTGTTCTGTGATCCTTAAGAATAGGGAAAATATTAAGATGCCTTTCTGACATATGAAAGTAACTTGCATCTGCAATTAAGCAAAAGCATCTTCCTCTGTTCCATTTACTTAAACACTACCAAGTTCAGAGTGTGAATCTTGTTCTCACTCCCTTTCAGGATATGGAGATAAAAGTGAGACTTGAGTACAGAAAAGCTGGCACTCTTGAGTTTTCCAATACAGGCCCAGCAATGGCAATGATCAATGGCTCTAAACTGCCTTTTAGCAATTAAACTGGCCTAATTATTCACAGCCATAGAAACAAGTCAGGCAACAAAATACAAGTGGGTAAAGGGGATTATTGAGTTTCATAAATGACATCTAAAAGACCAGTGTTATTATACAGCCAACATTATTCCTGAAGTACTGATCTGCGGAGATAATCTGTGTGTTCTTCCCCTCCATCCCTACATTTTTATAATAAAAGAAAAAAACCACATATGAGCAAGACCCAAGAGCCTAAATGTTGTGAAGAAAAATGTGGGAGTTTCGCGAGCTAACTATAAAGAATATGAATACACACACACACATTTGATTCATATTGTTTGTGGTAATTATGGTCTTTACGTCTCCTCAACCCTGCGCTGGTGAATGCTGGCTGAATCACTGCTCCTAGAGGAAAGATGGGTTAGGTTCCTTCAAGCCTCTGGTCACGACATTTTCATCAACCAATCAACACATAGCCTTGTTTTTTGTGTCTCTGTTGAGAAACATTATATAGTATATAGTACTACATTACTAACCTTGAATTCACAGCCACTATACCTCACGGCTGAATGAAACTTACCTAATACATGTACTTTCTCCCTAAACACATCACAGCTTCCTTGCGCTTCAGCACTACACTTGGGGGCCACTTCAACAGTAAAATCAACAACAATAAAAGCACAAAAATTCACTACTAAATAGACCTTAAAAAGGACACTTGCAGCAGGAGAGATGAAACAAAAGGCAGAGCGTCACCTTACTTGACCTCAGCTGGGAACATGTGTCACACAACTCAAAATTTTCACCACTCTGCACATGTCTGTGAACGGCTGTGAAAGCACCAAAGCACTGATTTGGGACTTACAAATATATTTTAGCAAGTAAGCAAATTCCCAAATATAGAATCCTTAAATATTGAGGACAAACATGCTTACAGATATTATGTGTGTTTGTGTGTGTGTGTGTG
Source organism: Phacochoerus africanus (assembly GCF_016906955.1). NCBI lineage: Eukaryota > Metazoa > Chordata > Mammalia > Artiodactyla > Suidae > Phacochoerus > Phacochoerus africanus. The sequence continues at coordinate 62,744,727 of NC_062548.1, forward strand.
TGTATGAATGATAGTCAACCTTTAAAATTATTTTCACATCACCTAGGAGTTTCTATACACAACATCATCAACTGTAGTACCTTTAGCTTTCTGACTCCAAATAAAGAGTACCAACCCAAAGGCTAACATTGAACAATAATATCTAACAACTCAACTGCTGACGGGATGGGTCCTTTTTTGTTAGAAATCTGAATTATCTGAATCATGGACTTGGAGAAGAGACTTGTGGCTGCCTGATGGGAGGGGGAGGGGGAGGGAGTGGGAGGGATCAGGAGCTTGGGCTTATCAGACACAACTTAGAATAGATTTACAAGGAGATCCTGTTGAATAGCATTGAGAACTTTGTCTAGATACTCATGTGGCAACAGAAGAAAGGCTGGGGGAAAAATGTAATTGTAATGTATACATGTAAGGATAACCTGACCCCCTTGCTGTACAGTGGGAAAATAAAAAATAAATAAATTAATTAATTAATTAAAAAAAGAAATCTGAATTATCTGAATTAGGACAAGTAACATCAAAATTTTCATCCTCATACTAAAGGAGTTTGTATTTCTACTTTTAGAGTTTAATATTGTTCCTATGTTTTACCTGTATAGGCTTCAAAAGGTCTTTAGAAAGAAATACTCTTTGTTGATCTCCCAAAAAGCGAATAGATGTTATGGATCCTAAACCAGCTTTGTCCAACAGAGGTTTATACATCTGAAACAAAACAAAATGTTTTGGCATCATAACTGCTGTCAGCAAAACTCTGAAAATGGGAACTGTGGGAACTGACAATTTTCTTTTTTTGGCTAAACCCATGGCATGTAGAATTTCATAGGCCAGGGCTGAACCTGCGCCACAGCAGCGACCTGAGCCACTGAAGTGACAATACTAGATCCCTAATCCACTGCATCACAGGAGAGCTCCTAGGACTGGCAAATTTCCATATGCACAGAAAGAGATTAAGCCATTCAATTTTTTATTTATTATCAGAATCTCAATAACTACTATTTATGCAACTACAACAAGATCAGGTAGTTTTTATCCAGAATCAATCATTTAAACCAACTACACATTTGAGAGTCTTTAACACTTAGATCTGGGTTTCAGATGTATGGTTTCCCCAAATTTTATGCAAAATGTTGTATTATGTACATTTTTCTGAGGTGACAGGGCCATGTTTTTAGCCAATTCTCAATAGCTAGGGGAAAAAATATAAAGGCCAAAATACAACTTCAAACAAAACCCTCCATCCCTCAAAAAGCTCCAGCAGCTCTTCTCATCCATGGGCAAAATCTTAACTTTGCTGCACAGCATCCAAGGCCCTTCACAAGCTGGTCAGGCTTTCAATCATCCTCCTGGCATTTCCAACTATCCAAGTGTGACCCTCCTTCAAGCCCCAGCTCGTGTCTCAAACAGCCTGAACTGTCCTCTCCAGACACAGTGATCACCTTTCTCCTTTAACTACACCAAACTTAGGGTATGGAAATGGCACAGTCATATACTGACTGCTAGTATCTTCAGAGCCAAAAAATAGTATGAGCCAGAGGGAACCTTAAAGATCATGAGATCAAAAGTAGAAACCCTTATGGGGCCAGGCAATAACTACTATTTGGCATCAGGCGACTGTTGCAGTAAGGAACCACTACAAGGCTCCAGTGTTGCTATATTTTGCAGTCTTTCCAAGAAAAGCTGGAAAACTAGATTTTTTAAAGTAAAAAGCTAATTCAGATTTGCTTCGGTTGTGAGGGTCAAACTAAAAAGATCTGTATGTCAGTATATACCTGCTGGTTTCTAATCTCTGACCTAGACATCCCCCACATTACCTCTACCTCCCACTCTTCAAGTGAAGGAAACTTGAGGCCCAAGAAAGTCAAGGGTCCAGAGATGGAAGGCTCCTAGCAGGGCTGACTGGAATTCTGGGTGTTTTTCTGACACTTCTACATTGTCATATATCGCTACCATTATTTTCCAGAAGGCCAAATATAGGCATTACATATAGATTTTCCCTGTTTCATTCATAAAAGATGAAACATCCTCTTCTCAGGCATTCAATAGGCCCAAGTTTTACTCACTATCGCAGGCCACTGAACAATTCGCTCAGAAATTTCGGGAGACTTCCGTTCCGCTAAAACCAAGTTATGTTCTACTAAAAAGGCTCTTCTTAGAAGGCTATAGACATCGATCCATCTTCTCTTCCTCCAAGATTCCCCATCAAACTCTACACACACCTAGACAAACAGAATTCAAGAAAAGAAACTTGATTAACAAAAATAGACATGAAAAATGCCCCAATTTGAATTATACCCTTATCATTCTACTTGAATCTTTTATCTGAAGTGTGCTGGCCCCTGTTCCTGATCTCTTACCTCCCTTCACAGCCCACAGTGAACTACCCAGATATGTTAGTCTAACCATCAGCTTTGGCTCCCAAACCACTTTAGGAAGCAGAAGTCAAGAGATCTGGGAGCCAGTCTTTGCCCTCAAAGTAACTTCTGAAAAGCCCTAATACAAAGAACCCCCTTGTAGAAGGTTTTTACATATGGTAATTAGACATCAGAGCTTTGAGAACTAAAAAAACAGAAATCTGAAACCCAAAGAAGGACTTATTGCAGGGCGCTGTGATTCCATGTTGACAGTGAGTTTAAGATGACACCCTCTGCCCCCCATCAACACAATCTACCACTGGCTTTCCAATCCCTCTGTTATCAGGAGGACTCAGCACAAGGTACTTTCTCAATAACACTTTGAGTTGAATAAACTGGAAAATTTACCTCAGAGTTTTACATCAAAAACAATTTTGGTAAATATAGAAATTGGCAGTAATTGATAAATGACCCTAATTTTTTCCAAAACTACTTTCAGCTTCTTACATGAAAATGAAACTACCTTTGAAATACCATATTCCAAGTAACTATGAAGTTTTCTGTTTCTGATCTGCAAAACACTTTTTAACCCTAATGTTAAAAATCTTATAATTTATATAAATATTTTAAAGATATTAAAAAATTCAGTCCAAAAGTGCATCTCTGGCAGTAACCCTGAAGTAGGAATCAGTTACAAAACCTTAAAAGTCACATGAATGTACCAAAACATGTTAGCTTCCTTAATCCATCATGAACATGCTACCCCTTAATTTATTCTGTATCTATTAAAATGTTTTCCATACATTAAATGAGATACAACAAACTCACTCGATTCAGTGTAAAAATTACTTTTTTTTTTTTAAGGGTCCGCACCCGCAGCATATGGAGGTTCCCAGGCTAGGGGTCTAATCGGAGCTACAGCTTCCGGCCTACAACACAGCCACAGCCACAGCCACTTGGGATCCGAGCCGCATATACGACCTACACCACAGCTCACGGCAATGCCAGATCCTTAACCCACTGAGCAAGGCCAGGGATCGAACCCGCAACCTCATGGTTCCTAGTCAGATTTGTTTCCACTGCACTACAAAGGGAACTCCTAAATATTACTTCTTAAATTTGGTTTAAGAGCCCTCCTCTTACTAGAGAGGCCTCTCATGTTTGGTTTCAAGGAATTGGTGAATATATCTATCAACACTTCATAATTTCATAGACAACCACATCTCCCTTTTCAACCTTCAACTTTTTCTTTTTTGGCCACCCCACAGCACAGGGAGTTCTTAGACCAGGGATCAGATCTAAGCTGCAATTTCAACCTATGTGGCAGCAGTGTCAACAGTGGATCCTTAACCCATGCCAGGCCGGGGATGAACCTGTGTCCCATTGCTCCAGACACTGCTGATCCCATTGCACCACAGAGGGAACTCCTCAACTTTTAATGTTTTTTTTTTTAAAAAAAAAGTATTTAATTTCCATTCATCTGTCAGAACCCAATTCAAAAAATTCTTTCCTCAAAGAAGCCTTCCCTTACCAAAGAGCCCTTCTCTCTCCCAAGAGAAGTCCTTTGTTAACTGTACTCAAAACTCTGTACTTTTTCTTCCCAGCACTTACATTTTGAATTATTCATTTGTGTTTAACTGATAGACATATTATGAACTCAAAGAGGTCAAAGTCTATGTCTGCTTTTACTTACCATTGTACTTTACAGGGTTTCCAGTCTCCTGTCAGTTCTGGAACAGTTGTTGAATGAATGAATTTCTCTCTCAACTGTGCTCTTACCTTCTGTTTCTCTCATCCATTTGGAAGGGAGGAAGTTCCCAAGTGACATACCACTAGCCTCCTTACCAAACCTTTATAGCTACAGAATATCAATCTTTAAAATCAATAAAATTTAAGACTCATCCTATCCTTCTCCCCCAACCACAAAATGTGCACCCCTAATTTCTCAGGCAACTTTCCCTGAGAACTTGCATACTTTTTGGTGGGGCAGGTTTTTAACTTTGCAGTTATTACAGAGTAAGTGCAAATGTGGAATGACTTGCTATGTGACGAGGCCCCAAGTATTCTCTCCTTTGTCCTATGTAGTCCATCCATCACTTTAACCAACTAAATTAAATGGTCCTTCTCAGAGGTGTTCAGAGACTGCCTATGCCCCTTTCTGCTTCCCTGGCCACAGGACCCAGGTCCTTTGATATCTCCCCTAGTCTTTCTACCCCACATCACATCACCCTCAAATCCAACCTAGCTTTGGATTACAGGTTTCCCATCAATGTAGTATAAGAGGAATGTGCATCCACAAACTTCAGAACCAGAAAGACCTGGGTTTGAATGCCAGCTATGTTGAAGCATTCTTAGAATGATATTACATGCATAAAATATGTCGGATTACAAAGGAAACCAATTAACTGTACCTAGGTTAAGAACCTTTACCTAAATCTAAGCTTCTGATTCCTGTTTGGTAGCTTCAAAATCAAAGTACTAACACCTACAATCATTTAGGTAGATTGCAAAGTATGTTAGGCATCTGGCAAAGAGACTAGATAGTTTTAAGACTTCCATGGTAATTCAAATCTTAATTTATCAGGGTATTACTTCTTCAGTTAGGACAAGGGGAAAGAAGGTCTTCAACAGGCTCATCTAACAACTACTCGGAAAAAAAAAATCATCTAAGACCTATAGTGGTTCCCAAAACTTAAGCACTATCACAATTCCTACTGTAACACTATCTATAAAGTTTATGATCAAGCCTAAACCAAAATCTAGACAAGGTTCCCTTTACATCTCAGTTTTTGAGTGATGTGAAAATTACATTTAGCTCTTTAAAAACAGTTTGTGACTTTGAAGTATTGTGTTAAAAATTCACATTTAAAACAATGACTTTTTTAAAAATAATAAACCCAAAAAGCTGTGCGCTTTCTTCAACATCTCTAAAAAGTTTCCCATCTATCACAGCCACATGTCTTTCATTTGTGTCTTAAGTTCTATATTTAAGGACCACCCCCCCCCCACAAGAAAAGTCTCTTCTGCAGAAATTTCTATTAAAAAAACATACCCATGAGAATTTAAATTCAGGGGGAACTAAAGTGATCTGACCACGCTCCTGCAAGCTGAGGGATACAACTAGTTCTATTTCCAAACTGTGTTCTTTCTTCCACAATCACTGGTCCACACCAAGGAGATGTTATTTATGTTGTCTCACTACAAAGGCCAGAAAGAGGCCAATTAACTTTGATTTACTACTTATAATTCCCAAATTTCCTGGTTTTTTTTTTTTTTTGAATAGAGCATTTTGTAAATGTGTGCCAATTAGTATAACAAATATCTTGACCAGATGTTGAATATTTCAAATTAATTATTTCAAACTAATTTCCCCCACAGAAAATCTTTTTAATATATATGAATTCTCTAATCAAGTTAATCTCAAAACCTCTCTTAGTATACACTAATCTTACCCAAATATACGATTATGAAAACCATGAAGATGGCCAAGAAAAATGTTTCCAAGTTTAAAAGTAGGCATTTACCCGATGGCATGACTTTTAAGTCAAGAAGTTTTTAATGCCATATCTGTTCTATTCCCAGCTATACGATGCAGAATACCACTAATTCCACTACTGCACAAATTAGGAAGAATTAATTCAGTATGCTTTATGTCTTCTTATACCTAAATAAAAAGCTCGTCTAAGACCCCAGCATCATGCATTCTATTATAAGGGTAAACAGCTTTTTATTACACTGTGCTAAGGGCTTCTCATTTTACATGGGTTGACTGGAAATGGAATCCACCAACATTCAAGTTTGAATTGTATGCAAGGATGAACCGATTATGCATTGGTCATGGCCTTCACCTGACAAAAAGGGCTTTAACAGGAAATGATACATACAGATAGATGGCCAAGTACTACCAAGGGCATCCCTAAGAACTACGAAGGAGCAGAAGACTCAAGGAAAAGGCAGGTTCAAAGGAAAGGGAAAGACCTAGACAAACAAGTTGGGGAAAGAGGGCCTTCCCAGCATGCATAATGAACAAGCCAATTTGCCTAAAAAGAGCAGGATAAAAATAAGGCTAAAGTCATCCTTATAATCACACCTAATTAAGATCTGTTGTTATTCCAGATAAGGAAAATGCCTCTGCTTCATAGATTATTTCTAAACTGCTTTTCTATATAGAAGTAATAATTGTATGATTCCTTCATTTATTTGTTTAGGTATTTTAGCAAAAACAATATACCAGGCAATGTTCTCAGTGCTGGAGATACAGAAACCAGCAAAACAGAGTGCTCTAACCTCACTCCACCTGACTGTTAAAGCCTAGTGGTTGCAGCCTGGAGACAAACTTGGTCAAGTTATTTAACTCCTTTAAGCCCCAATTTCTAACAATGAAAAATGCAGTTTACCATCTAGGATTTTGTGAAGATTAAACAAAATTATTTGCGTAATAATAAGTATGTTGTTATGTCCTCACCTAACTTGTTTGTAATCAACTACTAAACATTGTAGCCAAGTAAGTGACTTTGTTGCAAAGTCTTTCTCTAGATGAAACAAAGTTAACAAGCTTTGGCCTCATTAACATCATCCTCAACTAAGGAAGCAAATCAGTCTGGACACACTTGTACTTCCACCAGTACTAAAACAGTTGCTCACTATTTCAATTTTATTCACTCATATTCATTGCAGCACCCAGTCCCAACCCACTCCAAAACTCAGTAGTCAGGTAAGCATGGTCTTAGTTGCTTAGTTCCTGCCTGCATCTTGCCAAACACAATTAGTTTCAGTGTTTTTATTAAAAACTGTTTTTGCTAACACAACATGCCCTAATTAAGTCATTGACTTCATCTGCTACTCAATTAATGACTGCTGTAATAAATCATGATTAGGAAAGAAAAACAGAGTAGTTCCTTACATGAGGGCTGAGTTGTGATGTCCCCAGGTTAAGGAGAAAAAAAAAAAATCCAATAGAATCAAAACTGTTCTTGAATTAAAATCCCTGCCATCTTCAGGTTAGGCAGCTTAGCAGAGTGGAAGAGACAGCCAAACCTAGGTTTAAATGCTCCCTCCATCATTAGCTAACTATGCAAGTCTGGGCAAGACTCCTTTCCCTAAATCCATTTCTTCATTCTGAAAATGAAGATATCACCACCACTTCAAAGGCTGGAGGTGGGGGAGATGTGGAGATTAAAAAGAATACACATAAAGGACCTCCTAGACTGCCTCCCTAATCCAACAGGTCCACAACCACGGTCCGGGAAGGGAACACCTAGTCTCTCATCATCTGCCAAAGAACTAAAGACTATAAAGCTTAATTTTGTTTACAATGAAGTCAGATAAAAACAAGCACACTAGAGAAAATTTTACTTGACAAGTGAAATAAACCACAAAAACTATGACTGAAACCTAGTACACAAAGCCCATTTTATTGAGAAAGGGTATTAGCCTAAAGCAAATAGGTTGGCCATCCTTGTGCCACACTACATTCTGTCAGTATCAAAACCCAGCTTGCTAGGAATGAAACCAAACTTCACAGTGTAGGACACGACACCTTTGGAGGCAAAGCCTTTGATCACGGAGCATGACAATTAAGAGGGAGGGCTCAAGGGTCAAAACTTTCTGGATTACAACATAGGCTATGCCAATTCCTCAGTATGTGACCTGGGGAAGATGATCTCCCCCATCCCCAGGACTTCTCTCTATAAAACTGGGACCATAAGGAACTATTCCCAAAGAACTGTAAGGATTAAATAAGAGCACAGCTCTGAAGTGTTCAGCATGATGCCTGGCATATGGTTAAACATTCAACGGTCTCTCCTTTTCAACAAGATGATAAAGCACACTATAGAAGCTTTACAAACACATCACCACCCATCCTTTTCCTACAACCCTTTGCAGACTAATACTGGTTGGGGCATGCACTGTCACCTCAAAAGCGTTCAAGTGAACAGTGTTTCAGAAGTCAGCATGTTCAAGTACCAGCGCAAAAACTTACTTTCCTTATTTGAGCAGTTTTCAAGAAAAATTGAAGATAATGACCAAGTGATACTGAAACATATCCATTACCCAGGATGGCAAGCTCCTCTGTTCTGGCAAGCTCCCTTCAAGTTATCACCACTTTGGAGTGTTTGTTGGGGACCTTTTTTCAGTTATTTCTGCACAAAGGAGTCTTTGTTGGCACAATGGCTTCCTCACTGGTAGTTTCCAGACAACACTTTCACAGCAATACTTCTATTAGGGAGTATGATCAGAAGTCATCTCTTTTTGAAAAGAACTGTGCAAGGTTCTGCGTGTCACTGTGATTAAAAATCACACTGGCCGCACTTGTTCCCATTTCTCTCCTTCCCCTCAAACACCCAAATGGAATACTTTGAAGCCATTCCTCCAACACACCATATAAGGGGCAGCTCCACCCCGACCCTCCATATATGGGCATATCCCACACCCACCCACAGACTCATCAGAGACAACCAGGAACCCACTCCAGCCCTGACCCACCATATACGGACAAATACCCACCCTAATAGACCTAAGCTCCTCCCTCTACTCTCACACTTCTTTTCTAAAAAGTCTGAAAGTTGATTAAGTTGGGTGAAGAAATTAGGGGGAACAAGCAAGAAACCCAACCGAAAGCGCTTCCAAGCAGGAGCGCTCAGTCCTTAATGACTCCAAACGTCATCCACTTGCCCAACTTCATCTTTACAACACCACTCCGCCTTTGGAGAAATAATCGTACAGCCCTAATGAGGCACAGCTCGGGCAAAAACTAAGCATGTCTGAGCAACCCTAAGCCCATTATTAAACATAGGCAACTCTAGGCCAAGCACACCTCGCTCTACACACCATTTGAAAGACTTTCAAGGTCTAGTTGTCTGCACCTTCAGATCAGACGCCAACTTTCTGGTCGCCTTTTGAGAAAAGGGGGGGGGGGTGCCGGCTGTCTCGTTACCTAGGTAACTAGGAAACGGCCGCCAGCCGAGGCCCGGGAGCCGTTTTACCTTCAGATCCTTCTTGGTAACGTCGGTGTGGGAGACGGCTCGAATGGTCCCGGAGAGCCAGGGCCACTCGGCGACGCGCTCCACGTCCCAGCTGTCGTGGCCGCCTTCGCTGCCGTCGGCAGCGGACAGACTGAGGAATCGCTTCCCCACCAATACTGGCCAACTTTCTCCAAGCGTGAGCACCATGATTTCCACGCTGCAGGAAGGGCTCCTCCCTGCAAAAACACAAAAACAAAATGCAACGGGGGCGGCCGGTGGGAGGGAGGCAGGGAAGAGAGCGCGGTGGGGGGAGACCGGAGCGGAGGGAGGGGTTCTAACCCCGCTCGGAGGACGGGACCCCAGGCAACCGCGGGTGCGACTGAGGACCCCGCAGCCGATCTCTCCACCCGCGTCCTCCCCGCCCCCCGGATCCCTCCCCCACCGCAAACACGGGCCCAAGCGCCGCGTGACCCTCGCTCTCCCAAGTTTCGCTTTTCCTAAACCTTAAACCTAAACGCAGACAGAGTGAAGGGAAAATCATTTGCAGCTTAAGTGAATTTGAAAGTGTTCGCCCCTCACCCCGGAAAAGAAAAGGCCCCAAAGCAGAGGGCCCGTCCCGGGCGGGCGGCCGGGTCCCCGCCCCGGGCGGCCCCGCGGGAGGGGCGAGCCCGCGGTTCCGCACTTGCCCCGCCGCCCCGCCCCGACACCCGCTTCCCAGCCCCCGACCCCCGACCTGCGCCGAGGCGCGGGGGTGGCGGGGCCGCGGGCTTGGCGCCTTCACCTTTCTTCCTCCGCTCCCCTCAGCCGAGGCCGCGGCGCGCTTACCCCGCCTCCCGCCTCCCTGAGTCACCGGCGGCGGCCGCCGTTTCCAGCCGCCCAGCCGACTCTAGCTCTGACTTGGTTCAAGAGCTCTCACAAGACACGCACAGCCTCCCGGGCCCGCCCCCTTGGAGCCGCTTCCACCGCTCATTGGCTGGGCCCAAGGAGCTGGGCGAGACTCGTGGGGAAAGAGCCCACCGCCATTGGCCGTCCAGGGGAGGGCGGGGCGAGAGAAAAAAACAATTCCTTGGCTGCCTCCTCCCTTTCCCCTCCCCCTTCCGACTCCCGGACGACCCCCATTAGGTTAAAGTACACCAAGCGTAAGTGAGGGATCCCTCCGCCACAGCCATTCTTTCCATTTGTTGCCTCACGGGATGCAAAAAAGTCCCGCGAAATCGGCTATCAACTTTAGGACCCAGAGGGAAATTACAATGATGCACAGATAAGACTGAATGGCGAAGCCCAGAGCTGTAAGTGCCTATTGGATTGCTTTTCAAGTGCGTAGGCTGTCGACCGAAGATAGGCATTCCACTTGGCGGAAGAATCTCACAGGAAAAGGGTGAGGGCGGTGCAGAGTCAGCGGGGGAGGGAAGGGACGGGAACGTGCGGTTTCAAGCGTACTCAGCTAGAGGGAGGAGCGACAGTGCTCTGGAGGCTGGTGCGCAGGCGCTTTGCTGAGCAGAGGCTGGAGCTTGGGCTGCTGGGTGAAATGGCCGCGGGAGGCGCAGGCGCACGTGGTGTTGATCATGGAAAGTCTAAAGTCCGCCATTTTGAAGGAAAAATGAAGAAAGGCATGGAGTCATTGGGAAATGACGTTAATTAAATCTAGAGCAAAAGAGGACATCAGTAGAATGCAAAATGGATTTTTTTTAATGTAAAGGGAGGATGGGAAGATATTCTGAGACCTACAAAGAAATTGAAGGACTAGATCAAGGTCATAATGGTGTAAGAGACGTGAAGAGGAAGTGACTTTGAAGGACAAAGGAGTTGAGATATGATTATGTCTTTTGGACCTCAAGTTTTTTGGTTGAATAAAGAAAAAAATGGAATAAAGGAATTGAAGTTCTCTTATTTTATAAAGGCTGGTGCTTGACATGGCATCACATTTAATCATGATTAAAATTAAGTGAAGAACCAATTTTACAAGTGTGAAAACTGAGAATCAGAAAAAGTTCAGAAACATATTTGTGAGATTATGGATGCAAGTTAACTCCAGGTGTTGGCTTTAAACTTCTATGTTCTGAACAGATGACATTAAATTAAAATTTTAATTAAGAATAAACACTGAAGAATTAATTTGGATTACAATTTGCAGACCATTCAAAAGGGAGGAAATGGAACAAAGAAAACCTACTGGTCTAACATAAGTCAGAATGGGATAGAGAAAAAAACAAACAAAACTTAAGACAGAATGTGGTAAATAAAAAAAAAACTAGAGAAGTCTAAATATCAGTATTTACAATAAATATAAGTGGGTTAATTTTGCTCAGAACTTAAAAAGACACACTGGATTGAAAACAAAATCCTATAAATTGACCTCAAGTGAACTCCAAAAACACAGAAAACTTGAAAATACTGGGTGAAAGAGTTTCTAATCTAATGGTAATTGAAGGAAAACAAAATAGCACTGTTAATATGACTGAAAGCAAAAGTATCAAAGAGAAAAGGATTTTATATCAATAAAGGATAAATCCCACAAACATAATACAGACTCTTGAATTATTATGACTCTGGGAGCATAGGAACATAGCCTAGCCTAAGCTAAGAGTAAACTTATGAGAACATCTTGACAATTTGCAATAAGAGTAGAAGATATAAATACATCTACCCTAGAAACAGGCATTTCAGATTTTTAAAATAGGTGAGGGTATGGAGGATTTAGATTACATAATTATTAATTTGAAAAATAATAGGAAAAAGTTCTATTAAACTTCAAATGACACATAATGCCTATGTTATATTCACAGTTCCAGAATTTAGGAAAGATAGATATTCTATGCATTTTATAAAACTTGCAAACCTTTTATTATCAAATCTTAACCAGGAGAGTGCAATAAAGGAAAGCTATAGCTTAATCACATCATAAATAGAGATGAGAAATTCTTATATAAAATATGAGCAAGGGAGTTCCTATTGTGGCTCAGTTTAGGATCCATGAGGATGTGGGTTCGAGCCCAGCCTCACTCAGTGGGTTAAAGATCTGGCATCGTCATGATCTGTGGTTTAGGCCACAGACGTGGCTTGGATCCCATGTTGCTGTGGCTGTGGCATAGAGTGGTAGCTGTAGCTCTGATTCGACCTCTATCTTGGGAACTTCCATGTGCTGCAGGTGCACCCTAAAAAGCAAAATAAATAAATAAATTTTAATTTAAAAAATAATAAAATATAAGGAAGCCAAATCCAGCAGTATATTTTTAAATAATCACCATGAATAATTATGTTTATTATATGAATATGAGGATATTTCAAGATTAGAAAATTACTACAGGTCACCATAACAGATTAAAAAAGTCACGTTCGTTTTAGTAGAGGGTTAAAAGAACATGCACTCACAATGAAAGCCAAACTACCTAGAAAGCTAGGAATGTTAAGAGCACACAGTATTCAATACTTATTCATGATTTTAAAAAATAATTTTAAGCTTCCTACAAAATATGAGGAATATGAGACATCCACCCTAGAAAAACACCTACAAATATGAACTAGGAAACAGCAAAAAGGTTTTTCATTTAGGCATTTTTTTTTTTTTTGGCTGTGAAAAATTAGAAATAATCTAAATATGCTTCAGGTGGGGAATAAATAAATAAATATACAATATAATGAAAAGCCATAGTGCATTTGAAATGGAATAAAACATACTTAGATGTACCAATAAGAATAGATTAGCAAGAGTTCCTGTTATGGCTCAGCAGTTAATGAACCTGACTAGCATCCATGAGGATGCGGGTTCCATCCCTGGCATCACTCAGTGTGTTAAGGATCCAGCGTTGCCATGAGCTGTGGTGTAGGTTGGAGACACGGCTCAGATCTGGCATTCCCGTGGCTGTGGTATAGGCCAGCAGCTACAGCTCTCACTGGATCCCTAGCCTGGCAACTTCCATAAGCTGCAGGTATGGCCCTAAAAGACCAAAAAAAAAAAAAAAAAAGAATAGATTAACAAAACATATTTTGAATGAAAATGTTGCATTTGGTAATATCTGAAAATACACACACAAAAATTATACTACATATGTTCTATGAAATATACATATTAAAACTTATGATGATGGCTACTGGTATTGGAGGGTGCACCCCAGTACTGAGGGTACTGGTCAAAGGTAATTTAGTGTTCTTAATTCTCTCATTTTTATAAGTCAAATGTATTCATCTTTTGAAATTTAAAGCTGTATTTAAAATCCTATTTAGCAGATGTAAGCTATAATACATGGAGGGGATAATCAATAAGATCCTTCTGTATAGCATAGAGACCTATATTCAATGTCTTATAATAAACCATAATGGAAAAGAATAATTTTCTCTACAGCAGAAATTAACACAACATTGTAAATCAATAATACTTCAATTTAAAAAATAAATTAATTTAAAAAATCACATTAATGGAATCTATAACATTAACACTCAATAGTATTCATAACGAATTATTAGAACTAATGCAAGAGTCAAGAAGGTGGTGCAATGAAAGATCAACAGCAAAAAAAAAAAAAATCAAAATAATTCCTATACCTCAACAAGCATCAATTAGAACATACAACAGAAGAAAAGAAACAATTTATAACCATGAAAACTATAGAATTTCCAGGAAAGAACAATGTGAAAGAAACAAAAACTATAGGACTTTACCAATGAAAAGAGATCCACAAAATAGATGTATAAAAGATTTGAAATTTTCCATTTCTTTAGACAACTTGATAAAGATGTCATTTCTGCTCAAATGAAACTACTTACAAATTTCTTTCAATGTATGAAAGAATCAAAATCAAAATATATAAATAATTAAGACACCACAGAAACAGACCCATGTATATGTGAACAATTAGTTTATGACTAACACACCATTTTAAATGAATATAAACAATAAACTCTTTAATATATGCTTTGAGGTCCATTTGTTACCCAGGAGAAAGTAGCAAAATCACATTCATATATCAAAATTCACAAAAAGAAGTTCCAGGTGGACCAAAGAGCTAGGTATAAAAAATCTAGCAAAATATTTTGATTCCTTCTCCCTTTCCTTCTTCCTTCTCTTTCCCTTCCTATTCCTGAACATTTCAGTCCTAAAGCCACTAGGAGTGCAGAGTAAAATATGTTTTTATAAGAAGAGGCTGGCCGGTATGGAATGTTTGAGCTAATAAGGAATTATGGCCTGGCATGCGAAGTGAGATGAGAACGATCCACATACAGGTCAACCCAGCATGGAATACCTAGAAACCAAGTAACATGAGGCAGGCATCTATAAATGGGGGTCACCTGGTGTGTTATGAGAATCCAACTAAGGCAAAGAAACTGCTCACATTGAAGAAAAATCTGGCACTGGATATTAGACCCTGAGGAAGGTAAGGAAAGCATGTATGCAGGGACCAGCAAAGGACACTGAAAAGACTAAGAGAGATCTTAGAAGCTGGGAGGAGAAACAGGAGAGAGGTCCATCCTGGAACCAAGGAGGAGAGAATTTCAATATGGAGAACCATTCAGAGAAGTCAAGGATATGCTGAAGTCAAGGCAAATGGAAGACTGAGAAGCATTGACACTCCCAACAAATATATTTTAGCCTAGTCTATTTGGTCCTTGATTCTGCAACTGCAGAACAATTAGAATGCAATTTTCTGTCTAAATCAGCTTCCCTTAAGGAAAGGGAATTGGGAGGTATTTTCCCTCCCTTAAGGTATTGTCCTTAATGGAGGTAATGTCATAAGAAACTATCAGCTAGGAGTTCCTGTTGTAGCTCAGTGGAAATGAATCTGATTAGAATCCATGAGGATGCAAGTTCAATCCCTGGCCTCCCTCAGTGGGTTAAGGATCCGGCATTGCCATGAGCTGTGGCAGATAGGTCACAGATGAAGCTTGGATCTGGCATTGCTGTGGCTGTGACAATAGCCATCGGCTACAGCTCTAATTCGACCCCTAGCCTGAGAACTTCCATATGCCATGGGTATAGCCCTAAAAAGCAAAAGACAAAACCAAACAAAACTATTATCCAAATTCCAGCATATATATTACAGTCAAAATCCTGCCACTAAATATATAAATGAGGGACAACAGAAGGTTCCAAAAACCTTTAAGAAAATCAGCAAGTAGAAATTTGGAGTCTATTTGGTCCTTGATTCTGCAACTGCAAAACAATTTGAATACAATTTTCTGTCTAAATCTGCTTCCCTTAAATAGTACTAGAATAGTGTTTTGTATGAAAATTCAAATGTCTTATGTTATTTCTGTTAATGCAGTGCACCTGTGACAATTAATGATGCAAAACATCAGTACTAAGCTCCATGCCCTTTTTTTTTTTAGAATTTTTCCATCCAGGGAGTTCTAGTTATTGTGCAGGGGAAATGAATCTGACTAGGAACCATGAGGTTGTGGATTTGATCCCTGGCCTTGCTCAGTGGGTTAAGGATCCAGCGTTGCTGTGAGCTGTAGTGTAGGTCACAGACACACCCCATCTCAAGCTGCTGTGGCTGTGGTGTAGGCCGGCAGCTATAGCTCCAATTGGACCCCTAGCCTGGGAACCTCCATATGCCTCTAATGAGGCCCTAAAAAAGCAAAAAAAAAAAAAAAAAAAAGGAGTTCCCGTCGTGGCGCAGTGGTTAACGAATCCGACTAGGAACCATGAGGTTGTGGGTTTGATCCCTGCCCTTGCTCAGTGGGTCAAGGTTCTGGCGTTGCCGTGAGCTGTGGTGTAGGTCACAGACACGGCTCGGATCCTGCGTTGCTATGGCTCTGGCGTAGGCTGGCAGCTACAGCTCCGATTTGACCCCTAGCCCGGGAACCTCCATATGTCGCAGGAGTGGCCCAAGAAATGGCAAAAAGACAAAAAAAAAAAAAGAATTTTTCCATTGAGGAATAATGTATTTCCAGAAAAATGCACAGATTTAAGTGAAAAGTTTAATTAGTTTTGCAAAAATCCATATAACCCACACCACTATTAAGATGCAGAACAGTGGTCAGCCAACTGTAGCCTACAGATCAAATCCAGCACACCACCTAATTTTCTGCAGCCTATGAAGAATGATTTTTATGTTTTTTTAATATTTGGGGAAAATACAGAAGAGTAATATTTTACAACTATGAAAACAGTACAGAATTCATTTTATTTATTTATTTATTTAGTCTTTTTTTTCCTTTTCTAGGACTGATCCCGCGGCATATGGAGGTTCCCAGGCTAGGGGTCTAATCCAAGCTGTAGCCGCCAGCCTATGCCACAGCCACAGCAACGTGGGATCCGAGCAACATCTGCGACCTACACCATAGCACACGGCAACACGGGATCCTTAACCCACTGAATAAGGCCAGGGATCGAACCCGCAACTTCATTGTTCCTAGTCAGATTCGTTAACCATTGAGCTGCAATGGGAACTCTGAAAACAGCACAGAATTAAAATTTCAGTGTCTGTACATAAAATTAGAACACAGCTTCTAAACAGAAGGACCACATAACTTACTTTTGTCTATAGGTGCATTAATGTCTTCAAAATGTGGTCCCTATATATCCCTAGATAAATGTCCTGGATTAGGTCCATTGGAAGGATTAATACTGGCTAATACTTGCCCCCCCCCAAAAGAAGCTCTCTCTTCTTTTTGGTGGGGGGGTGCCCCCACAGCACATGGAGCTCCCTGGCCACAGACCAGATCCGAGCCACAGTCGTGACCTAAACTGCAGCTGCAGCAACATGGGATCCTTAAACCCACTGTGCTTGGCCAGGGTTGGAACCTGTGTCCTAGTGCTCCCAAGATGCCTCTGATCCAGTTGCACCGCAGTGAAAGAAAGAATCTCTTTCTTAAAACCCTATATGTCACTTACTGACTTCTCACCATCTGGCTGAATGACTCTATAAACTAAATAACATCACATTGTTTCAAAAGTTTCGTAGGACTTGTCCTTTAGTTACTGGGACTTGTGGCTGAATATATATCTCCAGCTGTTTTCTTTTCTACCACCCCCACCTCAACCATCTGTGCGATGAGCAGAAAAGGAAAAGATGGAAAATTTCACATGGGATTTCTTAAATGCAACCTCTTGTTTTTTTTTTCCCCAGTGCTTTATTATGAACGATTTTAGCTATTACCCATATGCCTACCATCTGAGTTCTACAATTGTATTTCGCTATTTGCTTTATTTATACAAATTTATTTGTTTATTTTATGTATTTTTTCTGAACCAAAGTTGCAAACATCATTGAACTTAACCACCAAATACATCACTGTGCACCTCCTAAAAAAAACTGTAATATTACCCAATATAACTTAATACCCTGTCCATTTTCAAATTTCTCCCACTATTTTGAGTTTAATTTTGAACAGACACCCTTGGATCTCAAAGATTCCCTCAAGGAAAGAGATGGTAAATACTCCATAATTAAGAAGTTTGGATTTTTCCTGGTCTCTAAAACAAAGTGAGAACTTAAAAGGGTTTACCTTCCATCAAAGATGAACAAACAAAACATTTCTGTCTCTCTCCTGTGAAAACACAAGGAAAAAAAGAAAGAAAGAAAAAAAAAACCACAAGGTAGTCATCACCTTAAGATATTTTCCAAATAAAAGATTATACATGTTTGGGTTCTTAATATCTACCCCTCTCCCCCAACAATGGATGATTAACTGATTTTTATATATTGATGGTGATAAGTTCTGGCTTATCATGACTAAATGACTTGGAGTACATAAAAAAATTTAGAACATAGGCACATCCATTTTTTTATCTATAGCTAACTGTATGCTACAAAAGCGACTGAATGATCCTTGAAGCCTAAAATATTTACTTTCCACCCCCTTCCAGAAAAGGTTTGCAAAACCCTGATGGAGAACATTCCATGACTCCTAAAAGCTCCGAAGCACTGTTTTCTACTCCATACTCCTGCCCAGAGTAAACTTTGTTCCACTTTCTATTACTATAAATTGACTTTACCCGTTTTTGAATTTTATTTAAATGACACAAAACAGTATATATGCTTTTGTGCCTAGCTTCCTTTACTCAGCATGTTTTTGAGAGGCATCCATGTGATTACATCTATAAGACGTGTATTCCCTTTCTTTCTTTCTTTCTTTTTTTTTTTTTTTTTTTTAGGGCCAAACTTGCAGCATATGAAGATTCCCAGGCTAGGGGTCTAATCGGAGCTACAGTTGCCTGCCTATGCCAGAGCCACAGCAACACCATATCCAAGCCCTGTCTGCGACCTACACCACAGCTCACAGCAACGCCGGATCCTTAACCCACTGAGCAAGGCCAGGGATCGAACCCGCAACCTCGTGGTTCCCAGTCAGACTTGTTTCCACTGCACCACAACAGGAAATCCGTGTATTCCCTTTCATTGCCAGGTAGTATTCCATTGTCTGAATAGACCATATTTTGTATGTCCATGTTCTGTTACATATCTGAATGGTTTTCAGTTCTTGGCTATTATGAATAATGTAATCATAAATATGTTTGGGTTTAAATCTACTATCTTAGTGTTTGATTTGTTTGTCTTATCTCTGCTGCTTTATACTTTACAGTATTTTAACTCTGCTATTGTTCATCCCTTCCTACAAAGAGAGATTTCTATTTAATGTAACTTCCTTTCAGCCTAATGAACTTTTCAAAATGGATTAATAGGGAGTCCCCTTCGTAGCTCAGCGGTAATGAACCCGACTAGGATCCATGAGGATGCAGGTTCAATCCCTGGCCTTGCTCAGTGGGTTAAAAATCTGGTGTTGCTATGAGCTGTGGTGTAGGTTGTAGACACAGCTTGGATCTGTTGTTGCTGTGACTGTGGCATAGGCAGTTGTCTACAGCTCTGATTCAGCCCCTAGCCTGGGAACGTCCATATGCCAGGGTGCAGGCCTAAAAAGCACTAAATAAATAAATAAATAAATAAAATTAAAAATAGATTATTAATTCACTCTGAAATGTAGATGACATAAGAACCAATAAAATGAATAATCTGATCATTGCTCACTGTGCTATTCTGACTAATGATAATCCTAAACCAAGAATTTGACCTATAGGTGTTCCCGGCATGGCGCAGTGGAAACGAATCTGACTAGGAACCATGAGTTTGCCAGTTTGATCCCTAGCCTCGCTCAGTGGATTGAGGATCAGGCGTTGCCAGTGAGCAGTGGTGTAGGTTGCAGACGTGGCTCGGATCTAGTGTTGCTGTGACTGTGGCGTAGGCTGGTGGCTATGGCTCCAATTAGACCCCTAGCCTGGGAACATCCATGTGCCACAGGTGTGGCACTAAAAAGACAAAAAAAAAAAAAAAGACTGTAGATTTACTGAGTTTCTTAGATCTGTGGGTTAATATCTTTAATTTTAGTAAAATTCTTAGCCATTATCTCTTTATTGTTTCTGCCCCACTCTATTTCTCTTCTTCTCGGACTTCATTCACACGTATATGAAACTGTTCATTATTGTTCTTTACACAGATATTTTGTTTTCACTCTTTTCCTCTAGGTATTTTGATATAAATTATTTATTTATTTATTTATTCTTTCTTTCAGTGATTTTTCTTCC
The DNA here is from genome assembly GCF_016906955.1 of Phacochoerus africanus. Classification (NCBI taxonomy): domain Eukaryota; kingdom Metazoa; phylum Chordata; class Mammalia; order Artiodactyla; family Suidae; genus Phacochoerus; species Phacochoerus africanus. The sequence goes on from NC_062548.1 coordinate 62,764,565, forward strand.
AAGGCATATGGAAGTTCCTGGGACAGGGACTGAACCCACACCAAGCAGTGATCTGATCTGCTGCAGTGACAATGCCAGATCTTTAACCTGCTCTGCCATCAGGGAAATCGGGTTTCAGTAATTTATAATGACTTGTCTTAGAGTTAGCTAATGTCTGCCCTTTAAAAAATTCTTTGTTCCTTATATCATTTTTTTACATCTAGCATTTCCACTTGGCCCTTTTTTCATAGTTTTCCTCTCTTTGGGGAAATTCCTCATTTGTTAACATATGTTGTTCATTTGTCCTACTAAATCTTTTTAAAATTAAAATAGTAGTTGATTTGCAATGTTGTGTCAATTTCTGCTGTATGGCAAAGAGACTGAGTCATATCTATGTACATTACTTTTCTTACATTATCTTCCATCATGGTCTATCCCAAGAGACTGGATATCTTCCCTGGGTTATACATGTCCTATTAAATCTATTACATATTTATCAGTTATTTTAAATATGGACTTTGATTATGCCAACATATGAGACAGCTCTGTGTCTGATTCTACTGACTATTTTCTCTCTTGAAGATGGATTTCATTTTCTTGTTTTAAAAATGTATTTTTATTTATTCATTCATTCATTCATTTTGGCCACACTTGTGGCATATGGAAGTTCCTAGGCCAGGGACTAATTCTGAGCTGCAGCTGTGACCTATGCCACAGCTGCAACAATGCTGGATCCTTAGCCCACTGTACCACAGCAGGAAATCCTAAAATGTCTTAAATTTTCTTTTACATTATAGATATTGTATGTCTAGTAACAGAAGTACCTGGGGTAAATAATATTCATGCTCTGAAAAAGGCATACTTCTGTTGAGCTGTTAGTGTATGTATGTTGTAGGGGAAGTGGGATGGTGAAACAATCTTATCTGTTCCAACAAATCTGGGACTGGACTTTGTGTTTATTAGTTAGGTTCAGCTTATTACACACTTTGAATTATTTGAGAGCAGGTCAGGGCCAGGATTAAGGTGAGGCAAGTGAGGCATTTGCTAAGGAGCAAAAATAGATAGAATCAGTAAGCACTGTGCTTAACCACATTGGGGTCTGAGGCAGCAGGGAAAATCAGTAATACCATTTCTATATTCATTTAAAATTTGAGATTATGGAGTTCCCATCATGGCTCAGTGGTCAACGAACCCAAATAGATCCATGAGGTTGCAGGTTCAATCCCTGGCCTCTCTCAGTGGGTTAAGGATCCAGCATTGCTGTGGCTATGGTGAAGGCTGGCAGCTGCAGCTCTGATTCGACCCCTAGCCTGGGAACATCCATGTGTCGCAGGTGCAACCCTAAAAAAAGGTAAAAAAAAAAGATTTTGCTTATCAGAGATGTTTGTGTGTAAACTTTTAAAAACATATTGTATTAAAATATTGCTTATCATAACTAAATTTGAAGGAACCCCCCCCCCTTTTTTTGACCTTACCCACAGCAAGTGGAAGATCCCAGGCTGATCAAACCCATGCCACAGCAGAGACCTGAGCCACTGCAGTGACAACACTGGATCCTTAACCTGCTGTGCTTCAAGGGAACTTCTTTTTTATGCTAAAGGTAAATTCCTCGTATGCCTTACTTGGCTACCTTAGACCTGGCCACGTAGTGTCAGAAATTTTCTTGAAACCAGACCTAGGATCTAAGTGCCTAGAAGACTGATCTCTCCTCTCTTGACCCACCTTAACATGTCAGCAGGTCCCCTATGACTGCACTTCAGAGGTCTTGCTAGGTTTTCTTGCAGTAATTTGCTGTTCCCTCCTACTCAGTGTAAGGCCCATTGTGCTTCTCCATTCTCTTACTTCACCTTCAGACTTCAACTGGCCTAGCACATCTCGGCCTCACAGTGTGTCTCTCTCTGATCTTCTGCCCCAACTTTTCTTGTGAGCACTTAGTGAAGAAGTTTGGTTCAGACTCCCCTGTGTCTTCACCATCCAGGTATTCTAAACTGTCACTTCAAACAATATCCTGCCTTTAAAATGGCATCTTACTTTTATTATTATTATTATTATTTGTCTTTTGTCCTTTTAGGGCTGCACCTGCAGCATATGGAGGTTCCCAGGCTAGGGCTCTAATCGGAGCTACAGCTGCTGGCCTATACCACAGCCACAGCAACACAGGATCTGAGCCTCATCTGTGACCTACACCACAGACATCACAACGCTGGATCCTTAACTCACTGAGAGAGGCCAGGGATCGAACCAGCAACCTCATGGTTCATAGTCGGATTCATTTCTGCTGAGCCATGACAGGAACTCCTGCATCCTGCTTTTAAAATTGGAGTTCCTGGAGTTCCCGTTGTGGCACAGTGGAAACGAATCCAACTAGGAACCATGAGGTTGCAGATTCGATCCCTGGCTTCACTCAGTGGGTTAAGGATCCGGCAATGCCATGAGCCATGGTGCAGGTCACAGACACGGCTCAGATCTGCCGTTGCTGTGGCTCTGCCATAGGCCAACAGCAACAGCTCAAATTAGACCCCTAGCCTGGGAATCTGCATATACTGTGGGTGCAACCCTCAAAAAAAGACAAAAAGACAAAAAATAAAAATAAAAGATAAAAATAAAATAAAATTGGAATTCCCATTGTGGCTCAGTGGGTTAAGAATCCAACTAGTATCCATGAGGATATGGGTTTAATCCCTGGCCTTGCTCAATGGGTTAAGGATCCAGCATTGCTCATAAGCTGTGGTGTAGGTTCCAGACATGGCTTGGATCCAGCAGTATGGCTGTGGTTGTGATGTAGGCCGGCAGTTCCTGCTGAGCCAAGACAGGAAATCCTGAGGAAGAGTTTTAAACTTCCCTACTCTGCCATTTTCAGACATTGATTTTCATATATTTTACATTTCTATATGTCATAAACCTCAAAAAAGTATTTTTATTTTTTTGTTTAAAGTTGGTTATCTCAAAGAGATTAAAGTGATAAGAAAAAAGTCTTAAATATTTACCCATATAGTTAATTATTTCTGATGTTTTTCATTCCTTTAAGTAGGACGGATTTCCAGCTGATATAATTTTCTTCCTGCCTATAAGACTCCAACATTTCTTAGAGTGAGGTTCTCCTAATGAGTTTGAGCAAGTTGATTATGACGTGTCTTGAGATGGTTTTCTTCATGTTCTTCTGCTTGAAATTGTTGAGCTTCTTGGATCAATAGGTACTTGAATTGCACATGTATTAGGCCACTTGAAGTTGTCTTGTTAAATTGTTTTTCAGGGTTTTTTTTTTTACTCTGTGTGTTTTATTTTGGATGGTTTTTGTTTTTGGTCTTTTTGCCTTTTCTAGGGCTGCACCCGTGGTATATAGAGGTTCCCAGGTTAGGGGTCGATTCAGAGCTGTAGCCACCTGCCTACACCACAGCCACAGCAATGCCAGATCCGAGCCCCATCTTCGACCTATACCACAGCTCAAGGCACTGCTGGATCCTTAACCCACTGAGCAAGGCCAGGGATCGAACCCATAACCTCGTGGTTTGGATTTGATAACTTCTGAGCCATGACAGGAACTCCTTTGATGATTTTTTTTTTATTGCTATGTCTTCAAGTTTACTAATTTTTTCTTCTGTGGTGACTAATCTGCTGCTAATATCTTCCATGGTACTTCTCATTTCAGATATTAATTTTATTTTGTATTAAAGTATAGTTGATTTATAATGTTGTGCTATAATTTTTATTACCTCTAGAATTTTATATCCCATGTCAGGAGTTCCTGTAATGGCTCAGTGGTTAGCAAATCTGACTAGGAACCATGAGTTTGCAGGTTTGATCCCTGGCCTTGCTCAGTGGGTTAAGGATCTGGCATTGCCATGAGCTGTGGTGTAGGTTGCAGACTCAGCTCAGATCCCACATTGTTGTGGCTCCAGTGTAGGCCCGCAGCTACAGTTCTGATTAGACCCCTAGCCTGGGAATCTCCATATGCTACAGGTGCAGCCCTGGAAAAGAAAAAGAAAAAGACAAATTTTATATTCCATATCTTTCCTTCACATGTTCCTGCTTTCCTCTACCTCCTTGATCATATAGGCTGTATTGATGATGACTGTTTTAATGATCTTGTCTACTAACTCTATTATCTATAATATTTGTGGGTCTGTTTCATTCGATTGGATTTTCTCCTAATTTTGAGAAGTGTGTCTGGTAGTTTTTGATTAGATACCAGACATTGTGAATTTTGTTCTACTGGGTGCTGGATATTGTTGTATTCCTAAAATTATTACTGAGATTTGTTATAGAATGCAGTTAAGTTACTGAAAAAGAGCTTTCCTGGAGTTCCCGTCGTGGCGCAGTGGTTAACGAATCCGACTAGGAACCATGAGGTTGCGGGTTCGGTCCCTGCCCTTGCTCAGTGGGTTAAGGATCCGGCGTTGCCGTGAGCTGTGGTGTAGGTTGCAGACGCGGCTCGGATCCCGCGTTGCTGTGGCTCTGGCGTAGGCCAGTGGCTACAGCTCCGATTAGACCCCTAGCCTGGGAACCTCCATATGCCGTGGGAGCGGCCCAAGAAATAGCAACAACAACAACAATAACAACAACAAAAGACAAAAAAAAAAGGGCTTTCCTTTTGAGGTTTGCTTTTGAATTTTTGTTTAGTGAAACAAGCAACCCTTACACTAGGATTGATTTTACCACACTATGGAGGCAATTGGTCTAAGGCTTATTTTGCCCTTCTGAGGACTCTACTCAATGCCGGGTGAATGATGATGCATTCTATTCTGTCTGGTACAACCATGTACTATTCTCAGCCCTCTGGTGATTGTGTTCCTTTCAGACAGTTATTACCCTTGTTATAGGTAGTTTATCTACTCAAATGCTATGTGAGCATTTAGTTAACAACTCAAGGTGGACCTCTTAGAGTTATGCAGAACTTTTTCTTTGTGCAGCTTTTCCAGCGTGAACTGTAGCTGCCTTGGCCTCCCCAGTTTCCCAACTCTAAATACTCAACTTAAGGAGATCTCCAGGCTCTGCCTGGGTTACCATTTGCTGCACTGTTACCTGAAAACTCTCTCAAAAATGTAAGCTAGGGAGTTCCCATTGTGGCTCAGCAGTTAAGAATCCAATTAGTATCCATTAGTTTGATCCCTGGCCTTGCTCAGTTGGTTAAGGATTCAGCATTGCTGCAAGCTGCAGCATAGGTCACAGATATGGCTCAGATCTTGTGTTGCTGTGGCTGTGGCATATGCCGGCAGCTGTAGCTCCAATTCTACCCCCTAGCCTGGGAACTTCCATATGCTGCAGTTGTGATACTAAAAAGACAAAAAAAAAAAAAAAAGGTAAGCTAAGGCAATTGTCAGGCCTACCTTGTTTGGTTCCCTTCTCTCAATTCTGCACCACTCAGAGTTATTTCTGTCACCCAGTGTTTCATAGTTTATTTGTTGAGTTTTTTGTTTTTTGTTTTCAATTTGTGTCAGGCAGGAGGAGTAAATATGGTCCCTGGTACTCCATCTTTCCAGAAGGAGAATTTCATCAAAATTGCAATTGAGATCAGGGAGAAGATTCAATAAATGATGTAAGCATATATATTAATTGGTATCCTAATTTGCAATTATAGGGTCCATTGTTGATAGTTCTAACAGAAAATAAAAGCATGAAGCAATATGGAGTTCATGTTGTGGCTCAGCAGTAACAAACCCCACTAGGATCCAAGAGGATGAGGGTTTGATCCCTGGCCTCGTTCAGTGGGTTAAAAGATCCAGCATTGCCATGAGCTGTGGTGTAGGTCATAGATGCAGCTTGGATCCTGCATTGCTGTGGCATAGGCCTGCAGCTGCAGCTCTGATTGGACCCCTAGCCTGGGAACTTCCATATGCTGTGGGTGTGGCCCTAAAAAAGCAAAAAAAAAAAAAAAGTGTGAATCAATATAAAATATAATGGAAATTTTCCAGAAGAGTTGAAGAGTTAGACTTTGAGGTGAAGCATTTAGAAATTTAATTTGCTTGTTTAACTGCCCAAAGGAATGATTGCACCATTTCCAGTGCTAACACCATACTTTCCAGCATAGATGTACTGCTGCTGCTGCTGCTGCTGTCTACTCTGTGTCTCTCTTCATCACCCTCTTCAGGAATTACATTCGGGTAGAAACTGTCTCCTCATTACACTCTTTTCCAAATCAAGACCTCACTTGTGCATGCCTGGCTAATGAAACCTAGATCATATGCTTCTTTCCTAGCCACAGAGAAGCTGGGGAATTATGTTTTGGCTTATAGCATGAGGAGGCAGGGCACATAACAGCCCTGGATATAGAAATGGGATTCACATGACACTAGTTGGCCACAAATAAGACAAATGATCCCACAGCAAAAACTAAATAGCCATCTGAAAGAAAGGTAAAGTTGAATTCCCAGTCTCACAACTCACACCAGAAGGTCAAAGCTTTAATCAGGAAAAAGTAAAACAGTAAAGGTACTAAAAGAAAAATGGGAATAACTTAAAAATAATCCATTTTATTTTTATTTTTATATTTTTTTTGCATCTTTGTCTTCTACTCAAATATCTAAGAACTTACAGATCTAAAATAAACATTAAAAGAGTTCCCACTTCAGCACAGTGGGTTAAGAATCCAATTGTAGCGGCTCTGGTCACTGCAGAGGTGTGAGTTCAATCCTTAGCCCAATGAAATAGGTTAAAGGATCCAGCATTGCTGCAGCTATAGTGTAGGTCACAGCTGTGGCTCAGATTCAATCCCATCCCTCAGCCAGGAATTTATATGCTGTAGGTATGGTCATAAAAAATAATAAATTAAATAAAAATTAAAACAGACCAATAAAATGCTGATGACCTGTAGAATAAATATAAATCTAACTCGATGGCTCTACCTTAGGCACAGGCTGTACTAATAGGCTCTGGGGAGTGTTTCAAAGATTCTCCACTTTCCCATCTGTATGACAAAATATCCACAACCAATCAGCTGTGCTGTTGAGTCTTACCCTCTAGTCTACTTTTATCATCAGGTATATCTCCCAGAGAGCCACTTTAGCTTTTTTTTTTTGGGCTTTTTGCCTTTTCTAGGGCTGCTCCCGCGGAATATGGAGATTCCCAGGCTAGGGGTCTAATCAGAGCTGTAGCCGCCCAGCCTACGCCAGAGCCACAGCAACGCAGGATCCGAGCCACATCTGTGACCTACACCACAGCTCACGGCAACGCCGGATCGTCGACCCACTGAGCAAGGCCAGGGATCGAACCCGAATCCTCATGGTTCCTAGTCAGGTTCATTAACCACTGCGCCACGACGGGAACTCCAGCCCCTTTAGCTTTTAAGAGCCAAGGGCGAGAGCTGTTCCTTGTGGTATTACTAATAGTGCTGCTGGAAGTTCTTAACTGCACTGTGGAACAATAGGACACAAGAGTGGCAGTTGGGCAGCGGAAAGAACAAAGGCTTTGACTCCTGAGCCCTGGTTTGTGCCCTGGCTCCAGCACTTACTGGATGATTGAGCACATTATTTAATCTCTCTGGGGCTCAGTTTCCTTACAGATAAAATTGCCCCAGTAATACCTACCACATAGCACTTTTCATGAAGACAAGATCATAAAAAAGCATTATATGTGTGTGTACAAAACATTATGTATAATGTTATTTTTATGAAAGGAGAGATGTTCAGTTATGCATATTTTTATGCATACATATTCCACCACAATATTTATAAAATTAATTTTAAAATAGCACTTTCCTTTGATGAATGAGGAAAATTATCCTCTAATACATAAAGGAGGACATAGTTTGCATTGTGGAATGTGAAATGTATATATAAGTCATCCATTTTTAACTATCCAGGGGCTCTTACCTGGATTGATGAGATCAGGGGTTAAAAAGAGCTTTTCACTGTCAGTAATTTTAGAATTTAATAGCCTCATATCACCATCTCATTTGCCTACAGCAAGAGAAGTATTCACCTAATTTCTTATCATAGAGTACTGCTAAATTAAAACTGGTTTTATCTATTCTATGTTTGGAGAAACACGAGTTTCATCCTTGCAGTCCTGGTTTAAGAAGAGCTGTGGGGAAGATTTACCTAACCTTGGAAAGTTGAGGGTGTATCATGAAAAAGGAATTATTTAATAGACCATCTTAAATATGTTTTCTTTTTTATTACTCAATGAATTTATTACATTTATAGTTGTACAATGATAATCACAATCCAGTTTTATAGGATTTCCATCCCACAACCCCAGCGCATCCCCCCACCCCCCAAACTGTCTCCTCTGGAGACCATAAGTTTTTCAAAGTCTGTGAGTCAGCATCTGTTCTGTAAAGAAGTTCATTCTGTCCTTTTTTCAAATTCCACATGTCAGTGAAAGCATTTGATGTTGGTATCTCATTGTATGGCTGACTTCACTTAGCATGATAATTTCTAGGTCCATCCATGTTGCTAAGAATGCTGGTATTTTGTTCCTTTTAATGGCTGAGTAATATTCCATTGCGTATATGTATCACATCTTCTTGATCCACTCCTCTGTCAATGGACATTTAGGTTGTTTCCATGTCTTGGCTATTGAAAAGAGTGCTGCAATGAAAGTTGGAGTACATGTGTCTTTGCAAGTCATGGTTTTCTCTGGATAGATGCCCAGGAGTGGGATTGCTGGATCAAATGGTAGTTCTATATTTAGTTTTCTGAGGAATCCCCATACTGTTTTCCACAGCAGTTGCACCAATGTACAATCCCACCAACAGTGTACTAGGGTTCCTTTTTCTCTACACCCTCTCCAGTACTTATTGTGTGTAGACTTTTTGATGATGGCCATTCTGGCTGGTGTAAGGTGGTACCTCATAGTAGTTTTGATTTCCATTTCTCCAATAATGAATGATGTTGAACATCTTTTCATGTGTTTTTTGGCCATCTGTATGTCTTCTTTGGAGAACTGTCTGTTTAGATCCTCTGCCCATTTTTTGATGGGGTTGTTTGTTTTTTTTTGTATTGAGCTGCAGAAGGTGTTTATAAATTTTGGAGATTAATCCCTTGTCAGTCGATTCATTTGCAAAGATTTTCTCCCATTCTGTGGGTTGTCTTTTCATTTTGTTTAGGGTTTCCTTTGCTGTGCAGAAACTTTTAAGTTTGATTAGGCCCCATTTGTTTATTTTTGTTTTTACTGTCATTACTCTCAGAGGTGGATTTGAGATATTGCTGTCGTTTATGTCAGAGAGTGTTTGGCCTATGTTTTCCTCTAAGAGTTTTATAGTGACTGGTCTTATATCTAGGTCTTTAATCCATTTTGAGTTGGTTTTTTGTGTATGGTGTTAGGGAGTGTTAAATATGTTTTCCAACAGAGAAATTATTAAGAATATCTCACCTCCAAAACTCAAGCATCTCATCAGCTTTATTATTTGACTTAACAGTGACTTTGACTGTTAGAACCAATAATAATGCAGATTTGAGGATATTGTTACTATGATGTGGGTCTAGAAAAGTGAAATCCTCTCATTGGTTCACTCATCTGCCATGTGGCATCTTCAAAACCATTTTTCATACAACTGCACACCTATCAGAATGGCCAAAATCCAAATCACTGACAACACCAAATACTGACAAATATATGGAGCAACAGGAACCCTTGTTCATTGCTGGTGGGAATGCAAAGTGGTACACCTAGTTTGGAATACAGTTTGGCAATTTCTCACAAAACTAAACATACTCTTACCATGGGGTCTGGCAATTTTTTTGCTCCTTGGTATTTCCCAAAAGAGTTGAAAACTTATGTCCTGATACTATATACAGAAAAACCCTAAGAAATTCATGCAAAAACTACTTGAACTGATCCATGAATTCAGCAAAGTAGTAGGATACAGGATTAACATCCAGAAATCTGTTGCATTTCTATATACTAACAATGAAATATTAGACAAGGAATATTTTCTTAAAAATACCTTCCAAACAAATAATAAGATACCTAGGAATAAACCTGACCAAGGAGGTGAAAGCCTTATATGCTGAGAGCTATAAAAGATTAATCAAGGAAATTAATTAAAGAGGATTCAAAAAACAGAAAGATATCCCATGCTCCTGGATTGAAAGAATTAATATTGTTAACATGATCATACTACCCAAAACACTCTACAGATTGAATGCAATCCCTATCAAATTACCCATAACATTTTTCACGAAACTAGAACAAATAATCCAAAAATTCACATGGAATTATGAAAGACCTATAATTGCCAAACCAATCCTTGGGGAGGAGGGGACACAAAGCAGGAGGCATAACTCAGACTTCAGACAATATTACAAAGCTACAGTAATCAAAACGGTGAGATGTTGGTATAAAAACAGGTAAACAGATCAATGGAACAGAATAGAGAACCCAGGTATAAACCCAGACACCTACAGTCAATTAATTTTTGACAAAGGAGGAAAGAATAGAAAGTGGGGAAAAGACAGTCTCTTTAGCACGTTGTGCTGGGAAAACTGGACAGCTGCATGTAAATCAATGAAACTAGAACATACTCTCATAAAAATAAACTCAAAATAGCTTAAAGATTTAAACATAAGATACCACACCATAAAACTCCTAGAAAAGAAAATAGGCAAAACAATCTCTGACATAAACTGTACAAATATTTTATTAGGTCACTCTCCCAAGGCAATAGAAATAAAAACAAAAAGAAACAAATTGAACCTAATCGAACTTGCAAGCTTTTGCACAGCAAAGAAAACCATAAACAAAACAAAAAGACAGTTGGAGTTCCTGTTGTGACTCAGCAATAATGAGCCTGACTAGTACCCATGAGGACTTGGGTTTGATCCCCGGCCTCTCTCAGTGGGTTAAGGATCTGGCGTTGCCATGAGCAGTGGTGTAGTTCTCAGATGCGGCTTGGATCTGATGTTGCTGTGACTGTGGTGTAAGCTGGCAGTTACAGCTCCAATTTGACCCCTAGCCTGGGAATTTCCATATGCCATAGGTGCAGCCCTAAAAAGACAAGAAAAAAGAAGAAGAAGGAAGAGAATGAAAAAGCCTAAAGAATAGAAGAAAATAGTGGCAAATGAGGCAACTGACAAGGGTTTAATCTCCAAAATATACAAACTCATACAACTCAACGACAAAAAAACCCAATCAAAAAATGGGCAGATCTAAACAGACATTTCTCTACAAAAGATATACAAATGGCCAATAGGCACAAGAAAAGATGCTCAACATCAGTAATTATTAGAGAAATGCAAATCAAAACTACAATAAGCTACCACCTCACACTGGTCAGAATAGCTATCATTAATAAGTCTACAGGAGTTCCCGTCGTGGCGCAGTGGTTAACGAATCCGACTAGGAACCATGAGGTTGCGGGTTCGGTGCCTGCCCTTGCTCAGTGGGTTGACGATCCAGCGTTGCCGTGAGCTGTGGTGTAGGTTGCAGACGCGGCTTGGATCCCGCGTTGCTGTGGCTCTGGCGTAGGCCGGTGGCTACAGCTCCGATTAGACCCCTAGCCTGGGAACCTCCATATGCCGCGGGAGCGGCCCAAGAAATAGCAACAACAACAACAACAACAATAAAAGCCAAAAGACAAAAAAAAAAATAAGTCTACAAATAACAGGAAGTTCCCATTGTGGTGCAGCTGAAATGAATCTGCCCAGTATCCATGAGGATGAGGGTTTGATCCCTGGCCTTTCTCAGTATGTTGGGAATCTGGCATTGCCGTGAGCTGTGGTGTAGGTCGCAGAGGTGACTCGGACCCTGAGTTGCTGTAGTGGTAGCATAGGCTGGCAGCTGTAGCTCAAATTCAACCCCTAGTCCGGGGAACTTCCATATGCCTCATGTGTGGCCCTAAAAAGACCAAAAAAAAAAAAAAAAAAGTCTGCAAATAAATGCCAGAGAGGGTATGGAGAAAAGGGAACCCTCCTACACTGTTGGTGGGAATGTAAATTGGTACAACCACTATGGAAACAGTATGGGAGTGCCTCAGAAAACTAAATATAGAACTACCATATGATCCAGAAATCCTGCTCCTGGGTATATATCCAGACAAAACTATAATTCAAAAAGATATGTGCACTCCCATGTTCACTGTAGCACTATTCACAATAGCCAAGACATGGAAACAATCTAAATGTCTACTGATAGATGAATGGATTAATAAGATCTGATATATATATATATATATATATATATATATATATATATCACATACATACATATACATACACAATGGAATACTATTCAGTCATAAAAAGAACAAAATAGTGCCATTTGCAGCAACCTGAATGCAACTAGAGATTCTCATACTAAGTGAAATAAGTCAAAAAGAGAAAGACACCATAAGAAATCACTCTTATATGTAATCTAAAATATGGCACAATGAACCAACAACTATGAAACAGAAACAGACTCACAGATGTGGAGAACAGACTTGTGGTTGCAAGGGGGAGAAGGAGGGAGTGGGAATGGACTGGGAGTTTGGGGTTAATCGGTGCAAACTTACCTTCAGAATGGATGAGCAATGAGGTCCTGCTGTACACCACAGGGAACTATATCCAATCGCCGGGGACAGACCATGACGACTGGGTTATTTGGATATACAGCAGAAATTGACACAACATGTAAATCAACTATAATTTAAAAAAAAAAAAAAGAATGTCCAACACCAAAAGGGAACCTTAATGTGAACTATTGACTTATGATTATTATGATATGTCAGTACAGGTTCACTAATTGTAACAAATAGACCCCTCTGGGGGATGTTGATAACGGTGCAGGCTATACATATACAAGGCTGGGGCTAGGGTACAGTTAACACTCTATCTTACCATCAATTTCACTGTAAACATTAACCTGCTTTTTAAAGATCTTAATTTGAGTTCCCATTGTGGCTCAGCGGTTAACAAACTCAACTAGCATCCGTGAGGACTTGGTTCGATCCCTGGCCTTGCTTAGTGAGTTAAGGATCCAGCATTGCCATGAGCTGTGGTGTAGGTCACAGACACAGTTCAGATCCTGCATTGCTGTGGCTATGATGTAGGCTGGCAGCTACAACTCTGATTGGACCCCTAGCCTGGGAACCTCCATATGCCACGGGTGAGGCCCTAAAAAACCAAAAATAAAATAAAATAAAAATCTTAATACAAATAACTGTCAGAAAATTACAAAGGAATTTCCACTGTGGTACAACAGGATTGATGGCATCTCTGTAGCACCAGGATGCAGGTTCAACCCCCACCCAGGCACAGTGGTTTGAAAGATCAGGCATTGCCTTAGCTGCAGTGTTGGTTGCAACCGTGCCACAGATCTCATCCCTGGCACGTGAACTCCACATGCCATGGAGTGGCCAAAAAAGAAAACCTATGTCCACCTGAAAATCTGCACATAGTTGTTTGCAGGAGCTTTATTCATAATTGCCAAAACTTTACAGCAACCAAGATGTCTTTCAGTAATTGAATGGTTAAATAAACAGGTATATCCAAACAGCGCAATAATATTCAGTGCTTACAAAAGAATGAGCTATCAAGCCATTAAAAGACATTGAAGAACTTTAAACGGGTATTTCTGAATGAAAGAACCCAATGCTGGAGTTCCCATTGATTAAGAACCCAACACCCGGAGTTCCCGTAGTGGCCCAGTGGTTAACGAATCCGCCTAGGAACCATGAGGTTGCAGGTTCGATCCCTGGCCTTGCTCGGTGGGTTAAGGATCCAGCATTGCCGTGAGCTGTGGTGTAGTTTGCGGACGCGGCTCGGATCCCGCGTTGCTGTGGCTCTGGCGTAGGCTGCTGGCTACAGCTCTGATTCAGCCCCTAGCCTGGGAACCTCCATATGCCGCGGGAGCAGCCCTAGAAAAGGCAAAAAGACAAAAAAAAAAAAAAACCAACACTGTGTTGGTAAGGATGTGGGTTAGATCCCTGGCCTCACTCAGTGGGTTAAGAATCTGGTGTTGCCACAAACCTTGGTGTAATGCAGCTCTGATTCGACCCCTAGCCTGGGAACGTCCATGTGCTGCAGGTGCAGCCCTGAAAAGGAAAGGAAGCCAATCTGAAAATAGTACTTATTGTATGATTCCATTTGTATGACATTTTGGGAAAGGCAAGACTGTGGAGACAGTAAACAGATTAGTGGTTGCTGAGGCTGAGAGAGGGCAAGGAGAGGGATGAATCGTCCCGCACAGAGGATTTAAAGGATAAGGAGGACATTCTGTGACCCTGTAAGGATGGTTACATGTCATTGTACAGTGTATATACATTGTACATGAAATGTATATCTCCAAGAGAATCTGTCATGTAACCTGTGGGTTTTGGGTGCCTATGCTGTATCAGTGTATGTTCATCAATGGTAACAAACGCACCTCTCTGGGAGGAATGTTGATAATGGGAGAGGCTTTTTATGTGTGGGGGCAAGGAGTGTATGGGAACTCTCTGTACCTTCCTCTCAATTTTGCTGTGAATCTAAAACTGATCTAAAAAAAAAAATAAAACAACTTTTCACATCTTCCCACCAGAGTGGTCTCCCTGAAGTGACTGTAGCAAAAATCTTTCCGTGGCTGAAAATAACAAGCCAAAGACCCTTACTGTGACTTTTGAGTTCCTCCATGCTTCTCACCACTTACTGCTGCCCTGCACAATTAATCCTGATGAGCACAAGCATATCTGTAGTTCCCCACCTTCATGCTGATGTGTTTTGCTTTGTTTTGTTTTTGTCTTTTTAGCGCTCTACCCGCAGCATATGGAAGTTCCCGGGCTAGAGGTCAAATTAGCGCTGTAGCTGCCACCCTACAACACAGCCACAGCAACTCGGGATCTGAACCTGTCTGTGACCTACGCCACAGCTCATGGCAATGCTGGATCCTTAACCAACTAAGCGAGGCCAGGGATCCAACCTATGTTCTCCTGGATAATAGTTGGGTTCATTACTGCTGAGCCACAATGGGAACTCCGACGGTGATAATACTTGATTTCATGATTTTGCTTATACTGTTCCAAGAATCCAGGACAACCATGCCTTCTCCCAAACCTGGCTAATTCCTGCTTACATTTGAGACTCAGCTCCAGGGTCACCTCTCTGACCTTCCCAGGCTGGGCTGAGCACCTAGCCTTCTTTCTCTAATTCTCAGGGTTCATGGATTTGAGTGGGTTTGTGAGGTGGGGCCGTGGTCAACAGAGGGAGCAGAGCCTGTGGAGATGGGAAAGCACAGGCTTCTGTGTGATCCTTAGTCTAGCGGACGGTGGCTGATGGGTAGGTGGTTGGGGAGGGGTGGAGAGAGAGTTTTACACCAAAGGCCCAGAGGAAGGAGGCTGGAGAGTCACACTGGGCTTAGATGGAGTTTTTCAGGCATGTCAAAGGGTTCAGACTCTATGCTGAGAGTGAATGACAGCCACTGAAGGATTTAAACAACTTTAAGAGATCTTCATTTCAAAAGTTTTATTTCATCAACCGTATCATGAATTATAAAGCAAAGGAGGTGAAAACCACAGCAGGGAGATCTGAGCGAAGGGACTTTTATTCTTAATTGCGGTGGGAGATGATGGTAGCTTGACGTGCATGAGCGAAAGAGGAGGTGGAGAGAAATGGAAGGGCTTGGTAAATAATAAGGAATAATCAACAGGACTTGGGGATATTTGGAAAGGGCTTGGTGGTCACAGTTTGCTGGGGTGGATGGTGACACTATCTGTGAGATAGGAGACAGGTAAGAAAACTGGCTTAGGGCAGAATTGAGTTGGTCAATTAGATCTTTATTTTTTTAATTATTTATTTTTAGGGCTGTACCTGCAGCATATGGAAGTTCCCAGGCTGAATGGCCTGAACTAATGGCCTGAACCTAGCCTGAACACAGATTGGGACTTGAAACCAGCCAAAACCCAGATTGGGACTTCAACCCAAGGTTTTAAATGAGAATCACTCACCCTGTGTCTGGACTCACTGAGGTTCAGGTTCTTCATGTCTCCATGCAGAAGGAATTCAGCGAGAGACAAAGTGATATGCAAGAAACAGATTTATTAAGATAGGATGTTTGTGAGAGGTGCAAGCGGGCAGGCACGGAAGCTCTGCTCAGAGGATCTGGTGGGCTAGTTTTATCATCCAATGGGAGTGGGTGTTGGAAAGGCCTGCCTCTTCCTTTCTGAGAGTAGTAGCTCCTCCTTAGTATCCTGTAAGGTCTGTATTCAAATCTGAAGAAGGATGGTCCTCAAACTCTTGCCCTAGGTCTGAATCTGAATGCAGGCCTTATCCCATTCCCCTCCCAAAGACCTGAGGCAATTCTCTCACCTCCACTAGTCAAGCAAGCCTGCCTTGTTCTGATGATTTTCTTGAACTTACAATGGGCTCCCAACATCCCCTAGGTTTTCCTCTTTATCTATGATCCCCTATTGGGACTTTACAACCACCTGTGCCTACTCCATCCCTATCAAGGCTAGGGGTAGAATCAGAGCTACAGTTGCTGGCCTACACCATAGCCATAGCAACTCAGGGTCTGAGGCAGGTCTGTGACCTACACCAGGATCAGGGCAATACTGGATACTTAACCCACTGAGTGAGGCCAGGGATTGAACATGCAACGTCATGGATACTACTGTAGGTTCCTTTCTGCTGAGCTGCAGCAGGATCTCTGAGCTTAATTTTTCAACCTTAGCTTCAGTGGAGTCATTCAACATTTATCAAAGATTTACTGAGCATCTACTATGTGCCAGACCCTGTTCTAGACACTGGGGGTAGAGTAATACATAAAACAGAAAAAAAAGAAGAAGAAGAAAGAAAAAGAAAAAAAGGGAGTTCCTATTGTGGCTCAGCAGTAATGAACCTGGCTGTATCCATGAAGACATGGGCTTGATCCCTGGCCTCACTCAGTGGGTTAAGGATCCAGCATTGCCATGAGATGTGGTGTGGGTCATAGACACAGCTTGGATCCTGTGTTGCTGTGACTGTGGTGTAGGCTGGCAACTTTAGCTCTGATTCAACCCTTAGCCTGGGAACTTCCATATGTTGTGGGTATGGCCCTAAAAATCAAAAAAAGAAAAAAAAAAAAGAAAAAATCCTTGCCCTTCTGGAGCTTACATGCTCGTGGGGAGAAAGGGGGTGGGGTAGGGAATTAGTATATTTTACAGGGTGTCAGTGTATAATTAGTATATTACAATGTCAGTGTAAAATTAGTATATTTTACAAGGTGATAAGTGTTAGGAATTAAAAAAAAAAAAAAAAGCTGGAATGTGGTCCTAAGTGAGAAGATGATATCTCAGCAGAGACCTGAGGATGTAAGGGAACAAGCTATGTGGGCAATTGCGGAAGAGTGTTCCTGGCAGAGGGACCAGCCAGTGCCCCGAGGCGGGAGTGTACCTGGTATGTCCCAAGGATGCCAGAGAGGCTGCAACAGAGGGAGCAAAGAGGAATAAAGTCACAGGTAGCAGGGGTCCTAACGGGCACAGAAAATGCCTTGGATTTTGATCTGAATGAAGTGAGGGAGCTCCCACTGTGGTGCAATGGGATTGGCGGCATCTCAGGAGTGCTGGGTTGCAAGTTCGACCCCCGGCCCAGCCCACCGTGTTGAAGATCTGGTGCTGCCACAGCTGAGCTTAGTCAAGATTGTGGCTCAGATCGGATCCCTGGCCAGGAGCTCCATACACTGCGGAGCAGCCAAAAAAAGAGAAGGAAAAAATCTCAATGAAATGGAAAGCCACTGAAAGGTTCTGGAAGGTTTTCAGACTCAGAAAGAGATGACCTGATATAGGTTTGTCCAGGATCCTCCTTGGGGCAAGAACGGAAGTTGGGGGTCCAGTTAAGCTACGGCTGTATTTCAGGTGGGAGATGGGGGTAGCAATGGATGTGGTGAGAGGCAGTCAGATACTAGCGGTATTCTGAAGGCTCTGCTCACTGATTGAATGTGAGGTGTGACAGAAGGGCCAAGTCAGGGATGTACAAGCCCAGTTTTCACAAGGTGGCCCGGCTCACAGATACAGTTCATGAATGTCATTCTCTAAGTGACTCTGCTGCCTCCTGTGGCTCACCACCAAGTCTATTTCTAGGAGAATCTGAGCTTGAATTATGGTATCCCGAACATCATCAGAAAATAATCGATCCATTAGCATGACCCTCAAGAATCGTGTGTTTTCTGTTCTTACATGTTGCACAGTATTTTGAAATACCTAACTCTCTGATTCTCCCTGAAATCTTCCCCTTTCTCTTTCCTCTGTGAAAGCCCCCACTCCACACTGTTGAACTCAGGACTAACGTATGTCAGCAGAAGTGAAGCTTTCAGAGTTCCTATCGTGGCTTGGAGGTTAACAAATCTGACTAGCATCCATGAGGACACAGGTTCAATCCCTGGCCTCTCTTAGTGGGCTAAGGATCCAGCATTACCATGAGATGAGGCACCAATCCTGTGTGGCTGTGGCATGGGCCAGCAGCTACACCTCTTATTTGACCCAGAGTCTGGGAACCTGCATATGCAGCAGGTGGAGCCCTAAAAAAAAAAAAAAAAAAAAAAATGAAGATTTCACAGTATGGCAAAAATACCTACTGAAAACAGAGAGGAGCCTATAAATGAGTCTCATGGGTAAATAGAAATCCTAGATCAGGCTTCAAAACAAGATTCAAGGTGAGTTCCAAAGGGAATTGCAGATTAAGGTCTCCATGTGAGACCAGGATTAGATAAAGCTACAACTGATAACCTTAAGGCTAATTTAAAAGGTAAAGTAACTACTTCTATCTACTGTTAATTAGCTTGCTTAAATAATGCTAATTAACTCTGAACACTACAGCTATTTTAATGAAAAGTGGTTCAGATCCAGTGTTGCTGTGGCTGTGGTGTAGGCTGGCAGCTGTAGCTCTGATTCAGCCCCTAGCCTGGGAACCTCCATATGCTGTGGGTGTGGCCCTTAAAAAAAGACAAAAGACAAAAAAAAAAGAAAGAAAGAAAAGAGCCCAACTAGTATCCATGAGGATACAGGTTCAACCCCTGGCCTTGCTCAGTGGGTTAAAGACCTGGAGTTGCCTGAGCTGTGCTATAGGTCACCTATGCAGCTCGGATCTGGCATTACTGTTGCTGTGGCTGTGGCTGTGGCTGTGGCTGGCAACTGCAGCTCTGATTCAACCCCTAGCCTGGGAACTTCCATATGCCATGTGTACAGCCCTAAAAAGACAGGAAAGAAAGAAAGAAAGAGATGGAAAGAAGAAAAGAAAGAAGGAAAGAAAGAAAGAAAGAAAGAAAGAAAGAAAGAAAGAAAGAAAGAAAGAAAGAAAGAAAGAAAGAAAGAAAGAAAGAAAGAAAGAAACTTTTTTTCTCCTAACAAGTTAATAATAAAGGCTAATCTGTCTTGATTGCTTGTAACATGATTTGTAAATTTTATCTTGTAGACTTCAAGATAGCCCTATAAGAGAGGTATATTATTGTGTTTTTTCTCACAAGAAACTTTGAGTCTTTGAAAGTTTAGGAAGCTTGCCTAAGAGCATGAAAGATGAGTTCGTTTGTCTTCTGCGCTGGTGTGTCTTTTTACCCCAGTCTTATATTGTTTGTGATCTTGGGTCTGAAAAGTCTCCTGACTCTGCCATAGACCATTATTGACTGCTGCAGCTGTGACTAGACTCATGCAAGGGGCTGAGAGGGGCCTCTTGGCAGCCCAGTTGGTTTGACAGATTTGGCTGCCAGCTGCCCACTATTGCAGTGTGGTTTCTTTCCCAGAGCAGCCTTTGAGGGGCTCCCACTGGGGGCTGGAGGAGAGGACAGGGGTCTTCTTCTCTTTTTCTGTGCTCCTTCCTACCCACCCTCCCCCACCCCTCCCTATGGGACTGCTTCAGCCCTAAATTCCTTCTTACCCTTGACTCTTTTTCATGAGTATATCTTTCCATTTTAAGGGTTTAATATGAAATATTTTTGCATTTGTACTTTTGTATTGCTTTGCTTTTTTTAAAAAAAATTCTGATTTGTGTTGCTCTGACTTTTTATTTTTTGTATTTTCTCTTCCTTGTGATTTTTTTTTTAGGGCTACACCCAGGGCATATAGAGGTTCCCAGGCTAGGGGTCCAATCGGAGCTGCAGCTGCCAGCCTACACCACAGCCACAGCAACGCCAGATCCGAGCCCCATCTTCAACCTACACCACAGCTCACGGCAATGCCAGATCATTAACCCAATGAGGGAGGCCAGGGATGGAAGCTGTGTCCTCACTGATGCTAGTCATTCAATTCCGCTGAGCCACCACAGGAACTTCCCTCTTCCTTATGATTTTTTATAAAGCAATTTTAGTGGAGGGCAGTTGACTTACAATGTTGTGTTCCAGGTATATAGCAAAGTGAATCAGTTATACATATACATATATCCATTCTTTTTCAGATTCTTTTTCCATATAGGTTATTACAGAATATTAAGTAGATTTCTCTGTGCTTTACAGTGGGTCCTCGATCTGACTTATTTTAAACGGTATTACCTTGCTTTTCAACCTCTTAAGTCTATCAGGTTTGTTATTGTTGTTGTTGTTTGCTTTTTAGGGCTGCATCTCCAGCATATGTTCCAAAAGCTAGGGGTCGAATCCACAAAAGCCACAGCAACGCCAGATCCTTAACCCACTGAGTGAGGCCAGGGATCAAACTTGCATTCTCATGGATACTAGTCAGATTCATTTCCGCTGCGTCACAAGAGGAACTCCCAAGTTTACCAAGTTTTTAATTTTATCTGCTATTGTTTTGCTTTAAATGCTTCCTTTTTAAACTTTTATTTTGTATGCAATTTAAAAACATATTTAACTTTTCAAACACTATAAACCAACTATAATGGAAAAAATAAAAATCATTTAAAAAATAAAAATTCTCAGAAAGAGAAAGACAAATACCATATGATATCACTTATATCTGGAATCTAATATATGGCACAAATGAAACTTTCCACAGAAAAGAAAATCACGGACTTGAAGAATAGATTTTTCATTGCCAAGGGGAGGATGAGGGTGCGGGATGGATTGGGAACTTGGGGTTAATAGATGCAGACTATTGCCTTTGGAATGGGTTAGTAATGAGATCCTGCTGTGTAGCACTGGGAACTATGTCTAGTCACTTATGGTGAAGCATGATAATGTAAAAAAATAGAATGTCTACATGTACGTGTAACTGGGTCACCATGCTGTACAGCAGGAAAAAAATTGCATTGGAAAATAACAATTAAAAAAATTAAAAATAAATAAAAATGAAAAAAGAAAAATTCAATCAAAAAATTTAACTTTTTGAACATTGTGTTTAATTTTTAATCTTTTTGTTGCTGTTTTTCTTTTTTTGCCCTGCAATACTGTAGCAGTCACTACTTTATCATCAATATTTTTGATCTGGTCTTATTTGTTTCAATTTTTTTTCAATTCCTTACATTTTAAATTAATTGACTTCCTTACTTTTATTTATTTTATAATTTCTGTTTTTAAGCTCTTAGCCTCCTTTTTATCTGAATACATAATAGCTTTGGAATTTATTTAATGATTGTTTGGTATTTCTTCTTGGTATTTATTTTTATATTTAAACCATACCATTAATTTCACCGGATGAATTATTAAACTTGTCTTTGTTTTGAATTTGTTTCATGAATTTGAATCATGATTCTTCTGTTCTTTTCATTTTACTCCTTTACCCTCTTAAAAAAGATAACTTCACCTTAAGAGTTTTATCTATTCTTTTCTTTTTTTATTTTTAATTTTTTAATTTTTATTTTTTGTCTTTTGTCCTTTTTAGGGCTGCACCAGCGGCACATGGAAGTTCCCAGGCTAGGGGTCTAATTGGTGCTATAGCTGCCAGCCTACACCAGAGCCACAGCAATGTCATATCCGAGCCACATCTGTGACCTACACCACAGCTCACAGCAACGCCAGATCCTTAACCCACTGAGTGAGGCCAGGAATCGAACCCGCAACCTCTTGGTTCCTAGTCGGATTTGTTTCCACTGCACCACAATGGGAATTCCCTTATCTATTCTTTTCTTAACTTCTACTTTTTATTGTTTTTTTTTTTTTTCCCCTGTAAAAGTCATCAAGGAGTTACTGAGAGGTTGAAAGCTTCCACAAAAATTCTTGCCATAAATTGGAACAGCATTGTAGGTCAACTATAATTTTTTAATGTAAAAAAATTAAAAAAAAAACCCTCTCACCATAAACTAGCAAGATTTCTTTTCAGCACTGGATACAGCTGTCTCTCTGAAATCTCAATAGATTTCACATGCTCCTACACTACTCAAAAGATTAAAAAAAAACAGCTGTATGGGAAACAAATCACCCTTCCTGAAATGAACACTTACTTTTCTGGCCAGGGAGAGTGTGCTGTGCATCAGCTTGAAGGGCAAGGATTTAACAGAAACTGTCATTGAGCCCAGGGAGCCTCATGTTCAGATGCAACCAGTGAGGCAATTACCAGAACTACGCAAGTAGATGATGGGTGTTCCCCAGGGATTACTTTGTGCTAATATTCACATTCTTGGGGGTTTGTTTGTTTGTTTGTTTTGTCTTTTTTTGTCTTTTCTATGCCTGCACCTGAGGCATATGGAAATTCCCAGGCTAGGGGTCTAATTGGAGCTGTAGCCACGGCCTACACCAGAGCCACTGCAATGCCAGATCCAAGCTGCGTCTTCGACCTACACCACAGCTCACGGCAATGCCAGATCCTTAACCCACTGAGTGATGCCAGAGGTCAAACCTGCAACCTCACGGTTCCTAGTCAGATTCGTTTCCACTGCGCCGCAATGGGAACTCCACGTTCTTGGTTCTTATGCTCCTGGGAAAAAAATGTCTTTAGCAAGTAAGTAGGAGTGAATCTCAGTCTATAAATACCCATATGTAATAAATCAAAAATTCATTACTTTTTTTTTTTCTGGCCTCTCCCTTGACATATGGAAGTTCCCAAGCCAGGGATTAAACCCTGGCCACAGGAGTAACCTAAGCCATAGCAGAGCAATGCTAGATCCTTAACCCACTGAGCCACCAGGGAGCTTCTGAAAGCTTCTTTACTTTTTATAATTCACCTTATTTATTTGTTTATTTTTGCTTTTTAGGGCCACACCCACCACATATGGAAGTTCCCAGGCTAGGTGTCAAATCAGAGCTACAGCTCCCAGCCTACAACACAGCCACAGCAACTCAGGATCCAAGCCACATCTGTGACCTCCACCACAGGTCACCACAATACCAGATCCTTAATCAACTGAGCAAGGCCAGGGATTGAGCCCACATCCTCATGGATACTAGTCGGATTCACTTCCGCCACAATGGGAACTCCTATAATTCACCTTAAATTCCATGTCCAGCCTAGTGGAAGACTCTAACTTGAGTCCTGACTAGGGTCCCCATCCACAAGGTTGTACCATGGTTTGAGGACTTTACTCTGATCCAAGAAATGGTCGCATCAGGGATCCAAGCCAGGGCTCTGCTGCTCTCCTGCTCCGTGCCTGCTAAAGACAAGGGGCATCTTTTTGAGGTTGACAAAAAGACAGGATCATCATTTCTCCAAAACCCACAGACTCTCCCTGGCCCTTACTCTTTCCTCTCCTCATTCTCCTTCACGACAATCTTTGTGGGTTTGGGGATGATCCTTCTCTCATCTGAAGTGTCTTCAAAGCCTTGTGTTGCTGCGCATGAATTTCTTTCTCTTCCTGGTAGAATTCATGGCAAACTTGTGGGGTGCTTCTGGTTCTTCTCTGGAACAGGACAGGAAAGTGAGTACTTAAGATCTCTATCCTTAGGTTTTCTCATTTGTAAAACAGGAATAATAATGATATTTAACTAAAAAAATAGACTTGTTTGTTGCAAGAACAAAACAAGTGTTAAGACAGTGACTGGTACATGTATGGCAAATGCATGGGGTGAGCCAAGAGTGGCTTATACAGTTTTAAATGGTTGAAAAAAAATTAAAGGAAGAATAACTTTCTATGACACATGAAAATGACATAGAATTCACGTTTCAGTGCCTGTTTTATTGTAACTTGGCCACATCCATTCATTTATGTGCTGTTGCAGCTACTGAACTACAATAGCTGAGTCCAATAGTTGTTTGTTTGTTTATGCTTTTTAGAGCTGCACCTGGGGCATATGGAAGTTCCCAGGCTAGGGGGCGAATCAGAGCTGTAGCTGCAGGTCCATACCACAGCCACAGCAATGCAGGATCCAAGCCACCTCTGCAACCTACACCACAGCTCAGGCCATCTCTGGATCCTTAACCCACTGAGCAAGGCCAGGGATCATATCTGAATTTTCGTGAATACTAGTCAGGTTTGCTATACCTGGGCCACAATGGGAACTCCATCCTTTGGGGGTTTTATGGAGGCCTTATTACATAACACAATTGACTAAACCATTGATACATGACCACTGATTCAACTTCCAGCCTCTCCCTCGTCCCCTGAGGTCAGAGAAAAGGAAAGGACTGAAAATTCTAACCCTCTGATCACCTGGTTGGTTCCCTTGGCTATCAGCCTCCAGCCAAAAGTGCTTCTAAAAATCACCTCACTCATATATCAAGACAACCTTATCACTCTCAACACTTAGGAAATTACAAGGGTTTTTGGAGCTGTGAGCCAGGAAATATGGAGAAAGAGCAAATATTTTTTATAAATCACAATATCATAGTATGGTAGCACAAACCAAACGTTAATTTCTAAGGCATAATGATTGGGCCAGCAATGAACACATGACCTAAGCCTGGACTATCAGAGTTTTTCTGTAGTATTTTTCTCATTAGAACTTAGAAAGATCCCTGTTTCCTCTCTGGGTGTGTGCTCTGAGGATGTAAGGTTGAGACTGCCCTTGGCCACATCTCCCACCCCATAGGTGAGCCAGTCTAAGAGAAAAGGCTGGCATGGAGAGAGGAAAAGAGGAAGAGGGTCCTGGCAGAATTTAAGCCCTGGATCTAGCTGAATCTGAAGGTAAATCTAGACTTAACTCTTTCTGCAGTCTTTCTACTTGAGCCAATGTATTTCCCCTACCTCTTTAAGCTAGTTTGAAGAGTCTTGACAAGTAAATCCTTGTAGGCAGAAACTGTATCTTGTATTAATTTATGCTTCATGGAACCTAGAGCAAGCACAGAGTGAGGTCGTAAGGAAGATCTGCTTTAAAAACTAACAAAGAGGAGTTCCCTGGTGGCCTAATGGTTAAAAGATCTGGCATTGTCACTGCTGTGGCTTGGGTTGCTGCTGTGGCCCAGTTCCACTCCTTGTCTGGGAACTTCCACATACCTTGGGTTTAGTTTTAAAAAAAAAACAAAAACAGGAGTTCCCATTTGGCACAGCGGAAATGAATCCAACTAGGAACCATGAGGTTGCAGGTTCGATCCCTGGCCTCACTCAGTGGGTTAAGGATCTGGCGTTGCCGTGAGCCGTGGTGCAGGTCGCAGATGCAGCTTGGATCCCATGTTGCTGTGGCTCTGGCGTAGGCCAGCAGCAACAGCTCCAATTAGACCCCTAGCCTGGGAAACTCCATATGCCGCAGGTGTAGCCCTTAAAAGACAAAAGACAAAACAACAACAAAAAAAACCACACAGATAATTACCTTAGTCAAGTTTAAATTCATTTCCTTGGAATCTCCAAATGCATACTAATGTACATACTCAAGTACACAACAGACTCCCCTTAGCAAAACTGGAGTGTGTATGTACACACATGCACACAAACATACATATAAACACACGCACAAATGCTTTTCTGGAAACACAGAAATAGTCAAAGGCCAAGTTGCCAAAGCCAGTTCTTTAGAGAATATATACAGCAATATGTATAAGACGTGGAAGAATAATTAGTATTTTTTAGCTCTTATTTTCCCAGGACTAGGCTTTGTGCTATTTTCTAGTCCCCCTCATTTGCTTCCCATGGAATCCTGTCAGGTAGATATTTTTAATTTCCATTTCATAGATGAATGAACTAAAGGCTCAGAGAAGTAAAACTCAGGGCCACCAGCTAATATCTAGATCTGAAATTCAGAACCAAGTCTGACTCCATACTCCTGTACCACAGTTTGTAGATTTGAAACAGGAGTTGAAACAGGACACAACAGTTCACCTCTGAGAATACACCTCATGTCTTCCAGAATCAAGAGAGGTACATATCTGAGCACTCCTGTTGTGGCTCAGTAGGTTAAGAACTTGACTAGTATCCATGAGGATGTGGGTTCAATCCCTGGCCTCACTCAGTGGGTTAAGCATCCAGCGTTGCTGCAAGCTGCTGCATATGTCGAAGATGCAACTTGGATACCATGTTGTTGTGCCTGTGGCATAGGCTGAAATCTGAAGCTCCTATTTGACCCCTGGCCTGGGAACTTCCATATGCTGTGGGTGCGGCCCTAAAAAGACCAAAAAAAAAAAAAAATGTATGTGCGTGGCTGGATTACTTTGCTATACAACAGAAATTGGAGGAACATTGTAAATCACCTAGACTTCAATAAAAAAAAATTTTTTTAAAGAGAGAGAGAGAGGTACATATCTAAAGTCTCAGGCAAACCCAACTTTTGGGGGCTCATCCATGTGAAGGGAGGTGACACCCTGTTTAGGGGTGTTGATGGCACTGTGGCTTGTTTGCTCTGTGAGTCTGTGGAAGCTGCAATGATGAGGAGCAGGATTGAGAAGACAGTGTTGGGGGCCATGGGGGAGGGACGGGGGGACCAGAGCTACAAAGGGGAAGTAGGTGAAGGCAAAGAGGGAGGTGCAGGGAGTTCCCATCGTGGCACAGTGGAAAGGAATCCAACTAGTATCCATGAGGATGAGGGTTTGATCCCTGGCCTTGCTCAGTGGATCAAGGATCTAGAGTTGCCATGAGCTGTGGGGTAGGTCAAAGACACAGCTCGAATCTGGCATTGCTGTGACTGTGGTGTAGGCTGGCAGCTGCAGCTCTGCTTTGAACCCTAGACTGGGAACTTTCTAGGCTGTGGGCTCAGCCCTAAAAAGCAAAAAAAAAAAAAAAAAGAGGGAGGGGCAGAGAGCCAGACCTCCTTGTCACCAGGCTTCTAGTTTTGTTCTTTGCAGGCGATGACCATCTTCCAACCCATTAACTGCTGACCGTAAATTGATATGTGCACACCCCAGGCCATCTTTTCTTCTACACTAAGTGGATGACAGATGTACTACTAAAAACGCTGTCTATTGGGAGGATACCCCTTCACCCCTGTCTTTCAGACTTGCTTCTGAGGGAAGATATAAAACAGCAGCTGTTCCCTTGAGGCTGTATCATACAGACCCATCTGCAAACTCAGCCTGCCCTTTGTGTTTCTCTGTCAACTAGTCATAATTCCCCATGAGGTCCGCAGATGTGGGTTGAGAGAGATGGTAAAACAGTAGAAGCAAAAACCATGGGGATGTGACTTACCTGCTCATGCAACTTTCTGGAGATTTTAGACCCAGTGGAGCCTCATCTGGATACATTTCCATCATCTACTGAGTGCTGTTCCAACAGTACCATTCAGTGGATCAAATAACACCTAGTTTATCTGGGAGGCAGTTTGGGTTGCCAAGTGCAAGATTCAATCTCTATCAAGGCCCAACTCAGCCTTGGTCTGAGGAGTTCCCGTCATGGCTCAGTGGAAACGAATCTGACTAGCACCCCTGAGGTCGAAGGTTTGATCCCTGGCCTTGCTCTGTGGATTAAGGATCCGGCATTGTCGTGACCTGTGGTATAGGTCCTATTGCACCTCTCTCTTTTTTTTTTGTCTTTTGCCTTTTTTTTTTTTGTTGTTGTTGTTGTTGCTATTTCTTGGGCCGCTCCCGCGGCATATGGAGGTTCCCAGGCTAGGGGTTGAATTGGAGCTGTAGCCAGCAGCCTATGCCAGAGCCACAGCAACGTGGGATCCGAGCCGCGTCTGCAACCTACACCACAGCTCACGGCAACGCCGGATCGTCAACCCACTGAGCAAGGGCAGGGACTGAACCCGCAACCTCATGGTTCCTAGTCGGATTCGTTAACCACTGCGCCACGACGGGAACTCCTTGCACCTCTCTTAATAGTGGATTACCCAGCATTGCTATGGAGTAGGCCAGCAGCTGTAGCTCTGATTGAACCCCTAGCCTGGGAACCTTCACATGCCGCAGGTGTGGCCCTAAAAAGACAGAAAAAGAAAAATTGTTTTAAAATATCATTTTTCTATCCCTGGCCTTGCTCAGTGGGTGGGGGATCCGGCGTTGCTGTGAGCTATGGTGTAGGTCACAGACTCAGCTTGGATCCCACGTTGCTGTGGCTGTGGTGTAGGCTGGCAGCTGTAGCTCCAATTCAACCCCTAGCCTGGGAACTTCCATATTCTTCAAGTGCGGCCCTAAAAAAAAAAAAAGAGAGAGAGAGAGAGAGAGGCAGAGAGTAAGCCAGGTGCCTTGTGTGATAATAAAGAGTCAATGCAGTTTCATTGATCACAACAAATATGCCGCACTGGTGTGGGATGTGGAGAGTAGGAGAGGCTATGAGTGTGTGTGGGAGGAGTAGTTGGGAAAAATATATACGTATACTACAGCTTACATAAATGATAATCCACTTTTAAGAGAGGTGCGGGAGGAAAGAGGGAGCTCCACAATCAAACGAATATAATGGGTTTGAATCTTAGTTTGCTAAATTTATTTTCCTTAAATCAACTTAGTTCTGACTTGTAGAAAGGCCACATCCTTTCTACGAAATCCATTCTAGGCACCGTTGTCCCCTCCTCCTCTGCCTTGCACCTGGCTGGTGCATTAGGGCCAGGCAGAATGCAGATAGAGAGTCAGGAGCATCCGAGAAGAGTCTCTAGTCTCCAGACTGCTCCCTGGAGAGAATGTAGGGGAAGCATCACATTATTCATGAAGGGAGGCTTCTGGTTTTTTGTTTTTGGGGTTTTTTTAGGGCTGCACTTGTGGCATATGGAAGTTCCCAGGCCTAGGGGTCAAATTGGAGCCACAGCTGCCGTCCTACACCACAGCCACAGCAAAGACAGATCCTTAACCCACTGAGCAAGGCGGGGGATTAAACCTGCAACCTCATGGATCCTGGTCAGGTTCCATGTGCCACAAAGGGAATTCCCTCACACCACTTTCTACAGCAGCATCCCCTCCTATGACCCAGTGACCCTGGAGATTAGTATTCCTCTCTGTGTGGCCTGTGGAAGTTCCCAGGCCAGGGACTGAATCATAGCCAAACCTGCAACCTGTGTCACAGCTTCAGCAAAGCAAGATTCTTGAACTGGCTTTGCCAAGCTGGGGCTGGAACTTGCGACTCTTCAGTGACCCGAGCTGTGGCAATCAGGTTCTTAACCCACCACATCACAGGGGGAATGCCTAAGAATTCCTCTCTTTTTATCTAACTTTTTTTTTTTTTTTTCGCTTTTTTGCTTTTTAGGGCTGTGACCGCAGCACATAGAGGTTCCTAGGCTAGGGGTCTCATCAGAGATGCAACTGCTGGCCTACACCGCAGCCACAGCAACGCAGGATCCGAGCCACGTCTGCAAGCCACACCACAGTTCACCGCAGCACCGGATCCTTAACCCACTGAGTGAGGCCAGGGATTGAACCTGCAACCCCATGGTTCCTAGTCAGATTCTTTTCTGCTGCACCAGAATGGCAATTCCTTATCTATCTTTTGTGCCTTCTGGGGTGGGGGCTCAGGAACATGTGGCTGGGCTATTTCCCCAGGCCACTTCAGAGCCATGGCAAATTAGGTGAGGTGGTCCCAGGACTTCAGTGTCCCTGGCATGTCACTCAGCCATTTTTACTCTATAGCTCAGTGCATGAAGTCCTGAGAAATGCCTTTGAGGGACCAGAGTTCTGAGAAGGAAGAAGGAGCAGAGCTCCTCTGCGCTCAGATCTCCGAATTTACTGCATCTTTTTCTGTGCCGCCCAGACAGTAGCCACTAGCCACATGTGGGTATTTAATTTTAAATTAAGCAAAATTTAAAACTCACTTCCTCAGTCACACTAGCCACATTGCAGGGGTTCAATGGCCACGTGGGTCTAGTGGCTACTGCCTTGGAAGGAGCAGATAAAGAATGGTTCCTTCATCACTGAATATTCCGCTAGGTACCTCTGGACTGCTCTGTTTTCCATTTCATTTGGATCTAACCTGGGTGGGAAACCACCAGTTCTCTTGTTTCCTCTCCAGCTGTCTTCTCTTCCACAGGCGAGAGAGAATTTTTAATCTCCTTTCACCTCCCGAAGAGAAAGAGAGAGAGAAAGAGAGAAATAGGAAGGGCCTATTGCGGGGGCATAGTGGTTAATGGTTTACAACACCCTCTACTCTTCAGCTGTCCCATTCTTCTTCCTCACCCCATTATTTCTGCAGTGAAACTTGTCCTTAAATTGCTAGTCTTTCCTCAGAGTCATAAGAAGAGGAAGGAGTGGGTCACATAGTGATTTATTAAAAGTATCATATGACAATGCCATTCCTTTTATTATACAGGAAACTACTAAAATGGATATTGATTAGTACTTTTATTATTCAACATGAGCATGAGATTTTATTGTTATGTTGCCTGTATTCCTTTACCATAACGGGGTTCTTTTAAAAAAGAAACAAAACAAAACCAACAACAATGACAACAAAACAAGATTCTAGAATGCTGATCTGGCAAGTGAAAGTCTGAGAAAAAGGCATCTTATCCCGGTTTTAGAGGGAACGTGGAATACAAATGAATTGGGAAATATCTAGCAAAGCAGAAAGGAGGTTTGGAGGAGGGAGGGAGGTTTTGCGGTTAGTAAATAAACCAGAATGCCCTGCTGTCGGCTGTCACGAGAAGAGTTTTATGAAGACCATGTTATCACACTGCGGCAGGATTTTGTTCTCTCTCTCCTCGTGCATTCAAGAGAGATGTGAAGAGGAAATGAGAAGGGCAGAAATAGACCCTACCCCCAACCCCAGTGGAGCTGTAAATAGACAATTAAATGTCTGTGCTCCTAGAGGCAGATCTTGAATGTAAGTTCCCAGAAGGAACAATGAAATCAAGCTTTCCTCCTGCTACTGAATGCTGGAGATGGGCGTGTTCCTTACACTGTATCGCATATATTCTTTTATATATATATAATTTTTTTTTCTTTTTACAGCCACACCCAGGGCATATGAAAGTTCCCAGGCTAGGGGATCAATTGGGGCTGCAGTTGCCGACCTACACCAGAGCCACAGCAACATGGGATCCGAGCCTCATCTGTGACCTACACCATGGACATGGCAACGCCGGATCCTTAACCCACTGAGCGAGGTCAGGGATCGAGCCCACATCCTCATGCACACGGTGTTGGCTCTTAACCCACTGAGCCACAATGGGAACTCCTCTATTGATTATAAAAGTGACATGCTCAGTCTAGGAAACTTAGAAAAAAAATATAAATACATATGAAGAAGAAATGAAAAAATAACCACTCTCTAGAGATAAGTATTATTATAATTTCCTTCTGTTTCATTATACACACACATTTTATTTTACCACAACTGGGAATATACTTTAGATACATTATTTGGGTGCTTTTTATCTTTTTACATTACATTGTGAGTATTTTTCCCTTTTCATTAAAAATTGATTTAAGGAGTTCCCATTGTGACTCAGCGGAAATGAACCTGACTAGTATCCATGAGGACGCAAGTTTGGTCCTTAGCCTTGCTCAGTGGGTTAAGGATGCAGCATTGCTGTGAGCTGTGATGTAGGTCACAGACTTGGCTCAGATCTGGCCTTGCTTTTTTCACTGCACCCGTGGGATTCAGAAGTTTCCAGGCCAGGGTCTGAGCCACAGCAGTGACCCAAGCCACAGCATTGACATGGCCAGGTCCTTAACCTCCAGGCCACCAGGGAACTCCCCAAATGGCTTTAAAGCTTTGCCAGTAGAGGGCACTGGAGAGACACAGCAGAAGGAAAGTTGCTTCCTTGGTCCAGGGTCCTTGTTCAGTAGGTTCCTACATCAGACACAGCTTTTCCAGTCCTAGGTACCTGCAGCACGGAGTCTAGCAGCTTTCCCTGGCACCCCACCTCTGGCGGTTTTGCAGCAGAGTGCCTCCAGTGACACCTCCCCATGAGCAGCTTTCTCTGGCACCCTAGAAGGCTGATTCCCAAGGTCCACTGCAGCAGCATCTTAGCAACCCTGCCACCCTGTGCACCATGGCAGCTCTATGTGTAGCAGGTGCTCTGTGTGTCTGCTATTGCTATAGTCTTTAGAGTTCTCTTTGCTGCTTCTTCTCCTTCTCCATCTCCTTCTTTTCTTTTTAGGGCCGCAACAGAGGCATATGGAAGTTCCCAGGCTACGAGTCGAATGGAAGCTGCAGCAGCCAGCCTACACCACAGCCACAGCAAAGCCAGATCCAAGCAGCATCTGCAACCTGTGCCACAGCTTGTGCAACACTGGATCCTTAACCTACTGAGTAAGGCCAAGGATTGAACCCACATCCTCATGGATACTAGTTGGGTTCCTAATATACTAAGCCACAACGGGAACTCCTAAGCTTGTCTTTGCTCTTACTAGCAAATTCTTTGTTATTCCAATCCACGATTATGGTTTATAATTCTTTGTATTAAAATTTCCTCATTCAAATTCTATGTTGTTCCTCTCTTCTGATCGGACCCTGACTGATCCAGGGGCTAGACTGCCCTGATCTCTCTCATGGGTGATGGAGCCTGACTCCTCAGGCCAGCCTAGATCTCAGCTCTGATCCAGACCCAAATATTCTATGTTGCAAATAGAATATAAATAATCAAAACTCTGATTTAAATTTGCTTTTAAGCTTTCAGGTTGAAAGCCTTATTTCTATTCAATCTAGGGAGGCACAGTACAGGCACCACTAAACTTCCTCTACTCAGCAGCCACCAAGTTCAGTCTATTCCTCCTCCATCTTTTCTCTCCACTCTGTTGATGTCTCTCCATTCCTCTTTCCCCATTTCAGGCATCTAACCTTCTATACACAGCAGTGCATTCTCGTTGTCACCAAGTAATTCCCCTTTCCACCCATTGCTCTACTCAAAACCAGTGGCACCCCAGCCATGACCTTGGGTGATTAGTGACCTTGTGAACTATTGAAGATCATTCCTTTTCCATTTTCTGTTATCATCCAGAGCCACCAGCAAATGACACTGCCTGACTTACTGAGTAAATAAGGGATATCAAAGATAACAGCTATTCTGCTTGGTTGAACACAAAAGAAAACCCTCAGTTTAGAGATATGTGAACTGGTATGAAGGAATAATAAATTCCTCCTTCTCTGGTTGCTGGAAATCACTCATATCCTTCAAGACCCAAATCACACGTCACTGTTTTTTTACCTGAAAACTGGGTTTCCCTCTTGGTGTGTTTGCCTTTGGGTAGGAGCCAAAAGACACAACCAAGTCAAAGAGCAGGAGTAGAAAGGATTTGTTATTTGCAGCAAGTAAGGAGAACACCAGGGATTTTTTTCCCCAGAGCATTATCTCCCCAAACAGCAAAATTGGGGAAGTTTTAAGCTATGAGTACATATATGTTCATGAAGGGGCTTGATCAGAGAATTCAGCATAGAATTGGGGCAAAGGTTGGCAGAGTCTAAGCTTTACTTGATTGAAGTCACGAGGTTCAGGAAAAGCCAACATTATCATTCTTTAGGTTCCAGTTAATGGGGTGGTTGTGAGCCTTGAGGGGGGTTTGAATTATGGAAAACAGCACAAGAAACTGCTTCAGGCTAATCTTTACCTTTGAAATAGACCTGAGAGTCTTTACAACTGACGTTTTATCTTTGCTGTTGTTACTTCTCTTGCCTGAAAACTGTCGCATTTTTTTTCTTTTTAGGGCTGCACCCACAGCATATGGAGGTTCCCAGGCTAGGGGTCAAATGCAGGATCTGAGTGGAATCTATGACTTACACCGAAACTCACAGCAATGCCAGATCCTTAACCCATTGAGGCCAGGGATCGAACCCACATGGTTCCTATTCGGATTCATTTCTGCTTCGCCACGATGGGAACTCCTGTCGCATTCTTTTGTTCCCTTAAGATCTTTAGACCTGGTCAAGGACAAGCAAAATGGCTTAAGCCTGTCTTACATCAAGAAAGACTTGCCTGTTTCTCTTTCAACAGGACCCTCTACCATAGCAGATGCTTACAGTTTCAGCAGTGTTTTTCTCTCGGCTTATTAGTAGGAATAGATCCTTTCTTTCCCCTGTGCCCTTACTGTGTGTTTATCCCTTGGCTGTAGAGCAGATCACAGTTTTTCTAGATTGAAATCAAATTTCCCATCAAATGTGAATTCCTACTGAGAAGGTACCATATCCTTGTTTATTTTTTAGTTGCCTAATTAATGAATGCTATATTGTTATGTTAACAGTAATAAAATTGATACTACATGATCAACATTCAGAGGACAGTAACAACCAGAATAAGATGAACTCTAGACAAGTGATTCTCAAACTAGCTTGCATCAGAATCTGAGGTTGGAGGAGTTCCCATCATGGCTCAGTTGTTAACGAATCTGACTAGGAACCATGAGGTTGCATGTTCAATTCCTGGCCTCTCTCAGTGGGTTAAGGATCCGGCATTGCCATGAGCTGTGGTGTAGGTTGCGGATGTGGTTTGGATCCCGCATTGCTGTGGCTCTGGCATAGGCTGGTGGATACAGCTCCGATTGGAACCCTACTCTGGGAACCTCCATATGCAGAGGGAGCGGCCCTAGAAAAGGCAAAAAGACACACACACACAAAAGAATCTGAGGTTGGGGGTGGAGTGAAAGAGGGAGGTTTATTAAAACACAGGCTCCTGGGTCCTACCCATAGAGTTTCTAATCCAATAGGTCTAGGGTGGTGTGCTCAAATCTGCATTATTTTTCTTTTAGGCTGTGCCCCATAGCATGCAGAACTTCCCAGGCCAGGAATTCAACCCACACCACAGCTGTAACCAGAGCCACAGAAGTGACAACGCTTGATCCTTAACCTGCTGAGCCATGAGGAAACTCCCCAAATTTGCATTTTAATTTTTTAAAATTTATTTTGGCCTCATGTGTGGTGGTAGGAATGTAAAGTTCACAGGCAAGAGAAGGAACCCACACCACAGCAGTGACAATGCCAGATCCTTAACCTGCCGCACCACAAGAGAATGCCAAATCTGCATTTTTAAAGAATTCCTGAGAGTCCCCATCATGTCTCAGTGGTTAAAGAACCCAACTAGTATCCATGAGGATGTGGGTTCGATCCCTGGCCTCGATCCATGGGTTAAGGATCTGGCATTGCCGTGAGCTGAGGTGTAGGTTGCAGACATGGCTCGGATCCTGAGTTGCTGTGGCTCTGGCGTAGGCTAGCAGCTGTAGCTCCAATTCGACCCCTAGCCTGGGAACCTCCATATGCCTCAGGTGTGGCCCCAGAAATGACAAAAAGACAAAAAGACAAATAAATAAATAAATAAATAAAGGAATTCCCAGGTGATGCTGCTGGATGGGAAGAGAGAACAATGATGAGATAGGAGGAAACGGGCAGGGCACAGCCATCAAAATAATGACACAGCCATTGACAAGAACTGGATACAACAAAAACTGGTTAGATCCAATTAGGGCTAAAATGGCAGATTTGATCTCCAGCCTCATTCTGCCTTCATTGTTGTGTATTAGCATGCTAAGTGACATGCCCACAGGCACCAGGACAGTTCTAAGGCTGAGCATAAAGGGGCAAAGAATGGGCAGTGGCCTAATTCCTGGAAATCCCCACTCCCCTCCCTGAAATAGTTGGAATAACCCTCCCACTCATTAGCCTAAGAAATTACCCAGCCCATAAAAACTGACCACACCCAACACCTTGGCCCCCCCCCCCTTTTTTTAGGGCCAAACCAGCATAAGGAAATTCCCAGGCCAGGGGTCAAATCAGAGCTGGCAGCTGCCAACCCCAGCCACTACAACTCCAGATCCAAGCCACATCTGTGACCTATGCTGCATCTTGCAGCAACTCAGGATCCTTAATCCATTGAGCGAGGCCAGAGATTGAACCCTCATCCTCATAGACACTATGTCAGGTTTTTTGTGGGTTTTTTTTTTGTCCTTTTTTGTCTTTTTAGGGCCGCACACATGGCATATGGAGGTTCCCAGGCTAGGGGTCTAATCGGACCTACAGCTGCCAGCCTATGGCACAGGCATAGCAACGCCAGAACCAAGCCATGTCTGTGACCTACACCACAGTTCATGGCAACACCAGATCCTTAACTCACTGAGCGAGGCCAGGGATCGAACCTGCAACCTCATGGTTCTTAGTCGGATTCGTTTCCACTGCGCCACAACTGGAACACCCATGTCAGTTTCTTAAGTTGCTGAACCACAACTGGAACTCTGGGCCTCTTGTTTTCTTTTTTAAGGGCCACACCCTTGGCTCAGTGGGTTAAAGATCCATCATTACCCTGAGCTCTTGTGTAAATCGCAGACACGGCTTGGATCCTGTGTCGCTGTGGCTGTGGTGGAGGTCAGGAGCTGCAGCTCCAATTCAACCCCTAGCCTGGGAACTTTCATATGCCATGGATGTGGCCCTAAAAAGAAAAAAAAAAAGGAGATCCTGTCATGGCTCAGCGGTTATAAAACCTGACTAGCATTCCTGAGGAAATGGGTTCGATCCCTGGCCTCACTCAGTGGGTTAAGGATCTGGTGTTTCTGTGAGCTGTGGTGTAGGTCGAAGACACAGCTCAGATTCCAAATTGC
The DNA here is from genome assembly GCF_016906955.1 of Phacochoerus africanus. Lineage (NCBI taxonomy): Eukaryota > Metazoa > Chordata > Mammalia > Artiodactyla > Suidae > Phacochoerus > Phacochoerus africanus. The sequence continues at coordinate 62,801,037 of NC_062548.1, forward strand.
TGTGGCTCTGGTGTAGGCTGCTGGCTGCAGCTGATTACATCCCTAGCCCGGGAACCTCTGTATGCCGAGGGTGTGGCCCTAAAAGCCAAAAAAAAAAACCCCACACAACTCATTTTACCTATCACTTTGCCTCTGGCCAAATTCCTTCTGCACACAGACATAAATAATCTGAGCTTCAAAGTACTGAGATGACAGTGGGTTAAGCATCCAGCATTGCCATGAGCTGTAGAGTAGGTCGCAGACCTTGAAACTGACAGTATTGAAGGCCTGAAACACAGATTGGGACTTGAACCCACGTGCTGGGACTCGAACCCAGCGTAAACCCAGATTGGGACCTGGACCCAAGATTTTAAGTTAGAATCACTTGCCCTGTGTCTGGACTCACTGAGGTTCGGGTTCTTCATGTCTCCATGCAGAAGGAATTCAGCGAGAGACAAAATGATGGGCAAGAAACAGATTAAGATAGGACACTCGTGAGAGGTGCAAGCGGGCAGGCACGGAAGCTCTGCCCCGAGGATCTGGTGGGCTATAGTTTATCATCCAATGGGAGTGGGTGTTGGAAAGACCCGCCTCTTCCTTTCTGGGAGTAGTAGCTCCTCCTCAGTGTCTATCTGTTAAGATGTGTATTCAAATCCGCAGAAGCTTGGTCCTCAAACTCTTGCCCTTGGTCTGAATATGAATGCAGGCCTCATCATATCCTCTACCCAATGACCTGAGGCAATTCTTAAGGCTCCACTAATGAATCAAAACTGCCTTGTTCTGATAGCTTTTTTGAGCAATTTATTTCCTTAAAACAATCTCCCAATGTCCCGTAAGTTTCCCTCATCATCTGTGGTCCCGTATTGAGACTTCTAAAATACCTGTATTGGAGTTCCCGTCGTGGCGCAGTGGTTAACGAATCCGACTAGGAACCATGAGGTTGCAGGTTCCATCCCTGCCCTTGCTCAGTGGGTTAAGGATCCGGTGTTGCCGTGAGCTGTGGTGTAGGTCCCAGGTGAGGCTCGGATCCCGCGTTGCTGAGGCTCTGGCGTTGGCCAGCGGCTACAGCTCCGATTCGACCCCCAGCCTGGGAACCTCCATATGCTGTGGGAAGTGGCCCTAGAAAAGGCAAAAAGACAAAAATAAATAAAAAAAATAAAAATAAAAATACCTGCATCTACTCCATCCCTACCAACGTAGCTTGGATCCTGTGTTGTTGTGGCTGTGGAGTAAACCGGCAGCTGCTCCAATTGGACCCCTAGCCTGGGAACCTCCATATGAAAGGAAAAAAGGAAAAAAAAGTCCTGAGACAAGTTGTTCAGTTTCAATTGGAAGCTTATAGGTTCAAGTCCCATTTGAGGTGTGGTAGCCCATTTCTTCTTTCTCAATGTTCTCTCCACCTGTGCTTCTGTCATCCTCAGATTAACTCCAGGTGTAAGAAGACTCCCCAGATGAATCTTTCCCTAAAGCAGCACCTGTCATAGAGTCACAGTTTTGTTCTTTGTTTTTTGTTTTTTTAATTTTTATGGCTGCACCCATGCATGTGGAAGTTCCCAAGCCAGGGATTGAATCCAAACCATAGCTGTGGCAATGCCAGATCCTTTTAACCCACTGCTACTGGATGGGGGTCGAATTTATGCCTTTGCAGTGATCCAAGCCCCTGTAGTCAGATTCTTAACCCACTGTGCCATGGTGGGAACTCTGAATCACAGATTCTTGACACAGACTCTTCAGAGTTTTCTAGTCATTCCAATTTTGTATCCAAAGCAGGAATACTTTTGACTGTCAAGTGATCCTCCACATTTAAAATCTCCTCTGTAACAGTTGATTGTCCTATTCCCTTCAAGCTGTGACACATTTTGAGCTGTCACCTCATCTGGCTGCCTATGACCAGCCTGGGACTGAAGATGATGTCAGCTGGCCAGCACCAGGGACTGTCCTCTGTTATTCGGGCTCCTCTGGGAACCTCCCTTGTTTTTATTTTATTTTATTTTATTTTTATTTTTATTTTGTCTTTTTAGGGCCCTGCCAGAGGCATATGGAAGCTCCCAGGCTAGGGGTCGAAATCGGAGCTGTAGCTGCCAGCCTACACCACGCTATAGCAACTAGGGATCTGAGCTGAGTCTGCGACCTACACCACAGCTCACAGCAACATCGGATCCTTAACCCAGAGCGAGGTCAGGGTTTGAACCTGAGTCTTCTTGGATACTAGTTGGGTTCGTTACCGATGAGCCACAATGGGAACTCCCCTCCCTTGTTTTTAAATTCTCACCCACCCATTCCTGACTCGTCCTAGATCTTCACAGGACTTATGTTCCAACAGCCTGAGTTTGAACTTGGGTTTACCTTGGGGACTTCGCTGAATTGCCATCCCTCCTTTCAAGCTCCACCCTTCCTCCCCACCTGCCCCAGGTGGCTTTTTATAAGGCCTTCCCCATTGGCTCCCCCAGGGGGCGCCGTCACCCCAGGCCAGTCTCAGAGGTGACCCATTGTCTGGCCTGCACAACTTCAGGCCACTTGGTGAGATGATCCTCACTGGGGGAGAAATCCTGTCGCCACGGTTTGCTGCTGGGTGGGATGGGTGATGGGGCAGTAGGCACTGAGGAGGGGCCTAGGCTTGGGTTTGGGAGTCAGATTGCTAGGTTCTGCTTGGACACTGTATTCCTTGGTGAACAAGGGCAAGTTACTGTCGCTGAAACCTCAGGAAATTGCAGGATTAGTGTGAGGAAAATGCATTTAAAGCACTTTCCATCAGCCTAGTAGAGCAGTGTTCTAAATGTTAGTTGCTAATAAGTTTGGATCCATTGACTTCCATTTGAGTCATATTTTCCCATCCGAGGGAGGGATGTTTGCAGGAAAGAGGCAGGGGCACGGGATTCTGTAACTAGAGGGAAGGTGGGGGTAGATGAGAAAGGGGGCTGAGCAGGCTATGGTGGAGAGGAAGCCATAAAAATTGGGGGAAGGCTTTGTGCTACTTGCCTTATAGACACTATTTGATGTAACCCTTAGAGTTATAGAAGCAAAAGAAATATAAGAACACCATCCTTCTTCACAGCTGAGGGGGTAGAAAGGTGACCTAACCTGCCCATTGTCAGCACGTTTGAACCTAGGAATTGAATAGCTGTGCTGCTCTTCCTATCTGAATCCAGTGGAAGCAGGGCAGGGAAGAAGCTTGGCATAGGGGGCACCTGGGTAAGGGCAAAGGGTACTCAGCAAGGGGGCTCTGGTCCTGAAAGACACTGTTCCTGGAGTTCCCACTGTGGCTCAGCGGGTTAAGAACCTGACTAGTATGCATGAGGATGCAGGTTCGATCCCTGGCCTTGCTCAGTGGGTTAGAGTTTGGTGTTGCTGCAGGCTGTCGTGTAAGTCAGAGGTGTGGCATGGATCTGGTGTTGCTGTGGCTGTGGCTGTGGCATAGGCCAGCAACTGCAGCTCTGATTTGACCCCTATCCTGGGAGCTTCCATATGCTGAAGGTGCAGCCCTAAAAAGACCAAAAAAAAAAAAAAACTCTTCCCAGTAGGCTGCTTCACAACTCAACCCCAAATCTGTCTGTCCCCCTCACAGCCCAGCAAGCTACCACCCTCTGCCCCTGAAACTACATCCCAGCCCTCCTGATTATAAATGGATATGTCACTTGTTTGAGGCAAGGTTAATGGCTTGCTGCCATGTAACTTGGCTTTGCATCCTCACTCTGCCACTAACTGGCTCTGAGCCCTTGGGCAAGAGTTCTGGGCCTCAATTTCTTTATCTGTAAAATGGGAGAATTTTACATTTCCCCTCTCCGGATCTTAATGAACTAAAGTGAGTTGTGGAGTTCCCATTGTGGCTCATCCAGGTTAAGAACCCAGCATAATGTCCATGAGGACTTGGGTTTGATCCCTGGCCTTGCTCAGTGGGTTAAGGATCTGGCCTTGCTGCCAGCTGCAGCATAGGTCTCAGTCGTGGCTCGGATCCTGTGTTGCTGTGGCTGTGGCTGTGGCGTAGGCCGGCAACTGCAGCTCCGATTTGTCCCCCAGCCTGGGAACTTCCATGTGCTGTAGGTGTGGCTGTAAAAAGAAAAAAGAAAAGTGAGTTGTATCCGTGAGGCCCTCAGCCCAGAGTCCAGCATAGAGGAAGCGTAAGTCTGGGTTACCAGAGTGGATCCCATGTGTCAAAAGTCGGTTTGGCTTGGCTTGGCTATCAGCCGCCCTGGCAACCCTGAGGAGTCATTTTCTGTCTTTGGTCAGCCATTTCCTCCCCTAGAAGGTGGCAGCAGAGTCCTTTTGCTTTTGCTCATACTAGGTATCAGCTTGTCCTCTGCACTTGCCATGCAGTGAGTGACCTCCCCAGAAGACGGGTCCTAGGATTCTCCCCATTTCATAACCAGAGCACTGAGGCTCAGAGATGTGAAGTGAGGAACTCAACATCACAGGGCTCGGAGGGGCAAAGCCTGGAATCAGAGTCCCTTTTTCAGATATAAACCTAGGATGAAGTCCTGTGGACAAAACAGCTCAACAGTTTGGCTTGGAGTGGCGGGGGGGAGGTGGGGTGTTAGGGAACCTGGGACGTCAGACTTCTACCTACCTGTCCCCCAGGAACTACAAAGACGCTCTTGCTTGGGAGACCACAGGACACTTTCCCAAGGCTTTTGTTTTATTTAGCCGTGCTTATGTCTGCTTTCTTCATCTCCATATTCAGTGCAGACAACTGGCTCTAGAGTAAAATATACCCACTTCTTGTGGAGAAAACGAAAACCTACACTGTTGGTGGGAATGCATATTGGTGCAGCTGCTATGGAAAACAGTATGGAGTTTCCTTTAAAAATTAAAAATGAGGAGTTCCCGGTGTGGCACAGTGGGTTAAGAGTCTGACTGCAGTGGCTTGGGTCCCTGAGGCGGTTCGTGTGCAATCCTTCACCTGGTGCAGTGGGTTAACTGATCCAGCATTGTCCCCACTGGGGCATGGATCGCAGCTGTAGATCAGATTCAGTCCCTAGCCTGGGAACTTCTATATGTTGTGGGTGCAGTCATAAAAAGAAAAGTAAAGAAAAGAAAAGCAAAAAAAAAAAAAAACCTAAAAATAGAACTATCATATGATCCAGCAATTCCACTCCTGGGCATATATCCAGAAAAGACAAAGACTCTAAATATACATCCACCCCAAAGTTCACTGCAGTACTATTCACAATAGCTAAGATGTGGATGCTACCTAAGGGTCCATCAACAGATGAATGGATAAAGTTGTGGTATATATGGACAATGAAATATATTAGTCAACTATTAAAAAGGAATGAAATAATGCCATTTGCAGTAACTTGGATGGACCTAGAGATTATTATACTAAGTGAAGGAAGTCAGACAGAGAGACAAATATTATATCACTTACATGCGGAATCTAAAAAAAAATGATGATACAAATGAACTTATTTACAAAACAGAAACAAACTCACAGACATAGAAAACAAATTTATGGTTACCAAAGTGGAAAGGGGGCAGGAGGGATAAATTAGGAGGTTGGGATTAGCAGATGCACACTGCTGTATATGAAATAGATAATCAGTAAGGACCTACTGTGTAGCACAGGGAAATCTATTCAACATCTTGTAATAACCTACAATGCAAAAGGATCTGAAAAAAGAAAAAAGTATAACTGAATCACTTTGCTGTAACCTGAAACTAACACAATATTGTAAATCAACTATACTTCAATAAAGAATATTTATATATACCCACTCCTGAATTTCTACTTTTCTTTAGATAGCTTTGCATCTGTAAGGTTCTGACTCCCTGCCCTACTCTTTTTAATAATAAAGAGTGGCACAATGTGGCACAATGATTGGGGTAGAATCAGAACTATAGCCACTGGCCTATGCCACCAGCCACAGCAACACCAGATCCGAGACGTGTCTGTGACCTACACCACAGCTCATGGCAACGCCAGATCCTTAACCCACTGAGAGAAGCCAGGGATGGAGTCTGCATCCTCATGGATACAAGTCAGATTCGCTTCTGCTGAGTCACAACGGGAATTCCATCTTCCTTTCTTTCTTTTACATGCCCATGTCTTATCTGCCTTTCTCTGTCACTTACTAGTGTTTTGACCTTGGGCACAATATCTATGTCCAAAGGCCTGATGTGAAGCTAAAATGAGACAATGCTTGTAAAGTGCATAGCACCCTGCCTGGCCTGCTAAGTACTCAATAAATGGTAGTTTTTATCATTACATTATTAATAAGAACTGGATTATGACTTCTAAGTGCTTTTGCCTCCTTGTTGTCTCCCCAGCACCCAGCCTTATGTTTATAAAATTCTGCTTATTCATTTGTATAACGTGCACACTGGGCCACTTCATCATTGCTGCTGTAAAGAGGTGGCAGCTGAGCTCTGGCCTGCCTCCTGGTCCTGGGCCCAAGCCTAGACATTGCACAAGGCTATTGTCAGAGGGAGGCCCTGTGGCTGGTGGGTCACAAACCCATGGCCCATGTATGCTTTGCTCACAGGACTGTGTGTGATACCCACTTTGGGCCTTGCAGGGATGCAGGAAGAGACCAGCCTCCAGAGGATGTGAAAGAAGCAAAGGCAGGTCCCCAGGGATTCTGAAGGCTGCTGCCTGTATTAGTGTCATAGAACAGACATAACAAACTACCAAAAACTGGATGGCTTAAGACCAGGGAAATTTATTCTATCATGGTTCTAGAGACTAGAAGTCTGTAACCAGGAGTTCCCGTTGTGGCTCCATGGGTTAAGGACCTGACAGTTTTCTCTGTGAAGATGCAGGCTTGATCCCTGGCCTTGCTCAGTGGGTTAGGGATCCAGCGTTGCAGCAAGCTGCAGCATAAGTTGCAGACTGACATGGATCCTACATTGCTGTAGCTGTGGTGTAGGCCAGCAGCTGCAGCTCTGATTCGACCTCTGGCCTGAGAATTTCCATATGCTGCAGGTGTGGCCATTAAAAAAAATATATATATATATATGGGTTCTGAAATCAAGGTGCATGCAGGGTTGTTTCCTTCTGGAGACAGACAGTGAGGGAGAATCTGACCCACACCTCTGTCAGAGCTTCCTATAGCGGCCGGCCCTCCTTGGTGGTCCAGCCCCGATCCCATCACTACATGACCTTCCCCCTGTGTGTCTATGCATCCTCTCCTCTTCACCTAAGGACAGCAGTTATTTCATTTGGGGTCCAGCCTAATCCGCTATAACCTCATCTTGACTGCTTACATTTAAAGACCCTATTTCCACATTCTGAGGTCCTGAGTAGGGTAGTAGATATAAATTCTGGGGGACATTACTCATCCTACTCTATACCCCCTCCTCATCCCCAACCCATCAGTGGGGTTGCTGGTGTTTCTCAGGTGTGGTCCTGGTCCCTCATAGAGAGAGGGTTGCATGGTCTGCAAAGCTGAAACTGTGCTTAGATTCAAAGAAACACAGACTTGGAGTTCCCATCATGGCTCAGTGGAAAAAAATCTGACTAGTATCCATGAGGACATAGGTTCGATCCCTGGCCTTGCTCAGTGGCTTAAGGATCTGGGGTTTTCATGAACTGTGGTGTATTTCAAAGACATGACTCGGATCTGGTGGTGTTGTTGCTGTGGTGTAGGCAGGCAGCTACAGCTCTGATTTGATCCCTAGCCTGGAAAACTCCATGTGCCAAAGGTGTGGCCCTTAAAAAAAAGACAAACACATACTCTTTTTTTTTTTTTTTTTTGGCGGTGACCTTGGCAAATGGGAGTTCCCAGGCCGGGGATTGAACCTGCACCACAGCTAGAGACCAGAGCTACAGACATGACAATGCTGGATCCTTAACCACTAGGCTGCCAGAGAATTCCATTTTTTTTTTACAGACTTTTTTTTTTTTTTTTGCTTTTTATGGCTTGTACCCACAGCATATGGAAATTTCCAGGCTAGGAGTACAACGGGAGCTGTAGCTGCCAGCTTACACCACAGCTACAGCAACATGAGGTACGAGCCTCATCTGTGACCTATACCACAGCTCACCGCAACGCCGGATCTTTAACCCACTGAGAGAAGCCAGGGATCAAAACCATGTCTTCATGGATGCTGATCAGGTTTGTTAACCACTGAGTCACAAGAGGAACTCCCTGCCCGAGTTTCCTGAGACAATCCCCATTTCGAATATTCCAGCCATTACCCAAAGCAGTATATTTATATTTGTCAGACTGCAGCCCTAGTTTGAGGGCCTGAAAGAAAAAGTTACCCTGCCCTTAGCACACAATTAGTCCTTCACTGAACAAATTGGGCACCTACTATGAGCAGGCACCGGAAAGCCAATGAGGAATACAGATTTGGAATACAAATTGTCCCTACCCCAGGGAGCTCACCAATATCACAAATGCATAATCATCAGTGCAGACTAGCAATGGAGGAGCCCATCCAGGAGCTCTGAGGGCCGTGTTAGGGACCAAGCATAGCTCCAAACAGGAGGTCAGAAGAGGCTTTCCTGTCTCTTTCCTGCAGAGAAGGGAACGTCCAAGAAGACGTGGTCGTGGTTTGTGGACGTTTAACAGGCAGATTCTTGACTCGCTAGGAGGAAGATTAACCACAGTCAAGTTGCATCAGAGGCTGAGGCTGAGGTTCCTCCCCCACTCCACCTCCCCCCTACACCCCAGCCACACTCCCTTTCAGGGAGAACTCAGCTAAGGGGCTGGGTCAAGGAGGAGGGCTTTGAACCGAGAGGAGGGAGTGGCTGGGGTTCGGGCTCTGCAGAGGGAGGGGCTCTATGTGCCCTCTGCCCCACTTACCCCCATCCCCCTTCCTCCTCCACCAACACTCCTGCTGCTGCTCCCCAAAGGTCAGGCTTCTCTCCTCGCTCTTGGGGGTGCCCCTTACCCGTGTCCTGGAATGTGATAGCGTTAACTGTGCCACAGTCTAAAGCAATCCACAGTCTGGTAGTTATCTGTCTGCTGAGAAGCCCCTCTAAATCCTTGCTCCCCTCAGTTCCCCATTCTGCTCCCCACCCCCAGCCACTGCCACGTGAACTCAGGGGTGGCAAAACCGGGTTCGTGAACAGTGCAGCAGAATCACTGGGACTGGTGGGTTAGAGTATGTGTTCCAGGCCCTTCCCCTCAGAGCTATCATTTAATTTTCATGGGCCCAGGGCAGGTCTTCCTTCTTCCATATAAAAATACTAAAACTTGGACTTCCTGTCATGGCTCAGTGGAAATGAATCTGACTAGCATCCATGAGGATGAGGGTTGGATCCCTGGTCTCAGTCAGTGGGTTAAGGATCTGGCCTTGCCTCGAGCTATGGTGTGGGTTGCAGACACTGCTTGGATGTATTGCTATGGCTGTGGTATAGACCAACAGCAGCAGCTCGGATTAGACCCCTAGCCTGGGAACCTCCATATGCCTCAGGTGCAGCCCTAAAAAGAAAAAAATAGGAAAAATTATTTTTTACTGCCATGTTGGCACAGAGAATATAATCCAGGCTAGACTAAACTATCTTTTTTTCTTTCTTTCTTTTCTTCCTTCCTTTCTTTTTTCTTTTTTTCTTTTTTTTGGTCTTTTTAGGGCTGCACCTGCGGCATATGGAGGTTCCCAGGCCAGGGGTTTAATTGGAGCTACAGCTGCCGGCCTATGCCAGAGCCACAGCAATTCGAGATCCGAGCCGCACCTGCGACCTACACCACAGCTCATGGCAATGCCGGGTCCTTAACCCACTAAGCAAGGGCAGGGATCGAACCTGCAACCTCATGGTTCCTAGTCAGATTCGTTAACCACTGAGCCACGACGGGAACTCCTCATCTCATTTTAAAAGAAGTGAAAACATGTTCGTGGGCCCCAGGCACTGTGCCTACTATACTAGGGGGATGTGGCAGCCCTGGCCACCCTGGATATTTTGACTAAGAGGGGCTGGTGATTTACACTTGAACTTGATGCTGCTGACCGCATTTAGAGGAGGAAAGTGGTCTGTGTTTTTCATTATGACCCTAAATGCAAAGAGGCAGAAACAGGTCCTGAAGCAGCTCTAGGGCAGACTCCTAGGTGGCTGAGGGAGTCTGTGACCTGCGGACCCCCACCGCAGATGGGGGGTTTGGGGGGGTAGTCTGTGTGTTATGGATTGTGATGGCGGAGGGAGAGTCATCAGGAGAAGCAGAACGGAAAGTGAGATGGAGCCAGATTTTGGACTACGATAAGGCTTTCTAACCTGGGGGGGTGGGGGTGGGCAGGTAGAGGTGTCAGTGACATCTCTGAGAGTCATGTGAAAGCTTTGGATCCACTCCCCAGGACGATGCTGGTATGCACACATAAAACAATGTTTACACAGGCTCTCTGGGGTCAACAGCAGTAACCTGTACCCTGGAAAAGAGAAGCATTGTGCCAGCACCGTCTCCCTCCCCGCGACCCATCCGGCTCCCTGCTCCTGGGTTCCAAATTTCAGGCTTGAAGACTCTTTGTGGGCTAATCAGAGAAGGCAGTGCTGTTCTTGACTGAGCATCAGTTTCCATGGGGAAATGCAGGCCTTGCTTCTATAGCAGATTTCTGAAGGGCTTTTGCAGCAAAACTGTGTGTCCTTTGGGGGTTGGTTGTTCTGATGGTAATCCACTTTAATGAGCTCAATGGTTAGAACAAACAAACTGGCCTTTTCTGGGCCTTTTGGGGGGGGTCCTGGCCCTGAGTTGAAGTGCTTCCCACCTCCAAATCCAAGCGTCCTGCACGCTCCCCTGTGCCGTGGCTAGCCAGCGCTCAGCACAATAGCAGCGCCAGGGTGAATTAGAGTTTTATGCCAGCAATTCACCCAGCTGCTGCAGAACTTGCTTCTGCCTGGAGAGAGGAAAAAAAAAAAAAGCTTTGATTAATTCTGAATTAAAATAACTGGAAAGAAATCTCTGCAGTTCACCAATCAGAGAGAACAAAAGTAAAATTCAGCTAACCCCAGAAGCCAGGATTTCAAGTTTCACATAATCAGCTAGTTCAAATTATTCATGTTGATTTTGTATTTGAGGTAACTGTTTTCCACTAAATCAATTAAAATATAAATGCAAGAGATTGTTTTGTTAAAATAATAGTACGTCATTGAATGTAAAGAATGTAAATATCCAGAATAAATGTGTGTATGTGTATTCATTTAAGTTCTCTTTTATAGCTTTTTTTTTTTTTTTTGCTTTTTAGGACCTCTTCTGTAACATATGGAGGTTCCCAGGCTAGGGGTCTAATCTGAGCTACAGCTGCCAGCCTACACCAGAGCCACAGCAATGCCAGATCCGAGCCTCGTCTGCGACATATACCACAGTTCACGGCAACACCGGATCCTTAACCCACTGAGGCCAGGGATCAAACCCACAACCTCATGGTTCCTAGTCGAATACGTTTCCGCTGCACCAAGACAGGAACTCCTCTTTTATGGATTTTTCACTCTCTTAATTCGACAGCATAGGGGCTGGTTGTGGCAGCAGAAATTGAGTCTACCCTGGTACTTGCTTTACATGTGACTTCATTTAATTTAATTGTCTTGTAAGCAACCCCGTGGGAGACCACCATTTTGTGGGTAAGACACTGAGGTTCTAAAAGCAACCATTTGTCATCCTCATTATTGTTGTTGCTGTTGTTATTTCTACTGAGATAGACTCTTCTTTCCTGGATAGCCTAAATTTTATGTTTCCTGAAGTCAGGTGGATGAACCAGGCTTCTTCTGATATGGAAATTCTCTGCTCATGTAATCAACACAATTCTCACGCATGGAGCAAGAGCTACTTGTTTTTCCGGACTTGTCAGCCAGGTCTTCTGGAACAATGGTGTTGCAGGGAAGTGTGAACTTCCGTCACTTTTCTCAGTGGGACATTACTCTGAAGCCTAATCAACTCTTTCTAGGCCCTTGTCCAGAGGATCTTGAACCCTTGGGAAAAGAGGGGAATGCAGTGAGCTCTGCTCAGCACTTGTCCAGCCCAGCTGTCTCAGTCCATTCTAGTTACTACAACAAAATACCCTGGACTGGGTGATTTAATCGACAAACATTTATTCCTTGGAGTTCTGGAGGCTGGGAAGTCCAAGAGATGCATCCCAATGTTCACCGCAGGACTATTTACAGTAGCCAAGACATGGAAGCAACATAAATGTCCATCTACGGGAATGGATAAAGAAGATGTGGTTCATATATACAATGGAATATCACTCACCCATAAGGAAGAATGAAATAATGCCATTTGCAGCAACATGGATAGACCCAGAGATTATCATACTAAGTGAAGTAAGCCAGACAGAGAAAGACAAATATCATATGAGATCAATAATACGTGGACTCTAATAAGGAATGATACAGGGGAGCTTGTTCACAACACAGAAAAACACTGGAAGATTTCCAAAACAAACCTATGGTTACCAAACGGGAAACGTTGGGAGGATGGATATATAAGAAGGTTGGGATTAACATGTACACACACAAGGGAATCCCTGTCCTGGCTCAGAGGTAATGAACCTGACTAGGATCCATGAGGACGTGGGTTGGATCCCTGGCCTCACTCAGTGGGTTAAGGATCTGGCATTGCTGTGAGCTGAGGTGTAGGTCACAGACTCGGCTCGGATCCCCCTTTGCTGTGGCTGTGGTATAGGCCGGCAGCTGTAGCTCTGATTGGACCCCTAGCCTGGGAACTTCCATATGCCATGGGTGTGGCCCTAAAAAGACAAAACAAACAAACAAACAAACAAAATATACACACACTACTACACACAAAATAGATAAGTAACAAGGACCTACTGTATAACACAGGGAACTCTACTCCACACTGTGTGGTAACCTATATGGGAAAAGAATCTGAAAAGAAACAGATATATGTATGTGTATAACTGACTCACTTTGCTGTACATCTGAAACTAACACAACACCGTTAAGTCAACTATATTCCAATAAAATTTAACAACAAAAATAAGACAAAGGGAACAAAAAAAAAAGATGTGGTAGATTTCACGTGTAGTGAGAACTCTCTCCCTCGTTCACGGTGGACAGTCATTTTGCTGAGTCCTCACGTGGCAGAAGGGATGAGGTGAGGGCACTCCTCCCTCCCCTAGTCCTCATGACCTAATCACCCCAAATACCAGCACACTGGGGGTTAGGTTCCAACATATGAGTGGGCGAGGGGCACAAACATTCCGTCTACAGCAACAGTCCCAATGGCGACCATCGCCAGTGGGACTGTTGACACTCTTGGAAGATGTCAGGAAGCTAAAGAGGTTGAGTAGAAGCTGGGGATGGGGTGAGAATAGCAATCAGCCTCTTCCCTGGGTTTGATATGAGGGATTAGAGATTCTCTGTCTTCAGGGGCTGCTAGCTTTGGAAGATATAAGTCTGTGGCTGCTGAGTTATCCATCTGTCTTCAGGTTTCTGCTCAGCTATCACCTCTGTGCAGACACAAATATCAGAGCGGGGGCGGGGGGCGGTGGTGTCAAATCAGAGCTATAGCTGCTGGCCTACACCACAGCCACAGAGAAGTAGAGGGAGACAGAGCTAAATGGGGTTGATTTGGGTGGAGAAATACAGCTCTGGTAAAGTAGGCACAGCCTGGGAGTTGGTCTAGTGTTTTTCATCCCTCCATCCGTCCATTCATTCATTCGTGCAACAAGCTTTTATGCAATGCTTGACACATGCCTTCCATAGGCCCATGAACATGGAGCCAAAAACCATGGATGGATAAGCCAGGCTGGTATTCTCTTGTACCTCCCAGCCTTCTGGAATCGAAAGATGTGGAGTGGTTTGGGAATTTAGGCTGTGGGTGCAGGGATCAGGGCTCCCACCTCAGAGAGGTGCTTGACATGCCTGTGGTTGGCTGTTGGTGAATATTCCTCAGCATCTGGCAGTCCCCAACAGTCAGAAAGCTTTTGATGGGAACTGTTGGGCCTTTGCACATCTTTATGTCCATCTGTGACCTGGTTTCCGTTTCCACTCTAGGAATGAGTACACATCTCATGGGAATGATGGGGATCATACAAAGGATTTTCCAGGGCAGTTTCATTTGAGCCTCACAACAACCTCATATAGTCAGCAGGGCAAAGATAATTTCCCCTACGTTCCAGGTAGAAAACAAAATCCTGAAGCATTGATAGGCTGTAATTTTTTCCAAGGTCAAGGGCTTATTTATTATGCAGGCAGAACTCTGAAAATTCTGATTCACAGTACGGTCCACATTGCTTGATCCATGTTGCTTCTCTAGCACATATCTTGCTAGGCATGTGTTAGAAGACAAACTTGTGTGGGTTGAGTTTAGGGGCCTCAGAGGTCCCACAGACCCTGAACTGTTACCCCCAAAGAGCTTCCTTCCATGTTTGAATGGAAGTTTTCATCTCTAGAGAGCCCTTTAAAAAATACTGGGCTCTTACTTTGAAGACCTTGAAGCTTCATCTATAAATGCCATAGACAAAGTGGCTTACAGTCACAGGAATTTATTTCTCATCTTTCCAGATGTTGGGAAGTCCAAGATGAATGTGCCAGCCGATTCAGCTCCTGGTGAGCACTCTTCTCCCTGGCTGGCAGTTGGCCACCCTCTTGCTATGTCCTCACACAGTGGAGAGAGAAAGAGAGCGAGCAAACTCTCTGGTACCTCTTTTTATAAGAGTACTAATCCCATATGAATATCCACCCTCATGACCTCATCTAAATCTAATCACTCCTAAAGACCCCGAATCCAAATATAATCACATTGGGGGTGAGAGGGAAGGACTTGACATATTATTTTGGGGGAAACATAATTCCATCTGTGGAAACCTAATCTGTAAGAGTTCCCACTGTGGCACAAAGGGATCAGCAGCATCTTGGGAGCCTTTGGACGCAGGCTCGATCCCTGGCCTGGTGCAGTGGATTAAGGATCTGGCATTGCTGCAGCCGTGACTTAGGTCATGACTGTGGCTCAGATCTGATCCCTGGCCTAGAAACTCCATATGTCTTGGGGCAGCTCAAAAAGAAAAAAATTAAAGAAACCCAATAAGTGAAACATTAGCACTCATTAGCACAATCCAAATTAACTGATCAATTTCACCAGACATCACCATGGAGCACAGACGGCAGGATCCAGAGGGAATGGTCCCCAAGGTCAGCTCTGCCTCCTAAAAGACAAGAGGAGACTAGTAGAGGTTTGGGCATTACCAGGTGAGTTATGGCAAGTTGGGGCGGGGGACCTCGATGTGGTAGGGATGCTTATCTCCAGCTTATTGCTTTGGGCCCTCTGAGAGTATTGTACTTCGTAGCTCTTCAGTGGTAAGGTGGGACCATGAGAAAAGGTCTGGTCAATGAGATATGAGATCAGGAGGCATGTGTCACTGGAACACTTATTTATTTATTTATTTTGCTTTTTAGGGTTGCACCTGCAACATATGGAAGTTCCCAGGCTGGGGGTTAAATTGGAGCTGAAGCTGCCGGCCTACACCAAAGCTTGAGGCAATGCTGGATCCTTAACCCACTAAGAGAGGCCATGCATTGAACCTGCATCCTCATGGATACTAGTCGGGTTCATTACCACTGAGCCATGACGGGAACTCCTAGGCTGGAGGATTTAATCACCAGTGTGAGACTCTCCAGAGGGCCCCTCCCCAGCAATATCCCAGTGGTGGTTGTTCTGTCAGCCTCCATGGAGGGAAGAGACTTGAAGTAGAGACCCAGCCAACCTGTGGTAATCACTTTGCATATTAGACATGATGAGTTTGGGGCTGTTTGTTACTGTGGCACAACCTAGCCTCTCTTGGTTGATGCATCTGGGTTCATAAAACTGTAAGAGGATACTCAAGGCATCCTGGTGGGAGGTTGTAGGGGCTATGACTACAGACTCGATGGTCAAGCTCCAGTGGAATCACATGATTCAGGCACACAACTCATCCTGCTGACTTGGTCTTCAGAATGTTATTGGGCCCTTCTCAATGAGGCCAGAGAATTCCTTAGAATTTGTCCTTCTTTTATGAAGATGGGCTGTTAAGTCAATGCTATATGATGACCATGATGGTTCTGAAACATTGGCTTCTATTTTATTTCATTTTTTAATTTTTA
Organism: Phacochoerus africanus; assembly: GCF_016906955.1. Taxonomy (NCBI): domain Eukaryota; kingdom Metazoa; phylum Chordata; class Mammalia; order Artiodactyla; family Suidae; genus Phacochoerus; species Phacochoerus africanus. The sequence goes on from NC_062548.1 coordinate 62,816,986, forward strand.
TTTTTGTCTTTTTAGGGCCAACTTGTGCCATATTGAGGTTTCCAGGCTAGGGGTTGAATCGGAGTTGCAGCTGCCAGCCATAGCCACAGCAACACAGGATCTGAGTAGGGTCTGCAAACTACACCACAGCTCATGGCAATGCCAGGTCCTTAACCCACTGAGTGAGGCCAGGGATCAAACCTGTGTCCTCATGGATGCTAGTCAAATTCATTTCTGCTGAGCCACGATGGGAACTCCATGGCTAGAACTATTTTAGAAGCTTTGGGCTAGAGGGGATAAGTGGAGGACCTCTTGTTGGGTTAAACAAGAGTGTATCCAGGAGTTTTCTTGTAGGGCAGTAAGTTAAGGATCTGGCATTGTCACTGCCAGAGCTTGGGTTGCTGCTGTAGTGCGGGTTCAATCCCTGACCTGGGAACTTTCACATGCCACAGGCACAGCAAAAAATAAATAAATAAATAAATAAAAAATAATAATAATAAAAATAACAATGTGAGAAACATAATTCTAATTCTCTTAGTTTTTTGTTTTTGTTCTTTTGGTCTTTTGGGGGCCACACCTGTGACATATGGAGGTTCCCAGGCTAGGGGTTAAATCAGAGCTGTAGCTGCCTGCCTATGTCATAGCCACAGCAATGTCTCAGCCATAGCAACACCAGATCCAAGCTGCATCTGTGGCCTACACCATACGGCAACACCGGGTCCTTAACCCACTGAGCGAGGCCAGGGATTGAACCTGCATCCTCATGGATGTTAGTCGGGTTTGTTACTGTTGAGCCACAACAGGAACACCAGAATATTTTTTCATTCATTCATTCAACGCGTATTGAGCCCCTGCTGTGTGCCAGTCACTCTCCAGCAGTATACAAAAGAACAAGTGCCCTTATTTTCACCGGGCTTATATTTTAGCAAGAAACATATGTCGAACAAGAAAATTAAGTGAAAAAGACGGTGCACTGTACCAGCTACTTCTTTAGGTCACCTATAACTCATGCTTGCTGAAAGCAGCCTGGTCTGGAAGAAAGAGCATGAACGTCTGTCCTGGTTCTCAGTGCCGCCTCTTGTTTGCTGGGTGACCTGGAGTCCGAGTGGCCACATTTATTTTATTTTTGTCTTTTTGCTATTTCTGGAGTCGCTCCTGTGGCATATGGAGGTTCCCAGGCTAGGGGTCCAATTGGAGCTGTAGCCGCCGGCCTACACCACAGCCACGGCAACACCAGATCCTTAACCTTCTGAGCAAGATCGAGGATCGAACCAGCAACCTCATGGTTCCTAGTCGGATTCGCTAACCACTGAGCCATGACGGGAACTCCCTGAGTGGCCACATTTATGATTCTAAATGTGTATAGGCTGTAGGGGTCAGGAGCAGGTGTAACCAATGTGATTACAATTCCTCAGCTGTAACATTTTAAACTGTCATCAAACATTTCGGTGAAATAGAGAATAATGTAATGAACATTTAATATACACACCTACCAGCTTAACGACATGAAACTGGGAGTTCCCATCGTGGTGCAGCAGAAATGAATCTGACTAGGAACCATGAGGTTGCAGGTTCAATTCCTGGCCCCGCTCAGTGAGTTAAGGATCCGGCCATGGTGTAGGTCACAGATGAGGCTTGGATCCTGTGTGGCTGTGATGTAGGCTGGCAGCTATAGCTCTGATTAGATCCCTAGCCTGGGAACTTCCATATGCCGTGGGTGTGACCCTAAAAAGACAAAAAAGTAAAAATTAAAAAATTTTAAAAATAAGACATGAAACTGCAAATTCAAGAATTCAAGGTGGCTCTTTCCCCCTTCTATTTTCTTTTTTCTTTCTTTTTTTATTCTTTTCTTTTTTCCCCCCTTCTTTTTGTGGCTATTCCTGTGATGTCATTGGAAGTTCCTGGGCTAGGCGTCAAATCAGAGCTGCAGCTAAGGCCTATGCCACAACCACAGGAACGCTGGATCAGAGCTGCATCTGCGACCTATACTGCAGCTTATAGCAACACCAGTTCCTTAGCTCACTGCATCCTCACAGAGACAACAGCAAGTCCTTAACCTGCTGAACCACAATGGGAACTCTTCAAGGTGGCTTTGTCATGTGTCAGCTTGGCTGGCTTGAACTGCGTTTCCCAGAATTCCCTTCCCTGTGTGTTTCTGCCGAATTAGCCACAGGAGACTTTTCCTGGGATTTGAAGGGCAGTGGCGAAGCCATATTATTTCTTACACGTGGAAGGTCAAGGCACTGGCTTTTTTTGGGCACTGCTGTTTCTCCGCTCACCTTGTTGGCCGGGGAAGCAGACAGGCCTGCAGGGCTCCACCTGGTCCTGCTTTTTTCTGCAGTATCTCTGATTGCCGAAACAGGTTTGTGCTAAGCTCTGTGACAAAGGATATCAGCTTCTCCTTCAGGATACCCTTCATTGAGGCTGCAGGTGGTGAGCAACTGACATAGCTTCCTGTCCATCCTTGTGGTTTTCAGCTCATGTTCATGGGTTCTGCCTTGTTCTCATGCTCCTCTATTTTGCATCTGTCTTCTCTTCCTGACTGCCCGCCCTGGGGACTGCCAACTCCAGCATCAGAGAAGAAATATTCTTCCAGAGAATTATTTAAACAGCCCCCACAATTGCATATGGTTAAGTCCTGTAACAAAGAACATATAGAGGTTGATAGGTATGCTGGTAGGTAGGTAGGTAGGTAGGTAGGTAGGTAGGTAGACAGACTGCCAGATAGAGATGGGGAGATATCTTGTAGAGGTTTTGCTTTTCTGGTTGACACACACTGTATTTCCACTTGATTACACCCTCCTCCATCCTCCACCTAGAAGTAATCAGGATCTCATATTTAGCATTTCTTATTCCTATTTTTACTCTATATGTGTTTGCCCATAAATGATATATAGTATTCATTATTGGATTCTCATTTAATATTTAATAAACAATAGCTCAAGCCTCTCCCAATCACTGCTTGATTATTGATTCTCAGATCTTCCTATCCCCAAAAGGTGTCTCCCTGCTTAGCTCTGGGGTCCCCAAAAGAGTGCCTCACATGAGACCACAAACCCCTCTGACCGCTGTTTCCCATAAAGCATGTGCCATGTCCTTCCTTTCCTGTTCCAAAGACCTAAGGGAATGTCACCATGGTCACTGCCATTGTGCACCCGCAGATCAAGAGTTGGCTCCCTGGCTCCCAGCTCACTGGTTCATGTGCCAAAGCAGATCTTGGTTCTGTCTGAAGAGGTCAAGGATGCCCTTTCCTCTGTCCCCAACACCACACATCTTCACTTCTGTCCCAAAGCAGCCCAGCTTGTGTCTAGGGTCTCAGATATTCTCTCATTAAATTAGGCTCTTCCTCTTGTCACCTCCATCCCTCAGATCCTGAAAAAAACACTCCTTCAACCAAACCAAACTCACCTGCCACCCCATCACTACAGCAAGAGGCAACCTCTCATAGAGTATCTTGGAAATTCATCCACAGTCAGATAACACTTACTCACCCACAGCTTAAAAGAAAAGATATAAAGAGATACAGAGAGGAAGCTAGGCATTTCCCACAGTTACAGGGTGCAAGAGCACACAGTGATTTCACATTCGCCATCAAGGTCTCAATGTGACAGCAATGCAGGCATCTTCCCCAAGAACAGTGCATGAACAGTTGCTGTACCTTTAAGAAATGTAAGAAGATGCCATTGTGGCTCAGTAGTAAAGAACCTGGCTAGTATTCTTGAGGATGAAATTTCGATCCCTGGACCTGCTCAGAGGGTTAAGGATACGGTGTTATCCTGAGCTGTGGTGTAGGTCTCAGAAGCAGCGCAGATCTGGCATTGCTATGGCTATGGTGTAGGCTGGCAGCTGCAGCTCCAATTCGACCCCTAGCCTGGGAACTTCTGTGTGCTGCAGGTGTGGCCCTAAAAAGAAAAAAAAAAAAAAAAGTGCCGTAGTTGCCATCTCTGCAGCAGCACCGGGATGCAGGTTTTTCTTTTTTTTTTTTTTCCCGCTGTACAGCAAGGGGGTCAGGTTATCCTTACATGTATACATTACAATTACATTTTTCCCCCACCCTTTCTTCTGTTGCAACATGAGTATCTAGACAAAGTTCTCAATGCTACTCAGCAGGATCTCCTTGTAAATCTATTCTAAGTTGTGTCTGATAAGCCCAAGCTCCCGATCCCTCCCACTCCCTCCCCCTCCCATCAGGCAGCCACAAGTCTCTTCTCCAAGTCCATGATTTTCTTTTCTGAGGAGATGTTCATTTGTGCTGGATATTAGATTCCAGTTATAAGTGATATCATATGGTGTTTGTCTTTGTCTTTCTGGCTCACTTCACTCAGTATGAGATTCTCTAGCTCCATCCATGTTGCTGCAAATGGCATGATGTCATTCTTTTTTATGGCTGAGTAGTATTCCATTGTGTATATATACCACCTCTTCCGAATCCAATCCTCTGTCGATGGACATTTGGGTTGTGTCCATGTCTTGGCTATTGTGAATAGTGCTGCAATGAACATGCGGGTGCATGTGTCTCTTTTAAGTAGAGTTTTGTCGGGATAGATGCCCAAGAGTGGGATTGCGGGGTCATATGGAAGTTCTATGTATAGATTTCTAAGGTATCTGCAAACTGTTCTCCATAGTGGCTGTACCAGTTTCCATTACCACCAACAGTGCAGGAGGCTTCCCTTTTCTCCACAGCCCCTCTAGCACTTGTTATTTGTGGATTTATTAATGATGGCCATTCTGACTGGTGTGAGGTGATATCTCATGGTAGTTTTGATTTGCATTTCTCTTATAACCAGCGATGTTGAGCATTTTTTCATGTGTTTGTTGGCCATCTGTATATCTTCTTTGGAATGTCTATTCAGGTCTTTTGCCCATTTTTCCATTGATTGATTGGCTTTTTTGCTGTTGGGTTATATAAGTTGTTTATATATTCTAGTGATTAAGCCCTTGTCGGTTGGGGATGCAGGTTTTTCAATCTCCACCTCAGCACAGTGCGTTAAAAAGATACAGCATTGCTACAGCTGTGGTATTGGTCACAACTGTGGCTCAGATCTGATCCCTGGCTGGGGAACTCCATATGCCACGGAGCAGCCAGAAAAGAAAAAAAAAAAAAAAAAGAAATGCAAGAGCCTATACTGGTCTTTTTTTATCAAGTCAAAAAAATAGTACCCAAAGATTCACTCAATCAATTCATGTTAATTAGGTTCCAATCAAGTATCAAGAACTAATTGATGTATGCTTGGGATCCATTGTAAAGTAAAACCAATCAAGAGCCCTGCCTTTGTGCAGTTTCTATTCTAAAACAGAACAAATTCTTGAAAATATTAAGTGGTAGTTTATTTATTTATTTATTTATTTATTTATTTATTTATTTATTTATTTTTAGGGCTGCACCCACAGCATATGGAGGTTCCCAGGCCAGGAGTCTAATCAGAGCTACAGCTGCCGGCCTATGCCACAGCCACAGAAATGCCAGATCCGAGCTGTGTCTGTGACCTACGCCACAGCTCATGGCAATGCCAGATCCTTAACCCACTGAGTGAGGCCAGGGATAAAACCTGAAACCACAGTTCCTAATCGGATTTGTTTCTGCCGTGCCACAACAGGAACTCCTTAAATGGTAGTTTAATATCAACAAACAAACCACCCACTCAACAAATGGGCAGAAGGTCTAAATAGACATTTCTTCAAAGAAGACATACAGATGGTCAACAGGCACATGAAAAAATGCTCAACTTCACTATTAGAAAAATACAAATCAACATTACAATGAGGTGGAGTCCCCTTGTTAAGAGTCTGGCATTGTCAATATAGTGGCCCAGGTTTGCTGCTGTGGTGAAAGTTCAATCCCTGGCCCAGGATCTTTCATGTGCCATGGGCACAGACAACAACAACAACAACAACTACAGTGAGGTATCACCTCACTCCAGTTAGAATGGTCCTCATCAAAAAGTCTACAAATACCGAATGATGGAAAGGGTGTGGAGGAGAAGGAAACTTACACTGCTGGTGGAAATGTAAATTGGTGCAGCCACTATGGAGAAGAGTATGGAGTTTTTTTAAAAACTAAAAATAGGGAGTTCCCGTCTTGGTGCAGTGGTCAACGAATCCGACTAGGAACCATGAGGTTGCGGGTTCGATCCCTGCCCTTGCTCAGTGGGTTAACGATGCAGCGTTGCCGTGAGCTGTGGTGTAGGTCGCAGATGCAGCTCAGATCCCGCGTTGCTGTGGGTCTGGCGTAGGCTGGCAGCTACAGCTCTGATTAGACCCCCTAGCCTGGGAACCTCCATATGCCACGGGTGCGGCCCAAGAAATGGCAAAAAAGACAACAACAACAACAAAAACCCCTAAAAATAGAGTTACTATATGATCCTGCAATCCTACTTCTGGGCATATATGGGGAGAAAACTCTAATTGGAAAAATACATGCACCCCAATGTTCATTGAAGCACTGTTTACAATATCCAAGACATAAAAGGTACCCAAATGTCCATTAACAGAGGAAAGGATAAAGATGTAGTACATACACACAATGGTATATTACTCAGCCATTAAAAAAGAATGATATAAGACTTCTCGTCATGGCTCAGCGGCAACGAAATCAACTAGCATCCATGAGGAAGTGGGTTCTATCCCTGGCCTCACGCAGTGGGTTAAGGATCCAGCATTGCTGTGAGCTGTGTGTAGGTCACAGACTTGCCTCAAATCTGGTGTTGCTGTGGCTGTGGTGTAGGCCAGTATCTGCAGCTCGGATTTGATCTCTAGCCTGGGAATTTCTATATACTGTGGGTGTGGCCCTAAAAATACAATGAAATAAAATAAAATTAAATAGAATGAAATGCCATTTGCAGCAGCATTTGTAGACCTAGAGATCATTATACTAAGAGAAGTAATTCAGACAAAGACAAATATTGTATGATATAACTTACATGTGGAATCTAATAAAAAAGATTCAGGAGTTCTCATGTTGTGCAGCAGGTTAAGGATCTGGCATTGTCACTGCAGCGGCTTGGGTTGCTGCTATGGCACAAGTTCAGTCCCTGGCCTTGGAATTTCTGCATGCCATGGCGTGGCCAATAAAATAAAATTAAATAAATTTAAAAAACGATACAAGTGAACTTATTTACAAAATAGAAATAGACCCACAAACAGGAAACAAACTTTCAGTCACCAAAGGGAAAAGGGGTGGGGAGAGATAAATTAGGAGTTTGAGATTAACATATACACACTACTATATATAAAACAGATGACTAATGAGGACCTACTGTATAGCACAGGGAACTCTACTCAATATTTTGTAATGATCGATAAAGGAAAAGAATCTGAAATAGATGTAACTGAATCTCTGTGCTGTAAACCTGAAATTAACACAATATTGTAAGCCAACTACACTTCAATAAAAAAATATATAAAATTGAAGTTCCTGCTTTGGCACAGCAGGTTAAGGATCTGGCATCGCTGCAGGTGTAGTGTAGGTCATATTTCCGGCTTGGATTTAATCCCTGTCCGTGGGTGCAGAAAAAAAGAATTACATGTATACACACACACACACACACGTCTATATATACATGTACAGATATATGTATATATAAAAGATATATATATATATACTCACAGACATACATGTGTATATATGTACACTTTTTTTTTTTTTGTCTTTTTAGGGCTGAACCCATGGCATATGAAAATTCCCAGGCTAGGAGCAGAATCAGAGCTGCAGCTGCCAGCCTGTACACCACAGCCACAGCAACTTGGGATCCAAGTCACCTCTGCAACCTATACCACAGATCACGGCAACACTGGATCCTTAACCCACTGAGCAAGGCCAGGAATCAAACCTGCTTCCTCATGGATACTAGCCAGACTCGTTTCCACTGAGCCGTGATAGGAACTCCTATACCTTTTTTAAATGGTAGTTTATTCTTCATCTCATATTTGTGCCTTCCCTTCAGAATCCCAAAGATATTTTTCAGGCCAAGTTTCAGCTGGAGCATCATATTTTCTTAAATTTGATTTTTTAAAATCAACTTACTCAGGTATCATTTCCAAAATTCATACATTTCAAGGGTATGGTTGGTTGAGTTTTAAAAAATGATACACTAGGCAGCATCCATCACAAAACAGAGAGAACACTTCCATCACCTCAGCATTCCCTTGTGGTCTAACACCCTTCACCCTATACAAATATCACTCTGTTTTCTGTCACTCTAGATTAGATTTGTCTTCCCTAGGATCTCCTATAAATGAATAACACAGTATGTACTCTTCATTGGGCTTATTTATTTATTTTTCTTAGCAGAGCTTTTGTTTGTTTGTTTGTTTTGTCTTTTCAGGGCTGCACCTGTGGCATATGGAAAT